>NC_141700.1:367403236-369803236 GCF_964263255.1 Lissotriton vulgaris
TTCCACAGTAATGATGATGCACAGTGATTTCGCCTGCAAGGTGTCACTTGTTAAGGGGGACACACAAGCCCCTGGACCCACTGGTACCCCCAGCAGGTGGGTGCATTTACTCACTGCACCCGTCTTCAGTGGATCTCTGCTCCCTCTTTGAAATGCAGGCAGGTTACCACCTAGAGTGAAAGATGGGCCCGTGGCTTCAAATAGCAATTCCACATTTCACTAGTGTGCTGATCAGAGCTTGCACATAGCATTCTACACAGCACATTCATCGTACTACTGTGCACAGTCCTGGTCTGTGGCTGAGGCACCCAGTTTAAAGTGTGCTGTTGCGCAGATCAGCGGTACACTCTGTCTATAATATCAGAATATCTAGAATATCAGTCAGAAAAGCAGCATTTGCTGGACGCTTGAGAACCCTCACAACCATTCATTTATATCATTCATAGTTCCTTCATCTTCAGTTCTGAGCTATCTGGATCTGGCCACCTTCGATGACTTTTATGAATAGGTACAACCAATTAATTGCACTTTTAGGAATGGATTTAACCAATTAATTTCACCCATCAAACGAATCACGTCTTTGTGTGTTAATAAAATAATGAAATAATGAAGTCATGTGTCGTATTGGCCAGTGCCATTTTATGTTTAGTACAATTCGTTAGAAATGTGATGAATGCTGCCCCCTATGCCTTATGATATCACTGGGAAATGTGTACTTTTTTGGTGGACCATTTGGAATTGGGCACTCAGATAGTAAGACCCTCCTAATGTCTCGAGAGCGGCAGCAATTGGAGAAGGCGCTCCCTTGGCTCCAGATGCACTTAAACAGGTGCAGATTTAGGGAGCATCAAACTAGGTCCATACATAATGGAATTCATCTATAAAGATGGATGCAGATGAGCACAAACACTTCACATTATATTGCTGTATAGACAAGAGGTGATCAGTCAATGATCAAGCATTCTCTTAAAGTATCATTCAATTGCCCTGCAGTCCAATCCTAATAGAAAAAGTACTTTCAGAGGTTCCTCCTCTGTCTTATAGACCAGAACACCTTTTCGTTGTCTATTGCTTTGAAATTCTTTACTGTGGGGCATATTCTCAAGGATCCATTGGCACTTTATCGCAGCCAAACTCGCGATAAATTTATCGCCCCATTCACAAGCTGGTGCTAACAGCCCATATCACCAGTTTACCTGATATAGCAGTCGCAAAAAATGTCGCCACAGGTGACCCTGGCAACTAACGATAATGAGATGCAGTTGTAGGCGTTACCGTGCCAAAACCCGCGACAACACCACAACGCAACATTCTCAACGACCAGCCAGATCAGCGATAAGAACACAAAACATGCAATAAGGCGCGTTAGTTGCAGGAAATTAACACCTGTTTTGACCTGGGGTAAAGTGAGACGACAACCGGCACACGACAAGGACGCACACCCCAGAGCCACACCTGAAGAACAACAGATGCCAAGGAGCCACTGATCATGCAGATTGGAGCCCTAACAGGGCCAAAACACCCAGCACCACCCCCCCCATGTCGTCACCTCCCCGGACTCCCCTGACCACCCCCAGACTACCCCAGAGGCAGTGCAGACAAAGACAGCGGACCCTCAGAAAACGCACCAACCTCACAGACCCAACACCAGAGAATGTCATTGCCCACTATTTATTTATTTATTTTTAAATATATTTTTATTGCAGGAATCAGTAAATCGTTACAATATCGACCAGCATTGTATCATAAGCAATATCAGCGCGGTAAAACCCTCTTGCCCCCCCCGTAAGTTTCGTACACAGCCATCCGGCCCACAACCCTGGGGTCGGGCGGCGAAATGCAATGGGGGCTCAGCAGGATGCTTGAGCTGGTCCGGATGATCCACTGTCCGTCATCTGCTTTTCCAAACAAGGCTATAAACCCAAAAGAAACCCCCCACCCTCAAAATACTACTTCTTAACCAAAAGAAAAACCCCCCCAACCCCGCCACCAGCGCCTGGGAGCTACCGCTACAGGATCTGCCATGGGACCCCTGGGGAAAGCAATGGGACTAACAGTGCAATCGTTTACCGGGACTCGGGGCGAGTCGCTTCTTCACCTTCAGAGTCGCTGGGGGCACAATAATCCCTGAGGGCCTGCACCAGCATTTCCCACTCCAACGCGGCCTCCTGCGCCTTTTCATTACGCTGCCTCCAAGCTAGTTGATACCTCAGCGCGCTCTCCCCCGCCGCCCATTTCAAAAGCTCACTGTGCCATCTGCTGCCTGTCGGACCAACTCGTGCCTTCCAGTTCCTGGTCACCTCTCGTTTAGCAAGGAGAAGCCCTAGGTCGATAAATTTACTAGAAATTTTATTCCTGGGGGTATGGGGGAACCAGTGTAAGAGCCCTACCGCCGCATCAAATGATAAGGACCTCCCCGTCACCTCCTCCAGGGTCTTCTCTACTTCCTGCCAATAAGATGACAATCCCGGACAGGCCCACAACATATGAAGGAGGTCCGCTTCCTGAGCTGGACACCTAGGGCATTCCGCCGAATTCGTGGCAAAATATCGCCTAATTTTCACTGGGGTCAGGTACGCTCTGTGGAGCACGTAATAGTGGACCAGCTGGAAACGGGCGTTGCGTGTGCCCTTCCAGGCTCGTCTCACCAATTGGTCCCAGGTCGTCTCCGGGATCTCCTTACCAATGTCCTCCTCCCAGCGGATTCTCAGAGTGGCAAGAGGAGCCAACCCTTCTTTGATCAACCTGCCGTAAAGGCAAGTGACCGCCTTCACCGTGCCCGCAGACATCATCACATACTGGCACACTTGAGATAAGGGGGGCTCCTCCTGCCCGCTCTTCCAGTGTGCCTGGATTGCTCGGACAATGGCCGAGTGCAGCAGAAAATCACCCCTGGGGATCTCGAAGCGGTCAATAAGATCCTGAAAGGACAAGAGCGCTCCATCCTCGTACAGATCTCCAACCAGCTGTAAGCCGGCATCCTCCCAGGCCGCCAACCGTGACCAATCCCCTCCGTGTGGGAGGGCCGTCAGCATCCCCAACGGTATTTCAGGCGCATACGGTGTTCTCAGTTGGCCTCGGGCGTGGGCCCGATTCCAACACAGGCGGACAGTCCGCTCCTCCATCGACAAATCCCGCAGGGCCAAACGTTGTCGCAGCGCTATAAAGGAGAGAACATGCCTGGCCATGCCCGTCCCCCTCCTGTCCTCCGGGGCCCGGAATTCCCTGGCGATCTCCTGAGTGAAGGTCTGGAGCTGCGCCGCCAGATAATACTTTTCAAAGTCCGGCACCGCGAGCCCCCCCTCGTCTTTCGGCCTCATCAGGGTTTTGAGGGCTACCCGCCGGCGGCCCGACCCCCAGAGGAATCCGACCACCATAGAGCGTAACAGTCGAAACGTGGCCGGTGGGACCCAGATCGGTAGGGTCCGAAAGTAGTATAAGAGCCGGGGAAGCGCCACCATTTTGAGCAGGGCGATCCGCCCCGCCACCGAGAGCGGCAGCGTGGCCCAAAAGTCCATGCAGCCTCGAAGTGCTCGAATGCTGCGGGCAATATTCCCATCCAGGAGGTCGGGTTGGTCGTGGTAGACGAACACCCCAAGATACTTAAAGCAGTCGGGTTCCCATCTAATCTCCCTATCTAGGGTAGGGGCGGGAGCGCCTTTGCGCACCGGAAAGAGACAGGTCTTGGACCAATTCACTCGGAGGCCTGAAACCTCCCCAAACTCTGTGAGCGCCACCGCCGCTCCACGTAGAGCGTTGAGCGGGTCCTCTAGGAAGAGCAACAGGTCGTCCGCATACAGCGAAACAAAATGCTGGCCTGCAGGCGTCCACAAGCCCGTATAGTGGGCACCCGAACGAAGGTGCAGCGCGAGTGGCTCCACTGCTAGCGCAAAAAGAAGTGGGGATAATGAACACCCTTGCCGCGTGCCCCGTTCTACTGGATACTGTGAGGAGATCAGTGGACCCGCCCGGACCCTGGCTGATGCAGAGGCATAAAGAACCGCGGTCCATCTAACAAAGCCCTCCCCGAGGCCGAATCGCCGCAGCACCGTGCAGAGGTAATCCCACTCCAGGCTATCAAAAGCCTTCTCTAGGTCCACCGACAAGACGACCGGGGACGGAGCATCCACAAAAGGTTCCCCTAGCAAACGGAACAACCTGCGAATATTCATAGTCGTGTTTCGCCGTGGGATGAAACCAGCTTGGTCCTCATGCACTAGGGAACTCATGTGTCCCAGCAGCCTCGAGGCCAAGACGCTACTCAGTATTTTATAGTCCACCGTCAACATCGATAGGGGACGGTAAGACCCTGGGTCGGACGAGTCTCGACCCGGTTTGAGGAGAGGAACCACCAACGCCTCACACATCGAGCTCGGGAGTCGCCCCAGCCTCTTCGCCTCCCTGTAGACCACCAACAATCTAGGGGCTAGGAGATAAGCGTAAGCTGCATAAAACTCCACGGGTAGGCCATCCAGGCCCGGGGTCTTGTTTCTCGCCATCCGTTTAATGGCCCCGCGGATCTCCCCCAGTTCAATGTCGGACCCCAGGGCCTTCGCCACTTCTTGCTCCACTGTGCGGAGCTCCAGCGGACGTAGATAATCATCGAGCCGGGCAGGGTCTCGCGCGGAGCGACTGCGGTATAAGCGTTCATAATAATGCCGGAAGCAGCTAAGAATCTCCGGTTGGGTGTGCACCTCGGTGTCGTCCGCCTCACGCATACTTGTCGTCAATTGGGATTGGCGCATAGGGTTGGCCAACCACGCCAGCAACGCGCTCGATCTGTCTCCCTCTGCGATGGATCGGACCGTGTAGGCTTTATAATCAAAACAGCGAAGCCGTTCGACCTCTGCCGCTACCTTTTCCCTCGCCTCTGCCGTTCGCACCTGCAATTCCGGATGCCCAGGGCGGCGGATTTCAAGCTCGCGGAGTTGCTGGTCCGCTGCATCTAAGTCAGCCAGGATAACGCGCCTCATGCCCACTTTCTTAGAAATACAGTAACCCCTCACCACTACCTTAAAAGCGTCCCATTCTAACGCTCGTGTACTCGCGGTGCCACCGTTGGACGCAAAATATTCCACTACCTTGTCCCCCAGGTCCGCTCTGAAAACACTGTCCTCAAGAATCTCGGGTCGCAGCTTCCAGGTGGGCACCGCCGGCGCCCCGGGGAACCAGCGAAGGTCCAGCAAGAGTGGGTTATGGTCTGAAATGGTTCTGGACAAGTACTCAGATCGAACCGCTGCCGAAACCAGTTCGGGCGACCCAAGAAAGCCATCCAAGCGGACATGCAACTCATGAAGGCTCGAGAAGTATGAGTAATCCCTAGACGCAGGGTGGTGCGCCCTCCAGATGTCCGTCAAACCCCATCGGGTTTGCCAATCCTGACGCCCCTTAGCCGTGCGACGAACCGGAGAATCGGGAAGTGGTGGATGGGAGCGGTCAATATCCACGTCCACCACGGAGTTGAAGTCGCCCCCAAGCAGAAGGGGTCCGGAGAAGAAGTGGGCCAACGAGCCCGATAACCTGGAAAGGAAGGCAATTTGGTCCACATTAGGAGCGTACACACAGCAAACGTTCAGGTCCCTCCCTCCCAGGGTGCCCGAGATGGCCACGTAGCGCCCCTCCGGATCTATTACAGTTTTCGTAACTTGGAAGGGGACCCCTGCTCTGATCCATATTAGCGCCCCTCTGGCATACGCGGAGTACGACGTGGAAAAGACCTGCCCCCGCCATCTACGCTGTAGCGCCGCCCCTTCCGCCTTGGTCAGATGCGTTTCCTGCAGCAGCGCCATTTGCACTCCCCTACGCACTAAATAAGCGTGGACCTTGTGGTGCCTGGACATACTGTGAAGCCCCCTTACGTTCCAAGTAACACATTTCAAGTTAGCAACATCAGCCATTGTCCCATATTGTTCTCGCCCAGTTTCCCCGGCCGGGCCCCCACAAAGAAAAGACATCATACATCCCAGTACTGATGGCGGCCATTTTCCCCAACCAAAACCACACAACCCAAGAACAAACCGAACTCCCACCCCCCCACCCCAGAACAGGACCCAAACTACACCATCCAGATCCCATCCAAACCTCGCCCTCCATCAACCCAATACCCCCTACTAATCCTACGGTCGCCACCGTAGGAAGGCCTTAAGGGCCAGGTGCGGGCCGGGCGGAGGCAGTGGGCCCTCGACGCTCGAGCCACCAGGACTAAAACAAGCCCTAAACAGTAGCAAAACCCTCTCGGGGCAGAAACAGGGGCACCCCACCCCTCCCTCCCTCCTAGTCAGCATCAGTGGACGGCAACCGCCTCCCCCCTGCCGGGCCCCCACCCAAAATAAGGCAGCACACCCCGTTACCCCTGACCATCCAAAAGGTCCTCCACCGATTTCGGTGTGATCACCGGTGTATGGGCACTATCAGTCACTGAGTCCTCCGATTCCGATGGCGCCTCCTCATCACCCGGGTTGTCTTCCTCCACAATGGCTTCGTCCCGTGCACCAGACAACTCCGACAATACTTCCAACACTCCCCTCCGCTCCGATGATGTCTCTGCAGTTGAGGGCCCTCCTGTACGGCCGCGGCGATTCCTGATCCTCCTGGATCGCCGTCTCTGTTCCGGCTCATCTGCCTGTTGGGACGAGGAGCCGAAGCCATCTTTCCCTGCCCTGTAAAGCTCCAGCCAGGCACAAACATCCTCCGGGGTGTCGAAGAACTGAGTTTTGTCGTCGACAATGATGCGGAGCCTCGCAGGATAGAGGAGCGAGTACTGGATGCCCTCGCTCCTGAGCTCGCGCTTGACCGCCAGAAAGGAGAACCGCTTGCGTTGAGTCTCATAGGTGTAATCTGGGAAGATGTTCACCTGACTGTTCGCCACTTTGAATGGACCATTATGTCTGGCGGCATTAAGGATTAAGTCCCTGTCCCGAAAGTGCAATAACCGTGCCACCACCGGTCTCGGGGCGCGTCCCTGTTGCGGTGGCCGCGCCGGGACTCGGTGGGCACGCTCCAGAGTGTAGAAGGAGGATAGCCCCTCCGGGGCCACCGTGTCACGGAGCCAGGTCTCCAAGTATGTCACCATGTCGCCCTCCTCGATCTTTTCCGGGAGGCCCACTACACGGATGTTGTTCCTTCTGTTGCGGCCTTCCGCATCCTCCGCCCTCTGCTCCAGGGACGCAATTCGGGATAAGGCATCTTTCATCGTTGCAGCCAAGGTCCGCTGCGCCAGCTCCAAGGTTTTCACCGAGCTCTCCACTTCCTTGACCCGGTCCGAAAGTTTGCCATGGTCCGCTCTGAGGAGGCCTAGGCTCGTCGCCACCTGGGCAATGTCCTGTTGGAGGGCCGATCTCGTGGTCGCTATCGCCTCCAGGATGCGGTCAAACTGTTGTTGCATCGGTGCGCCATCAGAACTTTTCGGGTCCCCACGTTCCTCTTTATCCTGGGCTTCCGAGTCTGAGGCTGTCGGGGTGGTCCCCTTGGCTCCTCTAGGTTTCCCCATGTCACCGGGGGCACTCCGTGAAGGTCCCGGAGTAGGCGTCTCCGGGCGCAGATGTCGACCACGACCTTCCCGGTTACTGGTCTTCAAATCGTGTATGGGAGACCTCCCTCTCCAGGGCCTGTGGAGACTCCTCCGCTTCGGCTCACGCCACCGCCACGGCGTCCGAGGGCACCGATGAGGGGGCGGAGATAATCGCCGCCTAGTCGGGCAGGCCCGCTCAGCCGCTAGAGACCCGGGGTGAGGGTCACCAACTCCACCTGACGATTTGTGGCGCCAAAGTGTCGTGCCTCCCATGGAAATGGACTGGTCAGGAGAACGTAGCTGGGTGCGGTGTCGAAGGTTGGGCCACCGTCTGGGTCACAGGGCGTCTGCTCCCGGGGTCCCCTATAACGTGGGCAGCCGCCCAGTCACTCAACCGAGCGCAGGCTCGCTGGAAAAGGTCTGATCCAATTGATATCATGTACACAGAGCCGCCGGGGATGGCAAAGCCGGGCGCAGGTCGCTGCTCGCGCCGCTCCTCCGAGTCAGTGGGTCCGACCAGGGGGACAAAGATGTCCGGGCGCCATGTTGGGTCGCACTCCGCAACTCCGCAAACTTCGGTGTTACTCCGGGTCAACCCTCGTCCAAGCCCCACCAGGGGCCCCGGCAGGTCTCCATCGGTCCGCTCAGCGGAATGCGGGGTCTGGGGTGCCCCGCAGCCTCCGATTTACAGGATAATTCCGGGCTCAGTCCCGGAGCCGAGCTCTCAGGCGACCATCGCCATCGGCGCCCAAGCCACGCCCCTCATTGCCCACTACAGGTACAAAAAGACAACCATCCTCTGCATCCTGACCATCGTTACCCACAGGCTGACGGTACTAACACAGGGGACAACCAACATCCCACCTTAGACAAAGCTGCTGGCTGTGCTGCATCTGTTGGCCTCTGGTACCTCCCAAACAACAACCGCCAGAGTTGGAGGAGTCCCACAGCCAGCCCTATCCAAGTTCCTCACAACTGTCTTGGATGCCATCATCAGCTTGGTATCCCAGTACCTATACACCACCACACTGCGCAGGAACACCTGGAGACCAAGCAAGGAGTTTACGCCAAAGCTGGCTTCCCACACGTGTTAGGGGGCAATTGACCACACACATGTCCTAACTGTGCCCCCTGGTGACACTGCACACAATTAACGCAACAGAAAGAACACGCATTCCATCAATGTGCAGGTAACAGTTGACCACCGGGGAATCGCCACCAACGTCTTCGCCAACTATCCAGGCAGTGTGCATCATTCCACTTCTACTGACAGCTCATCATCAACCAGCGCTACCAGGATGGCAGCCATGGAAATGCACTGCTCGTTGGCAAGTACCAAATGAACACACCACACACCTTAACTCCACAATCATGCAACCGACAACACTGGGAATGCATATGTGACAAACTCACATACAACATGCCAAACATCATGCCCACCCACCAGACACAACAGCACAACTTACAGTGGCCACCTGGGCCAGCCATGTACATAAGCCATCAACGGTATGGCACCTCAGCAGCACACCAGGGATGTGCAAAGGAGGCATGTGACCCATGAATGAGAAGGTACACAATGCCAAGTGTGGCATGGATGTGATGGACAGACAAGTATGCAGACCACACACTTATCCATGTCGACATACACAGCTGGTGTATGGAGTGTAGTGGACAGTGGATGCAACCATGTCACCCCAGCTAATGGGGAAGATCACGGAAACGTAACTTGTTACGTCTCCCCCTGTAAGCGTGAGGGGAGTGGGCTGGCTTAGTGTACGCCAGGCCAGTGTAGGGATGTGAATAAAAAACATGTAGCTCTGGGTGTGGTTCTCTTCTGGAATGCCCAACATCTCTGCCAGGGCGGCAACTCTCACCCCGCCACGAGGCCGACGCCGTCATTGTGAGCGGAGCTGCATGCGATCCTGTGCTCCTGCTGTACCCCAGGCCCTTGGTCCCTGAACCTGTCCTGGCCACTCCTGCTCACCCAGGCCTCACTGCTCACCTGCCGACACCGGCATGTGTCAAAGAGGGCCCACCAAGTGCTGATGCAACCTCCAAGCCTGAGGCCCGTGAGCATGTTCCTGGGCAATTGTGGGTGTGCAGTGTGCTACACATCGTTGTGCATGTTGCCATTGTGCCCATGTCCCCCTGTCCACCCAGTCCCTGGTCGTTACTCACCCAGTTGATGTTGTGTCAGGTCCTATCGAGCTGTGTCCGTACTCCCAACTCCTTGCACCATCTCCACACGGATGACTGTGGCCTCCATTTCCTCCAACTCCTCCTGTGGCGCTGGACTCCCATCTCCTGTCGCCGTTGCTGCCTTCCTGTTGGCAGAGGATTTGTGCTTGGTTTGGCTTTTCACATCATGCCAGCGCCTCTTGGGCTCCTACATTGCCCTCCTTGACACTCCAACCACATTCACGTTTGTCTAATTAACGTTCAGTTGATGGTAGAGTTCTGTCACCTCCGTGATGCTGATCTTGTTTCCCTGCGGACTGCACATAGTCTTCCCCTTTCCCTTGGCCTTCCCCGATCTCGAGGTTCCTTGCTGGTGGTCTGTGGGGCTTGTGGGGTTCACATTGACCTCTGCACTCGCTTCGGGTGCATCCATGGTGCTACGCAGTTTGATTTGGTTTTGGTGTGTTATTTTTTTTGTTTTTATAGTGCATTTTCCCGCGTGACGCATGGGAATTGCAGGCCTGTCGCTAGTTTTTGCTGATTTTTGTATCGTGATTGGCCTCATTACAACTTTGTTTGCAAACGTGTTTTGCATTTTTGCGGCGTTGCGTTGATTTTATCGCAGACATTTGATGCTTTAGCGAGTGTGACAATGGAGAGGTTCACATTGCTTTTATGATATTTATTTACTAGATAAGCTCTTGATATAGACTTGGAGAGTGTACCCTTAGAAGTGCACTGTGGAGTATATTTTTCTAAAAACAGCTAAACACTGAGGCTCTGAAAATGTAAACGGAACAACATATTTCAAAATATAAATAGGTTTAGTCAGGAAAGGATCAATGATTTAACTAAAATGTCAATTAGTTATTGGAGAATAATGTGACCTGATGGATTGTTTTGGGAGTTTTCACCAAGTTTCTAGAAATGTAAGATCTACAGACAAAAAAGAAACCGGTTGATATATCATTAAGGCTTGTTTTGATATAATTTGCTTTCTAGTACAGTTAGATCAGTACTTCTAATGGAGAAAAGTAGCACAGATATTAGAAGGCAATGGAACTGTTTGGCAAGAAGAAGCATTGACATCCAAGTCTAGCAATACACCTAAGAGGGATGTATCACGTTACAACGCATACTTTTACAACGCCGACCTTTGCAACGCAATTTTTACACCGCAACATCCATTACAAGCTTCTCCAAAAGTGGGTCTGGACTCAACAGCCCATTTCACCAGCAATATCAGAAAACTGATCCACTTGAGCCAATCACTTAAGTAACTGCACTGGCTCTCCTTAGATGCCAGAATTAACTCTAAATGAGTGGGCTTCAAAATAAAGATTACACTTCTACACCTACCCTAACTTTTCAGTATGCTCTTAATCTGAGACCGCTCTGTAGGTCCCAGAAGCCAATCCTTTCCAACACTGAAAACACCCCAAGTTCCAGCCAAACAAGCATTGAGTCTTTTCTGGTGCCCCCACAATAGTCTGGAACTCACTAACCATTGTTTTTTTTTAAACTCAAATCACACTCGACTTTTTAAGAATTCTCATTCCTCTTTCTTGAATCTGGCTAAGATTAATGTGAGCGTGATGTTCTTCTCCACTGATGTTGAGTCACATTTTCCTACCTCATCTTCCTCTCTCCCTCTGCTTCTACTTCCCTTTATCGAGTTCTGTTTAAAAACACGTTTCCTGTGCATTGTGAGCACTCGTCTTGGTGAAAGGGCCTCTCACAACAAAGCTGAAGCAGTGTCAGAATCAAATAAATAATCCAAACCTTACAGTCTACCGGGTCTACCTTGTACCTGTGTTTGGTACTCTTTTGTAACATGCACACACCACTTTTATCTTGTAACACACTGTTTGCTACCTCTCAAATTTTGTTTGCCTTTCATACTTGCACAAGTGCCACCATTGCCTATGTAACGTTTGTTCTTGTGCCTGAGTGTCTAGCATAAATTGCAGTATTATACCTCTAATTGTACTTTGCTTTCTCTTGTAACCTGCAAACTTGTCACTTTCTCCTCCTGTGCACTGTTTACTATCTCATGTATTTTGTTTGCTCACAATTGTCACTTTTACCTCATGTAACTTAACGTCTGCTTTTGTAATCTGTTCACAGGTAATTTTCTCCTCCTGTATCAGTTTTGTTCCTATTGTGAAGCGCTCTGACGCCTTCGGGTAAAGTACGCGCTATATAAAAACGCATAAATAAATGGAAAAGTAGCAGCAGGGGAGTGGAGTAGCCGTGGGGGAGGGGGTGTGGGGTCGGGAGGGGAGGGGAGGGGAGATGTGGTTGTTTGGGGCGTTACACCCCTCTAGTGCCGTCAGTCGGGTTTGGTGAGGTGCCTGCCGGATTTCACCAGGAATTTGGTGTGGTGTATGCTGGAATTCACCAGTAATTGATCTATACACACCGACAAAAACGTGCACACTCTCTCACGTTCTGTTTTAAAAATCTTCGAAAAATGTGATTATTTTACAAAATATTTTGTTTTCTCTCACGTCGTTCCCCTACCAATCCACATTCGTCTCCCTTTCCACTGCCTCTTTAGCTCCTCACATGCAACCTGCATGTTGTGTAATGTATTTAACATTATAAGCCAGTGTGATTGTTGGAAAATCAGAACTTCCCAATCTTAATAACCAAGCTTCAAGCCACGCCCCTGAGTAGCAGACACTCAGCTTTGACACTATCATAATCAACTATTGAGGATGCCCACCCAAACCACCAACCGGCTGGTGGGCCAGGAGAGTTCTTATCTTAAATCTGATATTGCCAAAGGTTAATATGCAGGAATAGTGCCACGAAGGAGGCAATATGGATCAGAACTGCAATGCTCAATTCCCTCTAAATATATAAAGTTGCTAAACCTCTACTGCCATTTCTTTTTTAGAATGATATTTCCTTCCCTGACTAAACCTTTGAAAGTTTAAATTTTTAAACCACAGGATTTGGTTTTTCTGTTTAATGTTTCCTGAACCAATGGTTCTTGTACCCTGGCCACCAACCCCATCCATGTCTCCATATCTTCCTCCTCCAGTTCTGTTTCTAGGAGGGCAGCCCTGCACCCTCTGAGCTCGGTCATGCTTCCCTTTCCCTTTCATTTCACCTCCCATACATTCCTCCTGTCTCTCCCACTGAGCACTGCTACTGTGTCTAGGGCTTTGCTTTTTTGTTGTTTTTTGGAGTTTACCCTGTGCGTTGGTAAAGTTGTGAGAAAGAAATCTCATTTGTGAAACAATGCGTAGTAGCAGGCAAGCTACTATACTGCCTAGGTGCATTTGTATTTCAGTCTTAGTAAACTGACTGAACTAAAAACTCATCTCTTTCTATATTAAGCAGCTCTACGTTGCCCTTCATGTAACTTAGTAGCAAGAGATCCTTCAAGTGTCTGCTGACATGTAAACATAATAATCTTTCAAAGGAAGAAAGACTAAAACAAAAAATGAAACATTTGTTATTGTATATAACGAGGTACAAATGGAAGGCCTAGAAGAAAATTTTGGAAAAGGAAAACAACATTTATTTAAGTTAGAAATGTCACATGTTTCATTAGTGCACACAATTACGTTTGCAAAGGTATGCAAACGTAGTGTGCACCATTGCTCACTGTATAAACAAAATAACAATCTAGTCCTGGGTTTCCTTGTAACAGATTAATGCATTCTGGAAGCTGTACGTTTCGCATCAATTGACTTAATTGGACTAACGCAGTTAATAGCAATGACTGGCAAAATGACATCTCAGGGCTGCATACATAAATGTGTACTTAGAGTGATCTGGAAATCTTAAATGTTACTTATAATTAGTCCTAGAGACAGTGGGATACGAAATGGTGGTGCTGCATTTATATGATTATATTAAAGAGACCATGGAAGGAATGGACATACAGAGTGAATTGTATTGCTAGAGGTGGGTGCTCATTGTAAGGAAGCAGGGATTGGATGGGCATGGGATTGAAGTCTCAAGCAACGCAAGCAGTCTATACAAGTAGACATGTAAAAGAGCAGTTTTCTCTGGATAACCTTTTGCACACTGCTCGGCGTTAGTCGCCTCTAAATCATTCGATGATTTAAAAAAATAAAAGAGGCAGGCGCTGGAAATTAGAAAGCAGAAAACAACTTTTAATTCTCTCCGGAGCAGAACACGTCGGTTCGAATAAACAGGGTATCGTCTCGAGGTGCTCTAACCGCATCTCTGTGGCTTGGACTTTTATACACAGGTTAATTGCTTTATTACATACAACACATTCTTGCCAGTACTTTGATGTTCGGAAAGACATCCTCGGAATCCCCGCTTCATGCCCGTTCTCACACATATCTACAGTAGAGGTTCCCACCCCAATCTCAGCAGGTGATGGCTATCGCGCAGCTGGAAATTCCGTCGGGAGCGGGAATGTGTGCGATCGGTCGGATCTCATGGGGTGAAGACATTGATTAATCTCAACTCCTTTGAAGAAAGGTGAGTTTCTACTGTAGGGGGCAATAAACTGCATACGCAGGGCTAGGTGATGGCCTGGGATCAGCTCAGACAATCGGGCAGGGAGGAAGGGGTTATCAAAGGGCCTGTTCGCATGAAAGAGATGAAATGGTATGTGGGTTCGGCACGGGATGTGGCTCCCAGGCAGGGTCGCGCTGAAGGTGTGTTTATGGCCCAGGCAAGCGAGTTCGAGGGCTGTCAGTGTGCGGGGGATGCTAGCGAGGTCAGGGAGACGTGTAGGCGACTGGAAATGCGTGGAGAGGCCATAGTGTCTAAAATGACTGCCGCTTACGCGCTCACACAGGCCTAAGAGGAGACAAGATGGCGCTGGTAATGTTCACGCTGCAAACTAGATTTCCACAGTCCTCCCTTTGAACATATCCCGCCAGCTTGTCAGTCTGTATCAATCCCCATTATATTGTGTATTTCTAATTCATATAAAGCTTTCATACGTTCAGCTTCAAAGTCCAAAGTCTTAGGGCAGATACAGTTTGTAAAAAGAGAGCATAGAGGTGGTAGGCATTGTATACCCAGGCAGCAACCACATATCATCAGAACCGGCACCAGTATGATCATTAGCAACTTCCAACCCCAGTCTTTTATAGTACTCCAGAACCAGCTCCCAAGCGACCATCCTTCTTGTTCTTGATGAACCTCTGAGGAAAGTCTGTGGAGGTGTTCAATCGCCTTGTATACTGACTGTGAGTTGTCCGGTACGAAAGTGCAGCAGCTAGATCCGATGATGCGACATGCTCCACCACCATCCGCTAGAACCACGTCTAGAACGAGGCTGTTTTGAAGAGCCACCAGGCGGACCGCCTGAAGCTCGGCTGTGTTGTTCGTGAGGATGCCGGCTGTGATGTTCATAGTCGTTTCGACTGCCTGGGTCAGATGTAGGATGGCACGGCTGTTTGCCATCGGACCCCAAAATGGAATGAGTCCCTTTACTGCATCGAGGAACTGTGATGCAGTGGAGTCTGCTTGCTCAATGTCCTTTGCTCGCTTTTGTCGGTGATGGTTTGCTGGTGCCACATATGTAGGAGGAAGGACAAAAGCGATGTAGCAGGTGCCTTCCCAGCCCTTTGCGAGCCAGGTGTAGGCTTTGGTTCCACAGACGAAGTACATATTCGGGGAGGCAACAAAAGAGGGTAGATCAGTCGTGTGCAAGGTCTTTGTGATGTGGCAGGAGCTGTGCCCACTGATTTTGTCCCACGACCTTCAATGCAGACAAGGCCTGAGACGTTCACCACAGATAAGGCCACAGTCAGTGTGAGAAGAGAAGGTGGGTCTGGCTGGATTGTTGAACACCTGCATTTCGATTCGTTCCTTTGCAGGGATGTTCATTTGAAAGGTGGTGTTGGATGTCAAAGGGCAAAAGGGAGCAGAAGTTTTTCCGATTTTGTTCAGCCAGAACTCATTGTAGAAGTGTGAAATGGTTTCGCCAGATGTTGCATTGTCCTTGTAACTCTCTTGCAAGAGTATCAGCCAGGCAAGGCAGGACCCATGAACGAAGAAAGGCGAAGGGATGAAAGGGATAGAATGTTCAGTTGCATGTGGTAGCAGCCCACAGATCCAGCAGTTTGTGGCATTGGTAGCAAGGCTGTGTTGGTGCAGCAACTGCACGAATGAATTGTTCCAGAACTCCTTGCGTCTTTCTCGGTGCTGGGGTGAAAATGAAATGAGATAGTGTTCTCTCTTGGTGGTGGGTTGCTCAGTCGGTATCAAAGTCTCATGGGCGGGTACACTTTCTTCCACGACCCAAAGGTGGCCATGAGGAGGAGGCAGAAGAGAAAAGCCATGAAGAGGGCAATTGTCTTTGTGCTATGCAGTGTTTCAGTCTTGGGGTCTTTACGGTGGATCTTCGGACATCCGGTTGCTTCCATCACCTTCATGCTGGGCGCTTCCATCACCTTCAAGAGGCTCGATGACTGGCAGGACCACACACCTCGTCTAGCTTCTCTCCTTGTAACCTTTGTAGTGCTGGCTACCGCTCTGAGATCTTTGACTTAGTTAGTGGGCTGCTTAGTCGAGACACTCTCCTTTCGTTGCAAGTTGTACCCTTTTCTGGATGGCACAGTGGGATCTGGAAATTCTGCCAATTCAAGTGTCTCTATGTCAGGGTAGCAACTCAGGGCTGGTCTGTCTTTGTTCAGGAGCTCTTCTTGGGTGTCCACGTCTTCCTTTGTTGTCAGGGTCAGTGATATCTTCTTGCAGTGATGTGCATGCAGCCAATTTCGTTTCCTTTCCACTCGGAGTGCAGTTCGGGTGGTGATCAAGACTTGCCAGGGGCCCGTCCACCTGGGTTCCAGACTCTTCGTCCTTTGGAAATTTCGAATCAAGACGAACTCTCCGGGCTGGATGTCGTGTCCGGGGCCCCTGGATGCATCTGGTATGGCTTGCTGCACCTGTTGGTGGATAACAGTTAGCGTTTTTGTCAAGTTATGCAGATAATCAGACATTAGGATGTCCGGTACATCATGGATGGATGTTGGCTTTGGTGCGGCCCAGATATTCATGGGTCGGCCAAAGACTACTTCATATGGAGTCAGGTGGTGTTTGGTAGGAGTGGAGCGCATTGATCGCAATGCCAGTGGGAGGGCGTCTGGCCATTTCAGTCCTGTGGTGGCAACTATCTTTGCTATCTTGAGTTTCAGTGTGGCGTTATGTCGTTCTACTAGGCCAGCAGATTGGGGGTGGAAGACTGCGTGAAATTTCCGTTTTACACCCAACCCTTTCAGTATGCGTTGGATAACTTTGGCTACGAAGTGGGGGCCGTTGTCGCTCCACAAAATCCGACAAAGGCCAAAGCGTGGGAAGAATTCTTTCAATAACACCTTTGCAGTAGTGATGGCGGTATTGTCCCGCGTGGGATAAGCTTCCACCCATTTGCTGAACGCACACACAATGACGAGTACGTATTTCAGACTATGGCACCTTTCTAGCTGAATGTAGTCCATTTGAAGGACTTTAAAGGGATGATCAGGGACCCCAAACCCTCCCGAGGTACTACAGTCCCTTTTCCTGGGTTATGTTGCAGGCATATCAGGCATTGTTGAACCAAGTGTTTCGCTACGTCTGCTATTTTGTCGTTGTGCCAAATTCTGGAAACAAGTTCAGTCATGGGAGCAGATCCTATGTGTGCCGGGGAGTGTGTCATGGTCAGTATGGGGATCAGATAGGAATTGGGTAACAACCATTTGTTTGTGTCTTTCGTCCGCCAGCAGCCTTCGTCTTTTAGCCCCACCCATGCCCATTCAGTCAGTTCATGTGGTGTGCAAGTCATTTGAATGTCCTTTATAGTCTCCCTAGCATCTTTCCATTTTTCTGCTTGTGACCTGGTCACATACATGTGGGTTGTCGTCCTATTTTCAGCTGTGGTTCGGGCAGAGATGTCAGCCAGTGCGTTTCCCTGTCCTACAATGTCCGTCACTTTCATGTGTGCCTGGCACTTTATTACAGCCAGCTGTTTGGGAAGGAGGACTGCTTCAGTCAGGGCGGAGACTAGGTCTCCATGTAGGATCGGTGTGCCGTGCGAGGTCAGAAATCCCCTCTCCTTCCAAAGGAGCCCAAAATGGTGAACCACCCCGAAGGCATACTGGCTGTCCGTATATATGTTGGCCGTCGTCCCTGCTGCTAGGATACATGCTCGTGTGAGGGCAATCAGTTCTGCTGCCTGTGCGGATCGTTGCGTGATACAAGCTGTCTCAACAACAGTTCGGGCTGTGGTAACGGCATATGCAGCTGAGGTGGTGCTGTCGGGGAGTTTGATACACGAACCATCTACCCATAGCTCTCCGTCAGGTTCCGGGAAGGCAGTGTCTCGGAGGTCTACTCTACTCCTAGTCTGTTCGTCAGTGAGGGTCACACAGTCATGTAGGGGAGCGACATTGGGGTCGTTCTCGGGTAGGGGCAGCAAGGTAGCCGGATTCAGGGTGATGCATCTTTTCAAAGTTTTGTGGGGTGCCAGTAGAGTCAGTTCGTACCTAGTCAGTCATGCGCTAGTCAGATGTTGGGTCTTGGTCTGGTTCAGAAGGGTGTCAACCGAATGGGGCACTAGCACTGTGAGGGAGTTAGAAAGTACAATTCCCTCACTCTGTCGTATGGAGACAGCAGCGGCGGCTACAGCTCGAAAGCAGGCAGGCAAAGCTCTGGCTACGGGGTCAAGTGTGGCAGAGAAGTAGGCACAAGGGCGTTGTTTGGGGCCAATGGATTGGGTTAGGACAGATAAAGCGCATCCCTCCCTCTCATGGGTGTAGAGGGAGAAGGGCTTGGAATAGTCTGGGGTTCCTAGAACGGGAGCTGAACAGAGGGAATCTCGTAATTCTTTGAAGGAGGATTGGCATTCGGGGGTCCAAGGGAGTGGGATGGGAACATTTTTGGCCAGAAGGGAAAGTAAGGGTTTAACAATAAGGCTAAAGTTTGGCAACCACTGTCGACAGAATGAGGTGAGGCCTACCAGGGAGCGGACTTGCTTCTGGGTTTTAGGGACGGGAGTTTCCAAAATGGTCTGAATTCTGTCGGGCGTAAGTTTCCTCCCTTCTTTAGATAAGAGGTGGCCTAGGTATGTCACCTGGGGTTGGCAAAACTGCAATTTCTTCCTGGAGACCTTGTGGCCATTCTCTGCAAGGAAATGTAAGAGCTTGATGGTGGTGGTGACTGCAAGTGGAGTGGTGTCGGCTGCTAGAAGGATGTCATCTACGTACTGTATCAACACCACTCCATCCAGCAACTGAACTGCGTCTAGCTGTCTCTTCAGGGCCTGGCTATAGATGCTGGGACTTTCGGTGTAGCCTTGGGGTGCTCGACAAAATCTGTACGAGCGGGATTTTAGGGTGAATCCGAAGAGGTAGCGGCTGTCTGGGTGAATGGGGATGGAAAAGAAGGCATTTTTGAGGTCGATGACAGTGAATGTGGTGGCAGTGGACGGGATCAGGGTCAGAATGGTAGTGATGTCAGAGACTACGGGGTATTGTGACACAACTACTTTGTTAACCTCTCGCAGGTCGATGATGAAGCGATACGCTTTCTCATCTCCCTCTCCTTGCTTCTTGACAATCGGTAAGATAGGGCTGTTACATATTTTGCTGACTACCTCCTCTACCACTCCTGCGTCCACTAACGATTGGATAATCTCTACCAATGCCTTCTCGCCTTCGGGTGATATTCTATATTGTGGGAGTTTCGGAAGTGTTGCGTCCTATCGTACAGTCACATGCACGGGGTCAATCATCATTCGTCCTACATCTGAGTCGGTCTTCTCCCATAAGTACGAGGGTAATGTGTCGAGCAGGGATATGTCAGTGCTAGTCACAGAGAACATGCGTCGTGCGGGACAAGGTCTGAGCAGATCGGGGTTATCATATAAAATGACTTGGACTCCGTCCGGTGAGCATCTAATGGTGGCTTGGAAATGTTTCAACAGGTCAAGACCCATAATGGCGTCAGGGGTGTTGGACGAAGCAGAAATGTTGTGTCAGTGGTGTTGTTTTCCAAGTCGAAAGGGATCGGTGTGGACAAGGGATTAGTGGAGGGCGTTCCATCAAAACCTATTACATGTGAGCCAGACAAGGGTGCCCTTGGAATCAGTCATTTGGATAAAGCACTACCTGTTGCTCCTGTGTCTACCAAAAATGGAGACTTCGTGCCTAGGACCTTAGCGGTAACATAAGGGCCTTGCTGGTCAACATAGAGCTCGACTGGATCCCTCCCTTGCCTTTGGCGGTCCTATGCAAAGTCGTACGTGTTGTCGTAGTCAGACTGTTGGCATTGGTTCTGTCAGGGGCGGTCAAATGTCTTTGTTTTACTGGGCCTTTCGTCACTAGCGTCGCTTGTGTACCCTCGTCCGCGTCCTCTATTTCTTTTTTAAAATTTTTTTTTTAAAACCTTTATTGTAATAAAGCACACAGCTATTCAGCCTAACATCCCGGAGGCAAGGCAGCATGGTATCAGAATGGGTAGTGTGCAAAGCGATTCATATCAGGACAGTGCAGGTTGTTTTTTATTTTATATACAAACAGAAACGTAAACAGAGGCGCCCGTGGGCGCAGAAAAGGCAATGGAAGGAAGAAATGGCTATGAGTCAGTAGGAGGCGTCAGAGGCCAGAGAAGATTTAGAAGAACTTAAGTAGGATGTAGAAAAGGGGGGGGGGGGAAGGAGGAACAGGAGAATCAGAACATGAGTAGCATAGCTGATGTCAGCGGCTACGGTGACAGATGTTCCTCGCGGGGCAACGGCTCTAGTGGCAGGCACAAGTCACCTCTGTAGGCGTTCCAAGCCCCCCATACCTTATTCCATGTCTGAGGCCGCCCCCTGGCAGTATACACAGTCTTTTCACGCAACATACACCAATCCATGTTGGCCTTCCATTGTACCACCAGGGGGGCAACGTTGGATCCCCATTTCTGCGCTATGTCCCGCTTAGCGACCATGTTGCCCAGTGTAGCCCATCGGGTCTGCGCCACGTTATAATCATTCGGCTCCCAGACATTGAGGAGGCACCTACGCGCCTCTGCAGCCAACTCCACTCCAGTCACCTCCCTCATCAGTCGATGTACTCTCTCCCAGTAAGGGGCAATAACGGGGCATTCCCATAATATATGCAGAAAAGTGGCAAGGGCTCAGCAGCCACGACGACAAAAGCCATCTGGCGAGAAGCCCATACGCACAAACCGGGGGCCGGTAACGTACACCGGGGGAAGATTTTAAACTGGACCAGCCGCAGACGCGAGGAAATGGCGACCTCCTTAGGGGAGGACACAGCACTCTGCCAGTCCTCGTCGTCCAGTTCCAGACCATCGGCCACCCACTGCTCCCGCAAGCGCTGGAGGAGGTCGACTTGTACATTAATCAGCTTCTTGTAGGACAGAGAGATGGCGCTATCCGGCATATGCCCGTCCAGTACTCTGTCCTCCAAGGGAGAACTCTCGGGGATGTCACCCTCCTCCGGTCTGGCGGCGGCTATTGCGTGCTTAAGTTGGGCATAACGGAAGAACTCTGTTCCACTCAGTCGGTATTCCGCCTGTAACTGCGGGAATGTCTTAACTTCCCCCCTGGCCAGCATGTCTTCAACCCTCGAAATACCTATGAGGTCCCATTTGTCGAAACCCTTGGTATGCCAGAGTTTGCCCAAAACATCGGAATCAAATAGAGGGGTGAACTTCGTCAGTCTGCCCTGCCAGCCCTGTATCTTATTGACCGTTCGCCACGTGTGGACTGCCGCCTTGGTCGGACCTGTGAGGCTCCGATCGAAGGATCTGGAATAAAGGGCACGGTAGTAATTGCCCCCTTGCAAGAGCCATCTATCCATTGCATAGCCCGGGCTGTCCACAGGACCGTAAAAACCATGGTTAATAGCGGTAAGTTGAGAGGCCCAGTAGTACCTCCGCACATCTGGTAACGCAATGCCCCCATCGTACCATGGCATGGTAAGCTTCTGGACAGCGACACGAGGCCGACCATCCCAAAGCAGGGCACGCTGCAGACTCTCAACCTCCCTGAAGTAACGAGCCGGAACAAGGTCCTGAGTATTCTGCAAGGCATATAGGAACCTGGGCAGGGACATCATTTTAAATAATGCCGCCCGGCCCAGGAGAGAGAGAGGGAGCTTACGCCAACTCTCCACATCCCTTCGCAACCGGTGGAGCGGGGGGAGCAAGTTGTGATCATACCTCGCCTTAGGGTTATTCGAGATATAAATCCCCAAGTACTTGAAGCCTTGCCCGGCCAGTTGTATGTTACAACCTCTGGGGAGGCGCAGCGTGTCACCCTTGAGGATGTAAAGGGAGGATTTGGCCCAGTTAATAATCAGGCCAGAGTAGCGCCCAAACAACCTGAGCACGTCACACGCCACAATAAGCGATTTGCAGGGGGAGGTGAGGTAGAGCAGGATGTCGTCCGCGTACAGGGAGACCCTGTCCTCGAAGCCCGGGGACCAGGAGATCCCGTGCAAATCAGGGTGCGAGCGCAACATAGCCGCGAGTGGCTCCAGGGCCAGCACAAACAGGAGCGGAGACAAGGGGCAGCCCTGTCTGGTGCCGCGATGGAGCGCAAAGGGAGCAGACATGCGGCCGTTAACCGTGACAGCAGCCAGAGGGCTAGCATAAAGAAGTTGCACCTGTAGTGTAGTTCCTAGTTTCCCACTAGGCCCTGCGCATTGGAATAACATAAACAGTAGTATCGACGTGGAACTGCGGATATTCCAGGCCTCCACTGACTATGCTAAACTTAATTGGGTTGTGTTACCAACTAGCTCAGAGGTCACTGGAAACTTTCTTCTCTGCATAGGAAGTGATCAGCTTCCTTGGCACAGACAAGAAGGGATTCAGCTTTCCAACAACCGTGCAACATGACAACTTTGCTCCTCAGATCAAGAGTCGATCTCTAGGGTCGTGTGAAACAATAGACATAGATTTCACTCAGTCAGTCTAGTGCAGTTTACTTTCACGGTATGTAGAGAATAGAGAGACGGGCGTTTATCAATAAAGGGTTAACATTTATTGAACAGTCTTTCTTCTCGTACAAGAGAAATGTATTGCCACAATTGCAATAACTGTTATTATAAAAAGTACGTACAGTAAGATAAGAATTGCGAAATAGAACTGTAAAAGCATTGATATGGTTTCTTAGCCATACAATGGTTTAAAAGTAATAAAACATATATACAGTCATATATACATTAGGCTAACATACTCAACTGGTGCTTCTAACTAAGCCTACCCCAGTGTGCCTGACCTAAGCCTAACACGTGAGAAGGGGGAGTAAGTAAGTAGCTTAAGTTAAGTTGGTTTTGCCAAGGTTTGTTTCAAGAATTCTCTTCTAAGGGTTTAGTCAACACCATACCTCTGAATAGAATGATGGAGGATTGGTATCTCCTTCAGGGGTCTCTCTCGATATCCCAGTCACCCGCGAGGGTAAACTGGAAGCGCCGGGACTGGATTTCTCTGCACGAGAAAGGCAGCGGCTTCTCTCAGCGCGTCGAGGAAGGAGGGGTGACAGCGTCCGCGGGCAGCTGGGCTGGATGTCTTCGCAGAGGACGGCTGCACGGCTCCTCAAGCGTACTGAACCATAGTTCGCGCTGTAGCGGCGATAATGGTAATCAGCAGCTTCACCACCACAGGATAGCAGGCTGCAGCGACAGAGTGCTAGTTTTTACCAACACAGGGTCATGCAGGCAGCTGGCATCAGCAACATGTTCGCTCATTGCTTAAGGCAACGTTGGTAATATTTATACCTGACAGGTGCCGGGTTTGACGCAAGTTTGCTGGACATAAGACGTCAATTAAAGATGTCACTAGGAAGTGACAGTTATCAGTTGCTCATTAGAGTTCCATTACTAATCAAAACATAGCAAGCGGGGATTTCCAGGTTTGCTAAGTTTTTATCTTGTTGAAGAACTCGGAGTGTTATCTAGGAATATCAGATAGTGACTGCTGCTCTGTCATTGCACTAATTGGTCGCAAAGGAAGTAGCAGAGAGTCATGCTGGAATGTGGCTCTGTTCGTGTGAGGCCAGAGATGACTTTACAGAAAATCGCACTTGAACGGTTATGCCAATATAGGGAATAAATGGCTTTATAGCCGAATAGGGGCATAAGGTCACAGTATCGATCAGGAACCTAGATAAGCACGCAACACCCACTCCACGTATACATGTCCATCAAAATTACTAAAACTAAGCAATTAGGTGTATGTGTAACATTGCCCACCCCAAAATACATAAATGCATTCGAAATAGGCGTACTTGTAATACATGGAATTTAGGTACTGTACGTTTTTTAAAGCATAGTAATCATTCAAAAAATTATTGCATATGAAGTCAATGAACGATTATGCAAAAAGAATTACACATGAAGTATCTCTGACAGAAGAAATGCGAGATAAATCATCACATAAAAATGCATTGCAATAACATGTGTGCTAGAGGCTGGTGTTATGTTGTTATGTCTCTAGATGTGTTTAGGAATAGAAGTGTGAAGCTTCTGTTCTCTAAGAATAGTTTTTACGTTAAGCAAAGAATTGTTCGTGCCAAAAAAGGAGAGGGTCAATATTTTTAAAAAAAATTGTTCAATTCAAAGAAAAATAGATTTCCAAAGCTCCTGGCAGTTTTTGTTGATCAAAACTGAAGGCCGAATTCAGAGTTCATGGGAACGCTGTGTGTCGGAAAGCTTTTCAAAAGTTATTGTTTCTCTATGGGTGAGAACATCGTATCAGACAGGCTCGCAAAGAATTGGTCTACAAAATCAGGTGATAGTTCAACCAAATTAGATAGCGCTGTAACTTGGCAGGTGTGAGAATGATTGCTGTCATCGAAGGCAGGACCAGCAATGCTCACAGAACGTTGTACCTGGATGATGTTGCTTTTGTCACTCGCTCCACTGTTACCACTTGGCTGTAGTACAGGAGTCTCCACGAATGCCGTCATCAGGATTGGTAGCCGCTGGGGACAACACAATGCGTGAGCCGTTATTGGACTGAGCAAAGTATCGATGTCCATTGGTACTGCTGATGGAAGTGAAAGACAGATGTCCAACACGCATTCCTCGCCGCAAAGCATACACCGTAGCACAGGTAAAATGCAATTTTGCCATATCGGTCTGAATGAAAGGAACCAGGTCATGTTTAGATCTCTCAGCCTGGCCAATCCGAGGACGTTAGTTATCCTGTCCCTGTAGCGCATTGCTAGGATTGTCTCTTCCATTCCCATGGGAGCTATGTCTGAGCCGAGGCTTGCCATAACGTAGCAGGATGGTCAAAAATAGAATCCCTGCGATGAGTCCCAAAAATAGTGGAATGCCGCCAAAGATGGAGTGCACAAAATTAGGAAAGATTCCCAAAATTGCCTGGAAGGGTGTTAGCAGTCCCGTAAAGACTGTCTTAAATATGCCTGGGATGCTTGTTGCACTAGACATGTTAAGGAGTTGGCTGAACATTTCTACGAAATGCACGGGGCAATTTGTTGATAAAAGGTCATGAACCTCAGTAGCCGTCCTTGCGACTAGAAGATCATACGTCTCTTTAGATGACGTTATAGGCACTGTTGTCTGTAAAAGCACAGATTTCATTTTGCTTAATGTATCAATTCGTATAGAATAGAGATTCAGACGAGGCCAGAGAGGAGTCACTATGTCTGGAGGCCCGCTCGGAAACAATGCTTGCATACAACATTTGACCATGGACGTTACTTGTACTAGATAACTTTTCCCTGGCGCGAGGCCACAGCACCTGTGATCCGTTCTAAGAATGTAACTCCCGTTTGCGAGTTGCATAAAGAAGGGCTCTATCTGAGTTGCAGGTGTGACTAGCTGGTGGCATGAGAGGTTGTTTGAATTTCCATCACATGCTCCGTGTAAATTAATACCCTGACACAAAAGTATACCGCTTAGTGAGTGTTTACAGTTGTCACCACTAAGAAATACATTTTTGTCGCTGTCACTATAGCAAGAATGAGTGTATGGTAATTTCCATTCGGATTTTACATATCCCTTACCCAATTGTTCATACTGGCCAGCAGGTATGTACTCAAGGCATTTATGAAATCGGAAAGTTGTTATCGGAATTGTGATAATTCCGTGTATTATCCATTCAATGACAGGACTCTCTGACATTGTCAATGATAATCTCTCGAGTTTTTCGATGCTCAGGATTGTATAGTCTGCTCCTTTCTGTGCCAAACTGATCTGTTTATCAGTAAGGTTAAAACTGGAAAATAATGACGTTGTGTTGATTAAACGCCAAGGCACATAGCCTGAACGAAGATTTTGCAGCGTCCAGCCTAGTTCTATAATAGAGCGTAATTGAGACTGGCCATGTTGTAACATTAGCAAATCTCTGTCTATCACATCAAAGGCAGAGGATACAATATTGTCCAAAGAATATATTCTGGAAGACAGAGTCATTAACCCATTGTCTACCACAGAAAGTGATTTCTCCAAATTAATACGATCAATTTCTCGTATTTTTTCAGCAGTTCCAATTTGCTTTACTTTCCAAGCCTCGTTGTAAGCAGCATAGATACTGGTCGCTATGAAACGCTTTTGACGCTGTTTGCGTGGTCCAAGAATGAAATCGCGCAAATCAGCACCATCTTTTAATAAAGACAAGTGTTGCTTAATTTCAGCCAGTGTGGATGTAGTTAGCCATTCTAGGCAGAGTTTCCCTACACTGTATGTTGTTATAATCCCTGGATGTTGTCTCTGGGAGTATCTAGGGTCTAATCTGGTCATTTTTAACCCCTGTGTTTTATTCAGGAACCTATCTTGACAGCTATTTGTGTCTGTAGGCCAGATTAACCATTTTTTCCAATCAGGATGTGTTCTGTTGAAATTTAAAATGTGTGACACGTCTAACTCAATATCAGCTGTTGCATTTTCAGGTATTGGCTTTGGTATAGACGGTGTTTTCATTTCTTTGATCTTAGCTAGGCCAAGACAAGATGTTTGGTGTACAGTGTCATTTAAAAATAACATTTGTTCTGGTATCATGCAGGATCTAAATAGTGCTTCTATGCCTTGCACCTGCCAATCTTTTGTACCCCAAATTGTTTTCGTTTCAATATTATTTCTCCAATAATCAAAACCAAATGTCATCATTTTGTCATAAAATGCTTCTGAATATATCAATTTAGAATTTGTCAGCATTGTTTTCATTCCTGTTTTATCTAACAGTTTGTAATAAAACGTTTCTGCATCACTTGTGTTAAACCCTGAGAAGTATTTGAATTTCTCAAAAAATGCTTTAGAACTGCTTTTAGGTGGTGTAGAACAATGTTCCCATTGATTATACATAAAAACATTTCTAGGCTGTGCAGATTTATGCAAGTAATGATCCCCATAATGGGTGTAACAGAATAACTGCTCATAACTAGATGAACCTTGTAAATAATCATGATCTGTGAATCTAGCTGACATTACTAAATCAGACATCATGTCATTAATACTGTTAAAGTCCCAATCATCAGAGAATGTACTTGGAGTCACAAAGTCACTTAAGGAAACCTTTAGTTGATGAGGATACTTCAGGATTTTGACCGGACCATAGATCTCATAGTCTGTTTTCTCCCATACTACCCCACCAGGTATTGGAATTGCTGTGACATTTACTGTTGACAGTTCTCTTTTCTTCACGTGGGATGATCTGTGTGGTTTCAGGACTAGGTTGATGTTCTGACTTGCTGTGTCCATTCAATTGTAATGAACTTTCCTAAAATTAAAACTAAAATTAGGCAGAGTAGGAGTATGAATACCCCTGAGATAATCCAATGCTCAATCAACGGTGAATCCAGATATAATTCTTTGATTTGTTGAAGGAGTCCTGTTGTATTTTCTTTACAATACTTTTTTGTTTCTGGCATCACTTCGGGGTCATTTAAATCTTCAGAGAAGTTGTCGAAGTTGATGAAATAACCAGAGGCAGTCCTGTCAATTGATGGGATTGTTCTTTCAATCTGTGTCTCGGTAGCACTTTCTGATGCCACATCATTGTAGACTGGTGTTGTTTCTTGACGAACTGTTTCAATCTGTGTTTCAAGAGGCACGAGTTCCATGGCTGTATTGCATAGTCCTCCATTGTGCACTGCAGGCTGATTGAATGTGATTAGTCTTTCAGTTTGAACCTCTTGGATTGTTGCAAGTTTGGGTATTCTGTTGTTTCTTGGGAGTCCACTGGGCCTACTGTTGATTATAGGCCACATGCTTGTGGTTTTACCAGGTCGATGGACACGACTCTGTTCTCCTTTTTACCAGCAAGGGGCGGTAGCACAACTGATCTTGTTCCGGTGACTGCTAAGACAGGTACTGCTTTTCTGTAAGAAGGCCCAAATTCCTTCTTAACCGCGATCTTTTCTCTGACTAGATCCCCAATCTTTGGAATCCAGACAGGCCTTGCTGGGGCTGTTGCGGGTGGTGCCTCGTCAGTGGTATTTGGCTGTTGCTTTAACTTTATGTTGCTTAATGATTTTCTTGTTTCATTCAGTTCCTGTAAAACAGCCAAACGGTCTTTTACATCAAACTGCTTTGTTTCTTCTTGTACCACTGACATCTGACTATCGAGGTCCTGAACGTTCATTCTAATTCCGAACAATAGTTCGTATGGGCTGAAACCTTTTAGAGAATTTCTTGGCATGTTGTTAAGACTAGTCTGGACACTTATTAAATGTTTGACCCACCCAGCGCCTGAACCTAATACCTTCGCTGTTATAGATTGCTTTATATCCCGGCTTTTTCTTTCTACCACACTTGTGCGATGGACAAGAATACCGCAACCCAATTCCCATGCTGGCCATGGCCTCCTTATAGGCTCGAGAGCTGAAAGCAGGACCCTGGTCAGAATGGAACGTGGTAATTGCGCATGTGCCGATATGGACTCGCAAATCTTTTATAACCGTTCTAGCGTCAGCCGAGCGCTGGAGGCCTCATTATTTAAGTGCTTTTCGTCTAAACTGTGTACACTGGGACGCGCTTCTCTTCTTTGATTGCGCAGATAGACCGCCTTATGCTGTCTAGAAGGGATCCTGAAACTACACTGGCCTGTTCATTACTGCGATCTCTGTTGCAGTCTTCACAATTTTGAGCAAAACATTGAATATCTATACTCATTCCTGGCCACCAGTACTCTGATTGCAATTCTTTCAGAGAGGCTTTGATTGTTTGGTGTTTCAGACCCAACCCCATGTGTGCTTCCAGTAGGAGGAAGCCCCTCCTGCTCCTGTTTGGAATTACTCTATCCCCCACTCCAGGGATTCGAGCAAAAGGAACGGAGTTTGCATCGATTATGTATGCATAATTGAGTGGATAGTTTACGGGTAGTGCTGCACAGTCGCCTTTTACGGTCGTTTTTACTGCTAGCATGGTTTCCCCGTCTATATACTTATCTGTACGCTTTTTTGTGGCTACGGAAGCCGGGTTAGTTGCTTCCGCTGTGGCTGTATTAGCCAATGAATTCCCTGCAACGTGAACGCCATCACGTTGAAGACTCTGTGCGTGAATCACGTGAGTCTTTTGTAGTTCTTTACTTAAAAGAGCTACCTCGTTCCAGAGCAATTTATGCTTTATTGTGGCACCTGTGTCATCTTTGTAGTCGTTTTCGATCCAACTCTGCAGTTGGTTATTGTAAGAATTGACGCAAAAATGAGAATCGCACACGATAAGTGTGGGGAATTCGCGTTCTGCATTTTCGAGCGCCATCTTTAAAGATCTGATTTCAGTTCTTTGAACTGAACAGTTTCTTACAGATTCAGTTTTTGTTACTTTCGGTCTGAATTTACCGCACAGCCAACGACCTTTAATGATCGCACATGCTGCATTGTAGGATTTACTCTCTACATTAAAATGCTGTACAAAGCTGTCTGTATAGATTATACAGGCGTATTGTGGGAGAGGCAGGATTTCGATTGGCAGAGGATATTCTTCTTCATATTCTAAATCATTCAGTTCTTCAAATTGCGGGGCGAAATAGTATTTCACGTCTTCCGCTCCAAGAGAATCTATGTACTGTATCCATTTCGGATCTAGTGACACTGTAGGCAGGTTTACTGGGCTGAATAGCGCCTCGAAGGCGGATTCCGTTGCAAGGATATTAATCCGTTTGCCGTGTGCTAGTTCTCGTTCATTTGCTAATGCGATTTGCACTGCGTTCACAGTTCTTTCTGTGCGACTGAATGCTTTTTCTGCTTGTGTGTACAAGTGAGATTTAATTGAAATTGGTACCTTTTCTCCCTCATTAGAGGTTAGGTACGTGAATCCGCATCTTCCTGGGATGACTCGGATTACAAGATCGATCGTGTTGTCACGTGTATCTAATTTTGTTTTTGCTAACATGTCTGTTTGCAGTGATCTCAAAATTTCTGTGTGTTTTTGAGTCCAATTGATTTGTTTTAAATCAGGTTTTATTAGTTCGTAGAGAGGTTTAACCCTCTCTGCGTAATTTAGTATGTAAGTTCTTCCGAAATTCAGAAAACCTAGAATGGATTGTAAATTCTTCAGCGTTTTTGGAGCTTGGAGTACAGCGCACTTCTCTAAGAAGTTGTCCGCTAGGCTTTTCCCTTCACTTGATAATTCGTACCCTAAAAACAGTACTGTCAGATGGGCAATTCGAGACTTTTTAAAGTTGAATTTGTAACCCTCTGCTGCGAACCCAAGTATAATGGTGTTCACTCTTTTCAAGTGAGTATCCAAGTCGTCGTCTGTGAGATAAATATCATCTACGTAAGATAATGCTTCATCATCATAGATTTGTAGTAACTCTGTTACCCTAGCTGAGAATAGTCCTGGGCTGTTCTTGAACCCCTGTGGGAGTCGACAGAATTTTTTCTGTGACCCAAATGCGGAGAAAGCGGTCAAATACCTGCTTTCTGGTGCAATGTTTTGACAAAAGAAACCATTAGAAATGTCTAATGTCGTTTTGTATTTTTTCCTAACTATATTGTTCATTAGGGCTGCACTATGCGAGTTTTGTACTGCAAAAGTTTTGCAACATGTATTAAGGTGTCTGTAGTCCAAAACTAGACGATATGAATTGTCTGGCTTGGAGACAGGAAACAAAGGATTGTTCATTTGAGAGGTGCATGTTTCAATCACCCCCTGGTACTCAAGTTGATCTAAGATCTCCCTGACCTGTTTTTTAGCTTCTTGCTTTATGGGATACTGCCGTTGGGCAGTTGGTTCACTTTTTAATTGGATTTTGTGAGGCGGTGAGTCCTCATCCCATCCTACATGATTTTTATACAATGCAGGTGCCTGGGCTACTGCCCATTTCCTTGCATATGTGTATTTTTTGTGAATCGGTATGTGATTCGAGAAGGCAGGCATAATCACTTCTTCGCCACGAGGGCACTCCCTGACAAACTCCGGGGGCCAATCTTTTTCAGCTAACAGAATATCATAGCCTTTTGAGAGCTTATCCCAAAATAGACCCTTAATTTTCCTAGTCTTATCACCCTCTATATGCAATGTTATTTCGTATATTTTATGGGGCTCGCTAAGCCTGGCGTCGGCAGTTTCAACCTGAATGTATTCATTCGTGTCCACTGTCTCCAGATGACTCATCAAGTTCTTGCGCGCTATACTGATTTCTGCTGCACTGTCCAACATTGTCAATGCCCACTCCCCGTTTTTCAACTGTGTCCTCAGTATTCTCGGCATTGTTGATTACTCTAATACTGGCTACCTTCTTTTTAGGAAATTGGGATTTCTTATTTTGAGCAGGTTCCTTGTCTTTGGACTTGGTGTGCTCTCCTGGGTCTGACCGTCCTCTTCTTTCCGAATTCTGTGGAAAAGATCGAGAGGGACGTGTATCAATACTTTGATATCTATCAGGTTTTTTTATATTATCCCTATTTCTAAGGTTATATCTTTTCTCAGAGGGCTCCCTCTGGGGAGACTGGTGTTCTCGAGTCGGAGTTCTCTCCCTCCGTCGAGGAGACCTTCCTCTGGACTGGAAAACTTTTTCCTTGGGAGTGGATTGTTTATTTCCATCCCAGCTCTTTTTAGGAGTGTTTGAATTATTTTTAATAAATAATTTTTCAGGATTTTCGAGCAGTTGGGGCTTAACTGGTTTCCCACCCAAGCTGTCTCTACCTAATTCTTCATAGCATTTTTCTATGATTTTTGCAAGCTCAACAGGATCTTTTATATCTGTTTCCCTCAACTTCTGGCGAATCGCCACAGATGCTGCTTCTCCCTTTACGTTGGCTAATAATATAGCCGTGACCTGCTTGAAGTCTTTCAGTAATTTCATACCTAGATTTAAAGCGGGTTCTGGACCGAATTCATTTTGAATCTGTTTTAGCACGTCTGGTATTACCGCCATAGACGGAACACCGTGTGTTTTTGTGTAAATGGAAGCAAAGACTGTACCCCAAGTGTCGCAGTCCTCCACGTGTGGTGCGATTCCCATAGGAAGGCAGATGGTCAAGATTCTGTGTTTCTCAATAGGGGTAGTATCAGGAAATACTGCCTCTATTTGAGTGATTTTCTGGGCTAACCAGAAAGGAATTTGTTCCCGTTTTACGGGTGTTTTACCAAGACATGACTGTATGTTCTGTGGTGTAATTTTATTTGTGTTCCCCTGATGAGGGGTCAGCTGTGGTGTATTAACAGCTGGCTGGACTGTTGCAGTCCGTATTACATATTGGACTAATTGCCTATGTATTTTTATTAATGTGTTTAGCTGTGCTAACAGCTCCTCTCTAGACATTCTTGCAATGTCAGGATGTGGTGTGTAGCTGGCTAGAACCGGCCACGTGGCTCCTGGTCTACCTAGTGGACCGAGCCTAGTTATGTGATCATTGTGTTTTAGGGCGCCATTAAACCAGAGCAGGTGCTCTTGAAATTTAAGTGGAATTTCAACCTCCTCGAAAGGGGCGTACTCATCCGGAGGTTCCTCTATTTTGTAATAGTGAAACTCTTGTGTTATAGCGTTTACCGCTGGAAAGTTTATCCATGAATAGAATACCTCTGTCTGCCGATACTCGTGAGCCTCTATCACGAAAATTACTGTACCACCTTGAGGTGGCAGTCCGTTATCTATAAGTTTTAAAGTTATAGATCTTCTTAACTGGACCGGGATGATAATAGCACCCGGGTCTGTGTATTCGGGACCTTGCTGAGTCGCATCTACTGCGGCCCCAGGGGTTCCGTTTTCTGGCATTGTAAAAATGCGAGGTTTGCAGAGTAGGTCTCCAAGGAGACAAAGATTAGATGCACAATATTTTGGAACACTGTATCCTTCAACGTTGAATAAACCAGAGCTTTACATAGGAATCTCTTCCTACTAAGGTCGGGCGGATTTTAACCTTTCACCCACTCCAGACGTCTATTGGAGTATTTACGGGAGAAAAGGGTGTGAAATATGCACGACTGAGTTACTCTACAAGTCTTACGTTAGTTTATCGCCTTACCAAACGTTAGGGCGCCATGTAGTGTAGTTCCTAGTTTCCCACTAGGCCCTGCGCATTGGAATAACATAAACAGTAGTATCGACGTGGAACTGCGGATATTCCAGGCCTCCACTGACTATGCTAAACTTAATTGGGTTGTGTTACCAACTAGCTCAGAGGTCACTGGAAACTTTCTTCTCTGCATAGGAAGTGATCAGCTTCCTTGGCACAGACAAGAAGGGATTCAGCTTTCCAACAACCGTGCAACATGACAACTTTGCTCCTCAGATCAAGAGTCGATCTCTAGGGTCGTGTGAAACAATAGACATAGATTTCACTCAGTCAGTCTAGTGCAGTTTACTTTCACGGTATGTAGAGAATAGAGAGACGGGCGTTTATCAATAAAGGGTTAACATTTATTGAACAGTCTTTCTTCTCGTACAAGAGAAATGTATTGCCACAATTGCAATAACTGTTATTATAAAAAGTACGTACAGTAAGATAAGAATTGCGAAATAGAACTGTAAAAGCATTGATATGGTTTCTTAGCCATACAATGGTTTAAAAGTAATAAAACATATATACAGTCATATATACATTAGGCTAACATACTCAACTGGTGCTTCTAACTAAGCCTACCCCAGTGTGCCTGACCTAAGCCTAACACGTGAGAAGGGGGAGTAAGTAAGTAGCTTAAGTTAAGTTGGTTTTGCCAAGGTTTGTTTCAAGAATTCTCTTCTAAGGGTTTAGTCAACACCATACCTCTGAATAGAATGATGGAGGATTGGTATCTCCTTCAGGGGTCTCTCTCGATATCCCAGTCACCCGCGAGGGTAAACTGGAAGCGCCGGGACTGGATTTCTCTGCACGAGAAAGGCAGCGGCTTCTCTCAGCGCGTCGAGGAAGGAGGGGTGACAGCGTCCGCGGGCAGCTGGGCTGGATGTCTTCGCAGAGGACGGCTGCACAGCTCCTCAAGCGTACTGAACCATAGTTCGCGCTGTAGCGGCGATAATGGTAATCAGCAGCTTCACCACCACAGGATAGCAGGCTGCAGCGACAGAGTGCTAGTTTTTACCAACACAGGGTCATGCAGGCAGCTGGCATCAGCAACATGTTCGCTCATTGCTTAAGGCAACGTTGGTAATATTTATACCTGACAGGTGCCGGGTTTGACGCAAGTTTGCTGGACATAAGACGTCAATTAAAGATGTCACTAGGAAGTGACAGTTATCAGTTGCTCATTAGAGTTCCATTACTAATCAAAACATAGCAAGCAGGGATTTCCAGGTTTGCTAAGTTTTTATCTTGTTGAAGAACTCGGAGTGTTATCTAGGAATATCAGATAGTGACTGCTGCTCTGTCATTGCACTAATTGGTCGCAAAGGAAGTAGCAGAGAGTCATGCTGGAATGTGGCTCTGTTCGTGTGAGGCCAGAGATGACTTTACAGAAAATCGCACTTGAACGGTTATGCCAATATAGGGAATAAATGGCTTTATAGCCGAATAGGGGCATAAGGTCACAGTATCGATCAGGAACCTAGATAAGCACGCAACACACCCAGCCCAGGAAACCCGGACCAAACCCAAGCTTCGTCAGTACAGCCCATAAATAGCTCCATTCCAGGGAATCAAAGGCCATCGTGGCATCAAGGGAGGCAAGTACCGCCGGTTCCGTAAGGGCGTGAGCTCTGGCCATAACCCCGTGCAAGCGTCTCAGGTTGAGGGCAGTATTGCGGCGGGGAATAAAACCGGATTGGTCCGGGTGTACCAAGTCGCTTATAACCCCGACCAACCGATTGGCCAGCAGTTTGGCCAGGATCTTGGGCTCAACGTTGAGGAGTGAAATAGGGCGATAGGACCTACAAACATCCCGCGGCTTGCCTTCTTTATGGATAACCACTATGGTGGCCAGTCGCTGGTCCAAGGGCAGGACACCCTCCTCACGGGCACGGAGGAACATACCTTTCAAGTATGGAGAGATCACATCCGGCCGGATCTTGTACAGTTCAACCGGTATGCCATTGGGTCCGGTTGCCTTGCCCGCACGCAGGGCGCGGATCGCCAAAGCAATCTCGTCCGCGGTGATGTCACGGTCCATATCGGCACTGTCTTCCTCCGAAAGACAAGGAAGGTCAATCGCCGAGAGGAATTCAGACGAGTCGGCCTCAGAGCGGTCCGAGCCGGAAGTATAAACACTCCGAAAATAGTCCGCAAAAGACTCGGCAATGGCACTCGGATCAGTGACCACCACTCCGTCCTCACCCAGGATTTCCGGGACCACCCGGTTTGCCATCTCCCGCCTGTCCAACCAGGCCAGCAGTTTACCAGCCTTATCCCCGACATCATAAATGCGGCCCTGCTGCTCCTTTGCCAAAACCAGGGCAGCATTCGTGGCGAGATCATGATACTCCGACTGTTTCAGGGAGAGTTCGTGTAGGAGAGAAGGGTCGGGCTCAGGCCCCAAACGGGACTCGAGATCCAAGACCTCCTCCTCCACATGCAGAAGATCAGCATCACGAGCTCGCTTAGCCTCTGCAATGAGAGCTAGGGCTTCACCCCGTAACACAGTCTTGAATGCTTCCCACAGGGTGACCGCAGAGCCAACGGAGCCCACATTTTCAGTAAAATATAGGTCGATGGCCTTAGCCAGGAGTGCTCGCGTGTTATGGTTGCGGAAATACCAGGGATTCACCGCAGCCGGGCGGCTGGACAGAACGACACCGAAATCAAAGGAGATCCACAACGGCGAGTGGTCGGAGACGCCTCTCGCCAGAAAGCGTGCCTCGGAGATGGCAGGCGACTGCGCCGCCAGGGTGAGGACATAATCTAAGCGGGACAGGCTCCCATGGGCACCGGAGAGAAACGAAAATTGGCGGAGCGCAGGATGCAGTAACCGCCAACAATCCACCAAACCCAAAGAATCAAGGAAGGTCGGCAGCCACGTCTGGGAACCCAGGAGGTCTCTCGGTGGCTGGCGATCGAGAGTGCCAGAGCAGACTGAGTTGAAATCGCCCCCTAGGATCAATAAGCCCGAAGGCAGGGACAAGATGGCGCTACCAAGGTCCTTGAAGGTGCTAGATTGGAGGCCAGGGGGAACATAAACCGAAAGCAGTGCCAAGGAACGCCCCTCCCATCTCCCCGCCACAGCTGCGTAGCGTCCTCTATCATCAAGCAGCGTGACGTCAATTTCAAGAGGAAGGGACGCACGCACAAGGATGCCCGCCCCCCGGGAACCCGAGGAGAACCCAGAGTGGGCAACCATTTTGTATCCCTTACGATTCAGGGCCCTACAGGAGTTACCCACCAAGTGCGTCTCTTGCAAAAGCACAACATCAGGCATGTGTCTCTTTATCAGTTGGATCACTACCCCTCTCTTAACTCGGTCCCCTAATCCATTGACATTCCAGCTAAGCACTTTCAACTTCCTACCCCCCATCACCCAACAGTCCGCCCCACCCGACTCCAACCAACTCAATCGTCAATTGCACAGTAAAACACACAGTCCATTGCCTCAAGGAAGAAAAAGAGATAGAACAAACAAACATCAAAACTTGCATAGTTGCACCCCCCACCCTGCACCCCTGCATGTGACTAAAAAGCCCCCCCAACCAGCAGTGTGCCTGTCGCCCCATAACTACTCTACAAGAAGACACCCAGAGGAGTGAGGAATCTCCGCGAACACCCCCCGCCACCCTCCATGTACCAACAGGAAAGATAATACAGCATCTCAAAGCTACATTCGATAGTCCACTGAGGCAAGTAAGATATACGAGGAGTCACCCACTATAGAGCCAAGTCTCATAGGTCCGGACCGCCAGCAGCGCCACCTTCATGGTCCTCATGTGCTTCTCGGCGCGTAGATAAAGTGTCCAGCCAGTCACTAACGTTCTCAGCAAAGTCAAAGAAAAGGGCACGACCTTCGTGCTCGATCCGGAGCTTGGCAGGGAACATCATGGAATACTTGAATCCCAGGTCCCGCAGTCTTCGCTTCACCCCTGCATAGCTCTGGCGCTGTCGCTGAACCGTCCTGGTGAAATCCGGATAGAAATGGACATCGGCATTCTGAAATTTAAGCGGTCCATGCCGTCTGGAAGCCTGCAGGACAGCGTCTCTGTCTCGGAAATTGAGCAGCCGGGCTACGATGGGTCTGGGTGCCACGCCCGACTTCGGCGGGCCACCCGGCACTCGGTGGGCACGCTCCACCGAGAAAAAGTTGCTGAGGCCAGGCGGAGCCAGATGAGTCTTGATCAGGTCTTCAACGAGGAGGTCCGTCGCCGCCTCCTCCGAACCCTCCGGTACTCCGACAATGCAGACGTTCTGCCGCCTGGCACGGCTTTCAAAGTCATCCAGCCGCCTTGCAAATTGCTCCGCTGTCCTCTGCAGGTTCCGGACTTCAGTTTGTAAGTCCGAGACGTCTCCCGTCAGACTGGACGTCTTGATGTCCAAATTCTTGACTCGATCATTAGTTTTACCCAAGTCGGCTCTAATGAGAGTCAGATCAACGGCCATGCCATCCACCTTGTGCGTAAGGACTTCATGCTGTTGCTGCATGTCCGCCCGGAAACTTGTAATGGCTCCCAAAATGTCACTCAGAGTGGGCTCAGAGCCGCCCGGCGAGCCCGAATGCGGGATGTCCTTGGCAGAGGGCCCAGTAACAGGCGGCGTCTTCGGTTGAGTATAGCGCTCAATCCTATTCTGCTGCTGTTGAGATTTGCCGCGGACGCCTCTGTTCGACGTCTTGTCGGGGTCCCCCTTGCCCGCCATATTAGGTCCAAGAGAACAAAGGGCTATGCCAGGCAAGTCCAAGCCCAGGGAGTCGGAGATTTGTCCGGGAAGACAGTAGAATGTCGTCACAGGTTTGCTCCGCTGTCCGGGTAGCTCCGCTGTCCAGTAGACCTCGCCGCTGGTGAAGGCAGGCAGGCACTCCGCAGATCGGCAGTGCGTAGCGGCGGAGTCCGCAGAGACAATGGCACTGAACTGGCACGGAGTCCCACTCGACGTAGCTCAGCGTAGGAGACACCGATTCGGGATCTGAAAACGGTTCTCGCCTCAGTGGGCCATCAGCAACGAGTATCCACCCATGTGGATCAGGATTACGGGCAGGATGATTGCGGAGGATCGGAAGGTCTGCGGAGCTCCGAGCTTACGCGGCCATCTTGGTTGCCCGCGAAGCTCCTCCCCCTCGCGTCCTCTATTTCTTGGTCCGTTTGCTTGATCATCTCTAGCAGAACCGGGCACTGGAACTTCCAATGTCCAAGTCCTTTACAGAACGCACACTGGTTCTCACTCAAATCTCTACGTCCAGCGTAGGATGTGGGTGCATCACCTCTAGGAGGTGGGTTTCTAGGGACATTCGGTTGATAGTTTCCTTTGTAGGGTTCCTTTCCTATAGTCACCCCTTGCAATTGTGCAATCATAACCCTTTCTTTGAGGTCTTTCTTCTTTTTCTCCGACGTCCTATCATTTTCGTTCTTTTGATGTTCGTAGTACTGGGCCATCTGAAGGATATCCGCGGGTTTGGAGGCCGTCCAACTACTCTTGCTGGTCTGTAGTTTCTGTGATACTTCCTGCAACAGACCCTTGACATAATTTTGGACAAACAGGTGATGTCCGGTTGCAGTGGTCATGTCCTGACCACTATAGTCAGAGAACACCGTCTCGAATTGAGAAAAGTATTCGGTGACATCTTCTTGGGGTTTCTGACGGCAAGCCGTTACGATCGACCAGTTTACCTTTTTCTCAGGGATTAGCGTCTTCAATTTCTGAACAATTTTGTCCGGGAGTTCCAAAATAGCCTTTAGAGGTTTCTGCCCGGGATCTCGTTGTTTATCTATGCCATCGAGTTGTACCCAAGTATGTGCGAACAGCTCAAGGTGGTCGACCTTACTGATTTGCTTCCACACATCAGCTGGCAGACATAACCCGAAAAACAAATCGATGTCCGCTAGGGTCATAATAGTCGATCCTAAAGCTGTACCTAGTTCCGTATAAAAGGCAGTGGGGTTTTTCCGCAAGTCCGGCAAGGATTTTCGGAAGGTCAGGATATCTTGTCGATCCCAGGGTTGATATACCCAGTTATACACTACTCTTCCCTTTGCGTCCTGATGGTTAATGTCATCATTAGTTCCCAGACCTCGTGGAGAGACCCAGTAGGGAGCGGCCGCCTTTATAGGCATCATCGTATCAATTTTCTCCATTGGGGGTTCGGTTGCTACAGGAGTTGCGCTTTTAGCGATCTGTCCTTGTTCAGTGAGGTGGCGAAAGACCTCCGGCGTGTGCGAGAAGAGTTCTGTCACATCACACTCGCTCCAAGTGCCATCATGATGTTTTTTTATCAGGGCAGACCATTTGTGGATACTAGAATCGGGACAATATTTCTCTCTATGAATCAGACTAAATTTAAAATTGTATCCTATTTTTAAAATGGTTCACAGACCGGAGGTTGCAGATGATTCATGATCCTAACAGTTCACATGTGAAAAAATGTAACATTTTCATGCTCACCCATCTGCTTGTGATACAGATATATAAAAAATTCATGAACAGAATTACAGAAAAAAAGGATCTATTCTAAATGAAGGTCTACCTTCTTTACACATATTGTTTAATTCGATTTAAGAGATTTTACAGTTGTGGAAAAAAGTGCTATGAACTTAGAACTGAAAATTATAACAATGCGCCTCCTGGACGAATCAGTAAATCATTTGGAAGAAAGAAACTTTAGGCCTCATGTCGGGTGGTAAGAGTCCGCCTGACACCATCTCGGATTCGGGAATCAACCAACTCGCGGTCGGCGGTTCAGCCCGACCAACTACAATGCAGCCGAACACTGTTCGGTCGGAATCCCATTGATCCCTATGGGAGCCCATGTTCCGACCGACAACACAGGCTCCTGTGGGAAAATGGGGTGTGTGTAAAACCCTGCACCCTGTGACAGGTACCCCACAGTGCCAGCCACAAATTGTAGGGTCTTACAGGGTGTCCCTTACGTACCCCCTTGTCCCCCAACCAGAGGCTGCAGGATGAAGGGGGCCCTGCATGTGGACCCCTAAGTCACTTTCTGACAGTCTTTTTGGAAAGGCTGTTGGAGATAGATATCGTAATCGGTCGGTCGGAAATGCTGTCCGTAGAGCTGCACGATGCGGTTCCGACTGACACGACTTCTCCGAGAGCCTGTCGGAACCGATTTGGAAGGACCGCGGGGTTTACAATCTGACCACGATCATCGTAATTGGTCAGGCAGATTGTAAACCGACGAGTCGGTCGGAAGATTTCTGATGCGGTCTAGGACATACGACTGTCAGGTGGAGGCTTTCCGCCCAACATCGTAAGGAGACCCTGTTAGAAATGCGGGCCTCTAGTTGGCAGAGGTAGGTACCTTTGTACAAATAGAGACCCTTGCTTCTAGTCAGGGTAAGGGGGATACACACTTTAGATACCCCCTGCTCACCACTTTGGTAGCTTAGCCTGACCAGATAGGCTAATCCCAAAGGCAATGTGTAAAGTATTTGTACCAACACTCACAGTAACACAGTGAAAACACCACAAATAGACACCAGACCAGTTTAGAAAAATAAAATATCTTTATCTAAACTAAACAAGACCAAAATGACAAAAATATGACTTTCAAAAGGTTTCAAGAACTTGTACCATAGAAAACTAAGGATGCGTGACTTTTCACCAAAGTATCTGTAGATGCGTCAAAGTTCCAAAAGCTAAACAGCCTCAGAGTCGGAAAACAAAAAGATGCGACACTCCTGAGACCTTGGGGAGGTGATGCAATAGTTTTGCAACATGCAGGGGACGAGTTGTGTATAATCCGGTCTGTATGGCGAGTGATGCGTCGATTCTTCGTGACGGTTCCGGTTCGCAGGTGATGTGTTGGGAAAGCGCGCCGCACCGGTACGATGCGTGGAAATCCGGGATGCGTCGGCGATCAATGCAGGGATATCGAGCGGTACTGCGTCAGTCCTCTGCAGCCTTGATCCCTCGATGCGTTAATTCTAGCAGCGGCGACAGGCACAGCAACAGTTTTCTCAGCGGCAAGGAGATGCGTGGAAACTCTTCTCGCGCCACGGAGATGCATTGAGAGAACAGCCGCAAGAAGAGCGATGCATTGATTTTAGCAGTTCTTCACCGTTCATCTTTCTTCCAGCTCCCAAACAGCATCAACAATCTCCTGAGGCCCAAAACTGGCACAGGCACCTCTTGTCAGGCTAGAACTCACAGCAGCAGAGTTCAGGGGAGCTGGAGGTAAAGTCTTTGTGTCCCTGAGACTTCCGAGTCCACCTCACTTCAGGCCCTTGGAGATCACTGTCAAGCAGGGGATACAGCACACAGCAAAGTTCTTTTCCTTTCCTTGGCAGAAACAGCAACTGCAGGCCAGCCCCAGATACACAGCAAGGGCAGTACTTCTTCTCAGTCTCTCCAGCTCTTCTCCTTGGCAAAGGTTCCTCTTGAATTTCAGGAATGATCTAAAGTTCAGGGGTTTTAGGACTAATACTTATATTCCAAAATGTCTTTGTTCTCTTTGTGTAGGGGACTCTGAGCCTAGTTCAAACCAGTTCTGCCTTCACTGGTGCAGTATGACCACAGGAGGTGGAGACAAAATTGTGCAAGGGAGACAGGCTCCATTCAGGGGCAAGGTAAATCTCCTCCCACCACTCTATATGCAGCCAGGGTCTATTCAGCTCAGGGTCGAGTCATTCAGGAAGGGCCAGGCACACCTCATTCCCCCCAAATGCTGTCTACAGTGAATGCACATCCTCTGTCTCTGTCACACTGAAACCAGACAATCAATCCACAAACAGGCAGAGGCACACAGGATGGTTGAACAAGAAAATAGCCACTTTCTAAAAGTGGTATTTTCAAACACACAATTTAAAAACCATCTTTACTAAAAGATGTGTTATTAAATCCTGAGTTCAGGGATACTAAACTCCATCTTTCCATCCTATCCCTATGGGAAGATATGCTTGTAAAATGTTAAAAAGCATTCTCCTTTCTGTTCTATGGGGCAAGATAGCTTTTCAATAGTGAAAAACGAAATTGGCAGTATTTCACTGTCAGGACATGTTACACACACCAGTACATGTCCTTACCTTTCACATACACTGCACTCTGCCCAGGGGAGTAACTTGGGCCTACCATAGGGGTGTCCTATGTGTAAGAAAAGGGAAGGGTAGGGCCTGGTAAGTGGGTGCCGTTTCCAAGTTGACATGGCAGTTAACAAACTGCACACAGGCACTGCAGTGGCAGGCCTGAGACCTCTTTTCAGGGCTACTCATGTGGGAGGCACAATCAGCACTGCAAGCCCACTAGTAGCGTTTGATTTACTAGCCCTGGCACACTCGGTGCACTTTACTAGGGACCTACTGGTAAAACAATTATGCCAATCAGGGAGAACCAATCATAACAGCAATTTACACAGGGAGTTCTTGCACTTTGATCAGCATTGGCAAAGTGCCAAAGTGCCAAAGTATCTAAGCCAGCAAAAACGAAATCCAGCACAGCATCAACAACACAGGAGGTAGAGGCAAAAAGTCAGGGAAAACCACACCAAGTATGGCAGGTCTAACAGACCCTAAGTGCAAAGGACTACACAACTGCCGAAATCCTGGTAGATCCATTTAATATTGCTACAGTTATTAGAGACACAAAATGTCAATTTCCAGTGTTATATCCAACTTATCCATAATTGCACAGCTTCGGCCCCCAAGTCTGCCACTAATAAACACACTAAATAAGTTTCTCTACTAAGATCAACAACCAAACTAGATTGTAAAAAACTGTATAAATTCTATGACAATGAGAATAAGAATGAAATACTTACTATCCAAATTGGCTATGCTTACTGTCCTGGCCTGATACCTAAATAATCACATGGCATACTGCTATTACTACTAACGTTACTACTGTTACTAACTTTATTTATATTGTGCATACTAGCCTAAGGCATGATCTGTACCCATGCCCTGCAGGCACTGTGCTTAGTACGTAGCACTGAGCCATGCTCAAGGCCCAATATCTGTGCCCATGACACTCAGAGGACCATCATCTCTGGAATCTGGGTAGAGGGACGTTTATGCAAGGCTCGATAAATAACCATGTCATGCAGGCACTGATTAGTATATTTATATGGCCATCATTGTGCTAGGTGATAAGCAAATGTGCTTGTTGTAGCAACAGAGCATAGCATTGAACCATACGCTGCACCCAGTACCTGAGACAATAGCAGAAACAGGCCGTGGCCTTGTAGGATGTCTACAGAATCAGCAGGCTAGATCCTAAGGCCAGGTCCTTGAAGACATTTGATAGAAGGCACAGCTTTAGGACATGCTCTACATTTAGTACATCTTCCTACAACACTCCGAGGTCTTCGATTGTGAAAGAGGACAGGGCCTTTGCTGCTGCCCTCTGTCAAGGTTATGTGTTTATCATGGCCTCAGGGCATGGGTTTCAGCCTCGCCGTGCAGCCATGGACTGGACAGGGTAGTCTTTGGCTTTGCCTTTTACCCAGTAGCTGCACACACAGTACCCACAGGCCATTGATTGCCTCTGTGAGCTTGGAGCCTGGTCCTACAAAAATCCCCCACTTTAAACTCAGCCGGCTTGGTGGGAAGGGTTTTTCTGTCTTGCGACCTACCCTTTAGAACTGTTTGTCCACCCTGCTTAGGTCCTGATTACTGTAGAGGTATTTGATATTTAACACACCTGATACAATGTGAAACTTTGAGGCTCGGAATTCAGCAGGTGTAATAAATGGCACCCACTATGATTCTTGCCCTAAAAATGGGGCTAAGCATGCTGATTTTACAGTATACACAATCCCAGTAATTACTGGGCTTTTTCCTCTGCCAAATTCCTGCAGGTCTGACCTAACAAACGTTTACATGGACTGTGGACTTTATCACATCAGGGAATTAGTGGATCTGATTAAGTACATACACATAATTCTGACCTCGACACAAACAGAAGTTTACTAAGGGCCCGAATTTTCCGTCATTTGTGCATAGGGCCATAGATATGTGCAGATTCCATATGCTTACTAAAACCTGACTGTTTACATCTGCTATGATCTAATGTTGACCACTAGTTTACTATTCCTCTACTTTCTAGTAACAAGAAATGCTGGTATGCAGACAACCCCTTATAGATAACATAAGCGGAAACATTTTGTTTCCAGAAAAGTTCATGCAGATTTGTCAAGCCAGAAAAAATAAAAAGTCTAGTAAAAAAAATGCAAATCAAAAATTCTTTCTCAAGGATTGCACACAGCTCAAATATGCACAAACACATAGGATGTTATGCTGTTTGCATCACAAAAGTGACGCAAATTGACACACAATTTTTCGCAGTTTACTTTCCAGCACAGAACTTGTTAAATGCTGGAAATTCACTTGAAAGTAGAGCAAAGTGGTGCCTAACTCTGCTTTTCATTACCTAGCATCAAGTGGGCATTCCGTGGGTGGTGCATGGGCACTCCCATGAAGCCACCTACAGGTTTTGACACAAAATCCTATTTAATAAAAAAAATTAAACAGGGTTTTGCATTGAAACAAATTACACCCTTTTGAAATAGGTGATATCTATTTCTCCTTTCTTTTCCAACTTTGTGTGCTGCACTGTGCTGTACCCATATGAGGGTGGAAAACGTTTAAAGTTAGTAAGCATAGTATTTTGTATGAGATAGGTACTTTGCACTAGTCTGTAAAGGTATGTGCGTGGCGCTCGGAAGCCTGATTGTGTGTCGGCGCTTGGGAGAGAGTGCCATAGATCTGTAGATATGGTGCTGTCCTGCTCTCTTCTTCTCACCGAAGGCAGCACAGCAATTTTGGATGCTGCGCTGCATTGTGTGAGAATGTACTGAAAAGACCCTATATTTAAGGTAAATGCACAAAAAAGACTGAGGGCAAATCATGGACATGCCTTGTGTCCAGTACATACGGGGACCAGATCGTACCAGAATTGCACACAGGGTTAGGGTTAACGCTTGGGGTTTAGCGTAAAGGGTAATGGTTTCTCCAGGTGTGGGCAGCACAGGGTACATTGGTGGGGCAGGTGGGGTTGAAGTGGACAGACGACGGGATAGGGAAAGTAATAAACTACTTACCTTGCATTCACCGCATCGCTGACTCGGCGATATGGAGAGCGCAAGGTAAGTAGTTTAAAAAATATATATATTTTACTTTCTCTATCCCATCGGCTGTCCACTTTCCCTCCACCTGCCCCGCCCCACCGCCTCACCACTGCTACCTGTGCCGGCCATGCCTGGTTATCTCACCCTACATGTTGCACAAAAGAAGAAAAGAGTCAGTTCAACTCCAAACCATCTACCACAAAAATGACTGACAGATCAACATTAACAGCTCTACACAAACAATAGAATTTGGATTTTATTTTGAGGTCAGTTGATTCCAACAAAGTAAACTGACAATATATCTCTAAATAATTGTACACCTCGTTTTGTGGAATACCTCACATGCTGCTAGATGGATTTATACTAAGTAAAGAAAAACATTCATAGCTTAATACAGACACCGTCTGCATAGGAAGCATGGTAGTGTTCTGTCCAGTGAATGTTTAGACTTTCTGTAAATGAAGTTATCTTATGGGGTTTTTAATGAAAAAAGCAAACTCTTGATGTCCTGCTATAATGTTTTCCTCATAGATCAGACTGCATTAAACCATTACAACAAAAGTGTATTTGAAACTGTTTGGGTTTATTCATCAAATAGGCCCAATGGGAGCAGAGAAATGATGTGTCCAATGTTTAATAACTTCAGAGACGCTATCTCTGTACTATATATGTACTCGTGTGTGTCTGCGTATCCATGTGTATCTAAGCATGTGTGTTTTCTGTAAAAGAAAAACAAAATGACTGATTTGCTGCCCCTGACATTGAACATAACATCATAAATGACATCCTCAATGAGGTTATATGTGACATCACCAATGACCATTTTAAGAAGAGGAAAAAAGATAAAGTTGACTAATAATATTATTGGGTTTCGGGTTGTAATCTTTATATTTTCTTTGAGGAATTTATTTCATGCATTTTTAATCTTGTAGATTGACAATTTATTTTAGTAAATAACCATAATGTCCTTTAAAACATTTCTGGGTGATTTGTAAGTTTGTTACTGGAATATGACAGCTAAGCTATGATAGAGAGAACAGTCTTGATGAGAGGTGTCAATGAGTTCCCAAACTACCTAGCCCTGATTATGACTCAGGTAGACAAAAATTAGACCACGGTTTTAATTTTGCTCTGTCCCATTGCAGATTTCTCCAAATGAAATTTTTTTGCATGCATCAAATATCGATTGGTAAAAATATGGAAACACAGGAGGATTTATCACATTGTAAAAATAAAATCACTTGCTTTAAATGTCAAACTTCTTTTCTCATTTGAGTGGTACGCTTGTAAATATAAGGAATTAGTTCCTAAATTTACCATTGCCCAGAAAAGGTGATAAACATAAATCATCGGTTTCCGTGCTGATTTTATGTTTTGATCTCTGCAGTCTTATCTTAATGTCATGGTTATGATAATCTCGGTTTAGAAAACGACCAATTACTTTTTTCTATTTTGCTGTTGAACATCAATAAATATCAGGATAAAATTCAATCTATTTACTCCACCTTCCCGTCCAACACGTCTCTGCTAGAGTTCAATCCCACTCCAGATTGCACTTCTACTTGGTCGGAGTTTCACCCTCTTCCTCTGGATATATCCCTAAAGAAACTACAGAGCAGCAAATCAAGGTCTCCGGGTGATCCTTGCCCAGCTCAGTTCTTTAGACTGCTGGTTCCTTGTTTTAATGCCCCCTGAACCTAATCTGGAACTCTTGCCTGAAATCTGGGATTTATCTTGAGATATCGAAACAAGCATTCTTACTGCCTATCCTCAAGAAGCCGGATGCAGATTCTGCGGAACTAAAAAACTTTCGACCCATCTCTGTGTTACCGGCAAAAATTCTTGAGCAAATAGTTCAGAGTCAATTCTCTGAATTTCTGGAATCCCACTCCTGCTTCCATGACGCACAATCTGGCTTTAGAGCAGGATATAGTATGGAGACCGCACTCTTGGAAGTTGAGGAAAGCGTACGCATAACCATTGATCAGGGTAATGCAGCTATGCTGGTGCTGCTCGATCTATCTGCGGCCTTCAATACTGTGGCACATCCGATTCTCCTGGAAAGACTCAAGCATTTTGGAGTTTGGGGTACGATCTTGTCCTGGCTCCGTTCTTTATCAAGAACCACACACAACCGGTTTATTTGCACCCCTTTACCCCCACTCAGACGCCTCTTGTTTGCAGAGCCCCCCAAGGCTCTTCTCTGAGCCCTCTGCTCTTCAACGTATACCTCACCCCTCTTGCACGCCTGGTAGAGACTTTCGGTGTGAAAGTGATGTCCTAAGCTGATGACACCCAATTGATCTTCTCTTTTAAGGAACAATTGGGGGCTGCTTTTGCTAGCTTTAGGCAGTGTTTGAGTAACATCACGAATTGGATGACTCAAAACTGCCTAAGTCTGAACATTGAGAATACCGAGGTGCTCTTCTTTAATGAACTGGTCCCACCCCCCTCTATGCTTTGGTGGCCTGCTGAACTTAAACCTCCTTCTGTTCCTGTGGAGGCAGCAAGAACCTGGACTTTAAATTCGACAGTGCTCTCTCATGCAAAGCCCAGATCAGTCAGGTCTCCTCCATGTGTTTCTGGAAGCTGCGCTCCTTGAGGAAATTCCTACACGTCCTCCCGCAGGACTGCAGGCGGACTGTGGTCCATGCCCTGGTCATGTCTAGCCTGGACTACTTCAACGGCCTGTACTTAGGCCTTCCAGCTTATTTGATCCACAGATTACAAATGGTTCAGCATGCTGCGGCGAGATTGATCTGCAAGGTTCCTTTTCATCATTCCATCTCTCCCCACTTATGAAATCTTCACTGACTACCCACCAGTAGAAGAATTGAATTCAAGGCTCTCACTATGGCTTATAGAGCCACCATGGGTTGTGGACCACAATACCAGAGATACAGACTGCAGAGTTACCAACACGACCAAGCTCTCAGATCCAACCACTTGAATCTCCTTTCTATTCCCCACTTTTGTAAGGCTAGGCTGGGCGGCAGAGCCTTCGTGATTAGTACAGCAAAGCCCTGGAATTCTATGCCCTTGCATATCCGCAATACCACACCAGAATCAGCTTTTAGGTAAGCGCTGAAGACCTGGCTGTTTAACAGCACCTAGCGGGCCACCCTCTGCCAATTTGCTCTCTCTGCAGCCTTAGCACTGGACACCTCCGTTGGAGGTAGCTGTGCACTCTATAAATGCTACAAATAAATAATAAATTAATTAATTAATCTTCCTCTAAGCAAAGATCAAAACAACAAAAACAGAAAGGAAACCTTGATTGATAATCAAAAGCTTAAAAGAGAAACTGCAGCTGAACAAAAAGACTCATTCTGTCATAAAGCAAAGAGTCCAAAAACATCAGAAATTACTTCAAAATGTATTGGTATATTATCCAAAGAGATCCATTGGATTAAAATTGTGAGAGAACCCTAGTATCATGTTAGGGAGAGCCCCGTCATTAAAAGATAAACTTGTTTGGAGTCCTTTCTCCAGCAAAAGACAAGGGAACTGGCTGGAAAATTCACAGAATGGCGTCAAAAATGTAAATCATGCAATTCCTGAAAAACTGTCGTGAACAAGAAAGAGTTTCAGGATAAAGATGGTAAAATAATTCAAAATCATAAAAAGATCACACGTGACTCACAATTTGTAGTTTAAGTGTTAGAATGCAAATGTGGTTTAAAGTATATTGGGAGCACAATATGTTTTTTTACTTACATACCACAAGTATCCAGGTCAAAAATGATGTTCTAAGCCTTATACCTCTGAGAATAAAAACTCATGTATGCGCCACAACAAGAAGTCTTACTTAAATAAACGGATTCCCATCACTCACCAATTGGTGACATGCTTCATCATCTGGGTCTTCTCTTAAGGTCACTTTAGTGACACTAAGGGCTACAACTCCATCATAGGTCTCGGGGGAGCCCGAGGATGTTTTCAGTGTATTAGTCAAAGGGAAAAACTGTACTCCTGTCTAGACTACCAAAAGAGAGCAATTGCTTTGTGTGGGAAATAAGTGCAGTGCATCAGTGATATGTGAGTTTAAATGGAACTGCAACAGACTCTATATTTATTATTGTCTCTCACAGTCCGAACTAAAAACAGTGCAAATGACAGTTGGTAACAAATAACTGTCTGATGTTAGAAAAAAGAGATCAACATGTTTCAGCACACCCAGACAATGTTCTGTCCAGTGCCTTCTTCAGGACCAAATCAAGTGTTGCTACTGCAAAAAATGATCAAAGTGATTTAAAAAAAAAAAGAAATGTGATAATCAATACAGGTACACTTGAAGCGGTTGGAAACAATACAACCGAATCACCTGTAATCAGGAGTGTACGATCCTTCCTCTGCAACACCCGTATATCTGACGTTATCCGAAATGCATGAGGAAGATGCCTCACCTCACCTGGCAGCAGGTCAGAGAAAAAGGAGGCACCGCTCTGTCCGTCGGTACCCCTTGACGGTCATCCAAGCTGAGCCGAGCACAATATGCCCAGCACAGAAAATAAATATGGAGCACATAAGAGCGGTACAAGATATGGATTACACATACACGATAACAAAGCACTAAATGCAATATCACCAAGACAACTAGGGAACAGTGCGCTTTTATAATTTCAATATGGTCATAAAAAATGAAAGAGGAGGAAATCACACATGCATGCTATGACAACTAGAGTCCAAATGAATTATTTGGTTGAAACTAGGCAACCTTTTGGATTGAATCATGATGGGAAGCTTTTTGTACATTTATGATCGCACAAGGTGTTATCAAAGGAAGGAGAACTCTGAGTTGGAGAAACATGTGAACATCAAATTTAATAATAAATCATGTGGTGGATGTTGTCATTGAAAAATGTGGGCTTGCTTCCGCTTAGGCGAGAATAATATGAATGAAAATAGTAATGATTTCTGATAGGTGTAGCTATAGAAGAAATGTTCCAAAATTATTTAATGCACAAGACTGTTAAGGCTCAATTTTAAGATATACCGAGTATTGCGCCATGTAGAACATTCAAAATGGTGGAACATGACAATCTGATGTTCAAGCTATTTTGTGTGTCATTTAAAAAAAAAAGGTTATGGAGTCCGATGGGAGTGGGCTTTTAATTAAGTATAGAAATATTACTACCACTTAGGCTACAATAACATTAGTGAGGATATCGTAATGATTTGTGAAAGGTGCAGCAGGCAGAAGAAAGGCTTTGAAATTACTTAATATTTAACAACACTAAGGGATAACACTTGAGATGGTGGAACCTTAGAATTTGTTGTTCAAGTGATATTGCAGCATCTTTGAAAAACATTGAATCCCGATGGGTCTATTTGTACTTGTTTTTAATGAACTTCATCTCCTAAAATACACTGCAATGAGCATATGAGAGTAAGTATATAAGGACATAGATAAAGGACTGAATTTACTGTGATAAAGACCTGGATGATTGAAATACGTTGCCGTTCTTGGTTTGTTTTTCTGCTTAAATAAAAAGAAGTCACCTCAACACTTTTTAAGTGCCGTGGTTATTGACAAAAACATATGATATTATATGTATATGAAAAATTATTGGACAAAAGCACAAATGTATATATATATATATATATATATATATATATATATATATATATATATATATATATATATATATATATATATATATATATATATATATATATTTATATATATATATATTTACAAAAAAAGCACTGCCCATTTGAGGAGCCTCGAAGGAAAATAAAAGCAGAATTTTAGCAGCACTGTACAGCTGCAATGTAAAATAACGCCCAACGCGTTTCAAACATGAAAGTTCTTGCTCACGAGCTCAGGAAGTGAAGCAGCAGTGTTGATTCAGAACACCTTGATAAGTACCTGTGGCTCCACCTCCAGTGAAGGGTGCCGCTAGGCATGCTGGAGCCTGTAGTCCTGACTCGTGTTGCCCCAGTGGGTACTGCCATCAATCACCATAGTAATCCATATTAAAACCTATTGTAGGTGAAGGTAGACTCAGTGGTAGCAGAGCTGCTTTCGTTTCATTGGATCCTGCATGCATCGTTTTCCATCTCTGCGCTCAAAACTTCAAAGCTCTGAATCTGCTGTGGATCAGCAGCGGGCTTCCTCGCGACCGAGCACGGACGCTTCACTGTTACACAAAAAGCACTGCCCATTTGAGGAGCCTCGAAGGAAAATAAAAGCCTTTAATGCAGAATTTTAGCAGCACTGTACAGCAGCAATGTCTGTCTTCAAAATAACACCCAACGCGTTTCGAACATGAAAGTTCTTGCTCACGGGCTCAGGAAGTGAAGCAGCAGTGTTGATTCAGAACACCTTGATAAGCACCTGTGACTCCGCCTCCAGTGAAGGGTGCCGCTAGGCATGCTGGAGCCCGAAACGCGTCGGCGTTTGACTTTTAAAAGGAACTTTGTGCTACTGGAGGTGCATATGCTGTGTTGCAGTTTTCCAATAAATTGAAGGAAGATTTCACCCGTGTGGGCTCCATCTTGTGAGGCAACTCTCTTTTTATGGTACTTTAGCGTCGAGCCCAGCCGCGATGTGAGCCCCGCTGCTGTGACGGACCCTGGCGACCTTAATGGTGGTGCCGCCTGCTGGGACGAGGTGCCCGATGGGGAAGCTGGTAATACCAACACAGCGTTCTACACTGAACAGTCAGCCACCCACTTGGGAATTTTTATTTATCTGTACTTTCGGAGCGCACACCAACTCACTTGAGTAATACTTTTTGTTTTGCACTACCAGTACCATGATGCTGCAGGAGCAGCCACTCCCATTGGGCCGGTACTATCTGAATTGAGTGCTCACAGATGGTGTGTTGCTCTGTTGTTGCAAGTCAGCCTTAGACGAAGGGCAGGAGCCCGAAACGCGCAGCGTTTGACTTTTAAAAGGAACTTTGTGCTGCTGTCGGTGCATATGCTGTGTTGCAGTTTTCCAATAAATTGAAGGAAGATTTCACCCGTGTGGGCTCCATCTTGTGAGGCAACTCTCTTTTTGTGATATATATATATATATATATATATATATATATATATATATATATATATATATATATATATATATATATATATATATATATATATATATATATATATATATATATATATATTACCTACTGGCGGTCGCCAGTAGGTAGTTATAGTTAGGATTTTTTTCAATGTTAAATCTCAAAATTCTATTTGGAATAACTTTGGCGGCGCCGGTTGACGAATCTGCCTGAAAATTTCCTCAAAATGGCCTCTTCGAGCTCCGGTCCTTCCCTAAAAGTTTGGGGGGGATTCGTCAAGCGGGGGCTGAGATAAAAGGGGGGTCCCAAAACGCGTTTTCCCCATGTTAATTTCCATAGGGCGGTCGACCTCACTTTTAGCCCGAACGGCTGAATGGATTTACACCAAACTTGGCAAAATTGTAGGGACTGGTAGCCCGATGTGCCTTTGCTAAGTCTCAAGATATGTGCTCCAGTGGATTTTGAGTAATTTAGGTTAAAAAAAAAAAATATATCTATAGGTGCGCCCCGGTACGCGCACCGGGGAGCGCACCGGGCGCGCCACGCGACTTGCGCACGGAAAGCTGATTGGCTTTAGGGTGTCTGTAAACATTCTAAACAGTCCGGAGCGGCCGCCATCTTGTGTCTCGGTAGGATCGAGACATGAGAGGTGGCCAAAACAAAGGGGGAAATTATCATAAGGGGCAGAGTAGACCCTCCCTGACCCCCTAGGTTTTATGTGGGGGGCTTTAAAAAAAAAATTTTCCGTTTTTTTTTGCGGGAGGGGGGGAGGGGGCGCCCGGTACGCGCACCGGGAAGCGGACCGGGGAGCGTACTATGGGGAAAAAAGAATGATAGACTTTTCAAATATTGTATGTTTATTAATTGTTGTTTTTTTTTTATTTAAGTACCAACATGTAGGTACCAATGCAGAGTCTATAATTTAATATACACTGTCTCCTTTGTAGATATCTTGCATGTTGTTACAGAAGTTATTGTGGTATATGGAATTCATACCATAGTCTGTCAGGAAAGCAGAAACAATATGGAGGCAGGAGATGATAAAGAGATGTTAAATACACATTGGAGATAATATAGTGGGAGAAAGGAAGTAACTATGAGCAAACTTACTATGTAACACAAAAAAGTTGCACAGTATATTTTAAGTCTCACTTTATATTATATCTTTTTGGGTACTATTTCATAATTTACATATAAAAAAGAATAATGTCTCAAACAATTTTAACTTTTTAAATTTAAATTTATTGTTGTGATTTTTCAAAATCTAAAAGAATTTGCAACATTAATTCATCAGGTATGTCCTCCTTTTCATTCCATGATTCAATTTCTTCAACACATTTAATTAAGTCTTGGTCTACAGTGTCATCCAAAAAGTCTATTTCTTCTTTGTCTTCCTTAGGATTGTTTTCCATATTAATTTGAAATGAAATATTATTTTCATTTTGTTGTGCTTCCATTTTCTTGCTGTAAATTGCATAAAAAATAAATATATCAGTAGAGATAGGGCACTGTTGGGTTTAAGTTCAGACAGGTACTTGTGAGTTTTTAACAGTGAAGTTATCTTTGGGCAGTGTATGGTTTTAGGCAGGAAGTAGAACTATTAAAAAGTGCCTGTGATGAAGCCTAAGTAAATTCATAATTATACCAGAGAAGCCTAACTCAATCAATAATTTAAATAAATAAGCCTTTCTCAATGTCTAACTCTTACAGAGGGACAGTATATAACTATCTGAAAACGTTTTCCCAAATTAACTTAAAGTGCATAACATAGTTCTCCTTTCAAATTAACAACTTACCTTCTTCAAAGTAGTTGAAGTTTTCTGTGAAAATGTTTTCCAAATGTACCTTAGGTAGTGTTAGTCAAAATGGCTGTGTTTCCCTCTCATTTTTCATATATATTCATGTACTTAACCAATCAAATGTCAGCACATAAAAGTACAAAATGTAAGTAACATTTTAATTGGTTGAAAATTCAAACAGTTTCATATGTGTTTTTGTCATGTAATTTACTTCAGGATATTTAGACAGGGCTACAGCCCAAATGGCTCAATGGAATACCACCACATTTGGGTAAATGGTAGGGACTGCTATGTAGTAGGGCGTATTCTATATTTGGTGTAAGTGTCTCCAGTGGTTTTTCTGTAAATTACTTTCCCACCTTTTTTTTAGAAGCGCTTACCGGTGCGCGCCCCGGTACGTGCACCGGCAGCGTTACGGGAGTCCTCCATTTTGTGTTTCGGTACAATCGAGACACAAGATGGAGGACAAACAACATTGGGAATGGGTAGAAGGGGGCACGGTAGACAGCCCCTGCCCCCCCTACGTGTTCTGAGGGGGGCTTAGGAGGCTCATAAAGGCTAAAAAATAATTTAAAAAATTTGAATTTTTCGCGGGGGCAGCGCCCTGTACGCGCACCGGGGAGCGTACCGGGGAGCGTACTTTGGTGAAAAATAGTGAAAAATGTTAGAAAAAGATAAACGTTTTGAATGATCAGAGGTAGGGTAGCTCTGAAAAGAGCTTTTGGGTTCTGTGGCTGATTTAGGTACCTACAAGTAGGTTCCAATGCACAGTCTTAAATTCAGGAGGAGAATTCTATTCCCCTCATCTGAGAAGTGCACACCATCTCCACTGTAGATGTCTTGCATGTTGTAACGCAAGTTATTATTGTATATTGAACCCATTCCACAGTCTCTCATGTAAGCAGAAACAGATTTATTCACATGTTTCCGTGCTTTCTCAAATTGTGGACAAAATTGGTCGGACCAGTTCCATTTCTGTCTTTGGCATATATTGGAATATACCAAGGCAGTTTGTGGAAAAAGTGTCATCAATTGATCAAAGGTGTCCTTTAAAAGCATTTCCAGACCAACCCCAGTCATAGTGCCCAAATCATTTCCACCACAGTGCACTATTAAGAGGTCAGGGTTTGGCAGATGCAAAAAGGTTTTCACCAATGGTATCAATTGATGACATCTCAATCCTCTCTGGCCAATCCACTTGATTTCCACATTTGATAAATCAAGGTTGTGATAATTTCTGCTTGCTGCATACCTTTGAGCCCAGTGGATGTAGCTATGTCCAATAATCCATACAGAATACATGATGTGAGAAGGTTCTGGTGCAGTCAGATGAAGTGTGGGAATGAAATGGCAGTTGGAACAGTAGGAGTTTACAAAAAAATAATTGTAGAGTTTCCCTGCTGTTGAATCACAAGCAATGATTGGTGGATTCAGTTAGTTGAAAACAGAACGTTAGGGTGCATGGTTGTGTTGTGTGTAAGAAGCAATTTGAATGGTTAAGAAAAAGTAACTAAAAGCAATAAGCTGGTGTATTGAGAGGTCAAACATCCTTGCTGACTTAATTTGCAACATTGTAGAATTGAACCTGAGAGTTCAGTTAGGAGGGAGTTGCTATGGTAACAGATAGAAAGGTCTGAGAGGGGGAAGGGTGTTGGTTTGAAAATAGTGAGGGAAGACTTTTGATTGGTTGAAATAAGGCATATGTGTGTAAAGTTGGAGATTTTCTATGCCAGTCTTGGTTTCAGTGTATTGAGTGCACACCTTTTGCTCTGCTAAAGAAAAATTGGTGTGTGTGTCTGACACTGTTTTCAATCTCCCAAAGCATTTGTAAAGGTAAGTAATGATTTATTTAATTTAGATAGAGACTTGTTTGCTCTATGGAGAATATTTGGAAGCAGGTAGTTAAGTTTCAGTAGTTAAATTGAATGCTTGTACATAGGTCCTGTGTTGTGTTTCTAAAATGTTATTCAAAAAACGATTTTGGGTGCAAATGAATGGTATTTTCATTTGGCCCTTATTTATGATTGCCTTGTGCAGCCAGTGCATCACTTTAAACATGGGAAATAAGTGTCGCTCTTGTGGCTCAAGGCCTTCATAAATAAGGCCCTGATTTTTTTTGTTGTTGGTTTGTGTCTTGCTTTTTGATAATACTTGCTATGAACATTTGCAAAATAGAGGATTTGTATTTTGGGAAACAGAGAGGTTTCAAAAGTGATATTGAGTGGTTGTACATAGGTTCTGCGCAGTGTTTCTAAAATATTAATCAAAAAACGATTTTGGGTGCAAATCAATGGTATTTTCATTTGGCCCTTATTTATGAGTGCCTTGTGCAGCCGGTGCATCACTTTAAACATGGGAAATAAGTGACGGTCTTGTGGCGCAAGGCCTTCATAAATAAGGCCCTGATTTTTTTTTTTGTTGGTTTGTGTCTTGCTTTTTGATAATACTTGCTATGAACATTTGCAAGATAGAGGATTTGTATTTTGGGAAACAGTGAGGTTTCAAAAGTGATATTGAGTGGTTGTACATAGGTTCTGCGCTGTGTTTCTAAAATGTTATTCCAAAAACGATTTTGGGTGCAAATCAATGGTATTTTCATTTGGCCCTTATTTATGATTGCCTTGTGCAGCCGGTGCATCTCTTTAAACATGGGAAATAAGTGACGCTCTTGTGGTGCAAGGCCTTCATAAATAAGGCCCTGAGTTTGTTTGTTGTTGGTTTGTTTTTTGATTTTTGATAATGCTTGCTATGAACATTTGCAAAATAGAGGATTTGTATTTTGGGAAACAGTGAGGTTTCAAAAGTGATATTGAGTGGTTGTACATAGGTTCTGCGCAGTGTTTCTTAAATGTTATTCAAAAAACGATTTTGGGGGAAAATCAATGGTATTTACATTTAGCTCATATTTATGATTGCCTTGTGGCACCAGTGCGTCACTTTTAACATTGGACGCACTCGTGGCGCAAGGCCTTCATAAATAAGGTCCTGAGTTTTTTGTTGTTGTTGGTTTGTGTCTTACTTTTTGATAATGCTTGATATCAACATTTGCAAGATAGAGGATTTGTATTTTGTGAAATAGTGAGGGTTCAGTAGTGAAATTGAGTGCTTGTACATAGGATCTTTGCTGTGTTTCTAAAATGTTATTCAAAAAATGATTTTGGGTGCAAATCAATGGTATTTTCATTTGGCCCTTATTTATGATTTCCTTGTGCAGCCGGTGCATCACTTTAAACATGAGAAATAAGTAACGCTCTTGTGGCGCAAGGCCTTCATAAATAAGGCCCTGAGTTTGTTTGCTGTTGGTTTGTTTTTTGCTTTTTGATAATACTTGCTATTAACATTTGCAAGATAGAGGATTTGTATTTTGGGAAACAGTGAGGTTTCAAAAGTGATATTGATTGGTTGTACATAAGTTCTGCACAGTGTTTCTTAAATGTTATTCAAAAAACGATTTTGGGGGAAAATCAATGGTGTTTACATTTGGTCCTTATTTATGATTGCCTTGGGGCACCGGTGCATCTCTTTTAACATGGGACGCACTGGTGGCGCAAGGCCTTCATATATAAGGCCCTGAGTTGCTGTGGTATAAACTTTAATATGTTGCAAATTCGTGTTTATATTGCTTTCTTTTTGTCATTACTTTGTTGTTTGCTAATAGCGGTCTTTAATGTGTTATTTTTTTCAGAACCACAGATTGAAATCAACATTTTAAAAGCAAGCAAAAATGCCATCAAGGCAAAGGAATAGAAAAAATACCATACATAAAAAACAAAATCATCAAAGGAAATAAAAGAATCCTCTAAAACAAGTACTTCAAAAAACACCAGAAAAGCTCCTGGTAAGACAATTAAGTCTTTTCTTCACAATTTATGTAGATCAGAAAGTAATGTTAATGGTAATAAGAAGATCCAGAAGCAGAGAACAAATTTAAAAAGGAAGGAGAGGCCCTCAAAAAATGTCTCTATTGGAGCAGCAGATAAGACTATGGATAGCAATTGAAGGTTAAATCAATTTAGGGACATTCGTAGACGAATGTTTCGCAATAGGGTAGTTTTAAATTTGCTAAAAAATGAAAAGAAAGGTAAACAGAGAGCTGCTTTTTACAAGAAAAAGAAAAGTGTAGAGAAGATTGTTGATCAGGCTTTTGAAGTTAAGAAAAAATTATTTATTTTAGTAATCAATAGAATTAGAATACTTAATAAGGCAATTGATGTTTTCAAATCGAACAGTAGATGGAAAAGAATTATTAATCGGACTAATTTTTGTGAAGTATTTTCTGGAGAATGGATGCATAGTTCAAGTTCTGAGCCATTGTTTAATGAGGAGAGTTACTTTCAGGAAAATGATTTGGTGCATGCAGTTGACACCGTTGGTCGAGCATATGAGGTGAAAGATGGTTGTGTGATGGAAAAAGAGAAACTTGTGTCTAGAGATGCAGAAGAGGTGTTAAGTGATGAAGTTTTAGGGAGATGTACTAAGGGTCCAGTGTACACATGGAAGTGCAGTAGTATTTGTAGTGTGCGACAGGATTCAATCGATTTGCTTCGGAATTTCTTACGTACATATAGTAAGAAAATTCTAAAACAAAAAATGAAGATCTTGCAGGAGTTTAGATCCTTGCAGAGTGAGAGAAAGCACAGGTTTGCATGGGCATTCACTGGCTTGTCTTTCTAGAAAAGTATGTCAGAGTGTTTTTCATCATTTTAGGATGTTAGCAGTGCATCATAATAAGGTGAGGAAATTAGTGAGAAGGTTGTATTATGCAAAAAGTCCAGCACTTAAGCTTAAACAGTTAAACAGTGCTCTTTTGCATGGTTCTGAAGTGGATGTGAAGACTATTTGTGAAGAAATTGAGTTTTGTTATTTTGGGAACAAAGAGGACAGTGTAGAAATGGATATAGTAATGGATGGTAATGTGGAAGACAATGTACAGATTTCAAGTACTGAAAAGTTTGACAAGGAAATTACCAAGTTTAAGGTGAAATCAAGTGAAAGGCCTAATTTAACTTGTGTGTGTTGTCGACGGACTCATTATAAGATTCAGACTAGGTTAGTTGATTTATATGCAAAATGTGAATTGGAAAATAATAGTGAATGGCAGGATTGTGTAAGTTATTTGTTGGTGGAGAATTCTTTTGATTTGAGTTTTGATCAGTGTATTTGTAATTATTGTTTGAAAAAATTAAATGAAAATAGAATGCCTGCTAGAGCTGCTCATAATAATCTTCAGTTGATAGATATTCCTTCTGAATTGATGGATTTAAATACTTATGAATCAATTTTGATTCAATTTGTCCATCCTTTTCAAGCTATTGTTTGCATGGAGCCTAAGATAGGGAAATTACCTCCTACAGATTTACAAAGAGGATTAAAGGGAAGAGTTGTTTATTTGCCTCTAGATGTCAAGAAAAATATTGATACAATTGGTGTAGAAAGAGTAGAAGAGGATCCTCTGGTTATTCTAGTTAATGGGGTTCCGACAAAGAGTAAGAAAATCTGGCAAGATTTAGTGGATGTTAGGAAAGTCAAAAAGGCAACGTTGTATTTGGTCAAAAACAATGAGTACTATAAAGATGTAAGTGTTGGAGCAGAGGAAACAGCTACAGAAGAAGACAGTGATTGTTCAGTTGGCCAAATTGAAAAAGTTGATGTGTCTAGAAGTGAAGAAATATATGAACATTATACTGTTCATCCTTTGCATTCCAAAGAAGTAATGGGGAATGCAATTGACTTGGTTCAAATGAAAGCAGCAAAAGGAAGTCCCATTAGTGTATGGGAAGAAAGTTTGGAAGCTCGTTGTTTTCCACAGTTATTTCCAACAGGTCGTGGTGGACGATATGACGATTGACCAGTTCAAATTCCTGCAGCTGAATACCGGACTTTAAGATTATATGCTGAAGATCCAAGGTTTCGGCAATGCATTCCGTATTTGTTTCATCTACTGTATGAAAGTGATTTGTCTGGGCTTTCTTATGCAGTTAATCATATATTGAAAAGTGGAGCTCATCTGCAAAATGTTTCAGCAAGGGACTTTATGGAGAAAGTGAATCTGCAAGACAGTATTTTGGAATTTTAGCTAATCAATCTCATGGCATGTCAGCGTGGAACAAATGAGTATTGGTTCCGTCGTCATGGGGAATTGAAATGTATGCTAAGAAACTTAGGAACTCCTACATGGTTCCTCACTCTTAGCTGTGCTGAGTATGCATGGGACGACTTACTTCAATTTCTACGAGAGGCAAATGGAAACATACAAAATATAGAATTGAAAACACCTGGAGAACTGTGTTCTTTGGATCCAGTGAATGTTTGCAGATATTTTAATCATAGATTTGAAGCTATGATGTCTTTTATTACCAACAAAAAAAATCCTCCCCTTGGAGAGGTTTTGGATTTCTTTTGGAGGAAGGAATATCAAGCGAGAGGTGCTCCTCATATAGATATGCTGTTATGGGTTAAAGATGCACCCAAATTTGGATTAGATTCGGATGAAACAGTGATGAGTTTCATTGAACAGTATTCAACATGTGCTGTTCCAAAAACTACTGAAGAAAACAGTTTAAGGCAACAAGTTTTACGTTTTCAATCTCATCGTTGTGGAAAGTACTGTCGTCGAAAATTTAAAAACAAGGAAAAGTACTACACGAAATGTCGTTTTGCGTTTCCACGACCAGTGATTTCTAAGGGAAGAGTAAATAATTTGATGTCATCTCTCCGACATACTGTGACGAGGAAATCTCCCAAAAATACATATAATTTAAAAAGAAACGAAGAGTCCAAGTACATCAACGACTACAACCCAGTGATTTTGTCCATGTTGAATGCTAACATGGATATTCAGTTCGTTGCTGACAACTCTATTGCTGTGGCTCGATATGTGACATCTTACATCACAAAAAAAGAAAAGACAGAACTGAAGGAAATGTGGGAGGACATTTCACATGAAAAGAGTCTAAGCAAGAAATTATACAGTTTCAGTCTGAAGATGTTGTCGCATCGAGAAATTGGAGCATATGAATGTTCTGATCGGTTATCATCAGCAAGTCTCTATGCCAAATCAAGAACAATCATTTGGGTGAGTCTAGGTCTTGCTGCAACACGAAACCGAGTTTTGAAATCTGTACAAGAAATTGAATATTTGGCGGAGAAAGAACCAAACAGTACAGATATTTTGAAGACAAATATGTTGGATACATACTATCCAAATAGAAGTACTCACCTTGAGAACACTTGTTTGTATGAAGTTCTGCAAAACTACAGCTATAAGAGGAACATCACAGAAGATATCAATAATGGAAAATATGCTGTCATTGGGTATGATGAAGAATGTCTAGTGAAGCAGAGAAAAGGCCATTTGATTAATCATCGAAAATTGAGTTGCGAAGCTCCAGACAAAAGAGAATTTTACTATTTAGCTGTTTTGCAACTCTTTAAGCCATGGCGTACAGAAGAGGAACTACTTGGAGATTTTCTGTGTTATGAAGACTCTTTTAATGAAACTAAGGATACCATAGAATGTCCTGTTTTTCCAAATTATCTGCAAATGTTGAACGAAGAAATAGAGCAAGAAACCACAATTGCTGAAGAGATTGCTAGAGACAGTTCTCAAGACAGTCAGAGTTCTACTTCATTGAGCCAGGATCCACTAGGAGGACCAATTATCCAAAATGAAGCTGCAACTGCCATGGATGAGGTGGAAAAAGCTATGGAACAAGCTCAAGAGGATGGAGTTAACTTAGAAGATTTGATAAAGCAACTAAACGTTGAGCAGAAAAAGATATATGACGAAGTCACAGAACAGATTGAACATGGATTCAGACATGAGAAAAAAGAGTGCTCATGTACATCATTTGAGCCTGTCCGACTGTACGTAAGTGGAAAAGCGGGAACAGGAAAAAGTTTTCTGATTAGCTATTTCAACTTATCTGCAGAAAAGGACTGATTCACCGCTGTCTTGTGTTGTAACTGCTCCAACTGGTCTGGCAGCACATAACATTAAAGGGATTACTCTACATCGTTTACTGATGCTGCCAGTTGAGCATGATAATAAGTTGCACTACAACAAGTTATCTGGAGATGCGTGTTCTGAAGTTTCAAGAGTCTTGAAGAAAATGAAACTTCTTATTATTGATGAAGTAAGCATGGTCTCAAATCTAATGCTTGCTTTTGTGCATTTGAGAATGCAAGAAATTCTTAGAAAAGAGTATGATGTGTTATTTGGAGGAAAACACATTATTGTTTTTGGAGATCTATTGCAGTTGACTCCAGTAAAAGGACAACCAGTGTTTAAAATGCTCATGCATGAAGATACCAGGAAGTCCCTTGGAAGCATTGGAAACGTTAATATATGGTTAACCCCTTCCACGCTCATGACGAGCTGGGCTCGTCATGGTGTAGCCTCCTCGCACGCTGATGACGAGCCCAGCTCGTCATGAACAATGGGTATTTTGGTTCTTCACAAGGAAAGTCCCTGGGCTATGCACTCACTACGGAGCGCTAATATAGTTCGCGTGTACCAAAGACGCTGTATCCCAATATCTAAATATGCATTCGTGATTACACCATATTACACCATATTTGTACAATTTATAAAGCAAAAAATGCGAAAATAAGAACCTTAAATGTTGTTTTTTTGTCATAAAAAATGTACAGTTTATTACAGTTTTGAAAAGGTTAAAAACATTATTATGCACATATAAAAAATTAATAAAATATCACAATTGAATTAAAAACAATGAATTTCAGGAGTCACAGTTTGTTTTCGTTGTCGATTTAGATATTGGGATACAGCGTCTTTGGTACACGCGAACTATATTAGCGCTCCGTAGTGAGTGCATAGCCCAGGGACTTTCCTTGTGTTTTCCTACTCAGTCCTCCTTGTCCCGTATCACCACACATAGGAGGCCTCCCTTTCTTTTTTATATTTTGGTTCTTCAGCACAGGGGGGGAAAACGCATAGCAGCCATGGAGTTAAAGTTTAAATATGCTGAACTGCTTCAAAATATGCGACAGGCAAAGGATGAAGATTATAAAAATATTCTACAAGATGTAAGAATTGGAAAAGTAAGTGAGCTTGGGAAAGAAGCTTTACATGCTCGATTAATTTCAAATTTGTATCCAAATGAAAACATTCTGCCAGAGAATATTTTTAAAAAATGACTGAGAAGAATCTGGGATATGTTTGCCAACTCTGCAAGAATGTTCCATCTTCAACAACAAAATGTTAAAGTTAGAAAATGAAGAGATTGTGAAACTGGAAACAATAGATAAAATAGAGCATATGGGTGCAACAATTGTTTTGTCAGAAAATTTGAAAACAAAATTGGATTCATTAGAGAAAAGTATTTCTAAAACAGCTGGTTTTGAAAAGACTCTGAATGTGTGTTTAAATTGTCGTATCATTTTGAGAAGGAATTTAAATGTTGAAAGAGGTCTGGTAAATGGAGCAATGGGTTATGTTGTTGATTTTGTGAATTATAGAAATAGAGATGGAATTGAATTTTTAAAAATAAAATTTGATGGTATTGAGCAAGTACAACAAATCAGTCGTTGTTCTGCTAGATTTTTACTTGTTAAAGACTTATATGTTCGCCGAAAACAGTTTACTGTTTGTTTGGCATATGCAGTAACAATTCATAAATCTCAAGGTTTAAGTGTAGATAGTGCTTTGGTGAACATTGGAAGATCTGTGTTTAAAGAGGGTATGGCATATGTGGCATTATCCCCAGTCAGAACTTTATCAGGATTGTACTTGATTGAGTGTGATGAGACAAAGATTTGTGCAGATCTAGATTGTGTTAAAGAATACAATAGGTTAAGAAGAGAGTATGCTCCACATTTGCCACAATATCCTCTGTTTGAAAAACGTGTGGTAGGCCGAAAAAGAAGAAATGAGGATAATTGCAGTGAGGTAGTAGCAAAAAGACAAAAAGTAGATGAAACTGTAATTCAAAACAGAAAGAAAAAGGATTGTGATGAAAATGTTGTTGGATTTCAGTTTGAAAATAGTTCTGGTGTCAACTGCTATGCTAATGTAGTGGTTAATGTTGTTTTTTTCTTCAAACTTTACAAGAACAGATTGTTGACAATCGGGATCAAAGATTGTGTGGTTTAATGAATTCTGTGTTCGAGAAATGTAGCAGTGATAGAGCAAAAATAGAAAGTGTAACAGAAATTCGAAATATTTTAGATATGTGTTCTGGTCAAGATAAATTTTCACAGAACATTCAGCAGGATTTTCAGGAATTTTTAATGTATATGTTTGGTGTTTTGGAAGATGAAGGTGTAGATGTAGATAATCTTTTCAGCCTTTCTTATCAATGGCAGCATGACTGCCACAATTGTAGTTCATCAAGTAATACTAGAATAGACACTGAAAGATTTATATATTTGACTTTACCAGACTGTAAATCAGTGTCATTTAAAAATCTAGTTAAAGCAGCAGATCCTAATATGGTGTGTACCCAATGTAAATGTCCAATGCTATCCACATTATTTATACAAAGTTATGGTCAGTATATCATTTTAGTTTTCCAATGATGTAGACCTGATGGAACTAAATTGACAACTTGTATCAAAAATGTTGTGGCTTCTCAGTTATCAATTTCAGGAAGAACCTTTACAACTGAAGCTATTATTTATCATGACGGTCCTTCGACAACATCAGGACATTATACATGCTACTTAAAATGTAAAAAAGGTTGGACTTACTGCAATGATTCTCATTTGACTTATAAACAACGTTTGCCTTATGACTTTAAAAATTCTTACCTAGTGTTTTTAAAACCAAAGTTTTAGTAAAGGGAATTGGCCTTTGAAGATGGGAATAGTTAATAAAAGTTAGTTAGTTAGTTAATCTAATGTTTAAAATTATTTATCTCATATAGGTACTGTAAGTGGATCTCATAGTAAAAAATACTCATATATCTGACACAATTTGGCCGTAAGGAAAGTGTAAGGTATGATGTTCTTAGATCTTTTTTCATAGGAAGTCGATGAAATGGAAGTTATAGAGCACAGCAGACTTTTTTTCCACCAAAAGGACCTTCACTATCTTCTATTTGGCCTCACGGAAAAGTAAGTGAATCAAAGATTAGGGTACATATATGAGTTGTAAGTTTGTATGGTTTTTTTAAACACAATCTTTTAGATTGTTTTTTTATTCCCGCTGTTATATGATGAAGAGTTTGGACTCACTAATTTAAGTGAAATTCAATATATTCTGAGAACAGCAAAAATAAACAATGTAACATATTGTAGAAGTTATTCTATAGTTTGCATTTTGTAATTTATATTGTATTCACATTGTCTCACACTCATTTTCCTTTTACACCCTTATTTATCTCTCTTTACTCATTTACACTGCCTTTTTTTAACTTTGTTTCAACGCTGTTCCTTTACTCCACTTCATTCACAACTCCTCAATCCGATTTGAACTGTCTGCATTTCCTCTCTCCCTTCCACCACTTTTTATCTTTCTCACATTCTCTCAGTACCACTGCTTTAGTTTTCTTCCCCTCTCTTTCTTTCTTTTTCTCCTTTACTCTTTTTCCTTTCGCACTCATTGTACTGTAGTTCACTCAGTCCTTCCCTTTGTTTTTCTGTGTACTTACTCTCTCACTCCTTTTTCATCCATTGTTCTATATTAACCTCATTCCCTTCATCCCTTCACTCTGTGACGCCCCTTCACTCACTCTCAGTCATCTTCTATTCCTCTTTCTTATTAATAGTTCCTCATTTAGACTCCTCTCCTTTTCATTCATTTTCCTTTTACTTTCTTATCTTTCCTGATTTCGTTTTGGTATCTCACATTCTTTTAGTATCTTACTTACCTTCAGTAATTTGTTCTCTTTCTATTTCTTTTTCCCTATTTTTTCTCTTTCTACATTACTTTATTTCTGTTTTTGTATCCTTCACGATTGCTTTATTTCTTAGTAAACTTTTTTAGATTTTTTACCTCTTGAACTGTTTCTTCTATTTTTAAATATATATTTTACTAATTATAACTTGTTTTTTCTTTTGTCTTTCACAGATACAAGTAAGTGTTCATTAATTATATGGTAAGTGTGTCTACAAAATGTCGTTTGTCATCACTCTTTGCTTTAACCTCACTACTTTTCTCTCACCCTACCTCACCCCTGTTTCCTTACTCTGCTTCCCTCACTTATTCTTATCCTCCATGTTTACTTCTCTTTTCCTTACTTTCCTACCACATTCAACTTCTTTCAGTGCCCCTGCTCATCCACACTCCTTCACTTACCTTTTTTACTGGTTCACTTAGTCCCTTTCTGACACTCCTTCCTTTACTCTCTCTCTTCTTTCTCTCTGTCACTCCCCATGCCTTACCCTTATTCACTTATATCCACCCTCTTTCACTCCTCTTTACTTACACTCACTGGTATTTTCTTTCCCTCTGTCACTACTGTTTCTTTTCTCTGGTTCCGTCACTACCTGTCATTCCCCATACTTAACTCTCCTTCCTTTTACTTTCATCACCCATTCACATTCTCCCAGAACCTCTGCTTTAGTTTTCTTCCTCTTTCTTCTCTTCTTTTGCTCCCTTATTCATTTTCCTTTTCTCAGTTACTTCCTCTTACACCTTTTCTCTGTTTTACTATCTGTTACACAGTCCCTCTGTGTTTCTCCCTCTAGCTCTCTTTCTCTTTACACCACTCTCTTTGTCCTCATTCCTCATGCTCACTCCTTCATTATTTTTTTTCTTAGTGCGCTGACGGAACGCGCCCCGGTACGTGCACCGGGAGCGCTCCAAAGTGAAATTTAAAAAAAAAATGAATATACTTTAAAAAAAATATATTATATTAATATACAATATAGGGTTCATTTTTAGAAAAACATACCTTTCTCAGCTATAGACATTTGCGAAAAAATAACCTTAGAAATTCACTAAAAAGTACATAGGTATGAAGCCCTATAAAAAGTTAAGAATTAGCAGTTAAAAAACCTATGAAATTCACAGAAAAAACCAAAGGTTTCACACCAGTTATAGTTAGGAATTAGCAGTTAAAAAACCTATGAAATTCACTGAAAAAACCATAGGTTTCACACCAGTTATAGTTAGGAATTAGCATTTAAAAAAAACCAGTTATAGTTACCTGGAAATTTTACTGACATAAAACCATTGAAATTACCACGTTATAGTTAGTTGGACTCACTATAACTTGCGTGTGTAATGCACTGCTGATGACATCACATATTACATCACTCATGACACAGTGATATGATCCCCAGAGCAAAAATAATAGTGAATGGGAATCTGACAAGCAATATTACTATTCAGAGGGGCACGAGGCAAGGTTGCCCCTTGTCTCCACTGCTATTCAATTTATACATTGAACCATTGGCTTGTGCTATCAGAAATCATAGACAAATAACACCATTTAAATACCGGAACTGGACAAAGAAAGTGGCACTGTATGCAGATGACCTCATGATGTTCACGGATAACTATAACTCCTCAGAAAAAGCAATTAATGAAATAATGACCAATTTCGGCAAGGTCCCAGGATACTTGATAAATAATAGCAAGACAGAGGCAATGAGTTGGAATAGCAACTCAAAGCCAGCCTTCTCAAAGGATAAAATAAAATATCTAGGAATTACGTTAACCAAAGACCTGGAGAAAATACCACAACTAAATTTAAATACAGTAGTAAAAGAAATGAGAAGACTTTTTAAAACCTGGTCCGGTTTACCATTAAACTTTTTGGGTAAATCAAACGCAGTCAAAATGACAATCATCCCTAAATTTACGTATCTTTTCAATGCCATTCCGTTGGAGTTTAAAAAAGTAGCTCTTAAAAAAATACAAGAAGAAATATCCAGCTTTATTTGGTCGGAGAAAAGCACAAGAATTGCTTGGAACAAACTTAGGAGAAGAAAAGAACAAGGCGGCATAGCAAGCCCAGATGTGTTTGAATACTATAGAGCTTTTCAGTTTAAAAATTTCAGAACCCTGCTAAGAAAACACTGTGTATACTCAAATTTCCTACAACAAAGATTATTTTCTTTTCAAATTTGGACATCCAAAATTTTTTAAGAAAGTAAAACTGAAGATTCTAAATAATGCGGTCAAATTGTAGACTCAGATTAGAAACGTAGTCAAGATCCTATATTATAGTAATATGGCCCCAATATGGGACTCACCTGGAACACCGGAGTGCTTAAAAGACGCATTATCTAGACCATTCAGACAATTAGGATTCGAAAAATGGGGACAACTTCTATTTGAAAACTCCTTAATATCTTGGGAACATCTACACACAATAACGGAAGGAAAGGTTTCGAAATTTAAATACCATCAATTGAATAGCTGGGCTAATACTATACCAAAAGAAGCAACAGATAAGGGTAACTTTGAAGAAGAAATGGTAAAGGAATCCACAATAAAAAAGAGGTATCAAAATGGTATTGGGCGTTAATTGGGGCTGGAGATGAAGATTTAACAATACCAGAAAAAATTTGGAGAAAAGAGTTCTCTAACGAAGATATTAATTTGAAAGTGATTTGGAAAAAATCTTCGGAAAAATGTTGGGCGTGTGTGAAATCGGCAGCTTTAAAAAGAAACCATTTGCTCTCAATTCATAGAGCGTATTGGACACCAAAAATATTATCGAAGTTTAAAGGTGGACCAGTAAAAGCATGCAGCAAATGTGGTGAAGATAAGGCGGATGACATTCATATGTTTCATCGATGCCCGGCCCTTATGTGTTATTGGCAAGAGATTGGTAAGACACTATCGGCGGTAGTGGAAACACCAATAACTGTAAGTACGCCTTTAATTATTTTTGGGATCCGAACAGATGTCTTAAGACTAAGTAAACTTCAAGAAAGCCTAATTTATGTCCTGATATTGTTAGCAAGAAGAGAGATTTGCATAAATTGGGTAAAACCAGTAGCACCGACACATGAGGCCTGGCTAAACTCTGCTATTAAAGTATGTAAACTAGACAGGAAAGGGAAACGCACCAAAAGATCGCTGTTTTGGGAGATATGGGAAAACTTTACCACCCCTAGTTGATAACCTAGATTCCTTTGTCTTTCTCTTCCTTTCTCTCCATGCTTCTTTTCGTTCTTCTCTTTTCCTCCTCTATGTTTTTTCTCTTTTTCTTTCTTTCGTTTCCTTTTTTTTTTTCTTCTTCTTTTTTTTTTTCTTTTGTTTACCAATGATTAAAGCGGAGACAATAATTTCCAGGCAAGATCGGAACTCTGCCGAGTAGCTATATAGCTATCTCACCTCAGGAACGTTGGAATTATTGTGTAGGATAAAGGTAAATTGGAGTATGTTGACTGGTTTCAAGTAACAGCTGGAAAACATATGGGGCAGTGAAGGCAACAATTTGGAAAGACCGTCAAATCTCTCAAATACCTTTTTATCTACTCTCTCGCGATATGAGGTATAACATTTTTTAAAAAATAAATAAAAAATACATAAATAAATAAAACAAAATAAAATGAGTCACACTAAAACAATAAATAGTTGATAAAAACTATTAAAAATATTGACCATTGCACTTTCATTCCTTAGCTGTGTCACAACTGACTTCACCAACATCTAATATAGACACGTATAGAGGTCTTCCGTAAGGTTGAGCCTCCCTGGTTGCTTGGTGTCTAATTGTAGGATGTATTTGGTCTCCAATTTGCGCAATTTAGACTCCCTATTGCCTCCCCGTCTACTGGCACTTACTGCGTCTATGACATAGTATTGCAGCCCTTTGTTGTTACTCTGGTGGTGCTCCTTGAAGTGCCTAGCCACCGGGTACATGTTATCTTTACTTGTTATTGCCCTCAGATGTTGTAATATACGTTTATGTACTGGGAACTTGGTGCTCCCTACATAACGGGGGGTACAGGGAAATTCAAGGATGTAAACCGCATATTCGGTTTTGCATGTAAGGACCTTAGTTATCTGTTGTTCTCGGTCACTAAAACCATCCCTGCACGTCATCTTGTTGCCACCATGGGTGCAGGCTTTACAAGTTCTACACTTGAAAAAGCCCTTGTTGGTTTGTAACCAAGTTGTTTTTTCTAGGACTTCAGGGCCTGTGTCAACCAGTCTGTCCCTCATAGAAGGAGCGCGACTGTATGTAATTGATGCCAGTTTAGGAAGTAGGTTGCCAATAATAGGATCTTTCAATACAATTGGCCAACTATTGTTGATAATTTACGTACTTCCTTGTGTTGATTACAATAACCGATGATGATTCTGAAAGGATCTGAGGCCATCATCTGTTGTGTGATACCCTCCGGCTCACTGGTAGACATCTCCTCCGAGATATCATACTTCCTCAACAGACTAGTGTGGCTGATTAGCATGGATTTTTGTCTGGCCTTATCAATGATTGTACTGGAGTATCCTCTTTCAAGGAACCTCCGTGTACTAGCAGCCTGTGCACGTTTTAGTTCAAAGTTATTGCTGCACAGTCTCCTAAGGCGAATCATTTCCCCATAGGGGATGTACATTATTAAATGAGTTGGATGCGTACTGCTTGCACAGAGGGCGGTGTTACCAGCGGTACTTTTCCTGAACAACCGAGTCTCGAGTTTGTTCCCACTGACAAATACCTCAATGTCCAGGAAAGGCACACATGCATGACTCATAGTAACCGTGAAGTTCAAATTATATTGGTTGACATTGATTTCCTCCAGAAAGTCTAGAGCCTCCTCCTCACTGCCAATCCATATAACAAACAAATCATCGATAAAGCGATACCAAGCTATCACCTTGCAGGCCATCACTTCTCAGAAGTGCGCCATGGGGCCAGTTCCTCCCAAGCTCCCATATGAATCGTTTTTGGCACCACAAGTGTGGCAGGGTATACTCAGACATGAGTCCCTTGCTCACTGCACCACCAGGATTCAAGCAAGCCGGGCCGACGACGGCTGAAATGCCAGAAACCGGTCCCCGGAAGCTTGTCTCCTTTCTGGTGAAGAATTGGCTTGGTAGTTTGGTCTGTGCTGTTCCCATGAGGCACTGGGTCAGACTAATTTGCATATAGCCAGGTTCTGAACTGGGGTGATGCAGTGAGCTAAATAACAGTGATGGATCAAGCCCTGATCTCTTGACTGGGTAAGAGTGGTCTGCTTAATTCAGACACTCTGTTCATCACCACCCCCTTTTTGAATCGTTTTTGGCCACCACTAGTGTGGCAGGGTATACTTAGACATGAGTCCCTTGCTCACTGCACCACCAGGATTCAAGCAAGCCGGGCCGACGACGGCTGAAATGCCAGAAACCAGTCCCCGGAAGCTTGTCTCCTTTCCGGTGAAGAATTGGCTTGGTAGTTTGGTCTGCCCTGTTCCCATGAGGCACTGGGTCAGACTAATTTGCATATAGCCAGGCTCTGAGCTGGGGTGATGCAGTGAGCTAAATAACGGTGTTGGATCAAACCCTGATCTCTTGACTGGGTAAGAGTGGTCTGCTTAATTCAGACACTCTGTTCATCACCACCCCCTTTTTGAATCGTTTTTGGCCACCACAAGTGTGGCAGGGTATACTCAGACATGAGTCCCTTGCTCACTGCACCACCAGGATTCAAGCAAGCCGGACCGACGACGGCTGAAATGCCAGAAACCGGTCCCCGGAAGCTTGTCTCCTTTCCGGTGAAGAATTGGCTTGGTAGTTTGGTCTGCCCTGTTCCCATGAGGCACTGGGTCAGACTAATTTGCATATAGCCAGGTTCTGAACTGGGGTGATGCAGTGAGCTAAATAACGGTGATGGATCAAGCCCTGATCTCTTGACTGGGTAAGAGTGGTCTGCTTAATTCAGACACTCTGTTCATCACCACCCCCTTTTTGAATCGTTTTTGGCCACCACAAGTGTGGCAGGGTATACTCAGACATGAGTCCCTTGCTCACTGCACCACCAGGATTCAAGCAAGCTGGGCTGACGACGGCTGAAATGCCAGAAACCGGTCCCCGGAAGCTTGTCTCCTTTCCGGTGAAGAATTGGCTTGGTAGTTTGGTCTGCCCTGTTCCCATGAGGCACTGGGTCAGACTAATTTGCATATAGCCAGGTTCTGAACTGGGGTGATGCAGTGAGCTAAACAACGGTGATGGATCAAGCCCTGATCTTTTGACTGGGTAAGAGTTGTCTGCTTAATTCAGACACTCTGTTCATCACCACCCCCTTTTTTAATCGTTTTTGGCCACCACATGTGTGGCAGGGTATACTCAGACATGAGTCCCTTGCTCACTGCACCACCAGGATTCAAGCAAGCCGGGCCGACGACGGCTGAAATGCCAGAAACCGGTCACCGGAAGCTTGTCTCCTTTCCGGTGAAGAATTGGCTTGGTAGTTTGGTCTGCCCTGTTCCCATGAGGCACTGGGTCAGACTAATTTGCATATAGCCAGGTTCTGAACTGGGGTGATGCAGTGAGCTAAACAACGGTGATGGATCAAGCCCTGATCTCTTGACTGGGTAAGAGTGGTCTGCTTAATTCAGACACTCTGTTCATCACCACCCCCTTTTTTAATCGTTTTTGGCCACCACATGTGTGGCAGGGTATACTCAGACATGAGTCCCTTGCTCACTGCACCACCAGGATTCAAGCAAGCCGGGCCGACGACGGCTGAAATGCCAGAAACCGGTCCCCGGAAGCTTGTCTCCTTTCCGGTGAAGAATTGGCTTGGTAGTTTGGTCTGCCCTGTTCCCATGAGGCACTGGGTCAGACTAATTTGTATATAGCCAGGTTCTGACCTGGGATGATGCAGTGAGCTAAATAATGGTGATGGATCAAGCCCTGATCTCTTGACTGGGTAAGAGTGGTCTGCTTAATTCAGACACTCTGTTCATCACCACCCCCTTTTTGAATCCCATATGCAAACAAGCATAGCTTGGAGAGAAACTAGCCCCCATCGCCACTCCCTGAAGTTGTCTGTACAACAAGTTATTATACATAAATGTATTGTGTTCCAGACAAAATTCAAGCATCTGAATCAGCATAACATTGTGCTTATCAAATACTGCATCCCTGCGTGATAGGTAATGATTCACCGCAGCTACACCGTCAGTATGTCTAATACTCGTGTATAAAGCTGTTACATCAAGGGCCATCATCCAATCGCCCTCATGCCATTCAACATTTTGCAGTTTAAACAGAAAATCCCCTGTATCTTGTATATTTGAATTTAGGGACTTAACATATCCTTGCAAGAAATAATCGATATATACCGATGTTCTCTCCAACAAACCCCCCCCCTAGCTTAGATAATAGGCCTGCCAGGGGGATTTACCTGATCTTTATGTATCTTAGGTATATAATATATGGATGGAATCACCAGATTATCAATTTTTAAATATCGATATTCTGCCTCTGACAACTGTTTTTTGTTCTTCCACTTTGTTAGATGCTGATGGAATTCAGTCTGCGTTGCCTTGACCACAGTTGTATTCATCCTTTCATAGTGATCACGATTGTTCAACTGGCTGTATGCCTCCTTGTCGTATTTGTCTTTGGTCAATAATACAACATTTCCACCTTTGTCGCTTGGGCGTACAATGATGTTCTTATCTTTGCTCAATTTGGCTATCAAGGACTCGTATTCTGCCGTTGACCTGTCATACTTGTTCTTGCCCTTGCTTGTTTTGCTGTGCAGTTCTTTCAATTGACTAGTCACATTCTCATGAAATACATCTATCATGTCGTGTGGCATAATTGGACTAAAAGTGGATGGTGGTTTGTAGGGTGTTAATGGACTCACCATTTTAGATATTGACATCTCTGATCCATTTGATCCTGGAGTAGATTTTTGAATGGATACTGAGTCTGCCCCCTCAGTTGCCCATAACTCCATCATCTCTTGTGTCAGACTCTCTTCAATGTCACTGGAGCTTTGTTCCACTAGATTTGTATTGGAATTCATATTACTGGTTTTCAGCACATGGAATTTCTTAAGTTTTAATTTCCTTGTGGCTTTATACATATCAAAGCGCACTGCCGCATCGTTCATGTTTGTCTTAGGGGCATACGAGAGACCGAGTTTAAGTATGTTTTCTTCTTTACCCGTAAGGACCACAGAAGTGAGATTGACCACTGTTAGTTGTGAATGACTTTTTACACCTGCTTCTTGGCCCACGGGCCCTTGCCTCTTTGCTTGTATTGCCCACCGTTTCCTTGCCCTGTACCTCTTCCTCCTCGTGTAGTTCTTGTACTTTTGTTGTAATTTTTTTGTTGAGTCCGAGGTGGTAGGGATTGCATGCGGTCCTGGCATAAAAAACAATCTCCTCACCGGGGGATGGTTTCTTTTGTCCGCTGGTAGATGCTGCGCCACGCAATTCCGATTCGGATTCGCTCCCTCCACCAGAGCTAAAATCCGACAATGTGAAATCAATTTGATCCTTGCTTCTATTTTTATTAATCCATCTGCCGTTGTCAGTTGACTGAGCCCCTCCTGATGCCACACGTAGGTTGTCATATTTTCTTGAGAAAGTGAAAATTTGGCCCAGTTCGTAGTCATTTCTGTCCCTTTGAAACTTATAGGTCTTACGTTCAATGATTTTTTTCCTCCTCTTTTTTTAATATGGTTTTCATTTCATTAGTTAATTTCAATCTATCCTCAACAGAGCCCATGGTTTCCAGCTCCTCATATAGGGCTGCAATCTCGTTTAGAAGCTTGGCTCGATCTATATCCGCGTATTTGATCAAAATTAAGACCAAGCGTCTAGAGGTTTCCAAATTGCTTTCAGCCCATTCTTTCATCAGGTCTGGATTTGGGCTTTCATAACTAGGCGAGTGAGGATTCGTAACCCCGCAGTATCCTATTCACGTCAATATATCGCTGAAGGGATTTAGATTCCCAACATTTGCTCAGTGCGGATTTTGATTTATTTTCCAAATTTTTTAATTTATCCTGTAATGTCGTGTTTTTAGGACCGCTGGCAGTATCTATCTTATCACGGATATTTGCAGGTACTGGGAGACTATCGGAAAACATCGTGCTCGCCCGAGCCTCCCTCTCTGTCACACTGTCGGTGGACATTCTTTAGCACTCTTATTGTATATATGTGTGTAGGCGTCTTACTGCTTGTTGTGTTTAAATTCTGTCAACAATATTTGCGCCCACGCATCCAGTATATATATATATATATATATATATATATATATATATATATATATATATATATATATATATATATATATATATATATATATATATATATATATATATATATATATATATGAAATTCACAGAACAACAAAACAAAGGTTGCAGGGACTTTATTTGTTAGGCTAAGATTTCACTTGTACAAAACCAGTGAAATTCAGCAGTTATGGCTACCTCAGTTAACTATAACTTAAGACCTCACAATGCACTGCTTAGGACCTCACATATTGCATCACTCTTCACATGGTCAGTGACATCACTGATGCCATCTCAAATGACTGGGTTCATAAGGATCTGAGTGGGTCTGTGAGAGGGTGTGTCAGTGTATGACTGGGTCTGTGAGTGGGCACACTAGAATCTGAATGGGTCTCTCAGTAGATGTCTCAGTCTCTCACTGTGTCTTTGAGTTGACACACAACTCTTAAAGTGAATCTGTGACTCAATGTATGACTGTGTGAAATAGATCTGTAACTGCCTGTATAAGGTCCTGAGTCCGGCTGTGCATGGGTGCATTAGTGTTTCAGTGAGTGTGTGAGTGAGTGCATGAGAATATGAGTAGGTCTGTGATTCAGTCTCTGAGTGGGTCTCTGAATAAGTGCATGAGTCTTGGAGTGCATGTGTGAGTGGGTGTGTAAGGATCTGAGTGGGTCTGTTAGTGGATGTATGAGTCTCCAGGTGGACCTCTGAGGGGGTGCATGAGTGTCTGAGTAGGTCTCACACTGGGTGCATAAGTGTCTGTGTGGGTCTGTGAGTGGATGTCTGAGTGTCTGTGAGTGTGTGTGTGAGTATCTAAGTGAAATAAGGGTGTCTGTGTGTGTACCAGTGACCAAGGATACTCAGGTATCCGAAACGTGTCTGACGAAGGCTAAAATAAATCAAGACCTGCTGAACCATGAAATCTGGTGTCAGTTTCCCTTTTCTCTGAGGCATTACCGACTGGAGTGCTAGAGACTGTTGGTAGAATACTGCTTGGATAGATATATATTTTTATGGTTTTTTTCGATCTTCGCAAATTCATCATGATTTTAAACGGGGCCGCACTGACGCTCCTCACACAAGATGATGGACGGAATGTTGCACAATGGGAAAACATTCACCCCCAGTCACAGATCTGGGTTTAATCCATTGTTACTTTGCTCACCAAGCCACCCCAGTTCAGACATAGCCATAGGCAAATCAGTCTTGACCCTGTGCCTCATGGGAACAGTCAAGCTCCTGGCATATTCGTGAACATCGCAACTGCCAGTAGGAGATTCCACATGAAGAATTGTGCCCAGCTTCCAGCACAAACAAAGCCCTCCAGTCGGAATAAAGGTCAAATCAGATTTTATTTGTAACATGCAAGCCTTCTAGTACAGCATGACGCGTTTTGACTTAATGGCGGTATTAATCATATGCAGCGGCGAGCAACTGCGGTTCTACGCTTATATACACTTGGATAGTAAACAGCGAGGTAAGACACCATTCATAAAAGCTCGGGTAAAATGTAACCTTTACACTGTTGTGTTCATTGCACAATATAACTTGCAATCGGGGCATCTGTTTCATAATAGTTTTTTACACATTGTGCAATTATTTCAAATAGTGTCCAAATTCAAAATGTTCCACTCATAGTAATATCCGTGAATAGACTACAGTCCCCATGATGCATTGTAATTGTATTGTAAAGTACTCCCTTGTGCCCACCTTGTCGGAACAGTCTCAAGTTCATAGCTCAGTTAGTAGAATGAGAAAAGAATCGCACATCCTTACATACATCACAGAATAGTTCCATTTGTGCTGATGGCCATCAATTCCCATTTTACCCTGGCACACTTGGCTTCGTGTTTGCGAATATTCAATGTTTCAAACCAGTGCGGCTGTCTGCTTTATCTTTTGCCTTCTCTGAGGTGCAGAGGTAAACTCCCTCCACAAACTCTGGCTTCCGAGAAATGCCCAAGAGTCTTTAGCAATGAGGCCTCCCTTCAATTCAGTGGCAGAGCCTCCCGTCTCAATTGTGGCTCTGCAAGACCAATTTGCCAAGTTCATTGCATGGGCCACCGGTGGGCGTCCTCTGACCACACATCCAAATGCATTATCGACGAAAAGGACGACCTTCCAGGCGGGTAGGGGCTTCTTCGGCGACATCCCCGCCTCAATATTCCACATGTAGAATCGTGCCCACCTTGCAGCACAAGCAAAGCCCTCCAGTTGGAATAAATGTAAAATCAGATTTTATTTGTTGCATACAAGCCTTCTGGTACAGCATGACACGTTTCGACCTAATGGCGTTCTTAATCATAAGTAGCGCTGAGCAACTGCCCTTCTCCACATTTATGCACTGGAATAGTAAACAGCGAGGTAAGATACCATTCACAAAAGCTCGGTTAAAATGTAACCTTTCACTATTGTACTCATTACACATTATAACTTGCAATCGGGGCTTCCTTTTCATAATAGTTCCTTACCCATAGTGCAATTATTTCAAATAGTGTCCAAATTCAAAATGTTCCACTCATAGTGATATCCGAGAACCGACTACAGCCCCATGATGCATTGTAACTGTAGTGTAAAGTACTCCCTTGCACCCACCTTGTCGGAACAGGCTCAAGTTCATATCTTAGATAATAGAATGAGAAAAAAATCGCACATCCTTACGTGTATCGCGTAATGGAGATTATATATATATATATATATATATATATATATATATATATATATATATATATATATATATATATTGAGCAATTCCTCAAACCTCCACGGAGCGTGGCGAAAGAAGAGACGGACCCCACGGCTTCAGGCAAGATGGTATTTATTTAGTACCTTTCAAGCGAGTATCAAGTACTCTTGTTCACACACCTGATTCACATGTCAGCTTGCTTTTTTAATGCTGTGTTTCCCTGACCCCCTCAAATGGGCCACACCTCCTAAAATGTATCACATGACCTAGTTCATGGACATAGAAATGGTACATAATTTAGGTTCATGAAACGACATGTTTAGTTCTCCAAAATTTACAAGCTTGCCTGTAAAATATATACATCTCATAAAACAAATCACACTGTTTTTACTATGTATAATAGTCCCATAATTTCATAATGTTATAAAATCACATTAAAAAAATATTTTAATAATTGCACAAATTTCATTTTGACAAATATCCTTACTGCATGAATGCAGATACCAATGGTACATAAAGTGATTAGTGCAACTTGTTAGAAAATACTAATTTGATAAATGTTGTACCGATCGTGAACCATTGATTCATGTGAAAATCTTTATAAAGGTGATAAAAAACCACCTTTCCTGAATATGCAGTTGGCACAGGACCTGAAAATTGCTGCACAATAAGATGGGCATATTCTTATCAGGAGGCACAGTGTCAAAACGGCTGCTACCACTATTATGACTGCCTCAAGTATCGATGATCCCCAGCCTGTTAACCATTTCATCACCTCTTCCCATAGACTACCTGTGTGTATCCCGTGGGCCTCATCACTTATATCCTTAATTTTTTTAATGGCTTTTATTATATTCCCACTGTTATCTGGAATAAATACACAGCATTGGCTGTGAGCCAGGGAAGATGCTGGGGAAGACGCCTCATGGAGGACGGAACAGACTCCTCCCTCCTTGGCCAGAATCATATCGGGAGCAATCCGGTTTTGAATTACGACAGCCCTCATCAAGGTGAGCTCTTCTGTTATATTTCCTAGGGCATCAGTAGTGGAGTCCGCTAGATCTTCAATCATCCTGGACAACTGGTGTATCCGTTCTGAATGTATAGATATTGCCTAGTATTGGAACCATTGCCTCAACACCTGTTAACACGTGGTCTACCCAAGCGGCCGTTCTCTTGGCCCTCACCAGTGTCATCTTTGTTTTTTCCGCTGGCACTAATTTTGTGAAGTGGGTCATCTGTGGGATCATGGATGCTAAGTAGCAACTTCCATACCATCCTGGGGGTAGGTAGAAGTATGCCCATGGACCACAAACAAAGAAAAGGCCTTTGTAACCTACCAGACCTGGTGACGGCTCGTCACGACTCCTAACTCGAGTTAGTCTGGTTGTGTGGTTACAGCTGCTCATTCCCATGTAAATCTGGGGAACTGCCTTTATGGCAACAACATTGCTCACTACTTTGCAGGTAAAATCTCGGACATCTATGCCAATTTTACGGGTAATTTGACCAATGGCCCTCATTTCGACAGTAGTAGGGAGTTGGGGTTATTGGATTCTGAATTACCCAGCTTTAATGTCCCTGCTGCGGAAACACTAGTCGCTGTATGCAAGAAGGTTAAATCGGGTTCCCCCCGTGATCCGGCCCCCCCCAAAATACTCAATGCCAGTCTGGATGTGCTAGAGCCTCTGTTCAGACATGTCATCCAGCTGTCTTTCTCGTCGGCCACCCTTCCAGGAGACTGGAAGAAAGCCATAGTTTTACCGATAAAAAAGAAACCTAATGTAAGCCAGGATATAATGGAAAATCTCCGCCCAATCTCCCTTTTACCGTACTTAGCGAAAGTGACGGAAAAACTGGTTAATACTCAGCTTATGGAGTACTTAGAATCAAATAATATGTTTCATAGCTCTCAGTCCGGCTTTCGAAAGAACTACTCCACTGAGACTGCCCTGCTGAGAGCAACTGAAACTTTACGGATTGGTGCTGATGAGGGTAACACCATGGCACTTATCATGCTAGACCTCAGCGCCGCATTTGACACCGTGGCACACTCCACCTTGCTACGGTGTCTGAGCAGCGCTGGGGTTACCAAGGCAGCTTGGGGATGGCTCAAGGACTTTCTCTCTGACCGTAGTTTCCAGGTTCAGAGAGGGATGTTCCTCTCCAACAGCGTGGCCTTAGAACAGGGGGTGCCTCAGGGCTCTGCCCTGAGTCCCACCCTGTTCAACCTGTATATGGCTCCTTTGGCTGCTATTGTTCAGTCATACGGCATAGATCTAGTATCTTATGCCGATGACACGCAGCTGCTCATCTCCCTATCACAGTCACCAAAGTTAGCAGCTGCCAATTTTAAAACCTGCATGCAAGAGCTTGCTGGCTGGATGAATCAACACTGCCTGAAGCTCAATGGGGCTAAAACGGAGGTGCTAGTGATAGGGGGAGATGGGGCGAGTTGGACTCAGGAATGGTGGCCGCCCTGTCTTGGCTCTCTGCCCATCCCATGCAGTGAGGCCAAGAATCTGGGGGTCTGGGTTGATCCTAAACTCTCTTTTGAGAGTCATGTTGACAAATTGGTGGGGAAATGCTTTGGGGTTATGAAGACCCTAAATCGCACTCTGGACCTACTGCCACTCGAGGCCAGACGCATTATGATCCAAGCTCTGGTCACTTCTCGCATGGATTATGCGAATGTGCTGCTATTAGGGACTACGGAGAAGAACTTGAGAAGATTGCAAGTGCTGCAAAACACGGCGGCCCGTTTAGTCCTCAGACTCCCCAAAAGAACAGCATCCAAGCCTACTTTGGCTGCCCTGCATTGGCTTCCTGTAAGGAAAAGAATCCTCTTTAAAGCCCTTCTTTTCTGTTACAGGATAACCTCTGCAGAAGCGCCAGGGTATTTGAAGGATTTAGCTATCCCCTATATACCCCAAAGAGCACTTCGCTCGGCGGGTATGGGTCTGCTTACAGTTCCTCGTGTAAGAAGAGCCAGGATGGGAGGCCGCTCCTTTCGGGTGATGGCAGCCACCCAATGGAACAACCTTCCACCTGTGATCAGACTAGCCAACACTGAAACTATGTTCCGGAAACTTTTAAAAACTCATCTGTTTGCCCTGTAGGGATAGATCCCCCTCCCCTGTTGACTCTCGCTCCACAGCGCGGGGACACGCCGTGAGGGCGTAACCAGGCGCTTTAGAAACTCCTTTATTATTATTATTATTATTATTATGGGTGGTATGCCTTTTATCTTGTTTATCCTGTCCTCGCAATCAAATAGGCCCTGCTCTCCTTGAGCGACCTCCTCGAAGGTGCATCCAAATGAGATGCACTCTTTCCAGTTGTCTTTGGACAGCAGTTTTGAAAAGTGCATGTTCTGGTAGCTCCCTTTGGAAGAACCGGCACTCTTTTGGGTGTTACTACTTCTTCCTTGAGGATGCAGGAGGGGGCTGGAACTTCCCCTACCCTGAACCTTGGTATTTTCAAGTGGCCAGTTTCTAGGTCATCCCAACCTGCCCTGCCCCTCCATTCCTTATTTCTAGAAGCCCTGTCAAATCCTTTCAGCATCTCTAAGTCTCCCTTAGTTGGCTGCATATTCATACAAGGGATCCTCTTAGGTCTGAGAGGGGGGTCTGTTGTCCTTCTGCTATAGCTATAGCCATTGCTACCGCTGGGATCAACAGTCAGTATTTCAGATGAGGGTGTACCTATCGATACTGACACAGACATGCCGTGTTGACTTTGTAACATGTCTCGCAAAAGGACACAGCCTACATATTTGGATAATGGCAGGACGTTGTACTTTAAACTATGTGTGGTGTCTGTGGGCAGGTGTGTGCAGACATAGCAGTCAGATATATTCAAAATTGTCACATACAGTTTCAACATTTCCACATATTGGTTCCCTTCGTGGGTATCCCACAATCCTTCTTGGTCCCCTTTATTCACATCCACCCCCACACCAGTAATGTTCATTGTTATATTTTGTTCATAGTCTCTTGGTGTTTTTGTTGGCTCAGTTCCATCACTACCATCCCCCACCCTTCCATTGAGGTGTGGTATTTCAAGCTCAGCAGAATATGCTATTATAATTGCTGTTACTATAACCGCTGGGACTGGTAACAATATTGCAAGAATCACTGCTCTCCAGTTACATGTGTGTCTCTCAGTGGACTGCATGACTCTGTACAAATCTTTCCCTTCCCTATGCTATGCAATCTTCTTGTGAATAGGCCCTAAATTTATTCTTGGTCCACTCGGGCTTGTGAATAGGCCCTAAATTTATTCTTGGTCCACTTGGCGCTATGCTAGCTGACCCTTAGAGTCAAGCATTTAACCACTGCTCTTCTCTCAATTTTCAATGTCTCGAACAGGTCTAGGACCAGTGACTTCTGTTGCAAAAGCGGCACAATGGATGGTGTTCAAGGCTTTGAATAATGCTAGAACCAGTACTCTGTATCGCAAAAATAGAACTATTGAGAATGTCAAAACGTAGGTCTGTTAACTCTTGCTCAGGAATTTGCTCTTGGCCCGCCGGAAAGGAAATGTCATTGAAAATCAAACGTATTAGCTCACTGAGCAATAGTGGCCTCGGTACCAGCAGGGTCAGAGTTGCAGTTATGTCTTTTCCCGGGCATAAAATGGTTAATTGTATCCTGGACCGTTGTCCGCAGGCTTGTATTGACACAGATCGAAGTCTATTTGTCAGGAGCATTGCATTTAGCCAGCAGTCCGTTGATCATTAACTTCCTTGGTCATGTTTCTGTTTGCTGTGGGAGCGAAGGTGGTATTCTTTGCTGGGCTCGGCGGCTGATATCTGAATCGGTTGCGTCCTTTCTCCGTCCGTTACTTTCTTCGTGTGTGACGCGTGGATCCACGAAGCTACGCCTTCACACTTCACAGCTGTGGCCGTCGTGAGGATGACCTGCCTTGGCCCCTTCCACCTCGGCTGCAAGCAATTCCTCCGTGTGTGGGCTTTGACCCAAATCCAGTCACCAGCTTTTAGGTCGTGGGCTGGTGGCGTCGTGGCCTCTGGAAGGGACGTCAGCACCTGGCAGTGAAGGTAACGTAAGATATGGGTTAACTCTTTACTTTAACACAGCAATAAGTCGTCCATTACTGACAGGGGGGCTGTTGACATATGGCCTGGAATTTGCATTGGTCTGCCAAATACTATTTCATGGGGACTTAACTTTGTCACTCTGTCTGGTGTACATCTCATTGCTAGAAGCGCTAGAGGCAGCACATCTACCCATGAGAGGTCAGTTGACGCACAGATCTTTGCGATTTTATTTTTCAGAATTCCATTTCTCTGTTCGACAGCCCCTGCTGCCGGCGGGTGATAGGCGCAATGTAGCCTTTGTTTTATGGCCAATCCCTTGCACAGTCCCTTTATGACATTGGAAATGAATGCAGGCCCATTGTCGGATGCCAGGAGGGAAGGTACCCCAAATCTTGGCAATAGCTCCTTAAGTAGACACTTGGCCACGCTCTGTGCATCACAATGTTTGGTGGGGTAGGCCTCTATCCATTTGCTAAACATACAAACGATGATCAAAACAAATCTATATGACTGGGTGGGGGGCATGTCTATAAAATCAAGCTGAAGGCTTTCAAATGGTCCATGGGGGGTGGGAAGTGGCCAGGTGCAGTTGGGATACCTTTTCCAGTGTGGTACTGCGCACAGACAGCACACTGCTTGCACAGCCTTTCTGCTGTCTGGCGGAATTTCGTGTTGTACCAATACTGGGAGAATAACCTGACCATACCATCACGCCCCACGTGTGATGGTCCATGGAACAACCTACTCATTGAAGGGAGCATGGTTGAAGGCAAGCATATCCTGCCATTAGGTCCTGCCCATAGTCCCTCTTCAGTTTGTTTGCATCCCTGTTGCTTCCACTCCTCTCTTTCATTGTCAGCGGCCTCCCTCTGAATACGTATTGGATCAAAATGCAGTGAACCCTAACCTCTTCTGTGTCTGTCTTGTTGCCTACTAGTTGTACCATAGCTCGCTCGCAGCCTGTAAGCGCTATTTTCTTTGCTTCTTGGTCAATGAAAGCATTGCCTCTGGAGATGGGGTCTTTTGATGAAGTGTGGACAGCACATTTTATTATGGCCACCTTGAAAGGTAATAGCAGTGCTTGGAGGAGGTCACAAATCAATTGTGCATGCTGTATTTGCTGGCCTGCTGATGTAAGGAACCCCCTCATTGACCATAACTGGCCAAAACCGTGGACCACCCCAAAGGCGTACTGACTGTCCGTGTATATATTTACTTTCTTCCCTTCAGCCCATGCACATGCTCTTGTAAGTGCCACAAGTTCGGCTGCTTGTGCACTTTTTGCTGCTGTCAGTCTCCCTCCTTCCAACAATTTAGTTGCTGTGCCCACCGCATAGGATGCTTGTAGTACTCCTGTGTCATCCCTTAAACATGACCCATCTACAAATAGATCTCCTTGAGCATCTGGGAGTGGTGTGTCTTTAAGGTCTGGGCGTATCTTAGTATGCCTGTCTATGGCCAATGCACAATCATGAAAGGAATCATCTGAATCAAAATCCTCCAGCTCATGCTCCGTGGGTAGCAAGCATGCAGGGTTCAAAGTGGTACACCTCTTGATGATAATGTGTGGTGTCAGGAGTACCAACTCATACCTGGTGAGGCGTGCATTGGTGAGATGCTGTGTCTTAGTGGATGTCAGAAGTGTGTCCACGGCATGGGGCACATGTAGCACTAGTGTGTGTCCTAACACTAAGTTGTCTGACTGTTCCACGGCGAGTGCTGCAGCAGCTACTGCTTTCAGACACGGTGGGAGCCCTGCAGCCACTGGGTCTAGCGTGGCAGAATAGTATGCCACAGGGCAGTAGAAAGCTCCATGTTTCTGAGCCAAGACCCCCGTTGAGCACCCCCCCTTCTCGTGGCAGAACAAATGAAAATCTTTTCCATAGTCTGGTATGCCTAATGCTGGTTCTCCTTCCAATTCTCTTTTTAGCGCATTGAAGGCTGCCTCGCATTCTTGTGACCAGGGTACAGTGTCAGGTGTGCCTTTGTGTGTCAGTGCCTGCAGGGGTTTTGCAATGAGAGAGAAGTTTGGTATCCAGTGGCGACAATATCCTGCAACTCCTAAGAAAGCTCTAACTTCCTTCTGAGTGTGGGGTCTGGGAAAATGTGTTATTGTCGAGATTCTGTCTGGCAACAGTTTTCTTGTTCCTTCTGTTAACTCATGGCCTAAGTATTTCACAGAGGTGAGGCAAAACTGTAACTTCTTTGGGGAGACTTTGTATCCCTTTAATGCTAAGTGGCATAGGACAGCGATGGTGTCCTTTACACAAGTCTCCTTTGAAGGTGAGGCCAATAGCAAATCGTCAATATACTGGATAAGTGTGGACCCCTCCTTTAGTACCAGGGAGTCTAAATCTGTTTTTAAGGCATGTGTGAAAATGGATGGTGACTCTGTATAGCCCTGTACCAGCCTTGTCCAACAAAATCTTTTTTGTCTAAAACTGAAGGAGAAAAAATGTTGGCTGTCAGGGTGCAAGGGGATGGTGAAGAAGGCGGAGCTAAGATCCATCACGGTGAAAGTGGTAGCCGACACAGGTATATTAGATAATATTGTTGCTGGGTTTGGGACCACTGGGAAAGATGGCAAGACTATTTTGTTCAATTCTCTGAGGTCCTGAGTGAATCTATAGACAGGGGCCCGTTCGGGCCTTTGGATCCCTTTTTCACAGGAAGTATCGGGGTGTTACATTGACTGTATTGAATCTCTCTTAAAATTCCTTGCTTCAAAAGGTCTTTTATTACTGGTGCGATGCCCTTCTCCCCTTCTTTTGAGATCTTGTATTGTGGCACTCTTGGGAGAACTGCCCCTGGCTTCAGTTTTATCTGTACCGGTGGGTAGTTCAATACCCGCCCTACGTCATTGGCACTTGTTGCCCAGACCTCCGGCGGCACACAATTGCGTAATTCTAGTGGTATTTGGAGGTCGGTGCACGAAGGAGTGCATTTCATAAAGGCTTGTATCATTAAACCGTTTGCCTTGCTCTCTAAAAAGACCCCTGTTGGTGAGCAGTGTATGGTGCATTGTAATTTGCATAACAGATCTCTCCCCAGCAAATTCACGGGGGGAGAACCTGCTAAGAATAAATTGGCGGTGCACTGTTATTGTGCCTACTACAAACTGTAGTGGCTCAGTAAGGTATTCTGTAATAGGTTGGCCAGTCATGCCTACTGCGGTTATCGTAGTCCTAGAAAGTGGAGCTTCAGGCGTTGTTAGTGCCTTCAGCATTGATCTTTGAGCCCCTGTGTCAATTACTTAACAGGCACAAACACTATGTGCCAATCTGGGGAGCGAAACTGCCACGCCCTAAAACGGCGAGCTACCTGCTACCACCCACAGGGGAGCACAAACTGCCACAGCTCACAATGAGGGGCCAACTGCTACAACCCAATACCGGAGAGTTAAAATCCCCTCCCAAGTGTACTCACCGGGCTTCGTCCAGTCTGTTAGAGCATACCGACGTCCACTGCACCCGATGGGAATGGCCTGGCGATGGTATCCCGCATTCCATCTGCCGGTGACTCTCTGCGGCGGGGTGGGGGTTGCAGACCTTCGCCCTCAATGGCTGGCCAAGGGCCCACTGACACAAAATCACCAAAGAGTTACTGCCGGCCTGGAATCCTGCAGAAGCTTGCCGTCACCAGCCAGCCAGGGAACGCAGGGGACCAAGGCCAGACCCTATAGGATAAAAAAAATGTATGTGAGAAAAGGCAGTGGACTTCAGGCAGCAATGACAGAGGTGAACACACGCCCGTGGCACAGAACGTAAGAAAGGTCAACAGCACCGAGGGCTGGAGAAAAAGAAAGAGAGCTAGACGGGAGCTACCTCCCGGGCCGTGTGGTGACAAAAACACACGTAAACCATCAGAGCCAGAAACAGCAGAATGAAGAAAGTGATCAGAAAAGGAACCACGAAAGACATGGAGTCTGAACAAGCCTTGTAAATATCCCCAGGACACAGGCACACCTCGTCAGACATAGAGAGCCAAGAATAAGAAGAGTCAGAAGCAGAAACACAACACAAGCGTGCCTAGAGCGAAAAGAGCAGGACAACACCAAAGACAACAGAGAGGCCACACACAGATCATCCACCGGATCCGACCCCCTCCAGCAACCAACCAGGCCGGGGAGAGATAAACAAACAGAACGTTATCACCTCAAATCCCCGCCCTCAGATGGGTGCCGAAGGGTCCGATCACCAGTGCTCTGTCGGTGTAACCAGTCAGCTGTAATGAGTCCGCATTCTCTCCACCAAATGTTGAAGCTCAGTATTTAACTGCAAGAATAAAAAGATCAATGACAACAGTTACATAAACAATTCGCTCTCAGCATGTTTGAGTTTGCAAGATTTATTGGGAACCCAATTAGAAAGTAATCACAATGTAATATACGTGCACACGGAGACCTCAGCAAAGCTCACTGAGTGCCCAATTGGTATGACAGTGCAGAGACATTTTATAGGTATAAGCCCTCACAGGATGGGCATCATAGCATACGTAATCTGGATCAGGCTATGACCTGCTAGACCAATCAGTGAAGTGCACATTTGGTGTGATACCCTTTTAAGGCTTGAAGTGTGCCTACACCCTAATATTGTTACCCGCGTGTCATCTACAAGAGCAGATTTGGGTTTTTCCCTAAAGGTGAAATCTGCGTTTCTAGTGTATGTGGATTTTGGCACGTACTTGACCAGCTAGGGCAGGTCATGTCGACATCTTTTACTGGAGATAGGAGGTTTAGCAATAGCAAGCTAAAAGCTGGAAGCTGGTATGTCATTTCTCGGAAGCCTTGCGTTTGCTCTGCACGTTGCAGCTGACTGAGACTGGCTTGACACACAGAATGGAGCATGCGACCATTCTGTGGATTTCTGCTGGTGTCTTTCTTTAGTAGTTCAAAGAAGACTATAGGCCTGAAAACATATGTATTTGGTATCATATAAATGTCTGCTTCGTCAAGAGCTTTCCACAAACTGGGGTGCCCTAGAGATGTCACCCTCCCACACACAGAATATGTCATCTATATATCGCATCCAATATTTAACATGGTTGAAACCAGGCGTTGCGATGAGATCCCGCTCCTCCCACCAGCCCTCGTGTAAACACGCGTAGCGGGGGGAGAAGCAGGATCCCATCGCCACACCCCTGATCTGTTTCCATACTTCCTTGCCAAACATGAAAAAGTTGTTATTTAGGCACCATATCTATATATATATATATATATAAATATATATAATCGCAAGGTTAAACCATGCCGGGTAAAACACGGGCACAGCCTCCAATGCAGATGCAGTAAGATTGTTGGCAGGGCAGGAGTGGGATCTGAATAAGAAAAAGTATTTAGGGCGCAAACCAAAAGGTTTTAAAGCCCTACAGCAACGCATCCTGAATCATGGATTAGGTGAAGTCTGGGCAACTTTAAATTATGCGGATCCGGGGTATACCTTTTATTCGCACCCTCATCATAAGTTAGTAGGACTTGATAATATTTTTATGCCAAGACAATATATGGTGGGACAAAAATGCATATATGGCCCAGGATAACGCCCCATTGTTATTAGATGTCAATTTAGGTGTTCAAAAGACAGTGGGCTGGATAGTGTATTTGTTGAGCATATGAAAGCTTGGTGTCTGCAATTTTTAGAAATTAATAGAGGATCAGTGTTGGACTTGGCCCTTTTGGCAGGTTCACACCTAAACTTTTTGCTTTTTAATGTGACCTGATGTTGGTTGTTTTTGGCTTCTGCGCACTTTAACACTGTGTCTCAGTGTAAAGTGCGTGCACAATCTGAGTGCGTGTGGTGAGATTGGACTGCCCTCCCATAGGAATGCATTGGGGTTATGTGGGTCCATGATAATTCCTGGTGTGAGAGGAGTGCAGGAACGAGTTTGGTATGTGCGAACTCGTGAGAATAAATGCTGTGCAATGGTGTGCGCAGGTTGAAGGTGTCTAGTGGAGAGGTGATACTTTTAGAAGTCGGCATTTCTGTGTGCAGTGAATGTGAATTGCCTGTCTGGCTTGTGAGTGACAGGAGCTGACTGGTGTGCTTGGCTCCAGGAGCCAGGATGGGTCTGCCCGGTGGTGAATAGGGAGATCGGCATGTAGATGGGAGGGAGGCGTTGCACCTGGGACCTGAATAGGGCTGGGCCTTCCCTACACAATGCTGGCTCCACCTCCTGTGGTGCGTCTGATGTCCCTAGCCTATCCTGTTAAAAAGGAGAGGGGCTGAGCAAATCAAAGTGCTCCAGAACCAGTTGTAACTGGTTCTCCCCTTGCCCTACAGTTTGTGACAAAGGAAAATGGATGTATAAGAAGGGGCTGTGACCCCAAGAAAATGTTCTCTTTTGCTCCTAACTTGAGGGGGGCCTGCTGCTGGGCGCCAGGAGGACCGTCACTGGGGACTGCCTGCCTGCTGGAGTGCCCTGTGAGCTGGCCCCTGGGCCCAGCCTATGCCCCTCCTTTATTCTACAAAGACTTTCTTTGGACTTGGCATTTAAGCGCCTGGGAAGCGCCATACCTGGATTGCCTGAGCAGCGCTATAATATTTGATTCCTCAGGAAGTGCTGTAATTTCCTGAGGTGCGATATGGTTGGGCTAGCCCAGAGGAGCAGCGCTTCTGGTCGTCACAGCAGCACAAGGCTGCGATCATTTTGGGTGGGGGAATCCCCATGCGTGGAGATTCCCCCGCAATTGTGCTTATTTGCGGTGCGGGTGCCCACCCCGCAGATCTGCCGTCTTTAGATACCCCTAGCTGGTGCCCACCCCGCCAGGGACTTTGCCGAGCTTTTAAAACCCCTAGCGGGTACCCACCCCGCCAGGGACCATGTGCATAAAAAATGGGAGCCTACGTCGTATTACAGCCTGCAGCCACCAAGAATTGAAACACTGAGGGCCGCCGCTCTGCCCGCCGTGACACAGCAGTACCTGGGAGGAACCGGGAGTAGGCGGGTTGACCAGCGGGACTCCCGTGCTAGTGGAGAGCCCCGCGTGTACCTGGGAGTGGAGCCTGGGCCAGGCTGGAGCCCACCCTGCCTGCGGATTGCCGTGCCTGCGCCCCAGTGCTGTCAGAAGAGCCCTGCAATGTGGAGCCTATCCCGCGCTGGCAAGCAGCCAGAAGACAATGGAGACTCTGCTCCGTGAATTGAAGGAGACAGCCTGAAGAGGAGACGGCCCGGCACAAGAACCCCAGAGACAGTCCTGGTGAGTGGGGCTTGATTTTTTTTCCTATATGGAGGCGGGGCTCCAATGACCAAGGTGAGAGCCCTGCGTGTGACTGCAGGGTCAGAAGCGGCATCAGCAGGGGTCCCCAGAGCCCTGAGGAGACAGAGCCTGCAGCAGCCTAAAGGAGCCTGGTGAGTAGGGCTCCCTTGGTTATTATTGTAAAAGGGGGCGTCGGGGACACATTGCCGGTGGCCGTCCCCCTCCTGCCAACACTTAATGCAACACAGGGGAAAAGTTTGAATCCTCATTTTGAGTCCCAGAGCGGGACTCCAACGTTGGAGGCATATGTTTTCAGGAGTCCCCCGAGTGGGGCTCCCACAGGGGAGCCTGTGCTGATTGTTTTTGAGGGCATATTCACTCTTAAGTCTCAGAGTGGGACTTGGGCCCATTTGATATTTAAGGGTCCCGGAGTGAGGCTCAGGAAGCATGCTGGTGCCCGTGCTCATTTCCCCAGCTGCCCAGCAATTAGTGGGAAGCTGCCACGTTTAGGCCCCAAACTCTTGCGCACCTTTGCTTTGGCTGCCTAGACAGCGCGCCCTGACTATTGTGGACATAGGGCGTCGGGCCCTGTGGAAGGCCAGTTGGCCTGGGGACAATTTTCTTGTGTTGTGCCCCCGCCTGGGGGGCAGTGTGTTTATGATGATTTGTGCGTAATGTATTCATGCATCCTGCTGATACCTCTAACTGTGTTGTCATGATGAGGAGGTTGCTTTATCTAGTATGGTTTATGCTAGTGAGTTCATGTTTCCCTGCGTGATCTATGCCTAGGGTGATTAGTATTGCGTAGTGTCTTCCTACCTTTTACCAGTGGTTACTGGTTGTGTTCTACAATTGTTATTTGGTGCTACAGTTATTCTGTGTTCCACATCTACTATTTCTACTAAGTGCTGATTCTGACAGTGGCCCACGTGGCCCTGTCATGTGTAAGTAATCCCCTGTAAATACTGGCCAGTGCCAGTTGGCACAGTGTATATGTGTGATTATGATCTAATGTATTTATTGTAATACAAAGGATATTTTTATATATAACCTTGTGTGGAGTTCCTTTTTGTGGTGAGCCTAGTGTGTTGCTGCTTTGTGTGTGTGCTGCACAAATGCTTTACACATTGCCTCTGGGATAAGCCTGACTGCTCGTGCCAAGCTACCAAGGGGGTGAGCAGGGGTTATCTTGGCGTGTAACTCCCTTGCCCTGACTAGAGTGGTGGTCTCTGCCTGGGTTTGGCGCAAGCCTTAGCCAACCAGAGATCCCATTTCTAACAATCAGCCTCAACAGCTATAAAATGTAATCCAATGAAGGCTGGACTGCGAGGAGAGATAATTATTTATGGATGGGGTAAGAGGAAGCAACATCAGGATATGATGCAAGGACTTTTAGGTCATCTTAGAAATGCAGAACAGGAACTTATTCAGGAAATAAAGTGGGGCGTTGAAGACAAGAGCATACAAACAAGGATCGCTTGTTGTAAGGCTAATATTAATCAGGAGTGGAGCAAAGATATTGCGTGCCAATATAAGGCACATAAAAAGGAGAGATATGAATTTGGGTAAGCTATAGGCCGGTGACTGGTGCAGAGATTGCGGGCTAAGCATTCCATGCAGAAAAATAGGTGCATTGAAGGACTCAGCTGGGAATAAGGTAGAGAGCATGGAGGGAATATTGGAAATTTTGTATGCATTTTATAAAGAACTGTGTACACGTGAGGAAAGGAGTGAACAGGCTGTTATGGATTTTTTGCAGAAAGTAGATTTATTAAAACTAGGATTAGAGGAGCAGAAAATACTTGACACTTAACTATGGAGGAATTAGAGGAGGCAGTGGGCTCACTGGCCCGAGGAAAAGCAGCAGGGCCAGATAGATTACCACTGGAGATGTATCAAATGTTGTTTCAGGTATTAAAGAAGGCTATGTTGGCTGTCATGCAAGAAGCGCAGATTGGGAAACCACAGCCATCATGGGATGACGCCAATATAGTGGCATTTAAAAAGAAAAACAAACCACCAGAATTAAATAAAATAAATCGTAAATTATACGTTCTTATATAGCGCCTTTCACCGTAAGGTCTCAAGGCGCTTGCTTTGGGAACCCGTCCTGGCCTTTCCCTGTGAGATTACCCCTACTGGGCATCCCCAAGGTGAAGACCAGGCATCCCATCGCGGTGGGGCCGTAGTGGAGATTAAGAAAGCTATTGCCCAGAGTTGCAGAGTGTGAACCCACGATTCAAGTAGGCCCCAAGGCGAGAATTATCGAGTCCGTGGACATTTTGAGCTCAAGGCCCTGCCGCGTCGGGGATTGAACCCTGGTCCCGGGCCTGACCTCTGCATCCGGGACTGCCTCCTCTAACCGGTGAGCCACACTTCAACCTTCAATTACCAGGGTCTTATAGGCCCATCTCTCAGTTAAACTCGGATGGCAAAATATATGCTAACATTTTGGCAACAAGGTTGGCAAGGGTGATCACCCCTTTGGTCTCTACATATCAGCATGGGTTTATACCCTCCAGGAGCACGGTCAACCATATAAATAGGGTAGTTGCACTAATAGCCTATGCGAAGTACAACATGCTAAGTTGGGCTCGATATTCCTGGACCCTGAGAATGCGTTTGACCCTGTCTCCTGGGCTTTCTTATGGGTAGCTTTATATAAGATGGGGTTTTTGCCCGTGATATGTTCAGGCAATTCAAACCATGTATATGTCACCTAAAGCTAAAATATGTGTAATGGGCAAGGAATTGGATCCGGTGTTTATAACAAGGGGAACAAGGCAGGAGTACCCCTGCTTCCCGCTGCTATTTGCATTATATATCTATCCATTTTTAGGTATACTTAAAAACACCAATAGGATTAGATCTATGACCCGTGGACAATATTCAGTTTGAGTATTAGCCTACGCAGATGATATTGCGGTGGCAACATTGGATCTACCTCAGGCGATTGAGGAGATAGAAAGGCTTGCCCATGGATTTGGGGAAATGTCAGGATATAAATTAAATCTGGTAAAGACTCAGATCCTCTCTACGGAGGGGGGTTGTCGGGGGATCCCCGGGTGGTGATGGAGGCTACATATCTGGGTATAAAAATAAGGATCGATTTTACAGCAGTTAATAGAAGGTAATTGGGGTAGCATAGTGGCGGGGGTTCAGCAGATGTTGGATCGGTTGGAATGCCTTCATTTTACATTAGTGGAAAGGTGTAACGTCCTCAAGATGTGTATATTACCCAAGCTCTTGTAATATTTTAGAGCGTTACCATTAGAGCTAACTCGTATACAACTACGAAATCAACACGCTATTGCTGATAGGTTTTTGTGGGGACAAAGAAAATATATGAGGTTACCAAGGGATCGAGGTGGCTGTGCTGTACCTAACTTTGCTTTTTATTATTATGTTTGTCTCTTTCAAAATATGAGGGTTAAGCTAACAGGGGAGGAAGTGGAAACATTGGCAGAGACACCGTCAATATATCAGTTGCTGATGGGATCAGACGCAAGAAATTGTCTGTTCAAATTTTTGGAGCTAAGTTATTACAAGCGAACACGAGTCAAGATAGTAATAGCGGCATATAAAGCTTGGAAGCTATTTAGAAAGAGAATAGGGGTAACGGGGATCTGTTATTACACTCCTACAAATACCACTTCAATTTTGCCACCTGTATTTTGGGGCTTCAGAATGGAGAAATGGAAAAACCTAATGGTATTAGGCAACTAGGAGACTTTTTTGAGGATGAGGTATTTGTTGCATTTCAAACGCTATCAGATAGATTTGTGCTACAAAAAAATGAGTTCTCTAAATACTTGCAAATAAGAGATTATTTTGAGAAGCAGAAAGAGCAGACAGTGATGAAAAGCGGCCCACTTGTCGAGGCAATTAGGCAGAGAGCCAGAATAGGTACACTGTATCATATATTGATGAATGAACAGCAGGACGATATGGATATACAAGATAGGAATTGGGGCTCCCGGTTACAACAAGATGGATTTTATATGCAGGAATCAATAGATGTTTCAGGGAAAATTTTGTTGTCAGTTAACTTGAAAGCTCAACATTTTAAGACACTATTTAATTTGTATCACACGCCTTTAAAATTGATGAAATGGGGAGCCACAAATGATGGGAGATGTTTTCGGTGTGCGAACATGAGGGTGGATATTATCCATATATTTTTTGGATGTGTGCAATTACATACATGGAAGAAATACATTGAGCCGTTTCTATCATAGATTACGGGAGTCAATGTACAGATAACAATGGACATAATGCTGACAGGAAATGGGGAAACCCTCAAACTGGGGCAAGAGTGTTATCCACATAGATATTTGATATTTGTAGCAGTGGCGGTAGCTAGGATGTGTGTAGCATCGCTGTGGTTGCAACGGGAGGCTCCCTCTTTTGACATGTGGCGGGCAAGATTTTATAATATTTTTAATTTAGAATTCAGTTTATATTCTTTGAAATCAATGAAAAAACAACAACTGGGTAATCAGATATGGGGGTCCATGATAGAGCATATGAAATAACGAAGTTGAATAAGGAATAGATCATGTATAGATTTGCTTGATTGATTACTTACTATTTTATTATTGTGCATAAGCGATACGATGATTTGTGGGCTTATGTGTTTAAGTAATTGATTTCGATTGTTATTTATCATGGATTGAATAAAAATAAAAAATAAAAATGTAACCTTTACACTGTTGTGTTCATTACACAATATAACTTGCAATCGGGGTTTCTATTTCATAATAGTTTTTTATGCATTGTGCAATTATTTCAAATAGTGTCCAAAGTCAAAATGTTCCACTCATACTGATATCCGTGAACCGACTACAGCCCCCATGATTCATTGTAATTGCATTGTAAAGTATTCACTTGTGCCCACCTTGTCGGAACAGTCTCAAGTCATATCTCAGTTAGTAGAATGAGAAAAGAATTGCACATCCTTACGTGCATTGCGGAATAGTTCCATTTGTGCTGATGGCCATCAATTCCCATTTTACCCTGGCACGCTCTGCTTCATATTTGCGAATATCCGATGTTTCACACCAGTGCGGCTGTCTGTCTTATCTTTTGCCTTCTCCGAAATGCAGAGGTAAACTCCCTCCACAAACCCTGGCTGCCATGAAATGCCCAAGAGTCCTTGGCCATGAGGCCTCCCTTAAATTCAGTGGCAGATACTCCGGTCTCAATGGTGGCTCTGCAAGACCAATTTGTCAAGTTCATTGCATGGGCCACTGGCGGGCGTCCTCTGACCACACATCCAAATGCATTATCGACGAAAAGGCAGGTCGGGGCTTCTTTGGTGACGCCACCGCCAGGGCCGGACTTGGAACCAAAACCGGCCCGGCAAAGTGCTTGGCTGGGGGGGGGGGGCTATTGGGGGTGCGACCGAGCTCTTTGCCGGGGCCGGTTTTCGGACGATTTTGTTACAGGGCAGATTTTGCAGCCCTGTAACAAAAACGGCCCCCAGGGGTCCAAAACCCGGCCCACACCCTTGCGGCGCACAGGGGGATTGCCTGGTGCCCGCAACGGCCAGTACGGCCCTGGTCACCGTCTCAATATTCCACATGTAGAATCGTGCCAAGCTTCCACCATAAACAAAGCCCTCCAGCCCTCCAGCTGGAATAAATGTAAAATCCGATTTTATTTGTAGCATGCAAGCCTTCTGGTATAGCATGACGCGTTTCGACCCAATGGCGGTCTTAATCATATGCAGCGCTGAGCAACTGTCGTTTTCCACTTATATACACTGGAATAGTAAACAGCTAGGTAAGACACCATTCACAGCACCTCGGTTAAAATGTAACCTTTACACTGTTGTGTTCATTGCACAATATAACTTGCAATCAGGGCTTCCATTTCATAGCAGTTCTTTACGCATAGTGCTATTATTTCAAATAGTGTGCAAATTCAAAATGATCCACTGATAGTGATATCCGTGAACAGACTACAGCCACCATGATCCATTGTAATTGTATTGTAGAGTACTCCCTTTTGCCCACTTTGTTGGAACAATCTCACTTTCATATCGCAGTTAGTAGAATGAGAAAAGAATCGCACAACCTTACATGCATTGCAGAATCGTTATATATATATATATATATATATATATATTACCTACTGGCTATCGCCAGTAGGTATATATAGTTAGGATTAATTCCCTATGGGATTTCTGAAAATTCTATGTCTAATAACTTTGGCGTTTGTGGACGGAATCGGCTGAAATTTTCAGGAAAATGGCACATTTTGTTTCTGAGCAGCCCCTGAAAATTTGGTGGGGGTTCGTCAAGGGGGGGCTGACAAAAAAGGGGGGTCCCAAAACGCGTTTATTGCATTGAGTTTTCCATAGGGCGGTTGGACTCACTTTTAGCTCGAACGGCTGAATGGATTTGCACGAAACTTGGCAAAATTGTAGGGACTGTTAGCCCGATGTGCCTTTGCTAGGTCTCAATATATGTGCTTCAGTGGATTTTGAGAAATTAACGTTTAAATCAAGATATATATCTGTAACAGCGCTCCGGGCAGCGATCCGGTCCGCTTACTTTTCGCGTTTCGGAACTTTGCGCGCAGAAAGCTGATTGGCTCTCCGGTGTCTGTCAACATTCTAAACAGTCCGGAGCGGCCGCCATCTTGTCTCTCGGTAGGATCGAGAGAGAAGAAGAGGTGAAAAACGAAAGGGGAATTTAATGAAAGGGGGCAAGGTATCCCCCTCTTGACCCCCTAGGAATGTTGTTGGGGTTATTAAAGGGTCCCGTGGGGAAAATTAAAAAAAAAATGATTTTTCACGGTAGAAGCGCTTCCCGGGCCGCGAACTGGGCTGCAAACTGGTAGCGAAACGGGAATTCGCCATTTTGTGCTTCGTTAATTAAATTACTAGGTATAAGGGGGTGCGGGAGACGTATCCTAATCCCCTATATTTCCTGAGGGTGGCTGAGGAGGCTCATATATGTTGATACTAAGCATGAGCGAATTTTGCGGATCTCGCGTTCGCGAATTTTGCGGATTTGCGGATTCGCAATCCGCAAAATCCGCGAATTCCCGCGAATTTGCGGATTTTTTTTTTTTGTGTTCGCCCGTGTTTCTGCCAGTTCGCGAGGGTTTTGTACACTTTCGCAAATTGCGAACTTACCTGTCGGGTCGCAAGTTTCGCGAACTTGTTGTTTCTACGTGTCCAGCCTGTTTGGGACACTCTTCTTCATCACTGCCACTCTCTGTCACCACTGCCACTCTCTGACTACTCATGCCACCCTCTGGCCCACCCATGCCACCCTCTGTTTCATCACCACACCCTCTGGTTGTCCAGTGTACATTATTTTCGGCAAAGCAAAGCACACCTTCCCTGCCTCAAGTGACCTGAATTAATTTGGGGCTGATTCATGTGTCACAGAATATTTTTTTAGCTGGCACCTGCTTCCTTAGTGCGCCCTGATTAGTGATCTTTTGCACTTGCTATGCTTTCATTGTTGCAAAATTAGTTACAACACCTGCCCTGCCCCAACTGACAATAATGAATTAGGGGCTGATTAATGGATTTTAACTTCCAGCCTGGCTCCTGCTTGTCTCCCTTAGCTGTAATTCAGGACCTTTGTGGCATATGTGTAACTATTCTGAGGTTCAGAGCAGGGTCACATACTAGTTTCAACTGGCAACTGAACTCTGGAGGGGCCCCTCAGGAAGCACTCCAGGAAATGGCTACTAATGATGAGCCTGAACTTTTGAACCTGGTAAGTAGTTACTTTCAGTTTTGCTAAGATCGTATTTCTGCAATTTTGCACTTATTCGCGGGGCGCGAACTCACGCGAACAGTGCGAGCAGTGCGAGCAAAATCCGCTGCTCGCGGATTTGCGGATTTTGCGGGAAATTCGCAAATCTCGCGGATTGCGGATTTCCCGAAAATCCGCAAAATCCGCGAGCGGAACGGATTTTCCGCCCACGCCTAGTTGATACATCTCTTCCAGCGGCTGTGCGTGAGCTTTTTTTTTTTTTGCTGCGTGACAGTCCGGAGCGGCCGCCATCTTATCTCTCGGTAGGATCGAGAGAGAAGAAGAGGTGAAAAACGAATGGGGAATTTAATGAAAGGGGGCAAGGTATCCCCCTCTTGACCCCCTAGGATTGTTGTTGGGGTTATTAAAGGGTCCCGTGGGGAAAATAAAAAAAAAATTATTTTTCACGGTAGAAGCGTTTCCCGGGCCGCGAACTGGGCCGCAAACTGGTAGCGAAACGGGAATTCGCCATTTTGTGCTTCGTTTTAATTGTTTAGAGACAAAAATTATCGCCGCACATCGGCCACAATGCATGAATATCGTTGAAAAGTCAGCGATATTCATGCATTATCCAGCAAATGCTCTTAGCCGTGTTATCCACCTTCCATTGGATAACATGGCTAAAAACTGCTCTGTGCGTGTTTTTTTTTTTTTTTTTTTTTTTTTTTGCTGCGTGACGTTTGTTAACGTTCGATTCGATGGAAATCAGGAAGTGCTGACCACCATTTTGTCACTGCGAGTAAATATTTTGTTATAAATGAATCCTTATTGATAAACATTGTCTGCGCCATCTTGCGTTTTGTCCAATGCCACAATTTTGTCGTGCACGGCTGCCATTTTAGATGCCTTGACCAGGGCCACTCTCTGCACGCCGCCGATTCTCAGCATGGCTCCCCACCCTCGCACGCATCTCCCCCACGCAATGGTCACCCCCGCTCTCTCTCTCATGCATGGGCCATATACTTCCCCCCATCTGCGCTGCTCTTCTCTGAGAATCACACCCTGTGCCTGCCCGACACCTCCCTTTCACCCTATTCACTACCGCACCCTCTGACACTCCTCTTCCTCTGTGTCCGATTGTCCAGGCCGGACCTAGGCTATCACCTAGCCCTGCGAATGTAGTTTATGACCCCAGCTGTAGAGTATCCAGACATGCCAACCCTCCCGATTCAGGCGTGAGACTACTGATTTCAGTGCTAGTCTTTCGCTTCCCGATTCCTGCAAGGAAAAACCCGGGGGCATATTACCAACAACTAGCGGTAATTTTGTCTCTAACTTGTTTAGAGACAAAAATTATCACCGCACATCGGCGAATTTTATCGCACATAAACCTTGCTATTAGCAAGGTTTATCGCAAATGCGATAAAAAACGGCCGCAATGCATGAATATCGTTGAAAAGTCAGCGATATTCATGCATTATCCAGCAAATGCTATTAGCCATGTTATCCACTTCACATTGAACAAGCGCATGGTCTTTTAAAGATTTGTGAAGTACTCGGGGCGGCGGTGTGTGTGTGCCCTCTTTCAGGAGCGGGCGGGGGGGCACTGCCAGCAATTTGCAGGCCAGGCAGTGTTCAACACGTGCATCACCCTTTCTCTGCCTGCTATTGCGCTCCATGCTTCGGAAAGGTAAGAAAAAGAACGTGCATTTGAGTTTGAAATGTCCGATCTTGTAGCAGTACACTTGCAAAGCCCACACATGACAATAACCCGATTCAAGGCCCCATTCACCCGATTTTTAAAAAAAATATAGTACTCCAAGACAGTTACATTTTAAAACTTTATTAACATTTAAATATAACGAACGCAACAAAAACTGTAAATATATTTAACCATTTTTTGAAATTAACCAGAACTATAACGATAACAACAACAATAATATAACTTTTATGCCTAAATTACGCAAACATTTAGCTAATCTGCTAAAGGGGGGAGTCGCAATTTCTTTACAATAATCAATAATGAAAAATCCACATCAATAGGGTTGCCCGTTTTCTCGATGCAGCACTATAGTGCAATATACACAGCACCTGGGGTGTCAAGAGTGAACAGGTCTTTCTTTGTTCCTTAAGATGTTATCTCCGAGAATGCTGATGCATTGGTGTCTGTACACTTCTTTGTCAATTCTGTCAAGATGATAACTGCTTTATAAACAGACGATATCTTTGTTTAGTCATTAGTGTTAAGTGTGTCTGAAACTACAGTGCCCTTCTGTTTTTTTTTCTTCAGGCTCTACAGAGTTTTGTGTGTTGTTCTTTTGAGCGACAATTATTCCAGAGGTTTCAGGTTCACTTGTTTTGTCCTGCAGTGAGTTAACAGCTTTAGAGAGTTCATGTTTATTTGCTATGTCCTGCTGTTCGTCAACTGCTTCAGAGACGTCAGCCTCATTTTTTATGTTTCAGTAGATCCTGGACCTGCCCGGCCGCGCCCAAAATGGCGCCGGTGTAAATGGGACTCGTAACTGCTTGTTCTGTACTGGTTGCCCAACCTTGATATCACGAGATACATATGCAGTTTTGAAGCACATGGCGGAGGCTTGTCTGCTGTAGTGGGGCGCCCCTTTATCGTTTCAGTCGCCATTCCGCCCGCTTTTGCTACACTGTGCCTTTTCCGCCATTCAGCTGTTTAGCGCCCGCTCTTACGGCTACAGCGTCTCGCTCACCATGTAGTTGAGTTGCTCCCACTCTTGCGGTGCAGCGATAGGCGGCTGCCACAGGACTCTTAAAATGGCGGCCGGCTCTTCGGATTTGGGCCTGGTCCAGTAAAATGGCCCTGGGACACCTTGGAACTCGGACGCTTGTCTGCCAGGGCTTGGGTTCCATTCTCGAAAGCGTCCCCTCAGCCTTGAAGATTGTACAAAAGTCTTGGGGGCCCTCGACTCCCGCGGCCTTCCGGTGGGGAGCGGCTGCCATGATTGCTTGCGGAATGGCCACGACGGAGCTACGAGATGGTGGTGCTCTCATGGTGACGGCAGCTTCAGTCTGAAACATCCAGAAACAAGGTGGGGCTTTCATCGTTTGGGGAAAAAAAATGTTTTAATCCAATGAAAAGTGTTATTTTTAGGTCACATGACCTAGTCTTACATAATTAGGAAAAGAAAAGTAAAATGAACCAATGAAAAGTTTTATTAACAAGTCACATGACCTGTTATGCTTACGTTACGCGCTGCGCAGCGCTCTGGATCGTTTCCGGGAAGCTGCGCCTTGCGCACCAGAGCACTTCCGGGTGCGCTAACGCGTCGCGTCATATGACGCATTACGCGACAATGCAGGTGCAGAATATAGTCAAAATGTCTCCACCAACCAGCGGTCGGAATACAACCGCTTTCAGCAGTCCAAAAAGTTCGGTCAAATCTTAAGAGCGGGAGCAACTCAACTACATGGTGAGCGAGACGTTGTAGTCGCAAGAGCGAGCGGTAAACAGCTGAATGGCGGAAGAGGCACAGAGTACCAAAAGCGGGCGGAATGGCAACTAAAACGGTAAAGGGGCGCCCTACGACAGCGTGTCTTCAGGTGAAACGGATTGTGGGACAAGGTCCAGAATGAAAGATTCTTCAAAAGGGAAAAAATTCCGCCGGACCCCGGGAGCCGGCCGCCTATGCCGGGGGCGATCTCAGGCCTCACCAGGGCAACACGACTTGGGGAGGGGGCAGGAGCCAAGCGCCCCCTCTCAGTCCGCGCCATCTCACCGCCCCTCGGGGGCCTCCGTCAAGCGGTTTAGGGAGGCACCGTATCACATTGTTTTCCAATGCAGTCAGGTCCACAAATGGACCCCACTTACTTTGAATAGTGAAGCTGCAGCAGGTGCAAATAAGGTTTAAACAGTGTTACAAGAGCTGCTTAGAACTCTGAAGTATGACAACCAGGACTTATGCCATGTATGTAAGGCAGTGACATGGAAGCAAGTCAGGGACAAAAAGCATGAACGAACATTCACGTATGAAAATCTTATTTGGAGAAGGGGTAGAATCCAAACGCCCCCTGCCAGTTCGCGCCAGTACACCATATGTGGAAAATCTGAAGCCATCATTCTACAAACTCTCAACGCTTGTTATCAGTGCATGAGTTTCATGCTCGATCGATTGAGCTAGCCGGATCGGGCAATAAAAAGTATAAAATAGTTATGTAAATAGTTATTTAATAAAATGTTTTACTCTGTTTCTTTGCTGGTGTGTTGTGTATATTTATAATATTTGCATAGGGTTTGCCGTTATTTTGGGCGGTGTGGGTGGCGGAGTCGAGCTGTTTTGCAGCCCTCATGGTGTGGAGCTCAGTTCATTTCACTATTTTTGTATTTCTCATGAAGGGTTATTCCTAATGTTTGTATTTTACCGAGGTCAAAAAGAGATCGAATTAGTGGTCTACTGATTTTGCTCGATTACTCTTATTTTTTTACACGATTTTTCACTATCTGCAAAGACTAAACAGAGTATTGCGACTTTGTGCTTGTTTGTAAATAGAGAATGATCCAAAGAGAACCAATTGTAAAACAGTAAATGCTTGGATAATAATCAATCAAATGGAGAGACAAGCAGGTACGACGGATTACAACAGGGGTAAAGGTCTGAGTTAACTACCGTTCACTATCTGCAAAGAGAGAGTACTACTAAGAGAAAAGAGGGGAGTGGGGGGGGGCAGCGTTCAAAGCACATCAGCGTGCATAAACACGAAAACGTTTTTACCTATCACGTACTTGACATTTGACAGCTTTTGATATTTGCTATTAAAAAACCATTGAAATTCACAGAAAAAACCATAGGTTATACTCCATATATAGTTAGGAATTTGCATTTACAAAACCTTGAAAATTCAATGAAAAAACCATTGGTTGTAGGCCATATATAGTTAGGGATTTGCATTTAGAAAACCTTATTTTACTCGCATAAAACCATTGAAATTCCATATATAGTTATAAGCGCTAACTATATATCGCGCACCCGCAATCCACTGCTGATGATGTCACATATTACATCATTCATGACATGGTTAGTGACATCACTGATGACATCACTGATGACATCTCAAATGACATCACTGATGACATCACTGATAACATCTCATTTGACATGACTGATCACATCACTGATGATATCATTCATGTGATAATACCATGAACCTCTTCAGACTCTAATATAACCTTAGATACAATCAGTGTAAACAGACAGTCACTCATCCATGGAGTTACTCACACACCTAGTCAGTTATGCCAAAAATTAATCACACCTCCTTTTTCTCAACTATACAGTTATACACACCTTACTTATTCAAACATATACTAACACATATTTACTTTACTCTCTTATACAATCTCTGATACATGTTCACAATGATCCATACAGCCACTCACACATTCACTAGCTCTTATGCACAGTTATTTATAGATGTCAACTCTCACATGTACTGTGTTTTACATATGTACTTAATTTGACATGTAGCACTGAGATATCCATTCACTCACTAATACACTCATGCACAGTCAACCGCCCATACAGCTGTTTCCACATGCAGTTTTGAATCTATACATATAGTGAATCAACTACTCACACATCTATGTACAGAGTCACACACCTCCCAGCCACCCATACACACACACTCAGTTTCCCATACAAATACTTGGACAACCAATCAATAACCCATACAGTTACTCATATAGCTACTGATCAACATATGCAGCAGTTTGTAGAACAACAGATATAATGATGCACAAATTAAAACAGTTTAGTCACTAACCCATGCACTCAGTGAGACACATTTAATCACTCACTCAATCAGTCAGTCATGCACCTAGTAAATCCTTCATCCAGACACTTATACATGTACTCATTCTTCAATATGTAAAACATGTTTTAACTTTACAGAAACATACAGTCACTGGATGTTGTCATCAGTGATGTCATCAGTGATGTCATTTGAGATGTCATCAGTGATGTCATCAGTGATGTCACTAACCATGTCATGAATGATGTAATATGTGACATCATCAGCAGTGGATTGCGGGTGCGCGATATATAGTTAGCGCTTATAACTATATATGGAATTTCAATGGTTTTATGCGAGTAAAATAAGGTTTTCTAAATGCAAATCCCTAACTATATATGGCCTACAACCAATGGTTTTTTCATTGAATTTTCAAGGTTTTGTAAATGCAAATTCCTAACTATATATGGAGTATAACCTATGGTTTTTTCTGTGAATATATATATATATATATATATATCTAAACAGAATACCAAGGTTGAACTACGCCGGGTAAAACACGGGCACAGACTCCAATGCAGATGCAGAAACATTGTTAGCAGGTTGGTGACAAGTTCTTGTAAAAAATAATCAACATATTTGGACATGTTTTCAACATACTTCTGCGGGCCAAGATGATGGGATGCCCTGGCACTGGAGACATACCCATATGCAAAAACAAAGGGGGGGTTGCCTTCTGTGTTAATAAATTGGCTATTGAAAATTAGACACTTTGCAGATAACCATAAACCACTTGTAACTAGACATGTAAAGATATTTATAATCCAAAAACTCTATAAATTGCTCTTTGTACTCATATTTATTAGTAGGAAAACATTTAATTAAAATTGTACAATACACAGTTAGGCACAGTCTCTATTCAGTGTTAAAACCTGCACATTTCATTACATAATAAGGTAATTGATATTCACATACATGTGTTGCACAACATTTTACAAGAAACATCAAATTCAATACAATATTAAACAAATATCACCATTGTCTTTAAAAAATGTATAAACATTTATATTTAAAAAAATCTCATGGAGTCCTTATGTCGACGCGTTTCGGTGCTTGGACTTTAATTTGTGTAAACACCTTCCTCAGGACTGAACAATTATTAAAAACAAGATGTCTTCTTTCTTAAAAGACAAATTAATACAATTAGTTTTAAAATGTTCTACACAAGTGGGAAAATACCTATTTTTACATGTCATGTATATTTACTTTGATATAGGCTGATAACTTAGCCTCAATGAAGTTCCTTACTTTTATTTATTTGTGAGTCATTTATTTTCATTTGTCTCCTGGACCTTTTGATTAACTTTCAAAGTCCTCCTTATGGGTCTATTTCTGATATGTCTACCTATGATAGTAAAAGGATATATGGTCAGATTTCTATCATTTGTTGACCACACAATTCTTTAATGGAACACCTAAACACAACTACTTACTTCACAGTTGGAAATGTGGTCATATATTTATAACCTACACGCTCAATTCAGCATTCGTTATTTTCTGGCGTGTGTATCCTTTGCACCATTTAAAAGTCCTTATATTGCCATTATACCTGAGGGATCAAAGAATAACATTAATGATGCCTCAGGGGACTGTACATGGTGTTTTAAAAAAAAAGTTGTGTACGAGCTGCCAAACTTACTTTGCAGGTTTAGTTCCACATGGGCCTTCAGCTTGTCAGGCTCCCTCTTTATATTGAAACTTGACAGCATTGGGATGTCGGGGATTATTACTTTGTTCCCTTTACTCCCGTCTTGCCCTGCTTGTTAATGCAGCTAAATGGACCTGTTAACGAATAAAATGTTTTAGCTTTTCACCAAGTTTACTTTTTTAATCATCATGATTAATGTCAGCCAGATGTATTTATTGCCCCTTCACTGGCTTCTGCCCACTGGCTTTCCCTATTTTGGGGATAAAACCGAGCAAACGTTCCCCTAACAGTATGTTAAATGTTAGCGGGAAAAATATTGTAGGGCTCCGGCATTGGTTTTACGTAGTCCGGTCCCCTGCTCGGCGCTCTACTCTGCAGTGTATTAAGCTACTTTGTATTAAACGATTTAGTCACAAAGAGAGACACATTTTTAAAAAGACTAATCTGATTACAAAGAGCGGTAAAGATATTCTCGGGGGGCCACTTCTCTTAGTTCCCAATCCGGTCTGTCTAACTTATAACCCATTGTATAGCGTTTTCACAATTAATTTAAAACAAGCCATAAGCAAACTTATAAAACTACAATTGTGGCGCATTCGAAGTAACACGTGATGTGCAACCAACCTAATTGACTACCATTTAGCAAATTATTGAGGAAGTAAGTGCTATAAATAGCAGGGCCTTTTTACAACCTCTTAACACAAAGAATTACGAGAGGTCTCGACTTCGCTGCATCCACAAACATTAAGGTAAGAAGTTGTGAAAACGCTATATATATGTAATCCAGTGGGGGTCAGCGCTGGATAGTTATAGTTAGATCTGTGTTTTCATAGTAAGAGTGTTTTTTGGTTCACTTATAACTTTGATGCCGTTGAAGAATCTTCACAAAACTTTCCCCCCAAAAATGTTTGTCCATCGCAACTCCTTCCTGGAAAGTTTCGAGGTGATCTATCAAGTGGGGACCGAGCAAAAGAGGGGGTTTCCAAAACCAAGTTTCCCCATGCATTTTCCACTGACTTTTTTAGGCAGCGCTACCGCAAAAACTGGTGAACCAAATTACACCAAATTTGTCATGAGGCTAGATTTTGGTACAGAAAGTGTGCTTTTTGTGATTTGGTGTAAATCCGTTCAGTAGTTTATTAGAAATTTGTGATTTTTTTTTTAATCTAGACGGTTGGGTTTGATGTACTCTCATGAGAGTCCCTTGAACCTAATTTATTTTAAAATAGAGCATTCTGATTAGCCCAGGGGGCTTTTTTTCCCCTGGGCCAATTCGCTCCCATAGAAGACATGCTCCTGCAAGAGTGAGCGCTCTCATTGCAACATGAAGAAAAATGTTGCAGGCAGCCATTACAGGACTCTGGGACATTTCCCTGTCCTGCGTTTAATACAAAAAATTAAAAAAACATGAGGGTGCAGGATAGGGATACCCTGCCCTCCTAGGACTTGTGGGGTGTCCCAGAGGGACTGCCTCTGGGTCCCAACAATTAAAAAAATACAAAATAAGTAGGACTTGCGTGATATTGTAGCTGGTTAAAAGAAAGGTGTTTTCTACTTTGGGGATGTGAGTAGAGCCCCCCTCCCTGAGTCCATTCTGGCCTTGGGGGATGGGGTGAATTTGACAAAAATAGGGAAGGGATGCCTGGCCCTCTACCTCGAGCCTCAGTAAGGCCCCGGCGACCCTATCTCCTGTGGCCGATTTCAAATTGAAGGGGAGGGGTGTGCGGCCCACCTCCTCGAGGAGGAAAACGCCCCGGGGAACCCATCCCTGGAGCCTATCTAAATTAGAAAAATAGAAGGTCACGCAGCTCCCCTCCCTGAGCCTGTAAAGGACCTGGGAACCGTATGCCCTGGGGCTGGCTCAAACACTGTGTCCGGGGGAGCCCACCACCTGGAGGAAGAACTCCCCTGTGAAGTACTACCTCACAAGAAGCAGGTTTGGGTCTTGTGACTAATCTGCCTTACCTGGGCAGATAATAGCCCACAAAAACACCAGAGATTACATTTTTGTTTAAAACAAAAGGTGTTGGGGCAGTCCAACTGTGATTTAGGCCTTACCTCCACCTCATATGGCCCAAAAGTCTTTCTGCCTCTGCTGTAAAGCAGGCAGTTTGGGCAGTTTACCCTCAATTTGCCAGTCCATGTGTGGGGGAGCCCACTAGAGCCAAAGATTATTAACGCCTTAACCGATGCGGCAATTCTATTAAGTGGGCGGGGCCACGTCGGCCAATGGATGTGCGCAGCCGATGGCCGTTGACTGACGGGTGCACTTAAAGGGTTAAAACATAATATTAATAATAATGGGGTATGGGCAGCATGTCCTAGCATCGGGCAAGGCCACCACTAAAGGGCAAAATTGTCTTTCTGCCCCATCAGGGGGCAGATTAAGGGCTTTATTCCAATCAGTCCCCCCAGGGGAACAGAAAGCCCACTAGACACCAGAGATAAATGTCTTGTTATATAGACAAGCAATGAGGTAGTGGTCAGCCTTCCTAGTCATCAGGCCATAGCCCGCCAGAAAGGCCCAAACAGGTTTTCTGACTTCTGGGGGGAGCAGAAAGACCAGTAGATACTAGGGCTAGACTACTTCGTTGCATTAATTGGGTACTAGCCCATCCTGGCATTGGCCAATACCCGAGCTCTAAAGCCCCAACATTTTCTCTGAGCCCAGATGGGTTATTAGAGGATTTACCCCTAATATTACCCCTTGCGTTAGGCTGCATCCCAACTCCTATGGCTCTGACAGTTGTTCTGCGCTGCTAGAGCATCCCCATCACAAGTGAGAGGAAATCTGGATTGTTTTGGATGTTGTTCTGATATTTGGGCCGGCAGACAGTGTTAGAAAGTGCTCCGACTGTGTTGTAGGCAAGGCAAGACTTATGCTTACTGTAGGATATAACCTCATAGCAGCCGCCCCTTTCAATAGGCTTTCACATTGTTCTTTTATAATATCTCTCTTGAGGCCTGTGAGAAGTTGGCCTGGTATATAATGCTCACTAATTCTAGTGATCACTTTGTACCATGCCAAGCAACCCTTATGATGATGGTTGTAATTCAACCTTGTAGACCAGTTATCCTAGTGGTAACGTGGACAAAGCAGTCTTAGGCTAAACTCTGAAAGGCATGTGAAGCCAGCTGTTATACCATACACAACCCCCTTGAATACCAAATGAAAGGGACACCACACAGATATATATTGAAAATATATATTGATTTATTAACTATTAAAATCCCCTGGACTCTTTATGAGCACAGAAGCACAAGCGTTAAATCACAAGACAGTTTAAAATACACAAAAGTTGCACAATATGGATGAGCCCTAGGGGCCACCTAAACCATATACTAAATAAGTGGTATAAGAGATACCTAAAGGAAAGTGAAGAGGCCTAGGGCCTTGGGAATCGCTGGAGCTATTCGAGACTGGAGTTAACTAAGTCGGGAAAGGCCCACGGGACTCGGGTGCAGTGTTCAAAGTGCACGCACTTCTCAATACAAAGTCTATGGTGCGTAAAAAGCACAAAGTTAGAAAGTTAGGAACCTTCCGAGTGACCTACGGAGCTGAAACTTAAAACACAGGCCCTTGGGATGTGTACCAGTGCAGGAGCACCGGCGGAGCTGAGTTACCTCACCCACAGGAAGCGGGTGCACAGGGTCGAAGATGTGTCGGGTTTCGTCACGCTGGTCGATGGTGCTTGGAGCAGAAGGTGCTGCAGGCGGCTCGATGAGAAGAGTTCCGGTGGATCCAAGGGTGGATCGGAAGAGTTGAAGACCTGAAAGCAGAGGGGACAGTGTTCAAAGTCACTAGCCAGTGACTGCCCTGGAACCAGAGTGGAACCAGGCGATGTCGGGTGCAACAGGCGTTGTCGGGTAGCTTCTTTCTGCAGCCACGTGGATACCCGGGGTCGAGGACGTCCAGGAGTCGGTCACGAGCTGTCCCACGTAGGCTTCTCGCTGTTGGCGGTGTCGGCGACCTGATCGGAGCAAACAGGCCTTGGCAAATGCAAGCCACGCAGAAGTTGAAAGATGCTGTTCACTCGGACCAGCAAGGTCAGAGCGAGGGCTCCTTTTCACAGGAGCTTGGGTAGGTCTGGAGCAACCAGACCTGCTGTTTAAATCTTCGGGTTCGTCGCCAAGATGGCCGCTGACCACGTGGCTAGTGGCCGGGATGGCGCGTCGAGTGGCACAGTGCAAAAGGGCCCCACGCAGATCGTGGAGATGCTGGGGGGCTGATCTTCGGTGCAAGGGCTGCTCGGTGGTGGGGGTTCTCAATCCCCAAAGCACAACGTCGAGGATGCCTCAGAAGCTGCGCAGTCAGCTTTACGAGTGTCTTCCAAGAGGTCCGGTCCCACGTCACTCGGTGCCTCCACGGGTCCCTTCTTCGCAGGGACTGTGGATCGGGCTTTGAGAGGTCTGGGAGTCTGGTTCTTGTCGGGCTCTGGGCTCGGTCTCCGGCGGGAGGCGGCGGCAAAGCAGACGTCGAGTTGCTGGTTGGTACCTGTGTTCACAGGGTGGTCACTCCTTGGCCACAAGGGAGATTCTTCTTCAGTCTTCTGTGCAGCAGAATGTCGAAGTCCAGTCTTCTTCTTAGTTTTAAGTTGATTTCGGGATGATCTGCTGTGCAATGGCACTGCTCCCCCTCTTATTCCCAAACTGGGGGTGGATCACCTACTAGGTCCCTCCTCTGGGTGGAACCAGGAAGGGGGGCGGTTACACCCCCTTTCCTTTGTCCAGCTCCGCGCCAGGACTGGGGCTGGAAGGCCCCAGAACCGGTTTGGACTGGCCTATGCACGGGGACACCTTGTGTGCCCCGGGCATGTCTGATTCTTTTCAGCCCTGTCCTACCTAATACACAAAATCCTGTCTGGGGTGGTGCTCGCACCTCCCAAGGCAGGAAACCCTTTGTCCAGGCCACCATCTGCCGAGTTTCGGTCAGCAGCAGGAGGCCAGACTTGTGTCTGTGGTGGCAGCGTCCATTTTGTGAAGCTGAGGCTCTGTTTAACTTTAACCGGGGTTAAGGCTACGCACATGTCGTGTCCCTCTAGAAGGGTGGAATGCTATCCCCGTCGCCAGAATTGGCGAGGGGATAGTATTCCAATTCGTATGACACCTTACTCGACATGTTTTGATAAAGCCAAACCAAAGATAGCATTTAACCGCGAGGATTATAATGCACTTAAGAGTATATGGTATGGCAATATCCCGGAACGGCTTAGGGAGTTGTTCCCGACAGCTGCAGACAGGCTCAGCTCATGCCAGAGCACCATCTCACATATTTCCAAGCACTCTGCCTCCAGGATTGATGAGGCCTTCCATAGGAGTGGCTGATAGGAACATATGTGTCCAGTTTAGGGTTAGGCACAGACATACTGTACCTAAGTAAGAGGTGGTTACACCGACTTACCCCAGCTGAGTGATCAGCCAGTTGTGTCAAATATGGAGGCCAGGCCAGGGGTGGCACAATACGTGCTGCAGCCCCTGGTAGGCCTTGGATACACCTATGCCCTGGGCACCTAGGGTGCACTGGTACAGGGGCTCATAAGGTGAACCAGTTCCAATTCGTAATGCACCTAAAGTGCATTGGCATTAATTTAGAGAGAGAACAGCAGGCTGTGGGTCTGATTAGCAGGCCCACAGCCACATTAAGTCAGAAACCAGTGAAGCAAAAAGCAAAAATTTGGGGTGACCATAGGATAGCAGACCCTACTCTCCTACATAACCCCCCCCCAAACGCAGGGACATTAGACTAACCTTGACCAGTTGTGTCTTCATGTTCTAAGTGGAAGTACCTGGAGAGACCATCTGCGTTGCCATGGTCAGTCCCTGGGCGGTGCTCCACTGTAAAGTCCATCCCCTGTAGGGAAATGGACCACCTGAGTAGTTTGGGGTTTTCACCCTTCATCTGATTAAGCCATAGGAGGGGCTTATGGTCGGTCTGAATCTTGAAGTGAGTGCCAAATAAGTATGGTCTCAGCTTCTTCAGGGCCCACACCACAGCAAAGGCCTCCCTCTCTATAGCTGACCAACGTTTCTCTCTGGGGGTTAGCCTTCTGCTAATGAAAGCAATGGGCTGGTCCTGGCCATCTACATTAAGCTGTGAAAGCACTGCTCCCACTCCCAACTCAGAAGCATCTGTTTGGACAATGAACTCTCTTGAGTAGTCAGGACTCTTCAGGATAGGTGCAGAGCACATGGCCTTCTTCAGGTCATCAAATGCCTTTTGACAGATTTCTGTCCACTGAACCTTTTTGGGCATCTTCTTGGATGTCAGATCATTAAGAGGAGTCACAATGGACCCATAGTTCTTAACAAACTTCCTGTAGTACCCAGTCAGGCCCAAGAAAGCTCTGACCTGAGTCTGGGTAGTTGGAGGGGACCAGTCCTTGATGGTCTGGATCTTACTCTCCAGTGGTTGAACTTGGCCTCCACCTACAAGGTGGCCCAGGTATACAACCTTGCTCTGCCCTATCTGGCACTTGGTTGCCTTGATAGTGAGGCCTGCCTTCTGCAGAGCCTCAAGCACTTCCTTCAGGTGGATCAGGTGATCCTCCCAGGTGGAGCTAAAGACAGCAATATCGTCCAGATAAGCTGCACAAAAGTCATCCAACCCAGTGAGGACTTGGTTCACCAACCTTTGGAAGGTGGCAGGTGCATTTTTCAAACCAAAGGGCATCACCACAAATTGATAATGCCCACTAGGGGTAGAAAATGCTGTCTTGGCTTTAGACTCCTCAGCTAACCTGATTTGCCAGTAGCCAGCTGTCAAGTCAAATGTGCTCAAATATTTGGCAGAAGCCAACTTGTCAATGAGCTCATCTGCCCTTGGAATAGGGTGTGCATCTGTCCTGGTGACAGCATTGAGTCCTCTGTAATCCACACAGAACCTCATCTCTCTCTTGCCATCTTTGGTGTGAGGTTTGGGGACCAGAACCACTGGGCTAGCCCAGGGGCTCTCTGAAGGCTCAATGACACCTAATTCCAGCATCTTTTGCACCTCAGTCTTTATACAGTCCCTGACGTGGTCAGGTTGCCTGTAAATTTTGCTCTTTACAGGAAGACTGTCACCAGTGTCCACCACATGTGTACACCAGTTAGTCTGACTGGGTGTCAATGAGAACATATGCCCGTATGCCTGTAGAACTTGTCTGCAGTCATGTTGCTGATGTTCAGTGAGGCTGCCACCTAAGGCCACACCATCAACTGAACCATCCTCAGGGTTCTGAGTGAGCAGGTCTGGGAGAGGGTCACTCTCTTCCTCCTGTCCCTCATCTGTAGCCATGAGCAAGCCCATGTCTGCCCTGCTGACATATGCCTTCAATCTGTTCACATGGAGCACCCTGTGGGGGCTCCTGGGAGTTCCTAGGTCCACCAAGTAGGTAACCTCTCCCTTCTTTTCCAGAATTGTATGGGGTCCAGACCATTTGTCTTGGAGTGCTGCTGGGGCCACTGGCTCCAACACCCATACCTTCTGTCCAGGCTGAAACTCAACAAGGACAGCCTTTTGGTCATGCCAAGCTTTCTGTAATTCTTGGCTAGCCTCAAGGTTTTTGGATGCCTTTTCCATGTACTCTGCCATCCTGGAGCGGAGACCAAGTACATAGTCCACTATGTCCTGTTTAGGCTTTTTGAGAGGTAACTCCCATCCTTCCTTCACAAGACACAGGGGTCCTCTTACAGGGTGCCCAAACAACAATTCAAAGGGGCTGAAGCCAACCCCCTTTTGAGGGACCTCTCTGTAAGCGAACAAAAGGCAGGGCAGAAGGATGTCCCATCTTCGCCTGAGCTTTTCAGGTAATCCTTTAATCATGCCCTTTAGGGTCTTGTTAAACCTTTCAACAAGCCCATTGCATTGTGGGTGATAAGGAGTGGTGAACTTGTAGTTTACACCACATTCCTTCCACATAGCTGTCAAATATCCAGACATGAAGTTGGTACCTCTATCTGATATTACCTCCTTAGGAAACCCCACTCTGGAGAAAACTCCAAGTAAGGCCCTGGCCACAACAGGAGCTGTTGTGGTCCTAAGGGGAATTGCCTCTGGGTACCTGGTGGCATGATCCACTACCACCAGTATGAATCTGTGCCCAGATGCTGTAGGGGGATCCATTGGACCAACAATATCAATCCCCACTCTCTCAAAGGGAACCCCCACCACAGGTAGTGGTATCAGGGGGGCCTTTGTTGTTCCACCTGCTTTACCACTGGCTTGGCAGGTTTCACAGGAGCGACAAAACTCCTTGGTGTCTTCAGACATGTGAGGCCAGTGAAAGTGAGGGACAAGCCTGTCCCAAGTCTTGTTCTGGCCTAGGTGTCCTGCTAAAGGAATATCATGGGCCAAGGTGAGTAGGAAGCCCCTAAATTGCAGAGGTATAACCAACCTCCTGGTAGCACCAGGCTTGGGGTCTCTAGCCTCTGAATAAAGGAGTCCATCGTCCCAATATACTTTATGGGCACCTTGAGCATTCCCAGCAGCCTCAGCAGCAGCCTGCTGTCTGAGGGGTTCAAGAGAAGGACAGGTTAACTGAGCCTGCCCCAAGTCTGCCCTAGAAGGTCCCCCTGTCCCCAGAAACTCAACCTGATCAGGTTCAAGTTCTTCAGGGACAGTTCCTTCAGGGGTCTCAAGATCAGTTTCCTGTGAAGCCTGATCCTCACTTGTAGGCAATTGGGAAGGCGCAGCCTTAACCCTCCTGTTCTTCTTCTTGGGAGGTACTTGGTCCATTGTTCCAGGATCCAAGACCTGAGGTTCAGAGAGGCACTTTTTGGCCTGTGACCTGGTCACAGCAAGGACATGTGATGATATCCCTAACATCTCTGCATGAGTCCTGTACTCAACTTCTGACCATAGAGAGTTCTCCAGGTCATTGCCCAACAAACATTCTACTGGGAGATCAGCACTAACCACAACTTTCTTTAGGCCAGTTACCCCTCCCCAGGAAAAGTTAACAAGTGCCACACTATGTGTAGTAGTGACATTGCTGGCATTGGTCACCAGGTAATCATCGCCTGGCATGTATTGTCCAGGGTCCACAAAGTTAGGTGTCACCATAGTGACACTGGCACATGTGTCCCTGTAAGCTTGAGCCACTTTGTTGTTAATCAAAGGTGTCTGTCTGTATTTGCCCAGATTACTGGGACTTATGTCAGGGACCAAATCTAGGTCCCCTTCACAAACCAGAACAGCCTGTGTAAGAGTTCTGACTAGGTCAGAATCTCCTCCAGTTCCCAAAGTGATTCCCACTAAACCCTTGGCTTGAGGACCAACACTGCTAACTGTACTAGTGGGTGCAGGTGCCTTAGGGGCTGCAGTGCTGGGGGCTCCACCCTTTTTACACTCACTTGTCCAGTGAGAGGTGTTCTTACAAGTTTTACACCAGGGTTTCTTCTGACCTTCTTTCTTCTTCTTCTTGGAAGTTTGGGACCCACCCTCTGTCTCAGTTTGGGGCCCTGTTGAAGACTTCTGGTCTTTAGCTTTTTGCTCCCCACCCTTCTGGTCTGTTTTCTTCTGGTCACCACCCTGGTTCTGGTTCTGGTTCTTTTGCTTAACTCTGGTTCTTACCCACTTATCTGCCCTCTTTCCCAATTCTTGGGGAGAGGTCAAATCTGAGTCAACCAAATGTTGATGCAACTGCTGGTTCTGACAATTATTTAAAATTTGTTCTCTCATCAGCAAATTGTACAATCCTTCATAGTCTGTAACCTTGCTTCCCAGCAACCATCCCTCCAGAGCCTTAGTGGCACATTCAACAAATTCAGACCAGTCCTGAGTCTGTGTCTTCTGGGTATCTCTGAACATTAACCTGTACTGTTCAGTGGTTAAGCCTAACCCATCAATCAGAGCACTCTTCAGGACCAGGTAGTTTCTAGAATCCCCATCACTAACTGTGAGGAGTCTGTCTCGGCCTCTACCTTCAAAGGAGAGCCACAAGATTGCTGCCCACTGCTCCTGAGGGATCTGCTGTACTCTGCAGGCTCTCTCCATTGCAGTAATCCATTTATGGATATCATCCCCAGCTTTGTAGGGGGGCACAATCTTACTCAGGTTTCTATTATCAAAAGACCTGTCTTTATCCTTGTGGATATTGCTGCCACCAGTGGGTTCTATTACCCCACTCTCTCTAGGCTGTCTTGCTCTAGCAAGTTTCTCCTTAGCCAGGGCAACCTCTAATTCTTGCCTCTGGATCCTAAGCTCAGCCTCTCTCATCTTGGCCTCATGTTCCCTTCTCTGAGGGCTAGTCATCTCTTTTCTGGAGTGACCATGAGAGCCTCTAGAGACATGGGAGGTATTGGATTCACCTGAGTGATGCCTTCTCCTCCTATGGCCCTGGTTAAGTCCACCTGGGGGTCTGAATGGGTTGTTACCTGATTCATTCCCAAGTTGACTTAAGTTAGCCTGGTTCAGTCTACTGACCAGCACCTGACTATCTCTGTCATCATCTGACTCACTGCTTTCCACCTCCTCCTCCTCTTCTTCTTCCTCTTCCTCTACATCTACTTGAGGAGCTCCAGTGGTGGAGGCTTCCTCATCTACTAGGATGATAGGGGCAGGGGGGTCTACAGTGTCATCCTCTGAAGGATGGCCTCCTTCAGCATTCCCTGTGGGGTTTGCTTTAGAGGTCTTTAGAGCTTCAGACTGATCCAAGAGCTCTCTTAGGTGGTCTGCAGTAGGGGAAGGCCCTGTCTTCAGACCCCTTAAGACACAAAGCTGTCTTAATTCCTTAAAGGGAAAAATAGCAAACTGGGATGGTGCCCTTGGAGGGTCACTCTCAACAGGAGTAAGTCCACTGGACCCCTCTGTTCCAGACATTGCTCTAGTGTGGGTGGATGTGTTGCAATCTACCTACACTGGTGTTTACCTACTAAACCTATCTAGTAGTTGTAGCTAGGGTGTGCTACTCCCTTTGCTCTACAACAACTAAGTTCAGTAGAACTTAAGTATACTAGTCTTGTTTTATATGTACCTAGCAGGTACCTGTATGATCTTTCAAATGATAATCTCAAAGATTGTAATGGTAAAACAACAGCAAGCTCAGATCCCAATCCGCTGCTCACCAATGTGAGAAGTTGGCCTGGTATATAATGCTCACTAATTCTAGTGATCACTTTGTACCATGCCAAGCAACCCTTATGATGATGGTTGTAATTCAACCTTGTAGACCAGTTATCCTAGTGGTAACGTGGACAAAGCAGTCTTAGGCTAAACTCTGAAAGGCATGTGAAGCCAGCTGTTATACCATACACAACCCCCTTGAATACCAAATGAAAGGGACACCACACAGATATATATTGAAAATATATATTGATTTATTAACTATTAAAATCCCCTGGACTCTTTATGAGCACAGAAGCACAAGCGTTAAATCACAAGACAGTTTAAAATACACAAAAGTTGCACAATATGGATGAGCCCTAGGGGCCACCTAAACCATATACTAAATAAGTGGTATAAGAGATACCTAAAGGAAAGTGAAGAGGCCTAGGGCCTTGGGAATCGCTGGAGCTATTCGAGACTGGAGTTAACTAAGTCGGGAAAGGCCCACGGGACTCGGGTGCAGTGTTCAAAGTGCACGCACTTCTCAATACAAAGTCTATGGTGCGTAAAAAGCACAAAGTTAGAAAGTTAGGAACCTTCCGAGTGACCTACGGAGCTGAAACTTAAAACACAGGCCCTTGGGATGTGTACCAGTGCAGGAGCACCGGCGGAGCTGAGTTACCTCACCCACAGGAAGCGGGTGCACAGGGTCGAAGATGTGTCGGGTTTCGTCACGCTGGTCGATGGTGCTTGGAGCAGAAGGTGCTGCAGGCGGCTCGATGAGAAGAGTTCCGGTGGATCCAAGGGTGGATCGGAAGAGTTGAAGACCTGAAAGCAGAGGGGACAGTGTTCAAAGTCACTAGCCAGTGACTGCCCTGGAACCAGAGTGGAACCAGGCGATGTCGGGTGCAACAGGCGTTGTCGGGTAGCTTCTTTCTGCAGCCACGTGGATACCCGGGGTCGAGGACGTCCAGGAGTCGGTCACGAGCTGTCCCACGTAGGCTTCTCGCTGTTGGCGGTGTCGGCGACCTGATCGGAGCAAACAGGCCTTGGCAAATGCAAGCCACGCAGAAGTTGAAAGATGCTGTTCACTCGGACCAGCAAGGTCAGAGCGAGGGCTCCTTTTCACAGGAGCTTGGGTAGGTCTGGAGCAACCAGACCTGCTGTTTAAATCTTCGGGTTCGTCGCCAAGATGGCCGCTGACCACGTGGCTAGTGGCCGGGATGGCGCGTCGAGTGGCACAGTGCAAAAGGGCCCCACGCAGATCGTGGAGATGCTGGGGGGCTGATCTTCGGTGCAAGGGCTGCTCGGTGGTGGGGGTTCTCAATCCCCAAAGCACAACGTCGAGGATGCCTCAGAAGCTGCGCAGTCAGCTTTACGAGTGTCTTCCAAGAGGTCCGGTCCCACGTCACTCGGTGCCTCCACGGGTCCCTTCTTCGCAGGGACTGTGGATCGGGCTTTGAGAGGTCTGGGAGTCTGGTTCTTGTCGGGCTCTGGGCTCGGTCTCCGGCGGGAGGCGGCGGCAAAGCAGACGTCGAGTTGCTGGTTGGTACCTGTGTTCACAGGGTGGTCACTCCTTGGCCACAAGGGAGATTCTTCTTCAGTCTTCTGTGCAGCAGAATGTCGAAGTCCAGTCTTCTTCTTAGTTTTAAGTTGATTTCGGGATGATCTGCTGTGCAATGGCACTGCTCCCCCTCTTATTCCCAAACTGGGGGTGGATCACCTACTAGGTCCCTCCTCTGGGTGGAACCAGGAAGGGGGGCGGTTACACCCCCTTTCCTTTGTCCAGCTCCGCGCCAGGACTGGGGCTGGAAGGCCCCAGAACCGGTTTGGACTGGCCTATGCACGGGGACACCTTGTGTGCCCCGGGCATGTCTGATTCTTTTCAGCCCTGTCCTACCTAATACACAAAATCCTGTCTGGGGTGGTGCTCGCACCTCCCAAGGCAGGAAACCCTTTGTCCAGGCCACCATCTGCCGAGTTTCGGTCAGCAGCAGGAGGCCAGACTTGTGTCTGTGGTGGCAGCGTCCATTTTGTGAAGCTGAGGCTCTGTTTAACTTTAACCGGGGTTAAGGCTACGCACATGTCGTGTCCCTCTAGAAGGGTGGAATGCTATCCCCGTCGCCAGAATTGGCGAGGGGATAGTATTCCAATTCGTATGACACCTTACTCGACATGTTTTGATAAAGCCAAACCAAAGATAGCATTTAACCGCGAGGATTATAATGCACTTAAGAGTATATGGTATGGCAATATCCCGGAACGGCTTAGGGAGTTGTTCCCGACAGCTGCAGACAGGCTCAGCTCATGCCAGAGCACCATCTCACATATTTCCAAGCACTCTGCCTCCAGGATTGATGAGGCCTTCCATAGGAGTGGCTGATAGGAACATATGTGTCCAGTTTAGGGTTAGGCACAGACATACTGTACCTAAGTAAGAGGTGGTTACACCGACTTACCCCAGCTGAGTGATCAGCCAGTTGTGTCAAATATGGAGGCCAGGCCAGGGGTGGCACAATACGTGCTGCAGCCCCTGGTAGGCCTTGGATACACCTATGCCCTGGGCACCTAGGGTGCACTGGTACAGGGGCTCATAAGGTGAACCAGTTCCAATTCGTAATGCACCTAAAGTGCATTGGCATTAATTTAGAGAGAGAACAGCAGGCTGTGGGTCTGATTAGCAGGCCCACAGCCACATTAAGTCAGAAACCAGTGAAGCAAAAAGCAAAAATTTGGGGTGACCATAGGATAGCAGACCCTACTCTCCTACAAGGCCCCCTTCCCTACCTTCCTGTGAGTCAACAGTGCAGCTTGTATTTATGTTGCCTGTCTAGTTCTTTTGTTTTCCTTTTTTTCCGCACAGGGCTTGAGATCCCAAGAGACCTTGGACGCTCGCGGGAATTAGCAACCATCCTGGGAAGCGATGTTTAAATACTCCATCATACTTCCTGGTCCTCGCTTTGCTTTATCGCCTTCAAGGAAGAGAGAAGGGTCAGTGTCCAGCTTCCCACTGTATTCATAGATTTGTTGTCCTGTTCGCAACCCTAACCATTCCCTCCCTCCTCTCCGAGCCTTCTGAAAGTTCTTCCTACTCCTTGTCTGGTGGCCTGAACTTGATCTGGTTCGGACACTTCTCAACTCCCGCTGTTGCGTACTGAATCCTCTCAGTATTTGCCGGTCAACCTGCTTCTTGTGCTTAGAGTTCCTCATACCGGATAGATTTGTCCTTGAGACATTAGAAAAGGTCTCCAAAGCTTTTCAGGTCAGTGCACTGTACCTCATTTACATTAGGCTTACTCAGTGTTCAAGCCTTTTTTTTCGTGCTTTCTACTGACCACTTATTTGAGATTGGTTTTGTGTGCCAAAGTAACACTGGTCATTTAGTTCTTTACTGAAGACTTTTTGTTGGAGGAAAATATCACAAGATGTATTGTGACATGGGTAATTATGCTGCCTCAGATATGAAGTAATAAAGTGAGGTGGCTAATCCCATTATTTTTAGACTCAGACGAAACTCTAGATTATGCCCTTATTGGAAGGCATTTGAAGATACTGTCCTTAAATACTTGCACAGCCATTAGTTGACCTTTTAGGGTGAATCGAATCTTGTGCAATAATAACTTGTGGATGAATGAGAAACGATAATAAGGGGGTAATCTTTACAGAAAATATGAATTGACAGCGGTTTCTTAAGTTCCTTGTGTCCATTATAAGCGGGCCCTTAAGGTCGCCGCAGAGGAAATCCTTTTACTTGACAGAGGGCACGCTTGTCCTATGGAATGACACAGATGGGGCCTAACAACACAATCACCTTGGAGTAGATGAAAGGAGGCTCCCCTTTTGAGTATTTTCCTCTCCCTTTCCATCCCTCGGAATGTAAACAATCAATATTCATTGAACTTGCAGAGTGTTTGAGGGTTGACTGACATTGATTGGGTGGAATATCTTCACTCCTGCAGGACTTGGTAAGTCAGGTGAGTAGACGGCAACAGACAAGGGTAAATCCTAATTTCTTCTCACTTGCTATGGTGAAGGCAGTGCTTTATAGACTCTTGCTCAGTCGGCATCCAGGGAACCCTACCAACCCCAGGCATTTTTTAAAACTAGAAACCCAGGGAAATCCAGGCTGATGTAATGTGTGTGGATCCCAGCACTACCCCAAATGCCCTGCAAACATCAAAGTATGGCTCAAAAAAGCCTATTTTTTCTATATTGATGTGACAGAAAATGTGGGCACTTCCATCAAATAGCCAACATTTTAACACCTTGTTTACACACACTTCTCCTAATTCAAATGCTGTTTTCCATCTATGGATGGATCTAATTTGCATCATTGGTCCACACTAAAACAATAACCAATGAAGACCGTATTGACCCCACACTGACTTCACATAGACTACGTTTTTGCTGATTTCTGTGCTGGCAATAGGTCCAGCCACACAAGTGGTGTACTGTTGTTATCTGGAGAAGAGTAGGAAAGCTGGGTTGTCAGAAAATGTGGATCACCAAGATTCTGGAACTTTTTCTCACAGAAATGTGGAGAAATGCATGACATTTGTGGTCCATTATGGGTAAGAAAGCATAGAGACATCCACCCAAGTCACCCTGCTCTAGGACTTCCCTGAATGTCTAGTATTCAGAAGTGGGAAAACACAAGGAAAGTCCCTGGGTTATGTACTAACTTTGGAACCTAAGTGTAGTTCGTGTGTACCAAAAAGCTATACCCCAGTACTAAAGTATGCATTCATAATGACACTGTAAAACACCAAATTTATATAAATTCTAAAACAGAAATGTGAAAATAAGAAATAAGAACCTTAGATGTTGTTGTTTTATCAAATAAATGTACAGTTTATTACAATATTCACAAGGTTAAAAACAATCATATGCACAGATAAAAATTAATAAAATATCACAATGAGTTAAAAACAATGAGTTTCAGGAGTCACAGTTTGTTTTCGTTGTCGACGCTGCGTTTCGGTGAGTCTGTGATACCACCTTCCTCAGGACAAACAAATTTCTATAAAAAGACATTACAATTAGAGGACATCCATTTTTGTGCATATCGAGCGTCTAGGGCTCTCCTTTTTTTCAGACAGGCATTAATTCAGACATATTTTAACCTTCTATCTTCCATAAACAACAAGCTAAGCATCATGGTACTTGATGGGAATATCAATTACATAATAAGGTTCTAAAGGGTGTATGGATGGGAGCAATTTTGGTACAAAGGACTATCACTATGGTCTCCATAGTACTGTTGGCTAGGCAACACGTGTATCAGGCTGCTTCTGAATGGGAATGAGTCTGAAGCGTACCTGTGTGGGAATTCTTCAAAAGTCCTCTTCCGATCAATTGCGAGGAACTTCTCATGTATCAATTTGGCGAAAATGGCTTCCTGTTTCTTAATTTACAGGGTGCTATTTCTATAACGGAATATAATGAACATCAGTACTTAATTTTTTGTCCATTACTTTTTGTTTTTTAAGGAGGAATTCATAAATTACTCTGGTTACCTGTTTTGGATTCAAAGCTCTGTATTGTAGAGGTTACCGGAGGGGTGCCACCGATTTTGAATTAGGGGACTGTTGGAATTGAAAAGACAGGAAAAAATGGGCCTCAGTATTCGTGTTTGGACCAATAAATATGTCCTATCTATACCAAAAGGGTTAATTCCTAGACATGAAACTCACCAAACATAAGGGTTATGAATGGTCCTTCGTTTCTGAGTTAAACCGCGCTGCTGGATGCCTTCAATTATATCCAAAGCGTTGGGTAAAGAACACTCACGGTTGGTTTAGCATTCAACCTATTGGGAACATATGATATATATCACAATTAGTAATCGCTAAGGTTTTTAAAACGTGAAAAAAAGGTTTTGGTTATTGCTGGTTTAATGGTATCTATTCCGTTTATGAGGAATTAAAGGGAAAGCCAAGGTGCCCGAAGTAAGTATAACTCCGAGTATTTTTAAGCTAAAGGCGCCTCGAGTTAGAAAAATGCCGCAGTTCGAATTGCAGTTGTCGGCATTACGAGGATAAAACGGCCAGACTCGCGCTCACCTTTTGTATTCGTGTCGGCCTCCTTGCTCCCCTCACGGTCCTTCCTGCATCTGTCGAAGTGCTCGATCTGCCAAAGATAAACAGGGTCTTTCGACTCCTGTTTAAAAAGGATTCAGTTTCCCGGGAAAACGTCCAATTCATGACGTCACGGGGGATTAGCCAATCGGAACGGTCAAACGCACGAAACTACAATTGTAGTTTCCCTCGTCCCTAGACACGTGGCAGACAGTCCTTTGGTTACCGTATTCAGTTTCTGTTGGTTAGCGGTAACTAAGGACGCAATGTGGCTGCACGAAGGAGGACCCTATTATTTACTCTTTTTTTTGATAGGTTGGCGGTAACCAAGGGCACAATGGATTTGCTTGTTTACAATTGCAATCCGGATTATTGGCTAACCGGAGGAAACCTTAATCTGCGTTCGTGTTTAAATATTAAATGTCACTATCTGCGAGTAGTAGTTGGGAATTTACAGACATAAGGGACGGACTTCGGAATGGATTTACTGCAAAATCCTTTCCCAGTCTTCCTTGGAGTTTAGTCCATTATTTACGGAGTTAAAGCGGGACATATAAAATTGTTCCCGTTTTTTCCGTTTTAAAGTGATGTCTCCTCCTCTAGTGTTTTGGGTAATAGTTTCAAGGCCACACCATTTCAGTTCATTAATTTTGTGGTTGGCCGCTTGCCAGTGTTCAGTGAGCGGTGCTCCTTGCTTTTTACATCTGATGGCGGACTTGTGTTCATTCAATCTCAGTCTGATTTCTCGCGATGTTTCACCTACATAAACTAATTCACATGGGCATTTAATTAGGTATATTATATTTTTAGATCTACAGTTGATGAATGATTTGGTAAGATGTTTAGTTTTGTTGAGTTCAATTGGATTGCCTTTCATTACGTGATCACAGTTAGAACATTTACTACAAGGAAATGTGCCTGTGGGCAGGGGGTTGTTATCTATGGTTCTTTGTAGTTGAATGGTTTCCCTATAAGTATGGACTACACTGTTTCTGATGGTTTTGTTCCTTCTAAAGGCAATGATGGGTTTAGGGATTAGTGGTTGGCTGGTGTTCGTGGTTATTAAATTCCAGTTTCGGTTGATAATGTTTTTAATTTTATTGCTAACACCACTGTAGTTAGTTATGAAGACCAGTCTTTTGTCTGTTTCTGCATTGTTGGCCTTCTTCTGGAAAAGGTTTTCCCTATTGAAGTATTTCGCTCTTTTTAGTGCATGGTTTACCATCTTTTTTGGATATCCCCTATCTGCGAGTTTTTTAGCTAGAATTCCTGCATGGTATAGAAAGTCTTTATTGTTGGTACAATTACGTTTCAATCTCAGGAATTGTCCAAACGGGATGTTATTTTTCTGACATGGAGGGTGGTTGCTGTGATAATGCAACATGGTATTTCTATCTGTCTTTTTGGTGAATAACTCTACCTGCAAGGTGCCTGTCACGTGTTTGATTAGGATGTCTAGGAACTCACATTGTTCTTGGTCCACATGACTAGTGAATTTAAGGTTGGTATCTCCTAGGTTACCATTTATCTGATCGGGATTTCTCATCCGTTCACCTAAATAGTGCTCAACTAGGAATATCATTTACCAAGATTGAACATAAGCACCAGGTACACAATAATTCTATATGAATTAGGATATTTATTAACAATAGACATAAATCACATTACTATGCAACAGTACATTTGCAAAGGGAATAAAAGATAAAGGTTAGGGTGCACATACTATAAGAATCGGTCGGACATCACCTGGTTAATGGGAAATCGGGACTCGGCAGTCATCTAGGCTCCTGTCTCGTCTCTGGGTCCTGGCTCGCCTTGCAGTCACCCTCAGCCGTCACAAGTACACGTCTGCACCGCTAGGCTCAACCTCGTCTGCTCTCCCTCAGGACCTCGGAACCTTGCTGTTTATTAACTACCGTCTCTCTCTCTCTGTATCAGTGCGCTCCGCGCCACTTCTCGTTCAGTCTATCTCAGAGAGTTTCGGTCTTAAATCTTTCTCCGACTTCAAAGATGGCGACTTGTCCACCATGAAAATGAATAATGGCAGAGATGCTAACGGCTAGATGCCGCCTACGGACTAACTGACTAAAAGACTAACACCTTCGCTAATATCAAAGCCCGTTCCTTCATGGAAATTCACGGCCAGTAACCTGCCGCCCACCAAATTCTTGTACCTCCCCGTACCAAGGACACTTTCCCAGCCGGCCGGCCTGAAGTTGTGTCTTCGGAGTGGAGAAAAATACATTCCTTCGATAAGGGTCAGCCTGAACCGGTTCTCTCCAAGCGAACAACAGCTTGAAACTAAAACATCACACTTGACCTAGAAAGCCTTCTCGAGCTACCAGGCAGAAAGCAAAATGGAGTCTGTCTCGTTTAAGGCCTACGGAGCCCATAATATGCATAGCTCCATGAAAAACAGATCGGCATGTTAGCAAATGAGTAAATCATGACTAATACTTATATATCTAACCCCTCACTTAAATTCATAAGCCTTACTCTAAGGGAAGTAACACGCAAATGCCTTTATATATATATGACAGGGTCCCTGTCTATCGGCCTAATCCCTATGCTATGGGGGTGATAGGCTGGAGTCACTCTCCATCATTCTCCTTCTCCAGAGAGCTGGCAAAAAGACAGCCATAACATTACACCCCTTGACTCCAGTCTATTAACCACAAACTAAATGGAACTAACGTCAGTAGACGAATAATATGAAACAAAACTAACTGATCTACGAGCTTTAGTAATTCTAAAAAATTGTAATAGGGAAGGGATACACTGAATAAAGCAACAAATTGCTATAAGGATGCAAACAGCAACAATAACCCCTCCCAAAATTTGTCGTAAAAAATGCATGTCAGGGAGCCAGTTAAAAAGCCAGTCAAAGAAACCCTGATCTATATGTTCTCTAATTTCTGCAGTCAAGTCGTGGAGTTTATTAATATGGGATTGGATATCTTTAGAATGGTCAGATAAATTAAAACAGCACAGACCTTCAAATTCAGAGCATTCATGCCCGTGTTTTAACAACAAATAATCAATTGCAGCACGATTTTGCAAAATAGCTCTACGTTCACCTTGGGAATCTAATAATAAATCTGATAAGACAGTAGATGTTTGGTTGATCGATTTGACCATCCAGCAGGCCATTTTGCCGATTGTTTTGGCATTATAAACGGCCAATGCCGGAACACCAATAATAGAAAAAGCTAAACCAAGATATTCTGATCTAGAAAAAAGATGAACAGAGGAATCACAGTCTTCATGTAATGACATAGAGTCACGAACAATACGGGAATGTGAAGGAGGATGTGAAGAAAACATTAGCAAACTTAATCTAGTGATGGCACATGGGCCACCAGAAATATTCGCAGGAATATAGGGCCAAGATGAATTCCCGCAAGAAAAGAGCCATCCAGCTGGTAACAACATTGAACGATAATGGCTAGTGGCTACAACCAAACTTTTACAAGTCATATTGTTTTTCACTGAAAGGCATGAATTAGGAAGTCTCTTTGAGCATAGTAAACGTTGATGAAATGAAAAAGTGGTAGCGGCTTGGAGTTTCAACCGCAGACATTCAGAGATGGCCTTAGGATTACAGGTCATCATGAAACAAAGATCACCAGGGGTAATATTAAAAGTAGTAATTCTGGAATTAATAGGGACATCCAGGTCTGGAAGAAGAGTACATGAGGGACAAAATTCATGGGCCAAGAAGTCGCCCAGAATAACATTAGGTCGGGCATTGGATACATTAAATACATGATGCAAAGTTTCAGTAGATGCAGGGACAGCAACCAAACAGGTCGATAAAATGTCAGTGACAGACTTCATGGGGGTAAGGCAAAAATGCGGAGAGTTCGTCACTCGCTTCGCGAGTGTAATCCAAAAATTGGAAGATTTCTGCCACGCAGACCGCGTGGCTCTTATTATCCCATCACTCGGCGTCGGTGGATCCTCTCCTCTCCCGGCGTAGCAAGCCAAAAGGAGTCCAACGCCGACACATCCTGCAGCAGCAGTCCAAAGAATGATCTGAAAGAATACAAACACAGGCCTTAATCATTCTCGTAAGTAACATTTATCAGCTGGGACAGCTTCCCAGCCATCTTTCCCTGGCTTCATCACCAAAACGGTGTTGTCATGACCGGTCGCAATAATATCAGCCTGTTCAGGAGGATTCTTAGGCGATTGCACCCATATTTTAGCTCCAGGAAGATCAGACGATCCGAAGCCTTTTTGTCCTCGCACAGTTAGCAACGTTGGGGCAGAGCCTTTTTTGATCTCACCACTGAAGACAGGCATAATCAGTAACTGAGCAACACGGTCAGACTTTTTGATCAGTAAATCAGTCTCACTGCTATTAAGCAAGAGAACCTTAATCTCTCCCTGATAATCACTGTCAATCACTCCTCCAAGTACTTGTACACCTTTCAGGGCCAGGCCAGATCTAGGGGCAATTAATCCAAAACTACCGGCAGGTATAGAGACACCAATGCCAGTTTCAACAATGATTCGATCTTTTCCTGGGAAGTGTGCATCATTTAATGCATGCAGGTCGAGGCCTGCGGAACCTGGGGTTGCTCTACACGGAGCCAAAGCACCGGGGGTAATTTCCCAATATGTAACAGTGGTCGCAATAGAATTAGGTTTCGCATCAACATGTGGAGGAAACAAACGCATCAAAGGAGATTCAGCATGTAACAAAGGACGATTGTTTAAAATCAGTAAAGCTTGAAGTAGGACATCTCTCCACTGGCTGTAACGGTCATCAGTCAACTTGCGCAACTGTTCTTTCAACAAGCCATTCATTCTCTCAATCAGTCCTGAAGCTTGTGGATAATATGGAATATGAAACACCCAATCTATATTATTCTCTATACAGAATTCCTGCACCAATCTTCCACGAAAGTGGGATGCATTGTCTAATTGAATTTGGAATGGGACACCATAGTACAGAATAATTAACTCCAGGGTTTTAATTGTATTCACTTGGGTAGCATTCTTGCAAGGGAAAGCGACCAAAAGGCCACTATAAGTATCAACCACTGTACAAATGTATTGACAATTTCTGCTCATGGGGAGCGGACCAATATAATCAATCTGCCAAATTTGGGCGGGCAATTTACCTCGATGTAAGTGGCCTCGAACAATTTGAGGCACCTCTTTCTTTCTAGAATGCTGGCAAATGGGACAATGTAGAATGGCATCTTTAATTAAAGAAAAGGGAATATGAATTCCTCTATCAGCAGCCCACCTGTTAGTGGCTTTCTCTCCAAAATGTCCTGCTTTCTGATGGGCCCATTTCGCCAATCCCGCCAAATCAGAATCTTGCATGTCAACCACTGCCTCAGAAATTTTAGACTGTTCATCTGCAATATTATGGAAAAATTTGTCAAGGGAGTCGATTGGAGTATGAGCATCCACGTGAAAGATTGTTACAGTACTCTGCGGAAGCAGTTCCCAAATATCTTGCCACAATTCTTTACCCCACAACTGTTTAGAATGCAATTCCCAATTATGCGAGTGCCATGTAGGCAGCCACACTGCTAGTCCATTTGCAGTGGACCAAGAATCAGTGAAAATATGACATGTACCTGGTAACTCCTGTTTCAAAACTTGGTAAACTGCATAGAGTTCAGCATATTGACTACTCTTACCGTCTCCAGTTGTGCTTAATAATTTCTGTGTAATTGGGTTATAGGAGACAGCCTTCCAATGTCTCTTGTCACCAATGAACTTCGCAGAACCATCCGTAAACCACACATGTTTTCTATCCTCCGCGGACAGATCATCAAATGATTTACCCCACTTCACGGGAGACTCCTGCACTACGGGAACCGAACACTCACTTTCAGCCTCATTGGAGGGCGCCTGCGCCACTCGCTCATGTAAAACCGCCACACCTTTCGGACCCACACGTGCCCTGTCCTGAATGTACCATTTCCATTTAATCACACTAGCCTTCTGAGCATGTCCAATTCGATGGGACTTCGGTGAACTCAAAACCCACTGCATGATGGGAATTTCAGGTCTCAAAATCACAGCATGGCCTAAAGTCAATTGCTCGGTATCCACCAGAGCCCAGTAACAAGCAAGCAACTGTTTTTCAAAAGGTGAGTAACGCTCACCAGCCTCTGGTAACTTTTTGGTCCAAAAACCTAATGGCACTTTTTGTCTGCCCTGCTTTTGCCACAAACTCCAATTGGCATACAGACCTTCCACGGACACATTCAAGTCCACATCACCATCACTCACAGGCCACAAATCCAAAGCATACTGAATAGCTTCCTTAGCCAAATTAAAAGCAGTCTGTTGAGGTTCGCCCCATTCAAACGCATTCTTTTTACGCGTGACTCGATACAATGGAGCCAAGATCTGACTCAAATGGGGAATATGCTGACGCCAAAATCCAAACAATCCGATAAAGGATTGCGCCTCTTTCCTATTTCTGGGAACAGCAAAATCAAGTATTTTTCGTTTAACCTGTGGAATCACCTCTCTGTGACCCTCATGCCAATTAATTCCTAGGAATTTTACAGCTTGGGATGGAGTTTGTAATTTGTCAGGATTAATTTCCCAACCTTTTGCTCGCAAACAGTCAATAATCTGATCTAAATGAGACTGTACCTGGTCTTGCGTTTCACCTTGAATCAAAATGTCGTCAATATAATGACAAATCTGAACTTGTGGAATCGTGGGCACTTCAGACAAATGTTCCGCCACCAGCTGGTGACAGATCGTAGGGCTATGTACATAGCCTTGAGGAAGACTCCGGAACGTCATTTGACGTCCATTCCATGTAAAACTGAATTGTTCCTGGCATTCGGGGGCAATCGGAATTGAAAAGAATGCATTAGCAATATCAATAGAAGCATACCACGTACCTGGATGCTTTTGAATTCTCTCAATCAATGTAACAATGTCAGGCACTGCAACAGTCAATTTAGGTGTATGTTTGTTCAATTCTCGATAATCAACAGTCATGCGCCAAGAGTTGTCACTTTTGCGCACGGGCCAAACAGGATTATTCCAAGCAGATGTGACCGGAGTAATGACTCCCGCGTCAACCAAATCCTGAATCGTAGCTGTAATTTCTTCATGACCACCTGGGATGCGATATTGTTTCTGAGAAATCACTTTCGTAGCTAAAGGGATCTTAATAGGTGGCATGCGTAAACGGCCAACCCGTACGGGTCTGGTCGAAATGTACTGTCTAGTACCAAATTGATAGTAACCATCATCCAAATGCAAAGTCATACCTTTCAAAATGTCAATTCCAATAATATATTCCAAAAGTGGCACAACCAACACAGAGTATTCTCTACGAGGAATCCTACCAATTTTAATCTCAAGTGCAGTTTGAACTGCGGGTGTTTCTTTACCACCCAGACCGGTAATTGTGAAAGACTGTCCATGAAATTTTCTTGACTTACCATGAATTAAAGTGGCCTCCGCCCCAGTATCAACTAACGCTCGGGCCCTTTGGATATTACGATGTTTCCAAAAAATCTCAATATCTACATAGGGTCTGTAATCTCTGTGGGCCCACCTGCGTACCGGAGCTTGACCTATTTCCTAGTCATTTTTCCTGCGTTCCGTCAACCAAGACAGATCAGGGTAAATGTTTTCAGTTTTCTTTGGTATCAGAATTTCTTGTTCATATCCGTCTCCAGTACGAAACGGGTTAGTACCAGGTTCAAAAAGTTGTGAGTTACGGTCAGAGAGTCTGTTATGATCCTCCCTCCTTCGTACATCAGGGGAATAACTCCTTGCATCTCTACGTCTGCTAGAACCACGATCATCTCTTCCCCTCTCACGATCATCCTCTCTCCCCCTCCCATCACTACGACGGGGGGAACCACCACGTTCTTGGCGCCGATCATCACGGCGATCAGAATTCACACGTCGTCTCTCATCACCACTGTCATCCGAACCACGATCATACTCATTCTTTCGCACACGACGGGCACCTTCCTTTCGATCCAAACCACGCTTACGAAACATATCCCATAGGATATTATTAGGTTCACCATCGATCTCTTCCCTTTTGACACCATCAGCAATGAGAGCAAGAAACATGTCACGTCTAGAGAACTTATAGTCCCCACCAGTACGACCCTCAGGTCGGGATTGTCTTTCAGGTTTAAACCATTCACCCAGCTCACCAAGCTGACGAACAGACTCAAGCACAGCAGACAAAGGATTGCCAGTTTGGTTAATCAATAATGTCATCATGACCTGCTTGTAAGCAACAGGAGAAGTACGTATAATGCGGTTACGCACAGAAGATGTTAAAAGACCATCCAATAATCTGTCAGCCGTACTAAGGAAGATACACGTTTTCATGACTTCTTCCTTTAAACGTTGCGACGCATCGCGCAGAGTGTACCACGGCTTTTCATCAGAGGGCCAATCAGACTCTGTTGGATATTTATGATTACAGCCATCAGACGCAAGCTGAAGCAAAGAAGTTTGGACATTACCATTATAATTCCGAAAATGGTCCTGAATAGTAGAATCAGAACTCAAAGAGCAAAATCGTAAGCAATCAACAGCATCGAGCATAATACCGGAAGCGCCAAGCTCATAAAGGCGCACCATCCAGGTAAGCAAGGTCTCACCAGGCCGTTGTTTAAATCGTTGCAGGATGTCGCTGATCTCCTGCTGAGTAAAATCTTCAATACAATCAAGAGCGATACCACCCGGATTACCAGGGGCTTGTTGTAATTTCCGTCGAAAGATCGGGTGAGCAGAAACTGCGGGAAGAGCTTCCGAGGAAGCCCGCATCTTAGATTTAACAGAACAATCAGGGCAAGCTACGTCATCCGCACGGGAAGAACGAGCACGCTCAGAATCAGGAGTCAAATCAATGCATGAAGCAGATTTACAATCACGTCCGGAGCGAGAAGACTCGCGCTTGTCACCCTCCTCTGCCGAGGAGTCAGAAGTATGAGAATCCCAGATATTACCGTCCCACTCATCGGGGTTCCAATCCATTCCAGCTTTTGCTACAATCATACGCACTTTGCGGGAAGACACACGCCCACGACGATGTTTATATTTATATCGTGCAATACGGACCGCAGCTCTTTCGGCAATGGTCTGATATGTTTCAAGTTTGTCGGCAAGCAGTTTATTTTGACAACGCAAAAGAGTATGCGCATTCTGCAACTCAACACACTGTCCTTCCGTATCTTTAAACTGTTTCTGTAGTTGAACAAACCTCTCATGCAATATTCTGTATGCATTAAGAACAATCCACCCTCTGCGTCCTAAAATAGGAAGCTCATCACCCTTCACTACTGGCGCTTTCTGTAGGCATAAAACCACATCGGCAGGCTCCGCCTGCTCCAAGCATGAAGACCAATTTTCACTCAAACCAGTAGAATCAGCCCACTCACGGGCCAAGGCCTCGTAAGGCGTAGACTCCCAGCCGGGAATCTGGATCGGTAATTTGAAAACCGACGATGATTTTTTCGCAAACATTATGACACGCAAAAAATTATATACACAATTATAAACAAAATTTTATACGTACAAGCCGAGCGCAAACCAACGAGATTAAAACAACACAACGCACACAGGCTTCGTAAACAGTTCGTGACGCCAGATGTAATGGCTGGATTTTCTGTTTAGATGGGATCAGCCCCCAGGGGCCCCTGTGACCCAGCCAAAACGTACTCACCTTCCCTTCTTAGATCGTATTCACAATAAGTAGATATACAGGTAAATATACAGGTTACACCTAAGAATGGGGAATGACAATATACATATATGGATTTTCTACAATATCTTATTCACATCAGTTGGCCTCGCGGTCACCCCGACCCAGACCGTTCTACCCTAGGGCAGATCTGACACACAATCCGGTGTGTCTACACACGGGCCTGCAGAACCCAATGCTCCCTTTTCCAAATTGTTCGCGATCCTGCGAAACTACACGTCAGTGTCCTTCCTAACGTTCTCACTTATTTAAGCCACAATCTGGTGGATTTACACGTCGGTCTCCCTCCCGACGCTCTCATTAACGCCGCATATCAACGACGACCACATTCCTATGAACCATTATTGGGACGATATCTCAGCAATCTACTTGGGACAAAACTAAAATAATAACTTTGAATATGGGTCCAAATTGTATAGTGTACTTCTTGCTTTTGACATCAAAGGTCCACTCACTCCCTCTTTATTCGTTTACCATTTATCTGATCGGGATTTCTCATCCGTTCACCTAAATAGTGCTCGACTAGGAATATCATTTAGCAAGATTGAACATAAGCACCAGGTACACAATAATTCTATATGAATTAGGATATTTATTAACAATAGACATAAATCACATTACTATGCAACAGTACATTTGCAAAGGGAATAAAAGATAAAGGTTAGGGTGCACATACTATAAGAATCGGTCGGACATCACCTGGTTAATGGGAAATCGGGACTCGGCAGTCATCTAGGCTCCTGTCTCGTCTCTGGGTCCTGGCTCGCCTTGCAGTCACCCTCAGCCGTCACAAGTACACGTCTGCACCGCTAGGCTCAACCTCGTCTGCTCTCCCTCAGGACCTCGGAACCTTGCTGTTTATTAACTACCGTCTCTCTCTCTCTGTATCAGTGCGCTCCGCGCCACTTCTCGTTCAGTCTATCTCAGAGAGTTTCGGTCTTAAATCTTTCTCCGACTTCAAAGATGGCGACTTGTCCACCATGAAAATGAATAATGGCAGAGATGCTAACGGCTAGATGCCGCCTACGGACTAACTGACTAAAAGACTAACACCTTCGCTAATATCAAAGCCCGTTCCTTCATGGAAATTCACGGCCAGTAACCTGCCGCCCACCAAATTCTTGTACCTCCCCGTACCAAGGACACTTTCCCAGCCGGCCGGCCTGAAGTTGTGTCTTCGGAGTGGAGAAAAATACATTCCTTCGATAAGGGTCAGCCTGAACCGGTTCTCTCCAAGCGAACAACAGCTTGAAACTAAAACATCACACTTGACCTAGAAAGCCTTCTCGAGCTACCAGGCAGAAAGCAAAATGGAGTCTGTCTCGTTTAAGGCCTACGGAGCCCATAATATGCATAGCTCCATGAAAAACAGATCGGCATGTTAGCAAATGAGTAAATCATGACTAATACTTATATATCTAACCCCTCACTTAAATTCATAAGCCTTACTCTAAGGGAAGGAACACGCAAATGCCTTTATATATATATGACAGGGTCCCTGTCTATCGGCCTAATCCCTATGCTATGGGGGTGATAGGCTGGAGTCACTCTCCATCATTCTCCTTCTCCAGAGAGCTGGCAAAAAGACAGCCATAACATCGTTTTCCCGGGAAACTGAATCCTTTTTAAACAGGAGTCGAAAGACCCTGTTTATCTTTGGCAGATCGAGCACTTCGACAGATGCAGGAAGGACCGTGAGGGGAGCAAGGAGGCCGACACGAATACAAAAGGTGAGCGCGAGTCTGGCCGTTTTATCCTCGTAATGCCGACAACTGCAATTCGAACTGCGGCATTTTTCTAACTCGAGGCGCCTTTAGCTTAAAAATACTCGGAGTTATACTTACTTCGGGCACCTTGGCTTTCCCTTTAATTCCTCATAAACGGAATAGATACCATTAAACCAGCAATAACCAAAACCTTTTTTTCACGTTTTAAAAACCTTAGCGATTACTAATTGTGATATATATCATATGTTCCCAATAGGTTGAATGCTAAACCAACCGTGAGTGTTCTTTACCCAACGCTTTGGATATAATTGAAGGCATCCAGCAGCACGGTTTAACTCAGAAACGAAGGACCATTCATAACCCTTATGTTTGGTGAGTTTCATGTCTAGGAATTAACCCTTTTGGTATAGATAGGACATATTTATTGGTCCAAACACGAATACTGAGGCCCATTTTTTCCTGTCTTTTCAATTCCAACAGTCCCCTAATTCAAAATCGGTGGCACCCCTCCGGTAACCTCTACAATACAGAGCTTTGAATCCAAAACAGGTAACCAGAGTAATTTATGAATTCCTCCTTAAAAAACAAAAAGTAATGGACAAAAAATTAAGTACTGATGTTCATTATATTCCGTTATAGAAATAGCACCCTGTAAATTAAGAAACAGGAAGCCATTTTCGCCAAATTGATACATGAGAAGTTCCTCGCAATTGATCGGAAGAGGACTTTTGAAGAATTCCCACACAGGTACGCTTCAGACTCATTCCCATTCAGAAGCAGCCTGATACACGTGTTGCCTAGCCAACAGTACTATGGAGACCATAGTGATAGTCCTTTGTACCAAAATTGCTCCCATCCATACACCCTTTAGAACCTTATTATGTAATTTATATTCCCATCAAGTACCATGATGCTTAGCTTGTTGTTTATGGAAGATAGAAGGTTAAAATATGTCTGAATTAATGCCTGTCTGAAAAAAAGGAGAGCCCTAGACGCTCGATATGCACAAAAATGGATGTCCTCTAATTGTAATGTCTTTTTATAGAAATTTGTTTGTCCTGAGGAAGGTGGTATCACAGACTCACCGAAACGCAGCGTCGACAACGAAAACAAACTGTGACTCCTGAAACTCATTGTTTTTAACTCATTGTGATATTTTATTAATTTTTATCTGTGCATATGATTGTTTTTAACCTTGTGAATATTGTAATAAACTGTACATTTATTTGATAAAACAACAACATCTAAGGTTCTTATTTCTTATTTTCACATTTCTGTTTTAGAATTTATATAAATTTGGTGTTTTACAGTGTCATTATGAATGCATACTTTAGTACTGGGGTATAGCTTTTTGGTACACACGAACTACACTTAGGTTCCAAAGTTAGTACATAACCCAGGGACTTTCCTTGTGTTTTCCCACTTAGTCCTCCTTGTCCCTTATACCCATATAAAGGAGGCCTCCCTTCTCTTTTTTACTAGTATTCACAAGTGTCTGGGATTGGTAGGCTTCTCTGGGTGCTGGCAGAGCCTGGGCCCTAATGCAACAGTTACCAACACAGACAGAACTGGTCACATTCTAAGGTCAAATCTTGATGCCTCCGCTTAATGTTTTGGGAATATGGTGGCCTATAGCCCAGTCAAACAAGAAGAGTACCATTTTAGTTGAGAGAAGTGTGGGAACTCTCAATTGTAGAAATGTTGTGGATCCCACAGAGTCCCCGTATACGCTTTCAACACAGGACAGGAACAATTTCTACAGGCAGCAGTTTCAGAAGTGTCGGCCACACAATCACGTAAGATATTACTAGGGGGTGACTTGAATCTTGTATTTAATGCTGACAAAGATAGATCCGGCCACCGTTCTGAACAATTGGGAGCCTGTCACAGGATGGGGGCAGGTGGCTACATGAAGTGGGGCTAATCGATCTCTAGTGGGAAGCTTACCCACACTCTACCCAGCACATCTTTTTCTCCCATGCTCATAAAATGTATGCACCCCTTGACCTTCTCTCAGGGACTAGGGATGTACATAACATTCTGGTAGACGTAGAGATAGAGCCAGCGGCGCTGTCAGATCACGATGCAGTGACACTCACACTACATCTCCCACCTTAGAGAAAACACTTTGGGAACTGGCAACTCAGAGACACCTTACTGCATAGCCCTGCAGCGATACGACCGCTTACAACAACAATACGTACCTATCTCGACCTTAATGATGCTTCTGATGTCTCTTGCTCCACGCTTTGTGAGGCACAGAAAGCTGTAGTGAGAGGTGAATTAAAGCATTATCCACTGCTTATACCAAAGTTCATAAACAAAAGAGAGAGCAATTGACAGCTTAGGTCAGGGAACTTGAGCAGGTGCATAGCCGCACAGGGCCCCCAGAGTTTGGCGTCAGCTTCGCGCAGCGCAAGCCCATCTGGCGGGCATCGATCTAGACCGAGCTGAATATACCGCTCTTCAGTTGAAACACTCCTTTTATGTTGAAGGGGATAAACCATGCCCGTTATTAGCTAACCAGTTAAGGGGTCAAAGGCAACAGATAAAAGTCCATTCTCTTACGTTCTGGGGGTAGGCAAAGATCTGAGGGACGACGAACAGATAGCACAGGAATTCGTGGACTTCTATGCAGAGCTATACACGAAGCAAGATTTGAAACCTCAGAATATCACCTTATTCTTGGAGGGGGCGAATACCCCCACCTCACTGCAGCCCACGCATTCTCCCTAGACCCTCCCATCAGAGTTGAAGAAGTCATCTCAGCGATCTTGCGCCTTAAGTCATTTAAATTCCCAGGCTCTGATGGATCGCCAGCAAGCAATTATAAATCTTTTTGCCAGATCCTGACCCCTGTTTTAATTAGACTGTGTGGGTCCAGAGTCGATCTCTCCGACCATGCTAGATGCATCAATCGTAATCATTCCTAAACCAGGGAAGGACAAACAGATATGTAGTTCCTATTGCCCCATATCACTGCTAAATGTGGACATCAAACTCTCGCGACAAGGCTGGGCCCCTTGATGCCGGGCATCATTGACCCTGATCAGGCAGGATTCATACAGTATAGGCAGAGCAGCTATAATACAAAGCGAATTTTACATCTAGTAGATATGGCTTAGCATACAGATATGGAGAGATTCCTCCTAACAGTCGATGCCGAAGAGGCTTTCGACCGTGTGCATTTGCAGTACATGGAACAAGCCCTTTCCTACTTTGGAATAGGCAATCATTTCTGGCCCTGGGGGTCAAGCTGCTATAGTTACCCCTTGGCCACTGTTAAGGTTAACTCATCATCCCCCTTTCCAATAAGTAGAAGCACCAGGCAGCGTTGTCCCCTGTCTCCTCTCCTTTTTGCTCTGTATGTGGAGCCCCTGGCCCATTGGATTAGAGACAATCCAAAGATCACCGGCATTCCCTTCGGTGGGGAGAGGCACATGGCTAGCCTTTATGCAGACGATTTTCTGGCCTCACTGATTGACCCGGACACATCATTGTCATCATTCCTCTGGGAGCTCTGCAACAACACCATCTCTCTCTACTTGGACGCATTGCTCCCATCAAAATGTCCACCCTACGGGAAGATCCTATATATTATCCAGACGTTACCGGCATCCCCTCCCAGAGAGATGCTTACCACAATGCAGAGGGAGATTCATTGGTTCATCTGGGCAGGGGCCCGGCCTCGCAGGAATATGAAGTTGAGCTACTTGGGTCCAGGTGAGGGGGCATTGGGAATTCCCAATCTGCAGAGTTACTTTCAAGCGACGCAGATGAGATATCTAGTGGAGTGGAGTAGGGAGGAATCGGAAAAGCTCTGGTTTTTCCAGGACAGGGTGATTGCAAGGCTCCCCTGTGAAAAGTATAGTATAGGCCCGAAGCCTTCCAGAAATTACCCATCACAAAGATGGTTATGGAGGTGTGGGATTACATGTCCTCCCGTAGGGAGTTCACCACATTCCCTTCTCCAATGACACCTCTGTTTGAGAACGAAGATTTCACCCCAATCCTATGGAGAGAGGTGTACACAGCTTGGCATCAGACACTGAACCACGCAGCAGGCCATATGTTCGACAAAGAGGGAATCACCCCTTCATTCAGTTGCGCCAACAATATAATCTGCCAGAGACTGAGCGATTACGCTATCTTCAGGTGCAGCACTACCTCTTACACCCTTCTAATCTTTCCTCCATCAGTAGACCACTTACTCGTTACGATTAGTGGTTGGTCACAAAAATCACAGATAAATGATTTCCGAACTCTTTGCATTACTGCGCAAGCCAGCCCCTTTGCAGCCACCAAAAGCGGTGGGCAAAAGAACTTGGGAGAGAATTATCTACTAAAGAGTGGGGTGATTTTCATCATCTAGCCAGACACACAGCTCAGAACACCTCTAGTACAGAGACGGCTACTAAGATAGCCACCTATTGGTATTTGACCCCAGAACATCTTGATGAAGGGAATCCGGAACAGAGCCCAGACTGCTGGCGTGGATGTGGTTCAATAGGCATGATTCTGCACCTGCTCTGGGAGTGGAGTATCCGAAGCTCACAACATACTGGACCCAGATGTTAGACGAGGGCGACATACATTTTGACACACAGATACCACAGTTCCCTGCACAAATGGTACTGGGCTTAACCAACCCATTATATACCCACTCAAATCCTGCAAAGGGAGACAGATGGGACTGACATTAGGGGCCGCGCTCCAGAATATTCTAGCTCACTGGGGGACCCGTACCATTCCTACACACCTAGGGTGGCTCCACAGATTATAGTATATCCTGGGGATGGAACGGATATCTGCCACTCTATGACCCCCAAGACCTCTTTCCATGATGTGTGGCACCCATTTCCCCTTCTATTATCCACAGAATTTAGAGAACTAACATTCCCTAAATACTTACGTACCCTCCGATTGACCGAATCAGATTAGGTCTTATCATAAATTAAGGAAGGGAGGACTGAATCCCTCTCACCCGTGACTGCCATGTTTATTATGAGTACTAGGGGAAGGGTGGGTGGGAGGGGGTTTAGGTTGTTTCGAGTTTACTTGCCATTACTATTTGAAAACCCATATGAAGAGTACTGCGACGCTCATCACCTTGATTTGCATGCACATAGCGAGAAGTGAGCAAATTCATATACTGAATGTACTTGTATGCTCATGATACATGTGAATAAAAGATTTTAACCATAAAATAATGAATCATAACAAATCACTATTTTTATAAAGTAAAGCTACATAGATCGTCTTTTCATTTCCTGTTTTTCAAATTGGTCTGAGTCATAATTTAGTCATCAGTAAATTTAATTTTCGTAAATCGGGCTCTAAGTGAAGAATGATTAAAACACTGTTCCATTCCATATTAGCAAAGCAATATACATCAGGATCTTCGTTGAACCGCTTTTCATTGTTGATTATTCAACAATGAATTAAATGCCATATCAGCAATAGTTGTGTTATTATGTTGTACTACGGTGATTTTGTTGGTCTCTGCCATTTTTACCTTGTAGCAAAAAATTGTATGTTCTACAGACTGAAGCTAAATCCATTTCCTCTATACTGTATTACAAAGGGTTTGGCCTATTCTTTACACAAGTACAAAGTTTGCAAAAGATTGTTCTGATAGTATTTGTTGGCTTTTAGATGTGCAATAACACCAGACCACCAAGCCCAGGAGAACTGGTTCATTTTTACTTCAGATTAGTTAAAATTCAGAAATTAACGGAATAATTCTGCATTTCTATTTACAGGAGTGGCATGATGAGTTAGCCAGCATGGCGCAGGACTGGGCTGACCAGTGTACCTTTGAGCATGGGCAGCCAGATCGAGACAACCCACCATTTGATGACATTGGACAAAATCTGAATAAATTCACAAGTTCAGACCCAGATCGTCTTGATTCAGTAAGAATGCCTTGTGAGTCTTTGCTTCAATACCTGGCTAACTAGAATTGTCATTGTTGATTGTATGCTTGCTTGTTTGCGAGAAAACTTTAAAATAAGCAGCTACTTTAATCATGACAAACTTTTGCAACCTACATTTCCTCAACCATTTGCGTATAAGATCTGAATGATGAATGTGTATCATTAGCATCTTAAATGATGAGAAATCTGTGGTTACATAAAGAGTACGAGGATATGACCAAATTATTTCCTGAGTGAAGTTTTTTACCTTTCTGCAAAAGCAAAAGCAGATTGCATGCTTTCGGCAAACGCTTTATTGATTCTTTCTGCCAAACAACTACTACGAGATTATAATGGAGTAAATTTGTGTAGTGTACCAATTCCTATAAAAACATTCTCATCTTGTAAAACACAAATTCTCAGTGTTCAATGATAAAGTTACACCTTTTCTGCAAAACATTTAAAAATTCTTTAACAACATCTGATACACTTTTATTCCAACTCCTTTCAAAAACAGTCAACTATAATAACAGACCTCATATTGTTTTATAGTTATGTAAATGTACAGGAATTTATATAGCGCAAATCACCAACCGGTCTCTAAGCGCTTGCTTAGGGAACCCGTCCTGGTATTCCCCTGTGAGATAACCCCGGCAGGGTATCCGCAAGGTGAAAGCCAGGCATCCCATGGCGAGGGGCCGTTGTGGAGATTAAGCAAGCTGTTGCCCAGAGTCGCAGAGTGTGAACCTGTGAATGGAGTAGGCACCGGGGCAAGAATTGTCGAGTCCATGGACATTTTAGGGCTGAAGACCCCGCCGAGCCAGGAATTGAACCCCGGTCCAGGGCTGACCTCTGCTTCCAGGTCTGCCTCCTCTAACCAGTGAGCCACACTTCTCCACAGTTGCTAATGTGGTCAAAGGAAATCAGTAGCTAAATTTTGCCATGGCTTTTCAGGTACCATTATAGGGTTTAAGGGAACTCAGGGGCATATTATCAAGAATGGCGTTAAAATTATCACACCAGAACATGGGCTTCTATGGGAATTGTGTATCACACACAAGAGGGCCTATAGGAGGACTATGCAACAATATAGAGATTCTATCCTATACTACTTCCGTAATCACTGAACTCACACGATATATAGGGTAGCACCATTGAGAGAGAGAGAGATATGTATGTGAGAAAAGAGAGAAAATCAAGACGGGGGCACAACAGTCACTCTGCTAAAAGTGCATAAATAATAAAGTAATGTATCGGTGGTACTTAAGCAAGGAGCACAGGAGCGGTATTTGAGAGAAACTGACAAGGTGAGAGACTCTGTAGAAGGTTGAGTTGGAATATACATATTGATGTTTAGAGCCTTCTGACCACTGATACTGACGGATATATGTTATTTTAGGTCAAGTATTGAGGCTTAAGTACCACCCGTACATTACTTTATTATTTATGCACTTTTAGCAGAGTGACTGATAGATACAGGTCCTGTTGAATGCCCGGAACTTGATTGTCGTTAAGGCTGAAACACGTTGACCACTAGATAGGGTATATATCCATAACCCTATTCCTCACTTACTTTTTAAGTACAACCACGTAGGAAGGAGGAATAAAGTTGTTGCCCGTATGTAGGTAGTTTTTAATTCACCTCTTTAATTTGCACTCTGCTCCTCCTTGCCATTTCGAGTTGGTAGATCCAACACGTGCTTTGCACTCCTGCTCCTTCCCTCTTGGGTAAGTTGTAGCCCACACGGGTTACCTTGCGGTCCCGGTGTGTTGGAGGAACCCAATGATGAAGCATGTCACCCTTGGGTGAGTGAGGGTTTTCGTCCACAACTTTGTTGTGCCCCCCGTCTTGAGTTTCTCTCTTTTCTCACATACATATCTCTCTCTCAATAGCGCTACCCTATATATCGTGTGAGTTCAAAACTTCTATGGGAATTCACAAGGGCATATTATCAAGCCCATTATCGCTGCTTTAGCTGCAGTTTCCTGCTGCTAAAGTGGCGATAGTTTTAACGCCGTTCTTGATTATATGCCCCTCAGTTATTCATTAAGTATTCTGATAATCCTTTGGATATTTAAAAAATCATATCATAAAATTACTTTAACAATCATATGGATGATATATGACCACCAATACATAGATCTCACCAGTTTTTGTTGTTGTTGACAGATTCAGATAAATGCCCATTGTGACATTTCGAGATACAAACAAGTCACACCTGAGAATAATATCGCCTTCACAAGAAAATTCTCCCTTGTCCTTCCAAAATAATTGTAACTCGGGTACTAAAGGTTTTGCCCTAGGCCACTCCTTTAATGACTTATCTCTTAACTTCACTCACAATTGTGTGTGACCACAAGCTGATAACCAATTCTCTCCTCAATGTCTTGCTGAACCAAACTAAAGGATCATTTGCTGATGTCACTCCACAATCCTTAATTCTAATGTGCTTATCCACTTGATCATTACACACGTGTAACCAGGATAAGCAATCACCTCAACAGTTTGCTTCCTAGGAACATATTTAACGCACTCCTTGAATTCACATTGTTTCAACAAAATCCTGACCAATCTAGAAGTAGCTTTGCATGTTTTAAGCTTGTCGGCATAACAACAAGCTTTATGAAAAATTGTGATAATTAATGGTTTGCCCCTCAAAAATGTTATAAAATGGTTCAAAATGTTTCACAGCCCAAATGCCTCTCCCTCTATAATCGACTTTCTTTATTCAGCTACCTTTAACAGTCTTGAGGCAAACGCAGCTCTCTCTATGTCTAACAAAAGCACTATCGAACTACAGAGTACAAATAAACTTGATCTTTTTTTTTTTAACAAAGCTTCAGTAGGTTCCGACAATGAAGAAAACCCATTCACAATTTTGGAGTAATACTCAGATAGACCGTAAAATGATACCAGCTGCGCCTTGTTCTTGACGCATTCTGATTTCTTCCAGCAAAGATTCATTTGGTTTGATGCCTACATCATTTATCCTTTGACTTAAATATTCAACCGCTTGACATAAAAATTTACTTTTGTCCATTGAAAGAGTCATGCTTTTGTTCTGCAACAGTTTAAACAATACATCATGGCGAACTGCTCTCGTAGATTTGGTAGGGGATGGTATCCAATAAAATGTGTTTGTTTACAGTTCTCAAATCTCCACATAAACTTAGGTTACTAGTTTTGATTTTTTGCTGACTATAGCGCTAACGGATACCCATTCAGTAGAATTAACCAACTCTATTATTGCCCTTTTGCACTTGTCTTCACTATTGACATTAAAAGCCTGACTTAGAGTTTGGTGGAGAGAATACTGTAGTTCGCAACCTAAACCAGCCCCATAATCATTACAAACACTCTTGAGTATGTACTTTAGCTTGTGCTTATTAGGTATTGCCTTATCTTCGAACTTGATTTCATGTGAAAATTACCTCATAATACCAAGCTCCTTTTTGAAAACATTTGTATACATTTGAAAAACATGTATCACTTTATTGTTAAACCTATAGACACAAGATATCGAATAAGCATTTCCTGGCCTTAAATTAATACCCAAGTTACCACGATGTCATCAACCTAATAAATAGTAACCCTTGTTTGCCATGAACACTTTTTTTTCTAGCATTCTTCTATGCTTATATCATATATTAGAAATGAAAAAAATAATCATCTCAATCGTACTACCATCATAAGTACATGTTCTGACATCAGTTTGCTCTAACTGTTTGCCCCTTCCAATACTTGCTTAAATAATTATCCCAAATGTTTGTAAATGGTGAACCAGAATCAACTAATACTTGAAGCATTTTTATCACTAAATATGTCACATTCTGGAAGAATATGTGGTTTTTCGCTAACACCACACAACTTTTTAGTGTCACTCTGCTTGACACGCACAAGACCATGTTCACTTTAAATTCCATTAATCACACTCAACCTCTTGAACAACATTCACTTTTCTGATACTTCTGTGCTGGTACTAGAAAAATTACTCATAATTTTATACCTAAAACATTCTTTACTACTGGCTTGATAATTCCTGCTATTTGAAAAATGACATCTAGCCACATCTGTAATATTGTAGCTTTCCTGATGCTCTGAAAACCAGTGTATCTTTTTCGTCACTCATATCATCAAACATTTCTTGCACTTACTTGCTTCTAACTAAACGAAAATAACCAGAAACTTCTCGATCTACAGACATGTCTTTGACTGAACACATGGATCGCTCCGCACTTTTGACAATATCAATAGCCTCCTTAAAGGACGAGTTTCAAAGGTGTAACAACTGCTGTTGGTATTGTATTGTTGACGCCATGAAGCATAATTTAATCTTTAATATATTGATCATTGTGCCACTAAATATACATTATAATGGCAAAATTCTAAGTGAGACTACGTACAACACTATTGGCACTTGAGGAAGCTGATATCTAGTGTAAAATGTGGGTCTTTCCATGACAACCTGATATTCATTCTTTTTTTTATTTATTTCACAACAACAACAAAAAGTGAATCCGTTAAAATTGCATACCTTTCAGATCCATATGTATACTGTACCCAGGCATAGCGTAATCTACTTTTAAAAACCCAGAAAATGATATATAGGCAGTTCCCATGATATCCTCCTTTTATAAGTCGTTTTGGAGGGGAGGGAGTGAGACTGCCACTTATCGGGTTGAGCACGGGGTACATCAGATATAAATAGGCTGTGACCATGAGCCCAAATAACAACGTTCATAATTTGTGAGGTCCCACCTATATGTTTAGCATCCACCACCCACTGGATTCCAACAATGTAGGGTGCCTCTGGATCAGTCACATTGCCCTTGTACAGTGGTGATTCTGTAGTAGCAGGGTGTTCCCTTCGGGGATGACGTTCAATCCTTTCCTCAAAGGTTCACAATATAGGTGTCCCAATTTTTACCCTCCACCTTGCCTCGCTCTTAGCACGCACTGATCTCAGCACGTTGGATTTCACACCTGCCCATGTAGTAGCGTATTCAACCATTTATCAGTGTCTGGTGCCGTGGGTGCTTTCTACTGCATTACAAACTGCCATTTGAAGAGAACAAACGCAAGGTCGATAAACTGTTTTAGGTGTTTATCTCCTTTGGCTTTGGGACGGAGGCCAAGCATGCAGGATTTGGGGGTGGGTGTCAGTGCATGGCCTGCTAATTCTACTGTGGGGGTCTTAATTTCCACCCATGTCAATTGCAATGGTGGGCAGTTGCGTACCATGTGGTAGAACACAGCCTCAAGCAGCTTGCACCTCAGATAATCGGGTGTGGATGTAGGGGATATGCGCTTGATGCACTGGAGAAAGATAGGCAGGATGTTTGTAGTTAAATTGTGAAAAGTGGAATCTGGGTTTCTGAACACATCCTTTATATGTTGTAGAGCTCGTGCCCAGTCCTTGTCTGTCAATGGCTGAGGGAGAACTTCCTTCCACTGGGCCAGGCCCTTCCTGACATTCACAGGAGCATTAGTCATGAGTGCCACATATAGTGTTGAGATGGCTAGATTAGTTCCGCCATGTGTGAGGAGTGTGTGTGGGACGGGCGATTGAGGTGGTTCTGCCTCACTGGTTCCCTGAGTATTCTCACGTGTGCTGGATGGCATGGTAAGTTAGAAAGTGAGCCACACCCACAGTGTATGTGTGCATGATGCCCTTGAAGGACGTGAGAGCTCCCTCATGAAAGAGATCCCCCACAATGTCAATCTCTGCTGTTTTCCACTGCGTCAGGTCGTATTGGGCAGCCAACTCCTGCATGTCCGACTGTTGAGCCAAAGTAATTAATGGTGATTAGGGGATGGTAGGGTTATGTCCGTGCACAAACTGGTGCCAACAAGCCAGCGCTGTCATCATCAAACTTGGACAAGTACGGTCAGTTAGCCAGGTGTAGACGCTCAGCTCGCCGAGCCTAGATTGGACAACAGTCTGCTCAGCACCCATAGTCATTTCCAACCAGTGCAGCAACCATTGCAGCTTTGCCACTGCATAATAAGTTTGAAATTAGGTGCGCTCATTCTCCCTTCAAGGAGTGGTCGCTGTGCTATGGCGATCCATCAGCGACCCTGTCCCCACTCTTCAAAAATATTACATAGTAATGCATTACAGCAGAGGTGGACTAAGATTCTATGGCATCCAAGCCTATTTCATTGTTTAAACAAATCTGTGAGAAAATTAAACAAAGAAATCAGGAAATGGATATTTAGGATCTCAATGCACATCACTAATGTAGTTTTTATGGATCATGTGGTGTGGGGGCAGTGTTCCCTTTTTCTTATAACTGGGTTTTGACAGGTCCGCAGCCATGGTGGTTTTTTACTAACAATAAAGTTGTTCTATACTAGGTTAGAATAAAGGGACCGTGAAAATCAACTATTGTGAGGCCGCAGTGTCAGTATTTGGTCTTCCAGTAAAATGTGGATAACTTGCAATTTGGATACCCTTGTGACCTTAGGTCTTTGGACTAGACACTTAGGGGTTGATCACAAGCTGTGTTGTAATGGTGAAGTGGTGTCTTGGCACCTGGAGTAATGTACAGTATCACCCACAGATTACTGTGCATTTTAGGGTTGATGACCCAGTTACGGGGAATGACTTGCATGATGCAGAATTATCATGTGCATCTATGCATGTTTCCTCATTACTGAACCATTTACCAGCCATGACTTCCACCAGTTTTTGGCAGGTAGAACTGTGCCTGAGATTTACTGCAGCCAGTAATCTTATATGGAAGACAATTCAGAAATGTATAATCTTGGTTGTTGGTTTTGCTGGAAAAAGAAGTTTATGATCATGCTGGATTTACTGCTGCTCTCATGGCTGGGGCCTCAAGGTTGACTAACCAGAATGATAGAGGGCAGGGAGCTGTCTGTCTACAAGATAAATAATGTGTGAATTCACTAGAAAACAGAGCATACACTTGGGCTACTCAGGTTCTTCTCAGGGTCTTCTCATCCAGGTTAGTGAGCAGGCCAACTGGTGTTGGAACTCTCTATGAAATGGAAGGGTCAAGGGATACAAACACATTTAAAGATGGCTCAGTAGGTGCTAGCCAGCTACTCAATTCACATTTGAACTCAGATGATTGTTAGGGTTCTATGTAATCTGAATGATAAGTTTTGGCCCAATATCTTATGTGGCTTTTCTGGGGATACCTCACATACAAAAGTACTCCACGTACTACAGGTTGAATGATTGAAGTGGAAAATGACTACAACTAAGTAATTTCCCAATCAAACTAGTCTCCTAAAAAAATCATGTTAAAGTTCACCTCTAGTGAATTGGCAAAAATGTAGCATATTTCGCAAATGCAAAATTCAGGCATTACTCAGAATTACGTAGCGAAAAAGAGGGAGGTCCCCTTTTGGTCCAATCAGGGACAGGGGATAATACTTGAAACCAAAAACTCCTTAGAAAAAAGTTTAGTACTGTAATGATGTGACACAGTGTATTCAAAAAATGCTGGTAGTCAAATATCCTAAAACCACCCAGAACCACTAATGCTACAATGTCAAAAATAATTTTCAATTCACATAAGAATTAACAAGTATAAAAATTACAGTAACAAATCATATATAAAAAAGCAGTACTGGCTTCTTCCAATAATTCTAAATTGTGTTTTTAGGATATTTGACTACCAGCAATTTTGAATACACTATGTCACATCATTACAGTACTAAACGTTTCTCTAGGGACTTTTTGGTTTCAACAATTACTCAGAATTACACCAGAGTAATGAAAATGATGCAGGGGCCTGACGACTGGTATATAACCTTCTTTCAGTCTTATATTTTGCTTGACCAATAAAACAGTCGACCTAAACACCAGAGGTACCTCGCAGACACACTCTCTGTGGGCCTGATTTTTGAAAGATGTTGCTTAATGTTAGGTGTTCTTCAAGAGAAAGTCACTTCAAAATCTTGGTTAATAGGGCCCTAAATCCTTTGAATGCACGGTAAAGAGTAACTATGAGTGACAATCTATCTGTTCAAAAGAGTCCAGCCCTAAGACAATCCACTAGAGTGTGCCTGATGCTTTGTCCCATCTGGAAAGACTTGAATACCCTCCTGTGTAAGAAGTACCTGATTGAGGGGGTCCTGGTATAGCACCCTTACTATATACTTATGTTTTTAGTCAGAGCCTAGTTTGTACAAAGAAATAAATGAATAGATGCAGAGCCCCAAAAAGTTTGAAGGAGCCTAGTACTAGAGGTGCAATATGCCAGTGCTAGTAACCCCAAACATGCCTAGAATGTGTTACACCTTACACCTTTCTTCCATCACCCTACCTTTCTTCTTTATTTCACTCTTGTGGTTTCTTTTCAACCCTCCTTTTCACCATTGTCTTTGTTTTCCTATTTTTTTTCTTCCTTCTTTCTCCCTTTTCAGCCTTTCTCTGTCTTGTTGTTCGGGAACTCAATCTGAGAATCTCCGATCTCTGCCTGACTGGAGAGTCTCCTTATAGTATAGGGAAAAGTAAAAAAAGTTGATTTAAATGGGGAAAATTGTCTAAATATTTTTATATTATATATTATTGTAAACTAATTGTATATATTTGTTTTAAATTTAGAAATATGCTACAACACTACTAATATAATTTTGAGTTCAATTGTTAATTGATTTAAATGTATTGAATAATTTTTCTGAAGTTTAAATTAAAAAATACATTCCCACCTAAAGTCAAAAACATAGATTTTTACTGTGCATTAATAATTATTAAAAGTGGTTTGTAGAATAAATAAAAAGTAATGTACGTATATTATATAAACATTTACATTTAAATCAAAAAGTGTATTGAAATATTTTATTATTAAATGATAAATAGTTTTAATGTTTATATTTTTTTACATCAAATTATATTTAGTTATATTTCTAGATACTTTTAATAATTGAATGTAACATTATTTCCAATGGGGCTTTATTTTAAATCCATACTTTAATTAGTTTCCATGCAATTGTGTTGCAGTGCCAGTAGTTGACCATGTGTGGTGCTGGACTTTCTTCAGCACTGAGCTGGAGTAATCTACTATCTTTTTGCATCCCATTTTAGCTGTAGTAACTTTAGAAGGGAAGTTTGTGAATAGCAATGGGCTTATTATTTTGTTGGTGGATGTTTGCCCCTCTGTAGCCTTGCCTAAACCTTTCCTTACTCCTCCCTAATCCCCTTCCCTTTAGATGTAAGTATTCCCCATTTTCCAGATGTACTTATGTGTACGGAGACTCCGCTGTTGGGGCACAGATCTATGCATGGAAACATATAAGAGCAGCAGAGGCATAAGCTCTGCACATAAGTTTGTGAATATCATTTTGTAGAACATTTGTAGTGCTATTGCAGTAGTACAAAACATACTACAAATAGGTTTGTGAATAGGCCCAACGGTTAATACTAAATCCTAGAAATGTCACAACTGATGCATAAGCATTGAAGCAGCCTTTCAAAAATGACTGAATTGTAAGGTTTGTAAAAATTATTACGAAAAAGCAAACAAAAACTGAATATATTTAAAAGCTATCCAAGAATAAACTCCACAATGTTATCTATGTATATGTGTTTGATTCTCCTTTCAGTTATATTCTCGGACTTATATTGCATTAAAGACCTGGTGGGATGAGGTCATCTGGTATAATTTCTCACGTGGGCTCTGTTCAGGCCCTATCTGTGGACACTACACACAGGTAAAACATCATAATCAAAAACTGCTGATGTCTTACAGTACATTATGTTTTAATCTTCATTGACAATAGTTCATTTTCTTTTTTCCCTTTGTAGCTTGTTTGGGCTAGGACACAGTATTTGGGCTGTGGGTATTTAAATGGGTCAAGATGTCCTGGGGAATTCACCTATGTTGTTTGCAACTATGGCCCCACGTAAGTATGACTAACTATTGATGTGGACAAAAGTGCCAGAATTAAAACACTATTTTAGAAATGTAAAATACATGTATACTGCTTTATTTTCAGTTTCGACGTGTAATGATGCCTGCATCATTCAAGGCAAACTTATTGCATTCTCTACAGGATCTAAGAGGTTGTGGTTCAGCCTTCATAAATCATTGGCTTCTTTGCCTCAGAAGCATTTAGTTATTAGCCTCAGATGTTGCCTATCACATCCTGCATTAGCCCTTAGGAGTATTTCTTTTATTTCAAGTTGTTTTTATTGATTTTCCAAAAAGAATGATACAAAATGAAATCACAGTAAAGTAACATAAGTAATAAAAATATTGACATATGAGAAACCAAGGAGAATTACATAAAAACTAAGAAAAAGAGGGCAGCAAGTTATCCAAGTGCGTTGCAGTAGAGAAATGCAGTTATGTTGGATAGAAACAGGTGTACTATGAACATTACATTCTACATACAACCCAAAGTACATTATATAGCACCATAGAGAACATAGTAAAATCACAACAATTTGTTTTAGTACAATCGAAGAACAATCTTAGGAGTATTTTAGTCTCACTTTCTTTTTCTTGGCTGTTTCAGTGTATCTTTCCTCCTTATGTTGGAAAACACGAGGGACAATTTTATATTTGAAAAGTTCACTGTGTCATTACACATTTAATTTCCCATCCATGCATTACATATATAAAGCAATCCTTTGTAATTGTTTTTTTACTGCAGCAGCCTTTTTTTGCTATTGTCAGCTCTCCAATGGGAGCATCAAACCCATTGCCTTTGCCAAAGTTTGTTTAAGGAAGCATATAATAATATGTGGCACAACCAAGTCAGATTTAAGATTGCAACTACCTAATGAAAAGCTTGTACAGGAATGCCAGTGTTGTATTAACATCCAAATTGACCAAGACTATTGCCAAAATGGAGATGGTGCTTGTTAGGAATCAATTGCATTGTTGCTACACCCTGCATAGCTCACCTTTTGATGGACGGAACTTAGCTGATTTTTGGGGTCTGCAAATCATAAATGTGTTTCTATGCCATTGAACCTGATGTGGCAATAGCACGCACCATTTGCAGCTGTGGAAACCCTATGCCAGTATTGCTTATGCACTCAAAGGTTTGCAGAACCTTTTATTGCTAGTTAAACTCTTTATTTTTATAATTTGACTCTCAGAACATGGTGTGAGCTTATACCTAGCATTGTACACATTTGGATGTATTTTCTGAGCTATATTTAAAGTATGGAGCAAGAGCTAATGCCAGATCTCAGTTTTAGAGGAAAGAATAGCTTTCACCTAGGTGTCAAACATTGACCACAAACTGTGAGACCATAAAGAGATTGATTCGGGTAACATAAACCTCGAAACAAAAGGGGCCAATTCACAAAAGCATATATGAGAAAAAGAAACAGTGTTACTAAAGTACTCTTTAGTATACTCTTGCATGCCTTTGAGTTGTCCAACAAGCTATTGGTAAAAGTGCAAAAATGACACTGTCCCATCTATTTGTAATAACTGTTATGAAGATTCCATGATTATTTTTATTTTATTTCCATTTTAGATGTTCTGGGGACATGCACTAACACAAGTAGTGGGTTATTGTTATAAGGATTTTCAAGGACTGCAAGCTCAGTGTATCCTATACCCAGCAGCTCGATCATTTGACTTTATCCTCACCAATATCTACTTGAAAACTTTGCTTCAAGAAAAAAAATGAAGTTCCAAGGTGAACTTGTCAAGCAGGTCCAAACATTGCTGCATGCCAGTTAGGTCCCCCTTAAGCCTTGCCAAGCCCCAGAGTCAGCCTTACCTCTCTCAAGTGTTCTCATCATACTTAACAATCTCCCTTAGCATTTTTCACCTGAATAAACTTTCATGGGTGATATTTTGTCATTGTGGGAAATATAAATTCTCAGTATATTGATTTGTTCTTTGACTAGATATTTCGCATTTTATTTCTTATCATGTTTTCAGTTTTACACTTTATATTCCCTGCCCCCCACCTGAGGTGGGCCAAGCTGACACATGTGCATCATCGAGACTTCGTTATACTTTGTCTATGAATACTTGTTCAAAGGGGCCATGGTGGGGGGGATGTTAAATTTTAATATTGACTAGAAATATTGTCAAACCGTTTATGTGGTTAAAATATTGTGACCAGAAAAATCTTAGCAGTGGTAATATGGGTAGTAAGTGCTATATGAAATACGAAATAAGTATATTGGTTGTAAATGTTATACTGTTATAGTGAAGTTTAAAATATTATTTACTTTATTCTTTCAATTATTCTGTTTTTTTGTATTGATTTATGCATTTATTGTATTATATATGTTATTCTAAAAAATATTTTTGTTGAATATTTTTATTTCAGGAAAATACTCATAAAACACATAATAACATTATATACACACAATTCATGCAACAATTATATACAATGTGCAATTTATGAAGTTTAAAATACATATAATAAAAAAAATAATGATTAAAAACAAAACTAAAAGAGGTTTAGCGTTTCCTTTGGAACCAAACAGATGTTGGTACTTGTACAAGATACCAAAACCCTTTAGGCTGGCTCTAATTGCTGAAATCCTAGATTACAGCACAGGGGTTGAATCCATTTCTTTCTTGCCAGGAGATACCTGGCTCAAAAAAGCAAGACATGTACAATATGTTCTTTCCCTACGACACATGCCTTACACAAATCAGTGTTGAACTTCCTTCTGTACCCCTTTCAAGTAAAGCAACTGAGCATGAAAGTACCAAATCCAAATTTCATATACAAGGTTTTAGCCCTATTGGGAACAATTTGATACAGGTATGCTTCATACCCAGGTGGTGGTTTAATATCCCAAAATGTATCTGCCAAGCTGCCAGGTTAAATGTTAGATTGCCACTTTTCTATAATGGAAGCCTAATAAGACCTCTTTAAAGCATCTCTTGCTGCTGGATTTAAAGACGTAGGGCCAGCCCACAATCTAAAGCAGTTAACCAGAGCTTTATAAGACATAATCAGTTAAAGGTTGTGTCCTTATCTAACCACAAAACTCTCTTAGACCATTCCTACATTGTCCCAACTCTGAGGTGGTCCACAATCTAACCTAATACAACAGTGGCCTGAGATGTACCAATTTATCAATTTTTTCCAAAGATGTGTCAAAGAACAATGGGAGAACTGGGATACTATGTGATAAGTTGAAAATAACAAAATAATAAGCTCTTTCAGTTTTCCCATCCCCCAGATCTCCATACCATAAAGGGCTGCCACATGAGTTGTGGCTCTGTTGGCATCTAAAGCTAGAGATATTGATCTATTTGCTGGAGATCTGTACAGTTTTACAATGGCTGCGGCTCTATATACAATTGTTGCTTTACTTTTTTGGGGACTAAGCTAAAGTGTGGTCTATCTTGGTTGCTAATTAGGCAATGATCAACCTCTTCTAGAATGTTTTCTGCCGATCTCAAATTACTAAGGAAGGATTTATGGAGTCTAAATGTCATAAGATTTGTCTTAAGAGTATTAATCCAGACGCACCTAGAGTTATAAACGGTTTTGAATCTATTCAGCAAATTCTGTCGTCTTACTGGATTCTTGAAATGCGCAAGATGTCATCCGCAAACTGCAGTCCTAGGTTGAATTTACCACCTAGCTTTGGGGTATCATGGGAGAATTCAAATAAATATCTGAATGCATCATTAATGAATAACGAGAAGAGTGTAGGCACCTGGACACATCCTTGATGTACACCTCTCTTTCTGGGAATTCTGTTAGTTAGTTCTCCCTGCTTCCCCATCTCACTTGGGCACATTGTTCTCATGTAGTCTTAAAATAATACATAGTAGACAACACATTTAGCCGTTGGAATAAGATCAAAGACAGCCTTCGAGTCTACGAAGACTACAAGCAAGTGTTCTTTAGATACCTTGATATATTTCAATAGGATAAGGACCAATCTAAAAGCCTGATTCATTGTCTTAACAGTAGCTCTAAAACCAGCTTAAAAAAGGTGATAAGATCTCCGCCTTGCTTGGAAAGGCCCATTCCTGAAACCTTACCAAGACCTGTATGCTGAACATCTTCTGGAAATTATCCAGCAAACTAATGGGCCTATAGTTAGAGGGGTTACTTCTGTTACCTTTTTTGTAGATCGGGAGGATTTCTGCCCCGGCCCAAGAATCAGGAATGGGAGTTCCTGCCATAGTAGCTTTTGAAAGTACATTGATATATGGAGCCCAGACTGCAATGTCCAAATAATAAAGATCTCTAGGTACCTTATCAGGAAAAGGAGCCTTACCTGGGTGAAGTGATTCTATGGCTTCCACAGTTTCACTAATGGAGAGTATGATCTTGCCTCACCAACATTAAAAATATTTCCATTATCTATGGGGTTTTAAGATTCAACCTCTCTATCTTGGTATGTAAAGAATGTATTTTAGACAGGCGATTAACCCATACATGTCACTGGATAAAATATTCAAGTTATGTGCTCTCTTCCAGAATGCCATGAGCCAAGATATGCCAGAACAAGGTATTGTCCCTTCTTTGGTAGGCCTCTGAAAAGTGTTTCCAATTGTCATCATTCCATTTGAGTTTGCATGAATGTACCAATCGCTCATATCACCCACTTGTAGCACGAATTGCTGGCGATCCCAAGAGTTAATAACTAAAATCAGGTCTGATTTAACCTTCTGGCACTTGCCTGTATACTAGTGAATGTGCCTTGTTTTGCCTGACTTTGAAGCTTTCAAGCATTTAATAAAGAACTATGCATATCAACAATGGGAATTTCATAATGGGGCATGTCCACAATTGGTGCAAGAGAATAAAGATTATAAATTTATTTGAGACTAGAATTAGTAGGTGTTACTTTAGGTCACTTGATCACCCTCCTCTTGTTCCCAACTAATGGCTCAACAGTGGACATTACATTCTGATAAGCTTCATCGTGTTACAACCCTTTGCCCATTATTAAATAGAGTGCATATTGATTGCTATTGCATCTAGAAATAATCTTGAAACTCACTAGCGTATCCCACAATTCTATATCAAGTAGAACATAGTCTATCCTATTTTTGGAACACCCTCTTAAAAGGCATAAGCTTGTTCCTTATCTGATTCAGTATGACCATTAAATGCATGCAGTCTGTACGAGATGGTTAGAGAAGCTAATTGCTTAGCAGCTACAAACCACTTTGATAAAGGGATTGCATCTAGAAGTGGGATGCTTAATATCTCTTACTTTTGCTCAGAAACAGAAGTAATGCAGTCAATTGCTCAAAAGTCATATTGACATCTCCCACTAAAATTAAATAGGGGCTGCCTTCAAGGGAGCGGAAATGTTCCTCTAAAACGTAGAGGGTAGGGGACTCTTTATTCTAGGATGTAGATCTATCATAAATGTTACATAAATATACAGAATGCTCATTCCTTGTCCTGATATTTAATCACAGAGTATCCAGGGAATTAATACACATCTCCTTGATTACATCAGTAACTGAGATCTTAACCCAGATGATAAGGCCCCCTGATGAATGGCCCATAGTAGTAGGGAGAGCATTAATGTAAAAGGTTCTAAACCCTGATTTATGGATCAGTCCGACCACCCATGTCTCCTCGAAACAACAGAGCTAGAAAGAATGAATAAAATCAGTCCAAGCCCGATCTACCAGTTTACTGCATAGACCATCTATATTCCATGACAGGAATTGTATTTGCTTAAGGAAAATGCAGTCACAGGACATCATGGACTACATCCTGGGCTACATTCATCCTCTCTCCCATTCACTATTACTAGACAAGGTTGATTTCGTCTCCCCAGCAAATCATGGGAGGGCTGTATGGGAGACATTCCTTGCTTTAGACCCACGCAAACCATTAAATAAAATATAGTTTTTTTTTAATTGAAGGATTGGTAGTATTTTATTTTAAATTATATAATAATTAAGGTTATTTAATTATGGGTTAATTATGTATATCTTTGTATTGCTACTTTTTTTGTCAAATCTGTTTTATTAGTATTTATTTAACCCCTTGCATGCTGACGACGGAGCGGTTCCGTCATCAGCTACGGGTGAGCTGTGCTGATGACGGAACCGTTCCGTCATGACTCCGCCCGCGCAAGGCGGAGTCAGCATGGGCGGGGAATTCCCGCCGCACGCAAGGGGTTAAGAAACAGTACAGTGATAAACAGCACATTGCAGCGGACTTGTCCCTGGCCCTCGCTGACGACACAGCATCAGGGTATATCAGGCATACTACTGCAGTCTCTCTACCTGCTAATCATGGGGCACAAAATTGTATGCACATTAAGAGTAAGGTTACCCACCCAGCGCTGGCCAAGCACGTGCTGCCAGGGCCAGCACCCCAGGGCAAGTCCACAGGTGTCCACCCGCTGAGTCTCTGTGTATCAACGTAAATGAGGATGGATCCTCTCAGCACCGGGTATGCGCACAAGATTGACATTTTCGTATATAAAACAGTTGAAACCAAACAGTGAACGGAATATACGTAGAAACAATTGCTGCTGCAGGAAAAAACCAATACCTACTGCCCCCCACACACATCTAGGACAGCCCCCCCTCCCACCTCCCCGCACTCTCCCCTACTCTGTTCGCAGTTATAATGCACTCCGGGAGCCCAAGTGCCCTCACAGGTTAAGGGGTTCTCCAACTAGTTGGTTGAACTGGAACACATCACGCAGCATACCCCACCCGTTCCAGCAATACCACTCAATCCTCGACTGCTCTTGCGCCCCCGTCTCCCCGGCCCGCTGCAAGGCACTCAACAAGCATTCCCACCGCTCCGCCATTGGCTCCCTCCGGAGACCGACCGTTTCCTCCCTGCGTATAGCCGTCGATTCCGCCCGGGCCCACGTCTGAAGGGAAGAGATGAACGCCTGCGTAGTCGGCGGATCACCCGCCTTCCAACGCCTCACGAGGAGACGCACGGCTACCACTAACCCCAGGTCTAAGAAGCGAGAAGATGCACTGTCTTTGGGTGGCCTCTTAAATTGATGCAGAATATACTCCGGCCACTCCAGAGGTATGGTACGACCAGTGCATCTACGGAGTAACGCGCCTATTGAGCCCCAATAGGAGGTCCGCCTGGGACAGCTCCATAGAAGGTGGAGAAGTCCTGCATCCAGCTCTCCGCACCTGGGGCAGGACGCGTCCGCGCAGTGGAAATATATATTTATGAGTGCAGGGGTGAGGTAGGCCCTATGCACTATATAGAGCTGTATTTGACGGAATCTTAGATTTCTGGGAATGCGCACTGGACTTTTGAGTATTTTGCCCCAGTCTTTGTCAGATAGTGCCCTACCCATGTTCCGCTCCCATTTGACCCTGAGGGAAGTCAAACTAACCCCTGTGTGTATCCTCAATGACCCCGCAAACCAATGCACCAGGTGTCTGCTCCACCCCATGACATGCAGGTATTGTATGGTTAAATGAGTCTCAGGCTCTGACGCCACCAGAGACCGGTGCAGGAGGAACCCCCCCGGGGGAAGCCCATCTTCCTCTACCAGTGTCTCATACGGGACCAGCACGCCGTCCCGGTAGAGGTGTCCCAGTATCTGTATATCTGCTTCTTTCCAATGGTCTAACATGGGTCGTGCGAGGACTCCGTCACCCCCCAGGAAAGCCTCAAGCGGCACCGCAGGCTCATATGTAAGAACCCCCCGGGTAATGTAAAGTGCTCTACGAAAACACTTGTAAGCTACCGCCAGCAGTAGCGGGGCAGGCCATGTCGGCGTCGCCAATGGGTGGAACAGCTGTGTGATGCGCTCCAGTGGGTACTGCGGATCCACTGTTGCGGTGTCTTCCCTACCTCTGTCTGCCAGCCATCTGGCGATCCACTGCAGCTGTGCCGCCAGATAATATTGCTCAAAGTAGGGGGCAGCCAGCCTGCCACTATCTGTTGGGAGGAACAATTTCCCAAGCGCCAACCGGTGTCTGGAGGGTCCCCATATGAAGTCCCGAGGCATTTTGTTGAGCGATGTGTAGAAGGAGGGCGGCACATAGAGGGGCAGATTGACAAAAAAGTACAGGAGTGTAGGGAGCATAATCATTTTGGTCAAGGCCACCCTGCCTGTCGTGGTCAGCGGCAAGGTAGTCCAAAAACGGATTTGGGATCGAAGTGCCGTCACAGCCCTACCCAGATTGCTGTCAAATAGATTAGCCGCCGGCCTGTAAATCTGCACCCCGAGGTACAGAAAAGTGTCCGCCTTCCATTGGACACGCGTTTCACCTAGGCAATACCCCGGATCATCTGTTTCTGGGTCGAAGGCATAGAGACATGACTTTCCCGCGTTCACTTTGAGCCCCGAGACAACCGCAAACTGCTCCAGCACCTGGGCCAGCCTCTCCGGTATATGCGCCACATCCCTAACAAACAGTAGCAGGTCGTCTGCATAGATCGAGACCTGATGGGTCGCATCTCCCAGCGGAATCCCCGTGCCCAGTGTCTGTCGCAGCTGTTACGCCAATGGCTCCACCACTATCGCAAACAGCAGCGGGGACAGGGGACAGCCCTGGCAGGTGCCCCGGCCCACCGCCACTGCTTCGGAAATATATGGACCCAGCCGCACCCGAACCGTAGGATTCGTGTAGAGAAGTTGAATCGCCTGCAAGAAGCCCTCACCCAGCTCGTAGCGCGAAAGCACCGCAGCAAGTTACCTCCACTCCAGACAGTCGAAAGCCTTCTCCAAGTCGATGATCAGACATCCTGCCCTGGGCCAGAATCTTGTTGCCTCCGCCTCCACTCGAAAGAATCGCCTGAGATTCAGGGATGTGGACCGTGCCGGCACAAACCCGTTCTGGTCAGGGTGCACTAGGTGTGGGACCACTGCTGCGAGACGCTCTGCTAAGATTTTCGCAAAGAATTTATAGTCCACGTTCAGCATTGCGAGCGGCCTGTACGAACCCAAAGCGATGGGGGATGCAAGGTACGGGGGAGCGAGCCCTCGTCTAAGGCCGTATTGAACAACTGTAGTAGCAGAGGCGCCAGAGTGTCTCTATTTGCCTTATAATATTCCGCAGGCAGGCCATCAGGCCCGGGGGGTTTTCCTGTCGCCATGTCTCCAATCGCATCACCCACTTCCTCCAGGGTGAGTGGAGCGTTGAGTCCGCCCCTATGATCTTCCATTGCCACTGGTAAGACGAGGGCGTCCAAGAACGCCTCCAGCGCGGTTCGAGGCCCTGTACCTCCAGACTGATAGAGCTGCTTATAATGCGCATTCAGGGCACGATGAATTTCCCTCTGAGTTTAAAAACATGTGAACGGTTACAAACAATATAACAGGAAGGGCGAGTCCCCATTGGAACGTACGTCCAAACAGTGTCAAGATCCACCTCACTATAGTGAGCTTAACTCAGCGTGGTCGCTGATTAGGTTTGTGCGCCGCCAACAATCTCAGTGCGCTGCACCCCTAACACTTATCGCTTGAGGTCTCGGGAGGTGCCCCCTTGCACCGAACACCCCACCTACTCTGCAGTGGCATGCGTCTCCCGTAAAGGAGCCCCCTACGCTAGGTAGTTAGCAGCATGTGCCGGTCGCATTCCAGTGATCACAGCCCGCTGCCCCGCAGCCCAACAAGCATTTGTGGCCATACTGCCACACTCTAGGGGAGGCATTCATATCCCAGCAGCCACTCTTTCTCGCACACAGCAACAGTAGGAGGCAAGACAGTATCATCAACAGCCAAGAAGCTAGCAGCAAGTTCCCTACATCCCAAGGCCCCCTGGGGATATCACATGAGTAGGTCCGCCGTCTGTGGTGTCACTACCGGCATGGCCGCATCATCAGAGAGCACCGTTGAAGGTGAGGATGGGTCGCTGTTGCCTGACTCGCTCCGTGTCTTCGAGTTCTGCCTGCTCTCGCCATGTATCACTCCCAGGTTCACGACCATTTCAAGGGCTTCCTGCCGCTCGAGGCGCTTTTCCTTCAGGTTGGGAGCCTCTGGGCCGGTGTTCGGGCAACGATGGGCACCCCGGTGTCTACGCCTCCTTGACTTCTGCACCTGCCATTCACCACCTCCCTCTGCGAGCTCAGGCCTCCGCCTCCACTCGAAAGAATCGCCTGAGATTCAGGGATGTGGACCGTGCCGGCACAAACCCGTTCTGGTCAGGGTGCACTAGGTGTGGGACCACTGCTGCGAGGCGCTCTGCTAAGATTTTCGCAAAGAATTTATAGTCCACGTTCAGCATTGCGAGCGGCCTGTACGAACCCAAAGCGGTGGGGTCCCGGTCCGGCTTAGGCAGGGAGACAAGGAATGCTTCCTGCAAGGTACGGGGGAGCGAGCCCTCGTCTAGGGCCGTATTGAACAACTGTAGTAGCAGAGGCGCCAGAGTGTCTCTATTTGCCTTATAATATTCCGCAGGCAGGCCATCAGGCCCGGGGGGTTTTCCTGTCGCTATGTCTCCAATCGCATCACCCACTTCCTCCAGGGTGAGTGGAGCGTTGAGTCCGCCCCTATGATCTTCCATTGCCACTGGTAAGACGAGGGCGTCCAAGAACGCCTCCAGCGCGGTTCGAGGCCCTGTACCTCCAGACTGATAGAGCTGCTTATAATGCGCATTCAGGGCACAATGAATTTCCCTCTGAGTGTACACCATGACTCCTTCCGCAGTGCACAGCGCACCCATGGGGACAGGGCGTCCTTCGCTTTGCACCAGCCAGGCCAGCAACCAACCTGCTCTATCCGCTTTGGCGTGCGTCCTGGCTGTGTGTGCCGCGTAATTATGACAGCGCAGCAGCTCCAGAAGCAGCGTGTGCCCAGTACGCAGTTTGCCGAGCGCACGCGAGTGCTTGCCCGTCCCCTCACTGTCCCCTTCGTAGCGGAGGAGCTCCAACTCCAGTTTCGCCAGGGAGACCGATAACTTTTTACGGATGTTCCACATGGCCCCTAGGCAGTGCCCGTGGATAGCCACTTTATGCGCCTCCCACTCCACCAGTGTGCTGCTTGCCGACCCCGCATTATCCTCGAAATAGGCCAGAATGGTCGTGCCCAATGACGACTGAAACTCAGCATCCTCAAGTGCAGCTGGCTGTAGCTGCCACATGGGCACAGGGGGCAGTCTGCCTCCCAACTGATCTTAAACCAAAGCGGATTGTGGTCTGAGTTCGTCCTTCCTAGGTATTCGGACTCAGCAAGTAGCGGAAGCAAGGACTGTGTACCTAGTATTCTGTCCAGGCAAACGTGGAGGTCGTATACTGGGGAATAGAAGGAGTAGGTTCTGTCTGCAGGATGTTGTACGTGCCAGAGGTCACATACCCCCCAGTGAGTGAACCAATTCCTGAATGCATGCGCGGTGGACGCTACTGTTGCAGCCCGAAGGGGAGGGAAGGATCTATTCAAGTGCATGTCCAGCACCATGTTGAAGCCCCCCCCCCGAAGCAGCCAGGGGAGCCCAGCATACGGGTGAAGGATATGATTCAAGCTCTCTAAATAAGCAGACTGCTCCACATTTGGAGCGTACAGCGACCCTAGCAGTATTACCTGGCCATTCAGACGCCCTCACGCCAGCGTGTACCTACCCGCAGGATCCACCCGTGTGCCTGTGCAGATGAATGGGACACCCGCCCGCACCTAAATCAAAGTGCTGCGCGCGTGTGCAGAAAAGGTTGTGCCAAAGATCTGTCCTCTCCAGCACCTGCGCAGCTTGTCTAGTTCGGCCAATGTCATATGTGTCTCCTGGAGAAATGCTATTCCCACCCCGTGACGCTGGAGGTAGGAGAATACTGAGTATCGGCGAGAGGGGGTATGCATACCGCGGATGTTCCAGGACATTAGGTTAGTGTGTGCCATGAGCCAGTTCTATGAGCACACGCGCCGGAGGGAGGGAGCTCCCGGGAGGGGGTCTGGGGACACCAACGTGGGCATGAAGACCAAAGAGCTGCATTTAAAAACATGTGAACGGTTACAAACAATATAACAGGAAGGGCGAGTCCCCATTGGAACGTACGTCCAAACAGTGTCAAGATCCACCTCACTATAGTGAGCTTAACTCAGCGTGGTCGCTGATTAGGTTTGTGCGCCGCCAACAATCTCAGTGCGCTGCACCCCTAACACTTATCGCTTGAGGTCTCGGGAGGTGCCCCCTTGCACCGAACACCCCACCTACTCTGCAGTGGCATGCGTCTCCCGTAAAGGAGCCCCCTACGCTAGGTAGTTAGCAGCATGTGCCGGTCGCATTCCAGTGATCACAGCCCGCTGCCCCGCAGCCCAACAAGCATTTGTGGCCATACTACCACACTCTAGGGGAGGCATTCATATCCCAGCAGCCACTCTTTCTCGCACACAGCAACAGTAGGAGGCAAGACAGTGTCATCAACAGCCAAGAAGCTAGCAGCAAGTTCCCTACATCCCAAGGCCCCCTGGGGATATCACATGAGTAGGTCCGCCGTCTGTGGTGTCACTACCGGCATGGCCGCATCATCAGAGAGCACCGTTGAAGGTGAGGATGGGTCGCTATTGCCTGACTCGCTCCGTGTCTTCGAGTTCTGCCTGCTCTCGCCATGTATCACTCCCAGGTTCACGACCATTTCAAGGGCTTCCTGACGCTCGAGGCGCTTTTCCTCCAGGTTGGGAGCCTCTGGGCCGGTGTTCGGGCAACGATGGGCACCCCGGTGTCTACGCCTCCTTGACTTCTGCACCTGCCATTCACCAGCTCCCTCTGCGAGCTCAGGCCGCGCGCCCTTCCACTGCCCAGTTTCCTCCAGCCAGTCCCAAACGTCTGATGGCACATCAAAGAAGCGGGCCCCATCCTTGGTGATCACTCTGAGTCGGGAGGGGAACAGGAAGGAGTACGGAAGACCTAACTCCCACAACTGCTTCTTCACCGCCAGATAGGTGCTTCGTCGTCCCTGCACCGTCGCCTTGTAGTCAGGGAAGAACATCACGCGACTGCTCCCGACTGTGAGGGTGTCCAGTTTCCTTGTTTCTCTCAGCACCACGTCCCGGTACCGATAATTAAGCAGTTGAAAAAGGAACGGGCGAGGTCGGGCTCCAGGGCGAGGCTTGTGCGTCGGCACCCTGTGCGCTCGCTCCACCACAAAGTGCTGGGACAACACCTCCGGGGGCAGAAGGTCCCTCAGCCAGGACTCTGTGAATCCCTCCGGATCTTTCCCCTCTTCGCCTTCCGGTAGCCCGACCACGCGGACATTATTACGGCGGGAGCGGCCTTCCGCATCTTCCATACGATCCTCCAGTACGTGTACTCTGTCGAGGATGTCCTGAAGCGCCGAGGTATGTTGTTGAACCACCGGCTGCAGTCCCTGAAATGTTTGGCGTTGGTCCATGACTGTGTCCAGCAGCTTACGATGGTCTGCGCGGAGCAAGGTGAAATCCGACGTTACTTTATCGATTCGGTTCTCAAGGGATGTCTTTGTCTGCTCCGTTGTGGTGCCAATGCGCTCCACCGCAGCCTGTACGGAGTCCATTTTGCCTGCAAGGGCCTCTGCCGGACCCAGACCATCACCCAGTGAGCCATGCGGCTGACTTGGTCCTTTATCTCTGAGCCTGCCCATTACGAGTTGCTGCGCAGAGGGCATCCACTCACACCGGCAGTTGCCCAGTCTGTTGATCCAGGTCCCCACAGAGGGTTCCGCTAGGTAAGCACTTCCCTAGTCCAATGCCAGTAGGCGCTGCTCAAGGAGTCTCCGAGTCAAACCCAGGCGTCCCCCCAGGCAAGGCGCCGGCACCTAGGAGTCCACACTCACCCCTCTGGTACCTCGAAGGGAAGGGGGGGAAAGGTCAACCTGCACCACACTGTCCAGCGGAGGTGCACCACTCCAGTCTTGCGGGGGCCCGCACCAGTAAATCTGTGCAAGAAGTCGCTGCCACTTCCCCTCAACAGCTCCCAGAACCTAGCGAGCAGGGCCTCAGCAGCAAGGTTCGAAAGATAGCACACAAGTCCCGTAGCACAGAGTTTTCCCCTGAAGCACACCACCCAGCATGGGCCAGAGGCGATCGTCCCGACAGCCGCACCAAACTAGAGAGGACCAACAACCCCCAAGGAGAGCGCAACTCCGTCAGCTAGTGGCGCCCAGTGCCCGGTCTCAGCTGTCGCAGCCCAGGGGCAACAGAGATAGTCGCTAAGTTGGCCCCGGGTAGCTCCCAATGCGATTATCTGCTCCAGCACTACTGTCCAGGCTAGGGGCAATCTCCAGCCAGGTGTGGCCACAATAGCCGTCCAGTCTCAGTCCCCGCCAGCCGGTGCCGGTCCCACATGCGCAGCAGCAGCAATCCACCAAGTACCCCAGCTCACCGCTGCGACTCACCAAGACAGTCCCAGGTGACTCCCGCTCGATCACAGACAGACAGGCGCCAGCAGCAAAGCGTCAGCGGCCCCCACCTTACAGTCAGGACAAGCAGTACATTCCTTCGATGCTAGCGTCCTCTCCGCCTGCCCCACAGGCGAGTCAAGATGGCGCCCACAGCTCCGCTAAGATGGCGCCCGGCACTTAGTATTGGCGGCCTAAGAGAGCGCTAAACGCAAGTGGGGATGTCTTCCTGAGTAGCGTGAGACACAAGCAGCCAGCCTCACACAGTTGCCATCCAATTCAGGCCTCATCGCAGTTTGGGTGCACCCAAGCCTCTGTGCCCCCCAAGCCCCGGGGGAACCAGTGATGTCCTCCGTAGCAGTCGTGGCCCCCAGACAGGAACAGCTCGATTCTCAGGGGCAGCCCTGCCCAACCCAACAGTCACGGCCCCTGGGGGGCTTCCCAGGCTGCCGACACAGGTCAGACACCGGTCCCCCGCCTCACCTCCAAGACAGAGGCTGTGTTGGCTGCAGGACGCGTCCCTGCGGGGCAGGCGCTCTCCCAGGCTCCGTGCGCGTGCAACTTCCGCACCTGGGCCGCCCAGATCCGTGCCCAGACTCCTCACCGCCCAGACTCCTCCCGATTATGATGTCGGACAGATTACCACGACTGGCCATCAATGGCGGTCTGCCCGACATCGGAGGCTGGGATCTGACCCTTGCATAGTGATGATTGTGGAGGCACTCCCGTAGGGATTACGAACGATGCCCGTTTTCCCTCTGTCCCTCTGACTGTTAGGTAAAGGCAGATGGAATGGGACTTTGGGGGCCCCTCTATTGGCCTCTGCTATGGAGTCAGGGGGCCCACTTGTGGTGCCCCCAAACATCCATGCAACGTGTGACAAGCACAGCATGGTTCCTGGCACATGGTGGATCAACTAATGCCTTTTTCAATTGTGGTTTGTGCTGCAGCCCTTTTTTGGGCCACAGCACAAGCCGCAATTGAAAAGGCATGTTTCCGACTGTCTTCATGGTGGTCGCTTCGTAATGAGGTGGGTGGAGCCACCAACTGCATGTCGGGTGGTCTCCATCCCGCTACAAAGGCTGTCGGACGCTCGTCATTACCGACATTGTAATGAGAGACAGAGAGTTTAATGTTTGCTTTAAGTTATTTGAGTTATTCTGTTGCTACTAAGAAATACATTTTAATATTATTTTTATTAATTGTTTTAATTATTTAAACATTAAAACGTACTTGTTTGTTTAACTATATATTTTAATGGTTTTCATTTGAAAATTTTTTTTTGAAGTACTTATATTATTTGGTGTAGTGACAGTGAACCCCCAAGTATATGTTCTTTGTTAGACTGGAGATAGAATTATAAACCATTAGAACAAAAAGGACAAAACTAATATTACAAAATGGGCTATTTACATAAAGATTACATAAAGCTATAGAGAGTACAGAGTAAGTTATTCTTGGGAATGAGAGTGAAGAGTAAATAGGAGCAGGGGAAGTTGTAAGGATGGAGGGAGATTGAGGAAGGGGAGGGAGGAGTAGACCTGGAACAGATAGGCGTGGAAAGGGAGGGGAGCAAGGGGCGAAGGGAGGGAGTAGGGTAAGGCACAGGCGGAGACAGGGCGGGGGGATTGGGAGCAAAGGGGAGGGAGTAGCATACTGGGGAATCATAACGAGGGAGAAATGGAGGGGTGAGAGACCTGAGGGCAATTGGGGGAACCATAGATGGGACGGCAGAGTGGACGCCAGCGACCGAAGTAGAGAATTATGGACACCAGTATTTACTAAGAAGGTGCAATTTGAGGTCTCTTTTGAAGCTGGAGTAGGAGGGATTACACTGGAGGTCTTTAGAGAGGGAATTCCAGATGGCTGGGGCGTTTCCGGAGAAGGAGCGGGATTGCATGGATTTCTCATTTAACAGAGGGTGGACAAGAACGAGAGCGTTGGTGCTCCTCAACTGCCGGGAGCAGCCCGCTTTGTGGAGTTTATCTGAGAGGTACAGCGGGGTGTTTTGGTGAAGGGCTTTGTGTGTAATGCATGCAATCTTGTAGGAGGATTTACCTTTGATGGGCAGCCATTTGAGGGCTTGAAGGGCAGGGGAGATGTGGTCTTAACGTTTGTAGTCGGTGATGAGCCTAGCGGCTAGGTTGAGTACAGTTTTGAGTGGAGTTAAGTGTATTTTGGGTATTCCAGAGAGTATAGTGTTACCATAGTCTATTCACAAGAGGACCAGTGATTGGACCTCTGATTTTAAGTCATCCACAGGAATAAAGGGTTTGATTTTCTTGAGGTGACGAAGAGTGAAGAGAACTCCTTTAGCCACATTTTTTATATGGGAGAAAAGAGTTAGTTTATTGTCAATGGAGATGCTGAGAGATTTTACTGAGTTGGATAAGGTGAGCGAGCAGTTGAGGGCGTTAAGGTCAGCGATCCAGGAATGGATGGGGAGCAGGCTGTTTTTAGGAGAGAAGAGAATGATTACGTTTTTTTAAGGGTTATTATTATTATTATTATTATTATGTTTCTTATATAGCGCCTGAATCGACCCCCGAAGGGATATCTCCGCGCTTGCCTTGGGAACCCGTCCTGGCTTTTCCCTGTGAGATAGCCCCTACAGGGCATCCCCAAGGTGAAAGCCAGGCATCCCGCCGCGGGGGGGGGGGGCCGTTGTGGAGATTTAGCAAGCTTAATGCCCAGAGTTGCAGAGTGTGAACCCATGATTAGGTCAGGCACCGAAGCGAGAATTATCGAGTCCGTGGACATTTGAGCTCAAGACCCTGCCGCGTCGGGAATTGAACCCTGGTCCCGGGTTTGACCTCTGCTTCAGGGTCTGCCTGCTCTAACCAGTGAGTTTGAGATGATTGTGGTGGAACCAGGATTGGATTTTAGTCAGGGTGTTATTGAGGTGTAGAATGTCGGAGTGGGATTTAATCTTTAGTAAAGTTGCGCATCATCGGCATAGAAGTGGTAATTGATTCCAGCTTGCTTTAGAATGAGGGTAAGGGGTTCCATGAAGAGGTTATAGAGAGAGGGAGAGAGAATAGATCCCTGAGGGCCACCTAGGGAGACAGGGGTAGGGTTAGAGAGGCAGTCATGGATTTTGATTTGTTGAGTTCTGTGTTGTAGAAAAGAGGTGAACCATTTGAGAACAGTCCCATTAAGGCCAAAGCGAACTTTAAGTGTGTTAAGTAAGGCAGAGTGGTTAACTGTATCAAATGTGGCAGAAAGGTTGAGGAGAATGAGTAGGCACGACTCACCTTTGTCGAGGGAGTGATGAATGTCATCAACTATATTAACCATGGCAGTTTCAGTCCTACAGCCTTTTCTGAAGCCTGATTGCAAGGGGTCAAGAAGATTGAAAGCGTCAATGTGTTTATCCAATTGGAGCAGGGCACATTTTTCCAGGGCTTTGGAGAGAAGAGGGAGGTTAGATATGAGGCGACGATTGTTAAGGCCATTAGGACCAGCAGTGGTATTTTTGAGAATGGTAAAATCTAGACAAGCTTACATGGGAAGGAAACTGAGTTACATTGAGCAAACATAACACAAATAGTAAAACCAAGACAGGCTTGGATGCAAGTCAGTAGTAAGGGAAGAGAGGTCTGAGCGAGGGGGAAGAGGAGTGGAAAAATCAGAGTAATTCAGAAAGAGAGTTCACAAACAAGGTAAGCACACATAGACATTTTCAGACTTCAAACTAGTAAAAGGCAAGTCAGGGCCAGCGGTAAAGGTGAAGTGGGTAATTGCAGTTCAATGAAAAACAAAAGAGAATAAAGGGATCAAATAATGCAAAAAATATGAGAACAAGCAGAAGAGCGATTCTGCCAACACCTGCTTATATACTTTGCTCAGTTTTTGTTAGACTGGAGTTAGTCTAGTATATCTAACCCTTCCAATGTATACATTTACCCATTTTTTGCTAGACTTGAGTTACAATAGTAAATCTGACCCCCATTACTTTCACTTTTCCCTATGTATGTTAGATTGGACTTAGAATAGTAAATATGCCCGCTCTAATGTATATACTTTGTTCAATGTTTATTGACTATATTTTACACACAACCCAATCCAAATGTATGCATTTTCTCTAACATCTTTTATATTAGACTTAGAATAGTATATCTGATTCTCCCCTCCCACCATCCAAATATATGTATTTTTTCCAAATCTTGAAGGGTATATGAATATTTTCTTTATTTTTTTAATGTTTTGGTTTGAAATAACTATTAGCTATTTCTTTCAGTACTTTTGTAAAACATTTTGAGGCATTATAAAAGTGTATATTTTAAAAATGAAAACATTTCATTTTCTATGCGTGGTCAGTTTTTTACATTTATTTTTATTTCATATTAATTTTAGTCACTTATTTTTAAGATGTATTTTAATAGTTTTACAATTATATAGTATGGTTATAATTAAAAACAAATACTAATTATACACGTTTATATTGTGTTTTATTATAATATACTTTATTTTTTTAATATTTTTTATTTTTTTAAGCCATAAATGTAACAGATATCATATACATGTCCTTACATTAGAGAGGTGGACACAATAACAAGAAAAATAGAATGACTAATTAAGTAAACAAAGAAGGTACAAAAATTAAAGAAAAAGAAAAAAACAAAAATCTTATACCTTTAAAGCCACAAATAAAAGACAAAAAAAGAAGAAGATAAAACACCATCATGGGTAAATAACGCTTTGTGGTTCCCATAACTGGTCAGTCCAAATCTGATTAAATTTCAACCAAGAACGCGATCCCCTAGTTTTAGCCAAAGCAAGTTCCATTTCATAAACCTGTCTAAGTAGAACCCCTAATTCATTAACACTGGGACTTTTTACATCTACCCAGGCTCTAGCAATACATAAACAGGTACAAACAATATTAATAGTAGCCAGGATATTCCAGTTCCTTACAGCCCCACTTCTAAGCCCAAGAAAAACTTATTTTGCAGTATGCTGTTAATTAGGCCCATGAGTGGGCTGAGAATACTGATGACCCCCCTCCAGAATTAGAGAATCAATAAACATATGCCTAATGTCTGCCGCATACAGCCGGCATTTTGGACAATATGATTTTTCTGTGTTGCCAGAAGCCCACTTAGAAATAACTGCTGGAGTATAGTACAACATGTACACAGCCTGCTGCTGTTGCAACTTTAAATTAACTGATGTTACCCCTTGATCTAGTACTTCCATACTCTCCCAGATGTCCTCAACAGCTATTTCCATCTGTAAGACCCGGCTACGTTTAGCTGCGATTTGTAAGCTAACATCGCTAGCCCGAGCCAGAGGTTTTTGATAGACCAATTAACCCCCGACCAGTGCATGTATATATTCTGGCCAGTATTTCTGAAGATTTTGGCAGTGTTAATACTTCTTGCCTCATAAAAAATAATCCCTGACCTGCAGGTATTTGAAGAATGTTTTTTGCGAGAGGCCAAATTTGTTCTTAAGTGCAATTAAAGAACGAAACCCCTGTCAATCATAAAATTGGCCGAGTCGGGTCATGAGCTTAGTATGCCAGTCTTTACCAGTACGATCCAGGAATATGTTGGGCATCGCTGAATTGCCCGATAGCACGGTGTATTGATATTGTGCCGGGAAAGAGTATTGCTTACTTATGTCAAGCAAAATCCGATTTATGTCTATAATTACCTTAAGCTTACCCTTAAACTTACCCGCTTGAAATAATTGGGGTCGGTGGCTTTAGTCAACATAAACCCCCCTATTGGGCCACAAGTAAGCTGATACGGTAACAGTGCTGGGCCGGCTTCCAGTCCGCAGAGCAGACCATGGAGCCGACCAGCAAAAGATGCCCAAAACTAGAATAAAAAATCTGGGAGCTTAAAACCTCCCTGTGTGCATTTTAATCTCATAAACTTGAGAGTATACGCCCATATGAAACTACCTACAACACTATTCAATTTCTTAAATAATGATGGGGGACACATAGTGGTGTAGAGCGAAACAAATATAGGAATTTAGGTAGGATATTCATTCTTATAACATTACACGTTCCATAAATACTCAATGGTAGTCGCTGCCAACTGCGCAATTTGGCTGCAGCAGTTTTCAAAAGTGAATCGTAATTTCATTTAATAATATCCTTAACCTAACTACAGATGCTTACTCCGAGATAAATTGCACACCGGGTAACCCCCAATGTTGTAGGATAGACATCAGAATAAAAATTGACAACTGTGTGAATCTTTGTGGGATTTAGCTTATAGCCTGAAAAGGAGCCAAATAACTCAGCCTGTTGCATATTGTGTAATGGTGTCGGCCGGGTTAGTGGAGTAGACCGCAATATCATCCGCATACCCTATAACCTTGAGTTCAATACCATTAAGACTAACGGGGAAAATCCTTTCGTTAAGCAGTAAATGCCTTATGTATGGCTCGATATAGAGAGCAAATAACAAAGCTGACAGGGGACATTCCTGTCACGTCCCACGTTGTACATCAACGTTAACAGTTGTCAAACATTCACGTTGATTCTGGCAACCGGCGTCATGTACGGTATCTGTACCGCTGAGATGAACCTGGTCCCAAAACTGAGTGCCTGCATGGTAAGCCATAAAGCCTCCCAGGCCACTCTATCTCTATATTTGTATAATAAGTTTGCTCGAAACATCGAAAGCTGTGATAGCAGTGCCTATGTGGGCCATTGTATCTCGTCCAGGAACAAAGCCATGTTGCTGTGCTGATACCAACTTATGGATGAAGGGAGCTATCCAGGACGCCAGAATTTTAGAAAAGATTTTGGCATCTGCATTGATGAGTGATATTGGACGATAAGAGCTTCTATCGTCAAGAGGTTTCCCTTTTTTTAGGGAAGACCACAATATTAGTTATTCTTCATGAATCAGGCGAATCGCCCCCTTAAAAATACCCAAGGTAAGCTGCAGATAGACCGGTGCCAACAGATCCTGAAAAAACATTATAAAATTCAAGCGGGATGGCATCATCAACAACCGCCTCTCCCAAGGGTAGAGACTGAATAGCTTCCTCCACCTCAGCCAACAATATATCTTTTTGTAATTCGTCATCATCGAGACAATCCAATCGGGGCAGGAGAGTTGCCTGCAGATAATCAAGGCAAGTATGTTGAGAGAATGAGGAATCAGCTGTATGCAAGTCAGCATAATACAGCCTAAATTGCTTCGTTATATCCGTTGGCTCAGTAAATGACTTACCACCCTCTCCTCTAATAATTTTGACATTGGTCTTGGCCTTTTGATCAGCAATCTGAAGGGCTAGCACTCGTCCCACCCTCTCTCCATATTCATATTGGGCTGCTTTGTGTTTATGATATTTAGAAGCAATGTTATCCACTAAGCCCCTTTTGATTTTAGATTGTATTCTTGAAAACTGAATATAGATTGCCTGTGCTCCCGCATCACCAGCAGTAATCGCACCAGCATGCCGGCGCTCTAATTCTATAAGCTCTCGCCGAGGCAATTCAGTTGCCTCTATAACCATTCGATTTTGAGCCAGAATAAAACGTAGAGTTTCCCCCCGACAAACGCCTTCATACAATCCCAGACACATGAGATATTAGCCGTACCTACATTTATGTTTAAATACTCCCTCAAAGCCCCTCCGATATCTGCCACATACTTAGGGTTACTAAGTAAGTGTCTCGGGAATGTGATGGGGAGAGTAGCTTTTCTATCTCCAAGCTGTCTCTGTAGAGTCAGCATGACAGGAATGTAATATGTAATGATCTTAGAACAAATCTCCATCAATGCATTTTCCAAAAGCGACCTCTTGGTGAAAATCATGTCTATAAGGGGGTACTGTTTATGTGGGTGTGAATAGAAAGAGTAGCCTGGCAGTGTAGGATATACCACTCGCCAAGCATCGTCAAGCTGATGAATATACAAAAGCCCCCGAATTGCTACCCTAGTTTTAGACATTCCTGTCCGACTTCTACTATTGGTGGTATCTATTTTACTGTCCATTTTGCAATTAAAATCACCCAAGATTATAAGATCCCCATCCCAGCCCAATAATTCAGCACTCAGTTGATCACAAATCTCAAGGTAATCCAGGTTGGGACCATATACGAAACAGATTGTGGCAGTGGACCCGCTATCAGCAGCTATACTGTAGCCCATCTCCCCCTACGACCTGACAGTGTACGTATCACTGAAGTGACTAGAGTCCTTGATTTCAGTATAGCAACCCAGCGGATAGAAACTATCTGTGATGTACAGACTAGTATGTCATAGCCAAGCTGTCCCAATAGTATCTGCTATGTGGGTTTCAGTTAAGCCAATTACTTGTAGTTTCAGAATACAGAGTTCCTCCTTGATTAAACGTCGCTTACGAATCTGATTCAACCCTGCGACATTCCAGCATATAACTTTTAAGTCGGACATTGAATATTACAAAACTCTAACATCTGAATTTGAACATCTACCCTTCTAACTGTTATATGGCGCTTTAACCCCCACAGCCCCCCAACCCCCATCAGCCAGTGCAAAGCAAACATTCATCACATGCACCCTCCCCCTTGTCCTGAAAGGACCCTCCCCCCAACCACCCAAATCCCTGCTGAAAGGAATCTTCCTACCCCCAAGCTGTCCCTGTCCGACAGCTTTAGTGGATGCCAACCCAGTCCCCCATGGCCCTGCTGCCCCTCACCGTCCCAACCTGTCTGCAATTAGCATCAGAGAAAAAAAAGCCCCTTTAACCTTTTTAGTTTCTTTTTTTTTATAAACACTCATTGTTATTGTTAACCCCCCACTCCTATACCTCCATCGAATTTTAACCACCTCCTTTGAATTCTAAATCTAGAAGAAGTAAAGATGAGAAAATAAAAAGAGGAGGATATTTGAAAGAGCAAGGGGAGAGGGGAGAGAAACATAAATGAACAGCCAGTCCTGTTGTACTCAGTTGCTGTCTTTTCTAATTCAGTGCACTTGTAGCACCTCCTCCCGCAGCCTCAGCTTGTCATTTCAAAGAGGGTGTTGACTCCGGTAGATTTGTGAGCACACCACTTTAAAAGGATCGATTAGCTGCTGCATCCTCCAACGCCGGTCCATTGTGGACTTGCACAAATCCGAATACACAAAAATAGTAAGAGTGTCCAGCTTGACAGGAGACGAAGGGCGTGCCTTAGTGTCGATTGCTTAGCGCAACAAGAAATTACCTAAAAAAAATCAAAATGGGACGTTGTTGAGGCGGATTATCACGATTCCCTCGTGGAATAGTAAAGGGTATGCGATGTGCCAGTTGAATTTGGGAGTCCATGTCCTAATCTGAGAGATCAGGAAATGCTTGTTGAAGCAAACAAACAATATGTGCCTGCGAATCTGACCCCACTCTCCCCTCTGGTATACTGAAAATACGTAGATTGTGGCTCCATTGACGGTTCTCAAGATTCTCAACCTTAGATTGCAACAGGGCCACCTGAGTCTCACATCCTTTTGCAACCCCAGCCATGCGAGTACTAGTTTCTTCCACACGTGCTACTCATTCCTGCAATTCCGTAACATCAGTAAAAAAAGAGGCAACTTTACAGGTAACTTCTGTAAGCGAAGTCTTGATAGCTTGACTATCCGCTTTTGCTTGACTGTAATATTCCTGCACCTCAGTTCTTTGGAGAGACAGTGCTTTTAAGATTGTAGTTAAAGAAGGTGTATCCGACTCATAGTGCTCCGAATTACCCACTTCAGGGTTTGACATGCTATCCTTTTTTGCACCTGTAGTTCCGGAATCTTATGTAATCCTTGTCTCAGCCAATTCTTCGCTATTCGCCTCTGATTCACAATGCCGACTGGGAACTACTGACAAAGCATTTGGGGCTGCTGCAGAAGCAGCAATACTTGGTGGCCATTCTTGTCCCTCATCAGTGAATCAGAGGGCATACTACTAGGATTGGAGAGTCTTGAAACAATAGCTTTGACTTTCCCTTTTGAAGCCACCCATTCTCGCAGAGGATTGAAATTAGCATCCGTCAGTCGTCCCGCAACAGTGTGGTGGGGATAACCCCCGCACCATGACCTTTTGCGCCTTTGCCCGTTCTGGCCCCTCTGGTAGTTTTAGGACCTTTCCCCCGTAAGGACTCTGCCTCAACCACCACCACCGCTGCTGGCGCACATTCAGCAACAGAAGTTTAAATCATTTCATCATTGCTGTCAGGTTTCAGAAGAAAGGAGATCACAAACTCCATTGTGCCTCAGTAGTTTCAGAAAAGCCAGTTCTGAAACGATCACCCACTCAAAAAACATTGTAGGTGATCATAGCGCGATATAAGGGCACTGTCTTGTACTCCAAACAGGGAGGAATGCGCTGACAGTTGCTAGACTAGTTTCTCGTGCCTAGACCCGGGCGCGAGGTCTAGACCGGCTGTGAAGTACGTCGGTGAATTCCAAACCACGCACTTCACCAACAGAGTTTTCAGTGAGAACATGTCATGAGATAGCTTTTAGTTAGTCAGGGATTTTAGTGTAGATTAGTTGCAAGGCTTAGGCGTAGGGTAGAACGTTTCGCAGCGTCGTATAGTTAGACAGATTTTAGGCATTACAATTAGGAATTTAGAATACTTACATAAAAAATATAGTAGAAACTAGGAAATACTCACCTACTGGTCTCCTGCTGATTATTTTATTATTTATTATTATTTTTTTTGTGTTTTATAGAGCGCGAACTTGACCTGTGAGGGTATCAGAGCGCTTTACACAGTATACAGTGTTGAACAAACAAAAGGTTTAAAGTGCTGAAACAAAGAAGATCAACATGTATGGTTACAATGACCGTCAGAGTCAGTAACAACAAAGGTCACATATGTTCTCGGCGTGGGGAGTTGGTAATCTGGGAAAGCGGGAGCCTTAGATTAGTCCGGCACAATGTGGTGTTTGAGGTCAGTCCTTAGGCGAGGAAATTACCCATGAGGAAGGTTTTGGCCTCCTTTTTGAAACGTGCTAGAGAAGGGATTTTTCCGATGGAAGGTGGGAGAGAGTTCCAAATTCTTGGTGCTACTCCGGTGAACGCCCTGTTGTAGGTTCTTTTTTTCTGAAAGGAGGCAGGTTGGAGTAGGAGGTTTCTAGCGGACCGGGAGTTCCTGCTTCCTCTGGATAGCACTAATTTCTGTGCCAGATAAGCAGGGGAGTTTGTGTATAGAGCCTTTTGTATAATGCATGCCAGTTTCAGCTGAATTCTGGCCTCTAGAGGGAGCCAGTTCAGCGCTTTCATGTGTGGCAAGATTTGGTCAAACTTCCTGATGCCTGTAAGTAGTCTGGCGGCCGCGTTGAGGCAGGCTTTTAGAGGTGCTAAGGAGATCTTGGGTAATCCTGTGAGGGTGGAACAGCCATATTCCAGTCTAGAGATGACTAGTGCTTGAACTGCCATTTTGAAGTCAGAAGCATCGATGAAAGGTTTCAGCTTCCAAAGGTAGCTCAAGTGGAATCTGGCTGCTTTAGCCATCGAGTTAATGTGGTCTTGCATGTTCAGGTTACAGTCGAGGATTATGCCCCGGGATTTGGCAGAGTCCACAATGGTAGGTGGGCAGTTCAGGCCTGTGATGGCCTTGACCCACATCTGAATCTCTGGGTTGGCTTTTGAAGGGGAGATTAGAAGATATTCAGTTTTCTTTGCATGTAGTTTGAGTTGGTTATTGGCTAGCCATTGGACAGTCAATATAATGTTCTCATTCAGGGAGAGGATCTCCTTGAGCGAAGATATGTTGATGTATATTTGAGTATCGTCTGCATACATATGGTAGGAGATGTTGGCGGTACGGAGAACTTCGGTGAGTGGCTCTAGGTAAAGATTAAAGAGGCTGGTGGACAGGGTTGAACCTTGGGGGACTCCAACCGTGACCAGGGTGGGAACTTATAGTTTGCGATTGATGAGGAATCTCTGAGAGCTTGAGAGATGAGTTTGAGGCATTCAAGTAATTTTTCATGGTTGACCGTATCGGAGGTGGAGGATAGATCAAGGAGGATTAGAAGGCAGGTTTTGCCTTGGTCTAGGGCTTAGAGGGCATTGTCCACGATGTGGAGCATAGCAGTTTCGGTGCTGTGCCCTGGTCTGAATCCAGATTGGAAGTCATCAAGTAGATGGAAGTTGTTGATGTGCTGACTTAGTTGCTGTTGTACACACTTCTCCAATACTTTGGTCAATAGCGGGATATCGGAGATAGGTCTGAAATTGTCTGGGGAGGCTGGGTCCAGTGAAGGTTTTTTCAAAATGGGGAGGACTTGGCCGGCTTTCAAAGGGTCCGGGATCAAGTCCTGCTACAGAGAGGCGTTGATAATTGCAGTCCAGCAAGGAACGATGGATTGGGAGGCAACACCGAGGTGCTTGGAAGGTAGCGGGTCATTGAAGTGGTTATTTGGTTTTAAGGTACAGAGCATTTTTTAAATTGAGTCTTCTATATATTATTCAAAGTCATCCCACTGTGCTTGGTTTTCCGGTGGACAGTCTCCAGTGAACAGCAGGTAAATTCTCCTGAGGAAGCAAAATACGAAAAGGTTACCAAGACAACAAGTAAGAGTGAAAGAGAGAGAGTTGAATATTAAAGTTTAACTATTACCTTAAAAGAAAATACTTAAGCTTGTTTGTAATGATGAGCCTGATGTTAAAAACGTTGCTTAGAAGAAAAGAAGAGTAGCGCAAACCTTGAGCTAGTTGGGTAAGAAAGACTAAGAGGGAAAATATCAACAAGAGAATCAGGAAGGAATTTTGGAGAAATAATAACAGTGTGCTTTATGTTACAGTTACTCCACTAAGAAAAGTAGAGAGAGAAAGAGCAGAAAGAAAAGTGAAAGCTGAAGGAAGAATAGTGAGCGCGTGGAAAAACCAAAGAATGCCAGGCAGTCTCTTCTCTGTCCCATTCCCCTTTCCCCGGCAGGGTTCACGTGACTGCCAGTTGCCTTTGGTGTTCGCTGGAAGGTCTGAGGGGGAATTGGGAAAATATCAACATTTTGCTACTGGGAGTATTGGCAAATAATGAGTACTAAAAGATTCTTGACAGAGTGAAGTTCCCACAAACTTTACTCACCCGAGCAGAATGGCTGAGGGGTTTGATTTAAAAAAATTAGGAAATGTCCTTAAGGAAATCCAGCAAGGGTTAATGGCTGTGAGGGAAGAGAATAAGGTAATCAAATTTTAGATGGAGGCCACCAGACAAGAGACAAAAGAAATGGCTGCCCAGATGAAACAAAAAGGGTCTGGTGATAGATTTCCCTCACCCCCTTCTGGGACGGGCATGTTTAATCAGAGTTCAGCAGTTAGAGGGGGGTCCACCACTCAGGTAGTATATTCCTTGGCCCCAGTTATTCCATTGGCTTCTACAGAGTGTTTCACTGGGGATCCCCAAAAGGCTCAAAATCTTCTTGACACAATGCACTTTGCATTTTATGTGTCGGCCTACTGCCTTCAACAGTCTCGGATTGCCTTGATCTTGTCTTACCTCAATGGAGATGCAGCTTCGTGGTCTATGCCCTTGGTCACTCAAGACACACCCATTCTGTATAACTTCGTGGTATTCAAGAAAGGTCGCGCAGGCTACTGATCATGAATTGGTGGGATTGAGGCAAGGGAATAGAGAACTCATGACCTACCTTGCACAATTCAACCCAACGATTAACTGGAGTGATAGAACTGTGAAGTTTAACTCCAACTATTGTTTGGAACATTGCATCTGTGAGAAGCGGACAAAACAAGAAGGAAACCCAGTAGCCTTATTATGTGAGCGGAAGATGATGGTGTGCGCGGTGCAAACAGTGAACCTCCCTGTTGAATACCAGGAGTTTGCCGAAGTGTTCAGTGAATCAGAATCAAAGAAGTTGCCCCCTCATCAATCAAAATCGATTTGGAGCCAGGATCCAATCTCCCATGTAGTCGAATCTACGCGCTAACTGAAGCTGATAATCGACATTTGAAGGATTACATTCAGAAATATTTGGAAAACTGATTCATTTGAGCATCACAGTCTCCTGTCTCATCTCCATTGTTTTTCGTCGCAAAAAGGGATGGAGATTTGAAAATGTGTATTGACTATTGTGCCTTGAACAAGATTACGATTAAGAACCGTTATCCATTGCCCCTGAATTCTATACTTCTGGACCAACTAAAAGTTGCAAAAATCTTTACGAAGTTAGATTTACAGGGGGCCTACCATTTATTCAGAGTGCGAAGTGAGGATGAATGGAAAACTGCATTTAGAACTAAGTATGGATTGTATTAGTACCAAGTCATGCCCTACGGTTTAAGTAACGCCCCAAAGCCTTCCAATACTTCATTACTGACGTCTTGAAGGAGTTCATTGACCAATCCCCTATCGTCTATAGCAGGGGTACTCATAGTACGGCCCGCGGGCCAGTGGCGGCCCGGCAAGCCTTCCCCGGCGGCCCGCGGACCTTTCAGACATCATACCCGAGTTTTTTTTTTTTTTTTGGTTTAAAGGCTGTCTGCAACCAGAGCTGATTCCATGACTCTGCTGCCTGTGGGGGCCGGGCGATTTCCGCCGTAGTCAGAGTGGGGCTGCAGGGGCGCTGAGAGGTGAAAATAGCCTCATTAACATGCTAATGGTCTTTTAAAGACCTGTGAATGCTTGGGTGCGGCTGTGTGCGCGCGCCTGGAAGCTGTCACAGCCTGGGGCTATTGATGGCTTCCCTTGCCCTGGGCTCCTGCTTTGATATGCTAATCCGCCCGAGTCCAAAACTCTGCAGAGATCATATTAATGTTGCTAAAACCGAGCCCTGTAAAGCGCTTCAGCCGCAAAATCTCAAAGCGCTGTATTGGTAGTTGGTGTTATGTAATCTATGGATTGTCGACTTCTTATTGGCCCCAGAGAGGTGAAAGGTCGAGGGGGTGCGCTAGAACTGGAACCGGTGGTTTGCAGGCTGCCCACTTGCAGCATGTGCATTATTCCACTGAGCAGATTTACATGGTTCCTTTGCATTCGAAGAAAGTGTAAACTGCCTCTAACTATAGTCGGGGCGTTTAATACTACTCCCTTGTTATTCTGCATGAAAACTCTGCCGCCTTTGGAGCTGCCACTTCTAAATATTTGGATAAAAAAAGATTACACGCTGATACTTGGCCCCAGTCGTTTGTGATGTGAAGTCTGGATGACAAACTCCAGCGAAAAAAAATCAGAGAAGCTACGGTTTGGCTGTTTTTGTGATCACGCAGCCGTCCTGCCCCAGGCATCTTTCGATGCTTAAACAGCGCCATCGCCCCTGGCCCAGGAAGAGAGGCCCCGACAGCCACGAGAGCGCAGAGAGAGAGAGAGCTAGAGGGAGGGAGACAGAGACAAAGAGAGAGAGAGAGAGAGAGAGGGAGAGAGAGAGAGAGAGAAAGAGAGAGCGAGAGAGGGAGAGAGAGAGAGAGAGAAAGAGACAAGGAGAGAAAGAGAGAGGGAGAGAGAGAGAGGGAGAGAGAGAGAGAGAGAAAGAGAGAGCGAGAGAGAGAGAGAGAGAAAGAGAGAGCGAGAGAGGGAGAGAGAGAAAGAGAGAAAGAGAGAAGGAGAGAAAGAGAGAGGGAGAGAGAGAGAGGGAGAGAGAGAGAGAGAGAAAGAGAGAAAGAGAGAGGGAGAGAGGGAGAGAGAGAGAAAGAGAGGTGTGTATGCCGGGTATTGTAGCTCAGTGGACGAAGGCGTCCGCTGCAGGGACCTGTGTTCAACCTCATGGTCGCAGTTTTTTTTTGTTGCTCTAGGCCCGCCCCCTCCTCCACTGACCCCGCCCCCACCGGTGCGGCCCTCGGACACAAACCACACTGTAAATTTGGCCCCCGAGAGAAAGTTTGTGAGTACCCATGGTCTATAGCGACGACAAAAGTGTGCTTTGGAGTGAAATCAGCGGATTTCTTGGGATTCATAATTGCACCAGAAGGTCTAACCATGGACGTTAAAAAGATTGAGGCGGTGCTAAATTGGCCACCACCAACTTCTGTGAAAGAAATACAGAGCTTCTTTGGATTTGCAAATTTTTATCGCAGATTCATTCGAGATTTCTCCCTGAAGGTGGCACCCATTACTAGATTGTTACGAAAAGGAGTCCAATTTCAATGGACTACAGAGGCTGAAGATGCCTTCCAGTTTCTGAAGAAGAGTTTTAACTCTGCACCCATTTTACTACACTCGGATCTGGCTCAAACATTTTACCTCGAGACTGATGCTTCTGAACAGGCCATTGGAGGGGTGCTTTCACAGAGACACAAGGAAACTGGTCAGTTGCAACCAGTTGCATATTATTCCAGGAAGTTGCAATCGGCAGAGATGAATTATACCATTTTAGACAAGGAGCTCCCCGCCATCAAAGATGCCTTCCAAGAGTGGCGACATTACCTTCTCGGAGCTAGGCATGTGGTGACAGTATTCACCGATCACCGGAATCTTCAATTCTTGAAATCAGCCAGAACACGCAAGCCTCGTCAACTTAGGTGATCCCTGTACTTAAAAAATTATGATTTTGTAATAACTTATCGGCCAGGAAAGAATAATGGAAAGGCGGATGCTTTGTCTCGAATTGACATGGATGGTAAAAAGAATCTTATTTGTGAACAAAAGATAATTCAGGAAACAAAAATTATTGGGGCAACGGTTGAGAAAACTCTAGAAGACAAGGTGAAAGAAGCTTTAACTTCAGAAGAAATGCATAACTAGGCTCAGAAGGATTTCAGTTCGAGAAACTCACAACGGGTTACCGTTCCATTCCAAGACCTTGTTTTTATCAACTCAAGAACTCCAGCGACAAGCATCGATAGATTGTCATGATAGTTCTTTGGCTGGTCATCCCGGAATCTTTCGTACAGAGGAGTTGTTAAAGACACAGTTTTGGCAGCCTGGGCTATCCAAAGATGTTCGAGTTCATGTAGAGGGCTGCAGAATTTGTGCAATGGGAAAGGCAGATAAAAGGGCTCCTCATGGATTGTTGAGGCCATTGTCTTCTCCCCCATATCCTTGACAAACAGTTACAATGGATTTAATTGTGGAATTGCCCTCTAGTCGGGGATTCAAGCTCCAGAAGAGACTCCAGCGGATCCAGAACGCCTCAGCCAGACTCATCCTCGACATCCCACGAACCAGCCAAATCTCCGGACATCTGAGAGACCTACACTGGCTCCCCGTCAACAAAAGAATCACCTTCCGCCTCCTCACCCACGCACACAAAGCCCTACACGACCAAGGCCCGACCTACCTCAACAACCGAATCAACTTCTACGCTCCCAAACGCCACCTCCGATCAGCCAACCACGCCCTCGCCGCCGTCCCCCGCATCCGAAGAGCGACTACAGGAGGAAGGTCCTTCTCCTACCTGGCCGCCAAGACCTGGAACTCCCTCCCGACCGACCTGCGCCTGACCCAAGACCACCTCTCCTTCAGGAAGAAGCTGAAGACCTGGCTGTTCGAGCAGTAGCGGCACCCCCCTCCCCCCAGCGCCTTGAGACCCTACGGGTAAGTAGTGCGCTCTATAAATGTCTTTGATTGATTGATTGATTGTTTTGGTAATGGTGGGCACCTTCTCTAAGATGGCACACTTTGTCGCCCTAAAAGAAAATTCTTCAGCAAAACAAATTCCCAAACAATTCAAGATACATGGCATCCCAAAAGTTTTGATTACTGATCAAGGGTCCCAGTTTGTATCCCATTTCTGGAAGGCTTATGCTAAGGGACTAAGTATAGAGACACGCTATTCAACTAGCTTTCATCCTCAGACAGATGGTCAAACGAAAAGGGCTCATCAGGAACTTGAAAAGTATCTTAGATTATTTCTCTTGGATCAAAAGGGTGAGTGGCCAGATCTTCTTTGTAACCGCAGAGTTTGCGCATAATAAAGCGAAGAATGCCACCATTGTGTATTCCCCTTTTTACTTGAATTACGGGAGACATCCAAATTATGTGGTTTCCTCCCAAGAAGTGTCGGTGCCTGCGGCTAAAGAGTTAGTTCAACACCTGAGTGAGGTACAAGAGTCTGCCACCAAGAACTTAGTGTTAGCTAAGGAACACTATAAGCAGAGTGCTGACAAAAAGCGAAGATCAGAACCAGACTTACGTGAGGGAGACAGGGTTTGGTTGAATACAAGGAATCTAAAGCTAAAAGGAAATAGAACATTCCAATCCCGTTTTGTAGGCCCATTTCCAGTGGAAAAAGTAGTAAATCCAGTGACTTTCAAACTGAAACTTCCTCCACAGTTGAAGATACACTCAGTGTTTCATGTTTCTTTGCTTAGTAAGGTTTCTCCCTTTTTGAAAGAGTTGAGTAATCAAAAACCCCTTTTGATTGAAGAACAAGAAGAATTTGAAATTAAAAGGATCTTAGACTTGAAGTTAGTTCCAGTTAAAAAATGTTATCTGGTGGATTGGAAGGGTTACGGCCCAGAGGACAGATCCTGAGTGGAACAAACTGATGTTCATGCTCCCCAATTAATCAAAACTTTTCACTCTCAGTATCCTCACAAACCTCAGCCCGGAGGTTTGATCTTGCGGGGTTACTGTCAGGTTTCAGAAGAAAGGAGTTCACTAACTCCATTGTGCCTCAGTAGTTTCAGAAAAACCAGTTCTGAAACAATCACCCGCTGAAAAATATTGCTGGTGATCATAGCGCGAAATAAGGGCACCTGTCTTGTACTCTCAACAGGGAGGAATGCGCTGACAGTTGCAAGTCTAGTTTCTCGTGCTTGGACCCGTGAAGTGCGTTGATTGAATTTCCAACCACGCACTACAACAACGGAGTTTTCAGTGAGATAGCGTTTATTTAGTCTGGGATTTTAGTGTAGATTAGTTGCAAGGCTTAGGCGTAGGGTAGAACATTTCGCAGCGTTGGATAGTTGGACAGATTTGAGGCATCAAAATTAGGAATTTAGAAATACCTAAATAGAAAATATAGTAGAAAACTAGGAAATACTCACCTACCGGCCCCCCGCTGATCCTGGTCTTCCGGTGGACAATCTCCAGTGAACAGCAGGCAAATTCTCCTGAGGAAGAAAAATATAAAAAGGTTACCAAGACAACAAGTAAGAGTGAGAGTGAGAGAGAGAGTTGGATATTAAAGTTTAGCTATTACCTTAAAAGAAAATACTTAAGCTTGTTTGTAATGACAGGGCACCTGATGTTAATACCTTGTTTAGAAGAAAAGATGAGAGCAAGCCTTAAGCTAGTTGGGTAAGAAAGATTTAGAGGGGAGATATGAAAGACAGTCAGGGAGGAATTTTGGAGAAATAATAACAGCGTGCTTTATGTTACAGTTACTCCACTAAAAGAAGTAGAGAGAGAGAGCAGAAAGAAAAGTGAAAGCTGAAGGAAGATTAGCGAGAGAGTGAAAAAACCAAAGAAAGCCAGGCAGTCTCTTCTCTGTCCCATTCCTCTTTCCCCAGTCAGGGTTCACGCGACCGCCAGTTGCCTTTGGTGTTCGCCGGAAGGTCTGAGTTGGGAATTGGGAAAATATCAACATTCTGCTACTGGGAGTATAAGCAAATAGTGAGTACTTATAGAGTCTTGACAATTGCTCCGATTGCTCCCTGTCCTTCATGCAGCATCTTCTGACTGTAATGATACACCCGACATGGCATCATCAGGAACATCGGGTACATCCTGCAAGGCTTGATCCACAGAAACAGACATATATAAATGCAATTACAATACAATACAATACAATAGAACCATCATATACCACTGATCCGTCAGTAGAACAAGTTAAAAAAGATGGCGTTGGGCTATCTCCACCTGCTGCTCCACAAACTAAATGATTGTAATCCAACTCATGATGTGTACCTTTATTGTCATTTCCCTCATGAGAGACACGCGATACAGGTCAGCCTGCTCCTGGGGTATTTGCATAATCACCACATTAGGGAGTAGTCACTGGCACTACTTTTTAAATGACTCCCGTCTTCACCAATGATATTTCTCTTGTCTTGAGACACAGGACCATTACGATCATTAGGATTTGCCATTGACTTGACAGGGGGGGGGTCATTCCTCTTCAAATCCATATTGACAACGGCTAGTAACTCCTGCTATCCAGACCATCCGGTACTGCTGCCATAAGGTCTTCAGCCATCTCTTGCCCAGTGATACGGTTAACTGAGCCACAGGACCGGAGTACCTCCCCAGCCCTGCCAGAGCAAAGTAGTCTCAGGATAGGTCACCCAACAGTAGAACAAGATTCAGGGTCTATTGCAGCCTCCTGACCCTCATGCCCACCTGTGACGCCTTCCTCAGAGATTGGATTTCCGCCATTTATTGCCAAATTGTCTCCAATGTGCCCCCTCCCCTTCTGGAATGATGTACGTGGGGGGGCATAGCTACAACACGGGGCAATAGAGATGTCCACTGACCAGTACTTGATGAATCTCGACGTATATCTTGGAGAGCAGACGCAGAGGTGCAGGTGATCCTCAGCCCAATATGCGTCAAGAATACTGCCCTGAGCACAAACACCAAGCTACATGTAGCAGCTGAGCCGAATCGCTACATCGATGTTATCAGCAAGTGGCACGCCGTTTGATGCCTGTTGCAGAGACGTCTCACTGTTCAGCCGCTGTGTGTCCTTATGCCGTATCGCTGTACCGCGGTGAAGCTGCCAACCCCTCTACAGTCACGAGGTAAGCAGGCGTAGAAAGCCGGGATGCTGTCTGGGGGGGGGGGGGGGATTTTGAATACCCCCCGATTTCACTGCCAATTCATTACTGGGCTTAACATTAGCGTGAGTGCGAGAGGCAGCTCAGCAGATGGGAAGGCTCAGTGAGCGGCATCCACACTGGCTGACTCACTCCGCCATCTTCATTTCCAAAACCCCTCTCTAATATACATTGCTTGTTACAACTTTAGTTTAAAATTATTTTTAATAAATGTATTCTAATAATGTATTCTATCATTTAATTTTAGAGTGCATTATATCTATTTGCTAGTTATTTCATAGATACAATTATTACATTATTGCTTACATGCTTTTTTTAAATGTGTTACATTTGAAAAAGAATGTGTTTTTTTAGGTTACAATAATTTCTTTATTATATAAAATATATTAAAATATTCATAATAATAATACATTTTGTTAAATATATTAAAAAGTAATTAATATATACACAAATATTTCATAAGAACAGTATTTCAATCACATTTCCTGAAGACGACAATAAGCATAATCTAAAAAGTTTGTTAATTTCCCAATAAATTGACAATCTGTTGTAGAAAAACAGATGGCAACAGCCTCTTTGACAGATATACAATTAATTAAATGGAATTCATTTTTTAGCTATTTCTTTTGTATGTCAAGTAAACCAGGACATAACCAAATTAAGTGTTCCATTGACTCCTTCGTTACACAAGTGGAAGGCCTTTAAGAGTAAGCAGTTAGTGTTCTACGACCCCTCAATTTGAGCTATTGGTGTCAACAGGAAAGAAATCCTCATGTATGTTACCTTGCCTCCTGGATTCAAATTTGAGGCTAAATATGCTTGTTGTGTTTTAGAGTATGACTCCATTATATAATAAGCATATGGATGTTTCTGTAATGTCAACAAGTCTGCAGCTCTTGCATTACTCCAGAGAGTCTGTCTAATTAACCTCTTCCACTCCAATCGTGGCAATTTTATGAGATCTGCAGATAGCAGTAAATTGTTTTCCCTAATTATTTTATTAACTGATGCCAAGTTCAGCCCAGTACAAAAGTTGTGATGGTTATTTACCTCATTGTAAATCAAAAAGAGTCTTTTTTTGCTATTGAACAGTCCCAAAAGTAATTTAACATTGCTGCTGAGCAAAGAACGATTAATGATATCAAGGATACTTTCAGCCGTATTTTACAATGGGAAAGCAATGAATGAAGATGTGAGCTCTTTTATATGAATTGTATCCAGGTCGAAAGAACTAAAGCTCCATAAAATAAGGTAAGTACTACTTTTGTTTCCAGGACTTTACAGATTTACAGACCACATATCCTCCATGTTATGTTAATATTTTGATCAAATAATTTTTGTTCTCAATATTCATGTACCTTAAACACCAAGTATGAAACGTTTGCACTAGAGGCCCCCTGAGATTGGAGTCCCACTCCCTCAATAGATTGGGTGATTCACAGACTGGACTAGAGCCTTTTGCTTTTCTTGGTGAGATTGCACACAAACAGGGAAACGCTATATAGAAGTCTGCACACACGTTTGATAGCTAGCTCTTTTTTAGGCAAACCACTTCTCTTTATTGCAGATATAAATTATGATTTTGCAGTCGTTGCCGTTGGATTTCCATTGATCTTGAGGTCATTGGGGTAATTTCAGACAAACATCTGTGATTGCTCCCTGAGTGTCATCATCTGGCACTTGGAATTTGCGTTGAATTTCCAAAACCGATGTACCAGTGATCAGCGGGTGAAGTAGAGGGGTGTTTTGTTGTACACCAAACACATTCCAATATTTTGAAATCGGCATGGCGGAATGGTTGTCTACTGTACTTTAAAGTAATGCTTGCTAAATGTCAACCTGCATAACACACCTTCACTATTAAAAACAAAAGGCAAGCCTAACATTCTATTTTATGAAACTCTCAGAAAGTAGCATTGAGCTCCACATGAATGGTTTGCTTTTGTGCATCTGGTTCCACAGACATATCTGCAAGTTAGTAACCCACCAGCAGAACAGACTTGAAAGCTTGCTATTTGCTTGCAGCAAAAATACAAAACACTATGCTACACATATATTTCATCATGCACACTTTCCGGTGAAAATAATTTGATGATTTTCATTAACCTTTATTATTGACAGAAGTACAAATCAATACCCTACCTATTCAGGCAAGTGAGAAGGCGATTCCAACCTATTTCACAGGAGAATGTATTTTTATTGGTTAATTTATTCCTCCAGAGTCTGATAAAAAGCATATTATCTGTTAAAAAGAATGCCAGATATAAAGGGCAATGCTGACAACTGACTGGTAGTTACAAAAACTGCTCTTAGCTGTAGTGAAGTAATGATAGGTTACAAAAGCAACAGCCTTTAATTCTTTCATTTTTTTATTTCTTTATTTCGGCGTTCTATTGCCATAAAAGATTTGATCAACAACATTTCATAATAAAACAACCCAATTCAATTTACATACAATAATAATACAAAAATAGTTTATCATTTATAAAATGAGTAATTTAAAAGTCATAAAGAGTTAAGACATAAAAAGTTACAACACTGTTGTCTAGTTCGTCAGCTTAGCCTATTCTTAAAATAATTCTAAAGGTTAAGGTATAACACAATGATTGAGTGATCATCTTTTCTTATAAATCGTAAGGATCTTTTTTAAAAGATCTATGATGGAATTTCCAGCTTGCCATCGTGATGCTTGTGTCCTCTCTACTAAGGCCTCATGTATAGTTATTGTTTAAACAAGCATAGTTTTGCCCACCAAAATTGGCCATGTCTTTTAGGGAAGCAGCCGCCCTGAGATTGGGAACCCTGGTGAAATATCTGCCATTGCACTTGACAGTCCATATGCAGTGTAAGATACAGTGACGGTTGCAAAGTGCCACTCCCCCCGTAGTACATCATGCAATAGTGATGCAGTCCTTTAGCACATACACATATACAGCTATTGTATGCAGTGTGTAGAGCAGGTCATGCACTTCATTGCCCATTTCTTAGAATGACGAGTACAATCAAATGAACTAACAGCCACAGTAAAGAGTAGCTGTTGCTGGCTTGTACAGTACATAAAATGATGCATTCGGTGTCAGCCAACTTCCTACCAGAAATTAGTCATCTAAAAAAAAAGACTCCTGCTTACTCAGCAGTTTAGACTATCCCCGTCTGCAAAAGTCTTTCCCCCCATTGTTAGATAATACCCATCATATTTTACCTTTAGGAATGAGACTAAACTCCTTATCCTCCAACAACACTTCTAAATGGGATTTGCTGCCAGATAGTTTTCTGCAATATGTTTCTGTGTTTTGAATGTCTTGTCCCTCCCACTGAAAATCTTTCATACGTGTGATTTGTCTGCCTTTCTTGGTGAGGGAACCTGTAACTCAGAACCTGAGAGGGTCCAGTGGTCAATGGTAAGGGGTTATCTTGTTGTCACCCCACATCTCAAGCCTTACAACTCCTCAAAGTAGTCTGCCAATGATCCCAATGACTTTTGTAACTCATCCATCTAATAAACTAGATGTGTCCATGGAACACACAGTGGGAAGGCACCTTGCAGCACATTTGCCGGGGAGGAAAATAAATACAAAAGAAAGGTTAATATTATGTTTTTTTCAATACCAACCTTACAATTCACAGTTTTCTTAAAAGAATCAAACTCATTGAAATGTCTTGTGTTATAGTAAAACTATTGTGAGTATCACTATTCCAATTTTATGGTCAAGTTTCTAACGCTGATTAAACAAAATTAGTTTGATTAAACAGTAACATAAGTCAATCCTTGGCTTCAAAAGGGTGTTCACAGTTCCACAAAGGATTGCTGTTAGAGGTTTAAAAACTGTTAGCACTTTGTATGTAGGTATGTGTAGTAATTTAATGGAGAGTAAACCCAGCTGGAAAGCAAAGAAGCCCTGTATGGAATGCTGATACCGGCTTGGCCAATCAGAATGCCTGAATTATCTCACTGGTGGGTGCTGTTAACCACTGTTAATGCCCTGAGCATATACCACTGACGCCCATTGAATTAAGAAGCATTTAGTCAAGAATCCACATGAATTATTTCGTTGTTTATTTCGACAAAAAGTGAAGTAGAACATTTTGGCGCTGATTTGAATGTCGGTTGGAAAGCCTCTGACCTACGGTCGGAGGCTTTCTAAACCGTCATTTTCGGTTTCAATTCTGACTCCTGTATTACGAATACAGCAGTCGGAATTGAAAATGGCCGGTCAATCCAGTTGGAAGTGGCATGTAATCCCTTAAGGATGGCGTTTTTGCCGTCGGGATTACGATATCGGTTTCCCACAGGCTTTTCAAGTCGGGCTTTTGGACATGTAAAGTCTATTGGAAAGTGACTTTGGGGGCCCCTAGCAGGGCCCTCTTGCAAGAGCGCCCCCTGATTGTGGGCCTGAGAGGCACATATGGTGCCCCTTGTCACTCCCTGCACCGGGTGGCAGGCACCGTGTTGTGCCTGCTACGCAGTGCAGGGATTAACATAGACTCCCATTTACTTATGGGAGCTTGTGCTGCGGCCTGTAACCGACTAAAGCACAATCTCCCATAGAGAAATGGGAGTATGCAACTGCACCATGTGCGGTCACATCCTAATTCTACAGTCTGAACCGCCAACCAGAGGTCAGTCTGGCCCTATTCCGCGACATAGTAATGAGGCCCTTAGTCTAAGAAAATATGTGTGACAATATTTAAGTGAACCTTGGACACTCTGAATGGTTGAATGTGAGGCTATGTATTTTTTCATCTTGCAGCAAATGGAGCTGTCCCATGTATTTTCTGGCTAAGTCTAATGAAAGTGACATACTGATATAGGTCTGACACTTCTGTCTTCCTGCTTGAGCCAGTGCCTGCTAGACATTTTTCTGTTGCATGTATAAGCTTAGTTTAGTGTCCTGTAAATTATGAATAACAGAACTCTTTTGGATCCTGATGGAGTCCCTAGACCTGTGACATAAGAGTTGGAAGGTAATGAGTTAATGAATGTTTAGAACATTGAGTACTTGCTTACACGCTGCAGAAAAAAGACATATATTACAGTTCTCTGTGTGTGTTGTAGTCACTGGCGAGTACCCGGGCTGGGTAGGACACTACACTTTGGAAAAGCAGTCATCTAAGGGGAATGTTAAACAGGCCGACACTTCCTGTTAGATAACACCTCATTATAATAGGATTATGGGTTTACTGAGGTCCCTGTTCTGATTGTGTAAATATATTACAGATATTCAAACTGTTTCACAAAGTCATTTTTGCATGTAAATGTTCATTTACGACTGAAATCTGGCTGCATTTACGCCTGCTAGGTAGTCATAACAGTTGTAAATCCATTTGCTCCTGCATAATTGTACCCAACAAAATCATACATTTATGCCCTCTCTCAGCCTCGTAGCAAGGATACAGATGCTCTGCAACCCCCACAAGTTACTTGGAGTATTGTATTCCTGTTTTAGTACTAGAGAACTGTTTTAACTCAAACATTAAGAGTAAAAGTTCTATTTAATTGAATAAACAATTTAGAAGTAACTAAGGATGTCATGCATGGTCTCCAGGCTCTAAACTGTTCCACTCACACATGCTTTCCTCAAAACTGAAAGAATGACAAAAATATGAAAATAAACTCTAGTTCCAAAAACAAACAAAATATTGTGTAAACTGTGAAACTGAAGTTAATCCATTTGAAGCCATATTTGTAAGTCATTGCTACAGTTATGAAGCCACCATAATCAGCCAAGGAAGCTTACTCTCTTCAGAATTGATTACTGTTTTTTCTGTTTTTTTAATTTCTAATTCACCACTTATAAATAGAAATGTTCACCCTAAAGTGTGAGTTAGCCAGGAAAATGAAGTTAAATGTTTCTGTTGTAATTGGGTGTGATTTCATTGCTCTAAGCACAGTGCTTGTGCGATCTGGTACACCAAGTAACAATCCAGGGTTACTCCTGCAGACAGTATCCTACAGATAGACTCATTTTTATGTTTTGCTTTGGTACAGTGGCAACAAAGGTTTGAAACCGATGCAACCCTATATCCCAGGAGAACCATGCTCTAAATGTGATTCGGGGCATGGCTGGTGTGAACGTGGACTATGCAGTAAGGAACTTGCAATTTATAACACAGTCATTATTCTGAAAAATGGTTTCATTATGCACAATTGTAGTGTTTTAAATCCACTAAGTCAGCATGCTTTCTTCTTTCTTGTTTGTGGACCCTGTTGCGTTATCCTGTAGTAATGTATATAGACAATCTCTTTGCGTCTTTAAACTTTTTAGCTTGTTTAACTTTATCTCATCAGAAATGTAGAGTAATGTCGCCATGGGAAACATTTCAGTGAGTTGGGCAAGTCCACTGATAGCCCTCAGTGTGATGGGGCCCTATGTCATCAGTATTCTGCTTTGGTTTTAACATGTTTGACGGTGTTCTGCATTATTGAGTAGAAAAGATGGATCGTCCGAGGTCCCCATGCAACCTCTTTCCAACACCAAAGACATCTTCTCCTAGTCCATGCACCACTATGTCCCTTCCTGACTTTTCAAATGTATTTTTGCTGGTTTGCTGCAAGTCTTTGTTCTTTGACCACCCTCCCCACCTTCTCTTTGCTCACTGTCACTATTATTGCTCCTCACCCCTTCCTACATTGCAGCCTTGGTCTGACCCACTACCTATCAGTCGTCATCTTTAGATGATCTCTACGTAATGGGTATCATCAATGACTATAATGCTACTCTCTCTTCCATGTGGTAATCATATTATTGTGTCAAAATGAAATTCTGAACATGAAAGATGATGCTTTGGATGTCAACAGGAAATTAAGGATTCATTTTCAGGCCAAAGTGATGAACACTGCTCTATGGGTAAAGACATTTTAAGTGTGAGTAATGACACACTGCTTTTGAACTGGCTTTCCAGATAGCTCTTCTTGTTGTTGTGATTCCAATGTCTAAATCAGAATTATAAATCCCTGTATTCATAGGGTTACCTGTAGACTCATGTAGTCATGACAGTTCCTTACATCAGGCCCCAGATCAACAACATTATTATGTGAAAGCCTGCAACAGCTTAGATATGGGTGCACAGGAGGTTCTGCATGGTAGTGACCTGGAATGAACAAAGCCATGGCATTAGCCTTAAAAGACAATCAGAATTTGTTAATTGGTCCTCTGCGCCATCATGTAATGACATAGACAACTGCTTGTGTAAACTGCACTTTTACCTTTTAATGTATCTGCATCCACCTCTCCTGCAATTAGAGTACCTTCTCATTCAGGATAAATTGTTATTTGGTACTTCCCAGTTCATACCACTTGAAATCCTTGTAGAAACATATATAGCTGTACATTCCTTATTCTATCAAACACACATAAAAGGTGGTCATTACTAGTGATTGGAATTTAGAACACATCATATTTGCAGGAAAGTAAATTATTATTTGGGGTGGACAAGTGTCAACATCAAACTATATGGCCACAGCCTGCTAGATTTCACATAAATTACATAAAGTAAACCTGTGATCAATCCCTCGTAATGTGACTCAAGTATTTAAGCAGTGCATAAGAAGCAGAAGAAGTCAGTACTATAAATAGAAAATAGTTTTGAGTAAAATAAGACCAAGATGACACAAAATGAATAAGGTGAATCAGAGCTATACATTTTTAAAGAATTGAAGCAAAAAAGCAGCTAGAAGATAAAAGTGTCCCATGTATATCAATAGTCATGGAAGACTGGGACCAAGGTGCAAGGGGTTCAAAGTCTCACTTCAGAAAGGGAATTTGTCACTTTCTTAAATGGATTTTTTTAAAGCAGTTGGGTCCCGCTGGTGGGAATGTATGACTTTACAAAACATTCAATTACCATGCAGGCCTTTACCACACATGGTAAGTATTTGTAAAGTGAGTATATATAAATTCTATTTTCTCAATTTTAAATAATTTATATTTTTGAGGGGGTCCCCCACCCACATTTATATGTATCCACTACTCGCCCCTAAACCCTAAAATGACCCTCACCTCCCTTTACCACTAAGCATCGGAAACCATAAAATTACCCTTGCCTCCCTTTACCATTAACCACCTCATAACACTAAAATGAACCTTCCCTCTATTTACCACTATCCACCACTAAACCCTAACATTACACTTACCTCCCTTTACCACACCCCGGACGTAATATTTAAAAACAAAATTTAAAAATTATGTTATTTGAAAAAAATACTTACTTGTGTCTTAAAGGTACACATTGCTTCATGGCCCTTACCTGTGTGTTAAAGGCTCAGTGGTAAAAGCACTGCATGGAAAAGACTGTAAAACAAAGGCTGTCTTCCCCGCTGGTGCTCTTGAGATTTTGTTATTTCTCGATTAATGTTTTTCAAGTCCCAACTTGGACTGGGACTTAGTTATTTATTTGGAGGTGTGGAGATCTCTTCCTCTGCTGCAATCCAATCTGTCGCGGTGAAACTGCGGATCAGATGCTTTTTTCTGGGGGTCCTGCTGACGCTCTAGAGGAAAAGATTTCAAACATTTACAAACTTTCTTCTTGTGATCAAACAACCAAAGGAGTACACTTTCAAGGCTCCCAGAACCTCACATCATGTACTTTAAGGCTTTCAGAGTGTCAGGCAGAGTCCAACAGCAAATTCTAGTCCCAGTCCAGTTGCTACGGGTCCACTGGGATTCATCATAGGACTGTTCTCTTCAGCTTTTAAATGTTCATGAAGCCATCCAGGGGTGCAGCCTCACGATAATTGGAGCTATCTTTGTCCTTGGATTTCAAGTTGAAGGGCGTCAATCAATCAATCAATCAATCAGTGACACTTATAAAGCGCGCTACATACCCGTAGGGTCTCAAGGCGCGGGGGGGGGGGGTGCCGCTACTGCTCGAACAGCCAGGTCTTCAGCTTCTTCCTGAAGGAGAGGTGGTCTTGGGTCAGGCGCAGGTCGGTCGGGAGGGAGTTCCAGGTCTTGGCGGCCAGGTAGGAGAAGGACCTTCCTCCTGTAGTCGCTCTTCGGATGCGGGGGACGGCGGCGAGGGCGTGGTTGGCTGATCGGAGGTGGCGTTTGGGAGCGTAGAAGTTGACTCGGCTGTTGAGGTAGCTCGGGCCTTGGTCGTGTAGGGCTTTGTGTGCGTGGGTGAGGAGGCGGAAGGTGATTCTTTTGTCCAACCTCATTAGGCCCATCTCACAGGTCACAGATTCTATGTGTAGCTGGTTCAGTCTGTCTAGTATCCGTTCTCAAGTCCAGAAGTGTTATGAGGAAGGCTGGGTGAGGATCTGGTGTGTAGGGTTCACTAGCCTATGAGTGGGAGACACCCTAGAACACTCCTAGTCCCTCTCTGACCAATGCAGTAAATGCTCCCAGACCCTGGCCTACCCACATCTTCAGCAGTTCATTTGCCTTACAGCAAACAGACCCAAAATGCAATGTTTCTGGATAAATCCAAGATGGCCAAAATCTTCAGCCACCCTATACTTGTGCTTTGAAAGCTAGGTGAGTGTGGGGGGTTTACAGGCTAAGACTAAGTATGGTGGCTCAGGCAAGTAAATCTAACTTTTCCAAAAGTCATATTTCATAAGTAGTTAAAAAGAAAATCTAAATTTACCAATGAGATTGATTTTTAAAAACACTTAGGAAAAGTCATTGGAATTTTCATGTAGCTTTTGCCTACTGATAATGCAGTAGTGATTTAATCTCCTTAAATAGAATTTGAAAATAGCTTTGTGGTGATTTATTCACTGTAGGTACATGCTAATGTTAAATTAGGCATGCACTACTTCTAGGCACTATGCTCCTTACCTGATAGGCAATAAGGTAATATAGGGCTGAGTTATTTAATGCTTATAAACAGGATTTTAGGTAAGTAAATTTTTTATTTTTACCTGTCAGCCTGCAAGCATGAGAGCTTGCATGCTGCAGGCGGCCAGTACTCAGTATAGGTCTGTGTCATGATTTCAGGGACAAACGGGATGGTGCAATATAGTGCTTTAGCGCATAAGTGACATTTCATTTTACATGCCATAAGTGTAGCTTTTACGTCATAATAAAATGAAATATGCCAAATGGGGTTTTAAGCCAATTTCAACTTTGTTTTAGGGGTCATAGCACATACACTGAGCACTGAATATCAGTGTCAACGCGCCTAAGAAATTGGGTTAATGTTTGAGGGGAGTGGAAGGCCTACTCAAGGAAAGACCACAACCCTTGTCAGGGTGAACCAAAAAAGTTACTAAATGAACCTGTACTTAATCCTCTGGTAGCTTGGCTCTAAATCAATCAGGCTTAACTTAGAGGCAAAGTGTTAAGTATTTGTACAGCACACAAACAGTAATGAAGAGAAAACACAGCACAAGCAAAATCCCAAATCAATTTAGAAAAATAGAGTAAATTGAAATACATAAAGTTACACCAAAACAACAAACATCCTATCGATAGAACCAGAGGTATACAATTTCAACGATTAAGGTAAAAATAGCACCTAAAAGTAAAAGCGTTACTCATGGTCATCTGATTATGTCAGACTGGGAGAAATTAAGAAGTTCAGGCCAACCATAATAGAGCGTGGGTCTGATGTAAATGGAACACCCTGACCTACCCTCACATGTGGTTCTGGAAAGTTCTTCTCTTCCCCTATCAAGGCAACAAGAAGTCTGGGATGACAAAAGGCAGTCAGGCCTGGAGTCAGATTCCTTTGTGTGTGATGGAGGCAAAGCCCTTTGAAGTGTAGGCACGGCAGGGAACAGCTCCTCCTCCAGCCATACTGGCAGGATGCCCCATACTGCCCAAACCTAGAACCCTTTATGCCACTGTCTGGGAGGAATGCACAAACGCCAACAGCAGAGCCATTCACAGTTTTGTGACACTGGACACAGGCAGAAGGCACAAGTGGTTAGTAGAAGAACAAGTGGCATTTTCAGAATTGTCACTTCAAATCTGACTTTACTATTAAATAGGGTTGTCAATCACAATTCATTTGAGTTTAAACAGCATTTCTCTAGGGGCTCCCAATCCATAGTTACCATTTATTAAATGTAATAAGGCAACCCATGGTTAGTTAATGGGACAGCTATGCCGTGTTACAGTGAAAAAAGACTTTAGAGTTTTTCACTGTGAGAAGAGGTAAAACTTGAACACACATGTCCTACTTTTTAAATACACTGCATCCTGCCCTGTGAGCCTTTTGAGCCTACCCTAGAAGTGACTTATAGGTATTAAAAAGCAAGGTTTGGGTCTGGAAAAAGGTTTATTTTTCCAGGTCGAAATTACAGTTTAAAACTGCACTACAAACCGAGAACGTGCTTTAAAAAGCTACTTTAATGGGTGGCACAATGAGTGCTGACGGCTACTAGTAGCATTTAAACTACAGGCCGTGGGTAGGGTAGATGTACTAACATTTAATACAGGCCTTTATGTAAATTAAATGTACCAATCAGGTATACGCTAATTATACCATGTTTTAGGGAGAGAGCACAGGCACATTAGCACTGGCTAGCTTCAGAATAGTGCACAAGGTCCTAATGCCAACACAAATGGGTTTAGCATCAAGAGACAAAAATCTTGGGGTGACCCTGCAATTAAAGCCAGGTCTAACACAGTGTTAGAGTTCAAAATTACCAGCAGGCGAGTGCCAACCAAAAATAAAAAACTGGGGGTAATCACCTAAAAAGGGGTCATTTTGCAACAAGGCTCAGTTTGACAACTAACAAGAGCTTCACCCTCTAGGAATACAAGTTTGTTTAACAAATAAAGACATAGCCCATGTAAGTTCACATCCATTATATCATAGACTCATTTATTTGTTCTCCTATGAGAATTAACCTACCACATCTCTACTCTGTAACATAGAAGCATCACTTAAGGGTGCCTCTTGGTAACACTAGCTGTTCAAATGTCAAATGTATTTGGCCTACGAGATGCTCCCACAATGGTAGTGTCGAACACATACAACTACTCAAAATGACATTACATTCTCAATTTGAAGAAGAGATTCTGGAATTTACAGCAATGTGTCCCAGTGCACAGCCTAAACGACTTATGTTTACTGTTAAACAAAGATTATAGATAAATTATGATTTCAATATCATCGTTTTTTTATTTATAAAAGAAATTCTGTTTTTTGTGTGTACATATTTTACATGTAATCCAGACATTTAACTTGTCTAGATGGCCCCAATATATTTCAGGCCTTATGAGTCCTTTATCAATGACCTTATTTAATCAACAGTCAAAACATATCTACGATGTAAGGCTTCAAGATTGTTCAGAAGTAATTGATGCAATAAATGTTTCTCAGATATAATAACAATATACATTTTATACTATCTGAAAAAACATAGGCAATTATGCATTAGATTATGGGAACATCATATAAGTTAAATAGTCAATCATGTTGTCAAGTGGGTAGAAATTAAATACAAAATCGAAAAAACTTTTGAAAGCGTGATTCTGGAGATGTTCTGAAGCCTGATGGAGGATCAACCGTCACTTAAAATTGAATGGATAATAAAGGCATAATGTCCAATAATTTCTGCAATGCAATTGAATATTAAACTTGGACCACACTACAGCTGAAACCAAAAAACTGCGTGATTAGAGGAATCAATTAAATAAAATTAAAAACATGCAGAGGGCCATTGTTGCAGGAGGCTAACTCTATGAGGATCCATGAGTAATTTGTGAAAAGAAACTGACTAGGCAACCTCATGTTATAGAATCCAATAAATATCATTGAGTTATTGCGCTTACCCAGTGCTGAGCAAAGTTGTGACTAGAGCTCCAATACTTGTTTTGCTGGCCCCTTATGGATGCAGCTGTTCAAAACATTTAAATGCTGGGGGAAACCAGCAAGAGGCGCGATGTCAATGGCTTTATGTGACCCATGAGACTGTATCAATGCTGATTTGTAGGGAAAAGTGGTGAAATCGAGACCCCTTGTTATGATTGCAAAGAAACAAATGTGTGTACAATCACATGAAGAATAAGGAAAGTTTGAGTTCCATCATTTAAGTTCAGCGATCCGGACATCAGGTAGAGAAATCAAAACCCTAGCCAATGTAAAAGGCTGTCCCAGAATATGATGCAATAGAATTCCATGTCAACTCTAACTAAAAAATAAAAACATTTATGACAATGATTTATGAAGTATAGGACTTGTCTAATATCAAAATGGAACTTGAAATTAAAAACAGAATTAGTGAGCACAAAAGCAATCTCAGGACTGCAAATGAGAAGTCAATAATCATAAGACACTTGGATCTGGCCACAGCATTTGCCAATTGAAGTGCACATTATTGTGCGACTCATCAATCTACCTAACAAAGACAATCAGAAATGTATTTTCCAGAGACTACCATTCCAGATAAAACAATTGAACAGTTCCCAAACAGTTTGCATAAATGACTGTATTAAAATAGATTGTTTTTGTAATACTGTCTGTTATGTGAACTATATCCCCATATCATTGATTTATTTATTCTTGTGCATCCTTGTTTGTCTTACTTAAATGCATGGTGTTTTAATTTGAACCAATGTTCCTTTTTTCTTTGTTACTAATTCAACCAAGTAAGGTCTGACAAGGCGTTCTATGTGGAGATAGCCTTTTACATTCACTAGCATTTTTTTTGTGATGTTCAGTTCACTACACTTCAAGATGGTGCTTAAACTTTGCTTTTTCTTCATAAGAAGGTACCCACCTTTGTTTGTTTGCCCACTTAAGAAGACGTCTTAATCCCGTCACTTTTCCGTACACACCTGCATAGATGTTACCTAAACTACCAAATAAAGCTGTTGACCCCACTTCTTGTCGGTTTCCTTTTTAAACCTTTTTCTCAGTTGAGTCTATAAGCCAACGGAACAAGCCCTTGAGCTCTATCTACATCTCTCAGCGCCAGGCAAGCATGATAATGCACAGATATCTATTGTATTCAATAAAACCAGATTTCCGAATGAGTTCCTTTTCATGATCACTTGTTAATACCAATAGCATTAGAGTCCTGCAACAATGACCTACACTTCTCTAAATTTTATTTCATTGATCTAACAGTGTTTTTGTTTGAGCTGTAGTTTGGTAACTTTAAATCATCAGATTGCACTACTGGATTCACTTGCTATTTTATCCATTCTGTTGTAAGTAACTGTTGACCACACATGCACTTTGAGTCTTGAGAATTGGGGCTTCTACTGTTTTGTAAATTGTTATTTGATTTCTACCCACTTATGACTTCCTGGCTTAACTCAGTATAATATTCCCAAAATTGCATGGATTATTGCTAATGATTTCTTGAGCTAATATGAAATGTGTGTGGTTATTAATTCGGAAGAAACCTATTGAATCAATTACTTCTGAACAGTCTTGGATCCTCACGTCAAAGAAATGTTTTGATTATTGATTAAACAAGGTCTCTGATGGAGGTCTGCATAACTCATGCAAAGCATATGGTCCAGTTAGACTGGTTAAATGTCCTGCTTTAATGTACAATTGTAAAAAACACAGAAATCTGTTTTTAATAAATAAAACTACAGATGATATTGGAAACAAAATGTGTCTTTAGTGTTTGTTCACCATAAAATAATAAAGGTAAGGCCATAGGGCCTTTAGGCTGTGGACACATACTTGGAAATTTCTTGAATCAATTCTTGAAATGTATGTGAGGCAATGATTGGTAGCCTTTCTCAGTAGTGCACCAAGAATATAAATATGTATTATTATCTCATGAAAGGGAAAATAAAGCATGTGTTTTAAAACAGACTTTTAGCTATTCACTCATTCCCAATTTTACATGTTCATCATTGTTCCCTTCTTTGAAGAACAAATGTTTGCTGTACTGCTTTTATTGAATGTTTGGCCATTTGTTTGTCTCAGGTCTTGGCTATTCAAGACTAAGAAAGTTGACCCGTATTTGACCCATTTGAAAATGGGATTGACCCAAAAAATTTAAACAAATTAAAACGGAACTGTCCACACTATCTGCAAGATGGCCAGATCCATGCCAAATTTTCTGAATGTCCATGCAAGATAAATGTACATACAATTATCCTCAATGAAGATCATTTCCCTTTTTAATGGTGGCCTTGATATTGGCCCTCTTATCACTATATTGGTTGCCCATAATTCTGTAAGACATTTTAATGGTGATTAGTCAAAACTAACACATTACGATACTCTGTCCATTAACTACTGATTATCCAAATAATTTCAGGCTGGTATCTTTTTGATATATTAGTGTATCAGTGCACAAATTGTTTTGCATGTGTATGTAAAAAACAACTCATTTTTAATACCTTTATAAGGGATTTTCTTAATCAATGATTTTTTTTTGCCTTCTTCTCCCCCACAGTTAAGTGTCATGATCAAAACTGCGGTAAGAACGAATTATTCATTTAAAATGTTAATAGCAACAGTAGTAAAAGAGCTCAATCACAATGTGAAGATGTTTGAACACATTCGTACATATTGAGGAAAAGGATGCAGATTTCAGGTCAGCCCATTTGGGGAAAAGGTATTTTTGTTAAAGGAGTGGCTATTAGGAATACATTTTGGTATTTCTGGAAGAAAAGTAAAGTTGCAGATGATTCACCCCTTTATGCTATAAATAGGTGAAATAAAAAAGACAGTAGTTGTATAACGCAAGGAATCTCTGTTGCAAATCCCCAAAAAGGGTATATTTGAAGACGAAAAATTAGAATAGTGGCCAACAGAAGAAAGATGCTGTCAAGACTTTGTTTACAATACTTATGACTTTGCTTTCTTAGCTGCTGACGATTGAATCCAACCAACTTTCCAACTGCGCCAGTGCAAAAAAAAGGACTAACCAAATTTAAATCAGTCATGCCACCTCTTACATAGCCATTGGGCCACATGGCTAATGAGGTGCTATGTAGAGAATAATACTGTTTTTATCTAGTGCTTCATACAGCAGTCTCGTTGTCTCTTAAATGCTGTAAATGAGAGGTACTGCTATTACCCAATTTAGTAAAATTCTGTTTAGTGTCCGCGAAGGATGAACGTCTGAGTTAGCTTTTCTTTCATTTGAACTTGTGAACTGTACATCAGAGCAGATGTCAGCAGCACACATTGAACTGACTAAACAATCTTGAGGATTGTCAGAACCCCTGCTACTCTTGTATTTATTAGCAAGCTGTAGCTTGAGTCTCATATTAGTGTGAGTAGGTAAACCTACATTTGGATACCCAGTCACAATCAAAGATACAAAAGACATGCCAGCACGCTATGAAAATAGTTACAACTTTGCTTCTTAGCTACTGTGGACAAACCCATTGAGCACCATGTTATCTCCGCCTGCAGTCCAACTGTGCCTTTATGAGAGAAGATCACCATATGTCAATCACTTTGGCCTGCCCATAATCAGCTGTTTGGCTGAACCGCATGTCCCCGTTATACCCACCCAGTGCAGCAAGCCTTTCCAATGCATCCAAGCCTCAAAGCAATTCATCAGTGAGAGGCTGAAAATGGCATTCAAGGAGACCTTCTTCTGGATAGCTGCTCCCCCTTACGGGTAGAAAACAAAAGTAAAATTGTGATGGAGTTCTTGTGACTTCAGGTCATGGAAAAAATGCACACGAAGATAGCAGACCTATACATAACAGTTCTGAACTCCTGATGAACTATATCATTGAGGAGATGTGAATCCGCTTGACTCTGTAGCCTCCTTCACCCTTATTGGACTTCCCTGTGTATCACATTCACATTTTAATTCAAAGTGATCCCTTGGTTCAGGTATCTGTCATTGGTTTATATTGAGTAGCTAAGACACTTTGTGAGGAATCTGAAAGCCACACAGCTTGAAGGTCAAATATTGGGTTGGTGTTGAAAATTGTATGGGTACAAACTTTCTGTCTAAATATTGGATGTGAGTCTGTTGTGGGAACAACCTCCTACAATGGATGCCTTCATAACCATCAAGTTGTGTTTGTGTGCTCTGTTGTGGGATGGCAAAGTACGACCTTTGTTCACTTCAGAGCCAGGAGACTGGTGGTTGAGTTAAGACATGGACTACTCCTTTGTGAGGGTCCTGTAGGCTGATGTGACTAATGTAGCAACTTTAGGAACAAACTCTTAACAGCACATAAATGCCACACATAATTCTGCTTTATGGTCATTAAATGGGTAAACTATCAAATGAAGGATTAAATCTGTGCAGTTACATACAATCTCAGTGCACAAATGTCCCCTCCTATGCTGACTATGAATTATTCCCATTGTTCCTGACGAGCTCAGCTCGTCATGAGCACAGCTCAACCGTGTCTCATGACGAGCTGAGCTCGTCATGAGCATCGAAGCGGTTAAAATAGACCTTGATACAAAGCTTCAGTATTCTTCGTTCAAATATGTATTTTGCCTCTCCACCAACAAGGAAACATTTACCACGCTCAGAGTCCCTCACTGGGACTTTAGAGTCCCTCACTGGGACTTTTTGTTGTGGCAACGTAGCATCTGCGGGAACTTGAAAAGATGTCTTAATTTCTGATACCCCCCCCATTGTTTTCGCCGTATCCCGCTTCCTATTCGGTATGTGGCGCAGAAGGCAAACTTTCCTATAAATCCGTGATTGAGTATGAATTTTATACTGTTGTCCTTTGATAACTTTTGAGTCTAATCTTTTTTTATTGACTGCTTGCTATTTATTGTTTTAATCTCACGTGCCTTGTATGTATTTTAACTGCACTTTTATGGTCTCCCACCGAAATAAAGTTATCAGATGAATGAATGAATACAGTATCTGCAACTTCAGCTATTTAGAAGAGCATTAATTCGATCAGAGCATGAAATATCCAGGCTGCTCAGCTCTGTAATCCCTTGCCCCTCAGAACCTCAGGCTCACCCGAAACAGCTGTCTTTCCACACTCAGGTGAAGATGTGGATGTGTGTGGGGTAAGGGAAAAGTCCAAGTTATGTTGTCGTCGGATTACTGTTTTAGGTCAATCAGCACTAAGAAGCTTGTGGCTACTCGTGTGCTTTACAAACAAAATAACTCACTAAATAAATAGATAGACAAATAAAAAAAAATAACAACCTCCGAGAAAACACAAATCTCGAAACAGCTGAAATACCACTTCACAAAATCTGAAACTGCACACCACATGCAATATGTTACCAAATTATACAGATTATGGCCCCACAGGCTGGTGGTGGGTAATAATGTAATCCTCTTGAATCTTATTACATAATGTTTTTATTATTTCGAGAAATTTTGAGATGCACTATGATCAAATTCACTTACATTACAATGTGGAAAATGTTAATAAATCTAATTCTGCTTTTTCAAGCCTGTCCTTTGAAATGCAAGAACTGCGGAGCCCTAAATATCAAGACCTGTACATGTGCCTGTGCTGAAGGGTGGGATTACGCCGACTGTTCAGGTAAACACTAATGAATATGAGTTTCGGCTCCTAATAAATTAATACATTTGTTGTCAAGGTTTTAAAGACACACTCATCTTCTCATACTGGATTATTTGCATTGCAATGTATCCCACCCTGCACAGTGAAGACAATGCCCCATGCTACATTTAGGGAGGCCATGGAGGTTTTTAAACATTGTCCCTTCTAATCGTTGGCCTCTGAAGGTGCCCTTTTGGCAACAGCAGCAATTTTCAATGTCAGCATTAAAAAAAAAAACACCACCCCATTTAAGATCATCTTCAGCTGCTTAAGTCTTAACTACTTTCACAACAATTACTTCCTGGATGAGCCGAAAACCAAAGTATTTTGCCCTTAGTAATCTACACTTGTTTGCGTTCGGAAATATTCAGTCTGCACAAAATTTCCATAATTCAGAAACATATTACATGTCGATTTGCCAGCATCGTTATTAAGAAGAGTCTTGATACCATGCACGTAATTGTTCTTTAACATCCGGTGATTACATTGCATTCGTTGTCAATAACTAATGGCGTCTTCCAGTAAAAATATCCTCTGTTATCACCACAGCATTTTACTTGTGCATCAACAGGTATTTACTTGTAAGACTATTCGAATGGTCACCAGTTTCATCCTTGATCACTTACATTTCTCAAATGTATTTCAGTAAAGTTAAAAAACTTAGTTTGAATTACAATTAATGTAGAGTAGCTGTTTTTTTTAGTTACATTTATTTATGAGGCAGGTTATCCGTATTCTCATTTTACCCAACTCAGGGACATCAGAAGGATTTTGGTGGCCCTGGACTGAACATATTTTGGGGGCTTCTGTAAGGAACAGCGTTGAATTTATGATCCAATTTCAGTTCTTTCATGCCCTCTTTGGCTAGGGCACCGACAGTGATCCGGCACACTGGTCCAAATTCTAAATGTGATTACATCAAATATCCAGGGATAGAGACAATATTGTAACACAACGGCATCTCACTAAAATCACTGAAAATAATCCTTGCGACACTCTGCCGTTTCTCATATGAGAGGTCCTGTTTGATCTAAAATATACGGTTTTTATTGAATTTTGCATAAAACATAAACAACATTTCTCTGCAAAAAGTCTATAATAGACTCTCACACATCACCCACATTAAAAATAAATTAAAGGAAAACTGTTTAAGAAATATTCAAGGTCACCTGGACAAGACTCTCTGCAGAACAGAGTTGGCTCTATCAGGGGGGCCCCCTGAAAAGATGAGACCTGGGCCAGAGCCCACTTTGCCCATGCCTTAAAACGTCTCTGAGTCCCAACCCTAAACTTTCCTACTTTCTGTTTTCACATTTTGTTTTCTGACTCCTTTCTTGTCACTTTCCAATTTGCATTTCACCTTACTTTAGCACAACACACCTACCACCCTAAAAGATTTGTTTGCTAGTTGTTCCTTTCCCAAGCTTTCACCCCGCATTTTTGTCCTGTAAACCTGACATAAAAAATAATAATAATAATAATTTCGAAGCAATTGTTGTAAATATTTTGCTGAATACCTTTTCTCTCCAAAGTGTTATGGGTCTTTGCTTAAGTATGTTGCTTTTATATCACACAGTATGCCACATTTACAACCTGACTGCATGCTTCAATTATGCATTCTTTCTAGTGTATAGAAGGTTGATTAAATGTACTCAACATTTGTTACAGAGGCCTGCGAGAACTCAAACCAGACACTCTGCACGCAAATGCATCAAACAAACTGTGCCATTATACAGCCGGAGTGGTGCAGAGTGAAATGTGGGCACTGCAGTAAGTAGATTCTCATGTCATTTCTAAGTGATATTACTCACATCGGGTGAAACTAACACATATTATTACATGTGCGCATGTACATATATGGATTATATATATATATATTTTATATATATACCTATATATATACATGTATGTATATATATATATATATATATATTCACTGAAAAAACCATAGGTTATAGGCCATATATAGTTAGGAATTTGCATTTACAAAACCTTGAAAATTCACTGAAAAAACCATTGGTTATAGACCATATATAGTTAGGGATTAGCCTTTTCAAAACCTTATTTTACTTACACAAAACCATTGAAATTTCATATATAGTTAGTTCCACTAACTATATATCGCGCACCCGCAATCCACTGCTGATGATGTCACATATTACATCATTCATGACATGGTTAGTGACATCACTGATGACATCACTGATGACATCTCAAATGACATCACTGATGACATCACTGATGACAACATCCAGTGACTGTATGTTTCTGTAAAGTTAAAATATGTCTTACATATTGAAGAATGAGTGGATGTATAAGTGTCTGGATGAAGGATTTAGTAGGTGCATGACTGACTGTATGAGTGAGTGATTAAATGTGTCTCACTGAGTGCATGGGTTAGTGACTAAACTGTTTTAATTTGTGCATCATTATATCTGTTGTTCTACAAACTGCTGCATATGTTGATCAGTAGCTATATGAGTAACTGTATGGGTTATTCATTGGTTGTCCAAGTATTTGTATGGGAAACTGAGTGTGTGTGTATGGGTGGCTGGGAGGTGTGTGACTCTGTACATAGATGTGTGAGTAGTTGATTCACTATATGTATGGGTTCAAAAGTGCATGTGAAAACAGCTGTATGGGCGGTTGACTGTGCATGAGTGTATTAGTGAGTGAATGGATATCTCAGTGCTACATGTCAAAGTAAGTACATATGTAAAACACAGTACATGTGAGAGTTGACATATATAAATAACTGTGCATAAGAGCCAGTGAATGTGTGAGTGGCTGTATGGATCATTGTGAACATGTATCAGGGATTGTATAAGAGAGTAAAGTAAATATGTGTTAGTATATGTTTGAATAAGTAAGGTGTGTATAACTGTATAGTTGAGAAAATGGAGGTGTGATTGATTTTTTGCATAACTGACTAGGTGTGTGAGTAACTCCATGGATGAGTGACATTCTGTGACTGTCTGTTTACACTGATTGTATCTAAGGTTATATTAGAGTCTGAAGAGGTTCATGGTATTATCACATGAATGATATCATCAGTGATGTGATCAGTCATGTCAAATGAGATGTTATCAGTGATTTTATCAGTGATGTCATTTGAGATGTCATCAGTGATGTCATTTGAGATGTCATCAGTGATGTCATTTGAGATGTCATCAGTGATGTCATCAGTGATGTCACTAACCATGTCATGAATGATGTAATATGTGACATCAGCAGCAGTGGATTGCGGGTGCGCGATATATAGTTAGTGGAACTAACTATATATGAAATTTCAATGGTTTTGTGTGAGTAAAATAAGGTTTTGAAAAGGCTAATCCCTAACTATATATGGTCTATAACCAATGGTTTTTTCAGTGAATTTTCAAGGTTTTGTAAATGCAAATTCCTAACTATATATGGCTTATAACCTATGGTTTTTTCAGTGAATTTCATTGTTTTTTTAATAGCAAATATCAAAAGCTGTAAAATGTCAAGTACGTGATAGGTAAAAACTTTTTCGTGTTTATGCACGCTGATGTGCTTTGAACGCTGCCCCCCTCCCCTCTTTTCTCTTAGTAGTACTCTCTCTTTGCAGATAGTGAAGAGTAGTTAACGCAGGCCTTTACCCCTGTTGTAATCCGTCATGCCTGCTTGTCTCTCCATTTGATTGATTGTTATCCAAGCATTTACTGTTTTACAATTGATTCTCTTTGGTTCATTCTCTATTTACAAACAAGCACAAAGTCGCAATACTCTGTTTAGTCTTTGCAGATAGTGAAAAATCGTGAAAAATCGTGTAAAAAAATAAAATTAATCGAGCAAAATCAGTAGGCCACTAATTGGATCTCTTTTTGACCTCGCTAAAATAGAAATATTAGGAACAACCCTTCATGAGAAATACGAAAATAGTGAGATGAACTGAGCTCCACACCATGAGGGCTGGAAGACAGTTCGGCTCCGTCACCCACCCCGCCCAAAATAACGACAAACCCTATGCAAATATTAAAAATATATACAACACACCAGCAAAGAAACAGGGTAAAACATTTTATTAAATAACTATTTACATAACTATTTTATACTTTTTATTGCCCGATCCGGCTAGCTCAATCGATCGAGCATGAAACTCATGCACTCTGATAGCAAGCGTTGCTACTGATGCTATGCAGACCAAAACTGGTTTTCAATTTGTACATTTTTCTAGATTTTTCCATCCAAGATTGGTGAGTTTGTAGAACGATGGCTTCAGATTTTCAACATACGGTGTGGTGGCGCGGACTGGGAGGGGGCGCTTCGCTCCTGCCCCCTCCCCAAGTAAGATTTTCATACGTGAAAGTACGTTAATGGTTTTGGTCCCTGAGTTGCTTCAATGTCACTGCCATTCTCAAATGGCATAAGTTCTGGATGTTGGGTGCCATAGTTCAGAGTTCTGAGCCGCGCTTGTAACACTGTCTGAAGCTTATTTCCACCTACTGCAGCATCACTATTCTCAAAGTAAGTGAGTGTCGTTTGTGGACCTGAGTGCATTTGAAAACAATGTGATATGGTACCTCCCTAAACCCCTTGACGGAGGCCCCCGAGGGGCGGTGTGATGGCACGGACTCGGAGAAGACGCTTGGCTCTGACCCCCTACCCAAGTCTTATAGCACCGGTTTAGCCTGAGATCGTCCCCGACATAGGCGGCCGGCTCCCGGGGTCCGGCGGAACTTTTTGCCTTTTGATGACTCTTCTATTCTGGACCTTGTCCCACAATCCGTTTGACCTGAAGACACGCTGTAGTGGGGCGCCCCTTTACCGTTTTAGTTGCCATTCCGCCCGCTTTTGCTACACTGTGCCTCTTCCGCCATTCAGCTGTTTACCGCCCGCTCTTGCGACTACAGCGTCTCGCTCACCATGTAGTTGAGTTGCTCCCGCTCTTGCGATGCAACGATAAGCGACTGCCACAGGACTCTCAAAATGGCGGCCGGCTCTTCAGATTTGGACGTGGTCCACTAAAATGGCCCTGGGACACCTTGGAACTCGGACGCTTCCCTGATAGGGCTTGGGTCTCATTCTCGAAAGCGTCCCCTCAGCCGTGAAGATTCTACAAAAGTCTTGGGGGCCCCCGACTCCCGCAGGCTTCTGGTGGGGAGCGGCTGCCATGTTTGCTCGTGGAATGGCCACGACGGACCTACGAGATGGTAGTGCTCTCATGCTGACGCCAGCTTTAGTCTGAAACATCCAGAAATACTGTAGACTACCAATTCGATCAGTTCCGGTAGCGCCCCAACATGACCCGGTAGAGAAGAACTTGCCCTCCCCTCTTTGACTGATGGTTCTTGTTGCCTGTCCCCTCTGTTGTCATTTTACAGAACCCTTTGGACTGCTGAAAGGGGTTGTGTTCCGAACGCTGGTTGGTGGAGACATTTTGACTATATTCTTGACCTACGTTGTCGCGTAATGCGTTATATGACACGCCGCATTAGCGCACCCGGAAGTGATCCGGGGCGCGGCGCGCAGCGCGTAACGTAAGCATAACAGGTCATGTGACTTGTTAATAAAACTTTTTATTGGTTCATTTTACTTTTGTTATTTTAATAATGAAAAGCTTGGTCATATGACCTAAAAAATACGCTTTTTATTGATTTCGAACTTTTTAAAAAAAAACATATATGTTATAATATTCCAGGCTAATGTACTTTCCCGGAAAATTTACAACTGTCCTGCAAGTAAAATATATTCCTTTTTCGAGAAAAAGGGCGTTTCTTCGTTCCATGACGGAGCCGTTGAGTAAAAGAGACTCGGCCTGCTGTCTTAGTCGCCGATACACCTAATTATCAGATTCTTATCGATCACTTTATGTTGCAGGAGTGGAAAACACAACTGCCCTTGACCATTTATCTTTACTGCGTTCCTACATATTATACCTTTTATCCGTCATGTAATTGGACTGCTTTATTTCACTTGCCTTTTACTGATTCGAAAACAGTGACTAAAAGTAAAAACTTTACCAATGTAAATACTACTACCATGTTTTGTTTTAAAAACCTTTATTGTGAAAATGTCAGTATACAAATACGGGCCTATAACCACGTGGGCCGGCCACGGAGCAAACTGAAATCGTATATGATGAGGAGACATTTACATTATAGAGGAACGTAACGAGCGAGCCATTAGGTTGCAAGAACTAAGGTGTCTAACAGTTGCGGAATCGGTGGACGTACATTTTGTAATTAAAATACGACAGGGCCACTTACAAAAAAGTTATCTAGATATACATTTGCGTGCAAGTACCATGGGTGACGTTAATTCGAACTTTCAATAGTACAGTAATCAATAACACATCAGAACTTAATATCAATAGGGATGTCGAAATATTCAATCAATTCTCGTCCCCGCCCGCCATGAGCATCAAAACTGCATTCATATCTCGTGATATCAAGGTTGTTCAACCAGTACACAACAAGGAGTTACGAGTCCCATTTATACCGGCGCCATTTTGGGCGAGGCCGGGCAGGTCCAAGATATAGTCAAAATGTCTCCACCAACCATCGGCCAGACCAGAACCCCTTTCGGCCCTTTATGCTACAAGATGGTGTCTTCCATTCAGAAAATATTGTTGGCAGCATTTTGAAAGGAAAGATAAACAGCCGTTCTCCTAGTGAGTCTCACATTGTTACATTTAGGAAGAATGTTGAAGAGTAGTATGTGGAAAATCTGAAGCCATTTTTCTACAAACTCTCAATCAGCCTTGGATGGAAAAAAAATCCTGAAGAATGTACAAACTGAAAACCAATTTTTGTCTGTATAGCATCAACAGCAACGCTTGAGTCAGCTTTGTGTCAAGCCGCCATTTTGATTCAATCAATAACGTCCCCCTGCACACATTCAGGGACCTGGTCGTGTCTTCAGATGAAACGGATTGTGGGACAAGAAGCAAAAAGGAAAAGGAAAAAAGTTCCGCCGGACCTCGGGAGCCGGCCGCCTATGTCATGTGCGACCTTTGGCCACACCAGGGCAATAGTGAAGCTGCAGCAGGTGCAAATAAGCTTCAGACAGTCTTACAAGCACTGCTCAGAACTCTCAACTATGGCACTCAACATCCAGGACTTGCCATTCGGATCTTGGCGCCTTGTGCTGGTTCCGACCTATTCACACATCGGTCCACTACTGACATCACCTCATAAGCCAACGGGGCACCCCACGCCGACTTTCGGCGCAGCATTGTAGGATGGCCACACCAGTGCGGCAACTTGCTGGACACCACCTCGGTGCCATCCGGATCTCGGCGCGTTCGAGTCACTGTACCGCAAGAGCGGGAGAAACTCAGCTGGACACGCCGTCTTTCGGCGCAGCATTGTAGGATGGCCACACCAGTGCGGCAATTTGCTGGACACCACCTCGGTGCCATCCGGATCTCTGCGCGTTCGAGTCACTGTACCGCAAGAGTGACCGCAACTCAGCTGGACACGCCGTCTTTCGGCGCAGCATTGTAGGATGGCCACACCAGTGCGGCAATTTGCTGGACACCACCTCGGTGCCATCCGGATCTCGGCGCGTTGTGCTGCCTTCGGCCTACTGTAGCCGCAAGTGCGGACGCAACTCAGTTGGACGGCGAGTGAAAAGATAAGGGGCGCCCCACTGCAGCCGAGGAGCCTCCATCTTGGGGGAGACGCACAGCCCCCACTGACTGACGCGACCTCACAGGCCAATGGGGCGCCCCACGCCGATTTTCGGCGCGGCATTGTAGGATAGCCACACCAGTGCAGCAACTTGCTGGACACTAACTCGGTGCCATCCGGATCTCGGCGCGTTGTGCTGCCTTCGGCCTATTCGCACATCGGTCCGCTACTGACGCCGCCTCACGTGCCAATGGATTTTCTACGCTTTTTGTAGCCCTATGCCGCATAACAGGTCATGTGACTTGTTTATAAAACTTTTCATTGGTTCATTTTACTTTTGGTTTCCTAAAGATGGAAAGCTTGGTCATATGACCTAAAAATAACACTTTTCATTGGTTTAGAACATTTTTTTTCCCAAACGATGAAAGCCCCACCTTGTTTCTGGATGTTTCAGACTGAAGCTGGCGTCAGCATGAGAGCACCACCATCTCGTGGCTCCGTCGTGGTCATTCCGCGAGCAATCATGGCAGCCGCCCCCCACCGGAAGCCTGCAGGAGTCGAGGGCCCCCAAGACTTTTGTAGAATCTTCACGGCTGAGGGGACGCTTTCGAGAATGGAGCCCAAGCCCTAGCAGGCAAGAGTCCGAGTTCCAAGGTGTCCCAGGGCCATTTTAGTGGACCAGGCCCAAAACCGAAGAGCCGGCCACCATTTTAAGAGTCCTGTGGCAGCCGCCTATCGCTGCACTGCAAGAGTGGGAGCACCTCAACTACATGGTGAGCGAGACGCTGTAGCCGCAAGAGCGGGCGCAACTCAGCTGGATGGCCGCCACCTGGGGAGGCCCGTTCACGCCGCCTCCCCCACGCCCCCCCCGGGCCGCCCCACGCCAATTTTCGGAGCAGCATTGTAGGATACCAAAACCAGTGCGGCAGTTTACTGGGCATCACCTGGGTGCCATCCACATCTCAGCGCGTTCTGCTGCCTTGGGACTATTTGCACAACAGACCGCTACTGACGAGGCCTCCCCCCGCACCACCCGGGACGCCCCACGCTGTTTTTCTGAGCTGCATTGTAGGATCCCAAAAACCAGTGCGGCACCCAGGTGACATCACCTGGGTGCCGTCCAGAACTCAGCAAGTTGTGCTGCCTTGGGACTATTCGCACAAAAGACAGCTTCTGACCATTGTTGCTTTTTTTTGTCAAAAATGTTTAAATGTTTTTACAGTTTTTGTTCCGTTCGTTATATTTAAAAGTTAATAAAGTTTTATAATCCTACTTTGTTGGAGTGCTATATATTTTTAAAAAATCGGGTGAATGGGGCCTTGAATCGGGTTATTGTCATGTGTGGGCTTTGCAAGTGTACTGCTACAGGATCGGACATTTCAAACTCAAATGCACGTTCTTTTTCTTACCTTTCCGAAGCATGGAGCGCAATAGCAGGCAGAGAAAGGGTGATGCAAGTGTTGAACACTGCCTGGCCTGGCAAGTTGCTGGCAGTGCCCCCCCCCCACCCGCTCCTGAAAGAGGACACACACACACCGCCGCCCCGAGTACTTCACAGATCTTTAAAAGACCATGCGCTTGTTCATGAGGCTTAAATGGTTTATCACCCCTTCTAGAACCCCTGCATCGACCCTCTGACGTTTCCTGGAAGAATTACCACGTAACACAATACCAAGCCTTGTCAGCTGAAACCCCCGAGGAATCGTGGGGCATATTATCAAGGGGGTTTATCTCCGCTTTTTTGGCTTTAAAAGCCAAGAAAGCGGAGATAAAATTATCTCCCTATTATCAAGCTGTCGCTAACACCAGTTAGTGACAGCTAAAAGGAGATAGCGACCATCTTGGGCCCCGCTTTGCATGTCAGTGATAGTTATCACTAATGACATGCAAAGTGGGCGTGCCAAGATGTTAGCGACTGGAAACAGTCCCTAACATCGCTATCTCCTATTACCAACTTTTGGAGATATTCGCGCTAAGCGCGAATATCTCCAAAAGCTAACGCCTGCCCTGAGCAGTTCTTAGCCATGTTATCCAATGGGAGGTGGATAACATGGCTAAGAGCATTTGCTCGATAATGCATGAATATCGCTGACTTTTCAGCGATATTCATGCATTGCGGCCGTTTTTTATCGCATTTGCGATAAACCTTGCTAATAGCAAGGTTTATCTGCGATAAAAATCGCCGATGTGCGGCGATAATTTTTGTCTCTAAACAAGTTAGAGACAAAAATTATCGCTAGTTGTTGGTAATATGCCCCCGGGTTTTTGCTTGCAGAAATCGGGAGGCGGGAGACTAGCACTGAAATCAGTAGTCTCACGCCTGAATCGGGAGGGTTGGCATGTCTGGATTCTCTACAGCTGGGGCCATAAACTACATCCGCAGGGCTAGGTGATAGCCTGGGACCGGCCTGGCATCTAAAATGGCTGCCGTGCACGACAAAATTGTGGCATTGGAAAAAAGGCAAGATGGCGCAGACAATGTTTATCAATAAGGATTCATTTATAACAAAATATTTTATCGCACTGACAAATTGGCGGTCAACACTTCCTGATTTCCATCGAATCGAACGTTAACAGACGTCACGCAGCAAAAAAAAAAAAAAGCTCACGCACAGCCGCTGGAAGACATGTATCAACATATATGCGCCTCCTCAGCCACCCTCAGAAAACATAAGGGATTAGGATACGTCTCCCGCACCCCCTTATACCTAGTAATTTAATTAAAACGAAGCACAAAATGGCGAATTCCCGTTTCGCTACCAGTTTGCGGCCCAGTTCGCGGCCCGGGAAGCGCTTCTACCATGAAAAATAATTTTTTTTTTATTTTCCCCACGGGACCCTTTAATAACCCCAACAACATTCCTAGGGGGTCAAGAGGGGTATACCTTGCCCCCTTTCATTAAATTCCCCCTTCGTTTTTCACCTCTTCTTCTCTCTCGATCCTACCGAGAGATAAGATGGCGGCCGCTCCGGACTGTTTAGAATGTTGACAAACACCGGGGAGCCAATCAGCTTCGCATCGCAAAGTTCCGTTTCGCGAAAAGTAAGCGACCGGAGCGCAGCCCGGAGCGCTGTTACAGATATATATCTTGTTTTGAACGTTAATTTCTCAAAATCCACTGGAGCACATATATTGAGACCTAGCAAAGGCACATCGGGCTAACAGTCCCTACAATTTTGCCAAGTTTCGTGCAAATCCATTCAGCCGTTCGAGCTAAAAGTGAGGCCAAAGGCCCTATGGAAATTAACATGGGAAAAACGCGTTTTGGGACCCCCCTTTTTCTCGGCCCCCCCTTGACGAAACCCCCCCAAATTTTCAGGGGCTGCTCAGAAACAAAATGTGCCATTTTCCTGAAGATTTCAGCCGATTCCGTCCACAAACGCCAAAGTTATTAGACATAGAATTTTCAAAAGTCCCATAGACAAAAAATCCTAACTATATATACCTACTGGCGAGACGCCAGTAGGTAATATATATATATATATATATATATATATATATATATATATATATATTACCTACTGGCGGTCGCCAGTAGGTAGTTATAGTTAGGATAATTTTCAATGTTAAATCTCAACATTCTATTTTGAATAACTTTGGCGCCGGTTGTCGAATCTGCCTGAAATTTTCAGGAAAATGGTCTCATGGCGGTCCGGTCCTTCCCTGAAAGTTTGGGGGGGATTCGTCAAGCGGGGGCCGAGATAAAAGGGGGGTCCCAAAACGCGTTTTCCCCATGTTAATTTCCATAGGGCGGTCGATTTCACTTTTAGCCCGAACGGCTGAATGGATTTCCACCAAACTTGGCAAAATTGTAGGGACTGGTAGCCCGATGTGCCTTTGCTATGTCTCAAGATATGTGCTCCAGTGGATTTTGAGTAATTTAGGTTCAAAAAAATATATATATCTATAGGCGCTCTCCCGTGCGCGCACCCGTGAGCGCTCCCGGCGCGACACGCGACTTGCGCGCAGAAAGCTGATTGGTTCTCAGTTGTCTGTAAACATTCTAAACAGTCCGGAGCGGCCGCCATCTTGTCTATCGGTAAAATCTAGTCATAAGAGGTGGCAAAAACAAAGGGTGGAATTGACCATAAGGGGGCAGGGTAGACCCCCCCTGACCCCCTAGGTTTGATATGGGGGCCATTAAAGGGCCCCGCGGGGCCTCAAAATTTTTTTTTTTTTTTTCGATTTTCGCGGGGGAAGCGCCTGGTGCGCGCACGGGGGAGCGTATCGGGGAGGGTACTATGGAAAAATAATCACTTTAAAAATTGTATGTTTATGAATTGTTTTTTTTTTTTATTTGTTTATTTTATGTAAGTACCTACATGTAGGTACTAATGAAGAGACTTAAATTTAATGTTCACCATCTTCTTTGTAGACATCTTGCATGTTGTTATTGTATTTTTTGTGGTATAAGGAATTCATAATATAGTCTGTCTGGAAAGGAGAAACACATCTTTTAAGCACTCCCTGAGAATTTCTAGGGGATCATGAGTAGTCTGTCCTGTTCACTTATGAAAATGAGGTGTAAAATATTCATATGAGATAATATAGTGGGAGAAAGGTAGTAACTATGAGTAAACTTACTATGTAACAGAAAAATAGTTGAACAGTATACTATAAGTCTCACTTTATATTTTAAACATTTTTGGTAATACTTCATGAATTACATATAAAAAAGAATATTGTCTGAAACAATTGAAATTATTAAAGATAAATTTATTCCTCTGATTCTTTTTCATAATTTAATAAAATTTCTAACATAATATTGTCCGGAATTTCCTCATAATTATATGTACATGATTCAATTTCTTCCAAACATTCTATAAACTGTTCATCCAAAGAGTCATCCATGAAATCAACTTCTTTTTTTTCATCTTCTGGTTTTTCCACCTTTACTTTGATAGAAGTATCATTTGCCTTATTTTCTCCTTCCATTTTCTTTCTGAAAATTGCATATAAATTAACTATATTAGTAGAGCTAGTATACCAGAGAAGCCTAACTCAATCCATAACTATTACAGAGAAGTCTATGTCTATCTCTAACTATTAAAGAGGGATAGCATATCACTAACAGAATATTTTTTAAGAAATAAACTTAACGTGTACAATATACTTCCATAATTAGAAGTTACCTTAGAGAAATTAGTTGAAGTTGACAGTGAAATTTGTTTTCAAGTGTACTTCAGGAAGCAGTAGTCAAAATGGCTGTGTTTCCCTCTCTTCTTTTATATATATTGTTGTACTTAACCAATCAAACGACAGGAAAAAATCGTAGAAAATGAGAGATACTTTTTAATTGGTTGTAAATTCTAACATAACAAGTGTGTTTTTGTCATGTAATTTACCTCAGGATATTTAGACAGGCCTGTAGCCTAAATGTCTCAATGGAATTTCACCAAATTTGGGCAAATGGTAGGGACTGCTATGTAGTAGGGCGTATTCTATATTTGATGAAAGTGTCTCCATTGGGTTTTCCGTAAATTATTTTCCCACCTTTTTTTATTTTGCGCTTACTAGTGCGCGCTCCAGTACGCGCACGGGCAGCGTAACGGGAGTCATCCATTTTGTGTTTCGGAACAATCGAGACACAAGATGGAGGGTAAACAATGTTCGGAATGGATAGAAGGGGGAACTGTAGAGAGTTCTTGACCCTCTAGGTTTTCTGAGGGGGGCTTAGGAGGCTCATAAACGTAAAAAAAAAAAAAAAAAATTTAAATTTTTCGCGGGGGTAGCGCCTGGTGCGCGCACTTTTAAGCGTACTCGTACGCGTACTTTGGTGAAAAATAGTGAAAAAAGTTAGAAAAAAATAAACGCAATGAATGATCAGAGTTAGGGTAGCTCTGAAAAGAGCTTTTGGGTTCTGTGGTTGATTTAGGTACCTACAAGTAGGTTCCAATACACATTCTTAAATTCAGGAGGAATATTCTATTCCCCTCATCTGAGAAGTGCACTCCATCTCCTCTGTAGATGTCTTGCATGTTGTAACGCAAGTTATTATTGTATAATGAACCCATTCCATAGTCTCTCATGTAAGCAGAAACAGATTTATTTACATGTTTCCGTGCTTTCTCAAATTGTGGACCAAATTGGTTGGACCAGTTCCATTTCTGTCTTTGGCATATATTGGAATATACCAAGGCAGTGTGGGGAAAAAGTATCATCAATTGATGAAAGGTGTCCTTTAATTGCATTTCCAGACCTACCCCAGTTAATGTGCCTAGATCGTTTCCACCACAGTGCACAATTATAAGGTCAGGTTCTGGCAGATGCAAAAAGGTTTTCACCAATGGTATCAAATTCACTGAAAAAACCACAGGTTTCACACCAGTTATAGTTAGGAATTAGCATTTAAAAAACCTTTGAAATTCACTGAAAAAACCATAGGTTTCACACCAGTTATAGTTAGGAATTAGCATTTAAAAAACCTATTAAATTCACTGACAAAACCAGTTATAGTTAGCTGGAAATTTTACTGATATAAAACCAATGAAATTCCACGTTATAGTTAGTTGGACTCACTATAACTTGCGCGTGCAATGCACTGCTGATGACGTCACATATTACATCACTCATGACATGGTCAGTGACATCACTCATGACATCACTGATGACACCATCCTTGTGACATAGTGACAGACCTCCTTTCACTGTAATGTAACCCTTGAAACACATATTCAAAAATAGAAACTGAAATTTAAAAAAAAATGGAGATACCCATATCAGTTACAACAAGCAATTCAGTAATTCCACCATCTATATGCACATCCAGTCATTCACCAACAGTTCTATATAGTCACTCATACATATACTCACTTATCATATGAAGTGATACACCTATACATCCTGTTACACACCGACAGTCATCCAAAAGTTACTCACACACATACTCACACGTGCAAATAAACTATTGAACATCCATTTATTTGAATATAGAGTTATACACACACTTCCACCTTACTTGTATTGAAAATTACACATATTTATTCTCTTAAACTATCACTTATAGAAACACATACTTATTTAAACAGGAACTCTTACAATCTCTTACTCTCACATATACTCACTTATATACATCAATATTCACATATACTAGATTAAAACATATGTAGTTACTGATAAAGACACTAGTGAGACAGTCATTCACTCACTAACATACACATATACACACTCATCCATCCATACAGTCCTGCACATATGCTGTCTTCAAAACACATACAAACAGCGAGTCAGTCACTCATGCATCTATGTGCTAAGTAATACCCCCACCAAACCATATAGACACTCATACTGATACTAAGAGAAACATCTAATAACCCATATACATACGCATGTAGCTACTTACCAACACATGTAGCCACTTATAAACAAAGTGAAACAATAATATATATATTTAAATATTTAAACATTACTCACTAATATTTATTTTTCAGAAAGACACATATTCACTGGATGGTGTCATCAGTGATGTCATGAGTGATGTCACTGACCATGTCATGAGTGATGTAATATGTGACGTCATCAGCAGTGCATTGCACGCGCAAGTTATAGTGAGTCCAACTAACTATAACGTGGAATTTCATTGGTTTTATATCAGTAAAATTTCCAGCTAACTATAACTGGTTTTGTCAGTGAATTTAATAGGTTTTTTAAATGCTAATTCCTAACTATAACTGGTGTGAAACCTATGGTTTTTTCAGTGAATATATATATATATATATATATATATATATATATATATATATATATATATATATATATATATGTGTATTGGTTACCAAGCCGCGTTCATTCCGATCGATCAAGGATGGCACTGACACCGTGAGTTCAACTCAAGTTACATTTATTTCCAAATATATATATATTACCTACTGGCGGTCGCCAGCAGGTAGTTATAGTTAGGATTTTTTTCAATGTTAAATCTCAAAATTCTATTTGGAATAACTTTGGCACCGGTTGACGAATCTGCCTGAAAATTTCCTGAAAATGGCCTCGTCGAGCTCCGGTCCTTCCTTGAAAGTTTGGGGGGGATACGTCAAGCGGGGGCCGAGATAAAAGGGGGGTCCCAAAACGCGTTTTCCCCATGTTAATTTCCATAGGGCGGTCGATTTCACTTTTAACGCGAACGGCTGAATGGATTTCCACCAAATTTGGCAAAATTGTAGGGATTGGTAGCCTGATGTGCCTTTGCTATGTCTCAAGATATGTGCTGCAGTGGATTTTGAGTAATTTAGGTTCCCAAAAATATATATATCTATAGCAGCGCACCGGTGCGCGCACCAGGGAGCGCTCCGGGCGCGTGACGCGAGGTGCGCATGGAAAGCTGATTGGCTCTCGGGTGTCTGTAAACATTCGAAACAGTCCAGAGCGGCCGCCATCTTGTGTCTCGGTAAAATCGAGACATAAGAGGTGGCTAAAACAAAGGGGGAACTGACCATAAGGCGTCAGGGATAGACCCCTTTGACCCCCTAGGTTTGATGTGGGGGCTATAAAAGGGCCCCGCGGGGCATTTAAAATATTTTTTTTTTTCGTTTTGCACGGGGGAAGCGCCCGGTGCGCGCACCGGGGAGCGGCCCTGGGAGCGTACTATGATGAAAAAAGGTGACAGAGTTTTTAAAAAATGAAGTTTTGATTTAGAAATTGGAGGTAGTTCTAAAAAGAACTTTTTTTTTTCTTCTTTTTGTTGTTTTATATTTTTTTTGTGTTTTTTGAACTTTTTGAACTTTTTTTGGCTTTTCAAAACAGTTTTATATTTTTTTTGGTATTTTTTTAGGGGGAGAAACAAAAAAAGGGAATTGAAACTGGCTCAACTGGAGCAAAAAAACAAAAAACCCCAAAAATTACTTCTTTTTGGGGCACTTGTGATTATCACCTGCAAGGACGATGAGCTTAACGCTTTTTTCGCCATAGGCGATAAGCTTGCCACATGCAGAACAAGTGATTTTAAAATCAGCAAATCTCGGCTGAATGCAAGGCATCACCTCGGATGTTTCTGGTTCTGATGAAGTTGGTTGGTTTCTTTGGGAGGGGGTCCTTGATGACTGGGGGAGGTTACTGGCCAGTTCCCTGAACTCTGCACGAGAGTAGTTGATTGGGTGCTTTCTGGTCATGTGCCGAATCATGGTATAGTTACCAAAAGAATATTTTTTGTTTGGGTTGCCCCGTGAAAGTTCATCATTGCAGATGAGGCAAGTCACCTTGGGCGCATTCACCTTTTTTTTCCCCTCTGGGATTGAAAAAAACTCCCATACAATGTGTGGTTTGGGTTTGTATGGGGTATTTTCTTCTGGCAGCCATCTTCTTCTCCCCTCCTCCTCTTCCTCTTCCTCCTCCTCCTGTTCTTGACCACCAATATAATTTGGAGCTGGTCCTCTTGGTGGTTGTGGTGGTGGTGGTGGGGCAGATGCACCAGCTGATGCTACTACTGAAGCCATTATTTGGAGCAAAAAAATAGAGAGAGCAACAAACAGGTCTTCCTCAGTCAAAGGACAAAGTCAGAATAAGGAAAAAAGGTGGGGTCTTTCATCATTTAGAAAAAAAAACTGTCCTGAACCAATGAGAAGTGTTATTTTCAGGTCACAAGACCAGGGGCTTCATCATTATGAAACTAAAACTGTTATGAACCAATGAAAAGTGTTATTTTCTGCTCACATGACCCGACGCGCTTACGCTACGCGCCCGGGGCGCGCCCGGGGGCGCGCAGCGTAAGCGCGTCGGACGTTTACGTTGTGCGATCGTATTCGCTCGAGTACTTCCGGGTGCGCTTACGCCGTGCGTATCACGCGGTCGCGGCTACGCGATACGTCACGATCATGTTTTCGTTTGCGATATTGGCGCTCACGGGACGCTCCCCGGAGCGCACCTCGGGGTGCTTTTCAGAAATACGCTTTTCGGGGCGCTCTCCGGGGCGCGCTCAGGGAGCGCTCCCCCCAAAAAAAAAAAAAAAAAAAAAAGGGATAATTGTAGGGACAGGTAGCCCTATTCTGAAGTGGTTTGTAAAAAAATTAACTTTAGAAAAATATGTATTGTGCTACATTGGGCTTAATAAATGTTAGAGCCAAAATGTAGCCCAAATGTAGCCCAAAGTAGCCCAATGTAGCCCAAAGATGGCCACCAGAGACCAAAAATTGTAAATGTAGCCCAAATTTCAACTAGATGTAGCCCAACTGTAGCCCAATGACAGAATGTACCAGAGTGTTAAAAAGAACAACTAGAGTGCTAACAGTCTTATTTATAAAGTGAAACTTATAGTTAGGAATTAGCATTAAAAAAACCTATGAAATTCACTGAAAAAACCATAGGTTTCACACCAGTTATAGTTAGGAATTAGCATTTAAAAAACCTATGAAATTCACTGAAAAAACCATAGGTTTCACACCGGTTATAGTTAGGAATTAGCATTTAAAAAACCTATTAAATTCACTGAAAAAACCATAGGTTTCACACCAGTTATAGTTAGCTGGAAATGTTACTGATATAAAACCAATGAAATTCCCACGTTATAGTTAGTCGGACTCACTATAACTTGCGCGTGTAATGCCCTGCTGATGACATTACATATTACATCACTCATGACATGGTCAGTGACATCACTTATGACATCACTGATGACAAACCTCCTTTAAGTGTAATGTAACCCTTAAAACACATATTGGAAAATAGAAATTAACATTTTCAAAAAAATGAAGATACCCATACCAGTTACAACAACCAATTCAGTAATTCCACCATCTATATACACATTCTCTCATTCACCAACAGTTCTATATAGTCACTCATACATATACTCACTCATCATATGTAGTGATACACCTATACATCCTGTTACACACCGACAATCATCCAAAAGTTACTCACACACATACTCACACATGCAAATAAACTATTGAACATCCATTTATTTGCATATAAAACTATACACACTCAACCACCCATACAGTCCTGCACATATGGTGTCTTCTAAACACATACAAAGAGAGAGTTAGTCATTCATGCATCTATGTGATTAGTAATACCCCCATAAAACCATAGAAACACTCATACTGATACTAAAAAAACATCTAAGAACCCAAATACCTACACATGTAGGTACTCATCAACCCATGCAGCCAGTTATTCACAAAGTGAAACACTGATACATATATTTAAATATTTAAACATTACTCGCTAATATATGTATTCACTAAGGTACACTTAATAAGCCAGTTATCCAATCATTTCTTTTTGAAAAAAACATTCATTAAGATAATAATTTAAACATTTATTCTTCCCTCGACCTTTACATATACATATATAAAACATATTTATTTTTTAGAAAGACACACATTCACTGGATGGTGTCATAAGTGATGTCACTGACCATGTCATGAGTGATGTAATATGTAATGTCATCAGCAGGGCATTACACGCGCAAGTTATAGTGAGTCCGACTAACTATAACGTGGGAATTTCATTGGTTTTATATCAGTACAATTTCCAGCTAACTATAACTGGTGTGAAACCTATGGTTTTTTCAGTGAATATATATATATATATATATTACCTACTGGCAATAGCCAGTAGGTATATATAGTTAGGACCTAGCTACCATAGGACATCCGCAACCCGCCGGTTGAGGAATCTGCGTGTAATTTTCCAAAATTTGGCCAGCTCTGCTGCGCTCCTTCCCTGAAAGTTTTGGGGGGATTCGTGAAGTGGGGGCTGAGAAAAAAGGGGGGTCCAAAAATGTGTTTCCCCCATGTTAATTTCCATAGGATGTTCTGACTAGGTTACAGCCCGAACCACTGAACAGAATTACACCAAACTTGGCAAAATTGTAGGGACTGGTACGCAGAAGTGCATTTGCTATATTTGGTGAAAATTACTACAGTGGTTTTTATTAAAATTAACTTCAAAAACACATATATATCTATATGAGCATACCCGTACGCGTACGTACGCGGACGGTACGCGTACGTGCGCGTACCTCTATGTGCACGAGCTGCATGCTGATTGGCTGCCACTGTCTGTCAACACTCCAAAACAGAAATTGTGGGCAGCCATCTTGTGCCTCGGTAGAGTGAGGTACAGGAAAGCAGAAAAACAAATGTGTAGAACTCAAAAAGGGGGCAGGGTAGAAGCACCCTGACCCCCTAGGCCTGCTCAGGGGGTCCCACAAGGACCCCCAAGGCAAAAAAAAAAAATTATAAAAAGTTGCAGGGTACGCGTACCATACGCGTACTGTACGCGTACATACGCGCACGGTATGCATACCCCGTGATTTTATTAAAGAAATATATATATTTTTTGGGCCTGGAGGGTCCTTATGGGACTCCCTGAGCAGGCCTAGGGGGTCAGGGTCCTTGTGGGACCCCCTGAGCAGGCCTAGGGGGTCAGGGTCCTTGTGGGACCCCTGAGCAGGCCTAGGGGGTCAGGGTGCTTTTACCCTGGCTGCTTTGCGAGTTTCACACCTTTGTTTCACTGCTTTCTTGTGCCTTGGCTCTACCGAGGCACAAGATGGCTGCCAACACTTCCTGGTTTGGAGTATTGACAGACAGTGGCAGCCAATCAGCATGCCTTCCCGAGAAAGCTGCATGCTCATTGGCTGTCAACACTTCTAACCAGATAGTGTTGGCATCCATCTTGTCCTAGTGTTGACAGACAGTGACAGCCAATCAGCATGCCTTCCCTCGCTAAGCCCGACACTGTTCAATATATATGTGTCTGACTTAGCGAGGGTCATCAAGTCCCACGGTATCTCTCTCACTACATACGCAGACGACACACAACTGGTGTTGTCCGTATTCGATGATGGCCAAACAGTAGCGTCAAACTTCCAATCTGGCATGGAAGCAATAAGCTCCTGGATGTCATCAAACTGCCTCAAGCTAAATTCTGATAAAACAGAAGTGATGACATTCGGGAGACTACAACCAACCTGGTCTCCTCAATGGTGGCCCTAACAAATGGGACAACCTCCAGTACCAGTGGTCAAGGTACGAAACTTGGGGGTCATCTTCGACAACAAACTGTCCTTCCAGCAGCACGCAAACTCAGTGGTCTCATCTGCCTTCCACACCTTAAAAAAAATCAAAAAACTCATCCCGTACCTACCATCTTCCGCAGGCAAAACTTTAGTCAGCACGCTAGTCTTTTCCAAGACCGACTATTGTAATGCCTTACTCCTAAATGCACAACAAAAGGTCCTCAATAAATTACAGACTGTACAGAATGCAGCAGCTAGGACCCTGCTACGCATTCCTAAATTTGCATCTGTCTCCCCCTACATCCAACAGCTGCATTGGCTGCCGGTAAGGAGCCGCATCAAATTTAAAGCCTTGTGCATAGCGTACAAAGCCATTCATAACCATGGCCCCCTATTTCTAAAACAAGCCTTTCGTCCACTCGAACAGCAAAGAACATTGCGTTCATCTTCTGCCCATCTGCTAACAGTCCCCCGCACAAGAAGGGCTAACTGGGGAGACAAACGTTTCACCGTTGCCACAGCTAGACTGTGGAACACTCTCCCTCTCCACCTTAAGTGTGCACCTACCCTGCTTAAGTTCAGAAAAAATCTGAAAACATGGCTATTCCATGCCTAGTTTCCTTTTCCTACGGAGAGTTCTGTGTCACAGCGCCGAGACACCCTCGGGTATTTGCGCGCTCTAAAAATCGCCAAATATAAATAAATAAATAAATAAATAAATAAATAAACCAGGAAGTGTTGGCATCTATCTTGGGCCTAAGTAGACTGAGGCAGAAGAAAGCAGAAAAACAAACGTGTTGATCACAAAAAGGGGGCAGGGTAGAAACACCCTGACCCCCTAGGGCTGCTCAGGTGGTCCCACTAGGATATTAATATATTTAAACGTTATCCGCTAATAGAATTAGCATTTAAAAAACCTTGCAAATTCACAGAAACAACTATAGGTTTAAGGCCTTATATAGTTAGGAATTAGCATTTAAAAACCTTTGAAATTCACTGAAAAAACCATAGGTTTCAGGCCTTATATAGTTAGGAATTAGCATTAAAAAAAAGTTTGAATATATAAACGTTATCCGCTAATAGAATCAGCATTTCAAAAACCTTGCGAATTCAATGAAAAAACCATAGGTTTCAGGCCTTATATAGTTAGGAATTAGCATTTAAAAAGCCTTTGAAATTCACTGAAAAAACCAAAGGTTTCAGGCCTTATAAAGTTAGGAATTAGCATAAAAAAACCTTTGAAATTCACTCAATAAACTATAAGTTTTAGGGGTGTTATAGTTAGCTGGATATGTCACTCATACAAAACCATTGAAATTGCTCCTATATAGTTAGTTGGACTAATTATATTTCGCGCACCCGCAATCCACTGCTGATGATGTCACATATTACATCATTCATGACATGGTCAGTGACATCACTGATGACATCATCTACGTGACAATCACATACACCTTTTCATACACTAGTAACATCTTTCATCACTCTTTGTAAAATACAGAGTATCATATTTGAATCCATTGACACAGCATTACAAGTATCTAAAAACCCACTCAGTGATTCCTAGATGTATACACACATCTAATCACTTACCTGTAGATTCAATCATACATGCTGTCAATGAAAAATAGAACACTATCAAACATACTTATACACCTATATCGTCATTACACACCGGCACACAACCTATTAAAATATTAAGTTATCCTACTCACTTATGCAAACAATGGATCATACTTACATACTTACTTAGCTACACACTTATACAAACACCACTTCATCTATTCATTTACATAGTAAGTCATACTTACTGTATTATAAAATCATTATTACAAGTATACAGTCATCCATATAGTCACTTACAGAATCATTGAGTCTTATGAATACTTATTTATATACAAAAACTGACATATACACTGCCTTTAATTTTTCTACTTTGTTGGACATGCACCAAAGAGAAATATATTTGCTCATCACCACTCCCATAAAGATATTCACTCACCCAAACAACTAATATAACATGTAGTTTTAACTTCATATATCTACTGAATCAACTATTTACACATCTTTGGGCACTCACACACCCCCCACCGAACCACACACACATTCACTCTCCAATACAAATACTCAGTTAACTAATTAATAACTAACATAGACTTTCACATAGCTAGTAACCAACTGGAGAACCAGTTTACACAACAACTGACAAAGTGATACAGATATTCACACAGTTTAGTCACTATCCACTATATTTAGTGAGACACTATACATTGTTAAAGTAAACAGTCAATTGCATTGCTACTAAATCCTCCATCCAAATATTTCTTTTTATATATCCACTCATTCTTCAATGCAAATTGCTATATATATAATGCATATTTAAATAACGAAGCAAACCACATTCACTGGATGATGTAATCAGTGATGTCATTTGAGACGTCATCTGTGATGTCACTGACCATGTCATGAATGATGTAATGTGTGACATCATCAGCAGTGGATTGCGGGTGCGCGAAATATAGTTAGTCCAACTAACTTATAGGAGCAATTTCAATGGTTTTGTATAAGTGAAATGTCCAGCTAACTATAACACCCCTAAAACTAATAGTTTATTGAGTGAATTTCAAAGGCTTTTTAAATGCTAATTCCCAACTATATAAGGGCTGAAACCTATGTTTTTTTCATTGAATATATATATATATATATATATATATATATATATATATATATATATATATATATATATATATATATATATATATATATATATATATATATATATATATATATATATATTACCTACTGGCGTTCGCCAGTAGGTATATATAGTTAGGATAAATTCCCTATGGGACTTTTGAAAATTCTATGTCTAATAACTTTGGCGTTTGTGGATGGAATCGGCTGAAATTTTCAGGAAAATGGCACATTTTGTTTCTGAGCAGCTCCTGAAAATTTGGTGGGGTTTCGTCAAGGGGGGGCTGAGAAAAAAGGGGGGTCCCAAAACGCGTTTTTTGCATTGAGTTTTCCATAGGGCGGTTGGACTCACTTTTAGCTCGAACGGCTGAATGGATTTGCACGAAACTTGGCAAAATTGTAGGGACTGTTAGCCCGATGTGCCTTTGCTAGGTCTCAATATATGTGCTCCAGTAGTTTTTGAGAAATTAACGTTCAAACCAAGATATATATCTGTAACAGCGCTCTGGGCAGCGATCCGGTCCGCTTACTTTTCGCTTATCGGAACTTTGCGCGCAGAAAGCTGATTGGCTCTCCGGTGTCTGTCAACATTCTAAACAGTCCGGAGCGGACGCCATCTTGTCTCTCGGTAGGATCGAGAGAGAAGAAGAGGTGGAAAACGAAGGGGGAATTTAATGAAAGGGGGCAAGGTATCCCCCTCTTGACCCCCTAGGAATGTTGTTGGGGTTATTAAAGGGTCCCGTGGGGAAAATAAAAAAAAAATGATTTTTCACGGTAGAAGCGCGGCCGCGAACTGGTAGCGAAACGGGAATTCGCCATTTTGTGCTTCGTAAATTAAATTACTAGTTATAAGTGGGTGCGGGAGACGTATCCTAATCCCCTATGTTTCCTGAGGGTGGGTGAGGAGGCTGATATATGTTGATACATCTCTTCCAGCGGCTGTGCGTGAGCTTTTTTTTTTTTTTTGCTGCGTGACAGTCCGGAGCGGCCGCCATCTTGTCTCTCGGTAGGATCGAGAGAGAAGAAAAGGTGAAAAACTAAGGGGGAATTTAATGAAAGGGGGCAAGGTATCCCCCTCTTGACCCCCTAGGAATGTTGTTGGGGTTATTAAAGGGTCCCGTGGGGAAAATAAAAAAAAAATGATTTTTCACGGTAGAAGCGCTTCACGGGCCGCGAACTGGGCCGCAAACTGGTAGCGAAACGGGAATTCGCCATTTTGTGCTTCGTTAATTAAAGTACTAGGTAAGGGGGTGCGGGAGACATATCCTAATCCCCTATGTTTCCTGAGGGTGGCTGAGGAGGCTGATATATGTTGATATATCTCTTCCAGCGGCTGCGCCATCTTGCCTTTTTTCGAATGCCACAATTTTGTCGTGCACGGCAGCCATTTTAGATGCCAGGCTGGTCCCAGGCTATCACCTACCCCTGCGGATGTAGTTTATGGCCCCAGCTGTAGAGAATTCAGACATGCCAATCCTCCTGATTCAGGCGTGTGAGTACTGATTTCAGTGCTAGTCTCCCGCCTCCCGATTTCTGCAAGCAAAAACCCGGGGGCATATTACGAACAACTAGCGATAATTTTTGTCTATAACTTGTTTAGAGACAAAAATTATCGCCGCACATCGGCGATTTTTATCGCAGATAAACCTTGCTATTATCGCAGAAAAGTCAGCGATATTCATGTATTATCGAGCAAATGCTCTTAGCCATGTTATCCACCTCCCATTGGATAACATGGCTAAGAACTGCTCAGGGCAGGTGTTAGATTTTGGAGATATTCGCGCTTAGCGCGAATATCTCCAAAAGTTGGTAATAGAAGGTAGCGATGTTAGGGACTGTTTCCAGTCGCTAACATCTTGGCACGCCACTTTGCATGTCATTAGTGATAAGTATCACTGACATGCAAAGCCGGGCCCAAGATGGTCGCTATCTCCTTTTAGGTGTCACTAACTGGTGTTAGCGACAGCTTGATAATAGGGAAATAATTTTATCTCCGCTTTCATGGTTTTTAAAGCCAAAAAAGCGGAGATAAACCCCCTTGATAATATGCCCCACGATTCCTTGGGGGTTTCAGCTGACAGGGCTTGGTATTGTGTTACATGGTAATTTTTCCATGAAACGTCAGAGGGTCGATGTAGGGGTTCTAGAAGAGGTGATAAACCATTTAAGCCTCATGAACAAGCGCATGGTCTTTTAAAGATTTGTGAAGTACTCGGGGCGGCGGTGTGTGTGTGCCCTCTTTCAGGAGCGGGCGGGGGGGCACTGCCAGCAACTTGCCAGGTCAGGTAGTGTTCAACACGTGCATCACCCTTTCTCTGCCTGCTATTGCGCTCCATGCTTCGGAAAGGTAAGAAAAAGAACGTGCATTTGAGTTTGAAATGTCCGATCCTGCAGCAGCACACTTCCAAAGCCCACACATGACAATAACCCGATTCAAGGCCCCATTCACCCGTTTTTCAAAAAATAGATAACACTCCAACAAATTAAGGTTATAAAACTTTATTAACTTTTAACGATAATGAACAGAACAAAAACTAAAAACATTTAAACATTTATTAACACAAAAAGCAACAATGGTTAGAAGCTGTCTTTTGTGCGAATAGTCCCAAGGCAGCACAACGTGCAGAGTTCTGGACGGCACCCAGGTGATGTCGCCTGGGTGCCGCACTGGTTTAGGGATCCTACAATGCTGCTCCGAAAATTGGCGTGGGGCGTCCCGGGTGGGGCGGGGGGAGGCCTCGTCAGTAGCGGTCTGCTGTGCGAATAGTCCCAAGGCAGCACAACGTGCAGAGTTCTGGACGGCACCCAGGTGATGTCGCCTGGGTGCCGCACTGGTTTAGGGATCCTACAATGCAGCACAGAAAAACAGCGTGGGGCGTCCCGGGTGGTGCGGGGGGAGGCCTCGTCAGTAGCGGTCTGTGTCCAGTGTCACATGGCTGACACAACATGTACGACAGGCACCCAGGTGATGTCCAGTAAACTGCCGCACTGGTTTTGGTATCCTACAATGCTGCTCCGAAAATTGGCGTGCGGCGGCCCGGGGGGGGGGGGTGGGGGGAGGCGGCGTGAACGGGCCTCCCCAGGTGGCGGCCATCCAGCTGAGTTGCGCCCGCTCTTGCGGCTACAGCGTCTCGCTCACCATGTTGTTGAGTTGCTCCCACTCTTGCAGTGCAGCGATAGGCGGCTGCCACATGGCTGTCAAAATGGCGGACGGCTCTTCGGTTTTGGGCCTGGTCCACTGAAATGGCCCTGGGACACCTTGGAAGTCGGACGCTTGCCTGCTAGGGCTTGGGCTCCATTCTCGAAAAGCGTCCCCTCAGCCGTGAAGATTGTATAAAAGTCTTGGGGGCCCCCGACTCCCGCAGGCTTCCGGTGGGGAGCGGCTGCCATGATTGCTCGCGGAATGACCACGACGGAGCCACGAGATGGTGGTGCTCTCATGCTGACGCCAGCTTCAGTCTGAATGATCCAGAAACAAGGTGGGGCTTTCATCGTTTGGGAAAAAAAATGTTCTAAACCAATGAAAAGTGTTATTTTTAGGTCATATGACCAAGCCTTCCATCTTTAGGAAACCAAAAGTAAAATGAACCAATGAAAAGTTTTATAAACAAGTCACATGACCTGTTCTGCGGCATAGGGCTACAAAAAGCGTAGAAAATCCGTTGGCACGTGAGGCGGCGTCAGTAGCGGACCGATGTGCGAATAGGCCGAAGGCAGCACAACGCGTCGAGATCCGGATGGCACCGAGGTGGTGTCCAGCAAATTGCCGCACTGGTGTGGCCATCCTACAATGCTGCGCCGAAAGACGGCGTGTCCAGCTGGTCACTGTCAGTAGCGGACCGATGTGCGAATAGGCCGAAGGCAGCACAACGCGTCGAGATGCGGATGGCACCGATGTGGTGTCCAGCAAATTGCCGCACTGGTGTGGCCATCCTACAATGCTGCGCCGAAAGACGGCGTGTCCAGCTGAGTTGCGGTCACTGTCAGTAGCGGACCGATGTGCGAATAGGCCGAAGGCAGCACAACGCGTCGAGATGCGGATGGCACCGATGTGGTGTCCAGCAAATTGCCGCACTGGTGTGGCCATCCTACAATGCTGCGCCGAAAGACGGCGTGTCCAGCTGAGTTGCGGTCACTGTCAGTAGCGGACCGATGTGCCGAGATCTGGATGGCCAAGTTTCAAGTTTCATCTGGCAGTTTTTCTCCATCCCTCCTGGATCAAAGAAGGTGAATGCTAAATATGCCACCTGCCTCATCTGAACATATGAAGTTAAGTTGTATACACTGTGGTGCTATGCTGTCCTATGGCAACATGAGCATCAACCTGATGAATACGGCATTCGAAAATCATAAATGCCCTAATGCACCCAAGAAGTAATTTTTTTTTTTCTCCAGTTGAGCCGTTTTCAATGCCTGTTTTTTGTTGTTTCCCCTCCATCAAGAACAAAACAAAAATACAAGGCGCTAAGATCCGAATGGCAAGTCCTGGATGTTGAGTGCCTCAGTTGAGAGTTCTGAGCAGTGCTTGTAAGACTGTCTGAAGCTTATTTGCACCTGCTGCAGCTTCACTAGGTCCGGCGGAACTTTTTTCCTTTTCCTTTCTGCATCTTTTCCTACAATGCGTTTCATCTGAAGACACGACCAGGTCCCTGAATGTGTGCAGGGGGACGCTATTGATTGAATGAAAATGGCGGCTTGACACAAAGCTGACTCAAGCGTTACTGTTGGTGCTATACAGACAAAAATTGGTTTTCAGTTTGTACATTCTTCAGGTTTTTTTTTCCATCCAAGTCTGATTGAGAGTTTGTAGAAAAATGGCTTCAGATTTTCCACATACTACTCTTCAACATTCTTCCTAAATGTAACAATGTGAAACTCACTAGGAGAACGGCTGTTTCTGTTTCCTTTCAAAATGCTGCCACCAATATTTTCTGAATGGAAGACACCATCTTGTAGCATAAAGGGCCGAAAGGGGTTCTGGTCTGGCCGATGGTTGGTGGAGACATTTTGACTATATCTTGGACCTGCCCGGCCTCGCCCAAAATGGCGCCGGTATAAATGGGACTCGTAACTCTTTGCCCGCAAATGTATATCTAGAAAATGTTATTGTAAGTGGCCCTGTCGTATTTTAATTACAAAATGTACGTCCACCGATTCCGCAACTGTTAGACACCTTTGTTCTTGTCACCTAATGGCCCGCTCGTTACGTTCTTCTACAGTGTAAATGTCTCCTCATCATATATGATTTGAGTTTGCTCCGTGGCCGGCCCACGTGGTTATAGGCCCGTATTTGTATACTGACATTTTCACAATAAAGGTTTTTAAAACAAAACACGGTAGTAGTATTTTCATTTGTAAAGTTTTTACTTTTAGTGACTGTTTTCGAATCAGTAAAAGGCAAGTGAAATAAAGCAGTCCAATTACATGACGGATAAAAGGTATAATATGTAGGAACGCAGTAAAGATAAATGGTCAAGGGCAGTTGTGTTTTTCATGTCTGCAACATAAAGTGATCGATAAGAATCTGATAATCAGGCGCATCGGCGACTAAGACAGCAGGTCGAATCTCTTTTACTCAACGGCTCCGTCATGGAAGGAAGAAACGCCCTTTTTCTCGAAAAAGGAATATATTTTACTTGCCAGACAGTTGTAAATTTTCCGGGAAAGTACATTAGCCTGGAATATTATAACATATGTTTGAAAAAAAAATATTGTTCGAAAATAATAAAAAGCGTAATTTTTAGGTCATATGACCAAGCTTTTCATCATTAAATTAACAAAAGTAAAATGAACCAATGAAAAGTTTTATTAACAAGTCACATGACCTGTTATGCTTACGTTACGCGCTGCGCGCCGCGCCTCGGATCACTTCCGGGTGCGCTAACGCGGCGTGTCATAAAACGCATTACGTGACAACGTAGGTCAAGAATATAGTCTAAATGTCTCCACCAACCAGCGTTCAGAACACAACCCCTTTCAGCAGTCCAAAAAGTTCTGTTAAATGACAACAGAGGGGACAGGCAACAAGAACCATCAGTCAAAGAGGGGAGGGCAAGTTCTTCTCTTCCGGGTCATGTTGGGGCGCTACCGGAACTGATCGAATTGGTAGTCTACAGTGTTTCTGGATGTTTCAGACTAAAGCTGGCGTCAGCATGAGACCACTACCATCTCGTAGCTCCGTCGTGGCCATTCCACGAGCAATCATGGCAGCCGCTCCCCACCAGAAGCCTGCGGGAGTCGGAGACCCCCATGACTTTTGTAGAATCTTCACGGCTGAGGGGACGCTTTTCGAGAATGGGATCCAAGCCCTAGCAGACAAGCGTCCGAGTTCCAAGGTGTCCCAGGGCCATTTTAGTGGACCAGGCCCAAAACCGAAGAGCCGGCCGCCATTTTGAGAGTCCTGTGGCAGCCGCCTATCGCTGCACCGCTAGAGCGGGCGCATCTCAACTACATGGTGAGCGAGACGCTGTAGTCGCAAGAGCGGGCGGAAAACAGCTGAATGGCGGAAGAGGCACAGTGTAGCAAAAGCGGGCGGAATGGCAACTAAAACGATAAAGGGGCGCCTCACTACAGCTTGTCTTCAGGTCAAACGGATTGTGGGACAAGGTACAGAATTGAAGAGTCATCAAAAGGCAAAAAGTACCGCCGGACCCCGGGAGCCGGCCGCCTATGTCGGGGGCGATCTCAGGCTACACCAGTGCTATAAGACTTGGGGAGGGTGTCGGAGCCAAGCGTCTTCTCCGAGTCCATGGCCATCACAGCGCCCCTCAGGGGCCTCCGTCAAGCTGTTTAGGAAGGTAACATATCATATTGTTTTCTAATGCAGTCAGGTCCACAAACGACACTCACTTACTTTGAGAATAGTGAAGCTGCAGTAGGAGGAAATAAGCTTCAGACAGTGTTACAAGCGCTGCTCAGAACTCTTAACTATGGCACCCAACATCCAGAACTTATGCTATTTGAGAATGGTAGTGACATCGAAGCATCTCGGGGACCAAAACCATTAACGTACTTTCACGTATGAAAATCTTACTTGGGGAGGGGGCAGGAGCGAAGCGCCCCCTCCCAGTCAGCGCCACCACACCGTATGTTGAAAATCTGAAGCCATCGTTCTACAAAGTCAATCAAACTTGGATTGAAAAATCTAGAAAAATGTACAAACTGAAAACCAGTTTTGGTCTGCATAGCATCAGTAACAACGCTTGAGTCAGCTTTGTGTCAAGCCGCCATTTTGATTCAACAAAGCACAGGCATTGAAAAAGGCTGAAATTCAGAACTCTAAACTATGGCACCCAACATCCAGGAGCTTGCTATCCGGATCTTGGAGCCTTGTGCTGTTTTCGATCTATTCACACATCGGTCTACTACTGACATCATCTTATAAACCAACGTTATGTAAATAGTTTTTTAATAAAATGTTTTACCCTGTTTCTTTGCTGGTGTGTTGTCTATATTTTTAATATTTGCATAGGGTTTGTCATTATTTTGTGCGGGATGGGTGATGGAGCCGAGCTGTCTTGCAGCCCTCATGGTGTGGAGCTCAGTTCATCTCACTATTTTCGTATTTCTCAAGAAGGGTTGTTCCTAATATTTCTATTTTAGCGAGGTCAAAAAGAGATCCAATTAGTGGCCTACTGATTTTGCTCGATTACTTTTATGTTTTTTACACGATTTTTCACTATCTGCAAAGACTAAACAGAGTATTGCGACTTTGTGCTTGTTTGTAAATAGAGAATGATCCAAAGAGAACCAATTCTAAAACAGTAAATGCTTGGACAACAATCAATCAAATGGAGAGACAAGGAGGTACGACGGATTACAACGGGGGTAAAGGCCTGCGTTAACTACCCTTCTGTATCTGCAAAGAGAGAGTACTACTAAGGCAAAAGAGGGGAGGGGGGGGGCAGCGTTCAAAGCACATCAGCGTGCATAAATACGAAAATGTTTTTATCTATCACGTACTTGACATTTTAAAGCTTTTCATATTTGCTATTAAAAAACCAATGAAATTCACAGAAAAAACCATAGGTTATAGTGGATATATAGTTAGGAATTTGCATTTACAAAACCTTGAAAATTCAATGAAAAAACCATAGGTTATAGGCCATATATAGTTAGGAATTAGCATTTACAAAACCTTATTTTACTCGCATAAAACCATTGAAATTCCATATATAGTTAGCTAACTATAAGCGCTAACTATATATTGCGCACCCGCAATCCACTGCTGATGATGTCACATATTACATCATTCATGACATGGTCAGTGACATCACTGATGACATCACTGATGACATCTCAAATGACATCACTGATGACAACTCAAATGATATCAATGATGACATCTCAAATGACATCACTGATGACAACTCAAATGACATCACTGATGACATCTCATTTGTCATCACTGATCACATCACTCATGTGATAATACAATGAACCTCTTCAGACTCTAATATAACCTTACATACACTCAGTATAAACAGACACTCACAGACTATCACTCATCCATGGAGTTACTCACACACCTAGTCAGTCATGCAAAGAATCAATCACACCTCCATTACCTCAACTATACAGTTATACACATCTTACTTATTCAAACATATAATAACACATATTTACTCTCTTATATAATCCCTGATACAAGCTCACAGTGATCGATACAGCCACTCACACATTCACTGGCTCTTATGTTCAGTTATTTATATATCTCAACTCTCACATGTATTGTGTTTTACATACGTACTTACTTGCACATGTAGCAATGAGAAATCCATTCACTCACCAACACACCCATGCACAGTCAACCGCCCATATAGCTGTTTCCACATGCACTCTTGAACTCATACTCCTAGTGAATCAACTGCTTACACATCTATGCACAGAGTCACGCACCTCCCAGCCACCCACACACACACTCAGCCTCCCATTCAAATATTTGGGCAACCAATCAATAACCCATATGGCCACTCTTATAGCTACTGATCAACACATGCAGCAGCTTACACAACATCAAACATACTGATGCACGAATTAAGACAGTTTAGTCACTAACCCATGTACTCAGTGAGACACATTTAATCACTCACTCATACAGTCAGTCATGCACCTACTAAATTCTTCATCCAGACACTTATACATCCACTCATTCTTCAATATGTGAAACATATTTAAACTTTACAGACACATACAATCACTGGTTGTTTTGATCAGTGATGTCATCAGTGATGTCACTGACCATGTCATGAATGATGTAATATGTGACATCATCAGCAGTGGATTGCGGGTGCGCGATATATAGTTAGCGCTTATAGTTAGCTAACTATATATGGAATTTCAATGGTTTTATGCGAGTAAAATAAGGTTTTGTAAATGCTAATTCCTAACTATATATGGCCTATAACCTATGGTTTTTTCATTGAATATATATATGTATATTCAACCAAACACCTCCACCAATGCTGAAGGAAGGAGCCACAAGCGGGGGTACGTAGAGAGGTTCTTTATTAGTAAGTAGCTTCGGCGTTATGCATTTCGGCGTGAGCCTTCCTCAGACGCCACTACCCAACTGAATGTTCATGCGTCCAGCTGACAGCAGGCTCTGCAGCACCCTTAAATGTTGACTGCGCGCCTCCCCCAACCATGTGATCGTCATTTGCAGTATTGAGTTCTTGGACTGCAAATCCCAGAATGCTTCCACCCTGGGCTGTATTGCGTGGGGAAACCAAAGTCTACTCCTTGTGTTTTCAGGCGTGAGCAGAGCTGGGCGAAGTTTCAAACAGTAAATAATTACTTTAGGGACCCCTCGAGTCCCCGCATTCGCTTCGACCCACAGGTCACGGGTCCGCAGGCTCGTTTATATATATATATATATATTCACTGAAAAAAACATAGGTTTCTGACCAGTTATAGTTAGGAATTAGCATTTAAAAAAACCTATTAAATTCACTGAAAAAACCATAGGTTTCACACAAGTTATAGTTAGCTGGAAATTTTACTGACATAAAACCAATGAAATTCCACATTATAGTTAGTTGGACTCACTATAACTTGCGCGCCTGCAATGCACTGCTGATGACGTCACATATTACATCACTCATGACATGGTCAGTGACATCACTCAGCACCTAAATTACTCAAAATCCACTGGAGCACATATCTTGAGACATAGCAAAGGCACATCGGGCTACCAGTCCCTACAATTTTGCCAAGTTTGGTGGAAATCCATTCAGCCGTTCGGGCTAAAAGTGAGGTCGCCCGCCCTATGGAAATTAACATGGGGAAAACGCGTTTTGGGACCCCCCTTTTATCTCAGCCCCCGCTTGACGAATCCCCCCAAACTTTCAGGGAAGGACCGGAGCTCAAAGAGGCCATTTTGAGGAAATTTTCAGGCAGATTCGTCAATCGGCGCCAAAGTTATTCCAAATAGAATTTTGAGATTTAACATTGAAAAAAATCCTAACTATAACTACCTACTGGCGACCGCCAGTAGGTAATATATATATATATATATATATATATGGAAACCAAATCCTGGAAGGAAAGCACAGTCCACCTTCACGAACTGCAAACCGCCACACTCCAGGAACGGACCAACTCGAAGAGGTTAGAATTAAAGTGCAGTTTTATTAGCCATACACAACATGACGCGTTTCAGCCGGGTTTCCCCAGCCTTGTTCATATATATATATATATATATATATATATATATATATATATATATATATATATATATATATATATATATATATATATATATATATATATATATATATATATATATATATATATATATATATATATATATATATATATATAAAACCTACTGGAGGTTGCCAGTAGGTAGTTATAGTTGGGACCCTAATTCCATAGGAAAAGCACATTGTTTGACTTGTCTATATCTTTGGTGCCATTCGACGAATCTTCACGAAATGTTCCCACAAAATGGCCGGGTGAATTTTGTTGTGCGTGGAATATTTTGCCATGATCCGTGAAGCGGGGGCTGAGAAAAGGGGGGGAATCAAAAAAGTGTGTTTCCAATGTTAAATTCTATAGGAGCTTGGAAAGTATGGGAGTGTCAGCCCCTCTTCTCAGCATTTTAATAAGACTCCATGCCAATACCCAGGCCCAAGTAAGATGGGATGATAGAGGTGCCCTAACGGAAGCTATACATATTGATAAGGGAGTTAGGCAGGGGTGTGTATTGGCACGTACCCTGTTTACCCTTTTTATTAATGATGTCATTGGATGTTTGAGCAGGGATGGCTGCGATGCTCCAAAAATTGAAGGGCAATGGGCCCCAGCCCTCCTATTTGCGGACGATTCCCTACTCATATCCAAGAGCCCGCCGGGGCTGCAGCAGCTGTTGGATGACTTTCAGAAATTCTACCTGAGGCGCGGGCTGGAGCTTAACAGCTCCAAAACAAAATGTATGCTCTTTTCTTCCAACTTGAAGGCTAAATGCATGAGACAATTGTATGTGGGTGGCAAACCACTAGAATTAGTTAAAGAGTTTGATTACCTGGGTATCAAACTCACCCAGAATATGAATTGTGCCCCACAATTGGCTAAATCACATACTACCCAGATATACCAAACTGCAAGCATTGTGAAAATCCAAGGGAAAACAATATCCAGAAAGCTGGGGCCAGCATTAGAAATGTATAATAGTAAAGCTCTAGGGGCAACCCTTTATGGTGCAGAACTCTTGGGTTGTTCAAATTGTAATAATCTTTTGATTACTGAACATAAGTTTGTTAGATCTCTAGTGAGTCTCCCAGTGTCTACTCCACTGAGTCCTCTTTACTTGGATTTTGGTCAGAAGAGGGTGTCACATAAAATTGGTTTGCGGGTACTTATGTTCTGGCACTGGCTGTGGACTACTGAAGCACTTGCCTTCTATAGAGTAGGGCTTCAGGAGCTAATGATAGTATCTGGTGTGGACAAGATCACTTGGATGTCTACAGTTAAGAACCTGCTGGGTAAACTGGAGTTGGCTGTATATTGGAGTGAACCAGAAACTCTGAGTCAGATAAACAAATCCAGCCTTAAAACGATGTATTGGGGTATTATTGAAAATGACCTGATATTGATGTGTAAGAGGTCTATTTCAATTAATTTTATGAATTTTAAGCAATCTGTTCATTTTGAGCCCAGATTGGATGAAATTGAGACCCCTCTAGCGAGGAAACTGCATTTACAGTTTAGATATGGTTGTCTTCCTCTAAATCACTTTAAAAGAAATTGGAGTAGAGAAGGGGAGCGTGGTGAAGAAGAGTGTTGCTCTTGTTGTTTAGGGACTGCTAAGACTGCTGATCATGTTTTATTTTTTGCACCTTTTACTCCCGATCTCGACTTAAATGGATAGCTCCCCTATGTAGAAATTTGGGAGGAAGGAGATACAAGGAGGCTCATAGAATAATGAAGACTAACACAACATGCTTGATTGTTTTTTGCGTATCAAAGTTTCTAATGGCCCTATGGATAAGGCGTGCCAAGTATTCTTCTTCTGAAAGTGACAATGCAATGGTACCTATGATGTAACACATAATTTAAAAAATTTTAAATTTCTTAATTCCTATTTAAAAATAGTTGCTACATATGCAATTGTTTTTTCTGTTTTAAGGAATATTCATGAAGTTGTTTTTATAACCAATAATGTAAATTGTATAATTATGTTGCTACTATGTGGAACAACTTCCCTCTTGCACAAATATTAGCGCACTTTGATTAATTGATAACATTAAGATTGTAGATCGATTGTGATTGTTTATCTAGGGTGGCATATTTTATTTGTATTGCCTGTTTGTCATTGTCTTTTTTATGGTGTACTTTTATGATCAGCAGAGATCGAAATAAAGTCTTTGAATTGAATTGAATTGTGTTGGTACAAGCCCTGGGGACCACCACCTTCCTGGGGCTACTTCAACAATATTGCGGGGGCCTATGGACCTCCGTGCCCCAGGGACTACCACCTGCCCAGTGCCAAAATAACATTTTAAAGTGGGAGTGGAGACCCACAGCTTCCCTTCCAGGCCATATACAGCCCCAGGAACAACCACCTTCCTGGAGCTGGCCCATGCAGCTTTAGGGAGGGTGGCTGCGTGGCCTTCTTCCTGGAGCCATATATAGCCAGTGCTTAATTTGTAAAATATGAAGTGCAGGTGCTCAAATGTTTGTCGGAGGCCACACCTACTTTTCTCTGGGTCCACCTACTTCCTCCACTGGCTCCACCCATTTCCTTCACTGGGTCCACCCACATCCTCAACTGGCACTGCAAAAAGTTAGATGGATTTCAGCAAGGGAGCCCTCCTCATATTAAGGTTTTGATGGGAGGTTCCTCTGCCCTGTGAACATTTTGAAAAAGATTAAATCAAAAGTGCATTTAAAGCACAATTTTGGAATAAATTAGCTAAATCACTAATGTACTGAAGGAACAATTCCAGTGCTCTATGTGCCGATTAAAATAGATTATACGCCAACACGCCCTAACAAACAAAAAGCAGTGTTGGTTTGGCAAAGGGCATGGAATGGCCTGCTTTGTATTACTTACAGTTATTTATACTTGTGGTGGGCCGTGAGTCCGGGGCACTGCCTTATTTATTACACTATATAGCAAGGTAGGCCTGCAGGTTTGTTCAGGGCAAAGCAAAGCAACCTACAGTTAGAGAAGGCAAATGTGTCTTGGAATGAAAATGAAACCATGGGACTCTGCACCAGGGTGAAACAGACCATTAGGTTTTACAACTCAGCTGTAATCCATATTTTTTATAAAATTCCCTGCCATGGAACCAGGGAGCATTGAGACAAGCAAGTTATAAGAGGGAGGTAGACACCACTCTGGTGACTTGTAGCGAGGTTGAACAGTTTCAATACCTATCTTTTCAGGGTAAACAAGCAGGACATTTAGGCATGTAGAAATCCAGACTGTCGCTATGCGCAATATTATACTAGGGGTACTGTGAGGGGGTATGAAGATCAAAAGTGAAATAGTGTCTCGCTGTTCTAGAGGTACAGCGCTCTCAATCATAATCTTCAAAAAATTGCATTTTACTGTTCGGCTAATTTTTCACATTGCACTTGTCATTCTGCGTGAACCAGAAAATACTGTCAACAACAGTACGTTTTTGGAAAAACAGTGACTATTTGGAAGATGTGCTCCATATTTGGCAATATATTGAGTGCAAATTGTAATTCAAATTACTCCACATAATTTTAAAACAATAAGATTTTAAGAGGATGAAGTACCCACTGTGAGTGACTCTTTTTGACACCTCAATTAACTGTTACAGTTCCTTATGTTCCCAGTCTTTTAACTAAGTTCAACACTCTCAGAGGTCGGGTCACATCATTCAAAATCTCCTCATATGTTCTCTTTGAGAACGTACATATGCCTTTTTCGTGCCATAATTGAAGATCCCTTCACTGGGTGCACCAAATATCCATCAAAAAAGTAACCTCATCAACCCATATGTATATATTGTATAATCTAGAATTTTCAATGTGAAAGAGTCATTCGGACTACTTTTTCTTGGTCCAACACTTAAAACACAAAATCAAGCAATGTGTAATACCCCACCAGAAGCAGCATAATTTACTCCACCCTGTGCCTAGCAGGAATGAAAGACTATACTGTAATCCAATCAGTATCCAGAAACATAATCAAATGTGACATCTCTCTAGTAAGAGTCAGACATTCCTTCGTGTTTTACAGGAGGTAGAAATGGCTCTTGAAACTTGCATTAAGTGACGTACAGTTTTGCATCTCTGTTCTCTCAGGATGTTCTCGAGTATGACATTACCTCCATGCTTCGGAGATTAACTGTGTAATGTAGACTTTCCAGATCGGAATTTTGGGAATTATTTATGGGAAACGAATTCCCAATACCTGACCTTTAGTTTTGAGAGAACAATCATGTGTGTGTTCCCTGAAAGCAGTGCTCAGGGTTTTATGGCCTTGATCATGATTACGATCCTTTGCATTCAGTAGGGGATGGTTGCTCGACTGGTTTATAGGAGCCTGCCTGGTGCTGCTGCTGGCTGCCTGGCCTGACCTCAACCTCAAGGCCGTCAGGCTGATGATGGCTCGTCACAGAGTGCGGGTGTGCCAGGACGTGGCAATCGGAAAAAAACCTGTTCGCGCCGCGCCGCGCTGCCTGCCCTACACAACATCCTGCTTTTCATTAAGCACTAAGGCCGGGAGGAGGATACTAAGTTCCAACAAGGCGGGGCCAGGGCAGGGCCTTTAACTTTAAACCATTCCATTATACTTCATGACATCCCTCAGGTATGCACCAACCCTGTTTGTTGTTTATTATTTTATATAGATTCTTTTTGAAAGGGCTCATATAAAAGCTTACCTCATAGGGTGTCAAAACTTAAAAGATGGCCCATGGCCGTTCACCATGAGCTTAAACACTTCACACTGCCTGGGTTCATGCTCTATGTGGAAAATATTCTAGAAATTACAACTAACCCCATATCAATTCCTTTTCCTTCTTTCACTAAGTACAGCGTGCTTAATGAATAAAAACTTTTTCCTTCCCTTTCAGGAGTTGCCAAGTCTTACTCCAAAAATGGTTCTCCAAATTAAAAAAAAATCTCTCAGGGGCAGACTTCTTATCTCTGTTGCAGGGTGGTTTGGATAATTTAGTTTCACCTCTGTTCTAAACCGTCACTAGCCTGAAAAAGAATTGTATTTTTAGAAGGCAAAAGGAGGGTGACAGAATTTACCGCCCCGTATCTTTTGTTAACAAATTGCACATAATGTTTTTTTACTGAAAAGTAAACAAAGAATGGGGGGTCAAATCCTCACTCCCCATAAGTGTCATTTATCACAAGCTGCAAGTTTTATTTAGAGTAACCACTAAATAAGACATTAAGTGATTTTGTGCGCTACGTGTCTTTGTTTAGCGGGGGTTATGGCCGACCGCCGGCCCTATATCATGATATGTCAAGTGGCAGGGCCACGGCCCTGCCACTATTCTGATATAAATAAATGTCTTAAGTTTAAGTGTACGTACTACCGTGGGCCAGGGCAGGCCAGGCGCAGTGAATCATAGAATCTCTTGTCGATGGAGATGGAGCCGGAGCTGCCGCGGTGGCAGCGCCCGACACGCCACTACGCAAAAAAAAAGTAGTGTGCTTTGGTTTACTCTATACATACAGGGTCGGATTGGGATCACAATTTGGCCCGGGCACTGACGAAAAAAGTGGCCCACATTCAAGGGGCGAGGCATACATTTAAGGGACGTGGCCTACAGTTAAGGGGCGTGGCCCACATTCAAGGGGCGTGCCCTTTCATGAAACGCTATTCGGTTACTCTGAGGTCTAATTCGTACAGAAATATTTAGTAAATTAAGCCTTTAAAAGCTTACAGAGCAAGTAACATTGGTAAAGATTAGGAGCACTGCAGTTCTGATAACTGAATACTTATTTGAAGTCTTAACGCCCTGCACAATGTCGTTAGATACTCTTTCCCAACCAGCTATGTCCTAACCTCTAATCATCACATAAATCAGAAATCTAGTACAAAGTCAAGGAGAAAGGGTAAGACTGGAATCTCTGGGAACATAACATGTAATAACAAAAGTAAGAATTCACAAATGAGGAAAAGGCAGTCTGGGGTGTAAAGAATGCTGAAAAAATGTATCTGTGCAATCTAGTCATAAATGCATTTCACAGCCAGCAGGTGATGTCTATATACAAAAAACATAGTTTTATTCATATCTGTTGCTGCCTTCAAGTCTGGGCCATGAGGAGACTGAGGATTACTCAATTAACCATGAAAATGATAGAAAATCAGCAAAAAGGAATTCTAACCTGAACATGCTAGAAAAGTGAATTCTTCTGCACGGAGAAAGAAGTGCCAAGTTTGCAAATTTTGCTTAGGCCTCAAACAAGGCTTAGCTTAGAATGAGGCTAAACAGCTCTCTTTTGAGAAAACACATTACACAAAGTCTTAGACATGTCCTGAAATCAACACACAAACATGTGGCCACATTCTGGCCTAGGACCTAAAATAGAGTGCAGTCAGACCTACACACTACAAACAAAAACTAACCAAAACTTACTAATTAATATTTTTGGCATATAGAGAAATATGCCCCTTGTGCGTATTTTGGATGAGGCCTTTAAAATAAAGTTACATTGTTAACTGGCACACAAATGAATCAGTAAATTGTGCAAAGAAATGGTAAACAAAATTGTTCCAACCTGTTCCTTCTTGCTTCAGAGGAAGGGATCGGCTAGCAACACATTGCATTTCTGGGTGCTGGATGTGGCAAGTCGAGTAAACCTTTGAGGAAGACCTACTGCACTGAGTCTAGTGCAGTATTTTCTGGATTCGGTGGGACGACGATTGAGGCACACTAGATGTAGCTTTGAGTACTGCTTTACTCAGCCTACTTTGGTCAGCCCTGTGGAGTGTGGGATGCCAAGGGGATTAGATGGCCCCTCTTGAGTTAAAGCTTGGCAGTGTGGTGCATCTGGTTAGAAGAGTAACCAAATAGAAAAGTCAGGGTGAACACTCTGTAGTTCTGTATGGGAGGGCCAGGACTAGAGCGACCAACTGGCATGGGTGCAAATTCAGGATGGGGAGTGTAACAATTCAGTACAAAGGGTCAAAATTCAGAACAAAACTTCTGGACAAAAGGTAAGTTTTACAGACCCATCAGAGGAGGCTGAGCATTATTATGTAAGTAAGTAAATAGACAACCATTTAAGCACTAGTCAAAATAAGTGTATATCCGGTTGAACCAATCGTGTACTTCACGGGTTTTCAGTATGCACGCAGCTTTGATCAACTGTGCAGGTCTTTTTGTGATATTTCATATGATAATAATCTATATATATGGTTACAGCACTGGGTTGTCCAGTCTGATATTTTGTTTACAATTCATGGTTCTGAGCAGGCATGTTTGGTGAGAGAAATGGTTGGGAAGATCTGCTTGGATAGTCATTGTGAGATGTAAAGTGGCAAACATAAGATGCCGCTAATCCAGATCCAAACATATTCAACCATTTTCAAACCTATCCATCATGTATTCTTCCATCCATCATTTCACTCATCCATCCCTCCCACCACCCTTTTACTCATCCATCCATTATCCACCCATTCATCCACTCTTCCACCCATCCATCCATTCACTCATCCATCCATTTAGCCATCCAGCCACCCTTTCACTTACTCATCCATCCACCCAGTCACTCATCCTTCCACACATTCACCCTTTCAGTCATCCACACATCCATTCTCACTTTTTCTCTCCATCCACCCTTTCACCTAATCCATTCCTTCACTCATCCATCTAGCCATTTTCCCTCCCACCCATCCAACCATCCTTTCACTTTCTTATCCATCCACCCAGTCACTCATCCTTCCACCTATTCACCTTTTCAGTCATCCATCCTCCCTTTCTCTCTCCATCGACCCTTTCACTTAGCCATCCATCCGTCCTTCCATTCACCCAACTATCCATCTACTCATCCACTCATGCATCCATCCATTGACCCTATCACTCATCCATCCTTCCAATCATCCATCCATCTTTTCTCTCATCCATCCTTTCACTCCTTCACTCATCTATCCAATCTTTTGCCCATGTACCCTCCCTTTCACTCACTCATCCATCCTTACGGCCACCCTTTCACACATCTGTTCATCCATTCACTCTTTCACTGATCAATTAATCAATCCATCCATCATTTCACTCATCAATCCACCAATTCTCTCTCATCATCCATCCATTCACCCTTTCATTCATCCATTCACCCTTTCACTGATATGGACATGTTTTTATAAAGTGTCCTCTTTAATTGTCATGGTCCCTTTGCAGAATCATAAAGCATGAACAAATGGTTATTTTTTATAGTTGTTTTACCATTTGGCAGTTTTATATAGTGTAAATTCAGTCCAAGACAAAGGCGATTTGAGTTCTATTCATAAGTACCAATTACAGTACAAATGATATGATTTTTTATTTAAGGGCCTGGGCGAGGAAGTGATCTGCCCAGAATCACAGGTTGTTGAGCAGATGCTGGGACTCAAACTTGAATCCTCATCTCTGCAACTCTGGCGCTAGGCCACCTATGCCTATGCACAGACAAGGAATGAAAGTGGGAGGATACTGTTCTTGCGCAGGACACAAGGCCAAGGTGACAATGGCCTACATGCTGAGCAACTGAAAAAACAGCAAGGCCCTTTCCATCACAAAATTATTCGAGCCCTCCAGCACAGGAGCACCTGAAAAGCAGCGAAGCCCCTGCTATTACTAACATACTCAGCCCTCCTCAGACCTTCAGCTCAGGAGCACATGAACAGCAGTAAGGCCCCTGCAATTTGTAAATTAATCAGCACAAAACACAGCTGCTGGATCATCCACAGTAGCCGGGGGGAGGGGGTGCTAAGGTGAAGATTGTGCGCTTTCAAAACATCACCTGGCCTCCACAGCCAGACCCATTCTTCCTCGCCCACTGTGCCCTGAATGTGAGGGGCTGTGGGCGAGGTGTTAAGACTAACACTGTTTCCCAGGCTGCGTGGGCCCAGGGGGGCCGAGGTAAAAATGGCTCAAAAGGCCTGAGCAACACCTTGCGCCCAGGGAGGCCGATTCTTGTAAACAATCACCCCTCCCCAGCCCAGCCTCAGCGTGATTGCTTTGCAGGGCAGGGGGTGCAGTAGAGGCCACAGCTGATAATCGCTGTATGGCCGCGCAGTGAAGCACTTTCATTTCTGTCTCTGTCTCCGTGCCCTCTGTGGGCCGTTTTTTTCTCCCCTTTCCCAGTCGACAGAGAGCAGACAGCAGAGAGCACTCTCTGTGGACTGGGAAAGGGGAGGAAAAAAACGGCCCACAGAGGGCACTGAAACACCGGCCCTTCGGCCGATGCCCGAATGCCCGCATGCCCGCAGTGCCAATCTTCCCCTGCATACATACATACATCTTGAGTCTGTTTGAGAGCCCCTGTCAGTTTTCTGTTCGTGTTCTGCATCCAGGCATACCACAGAGCAATGAACATAAGCCTAAAGTAAGCCACATCTATTGGCATCGCCAATGCTTATTAGCAGAATCAGATCAGTGAGCAACAACATTGGTTTTGTTGAGAATAGTTTACATTGAAAATGTTTACGTTCTGGAAATATGAACCGTGAATTAATTCTATGTCTGTGCAAGGGGTAGTGGCCCTCAGAATGTCTCAATCACTCTTGTCCTCCACATCACACCACTTCATTTGAGTAATAGTCCTCAAAAGTATTTTAATATTTTAGAGAACTTTACAAGGCAGTTACTAATGATTTTCACTGTGAGTGCTGTATCGTCTGAAATTATGGGTTGCTTGACATCAAGAATTGTTGATGATAAAAAAAAGTAGCTAACATCCATACTGATGCAATGCATGGCATGATGACTGCTTAGACCGGCTTTCGTACTACTTACGGTTATGCTCGTGGTCAGCCAGGGCTGGTGGGCACTGCCTTTCCGCCTGGTGCTACTGCTGCACTGCCTGCCCTTGACGTGGTCGGGCTGAAGGCTCCTGGGGTGCTGCAATCGGAAACAAACCTGCGCGCAACACGCAGCGAGAACAACCAAATATAGCCTAAGCCCAGCTCAGTTAGTCTAACTACCTCCCACCACGGGCAACACTGTACTAAGGAAGGTCCACCATGACGCCATCACAATGATCACATATATGATAATGATCAATACACAGACTGAAATTCTTTGTTCAATGCAGTCTCCGGCCGGCTCAGAAGTCACAACGAAGCTATCATTGGGACTCGGGGAGACCGAGAAGTTAGAACAGCACCCAGCACCGAGTCAAAGCTAACATCATGTAAAATGTAACGTACAGTCGTGCAGAGTTGCAGACGCGTGTAGACCCAACCCTGAAAAGTAAGTGCCGGTGACCGGCACAAATTAAGCACTGTATATAACACTGGGTACCACCACCCCCCAGGGCCAGCTTCTGCTATGTATTGGGGTGCCCACTCCTGGAACATATCTGTTTGATTTCACTTAGACTCCCTACAAAAGATAATGGGTAGGCTAATCCTCAACAGGATCCAGGAGTGGATTGATGAGAACTGCATTTTATCCCCCCTGCAGGTAGGTGTTCGGGCATACACCTGCACCATTGACCAGGTGTTTTGAATCACACTGTTGCACTGGAAAACGGTGGCCCTGGCCAATGGTAGCCTGTACGCTGCCTTTGTTGATTTAAAATCAGCATTTGATCTTGTTCCCCGCTCCAAATTATGGGTAATCCTGAATGAAAGGGGGATTCCTCCCAACCTACTCACACTAGTTGCGAGATTGCATGAAGGTAACTATGCCAAAATTCGCTGGGGTTCCCAGGGCATGGTTACTAGCCCCTTGTTGTGTTTTATCTAGGACCCTAATTAAATATTTCATATTTAATAATAAGCCAATGCAAACCAAATGCGGTAAGGCTACTTCCTTAGACTCCTAGAAAGCACAACGAGTTCTTACAACATACCAAACCTCCAGCAACCTGGGAATTCCCTGTGCTTTTGTTTTGATTTGTCTTAGAACTCCTGCAAGCACTGAAAGAACGGTCAGTTCTTAGTGACATCTTTAATTGACGTCTTATGTCCAACCTTACATCAAACATGGCTTCCAGGTATAAATATACCAGCGTTTGCCTTAAGCAACACACGGTGGTGTGGAGCAGAGCGGCTATCTACTTATCCGAAGCCCAGCTGATGCGAGTGCCGAAGGAAGCCGTCCCTCCCATTTGACGCACTGAGAAAGACGCTGTCCTTTTCTCCTGCCGAGAAAATCCAGCTCCGGTGTTTCCAGTCACCCTTGCGGGTTACTGGGTGATCGAGTCCTGAGAGCGAGATACAAGACCTCCTCCATTCTAAAAACCAAGGTACGGAGCTGATTAGATCCTTAGAGAATTCTTTGGTCCGATACTTGGCAAAAACTAACTTAACTTAACATTTAGCCCATCTACTCCTTCCCACGTACTAGGCTTAGGTTAGGTACACCGGGGTAGGCGTATTTAGAAGCATCAGTTGAGTACGTTTAGTCAAGCTTTTATCTTTGCATGTAACTGTATATATTTTATACCTTTTAAGTATCATATGGCTCAGAAACCATATCAATGCTTTTACAGTATTATTTCATAATACTCCTTGTACTGTATGCACTTTACTTTATAACAAGTATTGCAATCATAGCAATTCATTTCTCTTGCATGAGAAAGAAGACTGTTCAATAAATAACACCTTTTTATTGAAAACGCCTGTCTCTCTATTTCTCTGCACTCTGGTGAAACTAAGTATGCACAACTGACTGAGTGAAATAGCTATCTATTGTTTTCACACGACTCTGGAGATATACTCCTTATTCTGGGGGAGCAAAGTTGTCATATTTATGCGGTTGTCAGAAGCTGAATCCCTTCTTGTCTAATCAGGGAAGTTCACTCCTCCCTGTTCATTCGAGAAAGTTTCTTGTGACCTCTGAGCTAGCTGGCAAACCTAAATTAAGTCTAACATATTCAATAGAGACCTAGTCGACCTCAGTCCTACATCTAAACTATTGTTTATGTTATTCCAATGCGCAGGGCCTATTGGGAAAATAGGAACTACACTACATGGCGCCCAACGTTTGGTAAGGCGATATTCTAACGCAAGATACTAGAGTAACTCAGTCGTGCTTTTCCCGTAAAAACTCCAATAGACGTCCGGAGTGGGTGAAAGGATTAATATCCGCCGGAACTTAGTAGGATGAGAATCCTATGTATTAGTTTACGGTATAATCAACGTTGAAGGATACAGTGTTCCAAAATATTGTGCACCTAATCTTTTGTTTCCTCAAAAAAACTTGCTCTGCAAGACACTATTTCATTAAATAATGTCGCTTAACGGCGACAACAACGAAACCGGTGAAGCCGCAATAAATGTGAATCAACCGGGTGCAGACCTTACAGGGTTGAATGAAGACGACCGTGATGCAGTAATCATCCCGGCAAACATAAGAAAAACCATAACTATAAATCGTATAGAAAATGGAGTAACATCAAGAGGTGGTATGGTCGTATGTGTGGTAGAGGCACATGAGTTTCGGCAGACAGAGGTATTCTATTCCGGGATAACTTTTCCAGCAGCAAATGCTGTAACACATGAGTTCCACTTCTACAAAGTAGTGGAATCTCCAGAGGAATACTCTCCTTTTGAGGAAGTTGAAATTCCACTAACATACCAAGAGCACCTGCTCTTGTTTAATGGTGCCCTAAATCATCAAAATCACATTACCAGGCTAGGTCCATTAGGTAGACCAGGAGCTACATGGCCGGTTCTAGCCGGCTACACACCACATCCTGACATTGAGACAATGCCAGCCAGAGAACTTTTAGTTCAGTTAAAACAACTAATTAAAATACGTAGACAATTGGTCCAATATGTTATGCGGACTTCAACAGTCCAACCTGCAATTAAACTTCCACAAAACACCCCTCATCAGGGGAACACAAATAAAATTACACCACAGAATATACAATCATGTCTTGGTAAAACACCCGCAAAACGGGAACAAATTCCATTCTGGTTAGCTCAAAAAATCACTCAGATAGAGGCGGTATTTCCTGATACTACCCCTCACGAAAAACACAGAATTCTGACTATCTGTCTCCCAATGGGGATCGCCCCACATGTGGAGGACTGTGACACTTGGGGCACAGTCTTTGCTTCTATCTACACAAAAACACATGGTGTTCCATCTATGGCGGTTATACCAGATGTACTAAGACAGATTCAAAATGAATACAGTCCAGAACCTGCTTTAACTCTGGGTATGAAATTACTAAAAGACTTTAAGCAGGTCTCGGCTATATTATTAGCCAACATAAAAGGAGAAGCAGCATGTGTGGCAATCCGCCAAAAATTGAAGGAGACAGATATTACAGACCAACCTTTTGAGCTTGCAAAAATAATTGAAAAATCATATGAAGAATTAGGCAGAGATAGTTTGGGTGGTAAACCAGTAAAACTCCAACTAATTGAAAATCCTGAAAAAATCTTTATTAAAAATAATCTCAATTCTCAAAAGAAGAACTGGGAGGGTAACAAACAAACCACTCCCAGAGACAAACAATTTCAGTCCAGGGGAAGGTCTCCCCAACGGAGAAATAGATCTCCAGAGAGGGGGGCAAGTCTCCCCAAAGGGAGCCCTCTGAGAAAAGATATAACCTTAGAAAAAGGGACAATCTGAGAAAACCTGACAGATATCAAGATGTTGATACACGGTCCTTTCGATCTTTTCAGACTTCCTCAAAGAAATCGGAAAGAAGAGGACGGTCAGAACACAAGGAAGAGCACGTCAAGTCCAAAGACAAAGAACCTGCTCATCAAAATAAAAAATCACAATTTCCGAGAAAGAAGGTAGCAAGTATTAAAATAAAACATGCAGAGAATCCTGAAGACACAACTGAAAAACGGAGAGTGGGCCCAGACAATGCTAGACAGTGCAGCAGAAGTGAGCATAGCTGGCAAAATCCTGATGAATCTTCTGGAGACAGTGGACACGAATTAATGCATTCAAGTGGAAACTGCAGACACCCGAGTGAGCGTGCCCCATAAACTATACGAAATAACATTACGTATAGAGGGAGATAAAACTAGGAAAATAAAAGGTCTCTTTTGGGAGAACCTATCTAAGGGCTATGACATCCTTCTAGCAGAAAAAGACTGGCCACCAGAGTTTGTCAGGGAGTGCCCACATGGCGAAGAAATGATATTGCCTGCCTTCTCAAATCACATTCCAATACATAAAAAATACACACTTGCTAGTAAATGGGCAGTTGCCCAAGCCCCAGCATTATATAAAAATCATGTAGGATGGGATGAGGATTCTCCTCACCATAAAATCCAGTTAAAAAATCAACCTATGGCACAGAGGCAGCATCCGGTTAAGCAAGAAGCTAAAAAACAAGTTAAAGAAATTTTAGATCAACTTGAATATCAGGGGGTGATTGAAACATGCACCTCACAAATGAACAATCCTTTGTTTCCTGTCTCCAATCCAGACGATTCATATCATCTAGTTTTGGACTACAGACATCTAAACTCCAGCTGTAAAACTTTTGCAGTCCAAAACTCACACAGTGCAGCACTAATGAATAACATTGTGCGCAAAAAATATAAAACGACATTAGATATCTCAAATGGATTCTTCTGTCAAAACATTGCACCTGAAAGCAGGTAAATGACCGCTTTCTCAATAATGGGGTCACAAATACAATTTTGTTGTCTCCCACAGGGATTCAAGAACAGCCCAGGATTATTTTCAGCAAGGGTAACAGAGTTACTACAAATTTATGATGATGAGGCATTATCTTATATAGACGGCATCTATCTTACAGATGATGACCTGGAGACTCACTTGAAAAGAGTGAACACCATAATACTGGGGTTCGCTTCTGAAGGGTATAAATTTAATTTAAAAAAATCTAGAATTGCCCATTTAACTGTCCTATTTTTAGGATACGAATTATCAAGTGAAGGCAAAAGCCTGGCAGACAACTTCTTTGAGAAGTGTGCTGTACTACAAGCTCCAAAAACGCTGAAAAACCTGCAATCAATACTAGGTTTCCTGAATTTCGGAAGAACATACATTTTAAATTATGCAGAGAGGGTTAAACCTATCTACGAACTAATAAAACCAGATTTTAAACCAATTAATTGGACTCAAAAACACATAGAAATTTTGAGATCACTGCAGACAGATATGTTAACGAAAACAAAACTGCAAACACGCGTGAATGAAGGCAACCTTGTAATCCGGATCATCCCAGGAAGATGCGGATTCACATACCTGACCTCTAATGAGGGAGAAACGGTACCAATAGCTTACAAATCACATTTGTACACACTAGCTAAAATGAAATTTAGTTCAACAGAAAAAATTCTAACTGCGGTTCAAACTTCTGTAGCAAAAGAAAGAGCCCTAGCGCAAGGCAAAAGGATATCTGTGTTAAAAGCAGAATCAGCCATGGAAGCATTAATAGGCCCACGCAATCCAAATACTGTGGCATAAGATCCAGAATGGATACAATGGGAAAATTCTCTTACTGCAGAAGACGTAAATCACTATTTTGATCCGAAAATGAAACAAGCATTTACAATGCAATGGTCTCGGCATTATTAAAGGTAGAGCTATTGGCATTGCTCATGACATCTTTTTTATCATAAATAAATAGCATTGTCATTTACAATGCCAATAGCTCAATTGCTCGTATATGCATGAGCTTTTGCATTTGCACCCACAAAGAGCCACCCACACACACATATAGAGCCACCCACACAGAGTCATTCACATAGAGCCACCCACACACACAGAGCCACCTACACAGAGCCACCCTCACACAGACAGAGCCACCCACACATAGAGCCACCTACAAAAAAGCTATCCACACAGAGCCACACACATACACAGAGCAACACACACAGTCAGAGCCACACACACACAGACAGAGCCACACACACACACAGAGCCACACACCCACACACACAGAGCCACACACACACACAGACAGAGCCACACACACTCACACAGACAGAGCCACACACACACACACAGACAGAGCCACACACACAGACAGAGCCACACACACACAGAGCCACACACACACAGACAGAGCCACACACACACAGACGGAGCCACACACACACAAACAGAGCCACACACACAGACAAGCTGCACACCACTCCTGATGCTGTGTCACACACGCCAACCTAGGTTATTCTGCAGGGATGCATGTATGCCCAAGGGCAACGGAGTCCTCGACCTAAAAAGGGGGCACACACACGAGAATTCATTATTCCAGCCAGTTTAATGAGGTTAGGTCCCACCACACTCTGCAGAAAAATCACTGAGACGCTTTTCGGCTGTGAACAGCCTTTATCAATCAGCGAGTCATCAGATTAAACACTGCTTTTAAAACCACCCTGATCATGAAAATAAAAACCGTACTAACATTGATTTCACCGAATGAAAATAATGAACAGGAGGTGTAAAAATGTATACACTTTGCAATCGTGCGCATAAACATTTTGCCCTGCATGTATATTGTAATACTGATTTTGAACCACAGTGACCTTTCAATGAAATACCGTTGCCTAACGTGTAGCGTAATTGCGATAAACTCAATCCTGCCAATACTACAGTCCAAATGATCTAGATATATACAAACGGAAGATTTGTCATTACAGTCCGTTAGTGTGGCGTGTTCCACCAAAATTAGAAAAGTATTGAACATATATTTGCGCTCTTTCAAATGAATGTTTCTGTTGCGTGAAACGCAAGTTGCAAGTTACACAAATACTTCTTAGTACCTATGCATTGAAGCGCTATGCAGGAATAACTGTGAGTAACATAATGTTGCCACATTGTTGCTAATAGGATGCGAAGTTCTCAGAGAACACCAAATGCTGATCACAGCACAGCAAAGGAACAAACAGTAATATGTGGCATATGGTCTAACAGGAAGGGAGCTATTGAAGTCTTATGCCGGGCACGGAGGCACAGTCACCAACAGTATCGAAGCCGACCATGAGCACACGAGGGATTGAGCAACACGAAGTGGGGTGGTGAAGCAGATAGAGAGCAGCACACGAGGGAGAGACCAACATGAAGTGTGGTGGGGAGAAGCAGATAGAGAGCAGCACACGAGGGAGAGAGCAACAAGAAGTGTGGTGGGGAGGAGAAGCAGATAGAGAGCCACACACAAGGGAGGGAGCAACATGAAGTGTGGTGTTGGCGGTGAAGCAGATAGAGAGCAGCACACAAGGGACAGAGCAATATGAAGTGTGGTGGGGGAGAAGCAGATAGAGAGCAGCACACGATGGAGAGAGCAATATGGAATGCAGGTGTATGGAGAGAGCCACATAAGAAAGACCCGAACAAGAGGGAGAGAGCAACACAGAGCGCAAGTGCCGAGGGTGGGGGGGGGTTGTTTGGATGAGGAAAGCAGCTCACAACCGAGGGAGCTAGAAAGCACATGGACACCCATGAAGCACAGAAAGAAAAAGAAAAAAGTAGAGGCGACCTCACAGGGGACGGTTTGGTGCAGGCTAGACTGCGGGGAAAAATGGCGGACTCGAGTTCAGATATTTTTTGGATTTGGGGAAGTGGTTTTGCTGTCCTGAGTGACGGACTACGTCACGAGCTAAAGAACAGCAAAAATGACGCCCCAAATCCGAAAAAGACGGAGCCTATTTGGAGGGACGGCTCTCTCCTCCAATGGCTGGCCTCCATTTAGGAAGCCAGCCAATGGGAGAGAGCCAAAATTAGAGGCGGGATGAAGAGCCCTACTAAGAAACATAAGATCTCGCTACTTCCGTTCCATTATCCATCTGGAACAGAAATAATGCTGCTGGTCGTGCATTGAAGACTGACTGAAACCCATTGCACTTCTTGCCAGCTTGCTCTGCTCTCGTCTCACATTTTGGTGAGGGGTGGCTAGTGTGAATCCTAGTCTAGACCGCTGGCCAATGAGCAGCCTTACCCATGAACAGTATTGTATGATATTATCAGTTAATGTTAGAGCTTCATGGATCACAAGATGACTGGATTGAGATCGAAAGAACCCTGTGTACTGCTTTAAATGATTGGAGACCTGTATCTCGACCAGTTTGGTAGCTGGCACCTTTACTCTGCAGCTTCAGTGGTGCTTGCTTTACCGTTGCGTTCTCAATTTCCTGGGATGATATTTTGCTCAAACCTAAGGATCAGGATGTTGCTGCCTCCAGGAGTAACGGTGTGTACTGGCGGAGACAATCTATTTTTTCCCTCTAGTTCTCAAAGAGCAACGTAGATCCGTAAGTGGTAGTCTAGGAAAATGTAACCCTGTTTCCCCATGCCATGGTTTAATGGGTGGGTCTGGCTGTAGACACCCCACATGTCTGACTCCATCCACAGGGGTAGGTTCTTCAGTTAGTGGAATTCTTTGAGCTTGTGGTTCTGACAGACATGGGTGGCAGTGAGCTGCTGATCATGGTAAGTGCTCTTGATGTGCACCTGGATGATGAGCCTGGCTAAACATGAATGCTGACCTACTCGCGGGGGTGGGTGGTAGTAGGTGCTAATTTAAACAATGTGGTGATCGAGGAGAACATACAATACTACTAGATCGTAATCCCTTTTCCTAATAGTAGCTGTGTGACTTCTCTTCCTTCAGAGGGTAGTGTGGTTCGTAGCTACCTCAGCTTAAACAACCCTTTCATGAGCTGCCTTGACTTGTCTACCTTGTCCAGTCATTGCTTTGTTGCCTGGTGTTTTATTTCCAGTCTTCTTACCCAGAGGTGATGACTCTATTCAGACTGGCAGTAGAGTACCCAATGCTCAGAACGTGTTTTCCAAGTAATGTGCTGGAGATGTGAACCTCTGTCTGCTCTAGTTCTGGAAAGCAATTTCCCACACTTGTGACCTCTACAAAACCGTTGTCTTCCCTTGATCACGGTTAGTTCATTTTATACTTTTTTCCTGTTCAGTACCCTGTCACTTCAGTGAGTGGAGATTGGTCAAGGTGTTAGATATTTCTCATCTGAAATTACCTGATCTGACGACTTCTCATGCATCCATGCACCCTGAATTGTTGTAGTTCCCTTATTTATATATGTCTGAAAATGAGATCTTGGCATGCCCCCTCCGCTTCTGGCCACACGCTTCCATTTTCCGGAAACAAAGGGAGCTTTGCGATTAGTCGTGCCAACTGTCAGTCACCGACGTGGTGCTTTTGAGTTATGCTGACGTCAGTCCTTCAGTTTCGAAAACCAAACTATGTGTGGGTCAGAAATTGGTGGAATGGTTGCTTGGAGGGTGTGGCCTTGTGCAGCACAGGAACGTCACTTGTGAAATGTGTTTTCCTTGAGCACTGTACAGAAGTTCTGTAGACTGGAGTCTCCATACCCCTGTGGTTTCCTCACCCGGGGGTTAATTTGTTGTACGTGTTAGGTGTTGAGCATGCTTTCCTAGAAACGGACTGTTGTAGAGACGGAACCTTTAACCCACAGCAATGTTTAGTCCTTGTTGATTTCCTATAGCAGATCTTTGGGTCTTACTTAATTCCGGCCTTGCCCATGTTTTTTTCCTATACCTAACCTTCTATATGCCAGGGAGAGAGCAACACAGAGCGCAAGCGCCGAGGGTGGGGGGGGGATTGTTTGGATGAGGAAAGCAGCTCACAACCGAGGGAGCCAGAAAGCACATGGACACCCATGGAGCACAGAAAGAAAAAGAAAAAAAGTAGTTGTCCAACTGTGAGCAGTGGAAGGATACAAGAAATCAAATCAAGAGGATGAGGAAGAGACTGTGTAGAAGCAGAAGAATGAGGAGCTGCACAATGTACCTGGTGTGTTTTGTAGAAACTGCAGGGCCAAAATGGAGACGTTCCTCGGCAGTGCGGGGGTCCGGCTGTGGAGAGGCGCCGCAGGGCAGGGCGTCCAGGCGGGACCTCGAGGGGGCTCTGCGGAGGTCTGTGTCATCGGCGATCCTTCGAGGCGGGCCAGGGAGCCCCGAGGCAGCAATGCGGCACCGAGCGGCCTGCACGCTGCAAGGGTACAGGGCGGCTCTGTAGTGCAGCACGGCCTCAGGGGGAAACAATGCCAGGTCACGAGGGCGGTGTGCTAGCCGTACCTTCCGGGCTCTCTGGGGCGATTAGGGACAGGGCGCCGGTGTACGCTTCAGGCGTACGTTTGCGGCGTACCGGGCACAGTGCAATTCCTCACGCTTCTAGCGTATGGGGCGTTCCTAGACAGTGCTATTCATCACGCTTCTAGCGTACGTGGCGTACCTAGACACAGTGAATTCTTCACGCGTCTAGCGTATTCGGCGTACCTTCAGAGTTTGTGCAGGGACTCGAGGCGTACTGGGGTAGTACGCAATGCCGGTCGAGTCGCACCAGCAGAGCGGGTGCTTCGGGGAGAGGTGCTGTGCAGGGCGGCTGGTATGCTCCAAGCGTACGAGTTGCACTTGGTCCTGCGAGGCGGCATATCTCCGGTGGCGGCTGGGACACAGCAGCTCTGGGCGGCAGAAGGGACAACGCTGTGCGGTGCGGTCTGGCTTTGGGGCAGTGCGTACTTCGGCTCGAGGATTGAGTGGAGACGCAAGGTGCAGGCAGTACGGCACGGACGTATAGCGAGTTAGGGTCTCAGGGCGGCCCCAGAAGTGCGGGTCCAGCGGCGGGTCAGCGAAGCAGGCTCTGTGGTTTCAGTGAAGGCAGCAGGAGAGCCCAATGGTCCCTGAAGAGGCGACCTCACAGGGGACGGGTTGGTGCAGGCTAGACTGCGGGGGAAAAATGGCGGACTCGAGCTTCAGATATTTTTCGGATTTGGGGGCGTGGTTTTGCTGTCCTGAGTGACGGACTACGTCATGAGCTAAAGAACAGCAAAAATGACGCCCCCAAATCCGAAAAAGACGGAGCCTATTTGGAGTGAAGGCTCTCTCTTCCAATGGCTGGCCTCCATTTAGGAAGCCAGCCAATGGGAGAGAGCCAAAATTAGAGGCGGGATGAAGAGCCCCTCTAAGAATCATAAGATCTTGCTACTTCCGGTTCTGACGAACCGGATAGTACAGAGACCTAAAAACTAGAGAATCTAGAATACAAACATGAATGTCCTCTGCCGATAGAAATTCTGCCTCTAGAACAATACACCTGTGTTATCTACACAGACAGATTTGCACAACACTACGTTGTGGAAAAACAGATTTACAATGCAGCATGCGCGATTGTTAAAGGTCGCTGGCGCTTAGGTAAATTCAGACCAATGGTCAATAAAACTGAATCACTCAGAAACTGTTCAGCTCAACGAGCTGAAATAAGATCCTTAAAAATGGCGCTGGAAAATGCCGATCGTGAATTCCTGACACTAATAGTGTGCGATTCGCATTACTGCGTCCGATCTTACCATAATTCCATGCAGACCTGGATAAAAAACGGTTACAAAGATGAGACAGGTGCCACAATAAAACATAAAAAACTATGGGAACAAGTAGTTCTTTTATAAAAAGAACTACAAAACACTCACGTGATTCATACACTGAGTCATCAACGTGATGGCGTTCACGTTGCAGTGAATTCATTGGCTGGCAAAGCCACAGCGGCGGCTGATCACTCGGCTTCCGTAATTATAAAAAAGCATACGAAAACACAAATAGATGGCGAGACTCTACTTGCAGTAAAAGTCTCAATGAAAGGCAATTATGCGGCGTTACCTCTAAACTATCCACTCAGTAATACATACATAATTGATGCGAACTCCGTTCCGTTTTCTCAAATCCCTGGAGTGGGGGATAGAGTAATTCCAAACACGTACCGGAGAGTCTTCTTGTTACAAGAAGCACATATGGGATTGGTTCTGAGGCACGAAGAGATCATGAAATCTCTAATAGAACTACAATCTCAGTACTGGTGGCCGGGGATGAGCGTAGAGCTTCATAAGTTTGCAATGAATTGTAAGGACTGCAACAGAGATCGCAGTTGTGAACCAGACCAGACACCAGCCCAGACACCACTATTAGAAAGCATCAGGCTATCTATGCGCAGACGTCCGGACGGACAAATGCGGTCCCATAAAAATTAAGACAGGATTCACTTGGATGTGGCCCTAGCGCTCGGCTGACCCCAGAACTGTTATAAAAGATTTGCGAGTCTTTATCAGCACATACCCAATTGGCATGCTACATTCTGACCAGGGTCCTGCGTTTAGCTCTCGGGCTTACAAGGAGGCCATGGCCAGCATGGGCATTGCATTGCAGTACTCTTATCCCTTCCATTCTGAGGGAAATGCGGTTGTGGAAAGAAAAAAACGGGACATAAAGCAATCTATAACAGCGAGGGTATTAGGTTCGGGTGATGGGTGGGTCAAACATCTAACAAGTGTCCAACGTAGTCTTAATAATATGCCAAAAAATTCTCTAGGAGGTGTCAGCCTGTATGAACTTTTATTTGGAACTAGAATGCTTATTCAGGACTTAGAACGTCAAACTTCAGTGGTGCAACAAAAAGCTTTTATATCAAAGATCGTTTGACTGTTTTACAGGACTTCAATGAAACAAGAAAGTCTGTGTAACGAAAAATTAAAGCCAACTACCACTGAAGAAAAACCACCTGACCCAGAAAGACCTGTCTGGATTCCAAAGATTGGCGATCTGGTCAGAGAAAATAACGCGGTTAAGAAGGAATTTGGGCCTTCTTACAGAAAAGCTGTACCTGTCTTAGCTGTCAGCGGAACAAGATCAGTAGTGCTACCGCCTCTTGATGGTAAAAAGGAGAACCGAGTTGTATCAATCGATCTGGTGAAACCGCAACCATGTGGCCAATAATAAGTAGCAGGCCCAGTGGACTCCTAAGAAATAGCAGAAGGCCAAATCTTGCTACAATCCAAGAGGTTCAAACTGAGAGACTAATCATATTTGATAAACCTACGGTGATTAAGAAAGCACTATGTAACAAAGCCATGGAACGTATGCCTCTTGCGACCCAAATTGCTACAGTTCAACAAGAAACACCAGTCTACAACGATGTAGCTTCGGACTACACAAATGTAACAAAAGACAATGCAAAGATCAATGGAAATCCGGAAGCATTCCCACCAATTGACAGAACTGCATCTGGCTATTTTATCAACTTTGACAATTTTTCCGATGATCCAAGTGAACATGGAGACACGCCAGCAACGAAAACATTCAAAGAAAAAGTAAAAGAACTCTGTCATCAACTCAAAGAAACATATCTAACTCCTCAATGGATTAAATTATGGATTGTGTTAGGCGTACTTTTCCTCTTTCTGTGGCTCATCTTGGTTTTAGGTTTGGGTAGATTTATTGATGGAAAATATAGTACAATGGACACAGCAAGTCAGAACATCAACTTGGTCATGAAACCACACAGATCGTCACACATCGAAAAAAGAGAACTGTCATCAGTGAACATCACAGCCATCCCAATACCTGGTGGTATAGCATGGGACAAAACAGACTATGAAATTTCTGGCCCAGTTGAGCTCTTGAAATTGCCACACCAATTTAAGATTTCGTTGAGTGACTTTGTTTCACCAAGTAGATTCTCTGATGATTGGGACTTTGAAAATATTAATAATATAATGTCAGATTTAGAAATGTCGGCAAAATTTACTGCACATGATTATTTACAGGGTTCGTCGAATTATGAGGAAATGTACTGTTTTACCCATTACGGGGATCATTATCTGCATAAGTCCGCAAATCCTAGAAATACTTTCGTTTATAATCAATGGGAACATTGTCCAACCCCACCAAAAGGCAGCTCAAAGACATTTTTTGAAAAATTCCCATACTTCTCGGGGTTTAATGTCACTGATCTGGAAACATTCTATTTTAAAATGTTAAATAAGACAGAGGTGAAAAATATGTTGACAAATACTAAACTGATTTATTCAGAAAAATGTTATGAAAAAATGTCTACATTTGGTTTTGAATATTGGAAAAATAACATTGAGACAAAAACCATTTGGGGAACAAAAGATTGGCAGGTACAAGGTGTAGAAGCATTGTTCAGAGCCTGCATGATCCCAGAACAAATAATGTTCCTGAATGACACAGTTCAGCAAACAACCTGTCTTGGTTTAGCCAAGATAAAAGATTTAAAAAACCCATCTATACCAAAGCCAATACCTGATGGAAACACCACTGCAGATGAGGGATTAGACGTGGCCTATATTTTAAAACAAAACAGAACACTTCCTGATTGGAAACAATTGTTAATCTGGCCCACAGACACTAATAACTGTCATGATAGATTCCTGAACAAAATACAGGGGTTCAAACAAAACAGGCCAGACCCAAGATATTCCCAAAGACAACATCCAGGGATAATCACAACATACAGTGTGGGAAAGCTATGCCTCGAATGGCTACAGAAATCCACACTTACAGAAATTAAGCAACACTTAACTTTACTTAAAGAAGGTGCTGACTTGCGAGATTTCATAATGAGACCTCACAAACAGCGTCAAAAACGTTTCATATACGCTGGTATATACGCAGCATACAATGAAGCTTGGAAATCAAATCAAATTTAAACTGCTGAAAAACTACGAGAAATTGATCGTATTAATTTGGAAAAAGCATTTTCTTTAGTGGACAATGGGTTAACAACTCTGTCCTCCAGAATCTATTCACTGGATAGCATTGTATCATCTGCTATTGATATAATAGAACAGGATATAATAATGTTACAACATGGTCAGTCCCAATTGCGTTCTATTGGACAGCTAGGCTGGACGTTACAAAATTTGCGTTCAGGTCACATGCCATGGCGTCTAATCAACATAAAGTCATTATTTTCTATCTTTAACCTTACTGATAGACACATCTCTTTGGCACAGAAAGGAGCAGACTATACGGTGCTAAGCATTGAAAATCTTGAGAGATTACCATTGACAATGTCAGAAAGACCTGTCATTGAGTGGATAATACATGGCACAATTACAATCCCGATAATGACTTTTCAGTTTCAATACTGCCAAGAGTATATACCAGCAGGCCTGTATGAAAGGTTGGGTAAAGGATACATCAAATCAACCTGGAATTTACCATTTACACACAGGTGTTGGAGTGGGGGAAAGAGAGAGGTATTTCTTAGTGGCAGTAACTGCAAAACATCACTGAGCGGTACACTCCTATGCGAAGGTATAAACCTCCATGGACCTTGCAAGGGTTCATCAAATAACCTTTCATGTCACCTGCACGGAACCCCAGCTACACAGATAGAGCCATTTTTCAGACATCTTTCCAACAGTAGCTACGTTATATTAAGTGACCGCAGCTGTTGTGGCATGGTGCCAGGAAAACCCTATCTCGTGAGCGTCACTTCCAAGGTCATTTGTTGTATGCAAGTATTGTATCCAAAAAGCAATCTAGACTTGGAGGCGGAAATTTGTCCTTCTGTGAATATCTCTTCTATTCGAATTGATACTTTAAGCAGAATGAAGTCTATTCTTTTACAGACAACTGTGCCTTTAACACTATCGCTGCTAGTGATATTTTCCTCCTGTGCTGGGATTTTCAAAAGTCCATTGAGTATGACGAGCTGGGCTCGTCATCAGCCTGGTAGGAGGCTACTTCATGACGAGCCCAGCTCGTCATGAGCCTGGAAGGGGTTAACCTCGTCCAAAGAAACGTACGACCTGCAAGCTGCAAGGACAGCGGCAGAGATACATACCCTTTTATCAACAAACTGTCCTGTGCATTTCGTAGAAATGTTAAGCCAAATTTTAAATATGTCAGATACCAGTGACATCACACATGTATTTAAGACAATTTTTTCGGGACTATTAACACCCTTAGAGACAGTCCTGGGCATCTTCCCGAATTTTGTGCACTCTCTTTTCGGTGGCCTGCCCCTTATTTTGGGACTCGTAGAAGGAATTCTATTTTTACTCCTTCTGCTCCGATATGGCAAGCCAAGTCACAAACAAAACTCAGGCTTCTATGGAAGAAACGATCCTAGCAATACGATACCGAGACCGTATCACTAAGGTCCTCGGATTAGTCCGGCTAAGAGATCTGAATACAACATGGTTTCTTTCATTCAGACCGATCTGTCAAAATTGCATCTTACCTGTGCTTCGATGTCTGCTATGCGGAGAAGAATGCGTGTTAGACGTTTGTCTTACACTACCATCAATATTACCAATGGATATCGACGCTTTGCTTTGTCCAGTAACGACTCATGCAACATGTTGTCCCCAGCAGCTACCGATTCTAATGACGGCATTCGTTGAGACTTCACCATTGCGAGTAGGTGGTGATGAAGTACGAGATGAAAGCGGCAGCACACAGGTACAACCTTCTGTGAACATTGCTGATCTAAACACCGATGATGGCAATGCATCGCATATATGCACTATTTCTGATTTTTCAGCATTGGCACAACTTTCACCTACTGTTGTAGACAAATTTTTTGCTGGTGTAGCTGAGGTAATGTTCTCCCCTAACAATGAGAATAACAATTGAAAATGCGAGCACACCGCGTTCCCTGAACTCTGAATTCGGCCTTCAACGTTTAAAAACAACACTGCTGAAAAGACTTGGAACTATTTTTCTCGCCCTGAAAAGAAAATTATTTTTTACTCTCTCCAAGAAACTTCCAAAATATTTACCCTTTTTTGGCACAAGGTACTCTGTTTAGATTAGAACTATTTTTAGAGAACAAAGCTTATATTTCTATAGACTCTAGAGACAATATTTTGAATCAGCCTCTAGCAGACTTACAATCTTGTATAAATTTCATAAATCTAATTTTCGCAATTCATTCAGCTGATATTTATGTTTGAATTATCTGAATGATACCACTGCTTGAATGCATACAATATAATACTCATTTTCGTGTATCTATACCGTTTCAAATGCATTTAACGTATTTTGGGGTGGGATGGAATAACATATGCATACCTATATGTTTATATATTGCTTAGTATTTAGTAATGATGGACATTATACGTGGAGTGGGTGTTGTCTTTTATCTAGGACCCTAATTAAATATTTCATATTTAATAATAAGCCAATGCAAACGAAATTCGGCAAGGCTACTTCCTTAGACTCCTAGAAAGCACAACAAGTTCTTACAACATACCAAACCTCCAGCAACCTGGGAATTCCCCGTGCTTTTGTTTTGATTTGTCTTAGAACTCCTGCAAGCACTGAAAGAATGGTCAGTTCTTAGTGACATCTTTAATTGACGTCTTATGTCCAACCTTACGTCAAACACGGCACCTTCTAGGTATAAATATACCAGCGTTTGCCTTAAGAAACACACGGTGGTGTGGAGCAGAGCAGCTATCTACTTATCCGAAGCCCAGCTGATGCGAGTGCCGAAGGAAGCTGTCCCTCCCATTTGACGCACTGAGAAAGACGCTGTCCTTTTCTCCTGCCGAGAAAATCCAGCTCTGGTGTTTCCAGTCACCCTCACGGGTTACTGGGACATCGAGTCCCGAGAGCGAGATACAAGACCTCCTCCATTCTAAAAACCAAGGTACGGAGCAGATTAGATCCTTAGAGAATTCTTGGGTCCGATACTTGGCAAAAACTAACTTAACTTAAACTGCAGCCCATCTACTCCTTCCCACGTACTAGGCTTAGGTTAGGTACACCGGGGTAGGCGTATTTAGAAGCACCAGTTGAGTACATTTAGTCAAGCTTTCATCTTTGTATGTAACTGTATATATTTTATACCTTTTAAGTATCATATGGCTCAGAAACCATATCAATGCTTTTACAGTATTATTTCATAATACTCCTTGTACTGTACGCACTTTACTTTATAACAAGTATTGCAATCATAGCAATGCATTTCTCTTGCATGAGAAATAAGACTGTTCAATAAATAACACCTTTTTATTGAACACGCCCGTCTCTCTATTTCTCTGCACTCTGGTGAAACTAAGTATGCACAACTGACTGAGTGAAATAGCTATCTATTGTTTTCACACAACTCTGGAGATCTACTCCTTATTTTGGGGGAGCAAAGTTGTCATGTTTATGCGGTTGTCAGAAGCTGAATCCCTTCTTGTCTAATCAGGGAAGTTCCCTCCTCACTGTTCATTCGAGAAAGTTTCTAGTGACCTCTGAGCTAGCTGGCAAACCTAAATTAAGTCTAACATATTCAATAGAGACCTAGTCGACCTCAGTCCTACGTCTAAACTATTGTTTATGTTATTCCAATGCGCAGAGCCAATTGGGAAAATAGGAACTACACTACACCCTTCCCAGTGGAGAGAGGTATACACCAGGGTTGTGTGGTGGCACCAACGCTATTCTCCCTATTCATTAATGGTATTGTAAATCACATGGAAGTGGAGTCCACCGATGCCCCATCACTTGCTGGCAATAAAATACCGATTTTAATGTTTGCGGACTACACGTTGATTATTTCAAATACCCCGAGTGGTCTTCAAAGGGCCCTGATAATCTTTGAAGAATTCTGTACCACTCGCAGTCTGGAAGTCAATGTGTCGAAAAAAAAATCATGTCTTTTAATCCTCACAGATCTTTTAAAAGTAAAATAGTCATGAACAACCGCCCATTGGAGCAAGTAAAAGCATTTATGTATCAGGGGGTCAATATCCAAAACAATCTAAAATGGAAGCAACAAATTTAACTGGCAATACTCAAGCATCAACAATTGTCTGGAGTGCTAACTCAGGAATACAATACCTCAACTACCAAACCAATTAGCCCAGTGCTCCAGGTATATAATATGAAGGTGGTAAATTCTGCACTTTATGGAGCAGAGCTCTGGGGGTATGAAAATATGATTTCCGAAAATTGGTTTATGCACAACATCACAACCCTCCCTCAAAGCACACCAGTGTGTCCCCTACTGTATGATCTAGGAAGAAAGACTCTGGTTAAGGTCGCAAGATTACGCCCTCTACAATACTGGCGCAGACTTTGGACCACACCAGAGCTGAACCACTATGCTGCGGGCTTCCTGGACATAATAAGGGCTGACACATTTCACAAAATAAGATGGCTGAGAGAAATTAGAGACGCTCTAATAAGCTTAGACATGAGACCCCTATGGGAAGAACCAGCCACAGCTCGCTTTCCTTCTAAAAAGATCCTGAAAGAAAAATATTGGGAGATGATCACGCACAAAACACTAAGAAAGAGTGTGTCATTGACACTCACTGGAAACTTTTTGGAATTTAAATGGACTCCCAGTCTAGAACCTTATTGGGATGTAATATCTAATCCACACTACAGGAAATTATATTTTCCGTTTAGGGTGGACTCATTGCCATCTAGAGCTTTTACAGCTAGGTGGTCCAATTCATGTGATAATATATGTCCTTTATGCCAGATCCAAGAGGAGTCGTGGCACATTTTCTGTTTGTCTGCCCAGCTTATGCCGCTCCTTGCCGGGTATGGCTTGTGCCAATTTGTAAATCACTTGGAACCAGAAGGAGCAAAGTAGCGGAAAGAATTCTACACACAAACACCTCTATCCCAATCATCACAGCTGTAGTAACATTTTTGGGTTGGTCATAGGCCATTAGGTCACACACCCTCTCCACCTAACATATGCTAATTTTCACTAGTATCTGGAGATTCACAACTACACTGTGGCCAAGATGCATCTTGCCTTGTATGGCTGGCTCCATATGTTAGGACCAAAGTTTAATGCTTTGTAGTAGTGACTTCCAACGGTGCTTGCTTTTAGTGGTTGTTTTAGTGATAGCTACTATATGTTTATTTAACTATTTTATGGTTTTTAAAAAAAATGTATGAAGATCCACTTGCATTTAAAAAATAAAAAAACAAAGTCCGTCAATATTGTACTTTGCACATCGATGATGAACGATCTCTTTAGTAACGTTTTGTATTTCACTTTTATGACTAATTGTCGAATAAAGCTTGTTTGACTTGATTTCACTTGGTGTGAGCTGACAGCTCCTGCCAAGCAAAAGCAAACACTCCACTTCCAGCACGGCGGAGCTGTCAAACTGCTCCAGCTTGCTGTAAGCGGAGGTTTCATCTCAATTCCTGCTCACAGACATGCAGGCAGGGAAAGAGATGAAACGATTGCTCTTCAATGCCGGGAGCTTCATTTTCAGCAGCTCTCTTCATGCGAGAGCAATGAAGGTTCCCATAGGAGGCGGAGAGCCAGCTGTTACTGCAGGGGTCTTTGCACTCTTCTCATAGTCCCGGGGGAAAACAGCAGCAAGAGGCAGAATAAAGGTGAGAAATTAGCAGAAAGTAGCAGAATAAATGTCAGCAATTAGCAGAAAGTGGCAGAATACAGGTGAGATACTAGCAGAAACAGGCAAAATAAAGGTGAGAAATGGACAGATAGAAGCAGAATAAAGGTCAGTAACGAGCAAAAAGAGTCACAATAAAGGTGAGATACTAGTAGAAACAGGCAGAATATAGTGAGAAACGAACAGAAAGAGACAGAATAAAGGTAAGTAACGAGCAGAAAGAGGCAAGATAAAGTTTAGAAATGAGCAGAAAGAGCCAAAATAAAGATTTGTAACTAGCAGAAAGAGGAGGAATAAAGGCCAACAAAAAGCAGAAAGAGGCAAGGTAAAGGTGTGAAACTAGCAGAAAGAGGCAAAATAAAGCTCAGCAACGAGCAGAAAAAGGCAGAATAAAGGTCAGAAGGGAGCAGAAAGAAGCAGAATAATGGTTAGAAGCAAGCAGAAAGAGGCAAAATAAAGATCAGAAATGAGCAGGAAGAGGCAATTAAAGGTCAGCAATGAGCAGAAAGAGGCCAAATAAAGGTAAAAAGTGAGCAGAAAAGGCAGAATGAAGGTCAGCAATTAGCAGAGAGAGGCAAAATAAAGGTGAGAAATGAGCAGAAAAGGCAGAGTAACTGTCAGAAATTAGCATCAAAAGGCAAAATAAAGGTGAGAAACAAGCAGAAAGAGGCTGAATAAAGGTGTGAAACGAGCAGCAAGAGGTAAAATAGAGGTGAGAAACGGGAAGAAAGAGGCGAAATAAAGATGAGAAACAAGCAGAAAGAGGTAAAATACAGGTCTGAAACTAGCAGCAAGTAGCAAAATAAAGATGAGAAATGAGCAGAAAGAGGCAAATAATGGTCAGCGAAGAGCAGAAAGGGGTAAAATAAAGGTGAGAAACAAGCAGAAGTAGGCAAAATAAAGGTCATCAGTGAGCAGACAGAGGCAAAATAAAGGTGAGAAATGTGCAGAAAGAGGCAGAAAAAAGGTCAGAAACTAGCAGAAAGAGGCAAAATAAAGGTCAAGAGTGAGCAGATAGAGGAAAAATAACAGGCAGAATGAGCAGAAAGAGGCAAAATATAGGTGAGGAACGAGCAAAAAGAGGTAAAATAGAGGTCATAAATGAGCAGCAAAAAGCAGAATAAAGTTTAGGAGCAAGCAGGAAGAGGCAAAATAGAGGTCAGAAACCAGCAGCAAGAGGCTGAATAAGGTCAGAAATTAGCAGAAAGAGGCACAATAAAGGTCAGGAGCGAGCAGATAGAGGCAAAATAACGGGCAGAATGAGCAGAAAGAGGCAAAATAGAGGTAAGAAATGAGCAGACAGAGGCAAACTAGGGGTCAGAAATGACTAACAAAAGTAGAATATAGGTCAGAAACAAGCACAGAGGCAGAATAAAGGTCACAAACAAGCAGGAAGAGGCAACATAGAGGTCAGAAGCCATCAGCCAGAGGCAGAATAAAGGTCAGAAACTAGCAGAAAGAGGCAAAATAAATGTCAGGAGCTAGCAGATGGAGACAAAATGAGCAGAAAAAGGCAAAATAAAGGTGAGCAACGAGCAGAAACAGCCAAAATAGAGGTCAGACATGAGCAGAAAAAAGGCGGAATAAAGGTCAGGAGCAAGCAAAAAACACAAATTAACGGGCAGAACAAGCAGAAAGAGGCAACATAGGAAGCAGGAGCGAGCAGAGAAGACGCATAAAAATGAGCAGAGGAGGCACAAAACTGAAGGCAACTGAAGGTAGGGGACTGCATGCAAGCGGGACCGGAGGACTGTCACAGGGGACCTGGCAATAGGACCTGCTCCTGTGTGCCCCCTACTTTTCTACCACACACCCACTAACACACCCACTCATACACTCACGCAACTACTCACAGACCCACTCACACACTCATGCACCCAATCACAGACCCATTCATACATTCACACACCCACTCATAGACCCACTGAGAGACTTACACACCCACCTAGACACACGCTCAGACACTTATGCACCCAGTCACAGATACATTCAAGCACTCATTCACCTACTCACAGACCTGCAGAGAGACTCACACACATACAGACCCACTCAGAGACTCATATACCTACCCATACACTCATGCATTCACTCACAGACCCACTCAATCACACACCCACTCATATATGCATCCACCCACTCACAGACCCAATCAGTCAATCACATACCCACTCACAAATCCACTCACTCCCGTACCAACTCACAGACCCACTCGGAGACTCTTGCATGCTCTCACAGATCCACTCAGACACTCATCCATCCACTCACAGACCCATTCAGACACTCATGTTTCCATTCAGAGACTCATGCGCCCACTCTTAGATCCACCCAGAGACAAAGCCACCCACTGACTGACCCACTCAGACACTCAGTCACCCACTTACAGACCCTCTCAGAGACTCATACACCCACTCACTCACCCACTCAGAGACTTATCCATCCACTCACAGACCTTCAAAGACACTCATGCACCCACTCACAGGCCCAGTCGGAGAATTATGCACCAGCTCACAGACCCACTCGGACACTCATGCACCCACTCACAGACCCACTCAGACACTCACGCATCCAGTCAAAGACCCACTCAGACACTCAGGCACCCACTAACAGAGCCACATGGACACTCACACACTCACTCATAGATCCACACAGGCACTCCTGCACCTACATTGCACTGCTTATTATGACCTCACATATCACATCACTCATGACATGGTCAGTGACATCACTCATGCCATCTGAAATGACTTCACTGATGACATCATCCTGTAATGTTGAGTGTTTCTAAATGTTTATGAGTGTTAAACATATATACCAAGCGCAACAAAAGTTAAACTACTATACTTTTATTACTAGTAATGTGTGATACTAATTCTAACATATTATGTAAGTGGCTCTATGACTGAGTATCTGTGTCTGAGTGAATGTCTGAGTGGCTGTATAGGTGTGCGAGTAGCTGTATGGGTGAATAAGTGGATGTGTGAATACCTATATGGGTGAATAAGTGGGAGTGTGAGTAACTGTATGGATGTGGGAGTGACTTTGTGACTGGCTGAATTTGGTGAGTGAGTGGGGGGGTGAGTGGCTGATATGGGTGAGTAAATGGCTGTGTGAGTTGTCTGAATGCGTGAGTGAGTGACTGTATGGGTCTGTGAGTGGCTATGTTGGTGACCAAGTGTCTTTGTGGTTAGCTATATGGGTGAGTGACTATGTTTAAATGGCTGTATGGATGAATGAGTGGTTGTTTGAGTGGGTGTTTAGTCAACTGGTGTGTTGTGTGAGCGGCCATATTGGAGAGTGAGTGTCTATGTGAGTGGCTGTATGGGTGAGTGAGTACATGTGTGAGTGCTTGCATGGATGTGTGGATGGGTGTGTGTTTGCATGGGTGAGTGAGTGGCTCTGTTTAGAAGCTGTATGGGTGAGTAACTGGGTATGTGAATGGCTGTGTGGGTGAATAAGTTGGTGTGTGAGTAGCTGTATGTGTCAGTGAGTGGCTATGTGGGTGAACGTATGGGAAGTGAGTGGCTGTGGGAGTGGCTGTATGTGTGTGGGTGATTGTAAGGGTGTGTGTAGGTGTATGAGTGGATGTGTGGGTGTGTGAGTGGTTCTATGGATGATGTCATCAGTGATGAAATGTGTGAGGTCATGAGCAGTGTATTGCATAGTTAGCTCAGGTAACTATAACTGCTAAAGTTCACTGGTTTTGTATGAGTGAAATCTAAGTCTAACTATAACATCCCTGAAACCTTTGTTCTTTTCATTGGATTTCTATGGTTTTTTAAATTCTATTTCCTTACCATACTGTCTCTGTAATCTTTGTTTTTTGAGTAAAAAAAAAATATACACACACACACACATACACACATACATATATATATATATATATATATACACACACACACACACACACACACACATATATATATATATATATATATATATATATATATATATATATATATATATATATATATATATATATATATATATATATATATATATATATATATATATATATATATATATATATTACCTACTGGCGGTCGCCAGTAGGTATATATTGTTAGGATTTTTTCCCTATGGGATTTCTGAAAATTCTATGCCTAATAACTTTTGCGTTTGTGGACGGAATTGGCTGAAATTTTCAGGAAAATGGCACATTTTGTTTCTGAGCAGCCCTTGAAAATTTGGGGGGGTTTTGTGGAGGGGGGGCCGAGAAAAAAGGGGGGTCCCAAAACGCGTTTTTCCCATGTTAATTTCCATAGGGCGGTTGGACTCACTTTTAGCCCGAACGACTGAATGGATTTTCACGAAACTTGGCAAAATTTTAGGGACTGTTAGCCCGATGTGCCTTTGCTAGGTCTCAATATATGTGCTTCAGTGGTTTTTGAGAAATTAACGTTTAAATCAAGATATATATCTGTAACAGCGCTCCGGGCAGCTATCCGGTTAGCGAACCTTTCGCGTATCGGAACTTTGCGATGAGAAGCTGATTGGCCCTCCGGTGTCTGTCAACATTCTAAACAGTCCGGAGCGGCCGCCATCTTGTCTCTCGGTAGGATCGAGAGACAAGAGGAGGTCAAAACAAAGGGGGAAATTACCATAAGGGGGCATAGTAGATCCTCGTTGACCCCCTAGGTTTTATGTGGAGGTTTTAAAAGGGCCTAGGAGGGTCCAAAAAAAAAATAAAAAAATTTTTTTTGCGTGGTAAGCGCCAAGTTCGCGAACCCGAAAGCGTTCTGGGCAGCGAACTTTATGGATAAAAGAATGAAAGACTTTTCTAATGCTGTATGTTAATTGTTTGTTGTTTTTCTTGTTTTTTTTTGTTTTCTTTTTTTTAAAGTGTTTTTTTTATTTTGATTCTTTTTCATAATTTATTAAACTTTCTAACATTTCAGTGTCTGAAATGTCATTATTTTCTTGAAATATTGTTTGCAATCTGTGAGGTTGCAAAATGTCCTCATTTGCAAGGAGGACATCTACTGCTTGGACACATTGCAGCAGTTCATTATCCAAGCTTTCATCCATAAATTCCATGTCAATTTGTTCAATTAATTCTTGGCTGCTCTCTTGCAGGTCCATCTCAAAAGAAACTTGCTGCTCGCCTTCCATTTTGCCTGAAATTTGGATTAAAAAAATATATATTAGTAGAGATAGGGCACTGTTGGGATTAATTTTAGATAGGCAGTTTTTATCAGTGAATTTATCTTTTGGCAGTGTATAGTATGAGAGTGGAAATAGGACTATAATTTTGCCTGAAATTTGGATTAAAAAAATATATATTAGTAGAGATAGGGCACTGTTGGGATTAATTTTAGATAGGCAGTTTTTATCAGTGAATTTATCTTTTGGCAGTGTATAGTATGAGAGTGGAAATAGGACTATAAAAAAGTGTATGTGATTTAACCAAGACAAGCCTTACTCCATTGATAACTATAACAGAGAAGTCTATCTAAATACATTACTACTACAGAGGGATAGTGTATATCTAGCAGAAAAAGTCTACTATATTAAGTTATAGTGCACAATATATTAAATTATAACTTACCTTCACAAAGAAGTTGAAGTTTTTTGAAGCTATTGAAATAGGAGGTACAACAAGAAGTAGTAGTCAAAATGGCTGTGTTTCCTTCTCTCCCTTTATATATATACAGGTATATAACCAATCAAATGTCAGGTAATAAAAGTAGAAAATGAAAGTAACATTTTCATTGGTTGTCAATTCCAACTATTCAGATGTGTTTTGTGAAGTAATTTACCTCACGGTACTTGGAGAGGTCTACAGGCTAAATGGCTAAATGGAATTTCAATGAAATTTGTGAGAATGGAAGGGATTGTTATGTAGTATGAGCTAATCTATATTTGGTGAGAGTGTCTCTAGTTGTTTTTCTGTAAATTACTTTCCCGCCTTTTTTTAGGACCGCTTTCCGGAAAGCGGCCCGGTTAGCGAACCTTAAGCGTCACGGGAGTCCACCATTTTGTGTTTTGGTCGCATTAAGATACAAGATGGAGGGCAAATAATGTTTAGAATGGGTAGAAGGGGTCATGGTAGACTTATCTTGACCCCCTAGGTTTTCTGAGCGTGGCTGAGGAGGCTTATATGTGCGGAAAAAAAACTTTTTTTTAAAAAATCCGCGAGGTTAGCTTTCGGTTAGCGAACCGGGTAGCGCTCCGGGGAGCGAATTTTGTGGAAAATTAGTGAAAAAAGTTAGAGAAAAATAATAATTGTGAGTGATCAGATGTAGGGTAGCTCTGAGAAGAGCTTTTGGGTTTATGGTACATTTAGGTACTTATAAGTAGGTACCAATGCACAGTCTTAAATTCAGAATGAAAATTCTGTTGCCCTCATCTGAGAAGTGAACTCCATCTCCTCTGTAGATATCTTGCATGTAGTAACGCAAGTTATTGTTGTACAGAGAGCCCATTCCATGGTCTCTCATGTAAGCTGAAACAGATTTGTTTACATGCTTCCTCGCTTTCTCAATTTGTGGACAAAATTGGTTGGACCACCTCCATTTCTGTCTTTGGCATATATTGGAATATACCAAGGCAGTTTGAGGAAAAAGTGCCATTAATTGCTCAAAGGTGTCCTTTAAAAGCATTTCCAGACCTACCCCTGTCAAAGTGCCCAAATCATTACCTCCACAGTGCACTATTAACAGGTCAGGTTTTGGCAAATGCATAAAGGTTTTCACCAATGGTATCAATTGGTGACATTTTAATCCTCTTTGGCCCAACCACTTAATTTCCACATCTTGTAAATTGAGGTTAGGTAAATTTCTGCTCTCAGCATACCTTTGAGCCCAGTGGATGTAACTATGTCCAACAATCCAGACCTTAAACATGGTGGGAGAAGGTTTGTTCTGCAGTCAGATGAAGTGTGGTAATGAAAGGGCAGTTGAAACAGTAGGAGTTTCTAAAGAAAAAAAACTGTGGATTTACAATGCTAATGATTCATTAGCAGTGATTGGTGCTTTTCCATTTCTGAAAACAGAAAGTTAGGGTGCATGGATGTGTTCTTTGAAAGATGTAATTTGAATGGTCAAGGAAGAAACATTTATTGAAAGATTGCTCTGGATACGCAGGTGCACTGAGAGTTCAGAGTTCAATTGAAACATTGTTGTGTGAATTTGCAAACATGAGAGGTCTTCCAGGAGGTGGTTGCTATGGAAACAAGGGAGAGAGGGCAGAGGGGGGAAGGGTTTTGATTTGAAAAAAGTGAGGGAAGAGGTATGATTGGCTAATATGAGAGATATGTGAAATGAATATCTGTATTTCTGTGCTTTCAATAGCTGCAGCCTTTGGAGTGCATCCTTTTTCTTCTGCTGAAGACAATTTGGTGTATTTCTGAGACTGTTTTCAAAACTCAAACAATATTTGCTAAGGTGAGAAAAGATTTATTTAAATTAGATAGAGAATAGTATGATTTAAGGAGAAAATGATGAAGAAAGCTGTGTTTTTAAAATGTGGTTTTGTCTCTAGTGATATAGTAATAGAATTAGTTTTATAGAGAAATTGTAATTGCATATTTGGTTTAACATTCTGGCATGCAGTAACACAAGTTATTGTGGTACATGGAGCCCATTCCATGGTTTGTTATGTAAGCTGAAACAGATATGTTGTTTTTAAAAATGATTTAAGAAATCAATTACATTTCTGGATATGTACTGCTAGAGCTTCATAGGTTGTTTTGAGCCATATTTATAAGGTATTTGAGTGTCTAAGATGTTATGTTTCCCTTTTTAAATGGAAAGCGTTCCTCATGGGGCCCTGAGCAGTTCTTAGCCATGTTATTTAATAGGAAGTGGATAACATGGCTAAGAGCATTTGCTGGAAAATGCATGAATATTGCTGACTTTTCTGCGATGTTATGTTTACCTTTTTAAATGGAAAGTGTTCCTCTTGGGGCAAGTGTCTTGTAAATACGCTCCCACTTGCGCTTGGCAAATTTAGATTTTGATTATGGGAGTTACCTAGCCAAGTTAATAGTGTCCCAAAAATGGTGCTAGGGCATTCCAGAAAACACTTTCATGTGTCTCAAGGACATTTTTAGTCATTTCTTCATGAATGCAGGTATACAATTGATTTATATGCTGTGTTTAAAAACGAATTTTGAAATCAATTAAATTTCAGGATATGTACTGTTAGAGCTTCATAGGTTGTTTGGGGTCATATTTAGAAGGCATTTTAGTGTCTTTGATGTTATTTTTCCCTTTTTAAATGGAAAGCGTTCCTCATGGGGCCCTGAGCAGTTCTTAGCCATGTTATTTAATAGGAAGTGGATAACATGGCTAAGAGCATTTGCTGGAAAATGCATGAATATCGCGGACTTTTCTGCGATATTCATGCATTGCGGCCGTTTTTTTTCGCATTTGCGAGCAGTTCTTAGCCATGTTATCCAATGGGAGGTGGATAACATGGCTAAGAGCATTTGCTGGATAATGCATGAATATCGTTGACTTTTCTGCGATATTCATGCATTGCGGCCGTTTTTTTTCGCATTTGCGAGCAGTTCTTAGCCATGTTATCCAATGGGAGGTGGATAACATGGCTAAGAGCATTTGCTGGAAAATGCATGAATATCGCTGACTTTTCTGCGATATTCATGCATTGCGGCCGTTTTTTTTCGCATTTGCGAGCAGTTCTTAGCCATGTTATCCAATGGGAGGTGGATAACATGGCTAAGAGCATTTGCTGGATAATGCATGAATATCGTTGACTTTTCAGCGATATTCATGCATTGCGGCTGTTTTTAATCGCATTTGTGATAAACAATTACATTTCTTCATATGTACTTTTAGAGCTTCATAGGTTGTTTGGGGCTATATTTAGAAGGCATTTTAGTGTCTTTGATGTTATGTTTACCTTTCTAAATGGAAAGCGTTCCTCTTGGGGCAAGTGTCTTGTAAATACGCTCCCACTTGCGCTTGGCAAATTTAAATTTTGATTATGGGAGTTACCTAGCCATGTTAATAGTGTCTCAAAAATGGTGCTAGGGCATTCCAGAAAACACAATCATGTGTCTCAAGGACATTTTTAGTCATTTCTTCATGAATGCAGGTATACAATTGATTTATATGCTGTGTTTAAAAACGAATTTTGAAATCAATTAAATTTCAGGATATGTACTGTTAGAGCTTCATAGGTTGTTTGGGGTCATATTTAGAAGGCATTTTAGTGTTTTTGATGTTATTTTTCCCTTTTTAAATGGAAAGCGTTCCTCATGAGGCCCTGAGCAGTTCTTAGCCATGTTATTTAATAGGAAGTGGATAACATGGCTAAGAGCATTTGCTGGAAAATGTATGAATATCGCTGATTTTTCTGCGATATTCATGCATTGCGGCCGTTTTTTTTCACATTTGCAAGCACTTCTTAGCCATGTTATCCAATGGGAGGTGGATATCATGGCTAAGAGCATTTGCTTCAAAGGTTGTTTGGGGTTATACACCATTTTTGGGAAATTATTAACATGCCTATCTAACTCCCATAATCAAAATCTAAATTTGCCAATCGCAGGTGGGAGCGTATTTACAATAAATTTGCACCATGAACAACGTAAAATAGCATACTAGACACTCAAATGCCTTATAAATATGACCCAAAACATCTTATGAAGCACTAGTAGTGCATATTTCCAGAAATGTATTGGTTTTCATTTAATGATTTACTTCATTGGTAGGCCTTCACATGTTTTTTTACCTTGGTTTTTTTCAGTGATAATCTTATCTGCAACCATGTGTTGGCCTCACCTCAAATAAACAAAACAGGTGATGGACTGAATGTGGATCAATGACACACATTCACCCCAGTCTAAAGATCTGGGCCTAAACAAATCTTTAGATAGGCTACATCTTATCGTCATCCTGAATTAATGATTTAAAATATTAGGGAGTGATTTATGAGTGTTGTATGCCTGTTTTGTACCATTGAGTGTCATTTTTGTGATGCAGTGCTGGTGGAAAATATTTGCTATGTTAAATAATTAGTACGGCATTAAGTTTTAGATGACTGTTATTTATTTACTGTTTGGTAATAGTGGTTAATAACATTTTATATTATATTTTTCCACAGATTCAACTGCAGATTCTTTCATAGTTTGTAAAATGCCTTCCAAAAGTAGAATAAGAAAGGCTAGAAAACGTCAAAGACAGCAGGATGATGTTTTATTGCAGCAGTCCTCTTCCCCAAATACTTGTCAAAACACCAAGAAAGGTCCGGGTAAGAGCACGAAATCATTCTTAAGAAATATTTGTAGTAAAAAAAGTTTTTCTCAAAAAAATGTTTCAGTTCACAAAAAGAAAAGTAATTTAAATGGAAAGGAGAGACCCATCACAAATGTTACTGGTAGAGGAAGAGATAACTCTGTGCATGATAGTAGAAGGAAACAACAGTTTAGGGACATTCGAAATCGAATGTTCCGTAATAGGATATTAGTTAATTTATTGAAAAATATTAAAAAGAAAGGCCAACAGAAAGCGGCATTTTATAAGAAGAAGAGAAATGTAGAGAAAATTATTGATCATGCTTTTGAAATTAAGCGAAAGTTGTTTATTTTGGTAATCAATAGAATTAGGAAACTAAGCAAGGTAATTTCTGATTTCAAAACAAAAAGTAGATGGAAGAGAGTAGTAAATCGTACTAACTTTTGTGAAGTTTTTTCCGGAGAATGGATGCATAGTTCAAGTTCTGAGGCATTTTTTAATGAGGAGACTTATTTTCAGGATAATGATTTGGTGCATGCAGTTGACATCAGTGGTCGAGCTTATGAAGTGAAGGATGGTTGTCCAGTTGAAAAAGAACAACTTGTGACAACAGAGACAGAAGAGGCGCTAAGTGATGAGGTTTTAGGAAGACGTCCTAAGGGTCCTGTGTACATTTGGAAGTGTAGTTCTATTTGCAGTGTGCGACAGGTTTCCATCAATTTGCTTTGTGATTTTATACGGACATTTAATAAGAAAAGTTTGAAGCAGAAAATGAAGTTGTTGCAAGATTTAGATCCTTGCAGAGTGAGACAAATGACAGGTTTGCGTGGTCATTCACTGGCTTGTCTTTCCAGGAGAGTATGCCAGAGTGTTTTTCATCATTTCAGGATGCTAGCAGTGCATCATAATAAAGTGAGAAAATTAGTGAGAATGTTGTATTATGCTAAGAGTCCAGCAATTATGCTTAAACAATTATGTGCTGCTCTTTTGCATGGTTCTGAAATAGATGTGAAGAATATTTGTGAAGAAATTGAGTTTTGTTACTTTGGTAGTAAAGATGAGAATGTTCAAATTGACCCAGAAGTAGAGGGTAATGTGGAAGATAATGTACAGGTTTCCAGTACAGATAATTTTCAGAAGGAAATTGCCACGTTTCAGATGAAATCAAGTGAGAGGCCTAATTTCACTTGTGTATGTTGTCGACGCACTTATTATAAGAATCAGACTAAGGTAGTGGATTTATATGCAAAAAGTGAAAGGGAAAATAATAGTGAATGGAAGGATTTTGCCACATACTTGATGGTAGAAAATTATTTTGATTTGGGATCGGATCAACGTGTGTGTACTTATTGTTGTAATAAATTAAACCAAAACCAGATGCCTGCTAGGGCAGTTCATAATAATCTGGAATTGGTTAAGATTCCTTCTGAATTGAAGGATTTAAATACTTATGAATCTATTTTGATTCAAAGTATCCATCCCTTTCAGGCTATTGTAAGAATGGAGCCAAAGACAGGGAAGTTGCCTCCAGCAGATTTACAGAGAGGATTAAAGGGAAGAGTTGTTTATTTGCCTCTAGATTTGAAGAAAAACATTAACACAATTGGAATAGAAAAAGTGGAAGAGGAACCTCTGGTTATCTTGGTTAATGGGGTTCCGACAAAGAATAAGAAAATATGGCAAGATTTAGTGGATGTTAGGAAAGTCAAAAAGGCAACAGTGTATTTGAAGAAAAATAATAAGTACTATAAGAATGTATATGTTGCAGAAGAGGAAGTAAGTGATGAAGAGGATAGCGATTTGTGTGTTGGCCAAATTGAGAAAGTAGAGGCCTCTAAAAGTGAAGAAATATATGAACATTATAGTGTTCATCCTTTGCATTCCAAGGAAGGTATGGGGAATGCTATTGAGTTGTTTCAAATGAAACAAGCCAAAGGGAGTCCCATTAGTGTTTGGGAGGAAAGTTTGGAAGCTCGGTGTTTCCCACAGCTATTTCCCACAGGTCAAGGAGGAAGATATGATGAGCGACCTCATCAAATTCCTGCGTCTGAATACCGGACTTCACGATTGTATGCAGCAGATCCTAGGTTTCGGCAATGCATTCCCTATTTGTTTCATCTCCTGTTTGAAAGCGATCTGTCTGGACTGTCATATGCAGTGAACCACATCTTAAAAAGTGGTATACAGATGCGAAACATCTCGGCAAGTGACTTTATGCATAAAGTCAATGTCCAAGACAGTATTTTGGATTCTCACTTAATTAATCTCATGGCGTGTCAGCGTGGTACTAATGAGTACTGGTACCGTCGTCATGGTGATTTAAAATGTATGCTGAGGAACTTAGGAACTCCAACATGGTTCCTCACTCTGAGCTGTGCCGAGTATGGCTGGGAAGACTTACTTGAATTTCTACGAGAGGCAAATGGAAATATTGAAAACATTGAATTCAAGACACCTGGAGAACTGTGTTCTTTGGATCCAGTGAATGTATGCAGGTACTTCAATCATAGATTTGAAGCTATGATGTCTTTCATCACAAATAAAAAGAATCCACCTCTTGGAGAGGTGTTGGATTTCTTCTGGCGAAAGGAGTACCAAGCAAGAGGTGCCCCTCATATACATATGTTGTTGTGGATCAAGGATGCACCTAAATTTGGAACAGATCCGGATGACTTAGTGATGAATTTCATCGAACAGTATTCTACGTGTGCTGTTCCAAACGCAACGGAGAAGAAAAGTCTAAGAGAACAAGTTCTACGTTTCCAAAGCCATCGTTGTGGAAAGTACTGTCGTCGTAAATTCAGAAACAAGGACAAGTTCTACACCAAATGTCGTTTCAACTTTCCACGACCGGTGATTTCTAAAGGAAGAGTGAACAGTTTGATGTCTTCGCTGCGACATAATGTGACGAGGAAATCACCCAAGAATACATACAATTTGAAAATGAACGAAGAGTCCAAGTACATCAATGACTACAACCCAGTGATTTTGTCCATGTGGAATGCTAACATGGATATACAGTTTGTGGCTGACAACTGTATGGCTGTGGCTCGGTATGTGACATCTTACATCACCAAAAAAGAAAAGACCGAACTGAAGGATATGTGGGAGGACATTTCTCATGAAAAGAGCCTCAGCAAGAAGTTGTACAGTTTCAGTCTGAAGATGTTGTCGCATCGAGAAATCGGAGCTTACGAATGTTCTGACCGGTTGTCTTCAGCAAGTCTCTATGCCAAATCCAGGAGTCTCGTTTGGGCGAGTCTTGGTCTTGCTGCAACGCGAAATCGAGTTCTAAAACCTGTCCGGGAAATTGAGTATTTGGCAGAAAAGGAACCAAACAGTACCGACATTTTGAAGACCAACATGTTGGATACATATTATCCAAATCGAAGCAGTCACCTTGAGAATGTTTGTCTATATGAGGTTCTCCAAAATTATATATTCAAGAGGAACATCAAAGAAGATATTGAGAAAGGAGTGTATGCTGTAATTGGAAGTGAGGGATGCCTGGTCAAGCAAAGAAAATGCCAATTAGTAAACCATCGAAAATTGAGTGGTGAATCTCCAGAAAAAAAGGAGTTTTTTTATTTAGCACTTTTGCAACTTTTCAAGCCTTGGCGTGCAGAAGAGGAACTGCTTGGAGATTTCCTCTGTTACGAAGACTCTTTCAATGCAGCCAAGGAGTCCATAGAATGTCCTGCTTTTTCTAAATATCAAGAAATGCTAACTTTGGAAATTGAGCAGGAAGCAACGATTGCAGCCGAGATTGCCAGAGACAGTTCTCAGGACAGTCAGAGTTCTGTTTCATTGAGTCAAGATCCACTTGGAGGACCTACTATCGAAAATGAAGCTGCCACTGCTATGAATGAAGTGGAAAGAGCCATGGCACATGCTCAGGAGGATTCAGTTAACTTAGAAGACTTGGAAAAACAACTCAACGTTGAGCAGAGGAAAATATATGATGAAGTTACCACGGAAATTGAGCACGGATTAAGTCATGAGAAGAACAAGTGCTCATGTACATCGTTGAAGCCTGTCCGACTGTACGTGAGTGGAGAAGCGGGAACTGGAAAAAGTTTCCTCATTAAAGCAATCTCTTGTTATTTGCAGGAAAGGACTGAGTCATCGCTGTCTTGTGTTGTCACCGCTCCTACTGGACTGGCAGCACATAACATTAAAGGTATTACTTTGCATCGTCTACTGATGCTGCCAGTGGAGCATGACAACAAATTACAATACAACAAGTTATCTGGAGATGCTTGCTGTGAAGTTTCAAGAGTCTTGAGGAAAATGAAACTACTTATCATTGACGAAGTAAGCATGGTTTCCAATGTCATGCTTGCCTTTGTGCATTTGAGAATGCAAGAAGTACTTAAAACTGAATATGATGTGTTATTTGGTGGGAAACACATCATTGTTTTCGGAGATCTTCTGCAGCTGACACCAGTAAAAGGTCAACCTGTGTTCAAAATACTCACGCATGAAGATACCAGGAAGTGCCTAGGGAGCATTGGCAACGTCAATATATGGTTAAACTTCAATTATGCAGAACTGCATCAAAATATGCGTCAGGCAAAGGATGAAGATTACAAGAATATTCTACAAGATATTAGAATTGGAAAAGTGACTGAGCATGGGAAAGAAGCTTTAAATGCACGATTACTGTCAAATTTATATCCCAAACAAGAGATTGTGCCTGAGAATATTTTTCAGAAAATTACTGAGAAGAAATCCGGGATATGTCTCATGCCAACTCTTGCAGAATGTGCCATCTTCAACAACAAAATGTTGAATTTAGAAAAGCAAGAGATTGTGAAACTTGAAGCTATCGACAAATTAGAGCATATGGGATCAACAATTATTTTGTCAGACAATTTGAAATCAAAATTGGATTCATTAGAGAAGACTATATCTAAAACAGCGGGTTTTGAAAAGACTTTGAATGTGTGTTTAAATTGCCGAATTATTTTGAGAAGGAATTTACATGTAGAAAGAGGTCTGGTAAATGGATCAATGGGTAATGTTGTTGATTTTGAGAAATACAGAAATAGAGATGGAATAGAATTTTTAAGAATTAAATTTGATGGCATTGAGGAAGTACAGCAAATTGGTCGTTGTTCTGCTAGGTTTTTGCTTGTTAAAGATTTATATGTTCGCCGTAAACAGTTTCCTGTTTGCTTGGCATATGCGGTGACAATCCATAAATCGCAAGGTTTAAGTGTAGACTGTGCATTGGTGAATATTGGCAGTTCTGTGTTCAAGGAGGGTATGGCATATGTGGCATTGTCACGAGTTAGAACTTTATCGGGATTGTACTTGATTGACTGTGATGTCACAAACATTTGTGCGGATCTAGATTGTGTTAAGGAATACAATAGGTTAAGAAGAGAGTATGCGCCACATTTGCCTCAATATCCTTTGTTTGAGAAACGTGTGGTAGGCCGCAAACGTAGAAATAGCAGTAATAGTAGGGAGGTTGTTGCAAAAAGACTAAAAGTCAATGAACCGAAAATTGTTAGCAGAAAGAAAGTGGATTCTGTTGAAGATGTTGTCGGTTTTCAATTTGAAAACAGTTCTGGTGTCAACTGCTATGCAAATGTAGTGGTTAATGTTCTCTTTTCACTAGAGAGTTTAAAAGAACAGATTCTGTTGAATTCTGAACAAATTTTATGCTGTTTGTTGAATTCTGTTTTCGAGAAATGTAGCACTGATCGAACAAAAGTAGAAAGTGTGTCTGAAGTTCGTTATCTGTTAGATGAATGTTCAGGTCAAACAGACTTCTCTGAAAATAATCAGCAAGATTGTCAGGAGTTTTTAATGTATATGCTTGATATATTGCAAGTTGAGGGTGTAGATGTAGATCACCTGTTTGGGCTTTCTTATCAATGGCAGCATGACTGCGAGAATTGTAGGGTATCAAGTACTACTAGTGTAGACTCAGAAAGATTTATATATTTAACTTTGCCAGACAGTAAATCAGTCTCCTTTAATAAGCTAGTAAATGCAGCGGATCACAACATGGAGTGTAGCCAATGTAAATCTGAAATGATGTCAACATTACTTATACGTAGATATGGACAGTATGTCATTTTAATGATGCAACGATGTAGGCCTGATGGATCAAAATTGTCAACTTTAATAAAAAATGTTGTGGCTTCTCAGCTTTCAATATCAGGAAGGACTTTTGTAACTGTAGCAATTATCTATCACGATGGTCCTTCAACAACTTCAGGACATTATACAGCTTATTTAAAGTCTCGAAACGGCTGGTCATTCTGCAATGATTCCGTTGTAAGTTTAAAAAAAAAATTGCCGTTTGACCTTAAAAATTCTTACCTGGTGTTTTTAAAACCAAAATTTTAAAGAAAGAATCTCGAGATTTCCTGTGAAGAATTGGAAAAGGTTCATCAAGTTGAGGGAATGTAAGTCTGCAATGCTGTCTAGATTATTGGTCCAAAACTTTTAATTATAATGTTATTTTGTAAAATCCGACTATATAAACCTGATGCAAGTAAGTCTGCTTCATAGTAAGCAGTATCAGTGTCATAGGAAAAGGAGAACATGAGTGACAAAGAAGAGTAAGATATTAGTAGTCCAGGATTGTGAAAATAATCTCAAATGTTTTCTTTTTGCAAGTTGCGAAAATAGAAAATGTCGGGATTTGATTGGAAGAATTACAAGACTTGCGAATCGCGGCAACATGATTTGGCCTAGTGGAAACATGTGATAGAATGAGAGAAGTCTTTTTTCCATGTAACATATTTTTCGTATCGATGGAGGTTTTCTTTCAGAAAGTGGCGGGCTGACAATATTTATAGCACAACACAGTGGACGCTGTTCATAGGACATCCTTCGACGTCATTGAAAGTAAGTTAATTTTAAGGAGTTTTGAATTCAGATTTCTTATGTTGAATGGGTTTTTTAAACACAATCATTTTGATTGTGTTTTTTTTTTCCCCGCTGTTACATGATGAATACCTTCAAGTCACTGATTTAAGTGAAATTTGATACATTCTGAGAACAGCAAAAATAAACCATTTAACATGTATAATTAATGTTTTGCTTTTTGTACTTATGATATACATTTAGAAATGTGAAGTAGATATGGAGAAACTGAGTCTTCTGTAAGTGTCAATTTTAATCCTTACAGTGCTGTACTTCTGGGTACTGTTTTTTAAAAAAAAAAAATGAATAGGCCTCACCTCAAAGAAAGCTGTTGAAAGCAGACATCTTATTTGCATCCTGAAACAATCATTTAAAATGTTAGACACAATTTTAGGATGGCTTTACATCTTTTTTGCGCTGCATTTGCATCACTATTGTGAGACATTAGCAGTGCAAAAAAAGCACCATGTTCCAAAATAGGCCTCAGTTCTTCAACATCAAGATACAGTTTTTTGTAAAATATATATATTTAGGATTGTGTAGGGGACGTAGAGAAGCAGAGACTTCTGTAAATGTCAAAGTTGTTGAAAAACTGTTTGTTCTTGAACCTTTTCCCTTGTCTTTTCTAATTTTTAAGTACATGTTTTAATATTTTTGGAAATGTTTGTTCTCTGTTTTACAGATTGAAAGTATGAAAAAATATTTTAAAAAGGTAACAAGAATTATAAGGTAAATGTTTTCTACTCTTTTTACCCGCAATGCACTGCTGATGATGTCACTGACACTATCTCTCATTTACTCTCTATAGCTGTCTTTCTTTTTACATTATTCTCTGTTTACTTCCCTTATACTAACTCTTCTTTTTTTTAAAAAAATATTTTTTTAGTTCGCTTAAAGTTCGCGAACCGGTCAGCGAACTTGAAGCGAACCAAAAGAAATAGAGCTTGCCAGAGTGATAAACATTCTAGCAATTTTATTTGAAAGGGGAGGTAGTTCTGAAAAGAACTTTTTTTTTGTTTTTGTTGTTTTATATATATTTTTTTTTTCTGAACATTTTTTGATTTTTTTGTATTTTTAGAACAGTTTTATGTTTTTTTTGTGTTTTTTATGGAGGGGAAACAACAAAAAAACAGGCATTGAAAACGGCTCAACAGGAGCAAAAAAAAAATTACTTCTTGGGTGCATTAGGGCACTTATGGTTTTCGAACACCATATTAATCAAGTTGATGCTCATGTTCCCATATGACAACATTGCACCGCAATATATACAAGTAAACCTCATATGTTGGAAATTTGGTTGAATATTTGGCACAGTTTCCTGTGCCTCTCTTCCTGACAAAGACATTGATGAGGTAGATCTGGCCACAGGAGTTGTCGGGGGATTGTCTTGTAGGTCCCTTAACTCAGCCCGGCTGTAGTTCAAGGGATGCCACCTGGTCATATGTCGATGCATAGTATAGTTGCCCATACTATATTTCTTCTCTGTGCCTCTTGACAATCTGTAATCACAGATGAGGCAGGTGGCATATTTCGCATTCACCTTCTTCTCCCCTGGAGGGATGGAAAAAAACTGCCAGATGAAACTAGTTTTTCTCTTTGAAACACGGGGCAACTCTGGGATAAATTGTTGTTGATCTGGATCCTCTTCTTCTTCTTCCTCCTCTTCCTGCTCTCTGTTGGAGGTAAATTGACTAGGTGGTCCTCTCTTCTTATGAGGAGGTGGAGGTGGTGGTGGGGGTGCACCAGCTGCAGCAAGAATGGAAGCCATTGTTGAACTTCAGGTAAATGGTCTTTCTCTCACCAAGATGAAAGTCAGAGTGAGGAAAGAAGGAGGGGTTTACATGATTTGGGAAAAGCAAAAGTTCTGAACCAATGAAAAGTGTTATTTTTAGGTCACATGACCTAGTCATACATCATTTGGAAACCAAAAGTGAAATGAACCAATGAAAAGTTTGATAAACAAGTCACATGACCTGTTCCGCTTACGTTACGCGGTCCGCGCCGCGTCTCGGATCGCTTCCGGTTAGCGGTCCGGAGCACTTCCGGGAGCGCTAACGCAGCGCGTCATTAGACGCATTACGCGACAACGTGATACGTCGCGCTTCCGCGACGCGTCACAGTTCCGCTAACGTAACGTTGACCGGTTCGCGGACTACGTCGCGGCATCAAGATGAGCTAACGGAAAGCTTCCCGGTTCGCGAGCTAGAAGCGAAGGAAAAAAAATATTTAAAAAAAAATTATTAATAAACATCTAAAATATATTTTAAGATTTAAAGAAGAATACATTTTACAGTTACAGGTGTTAGCTTTTAAAAAACCAATGAAATTCACAGAAAAAACCATAGGTTATAGACCATATATAGTTAGGAATTTGCATTTACAAAACCTTGAAAATTCAGTGAAAAAACCATAGGTTATAGACCATATATAGTTAGGGATTTGCATTTACAAAACCTTATTTTACTCGCATAAAACCATTGAAATTCCATATATAGTTAGATGCGCTAACTATATATCGCGCACCCGCAATCCACTGCTGATGATGTCACATATTACATCATTCATGACATGGTCAGTGACATCACTGATGACATCACTGATCACAACATCCAGTGACTGTATGTTTCTGTAAAGTTAAAATATGTCTTACATATTGAAGAATGAGTGGATGTATAAATGTCTGGATGAAGGATTTAGTAGGTGCATGACTGATTGTATGAGGGAGTGATTAAATGTGTCTCACTGAGTGCATGGGTTAGTGAATAAACTATATTAGTTTGTGCATCATTATATCTGTTGTTCTGTAAACTGCTGCATGTGTTGATCAGTAGCTATATGAATAACTATATGGGTTATTGATTGGTTGCTCAAGTATTTGTATGGGAGACTGAGTATATGTGTGAGTGGCTGGGAGGTGTGTGACTCTGTGCATAGATGTGTGAGCAGTTGATTCACTAGATGTATGGTTTCAAAAGTGCATGTGGAAACAGCTGTATGGGCGGTTGACTGTGTGCATGAGTGTATTGGTGAGTGAATGGATATCTCAGTGCTACATGTCAAAGTAAGTACATATGTAAAACACAGTACATGTGAGAGTTAACATATATAAATAACTGTGCATTAGAGCCAGTGAATGTGTGAGTGGCTGTATGGATCATTGTGAACTTTTATTAGGGATTATATAAGAGAGTAAATATGTGTTAGAATATGTTTCAATAAGTAAGGTGTGTATAACTGTATAGTTGAGGAATTGGAGGTGTGATTGATTCTTTGCATGACTGTCTAGGTGTATGAGTAACTCCATGGATGAGTGACAATCTGTGAGTGTCTGTTTTCACTGAGTGTATCTAAGGATATATCAGAGTCTGTAGAGGTTCATCGTATTAACACATGAATGATGTCATCTGTGATGTTGTCAGTGATGACATTTGAGTTGTCATCAGTGATGTCATCAGTGATGTCATTTGAGATGTCATCAGTGATGTCATTTGAGTTGTTATCAGTGATGTCATCAGTGATGTCACTGACCATGTCATGAATGATGTAATATGTGACATCATCAGCAGTGGATTGCGGGTGCGCGATATATAGTTAGCGCATCTAACTATATATGGAATTTCAATGGTTTTATGCGAGTAAAATAAGGTTTTGTAAATGCAAATCCCTAACTATGGGGCCGATCAGGATCGCGGACGGACTTGCGTCCGTCCGCGACCCCAGAGCAGGAGGGAACCTCCTGTGCAATTAGGATGTGACCGCCACCCTGGCGGTCACATCCTCTATTTTTAACATTGCGGCGGGTGCAGCTTCAAGCTGCACCCGCGGCAATGTTAAAAACTGCATGCATTGCTTTTGCATGCAGAAAGAGGCGGTGCCTGCCGCTTTCTGCATGCAAATGCAGGGGGGTACCATAGGTACCCCCCATGTGCACCCCCCACCCCCCCTTCACCTAGGGGGCCCGCAACGGGCCCCCGCAGTGAAGTTCCGTATGCTTTTCCACGGCGGGAAACGCGCCGCGGAAAAGCATAATTCACTGCCCATCCTAATATGGTGGACGGTGTCTGAGAGACACCGTCACCATATTAGAGCTTTTCCGCCGCGGTTGTAAGCCAACCGCGGCGGAAAAGCTGCGGACGGAAACCAGGACCCACCAGCCATCCTAATGTGGCGGTGGGTCCTTGGTCAGTCCGCTGCGGTTTTTCCGCATCCTCGGGGCCGGCGGTGGCTTCCGCCGGCCCCGAGGATGCGGAAAAACCGCTATCCTGATCGGCCCCTATATATGGTCTATAACCTATGGTTTTTTCACTGAATATATATATATATATGTATATATATATATATGTATATATATATTCACTGAAAAAACCATAGGTTTCACACCAGTTATAGTTAGGAATTAGCATTTAAAAAACCTATTAAATTCACTGACAAAACCAGTTATAGTTAGCTGGAAATTTTACTGATATAAAACCAATGAAATTCCATGTTATAGTTAGTTGGACTCACTATAACTTGCGTGTGCAATGCACTGCTGATGACGTCACATATTACATCACTCATGACATGGTCAGTGACATCACTCATGACATCACTGATGACACCATCCAGTGAATATGTGTCTTTCTGAAAAATAAATATTAGTGAGTAATGTTTAAATATTTAAATATATATATTAGTGTTTCACTTTGTGTATAAGTGGCTACATGTGTTGGTAAGTAGCTACATGCGTATGTATATGGGTTATTAGATGTTTCTCTTAGTATCAGTATGAGTGTCTATATGGTTTGGTGGGGGTATTACTTAGCACATAGATGCATGAGTGACTGACTCTCTGTTTGTATGTGTTTTGAAGACAGCATATGTGCAGGACTGTATGGGTGGATGAGTGTGTATATGTGTTTGTTAGTGAGTGAATGACTGTCTCACTAGTGTCTTTATCAGTAACTACATATGTTTTAATCTAGTATATGTGAATATTGATGTATATAAGTGAGTATATGTGAGAGTAAGAGATTGTAAGAGTTCCTGTTTAAATAAGTATGTGTTTCTATAAGTGATTGTTTAAGAGAATAAATATGTTTAATTTTCAATACAAGTAAGGTGGAAGTGTGTGTATAACTCTATATTCAAATAAATGGATGTTCAATAGTTTATTTGCACGTGTGAGTATGTGTGTGAGTAACTTTTGGATGACTGTCGGTGTGTAACAGGATGTATAGGTGTATCACTTCATATGATGAGTGAGTATATGTATGAGTGACTATATAGAACTGTTGGTGAATGACTGGATGTGCATATAGATGGTGGAATTACTGAATTGCTTGTTGTAACTGATATGGGTATCTCCATTTTTTTTTAAATTTCAGTTTCTATTTTTGAATATGTGTTTCAAGGGTTACATTACAGTGAAAGGAGGTCTGTCACTATGTCACAAGGATGGTGTCATCAGTGATGTCATGAGTGATGTCACTGACCATGTCATGAGTGATGTAATATGTGACGTCATCAGCAGTGCATTGCACGCGCAAGTTATAGTGAGTCCAACTAACTATAACATGGAATTTCATTGGTTTTATATCAGTAAAATTTCCAGCTAACTATAACTGGTTTTGTCAGTGAATTTAATAGGTTTTTTAAATGCTAATTCCTAACTATAACTGGTGTGAAACCTATGGTTTTTTCAGTGAATTTCAAATGTTTTTTAAATGCTAATTCCTAACTATAACTGGTGTGAAACCTGTGGTTTTTTCAGTGAATTTCAAAGGTTTTTTTAATGCTAATTCCTAACTATATAAGACCTGAAAGCCCACCAGGAATCTCCAGTATGCGCCAGGGGACTGCATTGCAGAGAGGTGTAATGAAGCCACAACCCTTTTTACACCTCTCTGCAACGCAGCCCCCGTGCATGTTTGAAGAGGGGAAACTAATTCCCCTTGCATACTGGGGGCCCCTGGGGGCCAATTAGCCCACCTGGAACCTCCAGTATGCGCCTGGGGCTGCATTGCAGAGGTGTAATGAGACTATGCCCCTTGTTACACCTCTCTGCAACGCAGCCGACTGCCGCGTTTGCAGAGGGGGAACTAATTCCCCTTGCATACTGGGGGTCCCTGGGGTAAACTAGTCCACCCGGAGCCTCCAGTATGCGCGAGGGAGCTGCATTGCAGAGAAGTGTAATGAGGCCACACCCTTGTTACACCTCTCTGCAATGCAGGCCACTGGCGCCTTTGCAGAGGGGGGACTAATTCCCCTTGCATACTGGGGGTCCCTGGATCATATCTGCCCAAACACCGATATTCCGAACGATTGTAAATGACTTTTCTTGAGAAACATTTGGATTTGGATTATCATGTCCTATACTTTGGAATTTTTGAAAGACTGACTTTGAGGATGCTATAAATTACTCAAGTCTGCCCGAATTGTGTGGGTAAAATTGATACCTAGTCACTTTTAATAAGAATATACTTATGTCCCGTCTAACATTTGGAAGAAATATCTAGTTATATGACAACGGGATACCGACATAACTTGAAGGAAATAAGAACGCCCTGAAGAAGTTCTGTTGTACAGAACGAAACGTTTCGGCTGGCTGTGGTACATAAACTTAAGGAAAATAAAAGCATTTGAATATACACCAAGATTCAGCGCTTCAATAAGTACTCTAAGTGATATGATTAGATTGGACTCATTGTGAAAGTGGTGCTGTGCCAAACTTTGGAATATTCTCCACTACTCTCTACTACTTACTCTCTCCCACTCTCTACTACTCACTCTCTACTGCTCTCTACTACTCACTCTACTACTTACTCTCTACTACTCTCTACTACTCACTCTCTACTACTCACTCTCTACTACTCTCTACTACTCACTCTACTATTCACTCTACTACTCTCTACTACTCACTCTGCTACTCTCTCTACTGCTCTCTACTACTCTCTACAACTCACTCTCTACTCTCTATTACTCACTCTCTACTCTCTACCTCTCTACCTCTCTCTTCTCTCTCTACTAATCTCTACCTCTCTACCTCTCTACCTCTACACCTCTACCTCTCTACCTCTCTCTACACGCACACATATAGACATATATGCATATATATATGTGCATATGCATTTATATATATGTATGTGTATGTATAAAAAAAACAACTAAACATTTTTTTTTCTAATCAGCTACTTTTAAAACTGTCATTCTTTTTTCCCATGGTACGCTCCCCGGTACGCTCCCCGGTGCGCGTACCGGGCGCTCCCCCCGCGAAAATCAAAAAAAAAAATTTTTTTTTTTGCCCTGTGGGGCCCTTTTATGGCCCCCACATCAAACCTAGGGGGTCAAGGGGGGTCTACTCTGCCCCCTTATGGTCATTTCCCCCTTTGTTTTGGCCACCTCTTGTGTCTCGATCCTACCGAGACACAAGATGACGGCCACTCCGGACTGTTTAGAATGTTTACAGACACCCCAGAGCCAATCAGCTTTCTGCGCGCAAGTCGCGTGGCGCGCCCGGTGCGCGTACCGGTGCGCTTACCGGAGCGCTGCTATAGATATATATATTTTTTTGAACCTTAATTACTCAAAATCCACTGGAGCACATATCTTGAGACATAGCAAAGGCACATCGGGCTACCAGTCCCTACAATTTTGCCAAGTTTGGTGGAAATCCATTCAGCCGTTCGGGCTAAAAGTGAAATCGACCGCCCTATGGAAATTAACATGGGGAAAACGCGTTTTGGGACCCCCCTTTTATCTCGGCCCCCGCTTGACGAATCCCCCCCAAACTTTCAGGGAAGGACCGGAACGCCGCGAGGCCATTTTGAGGAAATTTTCAGGCAGATTCGTCAACCGGCGCCAAAGTTATTCCAAATAGAATTTTCAGATTTAACATTGAAAAAAATCCTAACTATAACTACCTACTGGCGACCGCCAGTAGGTAATATATATATATAACATCATGTTGCTCAGGTATTTTCTGCCCCTCCTTAACAAGAGTTGCGTCGTCTTTACAGACTCCTCGAGCCGAGTCTAGGAAATACAGCCAAAACATGACGACTCTATGTGCGGTTTTAATCCTTTATTTTCGCCGCTGCCAAACGCGTTTCTACTGCCAAGAAGTCTTGTTCACAGGTCAATTGAGCAGTGAGCAAGACTGCTTGGCAGTCGAAACACGTTTGGCAGCGGCGAAAATAAAGGATTAAGAACCACACATAGCGTTGTCATCTTTTATATATCTATATATATTCTTTGTCGAAACCTTGTGATATTTTGTAACCAACAGACCCTCCAACCATGAATACTCAGTCCATCAGTGGACTTTATGAGTTTTTCATATATGTAATATGGCTTTGGAAGCACATTCCAATATGGCGCTCATGTGGTTGTCTGAAGACTTAGTCCTAAGTTTGTGTCCATGATTGTGGTAAACTTTATTAACATGCTGATCTCTTGGTGTAATTGACACACTGACGAAGGCAGCATGCCGAAACGCGTCTGTGCAGTTCCCCTACATAACTCTTTTATTTCCATAACCCTCCTTGAGTGCTGTGCCTTTTCTGCCAAAAATAAAAAGTTCGAGCGTATGATATATATATATATATATATTCACTGAAAAAACCATAGGTTTCACACCAGTTATAGTTAGCTGGAAATTTTACTGATATAAAACCATTGAAATTCCCACGTTATAGTTAGTCGGACTCACTATAACTTGCGCGTGCAATGCACTGCTGATGACATCACATATTACATCACTCATGACATGGTGAGTGACATCACTCATGACATCACTGATGACACCATCCAGTGAATATGTGTCTTTCTGAAAAATAAATATTAGTGAGTTATGTTTAAATATTTAAATACATATATTAGTGTTTCACATTGTGTATAAGTGGCTACATGTGTTGATAAGTAGCTACATGCGTATGTATATGGGTTATTTGATATTTTTATTAGTATCAGTTTGAGTGTCTATATGGTTTGGTGGGGGTATTACTTAGCACATAGATGCATGAGTGACTGACTCTTTGTTTGTATGTGTTTTGAAGACAGCATATGTACAGGACTGTATGGGTGGATGAGTGTCTATATGTGTTTGTTAGTGAGTGAATGACTGTCTCACTAGTGTCTTTATCAGTAACTACATATGTTTTAATCTAGTATATATGAATATTGATGTATATAAGTGAGTATATGTGAGAGTAAGAGATTGTAAGAGTTCCTGTTTAAATAAGTATGTGTTTCTATAAGTGATTGTTTAAGAGAATAAATATGTGTAATTTTCAATAGAAGTAAGGTGGAAGTGTGTGTATAACTCTATATTCAAATAAATGGTTGTTCAATAGTTTATTTGCACGTGTGAATATGTGTGTGAATAACTTTTGGAAGAATGTCGGTGTGTAACAGGATGTATAGGTGTATCTCTTCATATGATGAGTGAGTATATGTTTGAGTGACTATATAGAACTGTTGGTGAATGAGTGGATGTGTATATAGATAGTGGAAGTACAGAATTGCTTGTTGTAACTGATATAGGTATGTCCATTTTTTAAAAATTTCAGTTTCTATTTTTGAATATGTGTCTCAAGGGTTACTTTACACTGAGAGGAGGTCTGTCACTGTGTCACAAGGATGGTGTCATCAGTGATGTCATGAGTGATGTCACTCACCATGTCATGAGTGATGTAATATGTGATGTCATCAGCAGTGCATTGCACGCGCAAGTTATAGTGAGTCCGACTAACTATAACGTGGGAATTTCAATGGTTTTATATCAGTAAAATTTCCAGCTAACTATAACTGGTGTGAAACCTATGGTTTTTTCAGTGAATTTAATAGGTTTTTTAAATGCTAATTCCTAACTATAACCGGTGTGAAACCTATGGTTTTTTCAGTGAATTTCATAGGTTTTTTAAATGCTAATTCCTAACTATAACTGGTGTGAAACCTATGGTTTTTTCAGTGAATTTCATAGGTTTTGTTAATGCTAATTCCTAACTATAAGTTTCACTTTATAAATAAGACTGTTAGCACTCTAGTTGTTCTTTTTAACACTCTGGTACATTCTGTCATTGGGCTACAGTTGGGCTACATCTAGTTGAAATTTGGGCTACATTTACAATTTTTGGTCTCTGGTGGCCATCTTTGGGCTACATTGGGCTACTTTGGGCTACATTTGGGCTACATTTTGGCTCTAACATATATTAAGCCCAATGTAGCACAATACATATTTTTATAAAGTTAATTTTTTTACAAACCACTTCAGAATAGGGCTACCTGTCCCTACAATTATCCCATTTTTTTTTTTTTAATTTTTGGGGGGAGCGCTCCCAGAGCGCGCCCCGGAGTGCGCCCCGAAAAGCGTATTTCTGAAAAGCGCCCCCGGGCGCGCTCCGGGGAGCGTCTCGTGAGCGCCAATATCGCAAACGAAAACATGATCGTGACGTATCGCGTAGCCGCGACCGCGTGATACGCACGGCGTAAGCGCACCCGGAAGTACTCGAGCGAATACGATCGCACAACGTAAACTTCCGACGCGCTTACGCTGCGCGCCCCCGTGCGCGTAGCGTAAGCGCGTCGGGTCATGTGAGCAGAAAATAACACTTTTCATTGGTTCATAACAGTTTTAGTTTCATAATGATGAAGCCCCTGGTCTTGTGACCTGAAAATAACACTTCTCATTGGTTCAGGACAGTTTTTTTTTCTAAATGATGAAAGACCCCACCTTTTTTCCTTATTCTGACTTTGTCCTTTGACTGAGGAAGACCTGTTTGTTGCTCTCTCTACTTTTTTGCTCCAAATAATGGCTTCAGTAGTAGCATCAGCTGGTGCATCTGCCCCACCACCACCACCACAACCACCAAGAGGACCAGCTCCAAATTATATTGGTGGTCAAGAACAGGAGGAGGAGGAAGAGGAAGAGGAGGAGGGGAAAAGAAGATGGCTGCCAGAAGAAAATACACCTTACAAACCCAAACCACACATTGTATGGCAGTTTTTTTCAATCCCAGAGGGGCAAAAAAAGGTGAATGCGCCCAAGGTGACTTGCCTCATCTGCAATTATGAACTTTCACGGGGCAACCCAAACAAAAAATATTCTTTTGGTAACTATACCATGATTCGGCACATGACCAGAAAGCACCCAAACAACTACTCTCGAGCAGAGTTCAGGGAACTGGCCAGTAACCTCCCCCAGTCATCAAGGACCCCCTCCCAAAGAAACCAACCCACCTCATCAGAACCAGAAACATCCGAGGTGATGCCTTGCATTCAGCCGAGATTTGCTGATTTTAAAATCACTTGTTCTGCATGTGGCAAGCTTATCGCCTATGGCGAAAAAAGCGTTAAGCTCATCGTCCTTGCAGGTGATAATCACAAGTGCCCCAAAAAGAAATAATTTTTTGAGTTTTTTGTTTTTTTGCTCCAGTTGAGCCAGTTTCAATTCCCTTTTTTTGTTTCTCCCCCTAAAAAAATACAAAAAAAATATAAAACTGTTTTGAAAAGCCAAAAAAAGTTCAAAAAGTTCAAAAAACACAAAAAAAATATAAAACAACAAAAAGAAGAAAAAAAAGTTCTTTTTAGAACTACCTCCAATTTCTAAATAAAAACTTCATTTTTTTAAAAACTCTGTCATCTTTTTCCCTCATTTTACGCTCCCCGGTGCGCTACCTGGTGCGCGCACCGGGCGCTTCCCCCGCGCAAAACGGAAAAAAAAAATATTTTAAATGCCCCGCGGGGCCCTTTTATAGCCCCCACATCAAACCTAGGGGGTCAAAGGGGTCTATCCCTGACGCCTTATAGTCAGTTCCCCCTTTGTTTTAGCCACCTCTTATGTCTCGATTTTACCGAGACACAAGATGGCGGCCGCTCTGGACTGTTTCGAATGTTTGCAGACACCCGAGAGCCAATCAGCTTTCCATGCGCACCTCGCGTCACGCGCCTGGAGCGCACTCCGGTGCGCGCACCGGTGCGCAGCTATAGATATATATATTTTTTGTAACCTAAATTCCTCAAAATCCACTGCAGCACATATCTTGAGACATAGCAAAGGCACATCAGGCTACCAATCCCTACAATTTTGCCAAATTTGGTGGAAATCCATTCAGCCGTTCGGGTTAAAAGTGAAATCGACCGCCCTATGGAAATTAACATGGGGAAAACGCGTTTTGGGACCCCCCTTTTATCTCGGCCCCCGCTTGACGTATCCCCCCCAAACTTTCAAGGAAGAACCGAAACTCGACGAGGCCATTTTCAGGAAATTTTCAGGCAGATTCGTCAACCGGTGCCAAAGTTATTCCAAATAGAATTTTGAGATTTAACATTGAAAAAAATCCTAACTATAACTACCTACTGGCGACCGCCAGTAGGTAATATATATATATATATATATATATATATATATATATATATATATATGTATATATATATATATATATATATATATATATATATATATGAACAAAAGGTTCCTCCCCAGCCTGCTCTGCGTTCGCAGACACGGCCTCCACGCCAACAAGGAAGAGGACCGGACCAGCCAATTCAGCAAGATGGTATTTATTAAAAGATTTAAAACAGAACCAGCAAACATACACACATACATATATATATATATATATATATATATATATATATATATATATATATACATACACACACACACACACACACACACATTACCTACTGGCGGTCGCCAGTAGGTAGTTATAGTTAGGATTTTTTTCAATGTTAAATCTGAAAATTCTATTTGGAATAACTTTGGCGCCGGTTGACGAATCTGCCTGAAAATTTCCTCAAAATGGCCTCGCGGCGTTCCGGTCCTTCCCTGAAAGTTTGGGGGGGATTCGTCAAGCGGGGGCCGAGATAAAAGGGGGGTCCCAAAACGCGTTTTCCCCATGTTAATTTCCATAGGGCGGTCGATTTCACTTTTAGCCCGAACGGCTGAATGGATTTCCACCAAACTTGGCAAAATTGTAGGGACTGGTAGCCCGATGTGCCTTTGCTATGTCTCAAGATATGTGCTCCAGTGGATTTTGAGTAATTAAGGTTCAAAAAAATATATATATCTATAGCCGCGCTCCGGTACGCGCACCGGTACGCGCACCGGGCGCTTACCGCGACTTGCGCGCAGAAAGCTGATTGGCTCTGGGGTGTCTGTAAACATTCTAAACAGTCCGGAGTGGCCGCCATCTTGTGTCTCGGTAGGATCGAGACACGAGAGGTGGCCAAAACAAAGAGGGAAATGACCATAAGGGGGCAGAGTAGACCCCCCTTGACCCCCTAGGTTTGATGTGGGGGCCATAAAAGGGCCCCGCGGAGCAAAAAAAAAATTTAAAAAAATTTTGATTTTCGCGGGGTGAGCGCCCGGTACGCGCACCGGTACGCGCACCGGTAAGCGTACCGGGGAGCTTACCATGGGGAAAAAGAATGACAGTTTTAAAAGTAGCTGTTTAAAAAAAAAAAAAATTGTTGTTGTTTTTTTTATACATACACATACATATATATAAATGCATATGCATATATATATGCATATATGTGTATATGTGTGCGTGTAGAGAGAGGTAGAGAGGTAGAGGTGTAGAGGTAGAGAGGTAGAGAGGTAGCGGTAGAGAGGTAGAGATTAGTAGAGAGAGAAGAAGAGAGAGGTAGAGAGGTAGAGAGTAGAGAGTGAGTAATAGAGAGTAGAGAGTGAGTAGTAGAGAGTAGTGGAGAGCAGTAGAGAGAGTAGCAGAGAGTGAGTAGTAAAGAGTAGTAGAGTGAATAGTAGAGTGAGTAGTAGAGAGTAGTAGAGAGTGAGTAGTAGAGAGTGAGTAGTAGACAGTAGTAGAGAGTAAGTAGTAGAGTGAGTAGTAGAGAGCAGTAGAAAGTGAGTAGTAGAGAGTAGTAAAGAGTGAGTAGTAGAGAGTGAGTAGTAGAGAGTGAGTAGTAGAGTGTAGTAGAGAATGAGTAGCAGAGAGAATAGTAGTGAGTAGTAGAGAGTGAGTAGTAGAGTGAGTAGTAGAGACTAGTAGAGAGAGAGTAGTAGAGAGTGAGTAGTAGACAGTAGTAGAGAGTGAGAAGTAGAGAGTGAGTAGTAGAGAGTAGTAGTGAGTAGTAAAGAGTGAGTAGTAGAGAGAGAGTAGTAGAGAGTGAGTAGTAGAGAGTAGTAGATAGTGAGTAGTAGGGAGTAGTGAGTAGCGAGTAGTAGGGAGTGAGTAGTAGAGAGAGAGTAGTAGAGAGTAGTAGAGTAGTAGAGAATGAGTAGTAGACAGTGAGTATTTGAGAGTAGTGGAGTAGGAGAGAGTAAGTAGTAGAGAGTAGTGGAGAATATTCCAAAGTTTGGCACAGCACCACTTTCACAATGAGTCCAATCAAATCATATCACTTAGAGTCCTTATTGAAGCGCTGAATCTTGGTGTATATTCAAATGCTTTTATTTTCCTTAAGTTTATGTACCACAGCCAGCCGAAAGGTTTCGTTCTGTACAACAGAACTTCTTCAGGGCGTTCTTATTTCCTTCAAGTTATGTCGGTATCCAGTTGTCATATAACTAGATATTTCTTCCAAATGTTAGACGAGACATAAGTATATTCTTATTCAAAGTGACTAGGTATCAATTTTACCCACACAATTCGGGCAGACTTGAGTAATTTATAGCATCCTCAAAGTCAGTCTTTCAAAAATTCCAAAGTATAGGACATGATAATCCAAATCCAAATGTTTCTCAAGAAAAGTAATTTACAATCGTTCGGAATATCGGTGTTTGGGCAGATATGATCCAGGGACCCCCAGTATGCAAGGGGAATTAGTCCCCCCTCTACAAACGCGCCAGTGGCCTGCATTGCACAGAGGTGTAACAAGGGTGTGGCCTCATTACACTTCTCTGCAATGCAGCTCCCTCGCGCATACTGGAGGCTCCTGGTGGACCAGTTGACCCCAGGGACCCCCAGTATGCAAGGGGAATTAGTTCCCCCTCTGCAAACGCGGCAGTGGGCTGCGTTGCAGAGAGGTGTAACAAGGGGCATAGTCTCATTACACCTCTGCAATGCAGCCCCTGGCGCATACTGGAGGTTCCAGGTGGGCTAATTGGCCCCCAGGGGCCCCCAGTATGCAAGGGGAATTAGTTCCCCCTCTTCAAACATGCACGGGGGCTGCGTTGCGGAGAGGTGTAAAAAGGGTTGTGGCTTCATTACACCTCTCTGCAATGCAGTCCCCTGGCGCATACTGGAGATTCCTGGTGGGCTTTCAGGTCTTATATAGTTAGGAATTAGCATTAAAAAAACCTTTGAAATTCACTGAAAAAAACATAGGTTTCACACCAGTTATAGTTAGGAATTAGCATTTAAAAAACCTTTGAAATTCACTGAAAAAACCATAGGTTTCACACCAGTTATAGTTAGGAATTAGCATTTAAAAAACCTATTAAATTCACTGACAAAACCATAGATTTCACACCATTTATAGTTAGCTGGAAATTTTACTGACATAAAACCATTGAAATTCCCACGTTATAGTTAGTTGGACTCACTATAACTTGCGCGCCTGTAATGCACTGCTGATGACGTCACATATTACATCACTCATGACATGGTCAGTGACATCACTCATGACATCACTGATGACACCATCCTTGTGACAGAGTAACAGACCTAATTTCAGTGTAATGTAACGCTTGAAACACATATTCAAAAATAGAAACAAACATTTTCAAAAAAATGGAGATACCCAAACCAGTAAAAACAACCAATTCAGTAATTCCACCATCTATATACACATCCACTCATTCACCAACAGTTCTATATAGTCACTCATATATATACTCACTCATCATATGTAGTGATACACCTATACATCCTGTTACACATCAGCAGTCATCCAAAAGTTACTCACACACATACTCACACAAGCAAATAAACTATTGAACGTCCATTTATTTGCATATACATTTATACACACACTACCACCTTACTTCTAAGGAAACTTACCCATACTTACTCTCTTAAACAATCACTTATAGAAACACATACTTATTTAAACAGGAACTCCTACAATCTCTCACTATATATACTATACTCACTTATATACATCAATACTCACATATACTAGATTAAAACATATGTCGTTACTAATGAAGACACTAGTGAGACAGTCATTCACTCACTAACACACACATATACACACTCATCCACCCATACAGTCCTGCACATATGCTGTCTTCAAAACACATACAAACAGTGAGTCAGTTACCAACCCCTGCAGCCACTTATACACAAAGAGAAACACTGATACAAACATTTAAATATTTAAACAATACTCGCTAATATATGTATTCACTAAGATACACGTAATAAGCCAGTTACCCAACCAATTTTGTTTTAAAAAAACATCCATTTACACACTTATTTAAACATTTATTCTTCCATCGACCTTTACAAATACATATATAAAACAAATTTATTTTTCAGAAAGACACACATTCACTGGATGGTGTCATCAGTGATGTCATGAGTGATGTCACTGACCATGTCATGAGTGATGTAATATGTGACGTCATCAGCAGTGCATTACAGGCACGCAAGTTATAGTGAGTCCAACTAACTATAACGTGGGAATTTCAATGGTTTTATGTCAGTAAAATTTCCAGCTAACTATAAATGGTGTGAAATCTATGGTTTTGTCAGTGAATTTAATAGGTTTTTTAAATGCTAATTCCTAACTATAACTGGTGTGAAACCTATGGTTTTTTCAGTGAATATATATATATATATATATATATATATATATATGTATGTATATATATATATATATATATATATATATATATATATATATATATATATATATATTACCTACTGGCGGTCGCCAGTAGGTAGTTATAGTTAGGATAATTTTCAATGTTAAATCTCAACATTCTATTTTGAATAACTTTGGCGCCGGTTGACGAATCTGCCTGAAATTTTCAGGAAAATGGTCTCATGGCGGTCCGGTCCTTCCCTGAAAGTTTGGGGGGGATTCGTCAAGCGGGGGCCGAGATAAAAGGGGGGTCCCAAAACGCGTTTTCCCCATGTTAATTTCCATAGGGCGGTCGATTTCACTTTTAGCCCGAACGGCTGAATGGATTTCCACCAAACTTGGCAAAATTGTAGGGACTGGTAGCCCGATGTGCCTTTGCTATGTCTCAAGATATGTGCTCCAGTGGATTTTGAGTAATTTAGGTTCAAAAAAATATATATATCTATAGGCGCTCTCCCGTGCGCGCACCGGAGTGCGCTCCAGGCGCGACACGCGACTTGCGCGCAGGAAGCTGATTGGATCTCAGTTGTCTGTAAACATTCTAAACAGTGCGGAGCGGCCGCCATCTTGTGTCTCGGTAAAATCGAGACACAAGGGGTTTGAAAAAAAAAGGGGCAAATGACCATAAGGGGGAAGAGTAGACCCCCTCTGACCCCCTAGGTTTGATGTAGGGACTAAAATAGGGTCCTGCAGGGCATTAAAAAATTTTTTTCGTTTTGCGCGGGGGAAGCGCATGGTACGCGCACCGGCGAAGCACGGGGAAAATCCAGGACCATATTTATGAAGGCCTTGCGCTGTTAGTTTTGCGCTTCCTGTGCGTCAATTTTTGTGACGCACCAGCGGTGTAAAAAAATGCGCATTGTTATGCAATATTTAAAAAGTGACGCATCTATCTAGATGCGTCACTTTTTAAATATAGTGCAACGAGGTACATTTTATTACACTGCTGGTGTTATGCGTCACTTTTCTGTGCGCACTCCTTATGACATTCCAGATGTGTCATATTTAATGTATGACGAATCATGTTGCAGATACAATATGGCGCAGAGTTTTAAAAAGTGACCCATGTACCTAGATGCGTCACTTTTTAAAAATAGCGTCAGGTATAATGCATGCAGAGGGGGTGTTCTCCCGCAAAAAGCTTTGTAATAGCGACGCAGTGAAATCTTTGAGATTTCACTGCGTCAGTTTTAGGATGCTGTTGCGTCAAAATCTTGTGCCTGCTTTACAGCAGGTGTTAGACTGAGGCAAGACCTTTCATATGCTGCTTTCCCCATTTGAAAGGACACATTACTGGAGTTGCGTCACTTTTGTGACGCACTCCAGCAATGCGTTACTTGGAATGTCATAAGGAGTGCGCACAGAAAAGTGACGCATTGCACCAGTAGTGTAAAAAAATGTGTTGCGTTGCGTTATATTTAAAAAGTGAGGTATCTAGGTAGATGGGTCACTTTTTAAAATCAAGCGCCACATTATATCTGCGTGAGGTATAATGCATGCAGAGGGGGTGTTCTCCCACTAAAAGCTTTGTAATAGCGACGCAGTGAAATGTTTGAGATTTCACTGCGTCACTTTTAGGATGCTGTTGCATCCTTTAAATATAGTGCAACGAGGCACATTTTATTACACTGCTGGTGTGATGCGTCACTTTTCTGTCCACAGTCCTTATGACATTCCAGATGTGTCATATTTAATGTATGACGAATCATGTTGCAAGGAGTTACAGATACGTCAGTATTTCTGACATATGTGTAAACATAAAAGTGATGCGAGGCCGGCGCAAAATTTTGACGCAATAGCATCCTAAAAGTGACGCAGGGAAATCTCATAGATTTCAGTACGTTGTTATTACCAAGCTTTTTGCGAGGGATTGCCCCCTCTGCATACATTATACCTGATGCAGATACAATATGGCGCAGAGTTTTAAAAAGTGACCCATGTACCTAGATGCGTCACTTTTTAAAAAATAGTGTCAGGTATAATGCATGCAGAGGGGGTGTTCCTTGCAAAAAGCTTGGTAATAATGACGCAGTGCGTCACTTTTAGGATGCAGTTGCGCCAAAATCTTGCGCCTGCTTCACAGCAAACCTTTCACATGGTGCTTTTTCCATGTGAAAGGACACATTATTGGAGTTGCGTCACTTTTGTGACGCACTCCTGCAATGCGTTACTTTTGTGTTTACAGATATGTCAGAAATACTGACATATCTGTAACTCCTTGCGAATTGATTAGTCATATATTAAATATGACATATCTGGAATGTCATAAGGAGTGCGTCCAGAAAAGTGACGCATCGCTATTTTCACGTAGCGATGCGTCACTTTTCAGAAATGAGGCCTCCAGTTTATTCACTGTGTCATAACTTTCTTTTCTAACACTCACCTTCTTTCAGTCCTCCTACTTCACTTCCTTTCACCTCTCATACCTTTCTGTTCTTTCTTACTCATTCTCCTTTCAATTATCAATGCACTATATTTCACTTACTCTTCATTTTTTAAGATTATAGCTCTTTGATGAGAATTGGAGGTAGTTCTGAAAAGAACTTTTGGTTTTCTTCTTTTAACTGAAGAGGAACAAAAACAGGGAATAGAAACTGCTCAACAGGAGCAAAAAGAAAAGAAAAAAATTAGGGGTGGGAAGGGCAGTGATGGTTCTCCAATGCCCGAACCATGAGCAGGACACTTTGCTCCCCATAGGTGAGGAGTTGATTGCAGTATCTGCATCTGACGACCCCATGGTTGAATGCAGGTTGAATGTTTGCTACCTGCCCATGAGATTGTTCTCTTCCAGAAGAAGTTGCTCCTCCTGTTGATGTAGAGGCCCCATCTCTGGGAACCTCCTGTGCCAGAGCCCTGACACTTTCCCGGGCAAAATTCTGGGGGTGCCTCCTCTCCACATGGCGAATCATGGTGAAGTTGCCAAAAGAGTATTTTTTTGGGGGGTTACCCCGTGACAGGACCTGTTTGCAGATCCTGCACTCTACTTTTGGTGCATTCACCTTCTTCTGGCCTTCTGGAAACTTAAAAAATTTCCAGATGAAATGTTCCTTCACCTTTGGGGTAGGAGGCTCTTCATCAATGAAATCATCTTCACTGCTGGATAGTCTGGCAGCCATGATGAATCCAGGAATATGGAGCAGCAAAAAAGGCAGGTCTTTCAGTCACAAAAGTGAAAGAAGAAGTGAAGGAAATGGGTGGGGATTTCATTCATTGTAAAAAAAAACTGTTAGCAACCAATGAAAAGTGTTATTTTAGGGTCACATGACCCGATGCGTTTACGCTGCGCGCTCCGGAGCACTTCCGGGTGCGTTTACGCAGCGCGATCGTAGGCGCTTCCGGGTCGCAAACGTGGCGCGATCGTAGGCGCTTTTCCGTGCGTTTATGCGCCGCGCACGTATGCGCTTCCGAGGGCACTTACGTTGCGCGCCGAAGTGACGTCATCAATCTTTTATAGAAATGCATAATCATTTTCCATATTAAAAAAAACAAATTTTATTTGTATGGTACGAAATGTTTTGCATTATTATTAACTTTTCATTCATATTTTTTTTTCACGAACGACAGTTGCGCTCTGGGTGCGCTTTCAGATGAGCTCTCGGAGAAGCTTACAGGAGAGCTTAGCTGAAAGCTTCCCGGAGCGCGCACCCAGAGCGCAAAAGAAAAAAAATATAAAAAAAAATAAATACTTAAAAAAAAACAGCAAATTGTAAAAAAAAAAAAGGTTAGAAACTCGATATACAAAGGAATTAGCATTTAAAAAACTATGAAATTCACTGAAAAAACCATAGGTTTCACACCAGTTATAGTTAGGAATTAGCATTTAAAAAACCTATGAAATTCACTGAAAAAACCATAGGTTTCACACCAGTTATAGTTAGGAATTAGCATTTAAAAAACCTATTAAATTCACTGAAAAAACCATAGGTTTCACACCAGTTATAGTTAGCTGGAAATTTTACTGATATAAAACCATTGAAATTCCCACGTTATAGTTAGGTGGACTCACTATAACTTGCGCGCCTGCAATGCACTGCTGATGACGTCACATATTACATCACTCATGACATGGTCAGTGACATCACTCATGACATCACTGATGACACCATCCAAAGAATGTGTGTCTTTCTGAAAAAATAAATATGTTTTATATATGAGTGTGTATACATATGTTTTATTCTAGTATATGGAGTATTGATTTATATAAGTGAGTAAATGTGAGAGTGAGAGATTGTAAGAGTTCCTGTTTAAATAAGTATGTGATTCTATAAGTGATTGTTTAAGAGAGTAAGTATGTGTAAGTTTCCTTAGGAATAAGGTGGTAGTGTGTGTATAGCTGTATATGCAAATAAATGGATGTTCAATAGTTTTTTTGCATGTGTGAGTATATGTGTGAGTAACTTTTGGAAGACTGTCGGTGTGTTAACGGATGTAAAGGTGTTTCACTACATATGATAAGTGAGTATATGTATGAATGACTATATAGAACTGTTGGTGAATGAGTAAATGTGTATATAAATGGTTGAATTACTGAATTGGTTGTTGTAACTGGTATAGGTATCGCCACTTTTTTGTAAATGTTAGTTTCTATTTTTGAATATGTGTTTCAGGGGTTACATTACACTGAAAGGAGGTCAGTCACTCTGTCACAGGGATGGTGTCATCAGTGATGTCATGAGTGATGTCACTGACCATGTCATGAGTGATGTAATATGTGACGTCATCAGCAGTGCATTGCAGGCGCGCAAGTTATAGTGAGTCCAACTAACTATAACGTGGGAATTTCAATGGTTTTATATCAGTAAAATTTCCAGCTAACTATAACTGGTGTGAAACCTATGGTTTTTTCAGTGAATTTAATAGGTTTTTTAAATGCTAATTCCTAACTATAACTGGTGTGAAACCTATGGTTTTTTCAGTGAATATATATATATATATATATATATATATATATATATATATATATATATATATATATATATTTTAGCACAACGAAGGGTTCTTCTGAGATCAGTCCCGTTGTCAGTTGGCGCATTGCCGGCAGAGCCCAAGCCGGTGAATAATTTTATAAAGTTCAATAGTCCAGAAAGAATGCGCACTCAGAGTTAGAGTTGATAATCACCAGTTTATTCCATGATATCGCTACGTGTTTCGACACCCGGCGGTGTCTTGATCACACGATACATTGCGTTGTCATAGACGTGCATAAATAAAGTTTAGTCATAAACATAGAAGAGGTACTGCATTGCAAACTGCTCAGTCAGTAAAACTTAGTCGCCATCTTGGGACAGGTTCAGAACTGTAATACTCCTACATTTGTTCTGTACACTGAATAAACCTGTGAACCCTGTCATTGCTGTTGAAAGTAAATCACGTTCGTGAGTTTCATGATTTACTGAATTTAACCAGCAACGTGAAAAGGTGCGACCGAAGGACACTTTGGGCACTAGTCCGAGTTGAAAGCAAACCAGGGAATGGAAATAAGAAGTAAGCGTCGTATGTACATTTTTGTTTTTTTGTTGAAAATATTTTTTATTGAAGATTTGTATAGTACACAATCTTTCTGTTCGCCAGTCCTGCTTCCGACAGTAGCAATGCACAGGTCATTAAACAAAACATTACACAGCCAGTAAACCCATATCCCAGAGGTCGGGTGACGTTAACCGGAAAAGTGCTAGAAGCATAAAAACAAAAGACAATTGCAACTGTTCAGCAGGGAGTTCTTGCATCTGCTTTTCTTTTTCCCCCTTCCACCCATTCCCCAATGCATAACCTGTTATAACCCCAAGAGGCAATAGCAAATTGTCCGTACAATCTTAACTCGATAGCCCTTATCTAGCCTCTCTTCCTCCCCTCTATGAATCTCCTCGTGTGCTAGTCTCAGTGTGCCTTACCCAAGTGGTTAACAGGTTATCCCTTGTCCCTCCCCCCTCCCCGGGTCCTCATCCTCTAATTGCAGGTGGTATCATCTCAGACAATGTGAGTGAGCAGGAGTCGCTGTCAAGTGATGCAATGTCACTGGCGTGTTACGGGGAAACCCCGCCTCCTGAGTGCTGCTCTGCGTGGTCATCCTGCATACCATAGTCGTGCAACGCTTGTGCCAGGGCGTTCCATGCTTGAGCTGATTCTAATGCCTTTTCGGTATGTTGTCGCTGCGCAGTTTGGAATCTGATCGAACTCTCTCCACTAGCCCATTTGAGAAACTCGTTCCTCCATCTCATGCTATTCGGACCTATCGCTGCCTTCCAGTGTCGTGTAATTTCTCGCTTGGCTAATACGCGCCCCATGTCTATAAATGTACTGGTAATCTTATTTTTTGGGGTGTGGGGGAACCAGTGTAGCACACCTACTGCTATGTCGAACACTAAACTTCATTCTGTGATCGCGTTCAGGGTGTCTCCCACCTCCTTCCAATGTAGTTCCAGTGCCGGACACGTCCACAGCATATGGCCCAGCTCCGCTCCAACTAGTGCACATCTGGGACAGGCCGCCCCGTCTGCATTGAAGTATTTTTGGATCCTTCCCGGCATAAGGTACGCGTGGTGGAAGGAAAAAAGTGCACCAGCTGAAATCTGGCGTTGCGTGTGCTCTTCTGGGCCCTCCGCACAATTTGCGCCCAGGTATAGGTCTTCCTATCTCTGTTTCCCACTTCCCCTTCAATGTCATTAAAGGAGGTAAAACCTCATTAACCATTCTGGAGTAAAGACAGGTGACTGCCTTTTAGGTTCCAGCAGAACTCATGGCATATTGGCACGCCATTGTCGTTTTTGGTTCAGTCAGGCCTTCTTTCCAGTGTTTCTGTATCACTTGTGTTAATGCGGCGTGGAGCAGGAAGTCCCCCCTAGGTAAGTCGTACCGTTCTAGTAGCGTCGGGTAGGGCACCAGGGCCCCATCCTCAAATAAGTCTCCTACCATCTGTATTTCCGCCTCCTCCCAAACCTGCAGTCTCGACCAGTCGCCACCGTACGGGAGCGCTGTCAGCATTCCCAAAGGCATCTCAGGGGCATATGGATGTATCACCCCCGCCTTACGTTGAGTGCGGTTCCAGCATAGCCTTATCGTATTTTCTTCAATAGATAAGTCGCATATTACTCGTTTTTGCTGTAGTGCTATGAAGGAAAGAACATGACGAGGGATGCCTTGATCTCTGGTTTGTTCCGGGCCTCTAAATTCCCGAGCCACCTCTTGATTGTAAATCTGTAGCTGCGCTGCTAAGTAATATAGTTCCAAATCGAGGACCGCCATCCCCCCTCTGATTTGGGTCTTAACAGAGTCCTCAGAGCCACTCTTCACCGACCCGTCCCCCAAAGGAAGGACACTATCATGGATCTCAGGAGTCGGAAGGTGGCAGCTGGAATCCACTCAGGGAGTGTCCTAAAGTAGTATTGAAATCGTGGTAGTGCCACCATTTTTAGTAGTGCCACTCGAGCTGCTGTGGATAGTGGAAGCGTGGCCCAAAAGGCCATGCTGCTCTTCAGTGCTCTCATTCTGCGCCCTATATTCCCTTCCAGCACGTCGGCCGGTGTGTGGTATATGTGCACGCCCAGATATTTTAAGCAGGTGGGCTCCCAGCGTACTGGTCTGGCCATAGGCGGTTGTGGCTCGCCGTGGCGTACTGGGAATAAGCATGTCTTGTCCCAATTTTCTTTGAGGCCCAAGACCATACCAAACCGCTGTAGCAAGCTGTCTGCGCCTTCCAACGCCCCATCGGCATCCTCAAGGAAGAGCTGGAGGTCGTCCGCGTGTAGCGATATATAGTGACGTCCTGTCGCTCAGCCCAGTGTAATGAACTCCCGATCGGATCGATATTGCCAAAGGCTCCATCGCTAGAGCGAGCAATAGTGGTGATAACGAGCACCCCTGCCTCATACCTCTCTCGATCGGGTATTGCTGTGATATTATCACACCCGTTTTTACCCTAGCTACCGCTGATGTGTATAGCACTGAGGTACACTTCAGGTATTCTTCGCCGACGCCGAAGCACCGTAGTACTGCGTAGAGGTATTCCCACTCGAGGCTGTCAAACGCCTTCTCGATGTCTACTGACAATACCACTGGGTGACGGGCTTCAGGGTGGCTCTCCTCCAGCAGTCGCATCAGTCGGCGTACGTTTGAGGTCGTATTTCACATTGGGATAAATCCATCCTGGTCTACATGCACTAGTGTGGTAATGTGGCTCAGTAGGCGAGATGCTAAAATACTGCCCAGTATTTTATAGTCTGTGATGAGCATCGAGAGAGGTCTGTAAGAGGCCGTTTCCTCACTCTCCCTTCCTGGTTCCAGTAGGGGTATGATTAGTGCTTCCCTCATGGAAGGGGCTAGCCGTCCCAACCGCTTCGCCTCTCTGTAGACCTCCAGCAATCTTGGCGCCAGGAGGTCAACATGCTTGCTATAAAATTCTATTGGTATGCCATCCAACCCTGGGGTTTTGTTCCGCGCCATACTTTTAATGGCGCCCCGAATTTCCTCCACTGATATATCTCTGCACAGCGCCTCGGACTGGTCCCAGTCTAACTCCGGAAAGCAGAGTCCCTCCAGGAAGGCTTCCACAGCCGGGGCCCCCACCTCCAGCCTGCTTCTATATAGGGACGCATAATAGCTCTCGAAGCACTGCAGAACCTCGGTCTGGGTGTAGGCCTCCCTCCCGTCAGAGGTACGCATCAATACTGTAGGGGTGCTCCTTTTAGTGGGGTTAGCAAGCCAGGCCAACAAGGTTCCAGCCCGATCGCCCTCTGCATGCGTCCTGGCCGTGTACACCTTATAGTCGTAACTACGCAAGCGCTCCGTTTCCGCTGCCACTAGTTCCTTGGCCTTAGTGACTGTGTCTTGTAGCTCCGGGTGGCCGGGCCTCGAAAGTTCCGCTTCTCGAAGCGCCCTGTCTGCTCTGTCCAGATCATCTAGGAGAACCCTACGCATTCCTACCTGTGCTCCTATGCAGAACCCTCTCAAGACTGCCGTGAAGGCATGCCATTCCGTCGCCCTCGCCTCGGTCGTGCAGGCATTATCTTCGAAGTATTGCGTGACCCTCTCTTCTAACGCCCCCTTAAACACAGGATCATCAAGCAATTCCGGACAAAGTTTCCAAGTGGGAACACATTATACACTAGGGAGCCATCGCAATGCCAATAGAATAGGGTTATGATCCGACACCATTCGTGTTAAATATTCAGTTCGCACCACTACCGGTACTAGGTCTGGGGAACAAAGTATTGCGTCCAGCCGCACATGGAGCACGTGCATCCCTGAAAAATAAGAGTAGTCCCGGTCGTGCGGGTGCTGTGCGCTCCAAATGTCCGTCAGGCCCCACCTCTCCTGCCATTCCAATCTACCTTTAGTGGTACGCTGTATCGCGATGTCCCTTAACGGTGGGTGCGATCTATCTATTGAGGTATATAATACCGAGTTATAGTCCCCCCCATTAACAGTGGCCCTGTCAGTAAGTGTGGTAGGAACCCAGACTGCCTCGCTAGGAAAGCCATCTGTTCAACATTGGGTGCATAAACACTGCAAATAGTTATATCTTTACCTCCCAGTCTGCCACTCACCGCCACGAACCTGCCCTCTGGGTCAATAACCTGTTGGGTCACCTGAAATGGAACTCAGGCCCTGATACAAACCAATGCACCTCTTGCGAATGTTGAATATGTCGTTTTAAAAACTTGTCCCCTCCACCTACGCTGCAGCGCTATACCCTCAGCTCGTGTTAGGTGTGTCTCTTGCAGCAACGCTATCTGCACTCCTCTACGCACCAGGTAGGCATGGATTTTATAGTGCCTTATCATGCTGGGGAGACCTCGCACATTCCATGTGATGCATCTTAGATTAGTCAAATCACCCATTGCCCCTCAGCGCACCAAACACTCCACCATCGTTACAATCTGATTCCCGAGAACCTGGGAAGGTGTTAGTATCGAGGATGAGTCCCCCAGCCCAAATCCCAAAACTAAAACTAAACAGCCCCCCCTCCCCCCCACAGACCAGGACCTAGTGATCTCCATCTAGCACCCGTCCAAACAATCCCTTTGAAAACCATGGAATTAAGCCAACAGGAGTCGCTGTGCGTACGCCTTAAGGGCTCGGGGGGGGTTGGCCGCCAACGGGCAGCCGCCCGAACCTCAGGTTCGTCGTCGAGCGATCGAGCCTCGAACAGTGTAGTGCCCTACCGACAATCTCCCTCCCCAACCGCATTCAAGTCCCCTCCCCGGCCAACCTCAGCCAAATGTCCCCAGTAGGCCACGTCTGGAACCCATACAGCTCACCAGTTGTCTTTGGCCTTCGTCCATCATTTCTTCCACCGTGGCCGGGGTGACCACTGGTAGCGGCATGCTGTCCGTTTCAGAACGTTCAGTGTCAGAGTGTCCATCACCTTTCTCGGATTCTTCTTCTTCCTGCGATGGCGTGCCTTGTGTGTCCAGGATGACCGATACAAGGTCCAGGACCTCCTTCTGCTCCGCTGTGGTTACGGATTGCGGGGGCTTCCTCTGTCCCCTTTGTCTGTTCCGAATGCGTCGCGATTTCCGTTGCGTCAGGCCTTCTGGGTCACTGCCGGGTTGATGTCCGAGGACGTCTTTGTCGGACTTGGATAACTCCAGCCAGGTGCAGGCATCCTCTGGAGTGTCGAAGAACTTGGTGAAGTCGTCAACAATTACTCGGAGCCGGGCCGGGAAGAGCAGGGAGTATTGTAAGCCCTCAGATCTTAGTTCCGTTTTGACCGCTAGGAAGGATGTCCGCCGTCTCTGCGTTTCGTATGTGTAATCCGGGAAGATGTTAACTCCGCTATTCTCCACCTGGAAGGGGCTGTTTGTTCTTGCTTTTTGAAACAACAGGTCTCTGTCCCGATAGTGCAGCAGTCGGGCGACCACCGGACGCGGCGGATGGCCCTGCTGAGGAGGCCTGGCCGGGACTTTGTGCGCTCTCTCTAGTGTGTAGAAGGTGGATAATCCCTCCGGTGCCACCGTTTGCCTGAGCCAGTCCTCAATGTTTTGCACCATGTCCCTCCCTTCCACTTTCTCCGGCAGTCCCACTATCCGGATGTTATTTCAGCGGTTGCGCCCTTCTGCCTCCTCCGTTCTTCTCAGCAGCATGTCCATACGGTCCATCATATTAGACATGGTTGCTCGAATGTCCTTTTGTGCCGGTTCTAGGGTGTGGACCACATCTTCCACCAATTTAACTCTATCGGCCAATTTGCCGTGATCAGCTCGGAGCAGCCCCAGGCTCGTGGTCACCTGTGCGATATCTTGCTGGAGCGCCGATTGTGTATCAGTCAGCGCCGTCAAGATTTTGTCTAGATGAAGCTGTAATTGGGGATCCTGCAGCTGTCCGGGGCTCGTCTGATCCCCAGTGTCCATTGGCTCAGTATCCCCCAGGGGCGTAGTGCCACTTTTAGATCCTTTGGGTTTCCCCATTGCGGGGGTGTGTGGGTAGCCTCCTCAGTGATAATCTAGTTATAATGTCTCGACACTGGGGGTCCTTCGCAATATCTGCCCTCAGTTGGTCACCAGGGAACCGCTAGACCGCTCCGCCAGCCTACGGGGCTCAAGGGCCTCCTCCTGCAGCACCGCAGTATCTGGCTATAAGGAGGCGTTCGTTCCACAGGGTTAGGAACTTCAGATTCAGGGAAGTGTGAGGGTGTAGGGTTCTTATCAGCGACGCCAGCCGGCGCGAACCTCAGGCCCAAGGCAGCAGGTCTCGGTGATCTTCCGAGCAGCAGCCGTGTGATTCAGCCACGAACCCCCACCTGTACCTTATCGGCGATGGGTGTCGCCGCGATGGTCCAACCTGTGGCCGTACTGCACCTCAGCCGTGCTCCTGCGCTCGTTGCAGTTCGTAAGATAGTCCCCCACGGATGGCTGAGCCACCCGTTCGCCTTCTGGGTGCAAATATGGTGCTCAGTCTGCCAAGTTCTCAGGCACCCAGAGGGAAGGTGGGCTCGTGTATGGGCGGTCCTTGTGGGGTTTGAGTGTCCGTGGTGCCCCCTCTGTACCTCGACCCAATGGACACCTCTCTTTCCACCTTGAGGGTTCCAGCAGCCGCTCCTGCGATCCGTGGCTACTGAGGGGGGGTGGAGGGGGGGGAAAGGCGTCGTGCATTCCAATTAACGATCGGGTAATCCTCGTGCCTGAGTCCACCAGAGGGTCCCCCGTTATGGCGCCTCCTTCCCTTCCAATCCCCGCCAGTGCGGTGTGTGCCCGCCACCCGTCCCCCTCACCTCTGTCAAACTTGTGCCCAGCAGCGTAGGTCGCAGGAGCAGGATCATCCTGCGCGTAAGCCATTCTGCCGGTGTGGCCTCCTCAGGCAGCGTACTCACCGCTGGGTCTCATTGCGGGGTCGGGGCTGGATGTTGCTGACCCGCAGGCCGGTAGTGCTTTTCCCTGCTCCTGGTTCGTCAGAGGTTAAGCCAGTCCAGTGGCCACCATTTTACGCGTTGCCCAGGGGCCTGCAAGCTGGGTGGTTGGTCGTTTATGCCCCGCAACGGCCAGCTAGTCGGGTCGGTTCCGCCCGATCTCGATTTAGGGGGCGTTTCACTCCCTATGGGTCCGCCGGGTTGTAGGCCAGAGCCACAAGCGCCCTCCTTGCAATAGCTTCTTCCCCGCTAGTCCTTAGCCGGACGTATAGCCGCCAATCCAATACGTGTGGCAGGCGTGTGTGGGAGCCGCTGTGCAGGTGTCTCTGATCACCGATAGTGGTCTGGGCAGCCACCTCACTCCTCGTCTGCGGTCAGGGGGGTCCTGTCCAGGACTCAGGTCCCGTGTGTTCGCCGCTTGTTTGGGGATCATCACTGCCGCATTGCCGCCATCTTGGCCGCAGCTCCGTCTGGGGCAGCAGAGCTGCGTTCTGCTCAGTTAGTCAGCAGCTGGCTTTGCAGGGACGGCCAACCGTGGGTCCGCCGGCTGAGAGACCCTTCCCACACGATCTCAAGTGGGTTAGGGGTCGGCAGTGTCGATTTGTCAGGATTATTGGAGGCTCGATCGCGGAGCTGAGCGCTCAGGCGACCTCCTCCATTGGCGCTCAAGCCACACCCCAGCTTCGTAAGTTAATGAGGTCGGTGGCAATAGACCGCGAGAATCTAACAATGTTGAATTTATTTGCATTACCATGCAGGTCAAGAAATACGATTATTGTTGACCAGTCAGTGGAGTTAGCATTACATAAATTTTAGCTAACATGCTGATCCTTGATTTGTGCACTTTTGTATTTTGACCTTAGGTCGCACCTTTTCAAGTTGCTGGTTAAATTCAGTAAATCATGACACTCACGAACGTGATTTACTTTCAACAGCAATGACAGGGTTCACAGGTTTATTCAATGTACAGAACAAAATGTAGGAGTATTAAAGTTCTTTACCTGTCCCAAGATGGCGGCTATGTTTTACTGACTGAGCAGTTTGCAATGCAGTACCTCTTCTATGTTTATGACTAAACTTTATTTATGCACGTCTATGACAACGCAATGTATCGTGTGATCAAGACACCGCCGGGTGTCAAAACACGTAGCGATATCATGGAATAAACTGGTGATTATCAACTCTAACTCTGAGTGCGCATTCTTTCTGGACTATTGAACTATAAATATGTATGTATATTTATATATATATATATGAAAAAAAGGTGCTCTCGCAATTGAAGACACCCACGCGCTGTTATTTCTATTAGCCTTTAATGGTGAAACCGGCAGCAGCTACATTGTCCATTTCATCCTCAGCCATATTTTCGCCGTCTACACCATACGCGTTTCGGGCGTGTTGCCGCCCTTGTTCACTGGTCTGGCTTTTCGGTGGACTGACAGCTTTGCAAATTATATACGTGCTCGCAGTGTTCATCTGTTAATCCCGCCCACATGGCGCTGTGTATTATTGTTCGCGTAGTCCATTTCTCTCTGTAGTAGTGCACGCTGTCTTCTCCGTCCGTGAGTTTCTACCTTTGGGTTGCTGATTAGTTGTGACCAACGTGCTGCTTTTCTTGTGCCTTTGTCTCACCAGCAACTGCGCTCCTTCTTCGTGCTCTGCTTTCAAAGAGCACAAGGACCCGCTAGGCAGCAGGGGGGTTGTCCTCGTGGCCCCGAGCCGGCCACTTAATATGAAAAAAAGGTGCTCTCGCAATTGAAGACACCCACGCGCTGTTATTTCTATTAGCCTTTAATGGTGAAACCGGCAGCAGCTACATTGTCCATTTCATCCTCAGCCATATTTTCGCCGTCTACACCATACGCGTTTCGGGCGTGTTGCCGCCCTTGTTCACTGGTCTGGCTTTTCGGTGGACTGACAGCGTTGCAAATTATATACGTGCTCGCAGTGTTCATCTGTTAATCCCGCCCACATGGCGCTGTGTATTATTGTTCACGTAGTCCATTTCTCTCTGTAGTAGTGCACGCTGTCTTCTCCGTCCGTGAGTTTCTACCTTTGGGTTGCTGATTAGTTGTGACCAACGTGCTGCTTTTCTTGTGCCTTTGTCTCACCAGCAACTGCGCTCCTTCTTCGTGCTCCGCTTTCAAAGAGCACAAGGACCCACTAGGCAGCAGGGGGGTTGTCCTCGTGGCCCCGAGCCGGCCACTTAATATGAAAAAAAGGTGCTCTCGCAATTGAAGACACCCACGCGCTGTTATTTCTATTAGCCTTTAATGGTGAAACCGGCAGCAGCTACATTGTCCATTTCATCCTCAGCCTCAGACAGCGTGCACTACTACAGAGAGAAATGGACTACATGAACAATAATACACAGCGCCATGTGGGCGGGATTAACAGATGAACACTGCGAGCACGTATATAATTTGCAACGCTGTCAGTCCACCGAAAAGCCAGACCAGTGAACAAGGGCGGCAACACGCCCGAAACGCGTATGGTGTAGACGGCGAAAATATGGCTGAGGATGAAATGGACAATGTAGCTGCTGCCGGTTTCACCATTAAAGGCTAATAGAAATAACAGCGCGTGGGTGTCTTCAATTGCGAGAGCACCTTTTTTTCATATTAAGTGGCCGGCTCGGGGCCACGAGGACAACCCCCCTGCTGCCTAGCGGGTCCTTGTGCTCTTTGAAAGCGGAGCACGAAGAAGGAGCGCAGTTGCTGGTGAGACAAAGGCACAAGAAAAGCAGCACGTTGGTCACAACTAATCAGCAACCCAAAGGTAGAAACTCACGGACGGAGAAGACAGCGTGCACTACTACAGAGAGAAATGGACTACGTGAACAATAATACACAGCGCCATGTGGGCGGGATTAACAGATGAACACTGCGAGCACGTATATAATTTGCAACGCTGTCAGTCCACCGAAAAGCCAGACCAGTGAACAAGGGCGGCAACACGCCCGAAACGCGTATGGTGTAGACGGCGAAAATATGGCTGAGGATGAAATGGACAATGTAGCTGCTGCCGGTTTCACCATTAAAGGCTAATAGAAATAACAGCGCGTGGGTGTCTTCAATTGCGAGAGCACCTTTTTTTCATATTAAGTGGCCGGCTCGGGGCCACGAGGACAACCCCCCTGCTGCCTAGCGGGTCCTTGTGCTCTTTGAAAGCGGAGCACGAAGAAGGAGCGCAGTTGCTGGTGAGACAAAGGCACAAGAAAAGCAGCACGTTGGTCACAACTAATCAGCAACCCAAAGGTAGAAACTCACGGACGGAGAAGACAGCGTGCACTACTACAGAGAGAAATGGACTACGTGAACAATAATACACAGCGCCATGTGGGCGGGATTAACAGATGAACACTGCGAGCACGTATATAATTTGCAACGCTGTCAGTCCACCGAAAAGCCAGACCAGTGAACAAGGGCGGCAACACGCCCGAAACGCGTATGGTGTAGACGGCGAAAATATGGCTGAGGATGAAATGGACAATGTAGCTGCTGCCGGTTTCACCATTAAAGGCTAATAGAAATAACAGCGCGTGGGTGTCTTCAATTGCGAGAGCATCTTTTTTTCATATTAAGTGGCCGGCTCGGGGCCACGAGGACAACCCCCCTGCTGCCTAGCGGGTCCTTGTGCTCTTTGAAAGCGGAGCACGAAGAAGGAGCGCAGTTGCTGGTGAGACAAAGGCACAAGAAAAGCAGCACGTTGGTCACAACTAATCAGCAACCCAAAGGTAGAAACTCACGGACGGAGAAGACAGCGTGCACTACTACAGAGAGAAATGGACTACGTGAACAATAATACACAGCGCCATGTGGGCGGGATTAACAGATGAACACTGCGAGCACGTATATAATTTGCAAAGCTGTCAGTCCACCGAAAAGCCAGACCAGTGAACAAGGGCGGCAACACGCCCGAAACGCGTATGGTGTAGACGGCGAAAATATGGCTGAGGATGAAATGGACAATGTAGCTGCTGCCGGTTTCACCATTAAAGGCTAATAGAAATAACAGCGCGTGGGTGTTTTCAATTGCGAGAGCACCTTTTTTTCATATATATATATATTCACTGAAAAAACCATAGGTTTCACACCAGTTATAGTTAGGAATTAGCATTTAAAAAACCTATGAAATTCACTGAAAAAACCATAGGTTTCACACCAGTTATAGTTAGCTGGAAATTTTACTGATATAAAACCATTGAAATTCCCACGTTATAGTTAGTCGGACTCACTATAACTTGCGCGTGCAATGCACTGCTGATGACATCACATATTACATCACTCATGACATGGTGAGTGACATCACTCATGACATCACTGATGACACCATCCTTGTGACACAGTGACAGACCTCCTCTCAGTGTAAAGTAACCCTTGAGACACATATTCAAAAATAGAAACTGAAAGTTTTAAAAAATGGACATACCTATATCAGTTACAACAAGCAATTCTGTACTTCCACTATCTATATACACATCCACTCATTCACCAACAGTTCTATATAGTCACTCATACATATACTCACTCATCATATGAAGAGATACACCTATACATCCTGTTACACACCGACATTCATCCAAAAGTTACTCACACACATATTCACACGTGCAAATAAACTATTGAACAACCATTTATTTGAATATAGAGTTATACACACACTTCCACCTTACTTCTATTGAAAATTACACATATTTATTCTCTTAAACAATCACTTATAGAAACACATACTTATTTAAACAGGAACTCTTACAATCTCTTACTCTCACATATACTCACTTATATACATCAATATTCATATATACTAGATTAAAACATATGTAGTTACTGATAAAGACACTAGTGAGACAGTCATTCACTCACTAACAAACACATATAGACACTCATCCACCCATACAGTCCTGTACATATGCTGTCTTCAAAACACATACAAACAAAGAGTCAGTCACTCATGCATCTATGTGCTAAGTAATACCCCCACCAAACCATATAGACACTCAAACTGATACTAATAAAAATATCAAATAACCCATATACATACGCATGTAGCTACTTATCAACACATGTAGCCACTTATACACAAAGTGAAACACTAATATATGTATTTAAATATTTAAACATAACTCACTAATATTTATTTTTCAGAAAGACACATATTCACTGGATGGTGTCATCAGTGATGTCATGAGTGATGTCACTCACCATGTCATGAGTGATGTAATATGTGATGTCATCAGCAGTGCATTGCACGCGCAAGTTATAGTGAGTCCGACTAACTATAACGTGGGAATTTCAATGGTTTTATATCAGTAAAATTTCCAGCTAACTATAACTGGTGTGAAACCTATGGTTTTTTCAGTGAATTTCATAGGTTTTTTAAATGCTAATTCCTAACTATAACTGGTGTGAAACCTATGGTTTTTTCAGTGAATTTCATAGGTTTTTTAAATGCTAATTCCTTTGTATATCGAGTTTCTAACCTTTTTTTTTTTTTACAATTTGCTGTTTTTTTTTAAGTATTCATTTTTTTTATATAATTTTTTTCTTTTGCGCTCTGGGTGCGCGCTCCGGGAAGCTTTCAGCTAAGCTCTCTGGTAAGCTTTTCCGAGAGCTCATCTGAAAGCGCACCCAGAGCGCAACTGTCGTTCGTGAAAAAAAATATGAATGAAAAGTTAATAATAATGCAAAACATTTCGTACCATACAAATAAAATTTGTTTTTTTTAATAAGGAAAATGATTATGCATTTCTATAAAAGATTGATGACGTCACTTCGGCGCGCAACGTAAGTGCCCTCGGAAGCGCCTACGTGCGCGGCGCATAAACGCACGCAAAAGCGCCTACGATCGCGCCACGTTTGCGCCCCGGAAGCGCCTACGATCGCGCTGCGTAAACGCACCGGAAGTGCTCCTGAGCGCGCAGCGTAAACGCGTCGGGTCATGTGACCCTAAAATAACACTTTTCATTGGTTGCTAACAGTTTTTTTTTACAATGAATGAAATCCCCACCCATTTCCTTCACTTCTTCTTTCACTTTTGTGACTGAAAGACCTGCCTTTTTTGCTGCTCCATATTCCTGGATTCATCATGGCTGCCAGACCATCCAGCAGTGAAGATGACTCCAATGATTTCATTGATGAAGAGCCTCCTCAGCCGAAGGTCAAAGAACATTTCATCTGGAAATTTTTTAAGTTTCCAGCAGACCAGAAGAAGGTGAATGCACCAAAAGTAGAGTGCAGGATCTGCAAACAGGTCCTGTCACGGGGTAACCCCCCAAAAAAATACTCTTTTGGCAACTTCACCATGATTCGCCATGTGGAGAGGAGGCACCCCCAGAATTTTGCCTGGGAAAGTGTCAGGGCTCTGGCACAAGAGGTTCCCAGAGATGGGGCCTCTACATCAACAGGAGGAGCAACTTCTTCTAGAAGAGAACAATCACAGGGGCAGGTAGCAAACATTCAACCTGCATTTAACCATGGGGTCGTCAGATGCAGATACTGCAATCAACTCCTCACCTATGGGGAGCAAAGTGTCCTGCTCATGGTTCGGGCATTGGAGAACCATCACTGCCCTTCCCACCCCTAATTTTTTTCTTTTCTTTTTGCTCCTGTTGAGCAGTTTCTATTCCCTGTTTTTGTTCCTGTTCAGTTAAAAGAAGAAAACCAAAAGTTCTTTTCAGAACTACCTCCAATTCTCATCAAAGAGCTATAATCTTAAAAAATGAAGAGTAAGTGAAATATAGTGCATTGATAATTGAAAGGAGAATGAGTAAGAAAGAACAGAAAGGTATGAGAGGTGAAAGGAAGTGAAGTAGGAGGAATGAAAGAAGGTGAGTGTTAGAAAAGAAAGTTATGACACAGTGAATAAACTGGAGGCCTCATTTCTGAAAAGTGACGCATCGCTACGTGAAAACAGCGATGCGTCACTTTTCTGGACGCACTCCTTATGACATTCCAGATATGTCATATTTAATATATGACTAATCAATTCGCAAGGAGTTACAGATATGTCAGTATTTCTGACATATCTGTAAACACAAAAGTAACGCATTGCAGGAGTGCGTCACAAAAGTGACGCAACTCCAGTAATGTGTCCTTTCACATGGAAAAAGCACCATGTGAAAGGTTTGCTGTGAAGCAGGCGCAAGATTTTGGCGCAACAGCATCCTAAAAGTGACGCACTGCGTCATTATTACCAAGCTTTTTGCAAGGAACACCCCCTCTGCATGCATTATACCTGACACTATTTTTTAAAAAGTGACGCATCTAGGTACATGGGTCACTTTTTAAAACTCTGCGCCATATTGTATCTGCATCAGGTATAATGTATGCAGAGGGGGCAATCCCTCGCAAAAAGCTTGGTAATAACGACGTACTGAAATCTATGAGATTTCTCTGCGTCACTTTTAGGATGCTGTTGCGTCAAAATCTTGCGCCGGCCTCGCATCACTTTTATGTTTACAGATATGTCAGAAATACTGACGTATCTGTAACTCCTTGCAACATGATTTGTCATACATTAAATATGACACATCTGGAATGTCATAAGGACTGTGGACAGAAAAGTGACGCATCACACCAGCAGTGTAATAAAATGTGCCTCGTTGCACTATATTTAAAGGATGCAACAGCATCCTAAAAGTGACGCAGTGAAATCTCAAACATTTCACTGCGTCGCTATTACAAAGCTTTTAGTGGGGGAACACCCCCTCTGCATGCATTATACCTCACGCAGATATAATGTGGCGCTTGATTTTAAAAAGTGACCCATCTACCTAGATACATCACTTTTTAAATATAACGCAACGAGGCACATTTTTTTACACCACTGGTGCGATGCGTCACTTTTCTGTGCGCACTCCTTATGACATTCCAAGTAACGCATTGCTGGAGTGCGTCACAAAAGTGACGCAACTCCAGTAATGTGTCCTTTCAAATGGGGAAAGCAGCATGTGAAAGGTCTTGCCTCAGTCTAACACCTGCTGTAAAGCAGGCACAAGATTTTGACGCAACAGCATCCTAAAACTGACGCAGTGAAATCTCAAAGATTTCACTGCGTCGCTATTACAAAGCTTTTTGCGGGAGAACACCCCCTCTGCATGCATTATACCTGACGCTATTTTTAAAAAGTGACGCATCTAGGTACATGGGTCACTTTTTAAAACTCTGCGCCACATTATTTCTGCGTCAGGTATAATGTATGCAAAGGGGGCATTCCCCCGCAAAAAGCTTGGTAATAACGACGTACTGAAATCTTTAAGATTTCTCTGCGTCACTTTTAGGATGCTGTTGCGTCAAAATCTTGCACCTGCCTCGCATCACTTTTATGTTTACAGATATGTCAGAAATACTGACGTATCTGTAACTCCTTGCAACATGATTCGTCATACATTAAATATGACACATCTGGAATGTCATAAGGAGTGCGCACAGAAAAGTGACGCATAACACCAGCAGTGTAATAAAATGTACCTCGTTGCACTATATTTAAAAAGTGACGCATCTAGATAGATGCGTCACTTTTTAAATATTGCATAACAATGCGCATTTTTTTACACCGCTGGTGCGTCACAAAAATTGACGCACAGGAGGCGCAAAACTAACAGCGCAAGGCCTTCATAAATATGGTCCTGGATTTTCCCCGTGCTTCGCCGGTGCGCGTACCATGCGCTTCCCCCGCGCAAAACGAAAATTTTTTTTTAATGCCCTGCAGGACCCTATTTTAGTCCCTACATCAAACCTAGGGGGTCAGAGGGGGTCTACTCTTCCCCCTTATGGTCATTTGCCCCTTTTTTTTTCAAACCCCTTGTGTCTCGATTTTACCGAGACACAAGATGGCAGACTGTTTAGAATGTTTACAGACACCCAAGAGCCAATCAGCTTTCTGCGCGCAAGTCGCGTGTCGCGCCGGGAGCGCACTCAAGTGCGCGCACCGGAGAGCGCCTATAGATATATATATTTTTTTGAACCTTAATTACTCAAAATCCACTGGAGCACATATCTTGAGACATAGCAAAGGCACATCGGGCTACCAGTCCCTACAATTTTGCCAAGTTTGGTGTAAATCCATTCAGCCGTTCGGGCTAAAAGTGAAATTGACCGCCCTATGGAAATTAACATGGGGAAAATGCGTTTTGGGACCCCCCTTTTATCTCGGCCCCCGCATGACGTATCCCCCCCAAACTTTCAGGGAAGGACCGGAGCTCCGCGAGGCCATTTTCAGGAAATTTTCAGGCAGATTCGTCAACCGGTGCCAAAGTTATTCCAAATAGAATTTTGAGATTTAACATTGAAAAAAATCCTAACTATAACTACCTACTGGCGACCGCCAGTAGGTAACATATATATATATATATATATATATATATATATATATATATATATATATATATATGCATGTATATGCAAATAAGGAGAGAACTCTGGGGAGTTCTCAATTTTAGGTGAAAAGCAGTTCCTGTCAGAGCACTCTCAACACCAGCGACCCTCTAGATCTGCTCACCTCAAATGTCTGTTTTTCTATGAAAGTCTTTAAGCATAGGATTAGCAAAGTGCCATCCACTCCGAGATAGAGAAAGACAAAGTCTTTTGCCATTTCTACAGCAAAGTATTTAATCATAGGACTAGCACAGTGCTTTCCTTGCCGAGCTGTAAAATGACAAAAGCCATTTATCACTCCAGGCACAGTATTACAGCTTTGAATTGGTAAAATACCAACTCAAGCCAACCTGAAATGAGTAAAAGCAACCCCTGACACAGTGTTTCGCTCTAATTAGAGCTCTTCAGAGAGGTATAGCTTTGTCCAGACACAAGGGATCACCCAGTATAAGTCAAAACAAAACCCTTTCAGGCATAGAGTGACACATAAATTATGCAAAAAAGAAGGAGAGAACTCTGGCTAGTTCTCAAGTTTAGGTGGAAAGCAGCTCCTGTCAGAGCACTTTCAACACCAGCGACACTCTAGATCTGCTCACCTCATATGTCTGTTTTTCTATCAAAGTCTTTAAGCATAGGATTAGCAAAGTGCATGTATATATATATATAATTCAGCAAAAGCACTATGTCACGCTGTCATGTGATAAAGGCTCTGCGGAGCCAAAACGTTATGGCTGCAGCCCTTTAATAAATAATTGGCATCTACAATACCGTGTCCGTGTCTGTTTCTGTAGGCTGGTCAGAATCAAGGCTCCAGTGTGTGAGAGACGGAGTTGTTTATATATCTAGCTGATTGGTCTCGCTCGGCTATACACAGGACCCTCTCGAACGAATAATCGAAAGGTCAACGTCCATTGCGGAACCGCCTCCAGGCTTGCTTGGCTATCAACACTTCCGGAAGGAAGATTGGCATTTGACCCCCCTGACCCAGGCATTGCACATAGGACGAGTAGCAGGAAGCCCCGTGAGTGCGCGCCGGAGGACGCGAGACACCGGGGACGACTACCAGGCTCCCAATTGCACCAGGTACTCAGGGGAGGGGAGAAATACGGATTGGGGGCACAACTTTGTTCAAAGAATTAAGTACAACAAAGTAACAGTCGCCTGCCAAAATTGAAACCAGTGTGTGAATATGTCCGCAGACAGCGTGAGAGAGAGGGAGACTCGGGCGAGCGCAATGTTCTCCGACAATCTCCCAGTACCTGCAAATATCCGCGACAGATCTGACACTGCCAGCGGGCCCAGTAACACCACATTACAAGACAAATTCAAAATATTGGAAAAGAAATCCAAAGCCGAGCAGAGCAAATGGTGGGAATCAAAGTCCCTCCAGCGATACATAGATGTTAATCGGATTCCTCGGGATTAGTAATCCTCACTGCACCAAGCTATGAAAGCCCAAACCCTGAGCTGATGAAGGAGTGGGCGGAGAGTAATTTGGAGGCCTCGAGGCGTCTGGTCCAAATACTCATCAAATACGCAGACATTGATCGTGCAAAGCTCCACAATGAAATAGCAGCGATTTATGAGGAATTAGAATCCATGGGCTCTGCAGAGGAGAAACTCAAATTAACAAATGAAATGAACACCAAGTTAAAAAAAGAGGAAGAAAGAATCATTGAACGCAAAACCTACAAATTTCAAATGGACAGAAATTATTATGACCTTGGTCAAATCTTTACGTTCTCGAAGAAATACGACAGTCTGCGTGGGGCGACCGGAGAGGCACAAACAACTGATCGAGGCAGATGGAGCAATAAAAATCGAAACAAAGATCAAACTGACTCTACACTATCGGACTTCAGCTCCGTGGAGGAAGTGAGTCAGAGTCTGCATTACGGGGTGTAGCAGTGTCAGGTTTACAAAAGAAACCCTCTCCTGGCGAGGACATTGTTTTTTTGTGCCAGGACCGAATGCAATCTTTAAGGCTACGGACACAACAAAAAAAATACAACGAAAGCACAAGAACTACACAAGGAGGAAGAGGTAGAGGGCAAGGAAATGGCGGGCAGTACAAGAAGCGAGGCAGAGGCCAATGGAACAAGAAGCAATTACAATGAACAGTACACAACAAGCCATTGTGAATCTGACTCCTATGGTCCTAACAAAACAAGAGGAGGACATACTCAAGCTGGGCCTTTCCTATGCCCCAAAAACTAACATGAACTATCCTGCAACCAGAATGGACATATATAAAGCTACTAGGAAATTAAAACTTAAAAAATTCCATCTGCTGAAAAACAGTAACAGCAACCCCAACAATATGGCAATGGAACTAAATTCCACAAGTACAGAGGGATCTCTAACACATGAGATGTTGGAACTATGGGCAACGGAAGGAGCAGATCCAATGTCCTCAGCAAACATAAGTGGCAGATCTGGCAATATGGGCGCGTCAACATTGGAGGCCCCATTAACTCCATTTAAACCACCTTCTACTTTCAGCCCAATCATGCCACGCAACGCAATTGATTTATTTCACGAGGATGTGACCAGTCAACTTAAAGCACTGTACAGCAGGACCTGTAAGGGCAAATACAAATACGACAGGAGAACTGCAGAATATGAGTCCTTGGTTGCCAAATTGAGCAAAAACAAGAACATCATCGTACGCCCCAGTGACAAAGGTGGCAACATTGTTTTGCAGACCAAATTGAATTATGATAAAGAAGCATACAACCAACTAAACAATCGTGAACATTATGAAAGGTTGAATGCAGTTATGGTAAGATCAATCAGCCTGAATTCCATCAGTACTTATCGGTATGGAGAAACAAACAACTGCACAACCCTAGATGTTGAGAGCGTTTTGTCAATAATTATAGACAATGTAAGTAGATTGGTCATAGTCCCGGATTTAGCGGTAAAACCAGTTTGGTTCATTGGAATCAATTCGTGCAGCTCTGCCCATGACTTCAGTTCCATCAGGATAATTCCTGCGTAATGCTTGGCCTCGATGTCTAGGAGGGCAATTAATCTGTAATTGCTTGGAGTGGCGCGGGAGCCTGATTTATGGATTGGGTGGATTATTGCACCTCGCCAAGAGTCCAGGACTGTGAAGTTCTTAGTGCAAATTTGAAAATGTTGGTAAAGTGTCCCGACCAAAGAGTTATGTTTGATTTAAACAGGCTCTGAGGTAAGCCGTTTGGTCCCGGAGCCCCATCTGATCTTGCTTTTAATATAGGCTTGGTAACCATTTCTTGGTTGATCTGGATGTCTTCACTGCGAGAGTCTGCACAATTTGTGAACTTGTGCACGCTGTTACTTGGCAAGGATTCTGTCTCTGTGGGGAAGCGGCTTCTTGTTGCCGCTGAGCTCTCCGGGGCCCTAAAGTGGTCGATCAGGAAGGTGGCCCAGTCGGATTCTTGTATGTTGTTGTGTAGTCGTTCCTTGAATGATGTCTTCTTGGTGGTATGGATCAGCTGGTGGTGTTTGCGGGTGGTGTGCTTGAGGGCGGTCATGTTGTCTGTGGTCGGGTTCTTTCGCCAGGCATTCTCGAGGGTGCAGCAGTTCTTCTTGGAGTTCTTGAGGTCCTCGTTGAACCACAGGGCTTTCTTGCTTCCGGGCCTGCTGGGATGGGTTTTCAGGGGTGCGAGGTCGTCGGCGCAGTTGGTGATCCACTGTGCGAGGTTGAGGGCTGCTTGGTTGGGGTCCGTTGATCTGGCGGGAGGGTTCTGATTCAGTGATGTAGTGAGCTGGTCGGTGGTGATCTTGTTCCAGTTCCTGCGGGGAGCCTGTTGCGGGATGTGTTGAGTAGTGGTCTTTCTGAAGCTGAAGTGGACGCAGCTGTGGTCTGTCCAGTGGAGTCCGGTGGAATGGCTGAAGGAGATGTGCTTGCTGGAGGAGAAGATTGGGTCAAGCGTGTGTCCGGCGTAGTGGGTGGGGGTGTTTACCAGTTGCTTGGATCCGAGGTTGGCGAGGTTGTCCAGAAGGGTGGTGGTGTTGTTGTCGTTGTTGTTCTCCAGGTGGAAGTTGAGGTCCCCTAGGAAGATGTAGTCAGCGGAGGGGAGGGCGTGTGGGCTGATGAAGTCTGCGATGTCTTTGCTGAATTGTGTGCGGGGTCCTGAGGGTCTGTAGATGAGGGTTCTTCTGAGTGTTGTCTTGGGGTCGGTGTGTATCTGGAAGTGGAGATGTTCGGCGGCTGTGTGGGTGTCTTCGAAGTTGGTCGTGATGCGGATGGTGTTCTTGTGGACGATGGCGATGCCTCCTCCAGTCTGGTTGACACGGTCTCTCCGGGTGATCTTGTATCCGTCCGGGATGGCTATGGCGATGTCGGGTGCTGAGGAGGCATTCATCCAGGTCTCCGTGAGGAAGGCGACGTCCGGAGATGTGGTGTCGAGCAGGTTCCATAGTTCCACGGCGTGTCTGTGGATGGAGCGGGTGTTGAGCAGGATGCACTTCAGGTGGTTGCTGTTGGTGCTTGGCTTGGCAGGCGCGGGTGGGTTGCAGGTCTGGATGCAGGCGAACTTGCAGGAGTGGCAGGTGAAGGGTCCGTGGGTGCGTCCTGGGGTGGCTTGGTGGCAGCCGGGGAGGCGTCCGGTGTTGAGTGCGCTGAGGGTGGTGGCGTCGTACGTCCGGTGGGTGGGATGGCATCTGCGAGGGCCAGGGGGTCGACGGGCTTGCCTTTGGCGCGCCCGCTGTGCAAGAATGCTGCGCGCACGCGTGGACTCTGCCATAAGTGGAGAGTGGAGGGGGACGGAGCGAGGGAGGAGCAGCTGGGAGGCGGGAGCGGGGTGGTGACTGGGGAGGGGAGCGATGATGCTGGAGGGAGTGGGGGTGGGGCCGCGGGGGAGCAGCGGCAGGGAGCGGGGTGGGTCGGCGGTGGAGGCACAGGAGCGAGCAGGGGCACAGCAGAGGACAGATACGGCATAATAAAATCAAGGGCGCAGAGGACAGGCAAAACAGATACGGCAAAATAATATCAGGGGCACAGAGGACAGGCAAAACAGATATGGCACGATAATATCAGGGGCACAGAGGACAGGCAAAACAGATACGGCACAATAATATCAAGAGCACAGAGCACGATGCTAAACAACAATTACGGCACAATACTTATCAGGGGCACAGAGGACGAACTGGCAGCGGCAGTGGCGTCGGATACCGGGACCCTCGGGATGACACACGGCGGTAGGAGTGACCGGCTCTGACCAGGTCAGGTCAGGTCACAGCTCCCGCCTCGCGGACACCACCTTTTGAGTCCAGTGGGAGGGAGGAGCAGCTGGGAGGCGGGATCGGGGTGGCGAGTGGGGAGGGAAGCGGTGATGCTGGAGGGAGCGGGTTGGGGCCGCGGGGGAGCAGTGGCAGGGAGCGGGTGGGTCGGCGGTGGGGGCACAGGAGCGAGCAGGAGCACAGCAGAGGACAGATACGGCACAATAAAATCAGGGGCGCAGAGGACAGGCAAAACAGATACGGCACGATAATATCAGGGGCATAGAGGACAGGCAAAACAGATACGGCACAATAATATCAGGGGCACAGAGGACAGGCAAAACAGATACGGCACGATAATATCAGGGGCATAGAGGACAGGCAAAACAGATACGGCACAATAATATCAGGGGCACAGAGGACGATGCTAAACAACGATTACAGCACAATACTTATCAGGGGCACAGAGGACGAACTGGCAGCGGCAGTGGCGGCGGATACCGGGACCCTCCGGGTGGGCCACGCGGCGGGAGGAGCGACCGGCTCTAACCAGGGCAGGTCAGGTCACAGCTCCCCGCCTCGCGGACACCACCTTTTGAGTCCAGTGGGAGGGAGGAGCAGCTGGGAGGCGGGAGCGGGGTGGCGAGTGGGGAGGTGAGCGGTGATGCTGGAGGGAGCAGGGGTGGGGCCGCGGGGGAGCAGCGGCAGGGAGCGGGGTGGGTCGGCGGTGGAGGCACAGGAGCGAGCAGGGGCACAGCAGAGGACAGATACGGCATAATAAAATCAGGGGTGCAGAGGACAGGCAAAACAGATACGGCACAATAATATCAGGGGCACAGAGGACAGGCAAAACAGATACGGCACGATAATATCAGGGGCACAGAGGACGATGCTAAACAACAATTACGGCAAAATACTTATCAGGGGCACAGAGGACGAACTGGCAGCGGCAGTGGCGGCGGATACCGGGACACTCTGGGTGGGCCACGCGGCGGGAGGAGCGACCGGCTCTGACCAGGTCACACAATGCTAATTTCATAATTGCAGGAGATTTTAATACCTGCTTTGAGCCCCTGGATACGGAAGATGGTAGACTCAGTGTTGAGGTGGACGAGATCTGGGGTGTGCCCCAGCTGGACCTCTTGCCCATTAAAAATGGACTGAGGTTGCCCTTCAACTTAAAGGGTTGTGCCTGGAATGGGGTCTTAGGGCGGTCAATGGTAGAACAGTGTCTGATGCCCAGGGTATGGCGACCTTTGTCAATGGCTGCTTCAAAATTCGGATAGACTACATTCTAGTGAATGTGGAGCTATGGCCTATTGTCTTAGATATGGAAGTACAAAGCCGCCCTGAAAGCAACCATAACCCGTTGGCCCTTAGCCTGAACGACAGGAGTTTCTGTAGTCCACTTACCTCGGAAGCAGACATATGCCCCACTCAAGTAATTCTGGCTAATGATCTGAGAAGGGTTCGATGGGCCAAGGTGGCTCTTGACGAAAGGAAGATGCAAGGGATTAGGGCCCTAGTCTCAGGATCATTAAAGGAACTCAAAGAATGCGGCACACAAGACGTCCTTAACATTAACTTAACTAGGATTCATAATCAGCTCTTTACTGGGCTGAAAAGTTATTTATTAAATACCAAGCCAATTAGGAAGATTCCCTATTTCAAATCTAACTCTTGGTATAACCAACCATGCATGGCTGCTCACAAGGCTTTAGTGGTAGCACTTAAATTAAGGAACCAATGCACCATTAAGCAATCTCTATTAGCTTACAAAACCGCCTTAAGAAAGGCAAAGAGAGACTGGGATGAGGGGCGCTGTCAGGACTTGCTGCTAGCATGTAAAGGTAGGAATATGACCCAGTTTTGGGATTTGATAAAATGGGGAAATGGGCAAAGATCAATGATTCCAAATAATAATGTTGAACCACAGCAGTGGGTTGCCTTTTTCGAAATCCAATTCCAGATGACTAATGCTAGTGAGGCACCAGCCCCTCTCAACTCTCTGGATACACCCTTGATTTTTAATACCAAAGAAGTGGAGATAGTTATTATTATTATAGAGTGTTTTGTAGCGCGCTCTGTTACTCGCAAGTATCCTGAAGACTATCCCGAGTGGCAAGGCCCCTGGGCTTGATTGCATCCCAGCAGATCTATTTAGGCAGGACAACGATCACTGGATCCCCTATATTAGGTACCTAATTATTGCAATAGCAGGGGGAGCACCAATTCCAGCATCTTGGTACGGCGCAGAAATTATTCCAATTTACAAAAAGGGCGACCGGTCCGAGCCGGCCAACTACAGGCCTATAAGCCTAATCGATGCGATGCAGAAAATCGTAGCAAGGGCGATCCTGGGTAGGATTCAGTCTTGGATGCTGGAAGAGAACATTCTTACCCTGCTACAAGCAGGGTTTCGCACCCACATGGGGACCCTTGACCAAGCCTTTAGATTTGTTATTCTTTATTGGAAGGAGGTACTGTTGGGCAAAGGTATGATATTCGCTGCATTCGTGGATCTAAAATCTGCGTTTGACCTCGTCCCAACATCCAAACTGTGGGATGCCCTGCTGGGATTGGGGATGCCCAAGGAACTGGTTTCCCTAGTGATAAGACTACATTTTTCCAACTATGCCTAGGTCCGCTGGGGAAACCAGGGGAGGTCACAGAGAAATTTGCAGTGGGGAAGGGTGTCCGTCAAGGGGGTGTGCTGGCCCCTACATTATTCTTACTATTTATAAATGGAGTTGTGCGATATTTTGACAACTACCCCATGGATGCCCCGGTGCTAGCGGGCCAAAGGGTGCCCCTGCTCATGTTCGCAGACGATACGTTGATTTTATCAAAAACGAGACAGGGGCTACAGTTGGCTCTGTCTCGTTTTGAGGAGTTCTGCTGCGATCATGAACTGGTGGTCAACGTAGAGAAGACTACGTTTATGGTTCTTCATGGGGCTAGGCCCGTAACTTCAAGAGTTTTCATGAGCGGGAAGCTCTTGGAGCAGACTAACGTCTTCACTTACATGGGGGTTACCTTTGGCGATAAATTGAGCTGGTCGCCACAATTTAAATTATTGGAGCTAAAACACTCACAGCTTGTGGGAGCTTTGATAAGGGAACATAGGCAGTCTATTACTAATCTCATAGTCCCTGTTGTAAAAATAGACGCCACGAAAATAATTCCCGCAATCCTATATGGGGCTGAGATATGGGGAGCATCCAATTTGTACCACCTAGCTCTGGCACAGAATACATTTCTGAGATAAATCGTGGGCCTCCCCAAATCCACTTTGTGTATCCCCCTCCTGTTGGATCTTGGTTGCCAGGCAATAGAGGACATAGCACGGTATATGATGCTGGCCTCTTGGAGAAGGCTTTAGATTACCCCAGAATTAAACTCATTCGCTAAGGGTTTGACAGAAGTCAGGGAACTGGACAGTGCGAATAAAATCTCATGGTTATGTAGCATTAAATCCTTGCTTACTGATATGGGGATGAGGGACTTGTGGGATAGTCCAGAGACTGTGGAATTCCCATCTAAAGCGTCCTATAGAGCAGCCTATTGGAATTTTATTAAAATTAGGAGGTTTTATGCTATGACTAGCTCATCCCCGACTAGAGATTTTTGTGAACTTAAAGAAGAACCTAATATGGAAAGCTATTGGGATCTAATAACGAAACCTAGAGATCGCAAGCTTTACCATCAGTTCCGAGTGGAGACACTCCCTACTAGAAAGTTCACATCTAAATGGACATGGTACAGGAGATAAATGTCCGTTTTGTCCTGAGCATATCGAAGATATTAGCGTCTGTCCTGCTTACCAGCATCCTCGTAGTCGATGGCTTACACCCCTATGTAGCTCTTTGGGAACTACCTCTGCAATGGCTGCTAATAGACTACTGAAAACTGGCTGCAATGATATCGCAGTCATAGGGGTTGCTAAGTTTTTGAGCTGGTCTTGGGCTATTCGGGAGAAAAACAGGGGGTCTTTATAGCTAATTATAGCTATTTTATTGCATGGCCGGTAGGGATCCTAATATAATTGGCTTGTTTATATGGAAAGTCTTGTGTTTATGTAATATTTAATTCTGTCTTAATAAACTGTTTTAAACGTGAATATAGGTATTTATATTTTTAACATGGAAAAGTAATTTTGTATTGACAGTTTTAAGTGTGAACAGATGTTCTGTGTTCTTTATTTTATTCCCTGTCTTTTAAGATGAATAATCGAAATAAAGACTTTTCTGAACTGAACTGAAATAACTACCTAGTGGCAACCGTCACTAGGTAATTATCTATCTATCTATCTATCTATCTATCTATCTATCTATCTATCTATCTATCTATCTATCTATCTATCTATCTATCTATCTATCTATCTATCTATCTATCTATCTATTTATCTATGGTACAGAGATATGACTACATATAATGTGTATATGTGTATATCTAAGCATATATATGACATATGTGTGTGTGTGTATTTATGTAATTTCAATTACATCTAGATGCATATTTATGCACCGATTGCTTAGTTGGGTAAGGAATTGTGAGCATGGCCAGGGTACTCAAAGCCAAAAATCTGGAGAGAGCAGAGATCTTTGGGTAAAACCTCCAGAACCCATGTACTTTGCAAATTCACTCATTTATGGCTTTGTGCACAGGAAATACGCCACATGCATTTCACTTTCATCCTGCCCAAAAGATGCATTCATTCTTAAAATACTAAACAAACTACCTGGGTAGGAATTAGCATTCAATGTTACAGGCTCCATCGACTTTATCTGAATATTGCACGGTGGCAAGGACAGAGGCAAGCAGCAATGCGCATCCAATTTCATGTCGTATTCACAAAATATCGAGTTGTAAATATTGGGAGACAGCAATATATAAAAAAAATATTGTGATGCAAAAGCAATTTGTGATGCAGAAATATTGTTGTCAAGAAAACCTTTTTTTCAGGTAATCAATATCGTTATTAAGAATATTGTTATTGTAAATATCATTTTCAATAATATAGTTGTAAAGAATAACATTTTGTAGTTAATTTAATGTGTTTTAGTTTCTATATTAATTTTAAGTGTTAGTATTGTTTGTATAATTGTTAGTAATTTGTTTAAATATAGTTGTAGTTTGAAGTGATTTAGAATTTTAAATGTAATTGTTAATAGTAATTTATAATGCAGTAGTTAATAAGCATGCAATTGATATTCATTATGTGTATTATGTAATATTTTATTATTAAAATTATATTTTGAGTGCAGGTTGCAGGTGGCTATGTTTGTCGAGGTTTAGGGTGGGAAGTTTTTTAGGTAATTAATCAACAATGTATTATTAATCATTTAATTCATTTTTAATTCAGTACATTTTGCAACAATAATATATTTTAGAAACATTTTATGTGTGGGCTGCTGGGTTTGTAGGGGTTTAGGGTGGGAAGTTAATTACGTAATAATTAATGAACAATTAATTCATGTATTATTAATTATTGATCATTAATAATGTGCATTATGTAATATTGATTTTTTTTAGTTCTATTTTAGTTTTGAGTTGCTAGGTTTGTAGGAGTATACGGTGAGAAGTTAATTAAATTATTGAAAAATTATCATTAATGTATAATCAAATATTGAATTAAATATTTAATTGAATAATAATTATGTAAAATGTGTAATAATTATTTATTTTACTAATTATTTAGTTGTGGGATGCTGAGCTTGTAGGATGGGAAATTAATTAAGTAATATTTAATTAACAATTAACTATTTTTTGTTAATGAATTATGTAATTGTTTTTCAGTTATGTAACTTGTGTTACATTTATTTATTCTCATTATATTTTAGGTGTGGACTAGAGTGGGAATAGTGAATCATACCACTCCAAAGTCCAACGCTTTCACTATTGTTGCACACACTAGAGTGGGAATAGTACATTTAAGCTCTCCGAAGTCCAACGCTTTCCTTACTGTTGCATAGACTGGGGTGGGAACAGTAAATTCAACCACTCTGAATGTTTTCCCTACTGATGCGCTGTTTAGAGTGGTAATAAAACATTTAACCCCTCCGAATTCCTACAATGTCTCTACTGTTGCATTAATTGGAGTGGGAATAGTAGGCCTATTATTCCAAGACTCCAATGCATTTCCTAATATTGATTAGATATATTTTTTTATATTTGCTTTTATAATTAATAAAAAAGTATTTGTTTATATTTTTATTTGTTTAAAAAATGTATAATATTTTTTGTAAATGCGTTTTTTATTGTTTTCCGGAGTATATTATCACATCAATATACAGTTTGTGAAAAACTATATTCCCCCTCCCGCCCCATTGTGCTTTAAGACAACACTCAGAAAGGACAATTTTCCTGAAGAAATTATATAGTTATTTGTGAGAGCTAGTTCATACAAATGCCCCATAGACTTCCCCATATAAATACTGCGCCCATGTTAAGGTAACAAGTTGCTCTTTCCCTATAAGAGTAACTTGTTATTCACATGCTTATATCTGTTTAACTTGAGCGTCTCCCTGCACTCTGTTGTTGTTCAATGTGCCTCTTTCATTCTACTGTTCTCGTTGTGGCTGCCTGTAAGTGCTCATTCAGGCAGTTACGATGAGAGCGTTGGAATGACTGGTTGTGGGCTTGTTCTACCTATGCTACGATCTTTAAATAAATACTTAAGTAATTGAGTACAACTTTTCTGGAGCATTTCATCATTTCTACATTTGGCGACAAGGATGGATTTACTACAAGCCCACCGATCGAAATCAGCATTTAAAAGATTTTTGTGGTGGCTGCCTGTAACTGCTCATTCAGGCAGTTATGATGAGAGCGTTGGAATGACTGGTTGTGGGCTTGTTCTACCTATGCTACGATCCTTAAATAAATACTTAAGTACAACTTTTCTGGTACATTTCATAATTTCTACATTTGGCGACAATGGATTACTACAAGCCCACTGATCGAAATCAGCATTTAATAGATTTTTGAACAAGAAGAAGACACCTTTACTCTTCCGACGCGAAGCTGAAGCAGCAGGCTCCTCTCTTCGTTCTTCTGAGTACGCACCTTCTTCTGCCCATTTCAAGTTTTGGATCCTCCCCTTTGACGTTGTGACGCTCTTGCTGTTCACGGCTAGAGGGGTGTGTTAACCCTTTCTCCTCATTTGGGCTGAAGTACGCTCCATACCAAAGGAATTGGTTGCCTAGCAACGCTGCTCACCAACGTCGTTTCTCCATTTCTGGCCTCATTTGGATTGTATATTAGTCCTGTTTTCAACGCGAGGACGATTTTAAGGCAGTAAGACTTGCCTGTTCTTCGGTGACAGGCACACCATTTATTTATTTAATATAAATTTACTATTTGAAATGGACAAGTACTCAAACAAGCTAGAACTATATGGTTAATTTGTTGTACCAATAGATATTCTACCTTCAGCCTGTATTTTCAGTGACAGGCACACTTTAAATCACTTTATTTCACTATTTTGAATTTAAATTTACTAAATGGCATCAAACAGTCACCTTTTGAATATATCTGACTTCCTACCCTCACCAGGTAAACCAGCTACTCCCTGGAAACATTGGCTTAATTTATTTCAAAACTATGTAGTGGCAAATAATGCGAATGAATTTGATCCAAAAAGGAGGTTTGCCCTACTGTATGGTTATCTGGGGTTTGAAGGACAAAAAGTATTTAATAACCTGCCACAAATTCAGCCCCGAGCAGGAGCCCAAGAGGGATGGAACGTTTATGCTGAAGGTTTAGCTAGACTTTCAAGGAAATTTGCAGAAGAACCCAGTATACTTTTGGAACGTTTTAATTTTATGAAAATAAAACAGCACATTGATGAATCTGTGGAGGATTATATTTCAGTTTTTAAGACATTTAGCATCTACATGTAATTTTGGGGCTGTGCTAGACACATGTTTATCATTGCTCATCTAAACAAAATTCAAGAAAGATTGTTAGGATGTAGGGAGCCAGCATTGAGTGAAACTATATAAATTGCTAAAGGGATAGAAAGATCCAGAGTTTCTTCAAAGGTTATTTCTAATGGTCCTTCTTCCCCAAGCTCATCAGTAGCAGTGGTATCCAACGATGATGTTCAGGTGTCAGCCATTTATACCAGAGGCAGGTTTAACAGGGTTCCATTTAGAAAACCTCACAATTTTTGTTTCAGATGCGGATCTGGAAATCACTCGGGCAGTAACCCCAGTTGTCCAGCCTCATTTAAACGTTGTACAAAATGTGGTAAATTAGGTCATTTTATGTCTGTGTTCAAATCTAGTAAAAACACTGTAAGAGTAAGTTCAGTCGAAGTCACACCCAACACATGTAGAGAAGATTTTGGTAAGATGCTTCTTACAATCTCAGATGACAATTTAGAAGAAATTTCTATCAAAGGACCATATTGCCAAGCAATGGTATCTGATGTCCTCATTGAGATGATGGCTGACTCGGGTGCACCCATCACGATTATTTCTGACTTATTATTTGAAGAAAAATGGAAAGAAAGGCAACTTTCTCATACTGATGTTCATCCTAAAGCATTTGGAGGTCAAGATATTGACATGTCTGGTTATTTCATTGATGTTCTTTCATGCTTGGATTGGAAAATAACAACAAAAATATATGTAGCTATCAAAGGGAAGAACATATTTGGATGGAAGGACTTAGCTAGACTGGGTATTATTCTTGTTCCTGGATCTAAAAATCCAATTGTCCTAGCAGAACAATATATTAACTTCATTGAGAGTGATACTGAAACAAATGTTGTTAATGTTATTAACAAATTTAAAGAAGTCTTTTGTGACAAAATTGGTAATATAAACAAATTTGAGCATTTAATCAAAATTAGGGAGAAGGTTTCTCCAGTTGTAAATGTAAATGTAAATGTAGGATACTTGTAAAGCACACAGCTGCCCATAACCGGGGCGTTCCGGTGCTGTATAACGCTGTGGAACCCTTCCTGGCTCTCCCCCAAGGTGAAGCCAGGCATCCCAGTGTTTTAGGAGCTGTTGTGGAGATTAAGCAAGCTATTGCCCAGAGTTGCAGCGTGGGACCCCATGATTAGAGTAGGCGCCGAGGCGAGAATTATCGAGTCCGCAGACAAATGAGCCCAAGACCCTGCTGTGTCGGGAATTGAACCCTGGTCCAGGGCCAGACCTCTGCATCAGGGTCTGTCGCTCTAACCATTGAGCCACACTCCTCCAAGGTGAGATCTGTTCCTCTTAGTGTAACACAAGATCTAAAAGTTCTTCTTGACAAACTTTGCATGCAATGAGGGTGTTATTACTGCCACAGACTCATTCGAATGGGTAAGTCCAATTGTCATAGTTAAAAAGAAGATAAATGAGATCCGTCTCAGTGTGGATCTTCGCACCCTCAATAAGAACATCATCATTTACTGTCACCCCCTTCCTAAAGTACATGGTTTATTGGCGAACTTGGGAAATGCTAAAGTGTTTTCATTACTTGATCTTAGATCAGCATACCACCAGATACTGCTTGCAGCAGAGAGTCAAGACCTTACTACTTTTATCACACCCTTTAGTGCATTCAAATATTTGCATATGCCATTCGGTCTTGCCTCCGCGGCAAGCGTGTTCCAGAAATTCATGGACACCATTTTGAAAGGTATCTCAGGTGTACAAGCATTCCAAGACGATGTTATCATCTTTGCAAAATCCACAAGAGAGCACAATCTCATCTTGGAAAGAGTATTGTCTGTATTTGGAAATATTGGAATTACTCTTAGAAGGGAAAAATGTAGATTCATGGTTGATCAATTAGACTATCTTGGTCACTGTATCTCAAAAGATGGTATTAAACCCAAACTTTCTCTTATTTCTGCCATCAGAGACACTGTTCTTCCGAAAAACAATGACACTTTTAGTCATTTCTAGGTCTTTGCGAGTACTATTCTCGATTCATCCATGGCTATTCTTTAATTGTCCAGCCATTGAGAGAATTATTGCGTAAAGATAAAGTTTTTATTTGGTCTGATGAAGTTGAGAGAGTTTTCTCTGAAATCAGAATGTTAAGTACTTCAGCACCCATTTTGCACCTTTCATTTCTGGTCAGCCATTTTGTTTAACTGTTGATGCAAGCCAGTTAGGATTAGGTGTTATTTTGTCTCAGCATTTTGATAACAAGGAACACACTATTGCTTATGTAGCACGGTCTTTGTTGTCCTCTGAGAAAAACTACAGTACCATTGAGAAGGAAGCATTGGCTTGTACATGGGCAGTTGAGAAGTTCAAGACTTTTCTTTGGGGAACTCACTTTTCAATTTTCACTGACCATAAGCCCCTTATTTTCATGCTAAATGGTAACGGTACAGGCAAGGCTTCAGCTAGACTGGTAAGAATCCTTTTGAAATTGCATGAGTATAACTTCGCTATTACATACTTATCTGGTGGCAAGAATGGGCGGGCGGATTTTCTCTCGAGGATGGCCATTGATGATACATCATCTACAGTGCATGATGAAGTGGAGTGTGTGGTCGCTTTCGTTAATGACATGTTTGATCCGAAGCCACTGACATCATCTGTGGCGTCCCCCAGGGCTCATCCCTCAGCCCAACGCTGTTCGATGTCTACATGGCCCCCTCGCACAAGTGGCCTGCCATCACGACCTCAACATCATCTCTAACGCTGATGACACTCAGCTCATCCTCTCCCTCACCAGGACCCACACACCGCCAAAACCAACCTCCACGAGGGAATGTAGGCCGTCGCCGACTGTATGAGGAGCAACCGTCTGAAGCTGAACTCGACCAAGATGGAGGTCCTCATCCTCGGACCCACCCCCTCAACCTGGGACGACTCCTGGTGGCCGACCACACTGGGAACAGCACCAACACTCACGACCATGCACGCAATCTTGGATTCATCCTCGACTCCTCCCTCTCCATGTCTAAGCAGGTCAATGTCGTCTCCTCCCCCTGCTACAACACCCTCCACATGCTCCGCAGGATCTACAAGTGGATCCTGACCGAAACACGAAGAACGGTGACACAGGCCCTCGTCAGCAGCAGACTGGACTACGGCAACGCCCTCTACGCAGGAATCCCAGCCAAACACCTACGACGACTACAACGCATCCAAAACGCCTCTGTTCGACTGATCGTCAACGTCCCCGCCACAGCCACAACACCCCCCACCTGAGAGACCTACACTGGCTCCCCGTCGACGAGAGGATTACCTTCAATCTCCTCACCCAAGCACACAAAGCACTTCACAACACCGGACCAGCCTACCTCAACATCAGACTCAGCTTCCAGACCCCCACCCGCCAGCTCCTCTCAGCCAGCCTTGCCCTCGCCGCTGTCCCCGCATCCAACGAATGACCTCCGGCTGCAGATCCTTCACCTACCTCACCACCAAGACCTGGAACACCCCCCCTACCCACATACGGCAAACCCAAGACCTACTTGCCTTCAGAAGACTCCTCAAGACCTGGATCTTCGAGCAGTAGCAGCACCCCCCTCTGCCCTCAGCGCCTTGGGACCCTCACGGGTAAGTAGCATGCTTTACAAGTACTCTGATTGATTGATTGATTGATTGATTGATGATAACTCTCCTTTGTCTAAAGATTCATGGTTATCTGCACTTGCAGAAGACACTATTATAAACATGTAGCGGGGTCGGGGTGGGAAGCCTTTCGAACTGGTGGACCCCTGTCCCTAATTCCCCTCCTTCCCTGCAGACTAACGCCCCGAGGGCAGAGTGGGACAGCCTGTCGGATCAGGAAGGCGAAAAGGACCTTGGCGCCTTTAATTGGAACTTGGACGACCAGGACGTGACTCCGCCCCCTTCTGACGTCGGAGATCCTGGACTGGTCAAAGGGCAGGAAATCCTGTATGGGGGGTGTGTCATCACCCCGGAGGTCGGAAGCGGAGAAGCGGAGCCGGAGAGGAAGCGTGGAGCTGATGGAGAGGACGAGAGAAACGAGAGCGGAGGAGAGCCTGGAGGCCAACGACCCCGTGTTCCGCCGTGCCACACTCCCGAGGGAGGAGTGTGGCTTTCTCAGGTACGGCGGCGTTGGGCAGCCTGGGTGGGGAAGAAGAACGCCCCTGTGTAGTTGTGTACATAACCCTGTGTGTGCCTTTCCCGTGTCTAACCCTATACCCCTCCGCCCTCCCTGCCCGTCCAGTATTCCTCACAAGCCTACCCCCCCCTCTGCACGAGCACAGTCAGATTGTAGTACACACGGGTGTTCCCTCACTATCACTCGGACCCCTGGAGAGAGTACGCCGTATCGGAACCTTAAACTAACGGCTCCCTCTGTTGGTCTCCTTTTCCCTGGGTAATCCTGAGACGGAGGACTGGAGCTGACCCCGCAGACGCTCGTCAGGACAACCAACGCCCCGAAGACCCCGCCATCATGAACAACCTGGAGTTCGCAAGGGAAAGACTGACCTTTAGGACCAGGCGCACCATAAAAATAAAGCCCAGTTTGAAGAAACACACTGGTTTGCAGCCTCTTTCTGTAACCGAGCCTACTACTACCCCTCCTCCCACGCCCACAAAACAGTGGAGGACTTTTGAACCTAACACTCACCCTGGGAAAAAGATGCTTTAGATTTTGCAGGCCCATTTGATCTCCTTCCTGCCAGTAAAAGACATCTTCTAGTATTGATTGATTATTTCTCTAAGTGGGTTTATTTTGATTTTGTGTCTTGTCCTGACACCAATGCCGTTATCAAATTCTTAAAAGGCATTTTTGATATTGAAGGTCCCCCCAGACAAATTGTAACAGATAATGGCACACAATTTAGATCTCATCAAATGTTAAGATTTGTTCAAAATTTGCAAATCAAACATCTCACTGTAGCAGTCTATTCTCCTTCATCAAATGGTCTAGTTGAACGCATCAACAGATTCTTGAAAGAAGGAGTTCAGACTGCTTTATATGCTAGTTTTCAAGTATAAGAATGTTTAAAACAAAAGCTTTGGACTTATCATAATACCCCTCACAGTACCACAGGCTTTTCTCCTTTCAAATTACTGCGCAACAAAGTTGCAATTTCAAATCTTTGTCCTCATTGGGTTAAAGACATGACCAATAGCAATGTTTCTCATGAAGGTGACTTACAAAAAATGCAGAAGGTCGTTAAATCTAAACACAATGCCATTTCTTTGTATCATCATGATTCAAAAAGCACCAAAGACATTGCATTTTCTGTTGGTGATTAGGTTCTTATTAAAAAAATAACAAGAGAATAAAGAAAGGAGAGTTCAAATTTTCTCTTCCTGTGAGGGTTATTCAAGTTGCTAAAAGTGCTGTTTTATTAAATGGAAAGGGGTGGTGGAATACAAGAAGTCTTGTTAAAATTACACATGGTCAAGCCGTAAAAATTATCTCTGCCAAAAAGAAAGGTTTTTGTGATACAGAGTTTGATGGAGGTAACTCTGGTATGGACTTCTTTTGTGACAACTCTTCTTCAACCACTTTGGACAGAGACAACGTTGCATCTGGAGATTCTGTGTTTTATGATTATAAGTGTCCTACCGTTATGAATCCAGACATCACTTCATGTCACAATTCCTTACCTACCTGGCAGTCATCACCCAACATTCCTTCCTCACCTGTTGTTTCTCAAAGGATACATCGCAATGTTTCTGTTCCCCAAAAGTTCAAAGATTTCTATTTAATGTAATTACATTGTTTGTAACAGAACTTTTTGCTGCATCTAACAAATGTTCGCTTTTACCATGTACAATTACTTTTCCTCATCGGTTGTAATTTGTTTAATTTCATTAATTTGTTTTATAAAGGGGAAATGATGTTAAGGTAACAAGTTGCTCTTTCCCTTTAAGAACAACTTGTTATTCACGTGCTTATATCTGTTTAACTCGAGCGTCTCCCCGCGCTCTGTTGTTGTTCAATGTGCCTCTTTCATTCTACTGTTCTCGCTGTGGCTGCCTGTAACTGCTCATTCAGGCAGTTACGATAAAAGCGTTGGAATGATCGGTTGTGGGCTTGTTCTACCTATGCTACGATCCTTAAATAAATACTTAAGTAATTAAGTACAGCTTTTCTGGAGCATTTCATCGTTTCTACAGCCCACCAAGCACAAACCCCAATTGAGCATCCTGCCTACCTGCCCTCCAATCTACCTCGCTTCACATAGGAGCAGGAAGCACGGCAAACATCACAAACCAAGCCTGAAGATTTTCCACCAGCCTGTTATCCGTGTGTGTTTTCTACATATAACTCTCCTCTGCCACTGCTCATTCAGCCATGACTCGCCTTCAGTAAGCCAATTTTTGGTTCAGCAGGGGACAGCCATCTAATAGCCACCCTGTGCTTAGCGAGCACCAATCCCAAAAGGAGACGTTTTCTACTGAGCTGTTTTTCTTTCGAGCCGGGATCATTCCCAACAGACATTGTCCAAGTTCTCTGGGAATGGACCATCCAATTTCTGCATTCAGGGCCTTCAAGATTGTCTGCCAGTAAGTATCTAGGGCGGGTGCTTTTTTTAATCTTACTAGCTTGGTAATTTATTTCATGTTTTGCAATTGAATTCTTAATATTATTCTGTTTTGATTAGTGAGATTTATTTAATTCACATTATATTATAGGTATATGCCAAAATATTTAAGATTTACCACTTTAAACAATATATATATATATATATATATATATATTACCTACTGGCTATCGCCAGTAGGTATATATAGTTAGGATTTTTTCTCTATGGCATTTTTGAAAATTCTATGTCTAATAACTTTGGCGTTTGTGGACGGAATCGGCTGAAATTTTCTGGAAAATGGCACATTTTGTTTCTGAGCAGCTCCTGGAAATTTGGGGGGGTCGTCAAGGGGGGGCCGAGAAAAAAGGGGGGTCCCAAAACGCGTTTTTCCCATTCATTTTTCCATAGGGCGGTTGGACTCACTTTTAGCTCGAACGGCTGAATGGATTTGCACGAAACTTGGCAAAATTGTAGGGACTGTTAGCCCGATGTGCCTTTGCTAGGTCTCAATATATGTGCTCCAGTAGTTTTTGAGAAATTAACGTTCAAAACAAGATATATATCTGTAACAGCGCTCCGGGCAGCGATCCGGTCCGCTTACTTTTCGCGAAACGGAACTTTGCGCGCAGAAAGCTGATTGGCTCTCCGGTGTCTGTCAACATTCTAAACAGTCCGGAGCGGCCGCCATCTTATCTCTCGGTAGGATCGAGAGAGAAGAAGAGGTGAAAAACAAAGGGGGAATTTAATGAAAGGGGGCAAGGTATACCCCTCTTGACCCCCTAGGATTGTTGTTGGGGTTATTAAAGGGTCCCGTGGGGAAAATAAAAAAAAAATGATTTTTCACGGTAGAAGCGCTTCACGGGCCGCGAACTGGGCCGCAAACTGGTAGCGAAACGGGAATTCGCCATTTTGTGCTTCGTTTTAATTGTTTAGAGACAAAAATTATCGCCGCACATCGGCCACAATGCATGAATATCGCTGAAAAGTCAGCGATATTCATGCATTATCCAGCAAATGCTCTTAGCCATGTTATCCACCTTCCATTGGATAACAGAAAGCTGATTGGCTCTCCGGTGTCTGTCAACATTCTAAACAGTCCGGAGCGGCCGCCATCTTATCTCTCGGTAGGATCGAGAGAGAAGAAGAGGTGAAAAACGAAGGGGGAATTTATTGAAAGGGGGCAAGGTATACCCCTCTTGACCCCCTAGGATTGTTGTTGGGGTTATTAAAGGGTCCCGTGGGGAAAATAAAATAAAAATGATTTTTCACGGTAGAAGCGCTTCACGGGCCGCGAACTGGGCCGCAAACTGGTAGCGAAACGGGAATTCGCCATTTTGTGCTTCGTTTTAATTGTTTAGAGACAAAAATTATCGCCGCACATCGGCCACAATGCATGAATATCGCTGAAAAGTCAGCGTTATTCATGCATTATCCAGCAAATGCTCTTAGCCATGTTATCCACCTTCCATTGGATAACATGGCTAAAAACTGCTCTGTGCGTGAGCTTTTTTTTTTTTTTTTTTGCTGCGTGACGTTTGTTAACGTTCGATTCGATGGAAATCAGGAAGTGTTGACCACCATTTTGTCACTGCGAGTAAATATTTTGTTATAAATGAATCCTTGATAAACATTGTCTGCGCCATCTTGCGTTTTTGTCCAATGCCACAATTTTGTCGTGCACGGCAGCCATTTTAGATGCCTTGACCAGGGCCACTCTCTGCACGCCGCCGATCCTCAGCATGGCTCCCCACCCTCGCAAGCATCTCCCCCACGCACTGGTCACCCCCGCTCTTTCTCTCATGCATGGGCCATATACTTCCCCCCATCTGCGCTGCTCTTCTCTGAGAATCACACCCTGTGCCCGCCCGACACCTCCCTTTCACCCTATTCACTACCGCACCCTCTGACACTCCTCTTCCTCTGTGTCCGATTGTCCAGGCCGGACCTAGGCTATCACCTAGCCCTGCGGATGTAGTTTATGGCCCCAGCTGTAGAGTATCCAGACATGCCAACCCTCCCGATTCAGGCGTGAGACTACTGATTTCAGTGCTAGTCTCCCGCCTCCCGATTCCTGCAAGCAAAAACCCGGGGGCATATTACCAACAACTAGCGATAATTTTTGTCTCTAACTTGTTTAGAGACAAAAATTATCGCCGCACATCGGCGAATTTTATCGCACATAAACCTTGCTATTAGCAAGGTTTATCGCAAATGCGATAAAAAACGGCCGCAATGCATGAATATCGTTGAGAAGTCAGCGATATTCATGCATTATCCAGCAAATGCTCTTAGCCATGTTATCCACTTCCCATTGGATAACATGGCTAAAACTGCTTAGGGCAGGTGTTAGGTTTTGGAGATATTCGCGCTTAGCGCGAATATCTCCAAAAGTTGGTAATAGGAGATAGCGATGGTTAGGGACTATTTCCAGTCGCTAAAATCTTGGCACGCCCACTTTGCATGTCATTAGTGATAAATATCACTGATATGCAAAGCGGGGCCCAAGATGGTCGCTATCTCCTTTTAGCTGTCACTAACTGGTGTTAGCGACAGCTTGGTAATAGGGAGATAATTTTATCTCTTTTTTTTTTGGCTTTTAAAGCCCAAAAATGCGGAAATAAACCCCCTTGATAATATGCCCCATGATTTCTCGGGGGTTTCAGCTGACAGGGCTTGGTATTGTGTTACGTGCTAATTCTTCCAGGAAACGTCAGAGGGTCGATGCAGGGGTTCTAGAAGGGGTGATAAACCATTTAAGCCTCATGAACAAGCGCATGGTCTTTTAAAGATTTGTGAAGTACTCGGGGAGGCGGTGTGTGTGTGCCCTCTTTCAGGAGCAGGCGGGGGGGGGCACTGCCAGCAACTTGCCAGGCCAGGCAGTGTTCAACACGTGCATCACCCTTTCTCTGCCTGCTATTGCGCTCCATGCTTCGGAAAGGTAAGAAAAAGAACGTGCATTTGAGTTTGAAATGTCCGATCTTGTTGCAGTACACTTGCAAAGCCCACACATGACAATAACCCGATTCAAGGCCCCATTCACTCGATTTTTTAAACATATATAGCACTCCAACAAAGTTAGATTTTAAAACTTTATTAACATTTAACTATAATGAACGGAACAAAAACTGTAAAAACATTTAAACATTTTTCACCCAAAAAAGCAACAATGGTCAGAAGCTGTCTTTTGTGCGAATAGTCCCAAGGCAGCACAACGTGCAGAGTTCTGGACGGCACCCAGGTGATGTCGCCTGGGTGCCGCACTGGTTTTGGGATCCTACAATGCTGCTCCGAAAATTGGCGTGGGGCGTCACGGGTGGGGCGGGGGGAGGCCTCGTCAGTAGCGGTCTGTTGTGCGAATAGTCCCAATGCAGCAGAACGCGCTGAGATGTTGATGGCACCCAGGTGATGTCCAGTAAACTGCCGCACTGGTTTTGGTATCCTACAATGCTGCTCCGAAAATTTGCGTGCGGCGGCCCGGGGGGGGGGGGGGCGTGGGGGAGGCGGCGTGAACGGGCCTCCCCAGGTGGCGGCCATCCAGTTGAGTTGCGCCCGCTCTTGCGGCTACAGCGTCTCGCTCACTATGTTGTTGAGTTGCTCCCACTCTTGCAGTGCAGCGATAGGCGCCTGCCACATGACTCTTAAAATGGCGGACGGCTCTTCGGTTTTGGGCCTGGTCCACTGAAATGGCCTTGGGACACCTTGGAACTCGGACGCTTGCCTTCTAGGGCTTGGGCTCCATTCTCGAAAAGCGTCCCCTCAGCCGCGAAGATTCTACAAAAGTCTTGGGGGCCCCCGACTCCCGCAGGCTTCCGGTGGGGAGCGGCTGCCATGATTGCTCGCGGAATGACCACGACGGAGCCACGAGATGGTGGTGCTCTCATGCTGACGCCAGCTTCAGTCTGAATGATCCAGAAACAAGGTGGGGCTTTAATCGTTTGGGAAAAAAAAATGTTCTAAACCAATGAAAAGTGTTATTTTTAGGTCATATGACCAAGCCTTCCATCTTTAGGAAACCAAAAGTAAAATGATCCAATGAAAAGTTTTATAAACAAGTCACATGACCTGTTATGCGGCATAGGGCTACAAAAAGCGTAGAAAATCCGTTGGCACGTGAGGCGGCGTCAGTAGCGGACCGATGTGCGAATAGGCCGAAGGCAGCACAACGCGCCGAGATCCGGATGGCACCGAGTTAGTGTCCAGCAAGTTGCTGCACTGGTGTGGCTATCCTACAATGCTGCGCCGAAAGACGGCGTGTCCAGCTGAGTTGCGGTCACTCTTGCGGTACAGTGACTCGAACGCGCCGAGATCCGGATGGCACCGAGGTGGTGTCCAGCAAATTGCCGCACTGGTGTGGCCATCCTACAATGCTGCGCCGAAAGACGGCGTGTCCAGCTGAGTTGCGGTCACTCTTGCGGTACAGTGACTCGAACGCGCCGAGATCCGGATAGCACCGAGGTGGTGTCCAGCAAATTGCCGCACTGGTGTGGCCATCCTACAATGCTGCGCCGAAAGACGGCGTGTCCAGCTGAGTTGCGGTCACTCTTGCGGTACAGTGAGTCGAACGCGCCGAGATCCGGATGGCACCGAGGTTGTGTCCAGCAAGTTGCCGCACTGGTGTGGCCATCCTACAATGCTGCGCCGAAAGTCGGCGTGGGGTGCCCTGTTGGCTTATGAGGTGATGTCAGTAGTGGACCGATGTGTGAATAGGTCGGAACCAGCACAAGGCGCCAAGATCCGAATGGCAAGTCCTGGATGTTGAGTGCCTCAGTTGAGATTTCTGAGCAGTGCTTGTAAGACTGTCTGAAGCTTATTTGCCTAAAAACAGGAGAGAGTTTTCCCAAAGGGACCCAGAAAGGACTGGGAAACAGTGACAATAAAAAAGGGGGATTCCTTTCTGTGGTTATTTTATAATTCTCATATAGTAGATCCAACCAATAGTACCAGACTCCTGTCGAGAAACAGTTTAACTTGTAGGTGTATTACAATAACCTCAAAATTATATATACATATAAACACAAAATTGTATCAAAAAGTCATATTTATTAAAAAAAGAAGAAGACACAAGTATAATGCTCACACAGGTTTTCCATACACTATCATCAGTACATACATATACTTTTCTTCCAAATTTTACAGTATAAAAACATTAGAAAACATAGTAAAAGAACATTGTTGTCGACGCGTTTCGGTGCTTAGTCGGATAAGACACCTTCTTCAGGACTAATGATTAAAACTTCATAAATCTAAAAGAAACATATTTGACATAAATTAATACAAAATATTTGAGGATTTGTTCTTTTTACACACAGAAACATCTAAACAAAGTCCTACACCTATGTCGAGGCAGTTAGATCGGCCCGAGAAAAACTACTAAAATGGCGCGGAACACGCCCGTGATCAAACGGGACACAGGTGCAATCTATCAACCTGTTTACTCCAATTCGCGTGGGTATAAATCCTGCCCCCGTGCTCCACTGTCCATACTGACTCTGGAGACCGGGGAGACCAGGCAGACCGCGCGCACAAGACTATATTGAGGTGAGAGACAACTTGTCCATATGGAATCGAATTTTCACGCTAGCGACCCAGCTAAAAGGGACTTCTGTCCCCCTCCCTAATCTACCTTAAAATATAATGGTTTTAACACTATGTGGCCACATTGAAGCAGAGCACTATTTTCTCTAATTTTGTTAGATTGGTGTGCTCATTCACAAGCCTAATTGTCACAAGGTCATGTTAATGCAGCCCCAGAGAGCTTTAGCAATATAGCATTCCACCGCTTTTAAACCTGGCCAGGTGGCAAGCTCAGAAAAACTACCGACTCAATCTAAAGGCGTATTAATATTGCTCCAACAGGACCTGAGCAGCACTATATTGAATACGTGCCCATGCTCCATACTGACTCTGGAGACCAGGGAGACTAGGCAGATTGTGTGCAGAATTTTTAATCTAGGTAAGATGTTGCCCATTAACACCAAGTTACATTTCTGTGTTTTGTACCAAGCTATACCCAACTCTCTGCCCCCTACTGTCTATTAAGACTATGGCTGTATCCAGAATTTTAAACAAACTTGATGAAACAAAGGTTTTGTTAAAAAGGAGCACTAGTCAAATTCAATGCTTTACAAAACCCAGTCCAAACTCATGTGTAACAACCTCCTTATAGATACGCGCCTGTTTACAACACGGGCTGGATAGTATCAGACTATAGCAGTTACACACTTACCATATATTCAACATGGCAAAATTCTTTGTTGCTACTTTTTATCTATAGATGTGAAGTTTGCCTAAAACAAGCAATAGACCGACAAGAAGGCCCCCGTACGACCCAAGCCGACCTATACAAAAAGTAGGCGACTTGAGGAATGTCCATCTATACTCCCGGTATACCACGTTGTTACCAAGTAAGCATTTCCGTATTTAATTCATTAATATACGCACCACACAAAGAGTAGTATGTGACATGGAATGTTTTTGTTACCTTAGTTCCTCTAGATTGTACAAACGGAGGATACTCAAACTAAAGGATATTTTCGCTCCAGGATCAAGACTGGTATAGCAAATCAAAAAGCGTGAAAAGTAAGAGACTTTGACCACTAATAGCCATGACCCTGTACATAGTGAGATAAATATGTTTCTGTGTGTAAAAAGAACAAATCCTCAAATATTTTGTATTAATTTATGTCAAATATGTTTCTTTTAGATTTATGAAGTTTTAATCATTAGTCCTGAAGAAGGTGTCTTATCCGACTAAGCACCGAAACGCGTCGACAACAATGTTCTTTTACTATGTTTTCTAATGTTTTTATACTGTAAAATTTGGAAGAAAAGTATATGTATGTACTGATGATGATAGTGTATGGAAAACCTGTGTGAGCATTATACTTGTGTCTTCTTCTTTTTTTAATAAATATGACTTTTTGATACAATTTTGTGTTTATATGTATATATAATTTTGACGTTATTGTAATACACCTACAAGTTAAACTGTTTCTCGACAGGAGTCTGGTACTATTGGTTGGATCTACTATATGAGAATTATAAAATAACCACAGAAAGGAATCCCCCCTTTTTTATTGAAGCTTATTTGCACCTGCTGCAGCTTCACTATTGCCCTGGTGTGGCCAAAGGTCGCACATGACATAGGCGGCCGGCTCCCGAGGTCCGGCGGAACTTTTTTCCTTTTCCTTTCTGCTTCTTTTCCTACAATCCGTTTCATCTGAAGACACGACCAGGTCCCTGAATGTGTGCAGGGGGACGCTATTGATTGAATGAAAATGGCGGCTTGACACAAAGCTGACTCAAGCGTTGCTGTTGATGCTATACAGACAAAAATTGGTTTTCAGTTTGTACATTCTTCAAGATTTTTTTTTCTATCCAAGTCTGATTGAGAGTTTGTAGAAAAATGGCTTCAGATTTTCCACATACTACTCTTCAACATTCTTCCTAAATGTAACAATGTGAAACTCACTAGGAGAACGGCTGTTTCTGTTTCCTTTCAAAATGCTGCCAACAATATTTTCTGAATGGAAGACACCATCTTGTAGCATAAAGGGCCGAAAGGGGTTCTGGTCTGGCCGATGGTTGGTGGAGACATTTTGACTATATCTTGGACCTGCCCGGCCTCGCACAAAATGGCGCCGGTATAAATGGGACTCGTAACTCCTTGCCCGCAAATGTATATCTAGAAAATGTTATTGTAAGTGGCCCTGTCGTATTTTAATTACAAAATGTACGTCCACCGATTCCGCAACTGTTAGACACCTTTGTTCTTGCAACCTAATGGCCCGCTCGTTACGTTCCTCTACAGTGTAAATGTCTCCTCATCATATACGATTTCAGTTTGCTCCGTGGCCGGCCCACGTGGTTATAGGCCCGTATTTGTATACTGACATTTTCACAATAAAGGTTTTTAAAACAAAACACGGTAGTAGTATTTACATTGGTAAAGTTTTTACTTTTAGTCACTGTTTTCGAATCAGTAAAAGGCAAGTGAAATAAAGCAGTCCAATTACATGACGGATAAAAGGTATAATATGTAGGAACGCAGTAAAGATAAATGGTCAAGGGCAGTTGTGTTTTTCATTTCTGCAACATAAAGTGATCGATAAGAATCTGATAATCAGGCGTATCGGCGACTAAGACAGCAGGCCGAATCTCTTTTACTCAACGGCTCCGTCATGGAAGGAAGAAACGCCCTTTTTCTCGAAAAAGGAATATATTTTACTTGCAGGACAGTTGTAAATTTTCCGGGAAAGTACATTAGCCTGGAATATTATAACATATATGTTTTAAAAAAAATAATGTTCGAAAACAATAAAAAGCGTAATTTTTAGGTCATATGACCAAGCTTTTCATCATTAAAATAACAAAAGCAAAATGAACCAATGAAAAGTTTTATTAACAAGTCACATGACCTGTTATGCTTACGTTACGCGCTGCGCGCCGCGCCTCCGATCACTTCCGGGTGCGCTAACGCGGCGTGTCATATTACGCATTACGCGACAACGTAGGTCAAGAATATAGTCAAAATGTCTCCACCAACCAGCGTTCGGAACACAACCCCTTTCAGCAGTCCAAAAAGTTCTGTTAAATGACAACAGAGGGGACAGGCAACAAGAACCATCAGTCAAAGAGGGGAGGGCAAGTTCTTCTCTTCCGGGTCATGTTGGGGCGCTACCGGAACTGATCGAATTGGTAGTCTACAGTGTTTCTGGATGTTTCAGACTAAAGCTGGCGTCAGCATGAGAGCACTACCATCTCGTAGCTCCGTCGTGGCCATTCCACGAGCAATCATGGCAGCCGCTTCCCACCAGAAGCCTGCGGGAGTCGGAGGCCCCCAAGACTTTTGGAGAATCTTCACGGCTGAGGGGACGCTTTCGAGAATGGGACCCAAGCCCTATCAGGGAAGCGTCCGAGTTCAAAGGTGTCCCAGGGCCATTTTAGTGGACCAGGCCCAAAACCGAAGAGCCGGCCGCCATTTTGAGAGTCCTGTGGCAGCCGCCTATCGCTGCACCGCAAGAGCGGGAGCAACTCAACTACATGATGAGCGAGACGCTGTAGTCGCAAGAGCGGGCGGTAAACAGCCGAATGGCGGAAGAGGCACAGTGTAGCAAAAGCGGGCGGAATGGCAACTGAAACGGTAAAGGGGCGCCCCACTACAGCGTGTCTTCAGGTCAAACGGATTGTGGGACAAGGTCCAGAATTGAAGAGTCATCAAAAGGCAAAAAGTTCCGCCGGACCCCGGGAGCCGGCCGCCTATGTCGGGGGCGATCTCAGGCTACACCAGTGCTATAAGACTTGGGGAGGGTGTCGGAGCCAAGCGTCTTCTCCGAGTCCATGGCCATCACACCGCCCCTCAGGGGCCTCCGTCAAGTTGTTTAGGAAGGTAACATATCACATTGTTTTCTAATGCAGTCAGGTCCACAAACGACACTCACTTACTTTGAGAATAGTGAAGCTGCAGTAGGTGGAAATAAGCTTCAGACAGTGTTACAAGCACTGCTCAGAACTCTTAACTATGGCACCCAACATCCAGAACTTATGCCATTTGAGAATGGCAGTGACATTGAAGCAACTCAGGGACCAAAACCATTAACGTACTTTCACGTATGAAAATCTTACTTGGGGAGGGGGCAGGAGCGAAGCGCCCCCTCCCAGTCCGCGCCACCACACCGTATGTTGAAAATCTGAAGCCATCGTTCTACAAAGTCAACCAACCTTGGATTGAAAAATCTAGAAAAATGTACAAACTGAAAACCAGTTTTGGTCTGCATAGCATCAGTAGCAACGCTTGCTATCAGAGTGCATGAGTTTCATGCTCGATCGATTGAGCTAGCCGGATCGGGCAATAAAAAGTATAAAATAGTTATGTAAATAGTTATTTAATAAAATGTTTTACCCTGTTTCTTTGCTGGTGTGTTGTCTATATTTTTAATATTTGCATAGGGTTTGTCGTTATTTTGGGCGGGGTGGGTGACGGAGTCGAGCTGTCTTGCAGCCCTCATGGTGTGGAGCTCAGTTCATCTCACTATTTTCGTATTTCTCATGAAGGGTTGTTCCTAATATTTCTATTTTAGCGAGGTCAAAAAGAGATCCAATAAGTGGCCTACTGATTTTGCTCGATTACTTTTATTTTTTTACACGATTTTTCACTATCTGCAAAGACTAAACAGAGTATTGCGACTTTGTGCTTGTTTGTAAATAGAGAATGATCCAAAGAGAACCAATTCTAAAACAGTAAATGGTTGGATAACAATCAATCAAATGGAGAGACAAGCAGGCACGACGGATTACAACGGGGGCAAAGGCCTGCGTTAACTACCGTTCACTATCTGCAAAGAGAGAGTACTACTAAGAGAAAAGAGGGGAGGGGGGGGCAGCGTTCAAAGCACATCAGCGCGCATAAATACGAAAATGTTTTTATCTATCACGTACTTGACATTTTAAAGCTTTTCATATTTGCTATTAAAAAACCAATGAAATTCCCAGAAAAAACCATAGGTTATAGTGGATATATAGTTAGGCATTTGCATTTACAAAACCTTGAAAATTCAATGAAAAAACCATTGGTTTTAGGCCATATATAGTTAGGGATTTGCATTTACAAAACCTTATTTTACTCGCATAAAACCATTGAAATTCCATATATAGTTATAAGCGCTAACTATATATCGCGCACCCGCAATCCACTGCTGATGATGTCACATATTTCATCATTCATGACATGGTTAGTGACATCACTGATGACATCACTGATGACATCTCAAATGACATCACTGATGACATCACTGAAAACATCTCATTTGACATGACTGATAACATCACTGATGATATCATTCATGTGATAATACCATGAACCTCTTCAGACTCTAATATAACCTTAGATACAATCAGTGTAAACAGACAGTCACAGACTGTCACTCATCCATGGAGTTACTCACACACCTAGTCAGTTATGCCAAAAATCAATCACACCTCCATTTTCTCAACTATACAGTTATACACACCTTACTTATTCAAACATATACTAACACATATTTACTTTACTCTCTTATACAATCTCTGATACATGTTCACAATGATCCATACAGCCACTCACACATTCACTGGCTCTTATGCACAGTTATTTATAGATGTCAACTCTCACATGTACTGTGTTTTACATATGTACTTAATTTGACATGTAGCACTGAGATATCCATTCACTCACTAATACACTCATGCACAGTCAACCGCCCATACAGCTGTTTGCACATGCACTTTTGAATCTATACATATAGTGAATCAACTACTCACACATCTATGTACAGAGTCACACACCTTCCAGCCACCCATACGCACACACTCAGTTTCCCATACAAATACTTGGACAACCAATCAATAACCCATACAGTTACTCATATAGCTACTGATCAACATATGCAGCAGTTTGTAGAACAACAGATATAATGATGCACAAATTAAAACAGTTTAGTCACTAACCCATGCACTCAGTGAGACACATTTAATCACTCACTCAATCAGTCAGTCATGCACCTAGTAAATCCTTCATCCAGACACTTATATATCCACTCATTCTTCAATATGTAAAACATATTTTAACTTTACAGAAACATACAGTCACTGGATGTTGTAATCAGTGATGTCATCAGTGATGTCATTTGAGATGTCATCAGTGATGTCATCAGTGATGTCACTAACCATGTCATGAATGATGTAATATGTGACATCATCAGCAGTGGATTGCGGGTGCGCGATATATAGTTAGCGCTTATAACTATATATGGAATTTCAATGGTTTTATGCGAGTAAAATAAGGTTTTGTAAATGCAAATCCCTAACTATATATGGCCTAAAACCAATGGTTTTTTCATTGAATTTTCAAGGTTTTGTAAATGCAAATTCCTAACTATATATCCACTATACCCTATGGTTTTTTCTGTGAATATATATATATATTTAGAAATTAAGAAACTATATTTTTGTATGTTTTCTAATGATATTCATGTGAAGGGATTTTTTTTATATTGTTGTACTTACAATTATAAGGACAGGAAATCGATATTTTTGTAAATGATTTTTGGGACACACTGTTTCTGTTACATGACTTTGTTCATTCTGATATTATGATAGTGATCCATTACATAAATTATGGGACTTATAATGATGCCGGTCAGGACACCGCCTAGGTGTAGGGACCGACGGACCTGAGGTCGGCGGTTCCGAGCGCCTCATTACGAAGCAACCTAACACTGTTCGGTTGGATTCCCACTGTTCTCTATGGGAGTTTGTGTTACGGCCATAAACCGGCCACAGCACAGTTTCCTATGGAAAAATGGGTGTGTGTGTAAAACCCTTCACCATGTGGCAGGCACCCCATGGTGCCTGCCATACAAGTGCAGGGTTTTACATGGGGATATAATAGGTATCCCCTCCAACTGTAGGCTGCGGAGACAACCTGTGTCAGAAAGGCTGTGGGAAACCTACATTGTAATCCATACAGCGGAAACTCCATCCATAGGGGTTTATGGGGCAGTTCTGACTGACTATACTCCGAGAGCCAGTCGGAACCGAGTCGGATGACCGGCGAGTTTACGTTGAGACCGCCGACATCATAATTGGGCGGTCAGACTGCAATCCGACCAAGTCAGTCGGAAAGCCTCTGACTGCGGTCGAAAAGCTTCCAAATAGTGGTCGGAGGCTTTCCGACTGACATCGTAATCGGCCCTTAAGTGTGCTAGCACTGATTGCACATGGCTTATCTACTTTGCAAATGCATAGAGGGGATTAGAGCATATCCAGTTTATTGAATGTTGCTTAGATAAGATCCTCCGCCTCTTTATTAAAGTTATTTTACACACATTCTAAGTCACACAATTGAAACTCTTTGTTTCATGAATAGTATGTAAATTTTATAGTATATATTTCTAAGCATTGTGACATTCTAGTATTTTACACGAACCCTTACTTGGCATTTTTAATATGCTGGACTTTTTACCTATGAATTTATGGGTGCTTATTCCTGCTCTTTCCAATCCCAAGTGTATGCAACCCACTTCAGCAACACAGAAACATTAATAAACAAATGGTAACAGTAATCCACCAATAACTTAATATGTATCACCTCCTCACTAGTGTGTCAATGTCATGGGTGCATTAACCTGAAGTATTCTGTACAAGAGTGAGCACTACATCATCCATTATCTCCTAGGTGATTTCTGACATTGTGCCTCTCATCCCCCATCAGTCTCATTTTTTCCTAGGGAAGGCTGCCATACATTGCTTTCTGCACTATCCCTCCATTGATTTTGTAGTGACAGCCCTTCAAAAATACCTCTTTTTGAGCGACCCTTCCATCCCTTCTTTTCCATTGACTACTGCTTCCGTGGCACTGTCACTCTTCTCCTCCCTTCTTACCTCTCTGCCATTGGCCTCCTTGTTGCTTGTGCTTGTCCTGTGACCTATTGTTTAGCTTGCATTCTAGGTCTCTGTCATCCATCTGGCATCATTGATACTTGTTTAGTTTTCTGCGACTCCCCCCCTTTTCACATCCCACTATCTCTACTATGAGTCTACCTGGAGTTGTGTGCAACTCGTTTCCTTCTCATGGTTTTACCACTTACTATGGAGAAAAATTATTGACATTACCATTTGCTATGCAGTTACATTATGTCATCCTTTTATTTCTTTCAGTTTTGGGCAGGCAGTGCAGTCTCTACCTTCTTTTTACTCTTTTTTTTGTAACAATGCTTTTACTTTATTCATGAGCTTTGATTTCTGGGGGCGCATGATTGAGTCTTACTCCAAAATGACAGACACATATCAGGTACGCAATGCAACACAGCAAGCCACCCTAGCTGCACTGTGTGAAAGCGGTACAAAAGGGGGTGGATTAAACCCAGATCTGTTGACTGGGTGTGAGTATTTGATTGGTTCAGATGCTCCATCCATCACCACCCCCTTTTGTACCGCACTGTGTGAAAGGGCAGGAATGTGCAGTATTTAACATCATACAGTGCATTCCTGTCCTTTCTATGCACTGGCACACTCTTGGCTTCTAGAGCCAACGCAGGAGCCCTGGCACCATGCCTGGGCTCCTGTGTTGTAAGCAGGATTGTTTTTGTGCTGGAAGGGACACCTTCCTGTACAAAAACAATCATCTGTGGTGTTTTTTCTCTTTGCAGCACAGATAGAAAAAGAAACAAGCATTGGAAATGCAATAGGTCTCGCATTAGGAAAGTTTGAGCTATTGGTCTTATAAATTACCATTTTTTTATTTATGTGTTGTTTTTTAAAATAGCTAAATGAATAGCTTTGTCATTTACAATGCCGATAGATATAACTTTCGCAAATGTGACACCTACAGCATTTGTAATGCAACATGTTTTGTATTTACGTGACTTAGATGTATTGATATTACAAATAACAATGGCTTTTAGTTTTTTTTTTAAATTAATACTTAAATAATGTATTTAATTTGTAGTGGCAATAGCTTAAACTTTTGTAAATAACTTTTGTGAAGATTATGTTCAGTGTTTTTTATTGTGACGAAAATCCAAGAACAGAAGTGAAATATTAACATATTTTTGTGATTTGTAATAAAGCTTGAAAGCTTGAAAACAGCTTGAAACATTGAAAGAACATATTTGAACGAGTGATGCTGTGGGGGTGGTGAGTGATGCTGTGGTTGCGCTGAGTGATGCTGTGGTTGCGCAGAGTGATGCTGTGGTTGCGCTGAGTGATGCTGTGGTTGCGCTGAGTGATGCTGTGGTTGCGCCGAGTGATGCTGTGGTGGTGATGAGTGATGCTGGGGTGGCACTGAGTGATGCTGGGGTGGCTCTGAGTGATAATGTGGTGGTGCTGAGTGATGCTGGGGTAGCACTGAGTGATGATGTGGTGATGCTGAGTGGTGCTGTGGTGATGGTGAGGGGTACTGAGTAATGCTGGGGTGGTGCTGAGTGATGCTGTGGTGGTGCTGAGTTGTGCTGTGGTGGTGCTGTGGTGGTTCTGTGGTGGCACTGTTAATGTGGTGGTGCTGAGTGATGCTGGGGTAGCGCTGAGTGATGATGTGGTGATTGATGCTGAGTGGTGCTTTGGTGGTACCGAGATGCTGAGTGATGATGTGGTGATGGTGAGTGGTGCTGAGTGATGCTGAGTGATGATGTGGTGATGGTGAGTGGTGCTGAGTGATGCTGGGATGGTGCTGAGTGATGCTGTGGTGGTGCTGAGTGGTGCTGTGGTGGTGCTGAGTGATGCTGTGGTGGTGCTGAGTAATTCTGTGGTGGTGCTGAGTGATGCTGTGGTGGTGCTGAGTGGTGATGTGGTGGTGCTGAGTGATAATGTGGTGGTGCTGAGTGCTAATGTGGTGGTGCTGAGTGATGCTGTGGTGGTGCTGAAAAAATGCATCCAGCACCTGAGCCTAATGTCGTGTCTGCCGTCTTTAGTTAATTCAAAAATATTCACTATTAAAATGGTATCATGATCATAGGCGGTGCAGTTCCAATGTTTATAAACCTAAAACAATATCCTGTGTTGGACAACTGTAGGGTTTGCAGCGTCGTGCCAGAGGACAGAAATAATTACCCACAGTCAAAGTATAACAGATGAACTGTTGGCAAAGGTCCATCTCACATAACTGTAGCATGACTCGAAGCTCCCAGGGCCGCCAAGGAATGAATTGTTAGGACCAGCAAGTGAGAAAGGGTTTCGCAGGCTTTACTACACGGGGAGGCTGTACCACACCAGCATGAAATGAACAGGGAAAACATTTTCGAGAACAGCAATAAACAAGTGTTGGACACATTATTTTAGCTCGGTGGAAAAACTGAAATTACATATGATACTGTATGCAGTGCAAGATAATAGGAGCGAGCGTTTGTGCCACACAACATTTTAACTATATAGTCAAAAATAAGTCTAAAAGTGTATAACAATTCCAAATCGGAAACAACCTGGTCAAACTCGCTTCCTACATATGTACAGGTCGGTCCATATTTAGCTTACATGAAGTACAGCCAACAGACACCAACCACGTGTGGCAGAGAATGAAGGCGAGAATGTGCTAGCCTAACATGCTCTTGGCATTGCTGTGGGGAGGGGGAGGGGAAATGCGAGACACGGCCAAGACAGGATGTGGCATAACGACTAGAGCTGTCGCTTTTGAAGCTGGGGAACAGAGTTTGAGTCTCGGCGGGAGGGTCAAGATCCTGTGAATCTGGGCAAATCACTTAATCTCTCCATGCATAAAAAAAATGAATCTGTCTGTGTGCACTACAACTGGCTCATCATGTAAAGCGCTCCGATACTATCAAGCCGAGTTTGCGTTATATTAAAGTGAAGAAAAAACACAGGAGACTGAGTTCAAACACATGCACTTGTATGGAGTGTGGGGCCAAAAGGACGGCCTGGGAGGTGGGAGGAGAAGTAGGAGAGTGGTGCAGGCGGGGGCGGGGAGCTTAGCCTTTGAAGTCTGGGAGGCCATCAAGTGAAGTGATTAAATTAGGGGAGAAGAAATGCCTGAGGCAGAGCGCACGCTGGGGGATGCCAGCATGACTCGAAGCTCTCAGGGCCGCCAAGGAATACGTTGTTAGGACCAGCAAGTGAGAAAGGGTTTCGCAGCTTTACTACACAGGGAGGCTGCACCACACCAGCATGAAATGAACAGGAAAAAACATTTTCCAGAACAGCAAAAAACAAGTGTTGGACACATTATTTTAGCTCAGCGGAAAAACTGAAATTACATATGATACTGTATGCAGTACAAGATAATAGGAGCGAGCATTTGTGCCACACAACATTTTAACTATATAGTCAAAAATAAGTCTAAAAGTGTATAACAATTCCAAATCAGAAACAACCTGGTCAAACTCGCTTCCTACATATGTACAGGTCGGTCCATATTTAGCTTACATGGAGTACAGCCAACAGACACCAACCACGTGTGGCAAAGAATGAAGGCGAGAATGTGCTAGCATAACATGCTCTCGGCATTGCTGTGGGGAGGGGGAGGGGGAGGGGAAATGCGAGACATGGCCGCCAGGACAGGATTTGGCATAACGGCTAAAGCGGTCGCTTTTGAAGCTGGGGAACAGAGTTTGAGTCTCGGCGGGAGGGTCAAGATCCTGTGAGTCTGGGCAAATCACTTAATCTCTCCATGCATAACAAGTTGGGCGGCACGACAGGGGCAGAAAAAAAAAGCGGCTGCGAAATTATAGTAAAAAACGCGGCCACGAACAAACGGAAAGTGCCATTATTGGGTGATACTGTGGGTCAGCCAAACATCAGATAAAGTAAACATGCGTGGCTTACCAAGGTCCATTAGATGAGGTAAATGCAACTAGAAAAATAAAGAGAAAGGTAGGCGATTGTCAGAAGAAAGATGGGAGGAGAAGAGGCACAAAGAGAAACGGGGACTGTAGTCAGGTAGCGACCTTAGAAGCGACATACAACAGCAGAAACTGGTCGAAGTCTAAGGGTATGAGCGTATATGAGCGTGGCCGTAAGCTTGTAAGCCAAAGGGCTAGGGCTAGAGCTGGTGAGCTAATTCTCGCAAAGGCACAAGGAGAGTGGCAGGCGGGTGCAGAAAAAAATAAAATGTAAACGCTCTGCAGGAAAGGCGTTATACACTTATATTCGGGAGTGAAAAAGTAAGATCAAGGTATGACTTAGTTATGCTAGACAAGTCGGGCGGCACAACAGGGGCAGAAAAAAAAACGCGGCCGCGAAATGAAAGTAAAAAATGCGGTCGCGAAATGAAAGCCTTTGATGCAGCAGGGGGCGGAGCGGATACCTTTGAAGAGCTGCTGGAGGCACCAAGCTGGGGAACAGATGGCTGGCTTTGATGTGCACAAGCTTTTTAGGTCAATGCGCTTGCGCAGTGAGCTTGCTTTTCACGGGCACAGCATCAAATCGTCCGTTTGGTTAAGCTCTCGATAACCCCCTATATCTCTCGCCAGCTCAATGCGCAAGCGCATTGGCAGGCGAGACCTAAAAAGAGGAGAAATTAAGATATTTCTCTTCTTTACGCCTCACCTGGGGAGGCACAGCATTGTGACGCATTCCCACGCCTATCAGTAATGGTAAATCTGAGAATACGCCAAGATCCATTGGTGGATACGTGGGAACACCTACGATCTACCCATGGAATGCCTCCCCAAGTCAGGGTAATGCAACGCAGTGATTTGAGCTGCGTTGTGTTACTCTAGATTTCTGAAGCCTCACAGGGCTATGCAAGGAACCCTTGCATGGCTTGATAATCTTACTTTAGTGTTGTGTTGCCCTTGTTCGCACATGAAAAGGGCGGTGGAGAGTCAACAAAGAGCCTCCCTGTGCCCCTGGGCCCGGGGGTGCATGTGGGGTGGGCACATATAGTGAGTGACCTATGTTCTCTGTAAGGTGCGCGTGTGCGTAGGCACCTTACACTTTCACAGCAACCAGCACCTCTGCAGGAGCGCACAACAGCTTAAGGCAAGGAGAGAAAGACTTCCCCAGCTGCTCATTTAAAAAGAATGTGATTCTGATGAGGCATCTCAGGGTGGCAATGTGACGAGGCAGCTATTTATGTAAATACGCTAATGCAATCAACACCTTTACAAGCCCTTTTGATTGAAAGGACTTGACGAGGTGTTAAGTGTATTAACATGTCAACAGGCTGCAGTGGAGACACAGGTACACTGGTCTATGGGGCCATCAGGCTGATCTTACAGGCAGTTTTTTTTGGCTGTTTGTGCATGGCTACAGTAACAAGCATTGGCAAAGCCAATAGGTTTCGTCTATGCAAGATCTATTGGTTTTGTCAATGTTTTATTAGATCTGCTGCAAAGCAGCACACGCTTAAAGTAAAGAAAAAAAGTGCTGCAGCCAGTGTTGACTACGTCATAGCAATTATTTTCTCTCTTTAAGCCATGTTGCCTATACTGCTATGTAGTATAGCTAAAAAAGCGTTGACAAATCCAAATAGCTCCTGGGTATGTGGGTGCTATTTGGCATTGTTTAATGCCTTTGCTGAATTAGACAAGATTACTTTGACGCACTGACAGGCTCTGTGAAAAACTCATACTGCGTTTAGCCTCAACTCCAGAGCTCTCAATCGTGGCCCATTATAAACATGGTTTAAAACCAACAACGATTAAGAGCTTTGGCTTTAAGCCTCAGTGCACTCTTTTTTATTAGTGCCTGTCAGTGGGTCAAATATTCACCCCACCACTTCGATTTCTTAGCAGCCACCTCTGATAAGCAGGGATTGTTAGACCCCATAAACACCTAATAAAAGGCACAAAGATTGCCCTAAAGTGAGAACCAGCTTATATTTTGCCAAATGGTCATCACCATCTGCTCATATAAATGTATCTTTTAAGTTTGCTCAAGTAAAAAAGCCTCTTCATTCAGTTCTTTGCTTTTCTATCATATTTCTTTTTTTTTTTTTGAAAGTTTCTTTATTAGCAGGATATATGAAGTTATAGTAAGCAGAGCATAACAGTTCGGTACATAAGTCACATATTTGCATCATATTTCTTTTTTAACAGTAGCTGAGACAAAAAAGGAGACCCTACTCGGGCCCACAAGATTGATATAGGCCCAGGTCCCTTTACGAAGATAAGAGATAATTAGTTAAACAGAAACAAAATAATAACGTTTCAGGTCGAATCAGCCACAATTTCTTTGCAGTTTATAACAAAACAAAAATCCAACCAGCAGCCAAATCAGAAGATTTTACTTTAAAACGTTTTCCCTCACCAGATAATTATAATCTTTATTTTATCAAATTAGAATCAAAATGACTCATTATGAGTACAATCTACAAGCCCTAGTTAAATTTTGACCAGAAATATAAAAAGTCTTATACTACTGCCATGTGTGCATTCCAGTGTCTCACATTACGGTATTACTTGTATGCCCATACGTCCATTCTGCATTTCTAGGTTAGAGCTCTAACTCTTTGAAGAATTAAAAAAGAAACAGACCCAATGAGATCATCACCACAGAATCATGGGAAATAGAATAAGGAACAAATTAGCAAGCAATGATGATTTTTTAATGCTTCTTGTCTTGGTCTGGTATGAACTGATGGCCTCTAGGTAAACTATACTGCAGCACTGTGGAAAATGACTGAGTTATTCAGTAACATTGTATTATAAAAAAAACATTGGACCATTCCATAACAACGGTGTGGCAAAGCACTGAGCTACCCAATGCAAGACCTGTGCCAAAACATAGAACCAACCAGCTCCAACATTGCACCAAACCATTGACCTATGTAGTGACAATGTTCTGCGAGACCAAAGTGCCACCCACTATAACACTGTGATTGATTATTATAACTGTCAAATAACAATATTTACTAATGTATTATGCCCCAAATAAACGCTGTGCCACATAGTTTGCAGGTTGAACTGCAAACATCGCTGCGCTGGCGCTTGGCAGCGAGTAAGGACTGCTACAAGCGTTATCTTTAATCTTTGTTTTAGCCTGCATTTTAAAATTGTGTAATTTCACTTGTACTCTGCTCGCTCACTCCCCGGTCCACCGCAGCAACCAGTGCTGTTTGTTGTGGAGGGAGGCAAGCGGTACCCCTTCCTGGTTGCTCCATTCTAGGCGGCCATCTTAGGTGGGTTGACGTGCTAGTCTCCCACTCCGCCTAATCTATTTAGCCCCGCACCTTCCCGCGCAGCGGTGACGCGCAGCGGTAGCGCCGTAGACGCGCCGAAGAGGCGCCAAAGAGAAGCCAGTCTGCGCCAGTCCACGTCCAGACGCTTCCTGCTTGCTGGCGGCCAGGCTCATTCACAATGGTTGGGCCCCTACTTTCCTATGACTCCTCATCGCTTCTCGCCCTACGTCCTTGCCCCAATCTGTTGTGCCGTCACACGTTCCTCCCATCCCTTACTGAGTACCTCTGTAAAAGTTGTAATTGGAGTCCATCTCACACCTGCCATTCACCCCCTGGTCAAGAATGGAGAATGTTCCTCCTTAACTGTAGGTCCTTATGCAAACATTATACCGAACTGCACTTACTGATTGAAGAGCTCAAACCTGAGGCTCTCTTCCTAACTGAAACGTGGCTTCACACAGATAACGATCCGACTACTGTATGGGCCACCCCACAAGGATACACGCTTAAAAGACTGGATCGCCAGACCGGGAGAGGTGGTGGATTGGCCATCATTTATCGAGACAGCTATAAATGCCGTATTACCCCCACCACCTCACCAACTTGTGAGAGCTTCCATTTTTCACTAGAATTCTCCTCCACTACCACCTTTTCTGGCATCCTAATCTATCGCCCACCTGGCGCGCTTAACAATTTCATTACAAAAATAACAGACCTTGCTGCAAGCCTCGTGTTGTCCTCGCCCAATTTCACTTTTTTTGGGGATCTTAACTTACATCTAGATGATCCTCACGACACTACAGCTAATAATCTTCGCTCCAACTTACAAGCCTTGGATCTACATCAAAAGGGCTTTCACGCAACTCATAATAGGGATCATCTTCTTGACCACATCTATAGCAATATAGACGCCCTTGTGGTGGATCCCCCTACACCACTACCCTGGACTGACCACTTTTCGATACCTTTCACGTGGCGCACAAACCCCCCTCCCTCGACTCTCCATCCTGCCAGACATCGAGGTAGGAAGTGGTCCTCAATCCCCCTCCCTGCATGGGAAGACGCCCTTGCTAGAGACCCACCTAGGAAGGTAACGAATCCCAACACAGCCACCAACAATTTCGATGGCTGGATCTCTAGCACACTCGATCTGGTCCTCCCCATACAATCCAGTAACTCCATAAAAAGACCCAAAGCAGCCCCATGGTACACACCTGCCCTTAAGACCATGAAATTAGCTTGCCGGAAAATCGAGAGAGCCTGGAGACAGGACTACTCCCAACTCAGGAAAACTGAATACAGAGCTGCCATTAAGCTCTACAAACAGGAGAAAAAGGTGGCACAAGCTTCTTTTTACGGTGGCAAAATTAACGCAGCCGCTAATGCCCCAAGGGAAATTTTTAAAATTGTCAAATCCCTTATTTCACCCCCTGCTGAGTGTCCCTCCGCCGAGGGTGCCCAAAATCGTTGTAACGATTTGGCCGTTTTCTTTTCCAAAAAAATCGAGACCATATACTCCTCTTTTAGGGACGCTAACAATGATCCGAAACCCCTCGTATCTACAACTTCCGATTCCTCTGTCCTTTGTACGCTTGATACAATCCCACTTTTGGACATTCCTGCCTTTGATAAACTCATCCCCAAAATTACCTCTGGTTCCCCCAACGATCCAGCACCCCCTCAGACCCTCACTAAGGTCACGGACATTATTCGCCCGGTCATATTGGACGTTCTCAACACATCCATCACCTCTAAATCCGTACCACCTCCATGGAAGTGCGCGATGGTGAGGGCTCTGTTGAAGAAGCCCAACCTCGACCAGAACAACTTGGCGAACTACCGTCCCATCTCCTTACTCCCCTGGCTGAGCAAACTGCTTGAGAGGCACGTAAATAACACCTTGATGAACTATTTGGAGTCTAATAGTCTTCTGCAGGCCTCTCAGACAGGGTTCCGTCCTCTGCATGGGACTGAAACCGCTCTCCTAGCGGTGACGGAAGAGGCAAGAGCTGTGTTGGACCGGGGCGGAAAAGTCGCCATCATCCTTTTAGATCTCAGCGCCGCGTTCGACACGGTGAACCATGTCACGCTATTACAACGACTGGCGGACATGGGCGTGTCGGGCGCGGCCCTGGAATGGCTGACATCCTTCCTGGCTGACCGTTTCTTCCAGGTCTTTGAGGGCGAGGCGGTGTCTCCTTAACACCCACTCAGGTGTGGGGTCCCTCAGGGCTCCTCCCTGAGCCCTACCCTGTTTAATGCCTACATGGAACCCCTAGACAGGATAGTCCATCCCTTCGGTGTGCGTATCGTCACCTACGCGGACGATACCCAACTGGTGGTCTCTCTAGACCACTCTGAGGGATCGTCCCACACCTTAGGCCCCTGTCTGGAGGCTGTTGCCAGATGGATGCAATCTTCCTGCCTAAAACTTAACGGGGAGAAGACAGACGTCATCTTATTGGGCAATCCTTCTCCCTCTGTTCTTGCATCCATCTGGCCACCATGTTTGGGCCTGCCCCCCGTCCCCAAGTCCCAAATAAAAAGCCTCGGGATCTGGTTCGATAAAGCTTTGGACTTTTCAGTCCAAGCCACAAAGACCGCCGCCACCTGCTTTGGGCTTATGAGGATGTTGCGGAAGGTGCTCCCTCTGCTCCCATTCCAGGCAAGGAGGATCCTAGTCCAGGCCCTCATACTCTCCCGCCTGGATTACGGGAATGCCCTCTACATGGGAGCTCCGACCTTTGCCACCCAGAAGCTCCAAGTCACACAAAATAGTGCGGCCCGCCTACTCTATAACCTCCCTCGCTGGCAGTCAGCGAGGAATGCCCTAAGGGAGCTTCACTGGCTCCCTATGGTGGCAAGAGTACAATTTAAGGCTATGTGTATCCTACACAAAGCCTTTCATCGCACAGGTCCCGCCATTCTGCATCCCTTGGCTACTCCCTACGTCCCGTCCCGTTCCCTCCGTTCCTGCACCCTCCGGCTGGCCACTTCTGCCAGGGTCAGGAAAGCTCGATGGGGAGGCCGCTCTTTTTCCCATACTGCGGCCAAACTCTGGAACACCCTCCCTCTATCCCTTCGAGGCAACAGTAACCACCTGTCCTTCAGGAAAGCCTTGAAAACACACTTGTATGTCAAATTCTGCTGACCTGCCCTGAGCCTGCGTTAAGCAAATTCAGTCACAAGCGCTACGAGGCCTCCGGGTAGTTTAGCGCTATACAAGTGCAATTTTCATTCATTCATAGTGAAGTAATCTATCAGCAACACTGTCTCAAAACTTGTTATCATGCAGTATAAATGCTGTGGAGATCATTGCACCATTAACTCAAGAATATTACAAATCATGAGCCATCTCAGTGTGCCTACTGTAAGAAATCACAGACATGTCTTGGTACGCTGACTTTGACAATCCATACAGTGATCAGGTACGAATATTTTGATTAATGTTTGTGGAATGTGTTATCAGGAGTCAGTCAAACTACTGTTGAGCCATCTAATAACAAAATATTGATAGACTATTGAGCGACAGTAGACCCAAACTAATAACATACTGAAACTTCAGAGATATCCAATACAGTGGCAATCCATGATCAATTACTGACAATACAATAAGTGGTTGGGCCATAAATGATATGTCAGTCAGAACTTCAGTTTATTTTTGTATCAATGTATTACTATTGCACCTACTGGCATCTTATTTTTTTAGGGTCTTTATATTTGGGGACACCCAAAGTTGACAACAATCTTTGATGTATGAGTCTCCCTGAGCGTTGTTGTGTTCACTCTGAATTGGACTCAATTGCTATTCACACATTCCTGGAAGTGTCCTGTGCAAAATACCATGCAATGTTACATCTATGGAACAGCAGTGTCATATATTTAGAGCCAGATGTAGCAACAGAATAGTCACAAAAATTGTTTGCAGATTGTACACCCTCTTTGGCAACCAATCTTTAATTGTATGATGTGATCTATATAATAATAGGCTGCTTTGCAAAATATCCAGTTGCAGGGGTTACAGAATAACGTGCCTAATGAATAGAAGTTAGACTGTTCCCTATTTGTGAATCCCTGTAATTGCTAACAAATACATGTTTGTGGTATACGAGGAACAACAAACCACCATCCTTGTGTTTGCATTATGATGCATTAGGAAAGTTGTTTTAGGCTGTTGGTGTTCCTTAAAGGAACCAATAAGACCTTTTTTTTTAAACCCCATTCGGGAATACATTAGGAGAGTAGGCAGTAATCCTCTAGACTACTGCCTACCTCCCATAGCCCACTGAAGCTGCTGACACAATTCCCCTTATCAAATCAGTTACCACCACCTTTGATGTGTCAGTAACGGCTCAATGGTTTACAACTGAAATAGCAGTCTCCAAACATTGGCGCTCACAATTAGGAGGGGTCACCACTTTCATTCCCCTACCAATTGAGATTCACAATGTATCACAAAGCCCATTTTGTGAGTCGGAAAGGCGTTTATGGCTTGTAAAATGGGTAGTACGTAGGTAAACTCTTTGGGGTCAGATAATCTGTGATTTTGCTAATTGCAGGATTCATGACTGCAAAAGGGCATTGTACATCTGGCCATAGAAAAGACCAAAAAAAGAAATAAAAATGTTAAGTAATGGGCTTTTTTCAGTTGAACATGATTTACTTTCTGAATTATTACAGCTTTTCCCAGCAAACGGCCAAACAGAGAAAAATGTTGTGGTGGGAAAATTTGCCACAATAGAGGCTATCTGGACGGTGATCTTTGTGAGTGCGTTTGTCAAAGAGGCTACTATGGTAATTATTGTGGTAAGTATTCTAGCCCTATACCTTTATGCACGCTCAAGGGTCCCTGAATAGAGTGGGAATCCAAAATACATTTCTTGACTGGGTTACATAAAGAAGCAGTTTTTTCATAAATTATTTTTATTTATGATTGTGCATCAGCAACTTGTGTAATATATTGATGGTGGTTTGTAATTAAAACTATATTTGAAACACGCATTTGAAATGCATATATTATTAAGATTAGCCAAAGGTTAAGTTAAACTAAATAAAACATATACGTCACCAACAAATAGCATTTAAAACATTTGTATTAATTAAAAACAGCACTGTTATTTTTTGTCAGAATATATATAGATATATATATATATATATATATATATATATATATATATATATATATATATATATATATATATATATATATATATATTACCTACTGGCGGTCGCCAGTAGGTATATATAGTTAGGATTTTTTCCCTATGGGATTTCTGAAAATTCTATGCCTAATAACTTTTGCGTTTGTGGACGGAATTGGCTGAAATTTTCAGGAAAATGGCACATTTTGTTTCTGAGCAGCCCTTGAAAATTTGGGGGGGTTTTGTGGAGGGGGGGCCGAGAAAAAAGGGGGGTCCCAAAACGCCTTTTTCCCATGTTAATTTCCATAGGGCGGTTGGACTCACTTTTAGCCCGAACGGCTGAATGGATTTTCACGAAACTTGGCAAAATTGTAGGGACTGTTAGCCCGATGTGCCTTTGCTAGGTCTCAATATATGTGCTTCAGTGGATTTTGAGAAATTAACGTTTAAATCAAGATATATATCTGTAACAGCGCTCCGGGCAGCGATCCGGTTAGCGAACCTTTCGCGTATCGGAACTTTGCGATGCGAAGCTGATTGGCCCTCCGGTGTCTGTCAACATTCTAAACAGTCCGGAGCGGCCGCCATCTTGTCTCTCGGTAGGATCGAGAGACAAGAGGAGGCCAAAACAAAGGGGGAAATTACCATAAGGGGGCATAGTAGATCCTCGTTGACCCCCTAGGTTTTATGTGGAGGTTTTAAAAGGGCCTAGGAGGGTCAAAAAAAAAAAAAAAACATTTTTTTTTGCGTGGTAAGCGCCAAGTTCGCGAACCGGAAAGCGTTCTGGGCAGCGAACTTTATGGATAAAAGAATGAAAGACTTTTCTAATACTGTATGTTAATTGTTTGTTGTTTTTCTTGTTTTTTTTGTTTTCTTTTTTTTAAAGTGTTTTTTTTATTTTGATTCTTTTTCATAATTTATTAAACTTTCTAACATTTCAGTGTCTGAAATGTCATTATTTTCTTGAAATATTGTTTGCAATCTGTGAGGTTGCAAAATGTCCTCATTTGCAAGGAGGACATCTACTGCTTGGACACATTGCAGCAGTTCATTATCCAAGCTTTCATCCATAAATTCCATGTCAATTTGTTCAATTAATTCCTGGCTGCTCTCTTGCAGGTCCATCTCAAAAGAAACTTGCTGCTCGCCTTCCATTTTGCCTGAAATTTGGATTAAAAAAATATATATTAGTAGAGATAGGGCACTGTTGGGATTAATTTTAGATAGGCAGTTTTTATCAGTGAATTTATCTTTTGGCAGTGTATAGTATGAGAGTGGAAATAGGACTATAAAAAAGTGTATGTGATTTAACCAAGACAAGCCTTACTCCATTGATAACTATAACAGAGAAGTGTATCTAAATACATTACTACTACAGAGGGATAGTGTATATCTAGCAGAAAAAGTCTACTATATTAAGTTATAGTGCACAATATATTAAATTTTAACTTACCTTCACAAAGAAGTTGAAGTTTTTTGAAGCTATTGAAATAGGAGGTACAACAAGAAGTAGTAGTCAAAATGGCTGTGTTTCCTTCTCTTCCTTTATATATATACAGGTATATAACCAATCAAATGTCAGGTAATAAAAGTAGAAAATGAAAGTAACATTTTCATTGGTTGTCAATTCCAACAATTCAGATGTGTTTTGTGAAGTAATTTACCTCACGGTACTTGGAGAGGTCTACAGGCTAAATGGCTAAATGAAATTTCAATGAAATTTGTGAGAATGGAAGGGATTGTTATGTAGTATGAGCTAATCTATATTTGGTGAGAGTGTCTCTAGTCGTTTTTCTGTAAATTACTTTCCCACCTTTTTTTAGGACCGCTTTCCGGAAAGCGGCCCGGTTAGCGAACCTTAAGCGTCACGGGAGTCCACCATTTTGTGTTTCGGTCGCATTAAGATACAAGATGGAGGGCAAATAATGTTTAGAATGGGTAGAAGGGGTCATGGTAGACTTATCTTGACCCCCTAGGTTTTCTGAGCGTGGCTGAGGAGGCTTATATGTGCGGAAAAATTTTTTTTTTAAAAAAATCCGCGAGGTTAGCTTTCGGTTAGCGAACCGGGTAGCGCTCCGGGGAGCGAATTTTGTGGAAAATTAGTGAAAAAAGTTAGAGAAAAATAATAATTGTGAGTGATCAGATGTAGGGTAGCTCTGAGAAGAGCTTTTGGGTTTATGGTACATTTAGGTACTTATAAGTAGGTACCAATGCACAGTCTTAAATTCAGAATGAAAATTCTGTTGCCCTCATCTGAGAAGTGAACTCCATCTCCTCTGTAGATATCTTGCATGTAGTAACGCAAGTTATTGTTGTACAGAGAGCCCATTCCATGGTCTCTCATGTAAGCTGAAACAGATTTGTTTACATGCTTCCTCGCTTTCTCAATTTGTGGACAAAATTGGTTGGACCACCTCCATTTCTGTCTTTGGCATATATTGGAATATACCAAGGCAGTTTGAGGAAAAAGTGCCATTAATTGCTCAAAGGTGTCCTTTAAAAGCATTTCCAGACCTACCCCTGTCAAAGTGCCCAAATCATTACCTCCACAGTGCACTATTAACAGGTCAGGTTTTGGCAAATGCATAAAGGTTTTCACCAATGGTATCAATTGGTGACATTTTAATCCTCTTTGGCCCAACCACTTAATTTCCACATCTTGTAAATTGAGGTTAGGTAAATTTCTGCTCTCAGCATACCTTTGAGCCCAGTGGATGTAACTATGTCCAACAATCCAGACCTTAAACATGGTGGGAGAAGGTTGTTCTGCAGTCAGATGAAGTGTGGTAATGAAAGGGCAGTTGAAACAGTAGGAGTTTCTAAAGAAAAAAAACTGTGGATTTACAATGCTAATGATTCATTAGCAGTGATTGGTGCATTTCCATTTCTGAAAACAGAAAGTTAGGGTGCATGGATGTGTTCTTTGAAACATGTAATTTGAATGGTCAAGGAAGAAACATTTAATGAAAGATTGCTCTGGATACGCAGGTGCACTGAGAGTTCAGAGTTCAATTGAAACATTGTTGTGTGAATTTGCAAACATGAGAGGTCTTCCAGGAGGTGGTTGCTATGGAAACAAGGGAGAGAGGGCAGAGGGGGGAAGGGTTTTGATTTGAAAAAAGTGAGGGAAGAGGTATGATTGGCTAATATGAGAGATATGTGAAATGAATATCTGTATTTCTGTGCTTTCAATAGCTGCAGCCTTTGGAGTGCATCCTTTTTCTTCTGCTGAAGACAATTTGGTGTATTTCTGAGACTGTTTTCAAAACTCAAACAATATTTGCTAAGGTGAGAAAAGATTTATTTAATTTAGATAGAGAATAGTATGATTTAAGGAGAAAATGATGAAGAAAGCTGTGTTTTTAAAATGTGGTTTTGTCTCTAGTGAAATACTAATAGAATTAGTTTTATAGAGAAATTGTAATTGCATATTTGGTGTAACATTCTGGCATGCAGTAACACAAGTTATTGTGGTACATGGAGCCCATTCCATGGTCTGTTATGTAAGCTGAAACAGATATGTTGTTTTTAAAAACGATTTAAGAAATCAACTACATTTCTGGATATGTACTGCTAGAGCTTCATAGGTTGTTTTGAGCCATATTTATAAGGTATTTGAGTGTCTAAGATGTTATGTTTTCCTTTTAAAATGTAAAGTGTTCCTCATGGGGCAAGTGTCTTGTAAATACGCTCCCACTTGTGCTTGGCAAATTTAGATTTTGATTATGGGAGTTACCTAGCCATGTTAATAGTGTCCCAAAAATGGTGCTAGGGCATTCCAGAAAACACTTTCATGTGTCTCAAGGACATTTTTAGTCATTTCTTCATGAATGCAGGTATACAATTGATTTATATGCTGTGTTTAGAAAACGAATTTTGAAATCAATTAAATTTCAGGATATGTACTGTTAGAGCTTCATAGGTTGTTTGGGGTCATATTTAGAAGGCATTTTAGTGTCTTTGATGTTATTTTTCCCTTTTTAAATGGAAAGCGTTCCTCATGGGGCCCTGAGCAGTTCTTAGCCATGTTATTTAATAGGAAGTGGATAACATGGCTAAGAGCATTTGCTGGAAAATGCATGAATATCGCTGACTTTTCTGCGATATTCATGCATTGCGGCTTTTTTTTTCGCATTTGCGAGCAGTTCTTAGCCATGTTATCCAATGGGAGGTGGATAACATGGCTAAGAGCATTTGCTGGATAATGCATGAATATCGTTGACTTTTCAGCGATATTCATGCATTGCGGCTGTTTTTAATCGCATTTGTGATAAACAATTACATTTCTTGATATGTACTTTTAGAGCTTCATAGGTTGTTTGGGGTCATATTTAGAAGGCATTTTAGTGTCTTTGATGTTATGTTTACCTTTTTAAATGGAAAGCATTCCTCTTGGGGCAAGTGTCTTGTAAATACGCTCCCACTTGCGCTTGGCAAATTTAGATTTTGATTATGGGAGTTACCTAGCCATGTTAATAGTGTCCCAAAAATGGTGCTAGGGCATTCCAGAAAACACTTTCATGTGTCTCAAGGACATTTTTAGTCATTTCTTCATGAATGCAGGTATACAATTGATTTATATGCTGTGTTTAAAAACGAATTTTGAAATCAATTAAATTTCAGGATATGTACTGTTAGAGCTTCATAGGTTGTTTGGGGTCATATTTAGAAGGCATTTTAGTGTCTTTGATGTTATTTTTCCCTTTTTAAATGGAAAGCGTTCCTCATGGGGCCCTGAGCAGTTCTTAGCCATGTTATTTAATAGGAAGTGGATAACATGGCTAAGAGCATTTGCTGGAAAATGCATGAATATCGCTGATTTTTCAGCGATATTCATGCATTGCGGCCGTTTTTTTTCACATTTGCAAGCACTTCTTAGCCATGTTATCCAATGGGAGGTGGATAACATGGCTAAGAGCATTTGCTTCAAAGGTTGTTTGGGGTTATACACCATTTTTGGGAAATTATTAACATGCCTATCTAACTTCCATAATCAAAATCTAAATTTGCCAACCGCAGGTGGGAGCGTATTTACAATAAATTTGCACCATGAAGAACGTAAAATAGCATACTAGACACTCAAATGCCTTATAAATATGACCCAAAACATCTTATGAAGCACTAGTAGTGCATATTTCCAGAAATGTATTGGTTTTCATTTAATGATTTACTTCATTGGTAGGCCTTCACATGTTTTTTTACCTTGGTTATTTTCAGTGAAAATGTTATCTGCAACCATGTGTTGGCCTCACCTCAAATAAACAAAACAGGTGATGGACTGAATGTGGATCAATGACACACATTCACCCCAGTCTAAAGATCTGGGCCTAAACAAATCTTTCGATAGGCTACATCTTATCGTCATCCTGAATTAATGATTTAAAATATTAGGGAGTGATTTATGAGTGTTGTATGCCTGTTTTGTACCATTGAGTGTCATTTTTGTGATGCAGTGCTGGTGGAAAACATTTGCTATGTTAAATAATTAGTAGGGCATTAAGTTTTAGATGACTGTTATTTATTTACTGTTTGGTAATAGTGGTTAATAACATTTTATATTATATTTTTCCACAGATTCAACTGCAGATTCTTTCATAGTTTGGAAAATGCCTACAAAAAACAGAATGAGAAAGGCGAGAAAACGTCAAAGACAGCAGGATGATGTTTTATTGCAGCAGTCCTCTTCCCCAAATACTTGTCAAAACAGCAAGAAAGGTCCGGGTAAGAGCACGAAATCATTCTTAAGAAATATTTGTAGTAAAAAAAGTTTTGCTCAAAAAAATGTTTCAGTTCACAAAAAGAAAAGTAATTTAAATGGAAAGGAGAGACCCATCACAAATGTTACTGGTAGAGGAAGAGATAACTCTGTGCATGATAGTAGAAGGAAACAACAGTTTAGGGACATTCGAAATCGAATGTTCCGTAATAGGATATTAGTTAATTTATTGAAAAATATTAAAAAGAAAGGCCAACAGAAAGCGGCATTTTATAAGAAGAAGAAAAATGTAGAGAAAATTATTGATCATGCTTTTGAAATTAAGCGAAAGTTGTTTATTTTGGTAATCAATAGAATTAGGAAACTAAGCAAGGTAATTTCTGATTTCAAAACAAAAAGTAGATGGAAGAGAGTAGTAAATCGTACTAACTTTTGTGAAGTTTTTTCCGGAGAATGGATGCATAGTTCAAGTTCTGAGGCATTTTTTAATGAGGAGACTTATTTTCAGGATAATGATTTGGTGCATGCAGTTGACATCAGTGGTCGAGCTTATGAAGTGAAGGATGGTTGTCCAGTTGAAAAAGAACAACTTGTGACAACAGAGACAGAAGAGGCGCTAAGTGATGAGGTTTTAGGAAGACGTCGTAAGGGTCCTGTGTACATTTGGAAGTGTAGTTCTATTTGCAGTGTGCGACAGGTTTCCATCAATTTGCTTTGTGATTTTATACGGACATTTAATAAGAAAAGTTTGAAGCAGAAAATGAAGTTGTTGCAAGATTTAGATCCTTGCAGAGTGAGACAAATGACAGGTTTGCGTGGTCATTCACTGGCTTGTCTTTCCAGGAGAGTATGCCAGAGTGTTTTTCATCATTTCAGGATGCTAGCAGTGCATCATAATAAAGTGAGAAAATTAGTGAGAATGTTGTATTATGCTAAGAGTCCAGCAATTATGCTTAAACAATTATGTGCTGCTCTTTTGCATGGTACTGAAATAGATGTGAAGAATATTTGTGAAGAAATTGAGTTTTGTTACTTTGGTAGTAAAGATGAGAATGTTCAAATTGACCCTGAAGTAGAGGGTAATGTGGAAGATAATGTACAGGTTTCTAGTACAGATAATTTTGAGAAGGAAATTGCCACGTTTCAGATGAAATCAAGTGAGAGGCCTAATTTCACTTGTGTATGTTGTCGACGCACTTATTATAAGAATCAGACTAAGGTAGTGGATTTATATGCAAAAAGTGAAAGGGAAAATAATAGTGAATGGAAGGATTTTGCCACATACTTGATGGTAGAAAATTATTTTGATTTGGGATCGGATCAACGTGTGTGTACTTATTGTTGTAATAAATTAAACCAAAACCAGATGCCTGCTAGGGCAGTTCATAATAATCTGGAATTGGTTGAGATTCCTTCTGAATTGAAGGATTTAAATACTTATGAATCTATTTTGATTCAAAGTATCCATCCCTTTCAGGCTATTGTAAGAATGGAGCCAAAGACAGGAAAGTTGCCTCCAGCAGATTTACAGAGAGGATTAAAGGGAAGAGTTGTTTATTTGCCTCTAGATTTGAACAAAAACATTAACACAATTGGAATAGAAAAAGTGGAAGAGGAACCTCTGGTTATCTTGGTTAATGGGGTTCCGACAAAGAATAAGAAAATATGGCAAGATTTAGTGGATGTTAGGAAAGTCAAAAAGGCAACAGTGTATTTGAAGAAAAATAATAAGTACTATAAGAATGTATATGTTGCAGAAGAGGAAGTAAGTGATGAAGAGGATAGCGATTTGTGTGCTGGCCAAATTGAGAAAGTAGAGGCCTCTAAAAGTGAAGAAATATATGAACATTATAGTGTTCATCCTTTGCATTCCAAGGAAGTCATGGGGAATGCTATTGAGTTGTTTCAAATGAAACAAGCCAAAGGGAGTCCCATTAGTGTTTGGGAGGAAAGTTTGGAAGCTCGGTGTTTCCCACAGCTATTTCCCACAGGTCAAGGAGGAAGATATGATGAGCGACCTCATCAAATTCCTGCGTCTGAATACCGAACTTTACGATTGTATGCAGAAGATCCTAGGTTTCGGCAATGTATTCCCTATTTGTTTCATCTCCTGTTTGAAAGCGATCTGTCTGGACTGTCATATGCAGTGAGCCACATCTTAAAAAGTGGTATACAGATGCGAAACATCTCGGCAAGTGACTTTATGCATAAAGTCAATGTCCAAGACAGTATTTTGGATTCTCACTTAATTAATCTCATGGCGTGTCAGCGTGGTACTAATGAGTACTGGTACCGTCGTCATGGTGATTTAAAATGTATGCTGAGGAACTTAGGAACTCCAACATGGTTCCTCACTCTGAGCTGTGCCGAGTATGGCTGGGAAGACTTACTTGAATTTCTACGAGAGGCAAATGGAAATATTGAAAACATTGAATTCAAGACACCTGGAGAACTGTGTTCTTTGGATCCAGTGAATGTATGCAGGTACTTCAATCATAGATTTGAAGCTATGATGTCTTTCATCACAAATAAAAAGAATCCACCTCTTGGAGAGGTGTTGGATTTCTTCTGGAGAAAGGAGTACCAAGCAAGAGGTGCCCCTCATATACATATGTTGTTGTGGATCAAGGATGCACCTAAATTTGGAACAGATCCGGATGACTTAGTGATGAATTTCATCGAACAGTATTCTACGTGTGCTGTTCCAAACGCAACGGAGAAGAAAAGTCTAAGAGAACAAGTTCTTCGTTTCCAAAGCCATCGTTGTGGAAAGTACTGTCGTCGTAAATTCAGAAACAAGGACAAGTTCTACACCAAATGTCGTTTCAACTTTCCACGACCGGTGATTTCTAAAGGAAGAGTGAACAGTTTGATGTCTTCGCTGCGACATAATGTGACGAGGAAATCACCCAAGAATACATACAATTTGAAAAGGAACGAAGAGTCCAAGTACATCAATGACTACAACCCAGTGATTTTGTCCATGTGGAATGCTAACATGGATATACAGTTTGTGGCTGACAACTGTATGGCTGTGGCTCGGTATGTGACATCTTACATCACCAAAAAAGAAAAGACCGAACTGAAGGATATGTGGGAGGACATTTCCCATGAAAAGAGCCTCAGCAAGAAGTTGTACAGTTTCAGTCTGAAGATGTTGTCGCATCGAGAAATCGGAGCTTACGAATGTTCTGATCGATTGTCTTCAGCAAGTCTCTATGCCAAATCCAGGAGTCTCGTTTGGGCGAGTCTTGGTCTTGCTGCAACGCGAAATCGAGTTCTAAAACCTGTCCGGGAAATTGAGTATTTGGCAGAAAAGGAACCAAACAGTACCGACATTTTGAAGACCAACATGTTGGATACATATTATCCAAATCGAAGCAGTCACCTTGAGAATGTTTGTCTATATGAGGTTCTCCAAAATTATATATTCAAGAGGAACATCAAAGAAGATATTGAGAAAGGAGTGTTTGCTGTAATTGGAAGTGAGGGATGCCTGGTCAAGCAAAGAAAATGCCAATTAGTAAACCATCGAAAATTGAGTGGTGAATCTCCAGAAAAAAAGGAGTTTTTTTATTTAGCACTTTTGCAACTTTTCAAGCCTTGGCGTGCAGAAGAGGAACTGCTTGGAGATTTCCTCTGTTACGAAGACTCTTTCAATGCAGCCAAGGAGTCCATAGAATGTCCTGCTTTTTCTAAATATCAAGAAATGCTAACTTTGGAAATTGAGCAGGAAGCAACGATTGCAGCCGAGATTGCCAGAGACAGTTCTCAGGACAGTCAGAGTTCTGTTTCATTGAGTCAAGATCCACTTGGAGGACCTATTATCGAAAATGAAGCTGCCACTGCTATGAATGAAGTAGAAAGAGCCATGGCACATGCTCAGGAGGATTCAGTTAACTTAGAAGACTTGGAAAAACAACTCAACGTTGAGCAGAGGAAAATATATGATGAAGTTACCACGGAAATTGAGCACGGATTAAGTCATGAGAAGAACAAGTGCTCATGTACATCGTTGAAGCCTGTCCGACTGTACGTGAGTGGAGAAGCGGGAACTGGAAAAAGTTTCCTCATTAAAGCAATCTCTTGTTATTTGCAGGAAAGGAGTGAGTCATCGCTGTCTTGTGTTGTTACCGCTCCTACTGGACTGGCAGCACATAACATTAAAGGTATTACTTTGCATCGTCTACTGATGCTGCCGGTGGAGCATGACAACAAATTACAATACAACAAGTTATCTGGAGATGCTTGCTGTGAAGTTTCAAGAGTCTTGAGGAAAATGAAACTACTTATCATTGACGAAGTAAGCATGGTTTCCAATGTCATGCTTGCCTTTGTGCATTTGAGAATGCAAGAAGTACTTAAAACTGAATATGATGTGTTATTTGATGGGAAACACATCATTGTTTTCGGAGATCTTCTGCAGCTGACACCAGTAAAAGGTCAACCTGTGTTCAAAATACTCACGCATGAAGATACCAGGAAGTGCCTAGGGAGCATTGGCAACGTCAATATATGGTTAAACTTCAATTATGCAGAACTGCATCAAAATATGCGTCAGGCAAAGGATGAAGATTACAAGAATATTCTACAAGATATTAGAATTGGAAAAGTGACTGAGCATGGGAAAGAAGCTTTAAATGCACGATTACTGTCAAATTTATATCCCAAACAAGAGATTGTGCCTGAGAATATTTTTCAGAAAATTACTGAGAAGAAATCCGGGATATGTCTCATGCCAACTCTTGCAGAATGTGCCATCTTCAACAACAAAATGTTGAATTTAGAAAAGCAAGAGATTGTGAAACTTGAAGCTATCGACAAATTAGAGCATATGGGATCAACAATTATTTTGTCTGAGAATTTGAAATCAAAATTGGATTCATTAGAGAAGACTATATCTAAAACAGCGGGTTTTGAAAAGACTTTGAATATGTGTTTAAATTGCCGAATTATCTTGAGAAGGAATTTACATGTAGAAAGAGGTCTGGTAAATGGATCAATGGGTAATGTTGTTGATTTTGAGAAATACAGAAATAGAGATGGAATAGAATTTTTAAGAATTAAATTTGATGGCATTGAGGAAGTACAGCAAATTGGTCGTTGTTCTGCTAGGTTTTTGCTTGTTAAAGACTTATATGTTCGCCGTAAACAGTTTCCTGTTTGCTTGGCATATGCGGTGACAATCCATAAATCGCAAGGTTTAAGTGTAGACTGTGCATTGGTGAATATTGGCAGTTCTGTGTTCAAGGAGGGTATGGCATATGTGGCATTGTCACGAGTTAGAACTTTATCGGGATTGTACTTAATTGACTGTGATGTCACAAACATTTGTGCGGATCTAGATTGTGTTAAGGAATACAATAGGTTAAGAAGAGAGTATGCGCCACATTTGCCTCAATATCCTTTGTCTGAGAAACGTGTGGTAGGCCGCAAACGTAGAAATAGCAGTAATAGTAGGGAGGTTGTTGCAAAAAGACTAAAAGTCAATGAACCGAAAATTGTTAGCAGAAAGAAAGTGGATTCTGTTGAAGATGTTGTCGGTTTTCAATTTGAAAACAGTTCTGGTGTCAACTGCTATGCAAATGTAGTGGTTAATGTTCTCTTTTCACTAGAGAGTTTAAAAGAACAGATTCTGTTGAATTCTGAACAAATTTTATGCTGTTTGTTGAATTCTGTTTTCGAGAAATGTAGCACTGATCGAACAAAAGTAGAAAGTGTGTCTGAAGTTCGTTATCTGTTAGATGAATGTTCAGGTCAAACAGACTTCTCTGAAAATAATCAGCAAGATTGTCAGGAGTTTTTAATGTATATGCTTGATATATTGCAAGTTGAGGGTGTAGATGTAGATCACCTGTTTGGGCTTTCTTATCAATGGCAGCATGACTGCGAGAATTGTAGGGTATCAAGTACTACTAGTGTAGACTCAGAAAGATTTATATATTTAACTTTGCCAGACAGTAAATCAGTCTCCTTTAATAAGCTAGTAAATGCAGCGGATCACAACATGGAGTGTAGCCAATGTAAATCTGAAATGATGTCAACATTACTTATACGTAGATATGGACAGTATGTCATTTTAATGATGCAACGATGTAGGCCTGATGGATCAAAATTGTCAACTTTAATAAAAAAATTTGTGGCTTCTCAGCTTTCAATATCAGGAAGGACTTTTGTAACTGTAGCAATTATCTATCACGATGGTCCTTCAACAACTTCAGGACATTATACAGCTTATTTAAAGTCTCGAAACGGCTGGTCATTCTGCAATGATTCCGTTGTAAGTTTCAAAAAAAAATTGCCGTTTGACCTTAAAAATTCTTACCTGGTGTTTTTAAAACCAAAATTTTAAAGAAAGAATCTCGAGATTTCCTGTGAAGAATTGGAAAAGGTTCATCAAGTTGAGGGAATGTAAGTCTGCAATGCTGTCTAGATTATTGGTCCAAAACTTTTAATTATAATGTTATTTTGTAAAATCCGACTATATAAACCTGATGCAAGTAAGTCTGCTTCATAGTAAGCAGTATCAGTGTCATAGGAAAAGGAGAACATGAGTGACAAAGAAGAGTAAGATATTAGTAGTCCAGGATTGTGAAAATAATCTCAAATGTTTTCTTTTTGAAAGTTGCGAAAATAGAAAATGTCGGGATTTGATTGGAAGAATTACAAGACTTGCGAATCGCGGCAACATGATTTGGCCTAGTGGAAACATGTGATAGAATGAGAGAAGTCTTTTTTTCTATGTAACATATTTTTCGTATCGATGGAGGTTTTCTTTCAGAAAGTGGCGGGCTGAAAATATTTATAGCACAACAGAGTGGATGCTGTTCATAGGAGATCCTTCGACGTCATTGAAAGTAAGTTAATTTTAAGGAGTTTTGAAATCAGATTTCTTAGGTTGTATGGGTTTTTTAAACACAGTCATTTTGATTGTGTTTTTTTTTCCCCGCTGTTACATGATGAATATCTTCAAGTCACTGATTTAAGTGAAATTTGATACATTCTGAGAACAGCAAAAATAAACCATTTAACATGTATAATTAATGTTATGCTTTTTGTACTTATGATATACATTTAGAAATGTGAGGTAGATATGGAGAAGCTGAGTTTTCTGTAAGTGTCAATTTTAATGCTTACAGTGCTGTACTTCTGGGTACTGTTTTTTTTAAAAAAAAAAGAAATAGGCCTCACCTCAAAGAAAGCTCTTGAAAGTACACATCTTATTTGCATCCTAAAACAATCATTTAAAATGTTAGACACAATTTTATGATGGATTTACATCTCTTTTGCGCTGTTATTGCATCACTATTGTGAGACATAAGCAATGCAAAAAAAGCACCATGTTCCAAAATAGGCCTCAGTTCATCAACATCAAGATACAGTTTCTTTAAAATATATATATTTAGGATTGTGTAGGGGACGTAGAGAAGCAGAGACTTCTGTAAATGTCCAAGTTGTTGAAAAACTGTTTGTTCTTGAACCTTTTCCCTTGTCTTTTCTAATTTTTAAATACATGTTTTAATATTTTTGGAAATGTTTGTTCTCTGTTTTACAGATTGAAAGTATGAAAAAATATTTTAAAAAGGTAACAAGAATTATAAGGTACATGTTTTCTACTCTTTTTACCCGCAATGCACTGCTGATGATGTCACTGACACTATCTCTCATTTACTCTCTATAGCTGTCTTTCTTTTTACATTATTCTCTGTTTACTTCCCTTATACTAACTCTTCTTTTTTTTAAAAAAATATTTTTTTGGTTCGCTTCCAGTTCGCGAACCGGTCAGCGAACTTGAAGCGAACCAAAAGAAATAGAGCTTGCCAGAGTGATAAACATTCTAGCAATTTTATTTGAAAGGGGGGGTAGTTCTGAAAAGAACTTTTTTTTTTTTTGTTGTTGTTTTATTTTTATTTTTTTTTTTTCTGAACATTTTTTGATTTTTTTGTATTTTTAGAACAGTTTTATGTTTTTTTTGTGTTTTTTATGGAGGGGAAACAACAAAAAAACAGGCATTGAAAACGGCTCAACAGGAGCAAAAAAAAAATTACTGCTTGGGTGCATTAGGGCACTTATGGTTTTCGAACACCATATTAATCAAGTTGACGCTCATGTTCCCATACGACAACATAGCACCACAATATATACAAGTAAACCTCATATGTTTAAAATTGGGTTGAATATTTGGCACAGTTTCCTGTGCCTCTCTTCCTGTCAAAGACATTGTAGAGGTAGATCTGGCCACAGGAGTTGTCGGGGGATTGTCTTGTAGGTCCCTTAACTCAGCCCGGCTGTAGTTTAAGGGATGCCACCTGGTCATATGTCGATGCATAGTATAGTTGCCCATACTATATTTTTTCTCTGTGCCTCTAGACAATCTGTAATCACAGATGAGGCAGGTGGCATATTTCGCGTTCACCTTCTTCTCCCCTGGAGGGATGGAAAAAAACTGCCAGATGAAACTGGTTTTTCTCTTAGAAACACGGGGCAACTCCGGGATAAATTGTTGTTGATCTGTATCCTCTTCTTCTTCTTCCTCCTCTTCCTCTTCTCTGTTGGAGGTAAATTGACTTGGTGGTCCTCTCTTCTTATGAGGAGGTGTAGGTGGTGGTGGGGGTGCACCAGCTGCAGCAAGTATGGAAGCCATTGTTGAACTCCAGGTAAATGGTCTTTCTCTCACCAAGATGAAAGTCAGAGTGAGGAAAGAAGGAGGGGTTTACATGATTTGGGAAAAGCAAAAGTTCTAAACCAATGAAAAGTGTTATTTTTAGGTCACATGACCTAGTCATACATCATTTGGAAACCAAAAGTGAAATGAACCAATGAAAAGTTTGATAAACAAGTCACATGACCTGTTCCGCTTACATTACGCGGTCCGCGCCGCGTCTCGGATCGCTTCCGGTTAGCGGTCCGGAGCACTTCCGGGAGCGCTAACGCAGCGCGTCATTAGACGCATTACGCGACAACGTGATACGTCGCGCTTCCGCGACGCGTCACAGTTCCGCTAACGTAACGTTGACCGGTTCGCGGACTAGGTCGCGGCATCAAGATGAGCTAACGGAAAGCTTCCCGGTTCGCGAACTAGAAGCGAAGAAAAAAAATATTAAAAAAAAATTATTAATAAACATCTAAAATATATTTTAAGATTTAAAGAAGAATACATTTTACAGCTACAGATGTTAGCTTTTAAAAAACCAATGAAATTCACAGAAAAAACCATAGGTTATAGACCATATATAGTTAGGAATTTGCATTTACAAAACCTTGAAAATTCAGTGAAAAAACCATAGGTTATAGACCATATATAGTTAGGGATTTGCATTTACAAAACCTTATTTTACTCGCATAAAACCATTGAAATTCCATATATAGTTAGTTGCGCTAACTATATATCGCGCACCCGCAATCCACTGCTGATGATGTCACATATTACATCATTCATGACATGGTCAGTGACATCACTGATGACATCACTGATGACATCTCAAATGACATCACTGATGACATCACTGATCACAACATCCAGTGACTGTATGTTTCTGTAAAGTGTAAATATGTCTTACATATTGAAGAATGAGTGGATGTATAAGTGTCTGGATGAAGGATTTAGTAGGTGCATGACTGACTGTATGAGTGAGTGATTAAATATGTCTCACTGAGTGCATGGGTTAGTGACTAAACTGTCTTAATTTGTGCATTATTATGTCTGTTGTTCTGTAAACTGCTGCATGTGTTGATAAGTAGCTATATGAGTAACTATATGGGTTATTGATTGGTAGCCCAGGTATTTGTATGAGAGACTGAGTGTGTGTGGGGGTGGCTGGGAGGTGTATGACTCTGTGCATAGATGTGTGAGTAGTTGATTCCCTAGGTGTATGGTTTCAAAAGTGCATGTGGAAACAGCTGTATGGGCGGTTGACTGTGTGCATGAGTGTATTGGTGAGTGAATGGATATCTCAGTGCTACATGTCAAAGTAAGTACATATGTAAAACACAGTACATGTGAGAGTTGACATATATAAATAACTGTGCATAAGAGCCAGTGAATGTGTGAGTGGCTGTATGGATCATTGTAAACTTGTATCAGGGATTGTATAAGAGAGTAAATATGTGTTAGTATATGTTTGAATAAGTAAAGTTTGTATAACTGTATAGTTGAGGAAATGGAGGTGTGATTGATTCTTTGCATGACTGACTAGGTGTGTGAGTAACTCCATGGATGAGTGACAGTCTGTGAGTGTCTGTGTACACTGATTGTATCTAAGGTTATATTAGAGTCTGAAGAGGTTCATCGTATTATCACATGAATGATATCATCAGTGATGTGATCAGTAATGTCAAATGAGATGTCATCAGTGATGTCATTTGAGATGTCATCAGTGATGTCATCAGTGATGTCATTTGAGATGTCATCAGTGATGTCATCAGTGATGTCACTGACCATGTCATGAATGATGTAATATGTGACATCATCAGCAGTGGATTGCGGGTGCGCGATATATAGTTAGCGCAACTAACTATATATGGAATTTCAATGGTTTTATGCGAGTAAAATAAGGTTTTGTAAATGCAAATCCCTAACTATATATGGTCTATAACCTATGGTTTTTTCACTGAATTTTCAAGGTTTTGTAAATGCAAATTCCTAACTATATATGGTCTATAACCTATGGTTTTTTCTGTGAATATATATATATATATATATATCTTACACTATCTACATACAGCCTCTTAACTTACAGTGCAATAAGTGAATAAGTGAAATTGTGTTCTGCATCTGTATACTTTGCCTCGCTATCACACAAAAAATGTTTGGTCTTTTTGAATTCTTTAATGTTTTCAGATTTACAAAATCAAGTTTGTCTCAACTCCAGTTATTGTCACAAAGAAATGTTTATAATTACAAAAACTGATGCTACATCTAGCATCAGTAAAGAGATTAATATGTGTTCTCCTAGCACCTTGTTTTACATAGTTGTCTTATGAGCAACACAAAATAATGATACGGACCCCTTTTCCATCATATAAATAGAGGACAGGACTAAATACTTCACAGTTTGGTCCCAAAATATGTCACCGAATCATATAAAGAAGATAGAGGAATCAATAGAACTACAGACTCCCAAAGAATATCTATTTAAAAAAATGCAGAATTCGATGTCTAGAGAGAATATAAATCTTGGACTACAGAACTGAAGATTCAGGCAGTGATTCTAGAAAGAACAATATTCACATTATTGGCTCATGAAATGACACGGTACCTGACACGGTACTTGGAACAATGACCGAAGAATTACGTGACCCCTCATGAACTAATTTATTCTCTACAGAAAGGATGCACAGGGTACAGGACAGCCTCCAAAACCAACAGAGTTGGTCCTGCTATTCAATTTTAGAGATAGCGACCTCAAACTACAATGAGCGATGGGGAAAGCACATTTTATAGTTGACACTAACAATACTGATATTTCAAGGTTAAGCCATCGCTGTACAACACTAAAAAAACTCATTTACTGAAGTGAAAATTAAAATAAGGCACTTGGTGTCCAGTACAAGTTGAAATTCTTCACTAACCCTTAGGAATCTTAGTATTTAGCTAATTGATAATAGTCATAAAAAGGAGGGGGAGTTCTATGAGAAAGATGTAGCAGAAAATGAAAGGAAGAAGCACATCCTATTGCAAGATGCCCCTGTGTTCCGCCCACCGCATTATGAGGCAATATTCAAAGGTAGCATGCAGAGGGACCGACCGCTGCTGTTCTGACGGGATCAAGGAGCCCATCGGCCCAGTTGTTGGAATGTAATCCCTACAATAAGGGCAGTGCCTTCTCAGGCACCGTTGTAGGGATTACAATGTCCCTTTTGGTCTGCCATTCTATGGTGACCCGATCTCCATAGAAAGGCAGACGGAAAAGGACTTTTGGGGCCCCTAGAAAGGCCCCCATCCCTTCGCGGCCCCCAAATATCCATTCCTCATGTGGTAGGCACCGCATGATGTCTGCCACAAGGAGCATGGATGTTTAAGAAAAAGAGGTTTTATATTGAGGCTAGTTCTGCAGGCCGCTGCGCAAGCTGCAATAGAATATATACACTTTCCGACTGTCGTGAAGGCTGTTGCATATTAAGTGCGGAAGTGGGAACGCTGACTTCTTATTGGCCGGTCCCTTTTCACTATGGTGTCGGTTGGACGCTTGTCCGACTGACATCCTAATAAGGCCCATAGTTGTTTATGATACAGTTTTTAAATTATTGGTATGTATTTTAGTTTATTTTTTAAATGTAAATGTGGTAAATGTTTTGTATAATTATTGTTTATAGTTTTTTATTTATTCCATTTGTAAAGTGCTTGGTTACACCAATGGTGTGTCCCCGCACTGAGACATCGGATCATGTATATGTGAAGTTATGTCGTCACTTGCTAATCTAGCAGGACAAATTGTTCTACCTGGTAATATCCATTTGTCTGTTTTGGCAAATAGCCAAGTTTGGTATTGCTTGCAGGTTGTTGGTGTTCATGTGATCTGTCAGTTGTTTATTCGCTATTTTTTCTGCGATTTTAGCTACAAAGGGGAGTAATGAGATTGGCCATAGGTTTTCTAACACAGTGCTTTCTATTGATGGGTTTTTTTCAGTGGCCTGAAAATGGCCTGTTTCCATTTGAAGTGTGGAGAAGTGTGGCTCAATGGTTAGAGCGGCAGACCTTGATGCAGAGCGCTGGCCAGGGACCAGGGTTCGATTCCCGCCTCGGCGGGATGGGGCTTAAATTCCTCTGACCGGATATTCTCGCCTCAGTGCCGAATCTAAGCATGGGCCCCACGCTGCAACTCTGGGCAATAGCTTGCTTAGTCTCCACAACGGCCCCCGATACACAAGGGATGCCTGGTTTCACCATGGGATGCCCAGGAGTGGACACCTCACAAGGAAAAGCCAGGAGGGGTTCCCTTGTGGTAGGAGTACAAGCGCCGGGATGCTTACGGGTTACTGTTCGCGCTATACAAATACAACACATTTGGTGGGGACCAACCCCTTCTAGAAGGAGCGAGAGATAAGCTCTGAAATATATGGCATGATCAAGTTAGCTCCCTCCATTATTATTTCTGGGTGTGCTGGGTCCCGAGGTGAGGCCGATTTGATACCATTGGCTGTGGCTTTAAGTTCTGCTAGTTCTTGGATATTAAATTCATCCAGGGTTACGCCTATAGAGTTTTTTCGGTTGTTATATGTTAGGCTAGTCCCTTGCCTCGCTTCCATTGGAAAGGTATCATATATTTTTTTACCTTCTCTGAGAAAAAATCTGCTATCTTATTACAGCTCTCCACGGAGGCCGTAGTGTCATCATTTTCTCTGAGTGTTTTGAGGGATTTCTGAATAGTGAACATTTCTCTAGGGGCATTGCCGGTTTTATTTATGCTTTCCGTGTAGAAAATGCGTCTGGACTGTTTAATTAGTGAGTGGTATATTTTACATTCATTTTTATAGTTATCTTTGTCCTTGCTACAGTATTCCTTCTTCCATAATCGTTTAAGCTTTTTGCACTTTGTTTTTGCTTTTTTCAGTTCTTCACTAAACCAAGATGCAGTTGCACGCTGTCTCTTAGGCATCCTAGTGCTCCATGGGGCTATCTCATCTAGTGCCTCTGTGATACATGAGTCCAATTGTTTATTTGCTCTATTGACATCTTCATCTAATGTGGGTTTTTTTGTTTGCCAGAGCCTGCTGAAAGGAGGTGGAGTTAAATGCGTTCCATTTCCTAGTGGTAATTTCCTTTGTAGGTTGATGTAGTTGTTTCCTAGGAAAAGGTATTTTGAAGGGAACTAGGTGGTGGTCTGACCAGGGAATTGGCCAAGGTGTTTCCACCTATATTTCTGTGAAATTAGAAAAGATAGTGTCAAGGATGTGGCCCTTTTGATGCGTTTGGATCTCTACTTTTTGTACCAAATTTAGTGTCAGTAGGTCCTTACAAATTGCATCAATATCTTGATTTAAAACTGTTGTCAAAATGTATATTCAGGTCTCCCAGCACCAGGACATTTTTATGTCTGAGAGCTGGGTGCACTACTTTCTCTTCAAGACTCTCCGTGAATTGTGTTGCTGTGCCTGGTGGTCTATATATTAAAAAAACAGCTATCGTGGTGTCTTCTGTTGCTAACAGCGTGAATAAGAATGCCTCACAGTGTTCGATGACGGCTATTTTTATCTCACAATTTATTGTGAGTTTATGAATTATAGCAATGCCGCCCCCTAGTTGGCCTTCTCTATCCTCCCTTACTAGCCTGTTCTCACTTGGAATGGCATCCAATACATCCGGAGTGGAGCTCATGGTAAGCCAGTTTTCGGTCAGGAATAGAACATCCAGCGCTCTCTCTCTTAGTAGATCATGGATCTCATGTCTGTGTCCTGCCAGTGATCTGCAATTTAGAAGTTCAAGTTGCAGTTTGCTTTTATTAGTGTATTGGGTTTTAGCTGTTAATATCATGTTGCAATGTTCACATATTAGTATTTTGCTCTCAACATTTAGCCTATGTTTACATGCTTCCTCCACAGGCCTTGATAGTCTGAGTAACTCATCTCCTGAGTACTTAATCCTGTCTTGTAGTTCTAAGAGATCAGGGGTCCTGGGCCCTGGGCTTGTTCGGGCGCGGACGGGCGCAGACGGGCTTGCCTTTGGCACGTTGAAGCTGCGCGCTCGCTGCGCGTGTCCTTTGCGCGTTCGCTTGCACATTGATGTTTTGTAGGGAGCGTGTGTGAGGCTCCTCCTCTGCCTCCCACCCCGGAAGTGTTGCGCTGAAGCCCTGCCCTACGCCTGCCTCGCCCATGCCCTCCACACAACGGCACAGGCGGGATGGACCGGGCGGGTTAGACAGCAGGAAATCAGGTAAAATTACTTAGAAATGTCACTTTGTGCAATTCAGTATTTCTCTTACCTCAATTTAAAAAGAACGGCGCTTTTTAAAAATATTAGTGTGCGCCTCTCGCTACCTTGCTCCGAGGTCTCTGCACATTTGCCTAACACTCCGGTGTTTTGTAGGGAGCGTGTGTGAGGCTTCTCCTCTGTCTCCCACCTCGGAAGTGTTGCACTAAAGCCCTGCCCTAGCAACATTTTAGTAGTTATTACATTTTATTTAATACATTTTCATGATTTTTTGTACCGTAGCTGGTTGTGGGGTTTATAGGGGTACAGGGTGGGAAGTAATGTAATTAAAAACTGTAAGTGTAAAAAATAGTGGGCCTGCAACACTGATTGTGCAACCCACTTAAGTAGCCCCTACAAACTTGTCTCAGATCTGCCATTGCAGCCTGTGTGTGCAGTTTTAAACTACCAGTTCAACCTGGAAAAATATACCTTTTACCAGGCCCAAAACAACATTTTATTACAAAGAAGTAACTCCTAGGGTAGGCCCTGGACAGCCCACAGGGCATGGTGCAGTGTGTTTAAAAGGTGGGACATGTACGTTTAGGTTTTACATGTCCTGATAATGAAAAACGTTTAAATTCATTTTTCACTGCTGCAAGGCCTACCTACCTCGTAGGATTACATTGGAGTTAACTAGCTTATTACCTTTAATAGGTTGTCATTTCCAAATGTTTGGTGTCTTTGGAATTGTAATGAAAAATCGTCTCTTATGGTAGTCAGATTTTAAATTACATTGTTTTTAAATTCCACTTTTAGAAAGTTGGAATTTTGTAGCTTTAGCTATTTAGTTCCCGTAGCCTATCTCTGGCTCACATGCCCGGGTGTAGCTGACAGTTGGGCTTTGTGTATTCCTCTCAGACAGCCACACACAATAGAGAGCTAAGGTGTGCTTGGATGTGCCATCAATAGCGGATGAGAGGGAGGAGCTGGGCACAGCCACACTTACACTTGAATATACTGTATCCTGCCTCCACACAAAGGGCTGAATACACCCTGTAGTTAGTCTGGAGCCAGGACAGGGAAGGCAAGATGCCTGTGGACTTCAAAAGGAAACGTCTAGAATCTTCTCCCACCTTCCAAAGGAAGGGCATCAGGTATAAATATTAGACCTCAGACATCAACCCTTCAGTACATTTCAGGACCTGAGAATACTCTACCAGGAAGACAGACTGCTGTGCTGCTGAGAAGTGAGGAAATATAATTTTTGATCGAGTAGTGTTCCCCAGCGAGTACCCCACCGTCTCCATGTACCAGCTTACAGTGCATGTTATTTCCCTCCTGTGCCAGCTATGAAGACGCAAATACATTTGCGTCCATCTTTAACTTGTCCTCTTTCAGATCCGCCATGAACGGATTGAATATTCAGTTTCTATATATGCTGTGCCACCGTCTTTTTGTGGTACACTTTACACGTTTTCCAGCTCTGGCGAAGTAGGCCCAGAATATGCCATTGAGCCTTTTTCGAGTTCTCTCCTGCTTTCTGACTCCGAGGGCCTCAGCCCAGGCTACCTCTGTGCCAGTGGCCCCCACCTTACTTCCTTGCGCGGCTCCGGCGCATAGCCTAACCTCTGCCTGCCAAGACCGTCTTCAACCTTCGAATTATCTGCTCCACTCCTCGAAAACACATTCCTGTCTCGTAGCCCAAGTAAACATCCTCCCAGCTGCAGGAGCAGAGGGCCCAGTTCTTCTGTCTCCGTGCAAGTAATTCATAGACTCCGTTGCCATGGTAGGCCCATGCCCCCTCACCCTGCATGCCAACACATAGACGCATACATGCAGACAGTATAGAGTAGTCTCCGCCCGAGAGACCTTTTCCCTTCCAGACACTACTGTTCCTTAAACATACGATACCAGATACGATTTGGGATTAGGTTGATCTGACATCCCAGACTTATGTCTACACTTATGTCTACACTTGTAGTGCTAAATGTCAAGTCCTTTCACCTTCTGGTTATACGTCAGATTCACGTCAATCTGCTGCGCGCGCATCTCTGCCTTATATTTCTGCTGACATTACAAGATTCTCTTATGTATCCACCCATTTTGTGACCTCATGATCAATGACGTTTCTAGTGTACGCCTTCATGCACGCCTATTATACCGCCTTTTTAATGACGTTCAATGACGTTTCCATGCTTTATCTCTACTTTTCCAGCTGTTACGCCTACTATATGCTCATACATTGTAATGCATTGACTATATATATGTGTTTCTGTAAACAATATGTTGTCTGTCTTCCCTTCCTGAACCCTGTGTGGTGAATGGAATGGTTATGCCACCTTGGCTCGAGCCAATAACCCAATTCCTTTTACAGGAATAAAACCCTTTTGAGTTAACCTCAATATCCCGGATTTTGCCTCTTATTTTTCTGAGTTATTCTGATTGATTATTGATAGCAAATTAAGTATAGGTAATCGATTTTACCACAGTTCTGGCGCCCGAACAGGGACCCCTCCCCCACCCCACGCGCCGGCGGTGCGTTGCAGGCCTAGCCCCCTGCCACAGCCGGACGGACAATTACGCGTACCCGCAGGATTTCCTGTATCTCCCTCAGGCCAGCGGAGGTGACTGAGGCTGCGATCGACACCCAGACGAGGCGGTGAGGCGTGCGGAGGATCCCAACCCGAGCCTAGCTGAGAGAGCAAGATCCGTGGTATACCGAGGCCCGCCAGGTTCCGAAGTTCCGAAGTATCTGCGTCGAGTCCGAATCCAGTCCGTGTCGAGTCCAGTCCAGAGTTTCCGAGGCCTTCTGTTTCCGTGCTTCCTGGTGAGTACCGTTGCTAGGGACGCATCCTGACGCGCGCATTAGTTTGTGCCGGTCAAGACAGGTTCGGGTGCACGAGCCTGGTCTGCACTGTTTAGCAGTGTATCTGTACTGTATAGCAGTATATCTAGTCTGCACCTGTATAAGGTGTATCCGTGCCGTTTAGCGGTACATCCTGTTACACTTGTCACTGTTACCTATTAATGTGATTCGTTCTTGAAATGTTTTAATGTGTCATTCAAATGTCGTGGTATGAGTGAATGTTCGATCTTCATTGTTGTGCTTAGACGTGTCTTATGTATAGTGTGTTCATCTCTGAGTAAGAATCAAGTAGCCAGATTTCAGAATGCCGTTGTTCTCTAAACTAAGACAAATAAAAACCCGTAAGGGGGTTCTAGAAGAAGCTGTTCCCATTCCACCTAGGGACACTCCAGGGTACTTTATGTACCATAAACATGGCCTAGATGCCGTTTTATTTCTCGATTTATGGGTAGACTACACTAAAGAATTGTCCGAGAATCAGAGATGGCCCGCTGCAGGGACATGGGATGCAGATTGCATCATGAGAGTAGAAGAAGCATTATGGAAAAAGAAAGCCAGACAGTCACAGAAAGATGCCATCGAGTTATGGCGTAAAGAGTCGCATAGGCGCACAGAAAAAGCTCACAGACTAGAAGAAAAGAGTAAGGAAGAACCCGACAAGGTCCGAGAAAACGCATTAGTTGAGGAAGGTATCAGAGTAAAACTAGAACAAGTAGACAGACAGCGTAATACGCTTATGAATGGCATGTTCCCCATCCTATCAAAAGGCCTGCCTAAGGCCTCTCCAGAAATACCGAAGGACCTACCACCCCCATTGCTCCCGACTAAGGCACATCCGAGGACAGCAAAGGACGTTTTCCTTTCTTCCTACTTAGATGATGTTGCTCCCACCTATGTTAATACCCCATTACCTGCCCCCTTGCCTGCGCCAGTGCCTGCGCCTAACGGTCTGAACCCTTATGCTCTTCCTCCCCCACAAGCTACTCCTCCCCAGAATCCTCCTCCTACTTCCCTTGATACAGATCCGACTAACCTTTTCGGAGCCGGTGCCTCAGGAGGCGCGTCCGGAGGGGCTGGTTACCAGACTCCGCCACCGAACCAGCGCCTGAGTCTTAGAGAAATAGCGCAACAGCGTACACCTAGAACAGATATTACATTTTATGGAGATCGCTTTGCAGATTGTAGATATGATCCAGTACCTGGTAAAAAGAACGATGTAGACATGTTACTTGCATCAGTACGTTTACGACGAGTCACGAACTTCCTAATGTCACTACCTGAAATGACAGAACATATGGATCGAATATATAAGTTTGTGCAGACAGGAGTAGGGCCTGAAAGCATTAAGGAGGCCATGGAGCATCAGAAAGTAGATACTAAAGCCAAGTTATTACGGTTTCTTATAAACTGTTTTATTCGAGAAGCAGATAGGCCGGGTGCGAACCCGGAAGATTTGAAAGCACTCCACAAGTGGGGCCGACATATAGCCGATGGACAGCATGACAAAGAAGCTAGTATAGAGAACATGTACCGAAGAATCAGAACTTCAATAACTAAGATGCACGAGAAAAGACAGGCTGCACTAGAAGCAGATGCAGATAAACGAGAATCCTCAGAGGAGGAGGTAGAGGAAGAACCAGAGACACTAGCACAAGCACAGTTACCAGTCAGAGATAGGGTCGCGTATGTAGGTAAAGGAAGGCCGTTTAAAAGTCCAGTGCGTCTAGTGCTCCCAGAATGTAAAAGAATATATCAGGAAGCCATGTGTAATCCTAAAACGCCCGAACACTTATTTCAAGCCACCGACCGAGTACTTCAAGAGCGCATGGGGTATCATGCACTTGACTCTATGGATGAACAAGAATTAGCCAGGTCAGCCGTGCAATGGGCTGACAACTCTGAGAAATATGGTGACGACGTGCTAGCGCATACGTTTTTGAACTTGACACCGAGTGAACAGCGTTTAGCTGGTATGTACATGATACAGCATCTGCTCTTATTATATAAAAGCCAGCATTCTGATCCAGGTCCCCTGCGTGACATACTAATAGAACTGGTCACGAACAGATGGAAAGGTTTAAGTACTGATCTAATTAAAGCAATTCTAGAACACCGCCACAAGTATAGTACATTCTTATGTCCACAGATTAACGCAGCACCCGTTATGGAACGAAAGACCATGTATTACATGGATAGACAGAATCCGTTGCGAGAAGTGCACCCCGTACAGAATGCAGACCACACGCTTAGACGCGTATTCGTGTATACTCCTGTGACTAAAATGGAATTATTGGAAATGAAGAAATTAGTACCCAGTCACGATAAAGACCCTGCAGGTTTTCACCGCGAAATAAAAGATATGTTATTAATGGGCGATTACACTTATCCCGACCTTATGAAAATACTGAAAGTATTACTGCCTCCAGGCATATATGAAAAACTCAAAGAAAAAGAGTGGGAGGTGGGTGATGCAAAGATTGATTGGGCTGCATTAGAGGATGAAGAGAATACCCGAGTGCCAGGCCTAGGGCTTGGAGATAAAGTTAAACTGTTACCAGGTTTATTAGTACAAGTGTTGCCACGTTTATTGAGTACGAAAAAGGAAGATTGGGGTGCAATTTCAGCATGCAAACAGAAACCTGATGAAGACACTAGCGATTTTTATACACGATTTGAGAAATGTTTTGGTATTAACAGCGGTCTGAAAGCAAGTAGCGAGTCATATCCACATCTTTTTGTAACGAAATTAGTCGAGAATTCCTTACCCCAGGTCAAGAATAGAGTACTGAAAGTAGAAAGCACTTGGCAAGCTAACACCCCTTCGCAAATGCTACAAATGTTACAGTATCACCAGAATAGACTTAGAGAAGAACAAGAACATGAACAGAGACGTATGAAGGATACGAAAATGAAAATGTTAGTTGCTCAGTCAGTTCCTGCTGATGGTCAGAAAAAGGGTGCGAACCAATCTAGTAATTCGTCAGTTCCCGTAAAGGGTGTATGTAATTATTGCAAGCAGCCAGGTCATTATATAAATGAATGTGCCGTTTTGAAACATAATATTGCCACGGGCAAGACCAAAGAGAGACCACGTCCTCCTAGACAAGATCAGACTTCACAACAAGTACCCCAGAATACACAGCAGATTGCACCCATGCCAGCTCCTTCACAGACAGTAGCGATACCTCAGCAACAGCCCATTACTGCAACACAAACCACGACACAGCAAATGTATCAGTATGCACAGAACGATTACCCTGATTACCAACGATACACATGAAACAGCCTAGAGAGTGAATTCCGCTTGCCCCTTATTGAAGTACCTGTAGATCAGAGTGGTCCTTATGTAAATAGTCAAGTTTTAGGGAAAGACAGAAAGTTTCTCATTGATACAGGGGCAAGCAGGACCACGATAAGTCACAATGAAGTACCAGGGGCACCCCTCTCAGGCTCACAGAACGTGTCCCTCGGATTTTCAGGAAAACCGATTATCAACGAAGTGTCACAACCCCTCCCTCTTGCAGTAGGTCCTCTGACACGGACTACAGATTTATTGCTCACGAAGTCATGCCCGGAAAATCTATTGGGCATTAAAACACTGAAAGCTCTAGGAGCTATTATTTGTTGTTCTCCCGAGGGAGTACGATTATTTTTGCGAGATTTCAAAGGCCATTATGTATTGAGAGATATGGATCCCCGACTACAGAACGTCCCTGCCCACCTGTGGGCGCAGGGCCCCACTGATGTAGGTTGCATGCACATTACCCCGTATCGAGTCACACTTAAAGCAGGAGTGGTATTACCACGAATTCGACAATACAAGTTACCCCCAGATGCTGTAGTGGCTTTACTGAAAATCATTGACGAGCTCATCGCACAAGGAGTGGTTGTGGAAACCGACTCTAATGTGTGTAATTCTCCTATCATTCCTGTTCTTAAACGTACTGACCCAAATTCCCCACCTGTTTATCGATTGGTTATTGATCTGCGCGAATTGAACAAATGTATTGTACCACAGTACCCTGTGGTTCCAGATATCTCTTCGTTACTGACAGCTATTGATTCCGAAGCAGCGTTCTTTACTGTAATCGATCTCAAGAATGCTTTCTTCAGTGTCCCTATTGACCCGGAGTGCCAATATTTGTTCGGATTCAGTTTAAATGGACGATCTTTTAAATTTGCCCGTGCACCTCAAGGATTCACAGAAAGCCCCAGCATCTATAGCCAAGCATTGAAAAAACAACTAGACAGTATCCACATGCCCGTCCACACTGCTCTGCTTCAGTATGTCGATGATCTGCTGATCACCGCTCGAAGCGAACCCGAATGTGAAAATGCATCTCTGATTGTTTTGAACTTCCTGGCTGACAAGGGACACAAGGTGTCTCCTTCGAAGCTACAATTCTGTGTTCAGCAAGTTGTGTACCTGGGTCACTTGCTGTCCAAAGTGGGGAGACAGCTCACACCTGATCGCATTCAGTTAATTGTTAACATGTCACCACCCAGAACACAAAAGGAAGTGCGGGCCTTTATAGGCCTCACCTCATACTGTAGACAATGGATTCCCCAATATGCATTTCTAGCAAAGCCACTCATTCAGTTGACAACACAGGAGGCAGCGACTTCGTCTGTCCTCCCTTGGACTCAGGAACATACACAAGCTTTTGAAGACTTAAAGAAAGCCTTATGTCAAGCACCTGTTTTAGCAACACCATGTTACAGTAAGCCTTTTACACTTTTTGTTACAGACCGTGATGGTACTGCATTGTCAGTCCTCACCCAGGAACAAGCAGGTTCACATAAGCCTTGTGCTTATTTTTCCAGTACATTAGACCCAGTAGCACAAGCCCTTCCAGCATGTTTGAAATCAGTTGCAGCTACAGCTTTAGCAATCAGACAGAGTGATTCCATTGTGTTAGGACATCCATTGACAGTACAGGTTCCACATTCTGTAGAAGTCCTTTTGAATCGAACTCAGACCCAACACCTGACCATAGCAAGATTGACAGGTTACGAATTGACATTGTTTCAGCCACACATCGAAATCAGACGCTGCAGCACATTGAATCCTGCCACGTTATTGCCAGTAAATGGAGTAGATCCATTGGCACATGATTGCATTGAAGTTATTACTATCACAACAAAACCCAGACAAGACTTGACAGATGTTCCGTTACCAGATCCAGACCTGACACTTTATGTGGATGGTTCATGTATGAGAACAAAAACAGGTGAATTAGTGGCAGCCTACGCCGTCACGACAGACACGGAAGTCATTGAAACTAATTGTATTGACACTTTGTCAGCCCAAGCAGCAGAGCTTATTGCTCTGACACAAGCATGTATTCAAGCCCGAAATAAGAGAGTCAACATATATACTGATTCACGTTATGCATTCGGAGTCGTTCACGACTTTGGAGTCCTCTGGCGAGAGAGAGGTTACTTAACTTCTCACGGTGCCAACATCCAACATGGTCCCCTCATTCAAGCTCTGTTAGACGCAATACATCTACCCACTGCAATCTCTATCATGAAATGCAAGGCACACACTAAGGTCACTGATGTCATTTCCCAGGGTAACGACCTGGCAGACCGAACAGCAAAGCAAACTGCTCAGAACCGAACTCATGTAACTGATCAGACACAAATAGAGGTACCAGCACACTGCATGACAGTTAGGGATCCCGCACATGATGTGATCGACATACAGTCACATGCAACACCAGATGAAATTAAGGAATGGACTAGACTAGGAGGGGTCCAAACAGACCAGGGATGGATGACGAAGGGAAAATCTACATGGTTTCTCCCCGATTCCATGGTACAAGTCATCATTAATACGATACATAGTCCTGCACACCTTGGTGAGAAGGCAATGCTAGACAGTATTCAACACATATGGTCCAATAAAAACTTACGGGCAGCAGCCAAACAGAAAGTGCGTACTTGCATGATCTGTGGTCAGTTCAATCCAGGTAAAAGCATCCCTGTAGAGCAAGGTGGATTCCAGCCTCCCGACCACCCTTTTGAAGTTCTCCAGATGGATTATATCCAGATGGAACGGTGTCGAGGATTCAAGTATGTTCTCGTAGTCGTGTGTGCTCTTTCCCGATGGGTAGAGGCATACCCAGTTCCCGATTATACTGCTCCGACCACTGCCAAGCAGTTGGTTCGTGAATACTTCCCGCGGTATGGTTTGCCCCGTATCGTGTACTCAGATAATGGTCAGCCATTCTCATCCGAACTCGTGAAACACATTACACTTCTGTTAGGTTACCAGTGGAAGTTCCATTGTGTCCGGCATCCCGAGGCAGCAGGTCTCGTGGAGCGCCATAATCAAACATTGAAAATCCGACTTTCCAAGATCTGTAGAGACAAAGGTATAGACTGGATAGTTGCCTTGCCGGTCGCCCTCTTCTATATGAGGATGGTGGCCCATTCCCGTTCTGGACTATCCCCGTATGAAGTGGTCTTCGGTAGGCCACCGAATATGTGGGGGACGCCCATTCCGCGTAAAATAACTGATGTTGATTGTCTTATGCTGACAGATTACCTTGCCTCCTTGATGTCTGCACTACAATCTTGTCGTTCACAGGTAGCTGCAGCCTTTCCCGACAATACTGAGACGAAGCCCCATGAAGTGGTGCCTGGCGATTTCGTATACGTGAGGAATTTTGATCGGAAGAGTCCACTGGAGCCCCGCTGGCAATCGCCGAAGTTGGTTTTGCTTACAACGAGGACAGCTGTTAAGATTGAGGGCAGGAAGGGATGGCTGCATTCCAGCCATATTAAAAAATACTTTGGACTTCCTTCGGACTTGGACACTAAGCCCTGCCCTCCTCCACAAACTGACACGAAACTCCCTTTGGTTGAGAAAACCGCTTCAGAAATTTACAGACAAAAGTTACGATCTAGCAAGTCAGACAGTTTAATTGTTTAAGTCCTCCCCTAGGTGAATCGGTTAAATCAGTTTCTGACATGTATCCCCTAGATCGAGATAGAGAGACAGATAGACAAAGACAACATAAGAAAAAGGCGTATTGCAAATCACTTCGTAGTCGCTGTATAGTAACACTACTTGTTATGTTTTTCCTATGTTTGCTGGTTATCACTGCTGGTATTCTACTGCATATATACTACCCTATATTCAAGCGTGCTACTTATAATGCTACTGCTGAACATTCTTTTAGTGAACTCCCGCCTAATGAATTATCATATAGACTTGCGCTGCGCAACAACACTTTCATTAGTATGTTACATCACTCCCATCAGGTTACCAATGCTACTAATTGCTGGATATGTGGTCGACTCCCTCCTTACCAAGAAAACAAGGGTGTTTTGCCCCTTTTTCCGTACCCGTTCACTCACAATGGCACATGTGCCGCATGGTTTAAAATGCTCAATTCCCTAGTTTCTACTGCTGCTATTTATGAAGGTAACTGGGTTTGGGGTGACCTGAACTTAGTCCTGCTTAAGGTATGCTACCCTGACAAGGAGGGACTCCCCGTTGACACTGGAACTGATCTAGAAAATGAAGTATATGGGTTAGGAAATTACACAGTCACTTTCATGATTTTATCTGTCGAATCCGAAGCTGCTCCTGTTCTACCTGCTATGGCAGTATTACCTGTTACTGGTGAACTATGTGTTCGCAAAAATGGTTCTGTACACGTAGGTCATAGTAAATGTACCACTGTAGTCGAATTTACTGATCATGGTAGATCCACGTTTAGGGCTTTACGTCATTCCTATTTTGTTTGTGGTCATACCGCATATGTCCGTTTGCCTTTAGACTGGGATGGTACCTGTTATATTGCATTCCTTCTGCCACCTGTTTTTCTAGCCCCTCCCGACTATCATAGAAACACCAATCTGATTAAGCATCGATATCAACGAGATCTCCCGCTTGTCAATTATAAAGAAACTACATGGGAACAATATACAGATTTCAATAAAGGTTTCTTCCCCTACCTAGGTACTGTTTCAAATAGTAAACTAATCCGTAGATTAACCAGAACCCTCGAAGCAGTGGTACTTGAGACCGCTTCAGCTCTAGGTAACTTAACGGAGGAGCAGTCCGCTATGCGGGTTGTTGTTCTTCAGAACCGCCTTGTTATTGACGTCATCTTGGCAGATAGGGGTGGAGCTTGTAAGGTCATCGGGTCAAGTTGCTGTATTTTCATCCCTAATAACGCGCCATCCGTGTACAAAGCTATTACACGTCTCCATAAGATTGCCAGTTCAATTCATCAGACTCCAGGCACCTGGACTTGGTCCGGTTGGTTCTGGACAACGTTGTCAGCCTGGGGGTGGAAGATCCTATCCCTCCTAGGTATTGGTTTTCTCGTAGTATTCAGTTGTTGCCTGTGTATCCAATGTGGACCGGCAATTTGCGGCCTGTGTGCCACTTCATGTGTTCCACGTTCAAGTTCCCATTCAAAGCGCATAAAGCAAGAAGAGCAATTGATGTTAAGTGAACAAGTCGATCAATTAATGAGAATCGATGTTTCATGAAGGGTCCGTGGGGAACAAGGAGGGAATGAGGAAATATAATTTTTGATCGAGTAGTGTTCCCCAGCGAGTACCCCACCGTCTCCATGTACCAGCTTACAGTGCATGTTATTTCCCTCCTGTGCCAGCTATGAAGACGCAAATACATTTGCGTCCATCTTTAACTTGTCCTCTTTCAGATCCGCCATGAACGGATTGAATATTCAGTTTCTATATATGCTGTGCCACCGTCTTTTTGTGGTACACTTTACACGTTTTCCAGCTCTGGCGAAGTAGGCCCAGAATATGCCATTGAGCCTTTTTCGAGTTCTCTCCTGCTTTCTGACTCCGAGGGCCTCAGCCCAGGCTACCTCTGTGCCAGTGGCCCCCACCTTACTTCCTTGCGCGGCTCCGGCGCATAGCCTAACCTCTGCCTGCCAAGACCGTCTTCAACCTTCGAATTATCTGCTCCACTCCTCGAAAACACATTCCTGTCTCGTAGCCCAAGTAAACATCCTCCCAGCTGCAGGAGCAGAGGGCCCAGTTCTTCTGTCTCCGTGCAAGTAATTCATAGACTCCGTTGCCATGGTAGGCCCATGCCCCCTCACCCTGCATGCCAACACATAGACGCATACATGCAGACAGTATAGAGTAGTCTCCGCCCGAGAGACCTTTTCCCTTCCAGACACTACTGTTCCTTAAACATACGATACCAGATACGATTTGGGATTAGGTTGATCTGACATCCCAGACTTATGTCTACACTTATGTCTACACTTGTAGTGCTAAATGTCAAGTCCTTTCACCTTCTGGTTATACGTCAGATTCACGTCAATCTGCTGCGCGCGCATCTCTGCCTTATATTTCTGCTGACATTACAAGATTCTCTTATGTATCCACCCATTTTGTGACCTCATGATCAATGACGTTTCTAGTGTACGCCTTCATGCACGCCTATTATACCGCCTTTTTAATGACGTTCAATGACGTTTCCATGCTTTATCTCTACTTTTCCAGCTGTTACGCCTACTATATGCTCATACATTGTAATGCATTGACTATATATATGTGTTTCTGTAAACAATATGTTGTCTGTCTTCCCTTCCTGAACCCTGTGTGGTGAATGGAATGGTTATGCCACCTTGGCTCGAGCCAATAACCCAATTCCTTTTACAGGAATAAAACCCTTTTGAGTTAACCTCAATATCCCGGATTTTGCCTCTTATTTTTCTGAGTTATTCTGATTGATTATTGATAGCAAATTAAGTATAGGTAATCGATTTTACCACAGAAGACTGCCACTCTGCTAGACTGCTGCCTTGCTGGACTGTTGCCTTGCTGTGCTGACCTGCTGCCCTCCTGCTTGGGTAAATTAGGACTAGACCTGCATCTCTGAACCCAGGACCGCAGAATGATTCCCAGGGCTAGTTGGCTGGTCTCCTGATCAGAAGCCTCAGGGACATTGCAGGATTCCAACAAATTTGACCCTAGCACCTGGACTCTGCCATTTGTGAGTCCTACCCTTCTAAGCGATCTCACCCCAGTCCTGAACCTTCGAAAGTGGGCCAGAAGGTACTCTGCCAAACCCAGCTGTGTTCCACATCGGAACTGACGCAAAGTGACACGAAGCTCCGCAAAGCCTCACCGCAGAGCAGCCAGCCTCATCGGAACTGACACGTAGTGACGGGAAGCTCGGCAAAGTCTCTTTGCATAGGTACCAGGCTCATCAGAACTGACGTGAAGCAATGCAAAGCCCCTTCAAGCCTCATCGTACAGCTGCTAGCTTCATCGAAACTGATGCAAAGCCCCACCAAGCTATGCCGCACAGCTCATCGGAACCGAAGCAAAGTGAAGCAAAGCCTCGCTGAGAGCTTCATTGGAACCGATGCCGGATGATGCAAAATCTTGCAAAACCACGCCTTGCATACTGCGCACCAGGATTTAAAGTACTGTATCCAGGTATGTCCCTGTAGTTGGCCCATGCTCCATCGCGGTCAGCCTGAACTTGTGACTTTATTCAGGTCCGACGGGCCAAGATAACCACAGTTAGAGCATTGTGCTTATTGTAACTGTAGTTACTGAAATCTTGCTTATCTCCGTTCTCCTGATTGGATTTCTGTCATTTTGGTCTTGATTTCTTTATTAAAATTGAATGTATTTTTCTAAACTGGTGGGTGATCTTTTTGTGGTGTGTTTCCATTGCGTGAGTGATTGGAGTGTTGCACAAATACTTTACACATTGCCTCCAAGTTGACCTTGACTTCTCTGTGCCAAGCTACCCAAGGGTTGAGTACAGGTTTATTTAGGGTTTGCTTGTGACTTCACCCACCAGCCACTAGATGGCACTCATGTATACCTTGTAGGGTTCCTGTGTTTAGACTTGACTGTTGGGACAGAAAAGTTGTCTGCATGATAAAGACGTGTTCCCCTGCCCTCAATACCCACCTGTACTGCGGTCTGGATTCCTAATGCTAGCTTTTTTGTCAAAGTTGTACACGGATCATCAGTGTGCACTATGGCATTGGCCTATCTCACAAATTGCAGTCTTTTAGGACAGGAGAGGTCCCAAAGTAGTACCCCTCATAGTAACGGAAGGCTACCGCCTTCACCAGGAGTTATGTAACTCAAGCATGGTGGTGGCAGCAAACTATGTAGTAATCACTAGTAATGAGCAGGATGTTTTTACCCTGTGTCACTGGAATGAGGGCTACAGGCTCACTTACTAAACATTCTGTTACTGTGTGCTTAAATCACCCTTGGCCTACATCAGGTAGATGTGGAGTGCTGCATAGTGCAGGAATAGGGACTGCATCGTTGTATGTGTTCCTGGAAAGGGTACAGTACAGGAATAGTGCTGTGCAGTGCGTGTGGAATAAAAGCATATGCTGGGTGTATGTATATTTGTGTGAAGTACAATACAGGAAGGGTGTACTGTTGTGCAGCATGCACATTTTGAGTGTGTGTGTTTGGTGGCAGAGTGTATGTTTGTAAATAACACACCCTGGTTAAAAGAAGAAAAACCTTCAGTGCAGAATAGTGCACGCAGACTGAGTGTTGTGAATGCATTTGTACTTGTAAGAGTATAATGCAATGCATAGACGTGTTAGTGTTGAATAGTAAGTGGGCTGTCAATGTACACTAAGTCAATGTGCCTGCAATAGTGCATTACATGGAGGACCCTGGGTTCCATTTTGGGAAGCCCAGGCTTGACTGGTAAAGACATTAGGAGTAGAGGAATTCCCCCTAAACAGATTTGTGTATTGCTGCATTCCTGTGAGCTGGAATGGACACACACTAGAGGGAAAAGGAAAATACTCCTATTACACTTTAAAAGATTGCTATTTGATTCAGTGATAGATCACAAGGAATGGACTTGGACACATCTCAGGAAGGGAGATGGGGCTGATAAGGGAATCATTAAGAGTAGGGCTGGTGGTCTGAGATTAACCTGTTGATGTATAGCACTGTGGCTGACATACAGGTGTGCCTTCTGGTGACTCTCATGGATTGTGTTGTGGGACAATCAGCTTTGAAGTCTTGCCTGCTGTGACAGGACTGACATCTTAATAAGGAAAAGAAGTAAGAGAAAAGTATCCACTTAAAAACGAAAACGGAGAGCCTCAACATAAAACTTCAAAAACTCAGACCCTAAATCTTATTTGGTATCTGTAAAAGGACTATAAGAAAGGGAGGTTGAGTCCCTAAGAAAGTGTCATCTGCCAAGCATCCAGATGTGATGTTTGAGAAGGGGAAGCTCTGTAAGACTCCTGCCTGTGACCAGGCCTCGGGTGCCAAGGCTTGCTAGTCACCCTGCTGAGTGAGGGGACATCGCCCATGACACCAAGATCACCTGCCCTGGAGCACCAAGCAAACACAAAGAGATGATGGATGGAATGCTGAAACTTTTCAGACACTCACCCTAGTCACAGATCTGGGTTGAATCCATCTTCGTTCTGTAGCTCACTTCTCCACCTCAGTTCAGAACCAGCTATATGCAAATCAGCCTTGACCCTGTGTCTCATGGGAACAGTCCCACCCAAACTGCCAAGCCAGGTCTTCCCTGAAGTGAAAACAAGCATCCTGGGATTTGTCTATTTTTTGTATCGTCCCTTTCTTGAATTTAACTGTTCTCCTTTCCTTTCTGCAGACTTTAAGTTCAGTCCTGCCCCTCTTTTTGGAATCTGGTCCTTCTTTTCCCTGAACCCACTTCTTGTTTTCTGGCTTCCCTGCCCTATTCCCTTTTGTTCTCTCTGGTAATCATATTTAAATATGTATTATTATTATTAGCGTTTTCATTATTAATATTATTATTAGTATGACTGCCAATAGTATTCTGAGGCTTGCCCAGTGCTCTTCCTCTATTAGAGCTGCTGTGTGTGTTCCCAGGCGATAGGAGATTAACTGCTCTTTGCCTTTTAAATAATAATATACCCTCAGAGCAAGATCACTTTCCAAGAAAAAAAAATCTTATTTATGGTAGTTTGTCTACCATTCTTCCGTTTATACTGTCACATTTCCTTCCATTGTACTGTATACTTTGCTTTAGATCTGGCAGAAACATGGCAGATGTGTAAACTGAACATAGAGAGTAATCATTTTACTTCCCAGTGACTGAACAAAGAACCAGATGTACATAGACTTCCGTTTGCGATTTCACAATAGAGAATTTTTGATATTAGGAAATCCCAAACAGCTATGTACAACAGTGTGTTTTACACTGTTTCCTATTCTCAATTGGTTGCAAGAGATCTGCCTCATTAATATTCATGAGTAAGGCCACAATATGAGACCCATTGGAAATTGCTAGCACTCACAGGGATGGTGGCCTGCTGGGTTCAGCAGACAGCAATGTCTGTGACTGCTTTTTAAATAAAGCATTTTTTAAATTTTGAAATGCAGCTTGTTTTCCGTTAAGGAAAACGGGATGTATGTAAAAAAGAAAAACAAACGCTTATTGTTTCATTTTAAAAGAGTAGGCAGTGGTCCATGGGACCACTGCCAATGCCTGCTCCTAAAAAATGAATGCACCCACATTCACAAGGGGGAAGTCTTTTGGGGACCCCTACCCATTTGTGAATAGGTTACCACCTACTTAACGGAGTCAGTAAAGTATGAATGTTTTGCGACTACATTCCAGTCGCAAAACATTCATGCATGCACCTGTGACTCCTTATTAAAAAGGAACGCCCTAGGCATGCCCCTCCCTAATAGCGACTCTCAAACCCAATCAGCTATTCTCTAACAGTGGTGACCGGCATGGCTCATGGGTGGCGGGCGGGGATGTTGCACGGCAGGGTGTGGGGGGGTTGAGTGCACAATATATTAAAAAAAGATTACCTTGCTGCCAGTCCCGCATCTCTGCTCCTGCTCTAGTTGAACAGGAAGCACAGCCAGGACCCACTGACCAATCACAACACTGTAATGCAGTGTTGTGATTGGTCTGAGCTCTGTGACACAGTGCTTAGCCAGGGGTTAGATGGGTTGTTTCTATTTTTCAAGCAGGCTGTAATGCAGGTGGCATGGAGAACAGGAAAAGTGAGCATCGCTGGTTCGGGCGACCCGAGAGGGCTGACCAAACAGTCATTGTGCACTTAGAAGTGGGCAAACCACTCCTCCCCTACACTGCTCCCAGAGCACAGCAGTCCCACTGACCCGCCCGCCCAAAAAGCAGCATGAAGAATAAAATGATAATAACGCAAAGTTATTATCATTTTGTATTTCGTGCTTTGCACGGCTCAAAAGCCTTGGGGCGACGCTCCTACGCCATAGTGGAGGAGCTGTGACGGTTCGGTAATAGCTTTACTGAATCCCAAATAGGGCATTGCACATTTTAAAATGCTTTTTGCAGGTCTGCGAATTGTTCTGTTTGCCAGCTGAAAAAAGCTTCGTACATGTGGCTCAAAATGTCCATCTATGTTGGCTATTGTGAACCGGTCAACTTACATCATCAAGCCATCAAGCAGAGTACTTGGGGGTGGGGGGGGGGGGGGGGGGGGGGTAAGATGTATCCGTCCATAACCTATTACTTGTAATGCTGTGTTGGGGGATGTATTAAATCAGTAATACTTACATGGCAGCTGCAAGCCATGAAGGTAGAAAGCAGGCCCTAGATTCAAAGGTACAATTAAAGATAGAATAGTATACTCTTTATAGAGAATGAGAGCACAGTGAATAACACTTGACAGAATGGGAAGCGTTAAAAGTGGTGATTAGGGTTCATTATAATAAAACAACATGTGATGTATGTAAGGTACTGAGAAGGTAAATGCTTGCACTAGAAACCAACACCCGAGACTTGTAAAGGAAGACCACTCGAGATCCCACTGCACGAGCATTGTAATTACAAGGGCTAGACAAATATGCCACAAATATAAAGAAACGTGCAGCCCGATTCATCATCGGCATGTTTTGCGAGTCTGTAATAGCGAATAATAAGGAATCGCTATTACAGACTTGCAAAACGGGATTCATGTAGGAATCGCAAAATAAATTGCGATTCCTACACATTCCTTATTTCCGATTAGCAAATTGCTAATTGCAAATAAGGAATAACTCCCCATTCAATCCTATGGGCCTAAGGCATTTTTTAAATATTGACTCCGAAGGAATCACTGTTTAACAAAAGCAAACTGATATGTACAAAATTTGCGATTCCTTGATAGCGATTTCTACAGATTAGGAATCGCTATTAGGGAATTGCAAATCGGAAATGCAATTGCATTCCCGCCTATGGGCGAAATAGGAAATGATTTGCATTTTTAAATTGAGTTTTCCTAATAGGAAATTGCAATTTACGAAATGCAAAGCCAAGGGCACCTCTGGGCTTAAGGCCCCCCTGGAGGCTCCCTGAATTTCCTAGTGCACATGTAAGTGCACATATGCCCTAAAGGCCTATGTGCGCTGTAGGAAGATGGAATCTGACTACACGGTTGCCCCCACTTTTATCTGGTGTTTTGATGGTTTTTGACTTAGTTTGGCTGGGATCCTGCTATTCATGGCCCAGCCTATCTGCTATCCTCTCTAAATTGATTGCATGTGCTTTAGGTACACTCCAGATTGGTTACTGGGTTACCCTTGTGAACCCCTAGTATATGGTACCTTAGGTACTGAGGGCATAGGTACCCCAGATGCCTACCAGGGGCTGAAGCATGTATTATGCCACCTCTGGGAAGCCTTCCAAAATGGCACCACAGGTCTGCTACTGCAGCCTAGGTAAGGTGGTGCATGCACCCCTTACTAAGATATAGGTTACCTATATCTACCTTTAATCACTGACACATATACACCTATAAGTCACTCCTGTGGCAGGCCTTATCAATCCTGAAGGCAGAGGGCTTGGTTTTGTGTGAGAGGGTGCCCATGCATGAGCAGGACCCCTCCGCAGCTTTCAGAATCTATTCTCTGAGGCTGTTCTGTGATGCAGCCAGACCATATACTCTTAAGTGCATTATAACCTCGCGGTAAATGCTAATTTTGGAATGGCTGCATGGAAACATGCTGTGTTTGGCGTCAAACACTTTGGAATCCTACCCTCCCCATCCCCCCCCCCCCCCCAGTCCTGGTGGCGGGGGTAGAATTCCACCCTTCTAGAGGGAGGAGACATTTACACACTAACCTAACCGGTAATAGTTTAAAAGAGCCCCAGCATCACAAAATGGATGCTGCAACCCCAGACATGAGTCTGACCTCCTGCTTCTGGAAAGAATTCCGGCAGGGGAGGCCTGGACAATAGGTTTCCTGTCACAGGGAGGTGTAACCACCTCCAAGACAGGCTTTAGTGTATTGGGCTGGGTTGGTGCATTCAGAGAATGCTTTTCAGACAGTGCTGGGGGCACACTTGGTGTCCCTGTGCATAGCCCAGTTCAAACTGGTTGCAGGGGCACTCAGCCCCTGATCTGATGCGAAACTGGACAAAGGGGTGTAACTACCCTTCTCCCTAGACGGGTCCCCAGAGTATGTCCAACCCCCTTACTTAGTATAAATATGGACCCCAGTCCTTAGGACTTTAGATTATACTTGGATGAAACTCTTAAGCTGAATCCTGGAACTTCGACACACCATATCAACTAGAGGACTGAAGAATCTCCCTTGGGGTCAAGGAGAGACTCCCCTGTTCAAACAGGCACCAAAGAAGCATCTTGCTGGTCTGTATTTCCAAGGCTCCTGCTGGATCCCGAAGGATTTGTGACTCAAGACATGGACTTCCAGAATTGTCCGAGGCTGACACGAGATCCCACAAAGCTGGGACCCGCAGCCCTCACGAGTGACATGGAACCGAAACTCCTGGACACCGTGCACATTTGCAAGTGCATCAACTTTCCAAGCTTTCCCGAAGTTGTGCGTTGGGCTATTTGTAGATAAAAAGCCCCGAGCACCATCTGCACCAAAGATGGTGGGACTAGCATTTCCGTTCGAGGCTCCTTCACGATCCCTGGTCCGATGACTGGTGGATCCTCACAAAGGTAAATCTTTTGTTTTTTTGGCTTTCCTGGTTGCTCCAGACGTGCCCTGACTCCCCTCCAAAGGGTGAGTCCCTCAGACCTTGCTGGTCTGCACCAAAGCCAATCTCAGCTTTCTGCATGGGTTGCTGTTGCCAAGGCTTGTTGGGTCTAATCCGGATATCGACACCGCAGCACGCAACTTTCTTTTTGGGACAGCTCAAATCCAGCACCTGGTCATCATCATCGCCCCCCTGGTCCTCGTAGCTGAAGAGTCAAGCTTCACCTTATTCATCGGGGCGTGGCCACGCAGGCGACTAAGATGGCCTCCTGCGCCTGAGACTCTGCCAGCCGGGCACTGCTTTTGCCTGATTTCACCGATGCAGATGGCCCGTAACATCGTGGACGCCCTCCCCCTACACTCGGGAGATTATGTGGAGTTGATCGGCATCAGGGCATGTGAATATGATGAGCGGAACAGCCCTTTATGAGACCCTGTGCAGCTGAGATCCACTCTCAGAGCTGGAGGCCTGACCGGGAGCGGAGCTGTCACATGGAGCGCTGCGGCCGTGTTGTGAGGTGAGCGGTGGCCCCTGTAGTTTGTCCGGTGCCGGAGTCAGCCCTCCCACTCCTCCCTATATTGCGGTGACCCTCCCCCTGCCCCCCCTGCTGCTGCGGTGCGGCAACGGTCCTGCGGGCGCGGCGGCTGTGGGGCTTTGTCTTTCTCATGGTTGTGGGTGCGTTGGGCCGCAGGCACTGTTAGGTTGCTGGGGGTGTGGCGGGTTAGTGAGGGGAAGCCGCCAGCTACTGTCTTGAGGGCCGCGAGGCGCTGGGCTGAATCAGGTGTGCTGGCTCCCTCCTCTTTCCACATTTGGCCTTGGATTGAACACGAGCAGAAGACCCAAGTATATGGCAGTTTTCAACATAACTCCTGCCTAGAGATTTTGTCTACACTGGGGCCCACAGACATCGGGCCATACATATAGACTTCCTCTTGTGGCAGACAGACCTCGCTCTTCGCTCCTGAGTCGCTGCTGTGATGCTATGCTGCGGGGGTCCTCTTGGTGCTGGTCACACTATCTCCTGCGGAGTCTGGGCTGGATGGACTGAGGGGTGCCATTGAGCGTCTGTGCTGGCGCTTGCATATTGGACCCGGGTCATACTGTACAGTACTTCCATAAGGCAAGCTTCGCTCCTGTGAGACACTGCACACTCCCCTTACCTGGCATCTTCTCTGTCTGCTGTTTGACATGGGGCTTCCTGGTGCCACTTCTGTTTGGCTGTCCCTCTAGTCAACTGTCTGTTGAGAGCAATTGACTGTATAGGCAAAAAGCCCCCCGGCACTCTGGGCAGCCCTGCTGATATAGACCCTGCTGCTCAATGCCACACAGTCAGAAGCCCGTGTGAGGTTCGGTTTGCCCGCTTGCTGTCTGGGGCGCTACCATCCACTTCTCCGCCAGGGTTTGTTGACGCTGCCAGCCTCGTTAACCATGGAACGGAAGGACCCTAAACAGCGGACTCTTCAGTTCGATAAGGTCCTTGATGCCACTTCTAGCGACCAGGCAGATTCGGCTGAGGGAGCGCAGGGCGAGGATGATGTTGAAGATTCTGCCTCACTCACTGCGGCAATGCTCTGTGAGATGCGGGCTAGCTTCAAGGCACTTGATGGCAGATTTGATGCGTTGGATCAGCGTCTGGCAGACATGGGTACGAATGTTTAAGCTCATGACCATCGGTTCGACGAGGTGGGGGCTAGAGTTTCGGACATAGCAGGTGGAGCAACGCAATCTCAGAAACGACTAGAAAGAGTGGAACGAATTCTGAAAGAAGTTGCAATAAAGAACGAAGATTTAGAATCCCGTAGCCGACAGAACAACATACACATTATTGGCGTGCCTGAAACTATGGCCACTGGTCAAATGGATATATTTGTGGAGCAACTACTATCGGATCTCTTTGGCAGAGAGACTTTCACGCAGGGGTTCGTTGTGGAGCGGGCACATAGGTCGTTGGGTCCTCGCCCCAGGCCTGGGCAGCCTCTGAGGCCCATCATTGCCAGTCTTATGAACTTCAGGGACAGAGGCGCAACTCTTCAATCGGCCCGTGAGAAAGGTGAGGTCCATTGGCAGGGGAGCAAACTCTCTTTTTTCCTAGACTTCACTGTTATGGTTCAAGATGCAGGTCACAAATTTAATGGAGTGAAAGCCAAGTTGAAGAATTTGGGCCTGAGATCTGGTATGCTCTATCCGGCCAGACTAAAGGTAGATGTGGACGACAGGTCATGCATCTTTGATACCCCCACCGAGGCACAGGAGTTTTGCGACTGGGTGGTATGAGGTGGGGGGGACATTTGCAGTTTTTTCACAGGTTATTAGAACTTTTTACACAAGGTACTGGTACATGGCATTGGGTGGGCTTTGCTGAATTTGTGTTTGTTGTAATACCAACCAAATGGCACACTTAGGCTGGCAGCTCGGTCCTTCGGGGCTCTCACTGATATCTTGGAATATCAGGGGAATGAATAACAAATGGAAAAGAAGACAGGTCCTTAATTATGTTGCTAGACATAACATAGATATACTCTGCATACAGGAGAGAGGGCCACTTGCTGATAGTAGTTGGCTCTTTAATTGGACATAATGTGGCTCTGGTGGGCATATATGGTCCGAATGTTGACTCGCCTGAATTCTATCACGCGCTACAGGTGCGCCTTCTAGCATTGGATCTTGTTTATTGATATTGGGGGGTGCTTTTAATTTGTTGATGGAACCCGTCAGAGATAGTACCTCCTCCGCACCAGACTCCAAGCGCCGTACACGCAGGGCATTACAGGACATCTGTCAACACTTTTCACTTGTGGACATTGAACGTGTGCATCACCCGCACCATGTATCCTAAACCCATTATTCTGGGTTCCACAACACTTGGACCAGAATTGACTACTGGTTGGTTTCACCAGGAGTGGCTGGTTGGTTCAGTGGGTTGGAGACACTGCCACGAACGCTTTCAGACCATTCACCGGTCCTGCTATGACTCAACATTCCGAGACCTTGGGGTTATGAGAGGCAATGGCGCTTCCCTGGGAGGTCACTTCAGGATCAGGTGTTTCTTGAGGAAATCAGGGAAGTCATTGAGATATACTTTGAAATAAATACAGGGTCAGTGGATACCTGGGCGGTGCTAGGAGGAAGGTTTTAAGGCTTACATCAGGGGGGTGTGCATAGCAAAGAGTGCCGGGGCAGTGAGAGCCTTGCGATCCACTTTGAACCGCATTGAGCACGAAATTGCAGCCCTAGACTTGGAATTGACAGAGAAGGCATCAGAGGCCGGCAAGACTCTGAGATTAGCCTTGATGTTGGAATTTCGGGAGACTGCTGAACAGGAACTATTGTTCCTCGGTAAGCAACACATTGCCAGAAGATATGGAGAGGGGGAACGGCCTGGTAAGATTTTGGCGCACACACTTCGCCTGCCACGTGACAGGGCCTATATTACTGATATCAAAGGCCCGAATGATCAGGTGTTCCATTCCACTCCGGATATCTGTGATACTTTCCTTACACATTTTAAAACTCTATATACCTCTAAACTTGATGGGGACCTCCGTGAACAAGGAGAGTACCTCGCTGAAATTGCTTTGGTTTACCTTGAAAGGCATATGCAGGACTTTCTTGCCCTTCCCATATCTCAGGATAGCGTATTGGAGGCCATAGTTGCGTTTAAAGGTTCATCGGAACCCGGTCTGGACGGGTTTCTACAGATTTTTACAAAGCTTATAAGGATTTACTGGTGCCACGGTTAATAGAGGTGTATGCGGAGGCTCTCGAATCTGGTATCCTCCCTCCAAGTTTCAGAGAGGCTGTTATTATCCTTCTCCCTAAGCCTGGTAAAGACCCTGCACTTTGCGACTCCTATCAGCCACTGTCCCTGCTTAATCTCAATTACAAAATATTGGCCAAAGTTATCACCATCCGTTCATCTTTATTGATGGAATGTATAATTTCTCCTGCACAATCTGGCTTCGTCCCCCATAGGTCCACATCGCTTAATTTGCGAACCTTATTCACAGTATTACATAGGATTGACCCCAATACGCCCGCTGCCGCGGTACTTCTTGACGCTGAAAAGGCATTTGATTCTCTTGAATGGCCCTTTTTTATTTCTGTGATGCGCCGCATGGGTATGCCCGAGTGTTTCGTCTCTACAGTTTCGCTGCTATATAAAGATCCCATAGCTAGATTGCGCCTGAATGGTACTATCTCCCAGCCATTATGGCTGTCCCATGGCACCCCTCAGGGTTGTCCCCTGTCCCCATTGCTTTTCATATTAGTGATGGACCCGCTCTTTCAACATTTTCAGAAGAAACATTTACATCGTGGATTGCAGTTTCGTACCGGCCCTCTGTTGGTATCTCTGTACGCTGACGATACTATTTTATATGTTCGGCAGCCACATACTAACTTGGATCCCCTTATAAGGGAAATGATTAGGTTTGGCAGGTTTTCGGGTCTGAGTGTTAACTGGCACAAGTCTGTGATTTTTCCGTTAACGGCCAGCACAGCTGCATGGGAATGGGAATTTCCTCTGGAATAGTGCAGCGTTGCTGTTAGGTATCTCGGGGTGTATGTACACTTAGATGCAGCCACTATCATTAGATTAAACTATGGTCGCGCAATTAGCTCACTCGAATCGCAGTTCGAGAGATGGGTTTGACTGCCTTTGTCAACGGCGGGTAGAGTGGCCATTATTAAAATGGTGGTACTCCTGAGATTCTTATATTTTTTTTAACAACATCCCCATCCCTCTCACCCAGGCCTTTTTTTTGCAGCTACTGCAACTTTTGTTACGACAAGAGACCACGGGTAAGCTGGCAGACCTTGACACTACTGTATGAGAGGCGCAGGTTTGGGGTTCCTGATATGTACCTATACTATCTGACGGCGCAGTGCTGTTATTCGTATTATTGGTCCCACCTGGACGCACGTGTCCCCTATTTGAAACCGGAGGCGGATCTGCTGCTTCCGCAGAATTTATCCTCTGTTTTGCCTAGAGGGATCCCGAGGGATCCACAGGATTTTCAGACGGTATACACCACATGCTGGGCATGGGAGAAGCTACGTAGACTGCTGGGGTTGGACCTATTGTATTCCCCGGCATTTCCTCTTCCAAATCCCACGTGGCACCCAATAACTGGTGAAATTCTAGTGCAGCACACACTGGCTAAGTTTCAAATTCTCACGATAGGTGATCTGTTCCCTGATAACCATGTTTTCTTGGTCTCGGAGGAGGCGCGATTCCAAGATTACTCCTTTATGGATGTTTTTGTGCTGCGCTGCATGCTTTCCATGTTACGGGCTACCTTTCCTTCTTTTCCGGTGGCGCCCGACCCGGCTGCTCCTCTGACGTTCGTTATAGAGAGCCAAACTGGTGCTCATTTAATTTCCAAATTGTACAAACAATGTATGATGGAGCGCCCCTCCTCTGATGTTAAGGTTCGCTCCCCATGGGAACAAGACTTGGGGCGACCTATAACTGACAACCAATGGGAGCACTGCTGCAGGGTGACGAGGGAGGTATCCCTAAATAGTAGACATAAATTGCTGCATTTCAAGTTTCTCCGCAGGATGCATCATACCCCAGCTTGGTCCCATAAGATTGATCCTACTAGGTCTCACCAATGTCAGAAATTTTCGGCCCCACAAGCCGACTTTGCCCATCTTTCATGGACTTGTTCTAAGTTGCAGAGATACTGGGTACTGATACATGAAACTTTGGGCGCCATGCTTTGTATGACATTGGTTTTTACGCTGTAAATTGCATTATTGGGATACATGGTAAACTTCCCCAAAAAAGTCAGGAAAGTCGCAGCTCTGGAGTTCCTGTTGGCCAAGCGAAAGGTGGTGCTACTGTGGGGTAGTAGAAGGGTTCCTACACTAGCCTAGCATTTCGTAACACGAACTGCGAGGAATATGCTACTCTAGTGCCCAGTTCCTCACGACTGGTGGATATATGGGGTCCATAAGGGGCATACATTGCCAAGAAACGTAGAGAGTCTGGCACGCAGGTCTTGAATGGAATTGTCCCTGAAGGAGTTAGTTAGGGCGCGATGTATCAAACTATTCTTGTACACTATGATTGTTTTCTTTTCTGAGCTGGGTGTTGCTGCCGCCATATTGAGGGGCGAGGGTTGGCTAGGGTTGGCTGGACTGTGATAGTTACTGACAGTGACCCACGGAAGGGGTGAGGGCGGAAATTGGTTTTCATTCTTGTTCTAATGCCTACTGTTGCCATAGATATAACTTGTGACATATATTGCATACCACTGAGATATGATGACACAATTGCTATGTACCACTATGACAATTACGCATTGCTAATTATGTATAAAACTGAAAATAAAGATTTAAAAAAAAAATGTCGTGAGCGATCTATTGTTCAGAATGATCTGGTCTAACAAAATTCGGAAGTGGTGTAATCCAAACAAAGTTTAAGCAAAGTCATAGTAAGAATCATATACCTGATTTCAAGGATTTAATACTGATGCCAAGATCAGCTCACAAATTACTTTTAAAAAGAGAAATTAAAGAAAATTATTTTAGAATAGAAAAAAAAAGCTTCACCTTCTTCATCTGAAAGCACCCGACACGGTGGGCATCCACTCATCGCCTTCCTGGTCACTGGCTAGTGATCCAGACTCTGTCCCCCCTGCTTTTAGATTCTTAAGATCTCCAATCCACCCTTGGATCCACCCTGACACTTTTGACTTGGTCGCCAGCAGCACTTTGCCGCAGATCGCCATTGAAAAAAGACGTTGAAACCCAACATCAAAGACACCTATGCACCTGGCCTCCCGGGGTGAGGTAACTCGAGTACTCCTGTGCTTCCATGGGTATTGACTCTAGAACTGCCTAGTTCTAAAGGGCATTGCTCCAAGTTTTTTCCCAAGTGGCCTTAATCTTTAAAATTCCAACCGCGACTTTCCCCATAGAAGTTAATGGTGATTCGTGGCTGTGCTCGGACACTGCACACGTCCCCCGTGGGTCCCCTGTGTCACTACCTTGGGTGGTTCCTGGTGGTCCCAGCGGTTCTAAAGGCTCTAGGCTTTGTATCTATGTCATTCGTGGTTCTTATACCACTTTATTAATATATGGTTTGGTATGCCCCTAGGGCTCAACATATATTGTGCTAATTTACTGTGTGCTAAATAAGTTCACTGAACGTACTTTTGCCTCTAGTCTCGTAAAGAGACTAGAGGGATGTGTTTAGAATAAATACATATATTTTATATATATACTTGGTGTGGTTCTCCTTTCATTTGGTCATTCATGAGATTATAGACTGGTAAAACAAGCTGCTTTACATTTCTTCAAGACTTAGCCTGAAGGCTGCTCTCCAAAGCTACCACTAGGATAGCTTTCTATATAGGTTGTCTTTAAACCTACCATCAATAAGGGTCGTTTGGACTGGTGCAAGGTGCCCACTAGAATAGTGGACAGCATATGCCAGGCCAACTTCTCACATGCTCTTCATGTCACAATAAAAAAATGCCTTTGCAATGGTTTTTTATAATTTGCAAATGGTTACTATCAACTTGAAGTCTATGGTAATTACATTTCCTAAATGCCTAATGCACATTCAGGAAATGCTTTGTACATGTGCTTTAGAAATCAATTCCTAAATCGCAGTGGCAATTTGTGATTTAGAAATCGCAAATTACGACCAGTTTTGGCCCTTTGTACAACTGTAAAGGTCATTTAGCATTTATTAACAGGCCGAAATAGCAATTCAGCCCATTGGGAAATGCTAAATGGCTTCGTAAATCTGGCCTAAGATAATTAGGGCCAGATGTATGACCCTTCCAATTTGCAACTCGCAAATTGCGACGTTTTGCAACTTGCAAAATGGAATTTACAACAGTGCCTCAAACACGGTTTGCGATTCCTAATGGGGTGACAAATTGCCTTCCTCACTAATATTCATGAGGCAGGTGCAATTCGCGACCCCATTGGGAATGGCGGGCACTCCCAGGGATGGTGGCCTGGTGGGGTCAGCAGACCACCATGTCTGTGAGTGCTTTTTAAATAAAACAGTTTTTTTAAATGCACCCCGTTTTCCTTAAAGGAAAATGGGATGCATTCAAAAAATAAAAATTTTACGTTTCTGTTTCATTTTTTAAGAGTAGGCAGTGGTCCGTGGGACCACTGCCTGCTCTTTAAAATAATTTTTAATACCAGTCACCAAGGGCAAGGGGTCCCCCGGGGACACCTTCCTGTTGGTACGCAGCTTACCACCTACCTGAAGTAGTGGTAAACTATGAGTGTTTTGCAACTGCCATTGCGGTCACAAAACAATTGTACATTGAAGTGTGACTCGCTATTAGGAAGGGGCGCCCTTGGCACGCTTCTTCCTAATAATGAGTCCCAAACCAATTTTGTGAGTCGGTAATAGGTTAGCGACTCGCAAAATAGGGTTTGTACATAGGGCTGACCTATTTTGTAGTTGGGAACATTCCGATTTCCCATTTGCGACCACAAAAAATGGTCGTACATCTGGCCCCAAGATAATAAGGAGTACTTAAATAGAGACGCCTAGGTAAAGAAGGCAGGACAGGTGTTTTTAAGACCTTGCGCCAACGCAAAACAGTGAAAAGTCTTGATACAGTATTTACTTTCCATGGCATACCTGTTTCTGTGATGGTAAAGTGCCCTGTTTACTATGTTCCAAATGTGTGTGTGTGTGGCACTAAGCACCTTACAAGAGCCCCAGTGCAGTGGAAAAGAGCAGCAGCAGGCCATATAATTAGTAAATATGGCTCTGCACTGCTGTCTTCCACTAGGGCAATACAGCACAGCATTTTTTTATGCTGAGTATTGGTTTGCAATTGTTTGTAAATCTGCTCAGGGTCTGTAGCCTAGAATGAATATTGAGTAACAAGAAATGTTTAATATCGATGTCTAGCTAGAGCAAAAACTAAACCAGACTGTGCTCCTGGACTATCATTGAAATACTTATTTGAGTAAAGAAAAAGGCATCTCCGATTGACATATCAGTAAAGAACAGACTAGGGCTCACAACAATAGTAGATTTATTCCAAGAAGGAATGTTGAAAGTGTAGGATAGCATCAAATTGCAACATAGAACATTGGTGGGGCAGTTCCTTTTGTATCGAATACTAATTAGATGGAAACACATAGGGGCCCATTAGGATGGCGGGCGGATTGCCCCCGACAGCCTGACGGTAGCCACCGGCAGCCTGGCGGGGTCAATCCGCACGCCATCCACACCTAAATTCCCCCCGCCATATTAGGATGGCGGGGGGGACCGTGGTGGACGGAAAGACCGTCAGCCGCTTTTCCGGACCGGGGCGGAAAACGTTTAATATGGTGGCCAGCCATATTATGATGTGCTTAAACAGATGCCTTTCCGACCATGAGGTGAAGATAAGAAAAAGTGAGACTAGGAGTCAGGGAAGAGACATCCTGTATTCCTACTGTACCTATATTCAGATGACAATGCGCCTAAGCGCTAAGTGGAACGTCTGGATCGAGTTCCTTTACCCAACCTAGTGATATAAAAAGGGATAAAAAAGAGAGACATACAAACACTCAGATAAACATGTGAATCACATGTTAATGATGGCAATCACTAGGACTAGAATGTGGTCACAATGGGCATTCAAATCCTCAGACATGCTCGTAGACACACCCCTCTCGCGGGGTGTGTGAGGGCACTATATCTAAAAGGAGAAATTACCCCATCTTCATTTGAACCCAACTACATTGAGAGACTACACTGACACTCTTTTCCACCACACAAGTTTGCCTCCTCCTCTTTCTGAAGCAACAGTTACCCCTTAGTGAGTACTATGTTAGTCCTTGGGAGGAACGGTACTGGCCCATTCATGTTCCTACTCTCTCCCTGTCCCCCCCTCTTTACATTGTGTTCTGACCTAATGTTTGACAGGTAACTAAACTAATAAAAAACACACCCAAAAAAATGTAATGCCAAAAGGGCAAGAATGCAACGAGCAGTCATCTAAACCTTAGAACAAATATACGTATCATTGTGGGCAAGGGGGGTAGGGTTATCCAGACAATGTATGCCATTATGCATGAGAAACTAAGTAAAAACATGTCATCTCCTCTTCATATCCTAAGGAAGGCATATACCGGAGCCTCATAGATTATTGCATTTGCCATCTCATCGGACAAGGCAGTTCACCTGGCAGCGCATGGCAACAGTCTCTGAAATTACCATAAGTCAATATGCATTGTGCATGGAATGAGAAAAGCGGGGTGCCCTCAAACATTATAAGAATTAGCAGCCAAGATATTTAGAAACAAATCTGAAGTCCATTTATACTTGCATATATATTCATTGCTGAAGTCTCGTGTGTCGAATCCAATAACCAGTGTATAGTGTATTATATTATGCCGTCTGCAGTCTGAGGAATGACCTCCGGCAATATTTCTGAGCCTTGTGAGTCAAGCCATTCATCTGTGGATTCTGCGTCACTTCCTTGATCTGGTAGGCTTGTCTCCGATGATGAGTCACCCAGTGTACTTCGTATCTCTGCTGCTACTTGGAGTGCATTTTGTTGGCCCAGTCTCATTTCTCCTTGTTTGGGCCAAGATTTTGGGACAATAAATGTTTTTTGCACTTTTTCCCTCCTCTGTGCTGTCTCGGGTCCTCGTTCAGGTGCTTTTCTCCCGCTCTTCCATTGGATGAGGCGCCCTCCACCGACTCCAGGGAATCTAGCCATTCCCAAACTGCTAGGGGGTGTCAAAGGAGTGAGATTTTCCTTTTGCAACTATTCGCAGGCAGGCAGGCAGGGAACAGTAGGGAGTATTTAATGTCTAGCTGACAAAGTCGTCACTTCACCTCCATGAAGGAATACATTTGCCTTTGTACTGTTGCGGTAAAGTCTGAGAAAAACATGACTGTTTTGTTTACTACTTGTATTTTCTGCAGCTTCCTGGTTTCGTGTAGAATCGCGTCCCTGTCCTTATACTTCACTACGCGGAACAAGAAAGGCCTTGGGTTTGCTCCTAGTGGTGGAGGTCTGTTTGGCACTCTGTGCACCCGTTCTATAATGAAGTGTTGCGACAGTGATCCTTCTGGCAACAGACTACGGCTCCAACTCTCTGTGTATGCCGTTCCGTCCCTTCCTTCTTCGTCCTCTAGTAGGCCTACAACACACATGTTGTTTTGCCTGGATCAGTCTTCTGAGTCTTCAACTGGCTTCTCGAGGAAGTTTACGCGGGCTGTAAGATCCTTAAGGCGCTTTTCAGCAGCCGGCGCCTGTGGAGAGATTTCCGCCATTGTTGCTTCCACCATAGATGTTCTGCCAGTAAGCTTACGATGGTCGCTGTACAGGAGGTTTAGATCAAGGGCTACTTTGTCAATTTTATTTTCAAGCGAAGTTCGCATTTGTTCCATTGTGGTGCTCAGTTTCCCCACAGCAGCTCGAACTCCGTCTATTTTGGTAGACATCTGTTCTGACATCTGTTTGTCTGACTGAATGCGGGTGGAGAAGGGGTGTCCCGATGGGCCTCCAGTACCTGAACGTAGCCTGTCCCTGTGAGACATATGTTGTCTGCGTATTAAGTGGCAGAAAAATTCCTGTAAGTGCTGGCACTGTGTTTATTTTATTTATTTATTTTCTTATATAGCGCAGGAATCGACCCCCTAGAGGGTATCTCCGCGCTTATGCCAAAGCTATGTTACCCAATCTTGCGCAGGAAGGTGTGCTGTGATTACATGGATGGGAAAATATGGGTTTTGAGGGATTTCTTAAAACTCTGGAAGTTGGTGCCCTGTCTCAGAATAAAGGGGAGCGAGTTCCATAGCATGGGACCCTTGTAGGACAGAGCTCGACCTCCCTGTCTTACTTTCCTTACTCGTGGTACCTGAAGGAGCATTTGGTTGCTGAAGCGTAGAACACGTTCAGGCCTATAGGGGATAAATATTTCTGTCAGGTATTTTGGTCCAGAGCCAGAGAGACATTTTAAAATAGTACAGCAAATCTTAAACTTGATACGTTGTCGTACTGGTAGCCAGTGGAGTGTATCAAGGAGGGGACGGGAGGTGGATCTGGCCGGGGCATTAAGGACCAGTCTTGCTGCGGTGTTCTGGACCACTTGTAATGTACTGAGTTGTTCCTCATTGGCAGAGATGTAAAGGCCATTGCGGTAGTCTAACCTACTTATTACAAGGGTCTGAACTAGGGTCTTTCTATATTGATCAGGCAGGAATGGAAAGATTCATCGTAAGAGTCCGATAGTGTGGAAACAAGACCCGGTTACCTGATTAACATGTTCTCTTAGTAGCAAGGCTTAGTCTAGACGTACTCCAAGATTCTTTGCTATCTGCTTAGGGCAGGGAGCAGGTCCCAGGTCTAAAGGCCACCAATCTGGTGACCCCAGGAGAGGTGCCTCACCGAACAATATGACCTCAGTTTTGCCTACGTTGCATTGGAGGCAATTAGAGGCCATCCAGTCTGCCACTGCTCTCATGCCCTCAGCGAAGGATTTCCTGACTGAGGGTGTGAGAGTTTGAAACGGGAACAGAAGCTGGGTCTCGTCAGCGTATGTACCGGGGTGAACCCATACGCTCTCACAATGTCCGCCAAGGCTGCCTATTAAGAAGCGGATCGATTTCAAGGCCCTGACCATCGCCTTTAAAGCCCTGCATGGTCTTGGCGCCCGCTACCTTCGAAAGTGGATCACTTTTTACCTTCCATCAAGATCCCTTAGCTCTTCGTCACAAGCTAGGGCAGTCACCCCTAGGATACATCGAGCTCGCATCGGCGGCCGCGCCTTTAAACATCTGGCGCCCCAACTGTGGAACGATCTTCCTCTCGCGCTCAGGCCCTGTTCCAATCTCCTGACTTTCAGGAAGGACTTGAAAACCTGGTTGTTTCAGCAATAAGTCTTTTCCTTCCCTGCTCTGTTTCTTCAGGACCTATTAGGTCTGTTTTTTTTCCATCTGCTCTCATCCTCGTCTTGTGAGGCTCCTTCAGCGCCGGGACACTCCTCGGAGTAGCCGTGCGCTATAGAAGCACCCTTTTAACATTAACATTAACAGGGGGCCACATACACATTGAAGAGTGTAGGGCTTAGGCATGAGCCTTGTGGCACCCCCTTGGTGAGCTCCCTAGAGGTGGAACGTAGGGAGCCTAACATGACACTTTGAGTGCGATTGGAGAGAAAACTCTCCAGCCATGACAGAGCCTGACCTCCTATCCCCACCTTCCGCAGACGACCAAGAAGAATGCCATGTGACACCGTGTCAAATGCAGCGGGAAGGTCTAACAGCACCAGAATCATAGAGCCCCCACTATCCAGTGCCATCCTGATGTTATTGGTAACAGAAAGGAGGGCAGATTCGGTGCTGTGATTAGGTCTAAACCCAGATTGGGAATAGTCCAGACCTCCCGCTGCCTCGATGTATTTAGACAGATGGGTGTTTACATGCCTCTTGGTCATCTTGCTAAGGTATGGCAAAAGGGAGATGGGGCGAAGGTTAGAAAGGTCTGTCCAGGGTAGCGTTGTGTTCTGGCGAATAGGGTTCACCACTGCTTTCTTCCACTCTAAGGGCACTTTTCCCTCCTTAAGTGAGAGATTCATTACCGATAGCATCTCTGACCTGAGCAATAAGCTCAGGGAGGCAACCGTTTTGGCAGGAATAAAATCATCAGGAGATCCTGTTTTAATGTGGCTAATTAGAGAGGTAAAATCAGAGTCATTGACTTCGGGGAACATCATTAGCGAGCTGTCATCATTAGCGAAAGATTGAGACAGATTGCACGTGATGATATAATTACTAGGTCTGGAGGACGTTATTTTTCCATATATCATCTCAATTAAATATAGAGATGTTATCGCAGAGGGGTTGGGAGAAGTCATCTGGGCTTTCACAAGCTCCCGGTTTAACAAAATTTTGTAGAATTTTATATCATTCTTTAGAGGAGTTGCCTGCTTCAGCTATTTGCATGGTAAGACAATTCCTTCTGGCTAATCTAATGTGTTTGTAGTAACTGGATTGAACCTCTAAGTATGTTTTCTTGCTTTCCTCCGTCCGGGTTTTCCTCCATACTTTCTCCAGCTTTCTACACCCTCGTTTCTCTATTCTAAGCTGTTCTGAATACCAGACCTCTTGTTTGGAAGTGGGGTGTTGTTTATGGAGTTTAAGGGGGGCCAGGTAATTAATTGCCTCTGCTAGAGAGTTATTAAACTTGAGCAATGCAGATTCCACATTGTCTGTTTCTAAAAACACTGGTTTCTTCCATACTATCTATAGATCCTCCATTGTTACTTTATGCCATTGGCGACGCCAAATGGCTGGGAGAGGTGATCTATGGGGGGTCTGTTCATGTCTGATAGGAAGAATTCGACTAGGAAGTGATCACCTATGAGGACTACATTGGATATTGGAGCAATTAGCAAAAACCACATCAAGAGTGTGGCCTCCTATATGTGTGGGCCCACTATTTTGTATGTGGAGTCCTAATGTGGATAAGTCTTAAAGCAAGGAAAAGGTGTCTGGATGCGTGGGGATGTCAGCGTGCATGTTAAAATCTCCTAAGAGTATAAAGTCTTCCTTTGCCCTAAGATAAGGGGCCAGCATTTCCATAAGGGACAATGTGAAACCCTGCGCAGATCCAGGAGAACGATAGACTAAAGCTCCTTTCCAATGAGTTTTAGCAATGGAACTGACCGTTAATATTATTATTTCCATCAGAGGGCTGCTGCGTTGTTCAAGTATGGAAATTTTTAAGTCTTCTTTATATATGACCGCTATGCCCCCTCCTATTTTGTCTGGGCGGTCTAGATGCAAAATCTTATAACCTACTGGGACCCCCAGCATTATGGTTGGGACTGTATGTGGTTTAAGCCCTGTTTCCGTTAGGAAGCAAATGTCTGGGACGGCCGAGTAGACCAAATCCCATAGTTCGCAGTAATGTTTTGGCAGGGAATGGATGTTCAAAAGAAAGATTTTTAGGCCACTGGGAGGAGGATTCTCCCCAACAGTGTTACTGCCCGTATGAGTATGGTAATAAGATGCTTGAAAATGACAATTCAGGCAGCAAAAGGGGCCTTCCGGGCATGGCCAAGAGTCTCGGGCACATCCTATCAATGGGGTCGGCCGCAGCTCTTTTAGTTCTTGGGCAGTATAGGTAAGACCATTTACCTTAGTAGGTGGCAGATCCATCTAAGCAGAGCCACACGCCCCAAGCCACGTCCAGTCACGGACGGGCGCAGATGGGCCGACGGGCCGTTGTTCCAACGGTTAATTGCTCATGGCCCAAAATTCAACTGCTTGCACTCTCTCCGTTTCATGGGTCCAGGCTAGCCTTGGGGTTGTGAATGGCCCTTTATGGGATGAAGCCGTCCTGGGGTTGTGGTGTTCTGTATGTTGTGCACTTCGGCACCTCCCCACTGTAATGGCATCTCTTGTGTGGCCCATGGCCTGTGAGTGCGCCCGCACTGCGCACATGCTCATTTGTGCCCAGGGTCTGTGAGTCGTCAACAATTGTGTCCTTCGCTGTTTCACCCTTCTTTTCCATTTGTTTTATAAGTTTAATGTGCACCTCCCTTCCTGTGTCGTACTTGAGCTTAGGTGCCTGTGTGGCCTCACATGCATCGTCTGTGTATGGTGCCAGGAGCAGACTGTGCGTGTTGTGCCGCCTTTACCTCAAAGTCGTGGCCTTCATGCTTGTCCCATCTCGGCAGGATGATCTTACTGCTCCGCTTCCCACTGCCAGTCAAATCGCAGGCTTCTGTCTTGTCCCCAAGGCACAGACAGCCGTCAGCAGTGTGTAAGCATCTGGGGGGGTGAGTGAGAGGGTCCCAGGCACCGGTGTTCTTGTAAAACAGTTACGGAGTGCACCTCGGGCTGCGGCAGGTCCTGCTGTATCCGCGTCTCGCATACCTCTGCTGCAGGCGGCACCTCCTCAATGCTGTCTCTTCACTGTTTCTCAGCAACTGCAGAACTTGTGGGTTGACCCTGGGCACGGCGGGGATCGGCGGATCTATTTAGCAGCCCCGGGGATGCTGTTTAATGGATGTATGATCAATATTCAGGGGATGAACGGCAGAGCTCTAACATAGCACGTCCGCCATCTTCGCCTGCATAGCCATGCCCCTACCTAATAATATTCATGAGGTAGGTGTCCGCTTGCGACCCATTGGGAATCGCAAAAATCAGAGGTCAGCCGACCACCATGTCTGTGATTGTTTTTCAATAAAGCTATTGTTTTTTTAAATGCAGTCTGGTTTCCGGGATGCATTTTAAAAAGAAAAATTAAAAGTTTTCTTTTAATTTTTCAAGATAGGTAGTGGTCTGTGGGACCACTGCCAGCTCTTAAAAAATGTTTTCCCACACATTCACAAAGGGGAAGCGGTCCTGGGAGACCCCTTCCCATTTGTGAATTGGCTGCCACCTACCTGAAGTATGTGGTAAAATGCGCATGTTTTGCGACCACATTTCAGTTGCAATTCGGTATTAGGAAGGGATGCCCTAAACAGGCCCCTTCCTAATACTGAATCATAAACCAAATTTGCAAATCTGTAATCGGGGGCCTTTGTACATTAAAAAAAATGCTTTTTTGTGGTTGCAAATGGCCCGTTTCTGTGAATGGGGCTGTTTGTCACCTCAAAAAAGCTTTGTACATCTGGCCCTTAGAGTTAGTAGAACTCATGAAGAGTTCAAGTTTAAAGGAAAGGAGTGAGACAAAATAATTTGTATTAAGTTTTATAACAATACAAAAGACGAATAGAATAATCATACATAATATTGTACCAGTGAATCTGCTTGTACCATATGACAGAAGAGCACCCACAGTTCACCAATTTCCGGAGTGCAGAACACCATATTCCTGGTATGATATAATCCACATTAAATCAAAATAACAAACCAACCAAAAACAAAAACGAAAGTAAAGCTAAAAAATTCACATCATTGACATTGTACGATCCTGGATTGTGCTATCATAACTTGGCAGTACATCAAGTATCTCTCAATATATCATCCGCCCCCCTTAACTCTCCTCTAGTCATAACCTGAATCACTTTTATTAATCAAATAGATTCGTAGTGGCTCCCAAATGTCTCTTGGTCTCGAAATTGTTGGCAGATTGTCCCTACAATATACCAAATCTTTTATCCACATGTCGGTTTTCGGCCTGCATCTCCCCCCCCACGTAATAGCCACTCTCCGTGCCGCTAGTAACAGAGCCAGATGCACAAATCTACCACTCACTCCCTTGATATGCGGCACGCAGCATAACAAACATATAAGTGGAGTGCACTGAAGATATGCAGCTACCATATCCTTCAAACATCTCACCACGGCCTCCCAGAACTCAAACACCCTCTGACAACCCCAAGCCAAATGCATAAAATCTGCATTTTCTTGTCCACAACGCTCACAGCTATCGGATGCAAGCAACCCGTACCTATGCAATCGTGCAGGAGTATAATACACTTGATGTATGTATTTAAAATGTATGATCCGCAGGTTACAATTCATGCAAAGCGTCCCCGTCAATCCACAGACATATTTCCAATCTTCCTCCAAAATCGGCTCAGGCAGACATTCATTCCATCGTCCCCAGCTCCTGTCCGAATCGTCCACATTTTCATCTTTAATCATCTTATAGAGCTTCGATATTAACCTTTTATAAGTAGGGGTAGTGAGTGAAAATTGTAAGGACAGCAACGTGGGAGGTTTTTGCAGATAAGTGGTGTAGTGTAACCTGGCCGCCTGCCTTAGGCGATGGATTGCAAATCTGAAGAATAATGATTGGTTACTGACATATTGCAGGTCAGCCTGTGTGATAAACAAGCCATCTGGGTAAACATCCATCATGCGTCTAAGACCCGCCTTGTGCAGCGAATGCATTGATGGTGCCTCGTGCGTCACAGACATGGCAGCATGATGCTCCAGATACGTATATGGTGTATTCAGCGGGAGCATCTGTGCTAGATGCCCTATCTTCCACCAGGCGGCAATAGTGGTATCAACTGCATTTATTTCTGTCCTTGGAGTACCGCGTGTTTGATGAGTAATCACACTGTGTCGTGGAATTGGGGCAGCATCTCCTCCCTTCACCGCAACATGTGGAGTGAATGCATGTGGTCTGTACCAATGGAATACGTACTGGGCCTGCGCGCTCAAATAATACACGAAAAAGTCTGGGGGCTCCGAACCCTCCTTTCCCTCGTACCCTCTAGTGAGGACCGACCATTGTACACGAGCATTAGTGCCCCCCCACACTAATCGAATCGACTGACTTCGAAGATTCTTGAAACATCCCATTGTCAGTACTATTGGGATGTTAAGAAAAAGGTAGAGGAACCGCGGCAGTACCACCATCTTGATGAGTGCAATACGATCTGCTAGCGATAACGGTAGCGAAATCCAGATATCCACCTGGTTCTCTAACTTCGAATATGCCCTCCCATAATTCTCCCTGACTACTATATTCGGATCCCGATGTACCCAGACTCCTATGTAGTTTACCGGGTCAGGTCGAGTAGTAGATGTCGTCAGTGGGATTATAAACAATTTATCCCAGTTTATATAAAGGCCCGATAGGCGACCAAACCTAACGTACTCCCGGAGCAATTGTGCCAGGTATCTAGATGGTTCACGGCCGAACAGAACCATGTCATCTGCATAAAGTGAAATGGCTACTGGTCGGTAATCGAAATTAAGCGCGGTCTCCCTATGTCGTTGCCGAATTACACAAGCCAATGGTTCCGACAAAATTAAAAAAATAGCGGTGAAAGAGGACACCCCTGGCGTGTACCCCTCTCTATTTGAAATGGTTCAGAAGTAAGACCCCCAACCCGCACTTGCGCAGACGGTTACGTATAGAGCAGAGTTATCCACTGCCGGAACAAAGGTGGGAAACCCATATGACGCAACACACAATACATATATTGCCATTCAATCGAGTCAAACATTTTGGCAGCATCTAATAATACTGCTGCCACCGGTAAAGTCGGCTCGAGAATGTGGAACATGGAGAAAACAGTTCGGAGATTGTACGATGTGGATCTCTCAAGTATAAATCCCGATTGATCCGGCAGGACCAGACATTGCATCAGGGGTTGTAGCCTTGTCGCCAGAATTTTAGCCAGGATTTTGACATCAATGTTGAGCAATGACAACGGACGGTAACAGTCACATCTGTCCGGGGGTTTGTCTTTTTTGAGCAAAGTAATTATCAAGGCCTCACTCAAGGACGGTGGTAGCTTCCCTGAGTCATACGCCTCCGCATACATCTCCAAAAGATGTGGTGCAAGGAGATCTGCGTATTTCTTATAAAACTCCACTGTGAGCCCGTCGGGTCCTGGTGCCTTACCATTAGACAACGCCGCAATCGCTGTCTTAACATCCTGTTCATCTATAGGCACACACAAATACACCCGATGCGCATCAGAAAGCCAGGCACACGCTACATCTTCCAGATATTTCTCAAATTCTACCTCCGAAACAGCTCCCCTCGACGTATATAGATCAGTGTAAAAACCACGAAACTGTTCCGTAATATCGATTGGATTATGATGTTCTCCCCCCTGCCGATCCACTATTCTATCTATTCGTGGTTGCTCAAGTTGATCCTTAATCTTAAACGCTAGTGTACGCCCCGGCCTTCCCCCCCTCCCTATATCATCTGGCTGTGTGCCTGCACGACAGGTATTTTATCTCTGTGTCAGCGAGTTCGTCATAGTCCTTAAGCAATTCCTGTATACGAGCTAACTTTTCCGCTCCTGGCTTAGCCTCGTACCCTCGTTCCGACTCCCGTAGCGCTTCTTCAGTGTTTTTTAGTTGAGTTTGTATATCCCTCAGTTTGCCCGTTGCAGTGCTAATACACGCCCCTCTAATTGTGACATTAAAGGCCTCCCAGAGTGTAGAAGCCTCATCTACAGTGCCCTTGTTGAACTCAAAATATGGTACAATGGCCTCCCGCACTGCCGCCTCATATTTCGGGTCAAGTAGCGCCTCAGATCGCAATCGCCATGTAAAGGGGGGACGTACAGCAGTCTGAAACACCACATCCAGCTGCACAGGGTTATGATCCGATAATGTTCGAGCAAGAGGCGTTATCCCTTCCACAGAGTCCATCACCTCTGTCCCTACTAGCCAATAGTCCGATTGCGACCAACTTTCATGCATCGGTGTCGCATGTATACCTTCCCGCACCTGGGGGTTCCGCACTTGCCAAGCATCACACAGGCCAAATTCCTCCATGACACAGGTAATACTCTTAGCAATCTTAGGGGTATGGTGAGAGATGGAATTAGACTTATCCAATTCCGCGTTCAGATACATATTCAGATCCCCATCATATAACAGGAGCCTCCGGCCAGTCTCTCAATACCCCACACATGCGAGCAACACAAGTTGGGTCATCCATGATTGGTCTGTACATATTGACTATAGTAATCTATCTGCCACTCATTCTGCCACACACCATTACGCATCTACCTTCCTCACCTGCATATGTATGTATCGGCTGAAACTCCACCCCTCTTGACCAAGATCATAACTCACCTCGCATAGGAAGAGTATGATGCAGACAGCCGAAAGCCTGCCCACCTGCCCGCAATACCACATTCTGTATGTTTTGTTAAATGTGTTTCCTGCAATAAGGCAACATGTATCATGTGACGATTCAGATATGTCAACACCTGTCTCACTTTTTTAGGTGAATTAAAGCCACGAACATTCCAGGTCAACATCCTGTATCTATCCTCCATCAGTTACCTGATTTCTACCTCCAATTGCTTCCCAACCTGACTTAGAGGAGCGTTGACTATGCCATAGTAGCACATTTCCACCCAAATGACCGCCCGATAAAACCAGTGTGCATCCTGATAGATGTGTTACAAAACAAAATAAGAAACAACACTAATCCCCCCTCAGCCACCCCCCTCCCGCCTCCCACGCCAACCTCCCAATCAGGTCGAGTCCGGATCCCACCACCCACCCTTTGAACATCACCCCTATTCATCCATTGCAACATTCGGGGAACACCCGCCAGGGGAAGAGGTTCGGCGACGAATACCCGCACCGAAATGCGGTCACCAAAATATCCCTATTCAGTCCCCCTGCGTACCTCATGACACCATGCTACGGTTAGTATGGAACAACTACCCTCCCAGAACAAACAGTGTTCAGTGTCAGTGAGTCCTGGCCAACCACCCAACACGCCGCTCAGACAACAAATCAGCCATCCTCTGCCATCAGACCCAGCCCAGCTGCAGACAACCCATCCATATCAACATGTAGCATTATCAGATCAGCTCCACAACCTCTTTCTCCTGTATATTCTGCCAAACCCTGGTCTTGCAAATATGCTTAGTGAACTTCAAAGCTGACTTTGCGTCCGTGAAAAACTGTGACTGTTCCTCATGAGTGATTTTCAACTTGGCCAGGTATAACATGGCGTAAGGTACCGAGGCTGCCTTCAGCAGTTTCTTCACTGGCACAAATTCCTTTCTCGCCGCCTGAACCTCTGGGTTATAATCCGGAAAGAAAGATAGCTTGTCTCCTTTATAGACAACCGGATATTTGGCCCTGCCTCTCTCAGCACATCGTCCCTGTCAGCATAATTTAGGAGACGCGCAATAATCGGGCGTGATGGTGCGCCAGGTTTAGGTCTTGTCCCCAGCGACTGATGCACTCGCTCCACAATCATCACAGTGGAAAGTACAGACCCAAAGAGTTCTTGTAGTAGACCATCTATGAACGTCTCCATTTTGGATATAGGCGTTGATTCCGATAGCCCAATAATGTGAAGATTATTGCGCCTCTAGTGCTCTTCCAAATCTTCATTTTGCGCTCTTATGACCTCCAAGATCTTCTCCATCTGAAGGATCTGTGTTCGTGATTCTGCCTGTGCATCATGCGTGTTAGACATACGATTCTCTAGGACGTCCAATCCATGCTCATGTTTATCCACCTTCTTTTCGACCATGTCGAGTCCGGTCGCCAGCGCATCTATTTTGCTTTCTATCGTTTTCATGCCAGCTCGCAATTCCAGCAAGATGGTCCTAGTGTCGTCCTCCACACCCTCTGCAAGTCCCGAGGCACTCCACGACTTGTTCGGGTCGCCCATTCCATCAGTAGCACGAGTATTGCGTTTACTTTCAAATTGTAACTTGGCCTGCTTGGGCTCCGAATTGCCCATACTGAAAGTCAGAGTCACTGATTGGCACAAATCGCCCAGATCCGTACCCACATCGATGATCTGGCTAACAAACCTTCCTCCAGTAGCAGTCTCTCGCACCACGTCAGCACTTATCTATGCAGGTGATTTAAAGTAGTAGGGCAGCTCCACTGCTCATGTGCATTTATGCACCACTAGGAGCTAGTTAGGGTTGACAGCACCCCACAACCAGAAGGTGCTCTCGCCGATCCTCCAGCCCCACTTCTGCAGCTGACAGCACTTCCTCGCTGACCCACTGTCCGATAGTTTTCCAGGCCCCTTCGATAATTCCAGGGCCTGTCCCAGCTCCTCAGCAGGTCACTAGATATGGTAGCCTCACTGTGTACACAAGACAGCGCCACTACCGCTCCCCCATAGCCGAGTGATCTCCTGGGGCCCTCCAATCCCACCAGTCCGCAAATCCGGGCCGGCGGAAGTCCAGGAGCCCGAGGGGCAGTCCAGCAACTGTCCAGCGCATACAGAAGACGCCACTGCGATCCTGTACCCCCCGCTGCCCGACAGCCCGAACCCCACCTAGCGTCACCACACACTTGACTGCAGCGCCCGATGTTGGCCGCGCGGCCCCGGCAGCCCAAACCCAGCCAGCTCTGGCGTTTCTCTTACCCTGCCAGGCCTTCTCCAGTGTTGCCCTTCGATGCCGCCTCAATCGCACCACCGGCGCTGCCACCTCCTCTTCTCAGCACCACTCATAGGATCAGATGCAGGCCTCTCTTCGATTGGCACCATCACACTATGCCGCGACCAGCCAGCCGGCCCAGGAGGGGGCCACGCTCTGCATCTGTGTGGGTCTCCTCAGTGCGAAGAAGTACAGGACGCTCCTCCGTCTCTGTCGTCTCATGTATGCACCCACCGCCAGCACCGATCCACAGCCCAGCTCACCTCCCGCAGCTGACGAGATGTCCCAACGAATATCTTGCTGCCAGAAGGCAAGTCAAGCCCGACAGACGCAGACCGCAGGCTCCGGGCTACGTTCACCAGGGCAGCGCCATTTTCTCGCCCGAGCCGCAGTGCAAATATCGGCTCAGTGTGGTAACGGCTCCGTAGGCACGATGACTCCAACACACCAATACATGCCGTAACCCTTGTGTAGTGTCCTGCGAGGGTTCTAAGGCACTCAGGGGGCCTTTTCAGGATGGATTTAAGTGAATAAAAGTTCTGGCTCGTGGAGCTCCATTAGCAGGCAGCCATTCCGTTTCGCACCGAAGCCACGCCCCCCCCTTGTTACAGACATCTTACGTATGTAGCTTCTCAATTCATAAGCCCCTGTTCCCATAGGCATCAAACACAGTTTAACCTTCTAATGTTAAATTGTATTGTATTGTATATGATTTATTTTGACAACTTGTGTCATAGAAGCTTCAAAGAACATTTATGAAGAAATACAAAAAGTGCATATTGACATAAAATACAGTGAAATAATCAAAACAGTGTAAGCGGGCAGTCCATAAGAGTGCACTATTGCACCACCATAAATAATACAGTTGTCGAAAGCTGCACAATAAAAGCTATAAAAAAATTAATTAATAAAAACATAGGTGGTATGTATTAAAAATGGTTAAAAGATGTGCCCATAACAATCTTTCCTGGTATGGGCCTCATAACAAGGATAATGTGGGATCCCCAATACATGCCTAATAAAAACGAGTTAAGCCCTCTTTCGTGTGACAGCAGGGGCAATCTGATATAAAGTGCCAGTGCATAACGTGTGGTCTCAATGGAGGATTAAACAGCCATCAAGCGCTAGAATAATATAATCACTACTTCTAGGATACAATGTTAGGCCACTCCTGGTAGGGCTGAGGAACTTGGCCACACCGCACACAAAAAGAGGTTTTGGGTCAAACCTAAGAATGCGGAGAGCAACCCGATGGTCCAGCGTGCATAGTTGTCGGCAGATTTGTTTTAGCCATTTGGACCTTGGTACATTATACGCCGGGCAAACAAACATAATGTGAGCAACACACTCCAACAGGGCTCTGCAGCAGGGGCAATCCTCTAATGTCTTTTTGGTTGGGTGTCATTTTGCGGTTAGTGGGCAGACAGGGAGCATGCCGAACTTAAAATGGATGTACAGCGTCCTGTTCCTCGGGATCTGTATTAAATCTAAATAGGGCTCAAGGCATCTAGCCTGCTTATGTAGATAGAATTCTTCCGTCAATCTGCCCACATTGGGTTTACTGATTTCCTGGCTGTCCACCCATTCCCAATACATCCATTTGAGCTCCGCTTTGCTTGGTGGATCTTGCCTGTCCCAATCCCCTTGAAAGCCCAGAGCTGCCAGTATTTTCCTAATATTTGAAATCCATCTTATGTTAAATGTTTCATTGCGTAAACAAGAAAGTATGCTAAAGAAGAGAAACATCAACTTGTAAAAACACCGTAGTAACACATTTTGTTAACACAACCAAGAAATACTGTTTTAACCCCTTCGATGCTGCGGCGGCCCCCGGCTGTCCCACGTGACGGTGGGCTTGTGCAGAGGACGCCCGAACCCCGCCCACTGATTAGAATGCCAGCAACGCGGCGGACGGTCAAGGTGTTAAAATGTACAACTGTACTATTCTAGCATCATGTGAAATATGGGGACAGTAGGAAGTTTATTTATTACAATAATTTGTTTCTTGGCAAACTTAATACATGTGTTAAATAGGAAAATTCTGCAGTTATGACAAATATTTCTAGGCATGTCACATTTATGTCAAGCTTCTAAATTTCATTGTGCACAGTTCATCAATATCGAGTTTAAGCATTTCTGCTGTGTATTCTAATAACCATGGGCCTGATTCAGATCTTGGTGGATGGGTTACTCTGTCTCAAATCTGACAGATATCCATTCTACCGAAATGTAAATCTCAATCCATAGCATTTAATAGGATTTATATTTAGGCGTACGTGATATCCGTCACCGTTGTGACAGAGTAACCCGTCTGCCAAGATCTAAATCAGCCTCTAAGTCTGCATAATGCAGTTTACACATTTAAAACGCATGAAATTTCATCTTCAAAGTTTTACGTTAATCATTGAACATATCGCTATTATTATAAATGATTTGTATCTAATTAGTTAGCTTCTTCACAGTCTTGGAACGATTTAGGCAAGAGAGTTAAAATACTGATGGTACAACGCCTTGAAAATGAATGACTTACCTCAATGCCTGATATATTATGGTGAAGGCTCATATGAACTACTCTAAATCTGATGCCGGTCTGTCTTGAAGGTTTTTTCCCGTTATTTGCTTCTCACATAGCTCCCGCTAATGGTCACATGTACGTTACTAATGTACCACAATGACAATGTAATGCATTTGAGGGTTTCCTTAGTCCCAATAACTAATGGACTGAGCCCTAACTTTGGGCTCGTGGGTATAACTGGACTGTAATGATTTTCACTGTGCAATTCGTTCTTAGGTCTTGTGACTCATAGAACTTGTGAATTGTTGTTCAGACCTATCAGATTAATGAAATGTGTTTTAAAACCAAAGAGGTGTGCATGTTTTATGACACACTATACTCACAAGACACAATCCACCAAGTTAATTTGTGTGTTGATTACATGGGGAATCTGAAGGCATCATTTGCTGAATCATCCGATTCTTTTGTGCATGATAAATTCTATGAAAATTTTAAATATTGGTGGGGAACTGCAGAATCACAGGGGCTTGTACTAACAGAATGGGATCATGCATACCGAATGTCAACTTATAAAAAACGTTATATATTTTTATTATTCGGTGCTTTCAAGTGCTTAAGTATGAGAAAGGCTTATGCAGGGTTTAGAAATGATACCCAAGGAAGGTGCAAGCCCACACATCCCATGACCGACGCAAAGAAAGCGGAAAAATACGAGCACAATGGCAAATGCATTGCCAAAGTGAAAATAATATTTGAGATGTATATCTATTGTAGGTCTGAAAGAAAGAACGCTGATCTTCAAAACTTGTAGCCCTTTAAATGTGATTAATAAAACACTAATGGTCACCAATAGGGCCCTGTTGTTTCTCACTGCAAAAACGGCATCTTGATAACCTTGACTGCTCTTCCACAAAAATCAATTTTATGTTAATGAACCATAAAATCAGACCAGTTTGGGAAAACGCGCTGGGCGTGCCTCGAGTGATCATGATCGCCCTCCCCATATTGTGTGGTTGAGCACACGAATTACTTAACCTCCCCATTGACTTTAATGTGTGTCGGTGGACTAGTCCAAGGGGCCCACACGTTGAATATCTGCTTGAGAAAGCAACAAATATTTGTGTTCATGTGTGGAAAATCAACAGTGGGAGTGAGACAGGCGTGGCTGTTACGATATTGAAGAGGGCTGCTGGGTATAAGGTAATGTCTATCTATGTAAAGTTCATATCTGCAATGGCTGGCAAAAAAACTGCTATTTGGACTGTGGTGTGTGTGTGCTTTCTCGTGGCTGGGCCTGCCTACTCTGTCTCTATTGAAGGGCCTGTGGCAAGGATCAAACTAGCCTTATAAGCATAACTCCTAATCTTTTCAGGTATGGTGGTCAATGATGGGTGCACTTGATGTTTGGGGGATGCAAGAACTGCCCATTTGGGCTGAGCACCACTCAAGATTTTTTTTGTAATTGCATTTATATAGGGCTTACTACCCCTGACGATGCGTCAAAGCTCTTTTCGGCAAGTAGCACGCTACTCCGAAACCCAAAGAGTGTTAGTGGTGAATTAGTATAGGGAGATATGAAATTAATTTGAGTGGTGGACATGTGAGTTTATTTGGATTGAAAAAGGATAGTGGAGGGGTAGAAGAGGGAAGGATTCGCATTTATATAGTGCTTGCTACCCTGGATGAGCTGTAAAAGCGCTTTTCAGTGGGTAGCAGGCTACTTCGGAACCCAAACAGGATTAGTGGGGAATTAGTATAGGGAAATATGAAATTAATTTGAACAGTGGACATGTAAATCTGTTAGTTGGAACATGGGTGACTTTCCTCTGTAATGAACTATGGGCGGGAGGTCTAACTCCCTGCACGGTGTTGGATGTGCTGAACTGTGGAGCCAAGCATGCGCCCCCCCCCCCTCCTTTCACAACTATTGTTTGGCATCGTTTTTTATGTTTGGAATTGGGTAGGCTGTTACTGTGAATTCAGATTATTGCTGTGGCTGCCAGGATTAGGGCCGCAGTGTAACAATGTAGCCAGTGAAAAAAAACGGATAATCTAACAATGCCTCATATTGGATGAAGCAGATTAATTATAGTAATTTGTGTTTATAAAGTACTTCACACCTCATTTTTTGCCATTTATACGTCCTTGTGTTTCTATAGTTCTTCACTCATCAGTTTTCACCATATATAACCACTGTGAATAACAGATATTACGGGTATCCATTTTAATGATGCTCAATTTATTGATCTTGGATGGATAACATAAACGAAAAGGGAACCAAGATCAAGAGAGCGCTATGAAGAAATATTGATGGCAGAAGGCTGTAGACAAACGGTGATAACATAACATTTCTGCAATACTTATTTGTGACAGCTGTTAAGTTATGCCTTTTTCTTATGGTGGGACTACGAGCACAGAGACTTCTTCCAAAATGTCAGCTGGAACGAAGGAATTAGTTACTTTGGCAGGTATCTTGCAATTTAGTGTTGTGGCTGACATCTGCATCTAGCACAGCACATCTGTGGTTTGGAAGGGCTGTATAAGATACTCACACCTTTAATGGTACAAGACCTAGGATGTTTTTTTACATTATTTACTACAGGAACTTATTTAACCATAATTGCCACAAAATGTGGCTTTCTGATTGCAAGATCTTTTACTTTCTTGTCACAACATTTTCCCGTTAGTGCTTCCACAAACTAACCACATCCTCTTGCAGTTTATTTCATCCTTGCCTTTTCCCTGTTTTACTGTGTTCCTATGTTTTGCTTCTTTCTTCTGTCTCCCTTTTCTGCCTTTCTTTCTCTTGCTGTGGGTCAAAGTCAGCAGATAAGTCCTGGACCCCACATAGGAGTGCTGCTACCACAAGGAGTGCTCTCTCCTTTTGTCATTGTTTTCCTTTTTTCCCTTTAGCATTCTCTTTCCCTTTTCTGTCTTTCTTTCACACTGAGTCAAAGTTGGATGATGATAAATAGCGACTGGTCTCCACTAAAGAGTGCTCGTACCAGCGGCCTGTCGGTTTATCTCGCTCTTGCAAGTTCTTTTTCATGACTGCTTTCACCTTTGTTGCTGTTTTCCTGTCTTTCTCATGCCCCTCTTTTCTGCTTTTCTGTTGGTCATGATAAATAAGCCTCGGACCCGAAGGGGAGTGCTGGTGCCAACCACCTATGATCACCAGCACAAATTAAGCACTGCAAATAGTTGCCCATGTGTACGCTGTTAAGCCGCGTTACTCCATAAAGCTACAGAGAAATCTCACTAGAAAAGAAATGTGTTAATTAGGGATTTGCTGTAAATCCATCCAATCCTCATGGAATTTCCTGTTAGAAATGTGTGTCATGGAGGGTTTATACAGATCTCATTCATAACACAACTTGTTTTCTCTCTCCTTTAGAAATATCAACCGGACAGAAAATCAGAAGTAACTGGATTTTGACGCTTTTAGGGCTTTCCTTCATGATGATCATCAACTCAAATGAGCGGAAATACTTGCACTAAGAAATATGTCACAGTGTGCCCGGTGTTTGCAGCCCATGCTTGCAAACACTCAGCTATATTTTGAAATCAGCTTTCTGGTGATCTCATAACCACTCACTATTGGTGTCTACAAAGTGTTCCTGCAGAGACCTCTACAGTGGGTTCATTCAACTAAAGTCTTTGGACTAGCAGAAGCAATGTTACATATTCATTTACACATGATGTCACAGGAAGTGGACCTTTAAACCTAATGATGGACCAATGTATAATTGTTTAGAAATCTCAATTGAAATCTGTGATTGATAATGGGCACGGACAACTAGCTTCAATGTCAAAACCAACAAAACCTAAAGTTAACCAAACCTCATTCAAAAAATCTGTGGTCAGTTTGGTTACAACACAGGGGTTGCAAGTAGCAACACGTGGGGCATCTCCATCTGCCTAACACCCCAAAATAACGCTCTCTGACTTTTACTAATACTCAATATTCCAATTTTGGATCGATAATTTAATCAATAAAAAATATAGTACTGCAATCTTTAGAATTTCTGAAAATTTTGAATGAAAGAACTTGATTTTGAATGAATACTTACATTAGTAACTATTTTGAAGGTTGCAATTGTTTCCTCTTGATAGCCAGATTATGTTAAATTGTCTGCCTGTACAGCATACACAGGAAACCTCCTTTATTTGCAGCAGATTTTCCATCTAACTGCAATATTGAAATAAAATGTTCCCTTTCGACCAGTGGCGTGGCTAGAGCTGTAGCAGACAGGGGCAATCACTGAGCTTGCCGGACAGTGACAGCTGGTGCAGGTAAGAGGTAAGAGCGGGGGCAGGGTGGAGGTGACAGACAGGGAGAACAAATTGAAAAAAAGAAAACTTACCTTGCGCTTGCCGCCGCTCCCAAAAAAGTGCCACCCGGGGTGGACGGATAACTCAACATTAAAAGATCTCTTCAGTGACTTTGTCATCATATTTGTTCTATATATGATTGAATGTCCTAGAACGTCTATAACATTTCAATGCAATCCAGTGTCGATTTACTGTTGTGGTGCACAACCCTTTTTACGTTGGGTACCGTGCTAATTCAGGTAAACCACACCTAAAAACAGTTGTCCAGAAGGCTCCAGTTTTATTTTCATGATTTTCTGCACAATATGTCAATGAGAAATGGGTTTAATATCTGATGGCCAGTGGGGTTTTGATTCTTCTTACGCTTTCCAGTGGGATTGTATGTCTTTGAAATCTACATTTGAAGTGTAATTTAGCTCACTTCCTAGTGAACAGTTGTTGGAAGTTCGAGTCTCTACTTTTCAACGGTAACCCAATTCTGATGTTATTTAATTCAATTTTATTCCAATTATACATCCACTTAATCATCCTGTCTGGACTCTGAGCCTAATGGGAATTTGGTTTTTAACTTTATTCTATATTCAGATTCCAGTTGAAGCAATTTTCACAAACAATCCCCACATGGATGTTTTTCCTAACAACACCAATTCCAAAGTGCAGCATTGAGTTCTATTCATACACCCTATCATTATGTTATACCACTGATTATACCACTAGTTACGCGACCCCCAGCTAAATAAAGTTTTTCTCCCCTCTTAGCCAATTTCTAGGTCTCACAGCGCGGGGTTGCCTCCGGGTCACCAGGCGCTTTTCAAATCTTTAAATAAATAAATAAATAAAATATATGATCTTTATTCTATGGCACACACATGTTTAAATACTCTTTTTTGCAATTTCTAAGTTGTTCTTCCTATTTGTTATCAAGTAAGTAAGTAAGTTTATTTTGGAGAATTCCCCATAAAAATTAGTACAATAAACAAACAAATAAACAGACTGATTATACAACAATAGTCTTCAAACAGGATAAAATAGTTAACAATTAATTCATTTTAGATGGTATGGATATTCAATTACATTGGCCACAATGTACTCCTGCATGTGATTCTTTGTTTGATCACACATTGTTTCCATTAACTTCATATTCTTAGTTTTTTTCTCCATATTCACATGCTTGACATTGACTGCACTTATCGAAGCCTCTCTACTGACCATCTAGGAAATAATTTTTTGCCTCCACAAAATGACTTCTTGTGATCATTTCTCCTATTGAGGGTGCTTTGTGTTATGCTATTCCTGGTTGATTACCAATCATTTCTCCTAATTCCGGATGAACATGGAGGAAAGCCCAATGTTTTTGAAATGTCCAATGTTTTGGCCCATTTTTTTATTATATGACAAGCTCAATCAAAATTAAGCGGCTGACTACGATGGCGGTCGGACGAGCATCCGACTGCCATCATTGCAGGAACGAGACCTGCCGACAGGTAGTTGGTTGCCGCTCTCTCCAAATTATGGTCCGGCCACCATGGAGGCAGTTAGAAACATGGCTCTGAGCATTGAGGCTTGTGCTGCAGCCCGGAAAAGGGCCGGAGCACAAGTCCCAATGCCGCCCCCTCTGACAGGCACCATATGGGGGGCACCACTACTAGGGGCCCCAAAAAACCTTTCTGCCAGCCTTTTCACGTTGAAGAACTGACGTGAAATGGCTGGTGGAAAGGTAGATCGTAATCCCCACAGCAGTGCCCGAGAAGGCACAGCCTCCATTGTGGGGACTGCGATCTAACTGACTTTCTGATGGATTCCTTGAGGCTGTCGGCAGCTACTGGTCGGTACCTAGGGCAACTCAGTCCAACTGACCGCATCGTAATGCTGCAGTCTGACCGCGGTGTAGATATCCGTGAGACCAACAACAACAGTATGTTGGTGTCGGTCCCACCGACACCATATTCCCGTAAGTCTTTTTCTGCAATGTTGGTTTCAACGTTTTGAAAACCAGTATATCTTCTTGTTTCTTAACTTTCATTTGCAGAGTACATTTGTTATTAACAGTTTCGGATGTTCTTGTTTAAGAAAACCTATAAAAGAGCTTCAGTGTCAATTAAAAAAAATATGCATCTATTTACAAACAGACGGGCAAAGGAAAGTTTTAATCATTCAATTGAAAGCCAATAAAAGCAATTAGTAACATGGGCCCTGTTGAACTCAATGTAAGTTTATGGGAAAAGGGAAACATGATGAAAACATCTATGGGGTGTTTCAGGGGGACCTTTTTAAAAAAAGGAGAGGTCTAGAAAGTGCACTAATTGAAATAGATTGGTTGCTTAGGCCCTTTGAGCAAAATGCCCTTCAAACTGCCGTTCTTTAGTAGCAAAAGACGTCTTTTATGAAGCCTTTGGCACAACGGTATTGAAAATTTGATACATGATCCACTTTATTAGTGTAGAGATCAAAGTAAAAGTAATAATCTTTAATTCTGACAAACGTGTCCCTCAATTACTGCTGATCAATGCAAGATTGTTTGATGCACTGTTTTAGGTCTCGACCTATAGCATTGCTTTAGCAATGCTTCTTTGTGTCGAGATTATAGTGAGCCTTTCAAAAGTCTACCCAAACTGCTGTGGATTGGTTACAGTTCATGTGAGCCAGGTGCGTGCACAAAACACCACAAGCCTCGGCCTCAGACTTCAAAGGGATCCGCTCCCCCGCCCCCCGCCCCCGCATCAAACTTCAAAGGAATGCTCTCCCCCGCCCCTGCTACAGCAATGCCGAGAGCTTCATCACACTCTCCTAACGAGTCTTCCTTCTCCCGCATGTGACCCTACTTGCACCCTCTTGGATCCATCTTCATTCTTTTCTGCTTTTCCCTGTTTCCACCAAACACTCCACTCCTTTGTATCTCCTTTCTGGCCTCTTTCCTACTTAACTTTTCATCCTTTCTCCTTCACTCCCATTTCCACCTTCTCACAACCCCTTCGAGCACTGTTATCTTAACATTTGTGTTTCTCTCTGTCTTATAATGTCTGCACTGCCACCATTTACTTCGGACCCTCACACACCCTCACTCTCACACCTCCTCACCCTCACACACCCTCACACCCTTTCACCCTCACACACCTTCTCACACCCTCACTCACCCTCACACCCTCACCCACCCTCACACACCCTCACTCACCCTCACACCCCTCACCCTCACCCTTCACCCACCCTCACACACCCTCACTCACCCTCACACCCACACCCTCACACCCCCTCACCCTCACACCCTCACCCTCACTCACCCTCAACCCCTCACCCTCACAACCCTCTCACCCTCACTCCCCCCACACCCTCACACACCTCACCCTCACACACCCTCACCCTCACACACCCCCACCCTCACACACCCTCACCCTCACACCCCCTCAGCCTCACACCCCCTCACCCTCACACTGTCAGGTTCGCACCCCGGACCACCCCCGCCCCCCCTACCTGGTTCTGAGGCCGGACGCACGACGCTTGCCACAGCCACCTTCCCGAACCTGTGCCTTCCGACCGGCGGCGCGTGGAACAGGCAGCATCTTCACCGCCAAGAACTACACTACCCAGAAGGCCGTGCGCGGCGCATGCGCGATGCATGCGCAATGCATGCGCAAGCCTGTCACAGCATAAATGGCGGCCGCCAGTAAGGAACGACGTCGGATATTGCCGGACGCTAGCGGAGCATAGCATACCTCGGGAGAAGCGCGAGGCCAGCGCTTGTCTCCCTTTCTTGTCATTTGGACCCTTGAGAGCTTCCAGGACCGTTTTGCCCACAACGCTTGCGGAGCCATCCGCCCTGCATTGTTTTACCCCAGTGCCTGCCTGCCTGCTACCATGAGGGTTGGAACGAGAGGCGCTGACTGTGAGCTGCCCTCCCGAGCACACAAACCCTCAGAGAACAAAAGGGGGTCCCAAGTGGTGACGATAACCGCGGGTTCCCCAACCCCACAGCCTGATAATTACCCTACCACAGCAAGCGGGACTCAAGCGGCATTTTCGGCCGCTATTTTGCACAGTGCCCTCCGTTGGTGAGCTACCTGGACGGGTGCTCTTGCGGAGGACGGTTGGTCCCTACTGTTCGCTCGGCATTGTCGGCCGAGGAGGGGTTCCGCAAGGATTTGCTGATCGGTGAAGGGTATCGTTGACTTTACTTTCGTTCTGTTTCTTTATCAGATGTGTGCTCTTTCTCGGATGTGACATTAAACATCCTAACTGTTCTTTACCTCAATATTGTCTGTGTGTTTGTACTTGTTGCATGCATTGCTTAGGAAACTGGCGAACCAATCCTGTGCGTCTCTCGCGCGCTCACGGGGAACCCAGTAGACAGCCTGTGCGCTTGGTGCGCTGGTGTGTTCTCTCTGTGGCGGTCCTCACCAGCATCAGGTCGACCCTGAAGACCCAGAGGATCACACACACACCCTCACCCTCACATCCCCTCACCCTCACAGCCCCTCACCCTCACATCCCCTCACCCTTCCTCACACTCTCACCATCACCCTCACACCCCCTCACCCACACATCCTCTCCCTCAACCACCCTCACACACGCTAACTCACCCTAACACCCTCAACCTCACACCCTCACACAGCCTCACCCTCACCCCCCTCACCCTCGCACACCCTCACTTACCCTCACACCCTCACTACCCTCACACCCCTCAATGTGACAACCCTCTCACCCTCACACCCTCACCCTCACACACCCCCACCCTCACACACCATCAAACACCCTCCAAACCCCTCACCCCCTCACCCTCACATCCCCTCACCCTCCCTCACACCCTCACCCTCACACACCCTCATCCTCACACCACCTCACCCTCACATCCCCTCACACCCCCTAACTCACCCTCAAACCCTCACCCTCACACCCCCTCACCCTCACACCCTCATCCTGACACACCCTCACCCTCACCCTCACCCCCGCATCCTCACTCACCCTCACCCCTCACCCTCACAACTCTCTCACCCTCACTTACCCTCACACCCTCACATACCCTCACACACCCTCACCCTCACACACCCCCACCCTCACACACCCCCAACCTCACTCACCCTCACCCTCACATCCCCTCACCCTCACATCCCCTCACCCTCCCTCACACCGTCACCCTCACACCCCTCACCCTCACACCCCCTCACCCTCACACACCCTCTCAGCCTCACAAAACCACCCTCACCCACCCTCACTCCCCTCACCCTCACACCCCCTCACCCTCACACCCCCCACACGCTCACACACCCCCTCACCCTCATACCCCCTCCCCTCTCACCCTCACACCCCCTCTCAACCGCACACCACCTCACCCTCACACCGCCTCAACCTCACACCCTAACCCTCACACCCCCTCATGCCCCCTCACCCTCACACAAGCTCTCACCCTCACACACCCTAACCCTCACACCCTCACCCTCACACCCCCACACCCTCACACCTTCACCCTCACACACCCTCACCCTCACACCCTCACACCCCCTCACCCCCCTCACCCTCACACCCCCTCACCCTCAAACCCCCTCATCCTCACACACCCTCACCCTCACACCCCTCACACCTTCACCCTCACACACCCTCACACACCCTCACCCTCACACACCCTCACATACCCTCACCCTCACACACCCATACCCTCACACCCCCTCACCCTCACCATCACACCCTCACCCACCCTCACACTGTCTCCCTAACCACTGTCACCCTCACCCTCACACCCCCTCACACCCACACCCTCACACCCCCTCACCCTCACACCCCCTCACCCTCACCCCCCCTCACCTCACAACCCCACACCCTCACCATCACACACCCTCAACCTCACACCCCTTCACCCTCACACCCCTCACCCTCACACAACCACCCCCTCACACCCCTCACCCTCACACACCCCCTCACCCTCAAACCCCCTCATCCTCACACCCCCTCACCCTCACTCACCTTCACCTTCACACCCCTTCACCCTCTCACTCCCTCACCCTCACACACCCCCTCACCCTCACCCCCTCTCACCCTCACACCCCCTCACCCTCATAACAAAACATAGCATAGCATAACAAAGCATAGCATAGCAAAACATAGCATAGCAGAGCATAACAAAGCATAGCATAGCAAAACACAACAACACATAGCATAACAAAACAGCAAAACACAACAAAACAAAACATAGCATAGCTTAACAAAACACAACAAAACACAGCATAGCAAAACAAAACATATAATAGCATAGCAAAACATATCATAGCATAGAAAAACATAGCATAGCATACCAAACACAACAAAACATAGCATAGCATAACAAAACATAGCATAGCAAAACAAAGCATAGCATAATATAACACAACAAAATATAGCATATCATAACAAAACATAGCATACCATAACATAGCATAGCATAGCAAAACATAGCATAGCATAACAAAACATAGAAGAGCATAACAAAACACAGCATAGCAATGCATAACAAATCAAAGCATAGGATAGCAAAACGTAGCATAGCATAACAAAACAAAACATAAGGTAGCAAAATAAAGCATAGCATAGCATACAGCATCACTCAGCATCACCACAGCATCACTCAGGGGCACCACAACATCACTATGCGCTTCTACAGCATCACTGAATGGCACAGCATCACTCGTTCGCCATCACAACATCACTCAGCGCCACCACAGCATCAGTCTGTGCAACCATTCAACAACAACTGGTTCAAATAAGTTCTCTCAATGTTTCAAGCTTTATTATAAATGTAACAAAAAGATGTTAATATTTCACTTCTGTTCTTGGATTTTCATCACAATAAAATACACTGAACATAATCTTCACAAAAGTTATTTACAAAAGTTTAAGCTATTGCCATTATAAATTACAATAACTTGTATCTAAGTATTAATTATAAAAAAATAAAAGCCATTGTTATTTGTAATATCACTACATGTAAGTCACGTAAATACGACACATTTGCGAAAGTTAAAACTATTGGCATTGTAAATCACAAAGCTATTAATTTTGCTATTTTCAAAAACAAAACATAAATAAAAAAATTGTCATTTACAATACCAATAGCTCAAACGTTCCTAATGCAAGACCTATTGCATTGCAAATGCTTGTTTCCCTTGATTTTGATCTGGTCTTTCTTTTTAGCTTTAATGGAGTTTGCCTCTCTTCAGCTGGCAGAAACAATAAGCTCATCCCAACCAAGGCTCCAAGGTATCAGGTGTATCCTGTGGGACACTTTGTCAGAGAGACTAGGGAAAGTTGAAAACTATCTTGCCAGCTAGTGGAGCAGGCACAGAAGCAGGTTTTTGGCACTATGTTTTTATTGGGTGGTGCGAGCATTGCACCCAGGCCTTGAAATGGGAGTTAGAAATTCTCCCCAAAGATGAGTTTTTTCACAATTTAGTTTCTACAAAACATTCAGGAATCTGCAGGTACAATTATTCAATTTTTCTTTCACACATCCAGGGAATGGTCAGAAGACACATTAGGGTCCTCGGGGTTCAAAAAAGCTCACTATAGGTAGTGACTTTCTTTTTTTTGTTTCAGAGCTACCAAGCCCCGTAGATTCCAGGCACTGGAGTCTCCCACTGCAGACAAGCAGGGTAAAGCCAGGGAGAGAATACCACACTGGTCCCAGGGATAGTTTTGGGAACTGGTTCACTCATATCTACCAGTCAGTTTCAGTCCTATAACGAGTTCAGCACAGTATTGGAGCAATAGTACTTTACAAACCACCACCATGTTTACAGTAATGTGACCACACCACATTCTTAGCATAGTTTCTCTCAGGCAAATAAAGTTTTTTATGTGCCTTCCTGTAATTCCAAGGTGGCAGAATGCTCAACCGATAGACAAGAACTCCTCTTTCACAATTATTTTCTTCCTATGTCTCACAGAGATCCCACGTGGAAGGCACTGCAGAGGAAGAGGTCTCACAGTTGGGCTTACAGTTAACAAGATTGACCAGCCTCCAATGATCATAAAAGATTCCTTATTTCCTAATTTTAAAGTAGTCTCCTGGCTGAATTTATGAGTGTATGATAGCATGGCCCCTTGATTTTATTTTATTTATTTTAAAAGTTTTGTATAGCACTAGCTAGACCCGTAGGTATCAGAGTGCTTCACATACACATTGTGAAAAACATAAGGGCCTAACATTACCTAGAAGGCTGACAGTAAGTAAGCAAACCACGGATAAAGAATACAGCATGAACAATAAATAAATGTGCAACGGAGGGGGAGAGAAACAAAAAGAGAAAAACAAGGTGATTAGCATAGTCCGTTCACCAACAATCCTTGAATAGGAGTCAACTCAGAATTTTGAGGTCTAGGTTAGTTGACGTTGTTCAGGAAAGTATTTGTTAAGGAGATGGAGTTTGAGATCCTTTTTGAAACAGGAGAAGGAGGGGTTGCATCTGAGGACTCCAGGGAGAGCGTTCCATATCCTGGGAGCGTTGCCAGAAAACGATCGGTATTGGGTGGTTTTGTTTTTCATTTTTGGCGGAATGAGTAGGAGTGAGTTGGAGCTTCTTAGTGCTCTGGCTTGACCTGCTCTTACCAGTTTGTTGTTCAGGTAGTTGGGGACTGGAGAGTGGAGGGTTTTGTGTGTGATGCAGGCCAGCTTGTAAATACATCTCCCTTCCATGGGAAGCCATTTGAGGGAGTTGAGAGCTGGAGTGATGTGTTCAAATCTTTTTACTCCGGATACAAGTCGAGCGGCCATGTTCAGCACTGCCCTTATAGGGGCTAGGTGAGCTTTTGGAGTCCCTGTAAGGATGGCGTTCCCGTAGTCGATTTTAGAGAGAACCAGGGATTGAACTACTGTCTTGAGGTCATCATGGGGAACAAAAGGTTTCAGTTTCTTGATATGTTTTAGAGAGAAAAGAGCACCTTTTGCAGAGTTTTTGATGTGGGCCTCCATTGATAGGTCTTGTCAAGGGTGATGCCTAGAGGCTTAACTGAGTTGTATAGAATGAGGTGGCAGTTTAGGGCAACCAGATTCTTGAGCCACTGCAAGCTATGGTTATCTTTATTCATCCCACTTACAGAACCAAGAAATAAAATAAGGATTTAACAGCATAATCTTGCTAAATAATTTGTTTAATAAACATCAATATACCTTTCAAATTTCATCATGTTTCTGGTACCATAAGGAAGATATGATTTGCCACTTTAATTGGGTTGTATGCATCCTCTGTATCTCAGTCTAGCACAAGAGCTCTAGCAAAATGTCCTGACAGTTTATGGGAGAAGAATATTTGTCTCCAATTATTTTACAAAGCAACATACTGTTGTACAGGGCTCGTCATTTGACATGCACCACCCACAATTTGTAGCTGTTCTAGTATTATAGGCAAAGGCATAATTTAGGCTTTGGTCACCAGAACGCCAAACCACTGATGTAGGTAAGGCACCAACTTCACACACTAATGGCAGCTGATGTGACACGTCTAGAGCTGCTCGCCCCTCAGGAAGGTATTTTCCAACTAAAGGGCTCTCATATGCTTTGGTGGTAGGATCACCATGCCATGGTGGCATGCCTAAATTGTTGTTGATAATGTGTTTTGGAAATGGGCCCCCGAGTTGGGGATCAGTTTCCAAGACCCACAACAAAATGTTTCTGATACACTAGGAGTTCTCTCCAAGTGCAGGTTTGCCATTTGTAAAGATGTTTGTATGGTACAACTACAGCTTGAATGATGGTCATGCACAGAAGTGATACTTTTACTGCTGCTGTCTATTCTCCAGAATGGATGTTCCTGAACATTGAGCTAATGGTTGCCTCCTCATCAGGGGCACCACCTTCTGCCACCCACTAAACAGGGAGGGTGAGCTTAGAGGAGAGTCAACACAACTGGTAGGTTTTTTGCAAACTCAATCATGTTGCTAGTGTGATGTGCAGATAAGGGAAGGGTGAGTCAATTAACAGAAGCATTTGCAGGAATGAAGCAGGTAAGCCAGTGACTTTTTGGAACCACAAAGTGATAGTAACACATTTCTACATACTCGTCTTTGGGAAGCGCTCCAGCCTAAAAAGTAATGGTTTACCTAGAGCACTGAAATTCCAGTAATGTTCCTAGCAGGTATATAAACATTTGTTCCCAGAGGAGTTATAAAGCTCGATTCAGAATAGGCATAAACATTTAGGATACCATCTAGCACAGTACCTTATTCGCTCAAATGCATTTCTACTGTGAAAGCATTTAAAAATCTATAATTTTATGCAACAAATAATATTGAGTATTAAGGATTTTTAGATGGATCAAAAATGATAATGATGAGTTAATATAATTCCAAAACAAGTTTTTATTATGAGGTTTAGAGGAGTGTTTATTAACATAAATTAGGTATGCGACATTTAATTGAAAACTCTATTTTGAATAAAATCCATGCTGTTTCTGTCATTCACTCTTGTATTCATCCCCTCCCATCATGTTCAACTGCGCATCTTCTCGACTCAGAGGCTCTGTAAGGGTGAAGAGGGCTCATGCAAAGTTTTCTCACTGTTATGAATACTTGGCCTAATAATGAAACTTCTAGTGTTACTGATATGTTCACACATTAATGTTTTTCCCAGCTGTTATTCCGTTGGCTAAACAAGTTGTATTCATTTGTTTGAACTGATTTTTTTTTAAATGTTTCATATATCGTTTGAGCAGTAGCACAGACAATGCATGATAATTTCTTTGAATGGGATAGTGCTAACATATTAATGCAGTGAAAATATTTCTTCTGCTTTACTGGGGAGTTGCTACCTCAGATCATGGTGTGAAGAATCTACTGTCTTAGCTAATTTGGCATATTAAAAAATTGTATAAGAGCACCTTGATTCTGGGTGTGAGCCAGATTTTCATGAAGATGTTCCTGTTCTACTAGGGATGCTGTCTGACCCTTTCTGATTTTTCTGTTGAAGAATAATCGGGCTATTAAGTGTCCAAATATCTTAGGGGATAAAACGGCGTTGTCTAGCATTTATCTTATTTTCGCAGACATTCTCTCTCCTTTCATAGATGGATATATAGATCCAAAAATGATGACCGACCTACATGTTAGATTGGTACAAGCTCTAGGCCCAATATTAAGTAAAACTCTTAAAGCAAAGAAGGCAGAAACATCAGAAAGAGCCAGACATGGTAAGCCATGCTACACCAAGAAGTGCCGAATTGCCAAACATGATCTTATTAAAGCTATTCAGGGTAAGGAAATTGGAAACATTAGGGTAAAAAGGAGTACCTACAATCAGATATTAAAAACTACAAAGAAAACATGGGATGAGGAGATATGGGCTGACCTAATACGTGCAGCTAGGGCCAAGGATCAGGCTGGATTCTGGAACCTGATAGCCAAAGACAATAGAACAGGTAAAACACAAAGAGATCTCTTTTTGGACGAGGACACGTGGGTAACTCACTTTTCCTCACTATACAGCGAATCCAATGGAGATAAATTTGAAATTACAGAGGAAATGACTAGGAAAGCAAAAGCAGCTAACTTACACTTTACATTACAGGAAACTATTCAAGTTTTAGATTTAGTGAAATCCGGCAAAGCACCAGGCCCGGACAAAATACCTGGCGACCTTCTAAAACATGATCCGAACATCTGGGGACCATACTTAAATAAGCTCTGTAATGCAATTGCAAACTTCAGGTCTATACCAACATGCTGGAAGGGGGCAGAGATAGTAACTATTTTTAAAAAGGGAAGCAGACTGGATCTGGCAAACTATAGACCGATCAGTCTGATTGACATCCCACAAAAAGTATTTGCTAGGCACATACTGTCCCGGTTGCTGTCTTGGATCGAACAGGTTAATCTGTTAACAAAATTCCAAGCGGGGTTCAGAAAGCTGACCAGTACCACTGACCAGGTCTTCAGGTTCCTAGGCCTTTGTTGGAAATACATAACGGTGAGACATGGCACATTATACGTAGCTTTCGTGGACCTGAGAGCCGCGTTCGACCTGGTCCCTAGAAGTAGTCTTTGGTCTCACTTGGAGAGTTTAGGGATCCCAACAGAACTATTGGTCAAAATAATTAGGTTGAACGATGGGAATTATGCGAAAGTGAGGTGGGGACCAAGGGGGGAACTAACAAGGGATATACCGGTCAATCGAGGGGTACGACAAGGTTGTGTGATGGCACCAACTTTGTTTACATTATATGTAAATGATATCCCCTCTCATCTGGAAGGATGTAAAAATTACTCACCAAGGCTGGGGGGGGATTTGATACCTGCATTACTCTTCGCAGACGACACCATTTTAATTTCTCAAACCCCCATTGGCCTCCAAAACTTGCTAAACTGTATTGTGCAAAAAATGGTCTTGAGATCAACCCTAACGAAACAAAATACATGTCTATTAAACCAACTAAAGCTTTTAAGAAGAATCTGGAACTAAATAACGAAAGGCTAGAACATGTGAACAGCTTTAACTATTTAGGCATCACATTGGATTCCAAATTATCATGGAAATCACAATTAGAGAAAAGTAGATTAGCTCTGGTTCAAAATTGCAACCCCATCATAAAAAAGCATAGCGGGAGCTCCTCGAAGGCGGTTTCTCCCGCTATCGAGGTTTATAAATTCAAGGCTCAAGCAGCAGCCTTGTATGGGGCAGAACTTTGGGGTCCACAATGCAAACGTAGTTTTGAAACCCAAGAAAACAAATTCATTCGCAAGCTACTGTTGTTACCGAACAGAACCCCAATGCTTCCAGTTTTCCGTGATATAGATCTAAAACGCACTGATAGTCTTGCAGCACTACGCCCACTTTTAATTTGGGTTAGAGTTTGGTTCACGGATGAGCTCTCACACTATAAAAGGGGGCTCCAGGAGATAATGCCTTTTGGTTTTTCAAAGGGCATTCCTTGGTTTATTTGAAAAAAGAAAGTTTTCCCTTTTCTTGGTTATAGAGGATAGATCAGACTGTGGAAACAATCCTACTATCGTGCAACCTAATTTGAGGTCAGGTTTGATATGAGGCACCCCATATGGTAACACATTTACAATTTATACTGGAAGATGTCACAATATTTCTATGGATTATCAACAAAATTTTCTAACACACAAGATAAAAAGTAAAGAATTAAGAGGTCAAAAGATAATGTACTTGAATGATTCTTAGTTAAAAAAATTACATTTATTATGATTGTATTTAAAACAATTTTTTACATTCATTGACATTACATAAGAATAAATCATTACATTCAATTAATAAAAACATGATACATTTTTTATAAAAAAGAAAAGCACAATAACTGTTGATGCGGCGTTTCGGTGAACTGGCTTGAACACCTTCAGGACAATGGTTTTTGTACGGTTAAAAACAATCTATGTGAAAATACAGATAAAAAATATTTTTATTAGTTTAACATTCTAGTACAAATGACCTCTTAAGCTTTAGTAAACTCTCTTCGCACTATGGTTTGGTTGGTTATGTGACTTATTGTCTTATAACCTCTATCTGCGTACTTCCTTTATCTTAAGGTACATCGCAAAACAGGGTGATTTAATTAAAACATCCTTTCAATGCAATTGACAAAAAAACTGTACATTTACTCTTTACATTTATTTCCCCATGTTGCCTCATACAGAATTAGCACTCAAACCTAAAAGATTTGGTGAGTGAATGCTGTACTTACTTAGTTGTTCTAAGGGCCTTTGTTTTATTCTGTAAGGCTTATCAATGAGTATCCTCAAGGTTGATCATCCTTGGGGGGCTTTTTATTGACTTTGTACCATAATGGAAAAAGTTTAATACAATATTAACAGTCAGGTTTCTTTCTTGCTCTGGTTTTAAGATTTTGAGGTGACTGTTGGTTTGACTTACTTATATTGGTTATTTATGGATTCTTAATTTCCTTATTCAGGTTGCTGGTTGTAGTCAAATTGTAGGTGAGCTAGAAGGACAATAATTCTTTTAGTTTTGTGGGAATAAACCAAGAGGGGCAAATAACTCTCAGGTTCTATTCTTTGATTTCTAAGGTGACTTTTGTTAAAAGCAAATGGAGGAAATGCAGTTTTTATTGTCTTTAGCTGACTATAAAGGACGGTGTTAGCTCTCCGAATCATCGCTGGTGGGTGTCTGTAATATCTTAATAAATATGTTCACATGTCTTCCTCTACTCCACCAGTGGAACTCTGTAAATGTGATGTCATTTAGAATGTTATGACCTGATTCATCACAGTTGGACTTGGGCTGAGCACCTAGCCAGGCGCTCCTGGTGGGGCTTTGTAACAGCTTTGTACTAGCTAATGGGGCCTATGGACATTGTACCTCCTACATGTAACTTGTGCTAATAAATCTACTTTAAAGCTACCTTCAGTCTGGACCCAAGTTACTACATTTATTTTGGCGATGCGGGGAACGGGATTTTGATATCAATTTATGATTATGATAAATTTAATAAAGAATCCCATTCATCTGTTTTTGGATCGTTGCTATCTGTCATTGAGGAAAGGACCACCCCCGCATTGGTTAGACAAACCCCATTAACTGACGCCACTCTGAAGAACCACTTACAACTGATGAAGTTTCAAGAGTTTATATAAAGATAAATTTGAATACGATACAATCCACTCAGGATAAAATCTCAAAAGAATACAATAATTACAAAATCAATTACAACATCAGCTGCTTAAGCTTCGATGTGAAGTGGTTCCTTCTGCGTCATCTACAGTAAGATAAAAACAATAATCAAGTTAAAACTGTCCCTACTCTATGCTATGTGACAATCCTACTTCGCTAGTTTCTTCCCTAAAAAGGTGTCAGCAGTTTGACTTCCAAAGAAGTTCAAACTCTCTTTAGCCTCTAAAGGAAATCTTAAGTTTCAGAAGCAGTACCCTATCTGCCTACCCATCCGCTCTCTAAGGGTCCTCGGCCTACTGCTCCCCTGCGCTTCTGATGTCTCAGCGCATCTGCTCAAGGCATCTACCCTTGCCTTTGCTCTGAGCAATTCGCCCTTCTCTGATTGCCCTCTCCTGCTTGCCAATTGCTCATTGCTACCTCCTCCCCGGGGTGCTGTCCCTAAAATACACAATCACCGTGTGGGTGGAACGCCCCTTGACGCCCACCACGGACTTTCCCCGATGATGTCAACTTCCTGCTTCTTCCATTGGTCCACTCCTTGCGTCGTCCGTTAAGTTGACCCTTCTCCTTTGGATGTCATCTTCATCATTTCATCGTCGACATTTATTGACTCTTTCAGATCATGTAACATATGAATTTTAGACAAGGCCTTAACTCTATGTCTCTTAACTTGACCCTGCTAGGTCCTGTGAATGGTCTTGTCAAAACATAGTCCACCTCAAAAGTGTCTCTCCTCACGTTCGAGCAATAAGCTCCGTCCGGCATTGTCACCTTAAATCTAACAAGTGCTAGACTTCTCGGCTCTCACGTCCACATCAAGCTATTTACGACCTTCACAAGACCACTAAATTACATTCATGTGACTATGCTCCTTCGAACTCTTGACCAGTTAGGTTATAAACACAAATGACCTAAACTCTTCCAGCATTTCTACAAAAAGCCCTCTACACAGTATAACCTTTGGCATACATTTATATATTCGTACTTTAGCAAAAGTCTTAGTTATACTTAAATACATTCTACATCAAATACATGAAATACATAGAATACGACTGTATAGAATATAACTTTATGCATTTTCCTTGGTTACATCTTTATGTGAAGTCTCTTATACATTTATCCACGTTTCTCCACGTTTACGTCTTTCCACGTTATTTTCTCGCCGCTTCTCCCAATGTAAAGTTACACATTTAAAGTTACACACGTACACGAAGTCTGCTGTGCACGTTTCTACATTTCCTAAGCATTTCTACACATTTCTATACATTTACCCTTCATGTATACGGGTCTTCTAAATCTAATGCATTTTAACGTGTGAATACATTTACATTTCCTATACCATGTTATCACATTCATTGGCCTTTATGTTATATTCGCCAATTTTACATTACGATATGCGTTTCATTCCTACGTTTATAACATATACGTCTAGATATGATTACTATATACTTTCTATTCAAATTGCGCTCTCTCAGTTCCCCCCTTTGATGACTTTTAGGAGTCATCACTAAAAGCAATTTGAATACATCACTTATACCGAACTAGTCACATCTGTTCCTCTTTTTATCGACTCAAGTGTTCTCAGACTTTTATACTGTTGATCTTGTAGAACAGCTAGTCTCCTTTCTTGGTCTCTCATCGATCTTTGTAACTGGTTCGACCTATACCATTTATACAATTTTACTAATCCTAATAATGTAATTATACAAATTACTACTATTAATACAGGCTTCAAAATGTACCAAACTATACTTTTGCCTAGATTAGCAAACCAACTTCCAACCTTTCCCACTCCATTTCCTACTTTTTCCCAAACATTTACTTTTGATAAATCTTCAATTTCTTGATGAATCTGTGTAATGTTCTGTATGACTTTCTCAAGTGGTTTTGAATTATCAGGAATATAAGTACAACATTCCTGAACTTTCAAAGCCTTACAAACTCCGCCTTCTTTTGCTAATATTACATCTAAAGCAAGTCTGTTCTGTAAAACCATTGCTCTAATCGACTGCATTTCACCCTCTACTAACATTAAAGATCTTGCAGTGCTGGCAGACAATCTATCCACGACTGTCGCTAACCTTCTAATCTTAACATCGTTAAGAATCAAACCTAACAATGGAAACATCGCTCCAAATACATCTCCTACTACTTCTGCATCTCCTACTTCCCTTTTCGTTCTCCTCGAAGCCTTTCCTTCTATGATTGCTAAATCCTTTGCATGATATATTTTGGGGAAGACAATTGCCAAGTAACACGAACCATACCAATTGTCTGGAAGTTTTACATAGGCATTTCTCCCACATACAAAATACACATTCGGAATAGCTTGCATCCCTTTCATAAAATCCTTTGTGTAGTACTCCAGTCTGAAAGAGTGCTCACAACTAACTTCACCTACAAATTCACTCTCATAATACGTTTTGCTTCGAGTTAAACATAACTTTCCTTTCTGCGTTCTATCCAATGCTATTGGACCATTGCTACCTTTCTTTTTGTGTGCCTTCTCTTCTTCCGTCCAGTCTATTTTCCATTGCCCTGACATTTTTAGGATCTTCTGCCGTCTGCATCGATCATCTACTTGTGCTATAAACCTTTTCTCTACTTCCGATACTTTGCAAGTCAGATTATTTCTACGTGCATATGATGTATCTAATGTGTCCCAAGGAAGAAAGAATTTAGCCAGTCTATCTTCCTTTTTGTAGTAGTCCCACTTATTCATTTGCTTATAATTCGGAACTTCAGGCAGTACCGAATCATAATTTGAAAAGTAGTACTCAAACCCTTCTCTACCATAAAAAATACTAAGCAGTAAACTACATGTGATCCCATAAGTCAATGGGAGATGGTGATACCTAATGCCTTCATCTACAGAAGCCGGCAATTGCATACAAACGTAGCAATCTTTGGCCTCCATGGCATCGATATATTCATACAATAATTTGGCATATGCATTTGACCTAAAGTTTCCCTGTGACTCGTCTATGTGTAATCTACGAGCTTCATCTGCAAGTAACGCTTTTTCACGTGTAACAGTGCTCTCCTCCTTCTTTCCCACAAGAGCAGGTTTCAAAGTCGTTACAATTTTTACATTTGCTACTCTTTTATCATTTTCATGTCCTGTCATGTAAGATATCGTTACTACTATGATTATGAGAGATATCACTATTGCTATAAGTGTACCTACTATACATCTAGCTTTTCTGTTTGGGTTGCCGTTCTCCATGTTATCAAAACAGCGTACCTCGTTCTCTAGCGAAAGTTCTCTTTCCAGTCTTTGGTTGCTTGTTTGCTTTCACAGTCTTTTAAAGTGCTTGTTATCAACAGGTATCTTTTCACCACAATGTCTTTTTCTCTTCTTAGCAGCAGACAACCCTAGCCCTTCTCCGTCCTCTAAATGTAATCCCTAATTTTATTCTTCTTTCCGCTCGGCGCTAGGTTATCTTCTTCTTTATAACATAAGTACAAAAAGTCTTTTATGCATCAACAATTATTGTCGGACCTGCAGCTTTCACAACAATAATTAACAGTTCAAAACGAATAACTTTTTCTTCTTCTTCTGTCATTTGCTGACCAACTGTTGGAAATTGTAGTCTTTTTAGCACTAAATCTTGAATTTTACTCAAACGTGGGGGTCGGGGAAGTGTGAAAGTCAGTAACCCCTCAGTCTCAAGCCCAGGCGCCAACATCCATATCTCCACTGTCACGACTGGATCGAGAGTGGTTACTTTCACACTCTTCACTCTCCCAGATTTCTGTCCCCAATACATCTGCTAGATAAGTCCACTCTGGGGTGGCGTACCTTCTGCAGGGCACACGTACCCTTCTTGATCTTCGTGGACTCTCAGTTCCTGAATCTGTCGCCTCGTCCTCCTGATCCGATTCTTCAGCGATCGGGGCAAGAGTTCTTTCCTTTTTCCTTTCCGAACTTGGCCTTTTCCTTCTCTCCGGCCAACTGGCTTCTTCACTCTTTGTCTTTCCGCTCCTTGTTCCAGGAACTGTCTCTTGGTCACTCTCAGCTTGTCCGATATCTGTGTCGAATTCCCAATTACTTTCTTCTCCTGAGGCAACTTCGGTCCCACTCGTGTCCTGACCTTCGTCGCCCTGTTCCAACACAGTTTCAGCTTCTTCGATCACCTCCACAGCTTGGCTTTCCCCCTCTATGGCTTCTCCGCTTCCCGCCGGATTCTCATCCGAGAGAGGAGCTGTGTCTTCTGGAGGTGTTGGCACTTTTCGGGTGTGTGAGGCATGTATCCAGTTTGGCAGACCTCCACACTTCACTGCAGTATTCGTTACAAGTATAACTTGAAACGGCCCTCGCCAACGCACGTCTAAGCAGTTCTTCCTGACATGCTTCTTCACCAGGACCCAGTCTCCTGGACTCAGGTCATGGCACAAGTCTTGTACTGATGGAACCTCTGCAGCCTGGACCTGGAGGGACACAGAATTAACGGCATCAGATAGTCCCTTGCAGTAGTCCAAGATCAAATCGTCTGTGATGTTCACTAGCGCTGCAGTCGGAACCGATGGCAATCTCATAGCTCTCCCCATTAGCACTTCATGTGGAGAGAGGCCTGTTCTTCTATCAGGTGTGCTACGTATACTCATGAGAACTACTGGAAGTGCGTCTGGCCAACTCAGGGATGTCGATGAACAAACTTTAGCCAGTCTGGACTTGATAGTACTGTTAATTTGCTCTACAATCCCTGAAGCTTCCGGTCGATAGCTGCAGTGTAACTTCTGATCGATATTTAAAGCTGAGCACAGCATCTTCACCACTTCGCTATTGAAATGAGTTCCTCTGTCCGATTCCAAAGAGGATGGCACCCCAAACCTCGGTATCAACTCTCTAAGTAACAATTTTGCTACTGTAAGTGTATCACACCTACGTGTAGGGTAAGCCTCAACCCATCTAGAAAATATACAAACAATCACTAGCACGTATCTGAGTCTGTTGCATGGAGGCATTTCTATGAAGTCAATCTGCATCCTATTGAAAGGCCCCCCAGACCTTCCTATGTGACTCAAGGTAACTGGTGTTCTCTTACCCACATTTAGTTGCTGACAGATTGTACATCGCTGACACACTGCTTCTGCCGCTACTCTAAATTTAGGGTTAAACCACGTTTGTCTGAATACTCTCACCATAGCATCTCTTCCTATGTGTGCTGATCCATGCAATTTCCTTGCCATTGGACTAACAAACTCATTTGGTAATACTGCCCTTCCGTCGGCAGACACCCAGAAATTCATTTCACCTTTTCCGCACCCAGCTGTTTCCCAGCCCTTTTTCTCATCATCTGGTGCATTTTCCTGTACTGCTCTCAATTCATCCCACGTATCTACAGTGTCTAACAACATGGTCAATTCAGTCATTTCCTGGATTCCCCCCACTTTTGTATCAGTGTGAGAATATCCCTGCTCTGCGCAATAACGCGCTACCTCATCTGCATATTTATTTCCTAGTGATCCAAAATCCGTGTTTTTGGTATGAGCTACACATTTGACCACAGCTATGGCCAAAGGTTTTTGCAAAGCTTCTAACAGAAGTTTCACGAATTCTCCATTCCTAATAGGAGAACCCGAGGAGGTCATGTAACCTCTTTGAGACCACAACTGCCCGTAATCATGAACTACGCCGAAACCATACTGACTATCGGTGTATATAGTGACTCGAAGTCTATCGCCTGCTAAGCAAGCACGAGTCAAAGCCACAATTTCAGCTACCTGTGCGGAGTGTACTCCTTCCAGGCAAGCGGCTTCTATAACTCTGGTAATCGTGCATACTGCATAAGCTGCTCTCAGCTGACCGACATCGTTTCTTACGCATGAACCATCAACGAAGAAAATTTCGTCTGGGTCTGTCAATGGCTCATCTACGATATCAGGTCTCGGTTTGGTACATAGTTCAGTCACATCGAGGCAGTCATGTTCTGTACAATTTTCGTCGTCCACTTCATTCGGAAGTGGCATCAAGGTTGCAGGATTCAAGACAGAGCATCTCTTTAGGGTCACATTCTCGGCAGCCAGTATGACCTGCTCGTAGCGTGTGAGCCTGCTGTTCGTCAGATGCTGAGTCTTCGTCCTTGTCATTAACAGTTCTACAGAATGTGGTACATACACTTCTAACGGATGACCCATAACTACACTTTCAGATCTTTCAATGCTGACACCCGTTGCAGCTACGGATTTGAGACATCCGGGCAACGCTGCGGCTACTGGATCTAATGTAGCCGAAAAGTACGCCACTGGCCTGCGCGCATCTCCATGGACCTGTGCCAATACCGCTAAAGCGCATCCCTCTCTCTCGCAGCAGTAAAGCAAAAAAGGTTTTTTATATTCTGGCATTCCTAAAGCCGGGGCGCGACATAAATCCTCCCTCAGCTGCAAAAACGCCATCAAACAATCTTTGTCCCATGGTACCGGATCACTTACTCCTTTGTGCGTCAGTTGTAATAATGGTTTTGCCTTCAGCGAAAAGTTTGCTATCCACTGTCGACAATAACCAACCATGCCTAGAAACATCCTGACTTCTCTTTGTGTTGTAGGCGCGTTCATTTTCATAATCGCCTCTATTCTGTCTGGAGACACCTTCCGCTTTCCCTTTTCAATCCTATGGCCCAAGTATTGCACCTCAGTCTTACAATATTGCAACTTATTTGGAGACACCTTGTGTCCGTTCTCAGCCAAGTGATTTAACAAGGTGATGGTGTCTTCCTTGCAAGCTTCCTCAGTTTCTGACGCAACTAGGAGGTCGTCTATGTACTGGACTAGAACTGAATTCTTGGGCAGTACTAGACTCTCAAGATTTCGTTTCAATAACTGGTTAAAGATCGATGGGCTCTCTGTATACCCCTGAGGGATACGACACCATGTTAGGACGCGATCTTCCAGCTTGAAAGCGAAAAGATATTGGCTCTCTTCATCTAATGGTATCGAAAAGAAAGCCTGACACAAATCTATCACTGTGAACCATTCAGCTTGGAACGGTATCTGAAACAATATGACTGATGGATTCGGTACCACTGGACAACATGAGACAACAATGTTATTAATCTTTCGAAGATCCTGCACTATTCTGTATTTTCCACTAGGTTTCTGCAAACCCATGATCGGGGAGTTACATGGACTGCCCACGATCTCCTTCAGTATCCCTTGCTTAATCATAGATTCGATCACAGGCTTAATCCCTGCAATCGTCTCTGGTGTTAGCTTATACTGTGGTGTTCTTGGATACTCAGCATGAGGTCTTACCAAGATTTTTACCGGTTCCACTCCTTTGATCAATCCTATTTCTTCCCCAGAAAAATCCCATACCTCAGCTGAGACTTTCTCCCTCAAATCTTGTGGAAGCTCCTCCACTGTTAAGGTAGGATAAAGTTCCACGCATTCCCTTGAGTTTATAACTTTGAAATCTGCGTCCTCATCATTGGTCTGCACTTCTACTCCCTCAGGTGTGCAATGTATCGTGCAATTCAGTTTGCACAGCAAATCTCTTCCTAATAAGCACACAGGACTAGAATCGCAGATCACGAACTGATGTTCGTCACTGTAATTCCCTATCCTTACCGACACTGGTTCGGTCAAGGGATTTGTCATCCTTTTGTTCGCAACTCCTACCACCTGTACCGTTTCTCCTGACATTGGCAGACCCGGGACTACCGCAGATCTCAACGTAGATCGAGTGGCCCCTGTATCCACCAAAAAGGTTGTAGGACATCCCGCTATTTCAGCCTCTACGTATGGTCCTCTCTGATCTACTTCCAAGGCGGCTCCTAGAGTACAGTCTTCGTCCCTACTCGCCCGCTGCCCTGTAAGAGGATCAACGTAGTAACATTCCTCTCCTCCTACAAACAATGGCATCTGTCTGTAGGTTTTCCCTCCGTTTGAGATGCGAGGTGGTTGAGGAAACGGGGCTCGAGGAGTCTGAGTCCCCCCTTTGACAAACCTGCCCTTCGGGACTGTGGCTCCCTTAACCACGTTGTTCTGAACCTCTTCCTCCTCCTGCTCTAATTCCCCTGTCTCAACATTGTAAGGACACTCGCGTCGCCAGTGTCCCACCTCATTACACTGATGGCATCTCGTCGTCTTTTTCAGTGTCGCAATATCCATTCTCGGTCTCGGTCTTTCTTCCTCGTCTCTGCTCTGATTATTCTGTTTCTTTGCCTGCGTTCCTGTTCCCTGCTGCCGCGGTTTATCCTTTCCAGCAGCTTGCATTTGCACTAGCATTAACTTTTCTTTAAGCTTCTTTGCCTTAGAGTCTATTTCGTCACTACAATACCTTGCGTACCTCAGAATTTCATCTAAAGGTTTGTTCTGCCAACAGATCAGATGCTGTTGGATCATTAGGCATATTTCTGGTCTTAATCCGAGGACAAACTTTGAAACAAACTGTCCTATGTCCTTGGGATCCATCACATCTAACCCGCTGTATTGCTTGAATGCTTTCAGCAATCTCTCGTAAAACTCATGCACTGTCTCTTTCGGCTCTTGGGTAGTCCGATCTATCTTTATCCAGTCTATGTCTTGTACCGGCACTTTCTCTTTTAGCCATGTTATTACTCTCTCGTACTTTTCCATGACTCTATCAGATGGACCATTCGTCCGGGTATCCCTTGATGGCTCACGAGTGGGCCATTCAACACTAAGCTTGCACGCCGTCCACAAGTCTCCGGGTACTACGATGTCGAACAGTGTGTTCAAATCGACCCACAGTACCTTTGAGATCTTCACGAATCTTTCTACCTGCTTATACCATTCGACAGGATTATCTCTAAGCTTTGGGAAGGAATTGGTGAATGCCGCCAAATCCCCCCTAGTCCAAGGCACATGAACGTAGCTTCCGTTCGCGATTTCTCGCAAAGGGAAGGCTTCCATTCGCATCAAGCCTGTGTCCTGGGAACCCTCAAGTACACTCCGTCTAACGGAGCCCTTTCTGGACCATCTTTCCTCCCATCTATCTAGATCTCTCCATATTCTGATACTTACGATCAATTCCCTTATGTGTACTTTCAGCGCGATCGTTCTGCGATCATCCAAATCCTGATCTGTGCAAGTTAGCCTGTGGTTACTCTGTAAAGCCTTAGTTCGAGACAGGTCTACCATGTACCTGTTTGCTAAATTAGATAAGTTCTCATGAACTGACCTCGCTCTTCGAGTAATATCTTTGGATAGAAACAGTATCTCATCTGGTGTATACGAGTTTAATCTCTCTAATGACACTGTACCGTCAATCAATTCATCCAGATCTGCCTTCAAACTCATCACATCAAGCCGTTTCGCTTTTATTTCGGCTTTCAGCATTTCAGTTCTATGTTCCTCCCTCATATCCCTCTCACCTCCACTATGCGCCCTACGCCTGAGCACAGGTGAGTTATGAGGAGTCTTCCTTCCATCTCTTCGTTCCCACCCTTCTAGATCCCAAGCCTTTCCATCGTCCCGTGGGGTATGGTGGAATAATGCTCCGTCCCCCAACCCTACATTCCGATTTCTAAGCTCGGTTTCTCCAGATGTGAGATAGGATCCACCGTTCAGTTCTAACCTATTATAACTTGCTTGTTGTCTGGTGTCACTTAACAAAATGAAAGGCCCTCGCCGATCTTCCGTGTTCCCGTGATCTCTTTCATGATCACCGGATGCATGGCGAGATGTTTCGCGACTCCCTGAATTCTCATGATTCCTTCCACTGTCCCCGGATGTATGTCGAGACGCTTCGCGACTCTCCATATTTCCGTGACTCCAATGTCTCGCATTCTCACCTGGGGCATGGTGTGTGCACCTGAAGGTATTCCGGTACTCCTGTGTCCTACGTTCCCCTTCACTGAAGGTGACGCGAGGCACTTCGCCACACCCTGCACTTCTGTCTTCGCACATTAGCCTATTGCTGTTATCAGTAGGATAAGTATCTCTTCTGCTCTCTTGGCATCCTCCCTCCCACTCGGGGCTGCTCTCGCCAGCTCCACAATGAGAGAGAATCCTATTATCCTGCTCTCTCCACTCGGATCCCGTTTCTAAGCTTTTATTCTGAGCCTCTTCGGCCGCATCCCATTCTCTCAGGTATTCCCTTAAATCCTTATGGGTTTTCGGTTTTGGTCCCCTTAAGTCCATTGGTCCTCTTCGACCTCCCTGTTCTACCCTGGGACCTGCTGCGGAATCAAATGGGGTACTCCGACTTATTGGTGCTCGTATCTGCCTGTGGGAATTCATTGTGGCATTCCTATTCTCCTCTTCTGCTCTTTCATTGTCCCATCGTGCCTGTTCCTCCTGCTGGACCCCTTCCGGGTTGTAGATTGACACAATAGGGCCTATGGTGACCGGGACCTGCAAAGCGTCCGGCAATTGATACGACCTAGCGCATTGCGTCTCCGGCACGTTCTGGACCACAAATCTTCCCACTACTCTCTGTTCAGGACTAGCTTGGGGTATTTCTACGGTCTTAGTAGCGTCCCACTCTGATACCGGGATCGACTTATACTCTCCCCACCTAGTCCCGTCTACTTGCGGTAATATGGGACTCGCAAGTTCACCGCTATATGGAGGTGGTTTATCTGTTAACAACCTGTCTATTAGATCCTCCTCCGACTCACTTTCCTCATCTTCCTGTTCTAGAGGTTTCCTTTCTCCCGTAGCCTCTATCATGGTGAACAGTTTGTCCGCTTCTATCTTTTGTACCCTCCATTTCTTAGCTTCATCGTCCCATTTAGCATCCTGCACTGCTTTTACCGATCTTCTCACTCTTTCTTGTCGCCTCTTTACGCCCCTTTCGTGTGCTGTTCTAAACCACACACCAAGAGCTTCAAATTGTGTTGGCCTCGGTAAAGGTCTCATTGAAAGCATTGTCGCCTTCAGTTGGTTCAACACTTCTAATTTAAACGTTCCAAATCTTGGAAACGCTAGTTCTTTTTGCCCTTCAGTTAGCCTATGCCACTCGGAAATCCACAATATTGAATGTAAACCTACATTTACTGCCATATGATATGCTGGTGTGCCTTCTGGTGGGGCTTCTTCTCCGGCATATAAATTTCTCCTTTTCTTTTTAAAGATTTTTCCTAAACCCTTAAAACACTTCATTTTGATAACGTACGATATTTCTTACTTATTTGCGTCTAGATAACAACCGCCAATCCCTGTGCGACTCTCGCTAATCAGCCTATCCCAGCACGGTTCTATGCTAACCGACCAATCTCAGCGCGGCTCTACGCTGACGTCACTTCTCTCTTCTTCAGCAGCTTCCCTCGTTTCTCAACTCGTTTCACGATCTCATATGCGTTTTCATTCATACATTGAAAAATGACTACTTCCGTCCAAGCGATCACTTTTCTCTGACTGTACGGCCACAGTCTACTGTAATTGCTACCTCAACTGGCACAGCGTCTTTCCTCTTACGGTCGGACACTTGCCTCAACTGATAGGTTACTTACACACAGTAAACGTACGACCAGCGTCCGCTACTCATTCACTCACACATACGCTCCCCCTATCATCGGTCTGTCGGGAAATCAATGGTACCTCATGACCCCCTTTCAATGGTAGACAAATTACTCTAGGTGTTCGATACACCCGAACCACTTAAGTCCTCTGGACATAAGATTTCATCCAGTTGCGCGCGCTCACAACTTTCCCTCAATCACACTACAGGCATTCAACTCCGCTTGACATTACAACACAGGAACAACATGAAACACCGCAATCTTACAACGCATGACCCTTATACTCACTCTCGACCGACTCTGCTGCTTTTCTCTCGACGCACCATCAGCACCGTCTTCGGCTGCAATTCTTCTTCTGGTCGACGATGACTAGGGACCTTGGGGTAAACTAACCTGGCCTAGGTCGTCTTCCTCAAGAAGATAACCATCAAATTCTGCTACCAACTGCGGGGAACGGGATTTTGATATCAATTTATGATTATGATAAATTTAATAAAGAATCCCATTCATCTGTTTTTGGATCGTTGCTATCTGTCATTGAGGAAAGGACCACCCCCGCATTGGTTAGACAAACCCCATTAACTGACGCCACTCTGAAGAACCACTTACAACTGATGAAGTTTCAAGAGTTTATATAAAGATAAATTTGAATACGATACAATCCACTCAGGATAAAATCTCAAAAGAATACAATAATTACAAAATCAATTACAACATCAGCTGCTTAAGCTTCGATGTGAAGTGGTTCCTTCTGCGTCATCTGCAGTAAGATAAAAACAATAATCAAGTTAAAACTGTCCCTACTCTATGCTATGTGACAATCCTACTTCGCTAGTTTCTTCCCTAAAAAGGTGTCAGCAGTTTGACTTCCAAAGAAGTTCAAACTCTCTTTAGCCTCTAAAGGAAATCTTAAGTTTCAGAAGCAGTACCCTATCTGCCTACCCATCCGCTCTCTAAGGGTCCTCGGCCTACTGCTCCCCTGCGCTTCTGATGTCTCAGCGCATCTGCTCAAGGCATCTACCCTTGCCTTTGCTCTGAGCAATTCGCCCTTCTCTGATTGCCCTCTCCTGCTTGCCAATTGCTCATTGCTACCTCCTCCCCGGGGTGCTGTCCCTAAAATACACAATCACCGTGTGGGTGGAACGCCCCTTGACGCCCACCACGGACTTTCCCCGATGATGTCAACTTCCTGCTTCTTCCATTGGTCCACTCCTTGCGTCGTCCGTTAAGTTGACCCTTCTCCTTTGGATGTCATCTTCATCATTTCATCGTCGACATTTATTGACTCTTTCAGATCATGTAACATATGAATTTTAGACAAGGCCTTAACTCTATGTCTCTTAACTTGACCCTGCTAGGTCCTGTGAATGGTCTTGTCAAAACATAGTCCACCTCAAAAGTGTCTCTCCTCACGTTCGAGCAATAAGCTTCGTCCGGCATTGTCACCTTAAATCTAACAAGTGCTAGACTTCTCGGCTCTCACGTCCACATCAAGCTATTTACGACCTTCACAAGACCACTAAATTACATTCATGTGACTATGCTCCTTCGAACTCTTGACCAGTTAGGTTATAAACACAAATGACCTAAACTCTTCCAGCATTTCTACAAAAAGCCCTCTACACAGTATAACCTTTGGCATACATTTATATATTCGTACTTTAGCAAAAGTCTTAGTTATACTTAAATACATTCTACATCAAATACATGAAATACATAGAATACGACTGTATAGAATATAACTTTATGCATTTTCCTTGGTTACATCTTTATGTGAAGTCTCTTATACATTTATCCACGTTTCTCCACGTTTACGTCTTTCCACGTTATTTTCTCGCCGCTTCTCCCAATGTAAAGTTACACATTTAAAGTTACACACGTACACGAAGTCTGCTGTGCACGTTTCTACATTTCCTAAGCATTTCTACACATTTCTATACATTTACCCTTCATGTATACGGGTCTTCTAAATCTAATGCATTTTAACGTGTGAATACATTTACATTTCCTATACCATGTTATCACATTCATTGGCCTTTATGTTATATTCGCCAATTTTACATTACGATATGCGTTTCATTCCTACGTTTATAACATATACGTCTAGATATGATTACTATATACTTTCTATTCAAATTGCGCTCTCTCAGCGACGAGTTGGTCTTAAGAACCTGCATCTACCTACTTCAATTGGATACATCTGGAATCTACCTATCTGCACTGCTGTGAACCAACTGTCAAAAAATCAGCCCCACCAGTGACCTCTGCACCGGTCGCCCTCATCGTACTTCAACTTGGTTCCTGTCAACAAGACACTCTACAACCATAACCTGTCCACAGCAGTGAATTTGGCTAAGGTAAAAAAGTCTCTTTTCATTAACTTCCTGAACCTACGTTTTGGGAGAGCCTATCAACATTTCTGTGCCTTCAAGTTTCTGAAAGAAATTAGTAGAAGCTTTCAAAGCCACGAGAAACCCAAAAGCACAAGAAGAAATATGTGCAGACTCCACCTGTTAAGGGTTAAAAGCATTTTGCAGCAGAAGGATTCCTGTATTGAATTGTGACTGTACATTTTTTTAAATTGACTGTTTTCCCTGGCTCTCAGTATATTTGGAAGCGTGTGTAGTTAGGAGGCAATTCATGATCTCACCGTGATGTGTCAGTGACGGTTGGTCAGGAGAGCTCTTCTCCATTTCAGCGCCACCTTCCTAATGATGACGTATTTGGAATCACACAGGGTAATGGTGAAGCTCTTCAGGGTTTGTTCGCTCTTTGTCATCACCTCCAGCCTCTGGTGATCTATTTGTGACGTTTTCCGACTACGCTAACAACACTGCTGCTGTCAGACGCCTTGCAGCAAGTACGTGCCTGCAGCCACCCGGCACAGCGTGAAGTACGTGCCTCCTTTCATTTTATGGTGGATCATCCTATGCGCAGTCTCGGAGGTTCACTGCCACTGTGTGCTGTTTAATGAAGGAAGGCTGGTGTATCGCATCACGAGCGTGTATTCAACTTAGCTGTATTTTGTGTAAAATTGAGCGCATGTCCAGCGCAGGTAACAAGTTTATCTTCATGGTGGAGGAAAACCTTAATAACAAGACATTTTTGTATCAATGACAAAAATCTTTGTAAGTCGCATCGGAATACTTCTAAACTCGAGCACTCCTCCAGCATGGTTTTGTTCATAATTCAGGAATGTTGTTCTTCGTATTTCTACTCATTGATTACAGTGCAAAGATGCCATCTAGTGACTATTATTCACATTTTTGTGGAATCTCTAAAGTCTTGTGTATGACTCTTTACAGCGTCTTTTGAGTGCATATTGAACTTATCTCACAGGCCTGCCTGAACACGATTTCTGTGCTATTTAAGGGGAAAGTTTTATAAGCCTGATTACATGCTTTCAACTTTATATTACGCATTATTAGCGTACAGTAATACTGTTATTATTTCTGAGCCCCACATTGTTTAACATATACATGGCTCCATTGGAGGAGGTCGTCACCCCGTTCGGAGTGAGCATCGTCAGTTATGCGGACGACACACAACTTGTCGTCTCCCTATCCCACCCTAGTAAACAACCAGCGGACTTATTCAACTGCTTGACGCTGGTACAAGGGTGGATGAATAATTCAGATCTAAAGCTGAATGGATCAAAGACGGAAATCCTCCTCCTGGGTCAGAAAGGACTCACCTTCCCCCTGGACACCTGGCCACCCTGTCTGGGTCCTCCCCCAGACCCAAAACAGGAAGTAAAAAGCCTGGAAGTATGGATCGAAACTGATCTTTCATTCATCACGCAGGCAAAAAAAGTAGCCGGTACCTGCTTCGGACTACTGAAATCTATAAGAAAGATCCTGCCCCTACTTCCACCCATATCACAAAGACTTCTTATTCAAGGCCTCATACTTTCCAGGCTCGACTACAGTAATGCAGTCTACCTGGGCGCACCTGAAGCAACCTTAAATAAACTTCAGAAAATCCAGAATGCGGCGGCCCGGATCCTTACCAACACCCCGGCCAGAGCTTCAGCCAAACCTGCTCTGAAGCTCCTCCACTGGCTCCCAGTGAGGGAACGTGTGATTTTCAAAGTCCTCTGCTTAGCGCATACGCTACTGCAGAATCAAGGCCCTCCTATTCTTAGGAAATTTATAAAACCTTATAAAGCCCCTAGATCCCTCCGATCAGACAATGAGTCCCTTATCATCCTGCCCAGATTCAAGAAAGCCCGCTCGGGTGGAAGACGCTTCTCGGTCCATACCGCACGCCTCTGGAATGCTCTTCCCCGAGACTTGAGAAAAGAACCCAACTACTTACGATTCAGGAAACGGCTCAAAGCTCATCTGTTTCCTTAATTTTAACCTTCCCCTTCTGAAACTTGTCCTCCCCCCTTCTCTGATGCCGAACCCACAGAAGTAGGGATCTTCAGCGCTGGGATACCTTAGGGTGACTACGCGCTCTATAAATTTTTTTAATAATAATAATAATAATAATTTCAAGCACAGTACAGTCTATATAAGTACGATAATACAGTTATGCGTGCAGTGTATTTATTGTAGAGGATGCACTCTTCAATTTATTATTCAACTTACGTGCATGTGTTCAAATTTTCAATTATCTATGTATAGTGCATATTACTTTTGTCTCACATTGCACAATATTTAAGCTTCAGTCGGTTCAAGGTTTGTAGCTGTATGGTTGTTTCTCTTTCTTAAGAGTTAGCAAGAGATGTTTCTCATTTTATTTTGGGTTCTTACCCAAATAATACTTACCTCATGTTATTTCAGTATACAAATTCTACAGTAAATTTGTTTTTTTTGCAGTGCACATTTTTCTGTACTTCTTTTTCACAGTGCACAATCTGTACCACGAGCCGTTGTGTCTCACAGGATTATAGTCCTGTCTGTTAGTGCACATTGTTTTGTTTACTCCGCTAAGGGTATCACGAAAGGATGTTGAGTCCTGTCATTACAGTGCACAACGTAGACCTCTTCATGGGGTGTTCTGTTTACTATGCATATTTATTGACCTTTCCTAAGGTTTGTTTGTTGGGTCTTTCCATTATTATATGCATTTCAGTTTGCTTGTTTAATGCCCTCACTATTGTGCACATCTTATCTTTCTTCTGATGTTTAGTGTGGGTTTAGTTTAATTTTGTATCTGTGCACATTGTTTTCCTCCATTCGAGGATACCCATGTGTTATGGCTGTCTTTTTGCCAGCTCTCTGGAGAAGGAGAATGATGGAGAGTGACTCCAGCCTATCACCCCCATAGCATAGGGATTAGGCCGATAAACAGGGACCTTGTCTTACAGATATAAGGGCATTTTCGTGCCATTTCCCTTAGAGTAAGGCTTATGAATTTAAGTGAAGGGTTAGATATATAAGTATTAGTCATGATTTACTCATTTGCTAATATGCCGATCTGTTTCTCATGGAGCTATGCATATTATGGGCTCCGTAGGCCTTAAGCGAGACAGACTCCATTTTGCTTTCTGCCTGGTAGCTCGAGAAGGCTTTCTAGGTTAAAAGTGATGTTTTAGTTTCAAGCTGTTGTGCGCTTGGAGAGAACCGGTTCAGGCTGACCCTTATCGAAGGAATGTATTTTTCTCCACTCCGAAGACACAACTTCAGGCTGGCCAGCTGGGAAAGTGTCCTTGGTACGGGGAGGTACAAGAATTTGGTGGGCGGCAGGTTACTGGCCGTGAATTTCCATGAAGGAACGGGCTTTGATATTAGCGAAGGTGTTAGTCTTTCAGTCAGTCAGTCCGTAGGCGGCATCTAGCCGTTAGCATCTCTGCCATTATTCATTTTCATGGTGGACAAGTCGCCATCTTTGAAGTCGGAGAAAGATTTAAGACCGAAACTCTCTGAAGATAGACTGAACGAGAAGTGGCGCGGAGCGCACTAACCCAGAGAGAGAGAGAGACGGTAGCTAATTAACAGCAAGGTTCCGAGGTCCTGAGGGAGAGCAGACGAGTTTGAGCCTATCAGTGCAGACGTGTACCTGTGACGGCTGAGGGTGACTGCAAGGCGAGCCAGGACCCAGAGACGAGACAGGAGCCTAGATGACTGCCGAGTCCCGATTTCCCATTAACCAGGTGAAGTCCGACCGATTCTTATAGTGCGTGCACCCTAATCTTTCTCTTTTATTTCTTGTGCAAATGTAATGCTGCCTAGTAATGTGATTTATGTTTATGGTTAATAAATGCCCTAATTCATATAGAATTATCGTGTACCTGGTGCTTGTTTTCAATCTTGGTAAATTATGCTCCTAGTTGAGCACTGTTTAGACGAACGGATGAGAAATCCCGATCAGACGAATAGTTATCAAATAAAGAGGGAGTGAGTGGACCTTTGATGTCGTAAGCACGGAGTACACTATACAATCTGAATCCATATCCAAAGTTATTATTTTAGTTTTATCCTAAGTAGATTGCTGAGATATCATCCTAATAATGTTTCATAGGAATGTGGTCGTCGTTGATATGCGGCGTTAATGAGAGCACTGGGGAGGATTACCAGTGTGTAGGGCTGCTGGATTGCAGCCCGTGTATAAATGAGAGCGGCGGGAAGGATACCGCCGTGTAAGTTTCGCAGGATCGCGAACGATTTGGAAAAGGGAGCATTGGGTTCTGCAGGCCCGTGTGTAGACACGCCGGATTGTGTGTCAGATCTGCCCTAGGGTAGAACGGTCTGGGTCGGGGCGACCGCGAGGTCAACTGATGTGAATATTATAGAAAATCCATATATGTATATTGTCATTCCCCATTCTTAGGTGCGACCTGTATATTCATCTTTATATCTACTCATTGTAAATACGATCTAAGAAGGGAAGGTGAGTACGTTTTGGCTGGGTCACAGGGGCCCCTGGGGGCTGATCCCATCTAAACAGAAAATCCAGCCATTACACCATGCATAAGTAAAATTTTACCCTTAATGGGTGTATGGTCTCAGTCGCCGTAATGCATGGGTTAAGTTACTCTGGGCGTTTTGTTCATAATACTTGTTTTGTGTTTTCCACTTTAGCCCAGTTTGAATTTTTCTTGTGTATTTTATTCTTCTTGTATGTGATAGTGAAGGTTGAGTGAGTTTACTCTTTTCCTTCTCTGTCTATTCGTTTTCTCCTGATCTGTGCTGTCCTTTTCTAGCTTACCTGGCCAGTAGGTGTGAAATGAACTGCCATTGATGGTTTTCCTGCCTATTCTTTAACTTTCCTTTCTTTTTCGTGTTTAGAGAGGAGGATTAGTATTATGTCTATAATGGGATCTAATATAGAATCTCTATTTGCATTTAGTATGCTTCCTCATCTCTCTTCTATTGTCTTTACTTTTACTGCTGGTTCTTCAGCTCTCTTTGATTCTCTTTTGTACGTTTTTACTTCTGGTTCTGCACACTCTTTGCTTTTCTGTGGTGTGTTATTTTCTTAGCTAAGTTTCTTTCTTTGTGTTTTTTTTAAGAAAGGAGGATATGTAATATCTTAATAAATATGTTCACATGTCTTCCTCTACTCCACCAGTGGAACTCTGTAAATGTGATGTCATTTAGAATGTTATGACCTGATTCATCACAGTTGGACTTGGGCTGAGCACCTAGCCAGGCGCTCCTGGTGGGGCTTTGTAACGGCTTTGTACTAGTTAATGGGGCCTATGGACATTGTACCTCCTACATGTAATTTGTGCTAATAAATCTACTTTAAAGCTACCTTCAGTCTGGACCCAAGTTACTACAGTGTCTAAGCACCAACTTGGGGTCCTTAGACTGGCTACATCTGCACCTATTATCAGTACATTGGCTTAGAAGATCTTACCTCTATTTCTATTTGTTAGATTGCTTGTACAGGACGGCTAGGTTGGGCATCTGGTGGCTGAAAAGAGCACGATTTTATATCAATTTTTTATTTTAATTTTTAAGAAAACTTGTTATGGTTCTTATAAATAGGATAAAGAAAAAACCTCACTACTGAAGGTCTAACCAAATTATCATTAATACCTTTTATAAAAAAAACGTAGGTTTTAGTATTGCAGACTGGAAGCTTCATCTTTGTGGTTTGTATGCTTCTAAAGATTCCTGATATTTCAATTTCAGGGGGTTCTAATAAGAGAGGGAAGAGTAAAACCTCTAGTTATTTCTGTTGATTATCAATCTATCCTGCTTAGGGTTTTGGGGAAGCTACCTCCTAAGATTCCTCCTTACCTGCACTTTCTCTGCTCTGCATCCAAACCGTCCTGTGGCTCAGCAGCAACTGAGAAAGATGCTTAGTTTGCCGTCATTTTATACCTTGCCTTGATTGAATAATTGATGGTTAATTGTTTCGGACTTTCAAAACACACATTTGTATATGTGTATTCGTTTCGGCCATCTTTTAACGTGTTTTTGTTATTTAAACTTCTGCTGGTGCAGCTATATTTAATGGATTTAGGGCATCCTATTTATTTATTAGTGTGTTATTCTACTTCCCATTCGTGTTTATCAAAATGCCACGGTGGAAAAATAGATTTTAGTATGAGACGTATTTTAAACACGTCTTCGTTCCTACGCCGATCGTTTTGAAAGGCATTCTAGAACGGGGTATTTTTTTGGAGACTATCTCCCCCAAGAGTATTGCATGGAACTCCTGGTTAAAATCGACTGTTTGTTATCGTTTTTCTTAACACCGTAAAATCATCACCTTGTGTCGAACTATGCACTTGCGCTGTGGCCATCTTAGAGTGGGTTTTTGTCCACTGTTGGTAAGGTTATTTTCGTCGATTATAGTTTGGTTTGTAACTCAGGTCGTTTTTTGTGTTTTTGTACATATTCGCATTTACGATATGTGGTATAGTTTTCACTCAAATTATTTAGATATTTTATATCAGAGATTTTACATTACGGACTTTTACCGCCGCCATTTTGGAATGGGTTCGGTATGTTATTACAACTGATGGTTTAGCCCGTTTGTTAAAATGATATTTAATATTTCTTTTCTTTATGACTAATATATCTTTAATGCTGACCTGTTTATCCCTTGCTTTGCGGGGTTTTTAAACATATTGATGTTTGGCTTGAGCGGTCGTGTTAGCTCCGCATAGCGTGGTCTACAATTATTAAATTATTACTGGTGTATCATTCCATACGATTTTATGGATTTTTAGCATACTTTATTATCAAATTTTTTCGATTGCATTGTTTACAGCTGCCGCCCTCTGTTGTATCAAATGTAATGATCATTCGGCCATTTTGAAACATGTTCGGTTCTGATGGGGAGTCATTGTTTCTCCTCTATACAAGGGATTTTGTTCTCTATGTACAGCCCTTAATGTCATATTTAAGTTTTTTATATAGTGATGTTGATAAATTGTCGTTTGGTAACAAGAGTGAAAGCCTATTGTTGTATTTGATTTTAATTCTAGTTTAGTTTAGTTCTCGCTTGTCTGTTATACGGCTGGATGGTTCTAGTGGGTTTGTGTCTTTAAGAAATGGGGGGCTTGATTGATCAACTTTCATTGATCTGAAATTACTAGAGTAGGAGGGTGAATTTATTTTATTATTATTTGACAGGTAAGATATTTTACAGATACTTTTTTAGTTGTTTGAAGGTATTCTACTTTAGGGAACTGACAATTATAGGATTCTTTCCCATTCTTCCCTGTTGTTCAGTCCACTTCTAAAGGTCTCAAATTTGGACATGTAGAACTGTTCTCTCTTTTTGCGTTTGGTATCCATATTGCCTCCTCTCTTGTTAAGATTTACTGCTTCTAATATGCACCATTTTATTTCATCTTCTGTGTGGTTGGTATTAGTCCAGTGCTCCACTAAGGGTGCGTTTGGCCGTTTTGTTCTAATTGCCGATCTATGCTCATTGAGTCTGATCCTTATTTCTCTGGAGGTCTCACCTATGTAGGCCAATCCGCAGGGGCATTGGATCATGTAAATTACATTTTTTGTTTTGCAGTTGACTAATTTGCAATGTTTGTGGATGGTTGGATATGTTATTGTGGGTCCCTTTATGATCTTATTGCAATTTTTGCAGGACCCACAAGGGAAATTCCCTACAATGTTTTGACCATCCAGAGTACTCATTGTGTTCCTTTTCTCTGGGTACGTATGGACTAAGCAGTTTCGAATTGTTTTATTGCGTCTAAACGCAAAAATGGGTTTGGGAATTGGGTTAGAGTTCCCTTTGTTCAGAAGTTTCCAATTTCTATTTATTAAGTTTTTCACTTTATTGGTTACATCCGAGAAATTGGTTACACATACTATTGTGTTTTCTTTGTTGTTTGTTTTTTGTTTTGGTTAAAAAAAACTCTCTCTATTATAATATTTAGCTCTTTTATAAGCTTTTTTGATCATAGTTTTGGGGTACCCTCTTTTGATGAAATTATTAGTTAGAGTCTCTGCATGTTTTTCATATTCACGTTTGTCTGTGCAGTTTCGCTTAACTCTAAGAAATTGGCCAAAAGGTATGTTGTTGCGTTGACTGGCTGGATGATTACTATTATAATGCAACAGTGTGTTGCGATCTGTCGGTTTGCAGTACAGTTCTACTTGGAGTTTTCCTTGCACTTCTTTTATATTTATGTCTAGAAAATTGCAGCTAACATTGCTGTAAGAGGACGTGAATTTTAAATTTCTGTTCCCAGATTAATCCATTCAATGAAAGCTTTTAGATTTTCCTCGCTACCCTTCCATATGAAGAAGACATCATCAATGAAGTAGGCCCATCTATCCACGTTTTCGAAGAATGAGGCCGCTTCATTAAAGATGTGAGTCTCCTCGAATGCTGCCATGTAAAGACATGCCAAGCTAGGGGCACATGTTGCGCCCATGCTGGTGCCTTTGGTTTGTTAGAAGAAATCTTCTTTGAATAGAAAGATATTATTTTTTAGGACCAGTTCTGCACAGTTTACTATGAATCTTGAATGCTCTGATAGTTCATCACGGTCATCTTTTAGAAGGTTTTTTATAATGGCAATGGTGGCATCTTGTGGAATGTTTGTGTATAGTGCCTCGATATCCAAGGTCACTAGCCATTTTGTCTCTTTATTGTACACTATATTTTCTATCTTTTCAATCATGTGTGTTGTATCTTTTATATAGGCCTTTTGGGTCACTACTAAGGGTTGTATGAATTTATCTATGTATTGGCTCAGAGGTTCAGTCAATGATTGTAAACTGGGCACTATGGGCCGCATAGGGGGATTTGTTACACTTTTATGGACCTTGGGCAGTCCGTACAGAGCTGGTATTGTTGGTGTATCATTCCGTAGGTAGTTATATTCTTCCTGGGATATTATCTCATCTTCTAATGCATAATTCAGAAGACTGGTTATCAGTTTGCCCAAGTCAATCCATTCTTCTCTGCTGCTAGTAGTATAGTGAGTGACATTGTTGAGAAGCTCTCTCATTTTATTATCATAGTCAATTGTGTCCATGACGACAATGCTGCCACCTTTGTCGCCTGGTTTGATGGTGATGCTTTTACACTGTTCTAAATTATTTAATGCTACTTTTTCTTTATAAGTTAGGTTATGGGTGACCCATATTTCTGAGGATAGAATCTCCTCTAGGCCTGTCTCTACAATTTTTTCAAACATCTCTACTTCTTTGCATACCATGGCTATTGTGGGGGTCCAAGTTGATTTTGGTTTTAATCCAGATCTATTCTCTGTAGTTCGTTTCTCCTTTCCCTCAAAAAAAATTTTTAGTCTTATTTTTTTAAACAGGCATCTAATATCTCTTTCGAGATTAAACTTATCTGGATGTCCAGATAGGGCAAATCCTAAGCCTTGTTTACACATATTTTGAGTTGGCTTAAAAAAATAGGACTATCAGAATATTGGGATAAACCTTTTGACCTAACTAGGGCATGTAGTAAAATAGTAAAAACTTCATACTGGAACTATTTAAGTAACAACTTACAACATGACTCCACCCTAGGACCCCTAACTACAGCTTTTCTCCTGTTCAATGATATTCCCTAATTTGAAGTATTGTTGGATGAGGTAAACCCATCAATTGCTAAAACATTGTATTTAAAATTTCGATATGGGGTACAACAAACTAATGTTAAGACATCCAAATGGGGTAGTAATGCAAATGAGGAAGATGCTGATAAGTGTACCTTTTCTAAAAACTGGTTGCAAGTAAAGGAGGATGATTTGCACATCTTATTTTTCTGCCCTGCCTATGATCAAGCAAGGAACAAGTGGATTAAACCCCTATGTAACAATTTAAAATTAAGACACTGTGTTCAGGCGGAACTGATTCTACGTTCCAACACAACACAATTGGTGGTTTTCTCCGTATCAAGATTCCTTTGTAATGTAATGCACCTTAGAGCTAGGAATGGCATGAAACTATAAAACAGTAAGATGCAAAAATGAACAATTACATCGATACAATCACCTTTTTAATCTATACAAATTGATTTGTTCAGAACCCCTTGGAAATGCCGCTACATGTTTATTAAGCACTGGGAAGTATCAACAGTAATATTGGGATTTAGCTACAATAATTGGAATTTTCTTTTTGGTAGTAAATGCTATTTTAAATGTCTTACTTGTTTTTAAACTGTTATTTATTGAATTTGTAAATTATTTTGTTTTACTTTAAATAGATGTTAAATTGTGGAATATGTCCCTCCTTCCAGTCTAACAATGAACTATTTGAAATTGTGATCGTGGAATAGATGTGATGTAAATTGTTTTATTTATGAACTTTTATGGTCTGAATAGACCGAAATAAAGTATGAATGATGAATGATTTTGCTGATCATTTGGAACTCACAATGATTTCTGATTTTTATTGTTCTGTAATAACTTTACATTTGAGCCTCATGGCATGTATTCCGTAATACTTGATTCTTTAGATTTTTGTAATAAAACCCTTTAACTTTTTCTCCTGTTCTAGAACTCAATTATCGAGTGGCCCCAGTTACCTATTTTGATACTCTGCTAAACTGATGTCAGGAAGGGTGCCTTTATGTGCAATTATTTTCTGTGGGAGAATTGTATGAGTTAAATTGGGGTTTTTTTCTGAAATTTGGGGTGTCCTAAAATATTGTGGGACAGCCTTTGCTCCCTCACTACTCAGACACAGAATAGTGGCTGAGTGGGTCCTCTGGGGCAGTGCAGCATCCTAGCAGCACTTCCCTTTCCGGCCTACACGAGACCATAGTATGACCTTACACAGACTACAAGATCACATCCAGGGCGACATCGCTATAATCCCTGTGTTTAAGGGAGATATTAAAGCTTCAGCAGCAGCAGTCAGCAGCCAATTAGATAAACTTGCCATGATCGTCTGGGACCATTTGATTTAACCTCCTACATTTGGATTTACATTGTCATGCCCTGTTGGAAAACTGGTTTATTTGTATTTTTCTGAAACAAATAACAGAAAAATCTACAACACACTAGTATCATCTCATCATTACGGCCTGTAAAGCAAATTCTTCTTCTTAACATATTTTTTTTGTTTTGATATGTTTAAAATATCTCCTTGAATGTAAGCAGAGAGGGTCCTTCCATAACTACATAGGTTATCAGCGTTGTGAAATTGATCTAGAATCGTTGGCTTTGTGTGCCATCAGCTGGACAGGAAGACACGCTTTCAGCTACTAGGCTCACTAAATAACTCAGCCTGTATTTTGTAAACTTTTTACAGTCTTGCATTGAATGACATTCTTTGGATGACCTGAACTACTACAGCTGAAGAGTTATCAACCTAACCTTAATGTACTCTGTCCTAGGTATGAGTGGTAGATTTGAAATAACGTATCATGTAGTAATGTCAATATTAGTTACTAGTGATCATCATAACTCATCCCAGTCATAACAGAATGCTGTGACCCCACTTTTCTCCCTTTAATTTCAGAGCCTAAAATGCTGTGAAGGCTAGCCCTACCCACCTTCTGGGTTTCAGTAGTGGCAACAAATCACGCAGGAGTCTTCTTTTGATGTGGATGGAAGTCTATTTCTCAGAGCAAAGAGTTCTGGCAGCCCAAACTAGGCACCATAGTCTAACTGACCCCCAGATTAAAAGGCAACACTACAATGGAGAATAACATGTTATAATGTTATAGCATGGGTTTGGTACTGGATGTCATTATGAGGTATGTAATATTCTATGTCACCATTGGTCAACTGGCGTACTGGTAGGTTCTAAAGGTGACAGTCAAATGGGTAGAGCGAAATGGAGTTGTGATGTGAAGGCCGTGGGAGCACAATGTCTCTAGGGCTGTAAGAATAAATCTACTTGAGGACCTACCTACATGTCATGCAGTCCTTTACTACAGAATTGGCAATGAGTGGTTGCAGCCCTAGATTCGGTGAGGATCATGAATCTGAGGTGGTCCAAGTGCCAAAATTCAGCCTTGTGGTGCACTGGTAGTCGTTGCTTAAGTTGGTTCTGCAGGGAAGCAACCTTAACAACATGAACATCACATCCCGATGCCATTACAACGCGGTTGTTACAACGACCATGTTGTTACCACCCAAAGCCATTACTACGCAAGTCATTACATCGACGTAGATGGCTGTTAACACTAGAAATAGTATAGTTTACTAGTCAAACACCTTCCCTACTGTTACGTAGGCTGGAGTTGGAATAGTAAATTATACATTTTTAATGTCTGCGCGCTATCTACTGCAAGTCGATGTAATGAGATTAGATAACATTTACCTTATTTTGCCATTGATCGTGATCGTGATCGTGATATGGGCAAAAATGGTTTTATAGTTACAGATTGGTGTTCATACTATATGTATTGAACACTGGTTGCATGTGTTGAGTAAACGTACAGTGGTATTATAAACGCAAATATTTTATAATATTGCTGTATATTATTCAGACTTGTGATCTGTGTATTGTATTATTGGTAGTTTTGCACAGTTGTTGCTATGTGTACTTTAAACTCTTTGAATTTAACTAATCCACAGCCATTTCAACCAGCTAAGGGTGAACTTTCTATGCCTTGGAAAGAATGGAAGGAGTATTTTTGTAATTATATTGATACTTTTGAGGATAAGGAGTTTTCACCAGAAAAGGAAAAAAAAAGTTTTGCTTTATTGTTTGGGTCCTGGAAGGCTCAAAACATACAACCAGATTGAGAAGAAGCTGCAGGAAGGCGGAAATGTATTTACGCATGCATTGGAAGACTTAGATGCACATGTTTTGCCCATTATTTGTGCGGTGGTGGATTGAGAGGAAGCAAGGTAAAACTGAAAGTCTATGTTTCTGCTTTGCTTGCCTTCATCGTTAACGTGCAGGTTTGGTGCGATAAAAGGGGAACTTATTTGGGATCAAATAATAATGCATATGAGTAACCTGAATATTCAGGATAAACTGTGGGTCATTGGTTTGTCTCTTTTAAAAGAAGTGGTAGCTTTGGTAAAAAAAACGGAACTCACTGGAAGATGCGCCTAAGCTGTTTTAAATAAAGCACAAGAAGCTAAAGTAATGAATAAAATTTCTGCACTTAAAAATTAGAAATGGCAAGAGGAGTGTAAGAGGTCACAAAATTCCAAGGAGGGAAAACCAAAGGATGGTTGGGAGAGTAAATGTATGAGTTCAAGCTTAAATTCAAGTTCTAGGAAATGTTTCCATTGTGGTAGTGCTGATTATCTGGCATTCATAAGAAATATCCTGCCAGGAATCAGAAGTGCTCAGTTTGTGAGAATTGTTCGCCCTTATGCTATGGTGCGCAGGAAAATGTTTGGCATCACAAAACAAATGTTAAATGCGTAAGAGAGGGAAGTGATGAAAATTCAGATGAATCTGAAAGGACAAATGTTAATTATGTATTTTGTATTGATTATGATATTCTAGGTGTGAATCAAGGAAAATTGAAGAAACCTATGTGTGAAGTAAGCATGAGTGTCGTGATTGTTAATGTTACAAATTCTCAGTCCCTTTTTACCATTGTGTGTGAAGAGATTTGGAAAAATCAATTGAAGCATAAGTTGGGCACACACCTGGACAAATCAGAGTTGATAGCAAAAAGCTACACTGGTGACAGAATGGATTTTTTGGGTTGCTGGAAGTTAGAATTTCAATTTAAAGATAGAAAGGTAAATTGCAAGTTTTGCGTATCAAAGAAAGGAACTTTAATTTTAGATTGGGCAGATCAGGGTGCATTGGGAATTATTTTAAATCCCAATAGTTTGGAACCTGTGTTGAGGGTAAGAGATAAATTGGGTTCAAGCACAGACATTTTAGATTTCTTTCAAGAGGTATTTTCAGGGAGGGTTGGAATATTGAATGATATTGTACAGAAAATTTAGTTGAAAGTGTCTGCGGTTCAATGTGATCACAGGCTAGGCACATATCTATATCTATCAAAGAAGGGGTACATATGGAATTTAAAAAATTGGTTGACACTGGTATAATTGAACCAGGTAGAATCTGCAGAATGGGTATCTCCATTGGTGGTAGTGAGGCGACCCAACGGAAAAGTAAGGTTATGCGTGGACCTCAGAGAACTTAATAAAAACATATTGAAGGACCAGTTTCTGTTATCTAGGATAAATTAGATGTTTGCAGCAACAAAGAATGTATGTTGATTCTCGACTATAGATCTAAAGTCAGTCTACCATTGGGTGCAATTATACCAGGATAGTACAAAATGGACTCCATTTATTACGCCTTTCGAATGTTTTCAATTTATCAAGGTACCATTTGGAGCATCCGCCTCAGCGTTATTTCAAAGGACAATCAGCAACATCTTTAATGGCGTGGCGGGTGTAATGATTTTCCAGGATGATATCCTGGTTATGGGCAAAGACACAGTTGAACATGACTGTAGGCTTAAGCAAGTACTCGAGACACTGAGAGGAAAGGGTTTGACAGCAGAATTCAGCAAATGTAATTTTGCACAGGAAGAAGTTGTATGTCTGGATCACAGCATTAGTAAGAAAGGTATTCAACTAAGACAAGAGTTGGTTGAGGCTATTAAAAAAATACCTAGTCAAACAGTAAAAGAAGATGTTGGGGCCTTTTTAGGCCTAACTGAAATTTATTCAAAATTAATTAATACATTTTCTGAGAACACATATCATATCCGGCACTTCAAGAAGCCTTTATAAGTCTGAAAGATGATATTTGCAATCCACCATTGCTTAAAGGTTTTGATCCAAAATGAAGGATTATCGTGGCCATGGATGCAAGTAATAAAGGGTTGGGTGCTGTGTTGTCACAATGTGATGAGGAATGTAATGAATGTGTAGTTGCATTTGCTTTACGTTTTTTTAAGTCAGCTGCAGAAATATTTTCAGTGATCTAGTGCAAGACATTGGCGAGTGCATGGGCCTTAAATCACTTTCCCCAAGATGTGTGGAGTTTTCATGTTTTGCTGAGATCAGATTATATACCTCTAACTAAAATATTGTCACCTGCAGGATTTCAAAAGGCATCACCTAATTTGAGTAGAATGACGGTGTATGACGCTTAAGACTGTATCAAAAAAGAAGATGAATTGAAGTGTGATGAAAGTTGTGTGCATGTATAAAGTTTCTATGAGGAAAGGGCTGCCAAAGTGTTTAATAACTGATAATGGACCATAATTCATTGCTGATAACTTTAAAAAGTTTCTGAAAAGGAATGGTATTACTCATAAAAACCACCTCATTATATAATCTAGAGGGAAAAGGTGTAGTTGAGCGATTTAATAGGGTGGTCAAAAATCCTGTACAACTAGCGATTGAACCCCTGGCCTTGCGGTTACATAGGGAGCTACAGCAGTGGGGGATCCGAATAGGGAGTTCCCTGCATCTTGTCTTCCTATATGCGGATGAATCTCTAATATATGTTCACACCCCAGTATGCTTGGTGCTGATTTTAATAGGCTTACTCACTACCTTTGGACGGGTGTCTGGGCTCCGGGTCATTGTCCGTAAGTCACTGTTGTTCCCGCTCTGGAGCTTGTTTGGGACACCACCAGCCCAACTGCCGGAGCTGGGCCTTCGATGAAAACTTGAGAGGGTCTGATATATAGGTATAAAGATCACCCATTCTGAGGTTGTTTTCCAACGCCTGAATGTGGACAACATCCTGGAGCGATCAGAGGCCACTATAGCCTTCTGGATCAAACACCCTCATCAGTGATGGGTAGGGCCACAGTGGTAAAAATGGTCTTCCTTCCTCTGTGTCTCTATTTAGTCCAGAATGTGTTGTTCCCACTTAGGCCACAATTCTTTCGTAAATTGAATAGCCTACTTACTCAACTGGTATGTGTGGGGTGACGCAGCAGAGTGGCATTGTCGGTCCTTAAATGTGACTTGGACTATGCAGGACTAGTCCTCCCAAATGTACGTACTTATTATTATGCTGCTACACTGCGGCCTACGGCAAGATGGTTGACCAACTCAGACAACTAGGAAAAGATATTGTACGCAGGTATGTTGGAAGGGGATACCCTGGGGTGTCTATTAATGAGAAGGGGACACTCTGAAGACCCAGTTCCTTATTTGATACAACAGACGGGTACAATCTGGGAAGCTGTGGTCACAAGGGTGCTGCGTATAGCCCCCTTCGACAGAGAGCTCAGTCTATGGGACTTTTTAAAGAAATGGATAAAGATATGTCTTTGGAGCAATGGATGTTAGGTGGCTGCATAGTGGTGGGTGATTTGTACCGGGACAAGTTTCCTCTCATCCCAGGGTGCTCAGGAGACATTGGGGTGTGACCAGGCCACTTTCTTCATTATACCAAATTGGAGAATACTGCAAGAGAGGTGTGGGCTGGGTTCCCAGCAGTGCTTCGATCCTCCTGGGTGCTTGGTGGCCTGCTCCAATGGAGAGATGCGAGGCACCTAATCACTCTGTTTTATGATGTGGTATGAGCGGACATGAAGAGTGCCTCCTGAGAGGCGCGTCGGCCTGGACTGGGGACTTGGGGGAGCCTATTACAGATGCGGACTGGTCCTATGCATGCGAGTTGGTAAGACAGGTGTCCTGTAACCACAGGTTTAGATTAATGCATTTTTATTTCTTGCAACACACCTATGTGACACCTAGGCAGGTGAATAGGATAGACTCAGTGAGAGGAGCTAGCTTTTTGCGCGTTGTGGGGAATTGGGAGCCTCTTTTTTGCATCTAGAATGGACCTGCGCTGGCATCCAGGGGTTCTTGCGGGCCATGGTGCCCACCATAGAGAGAGCTACTGGCATTGGAGCCCCACTCACACAGTTGGCTTGCCTCCTGTGGGTGTTGAAGAAACCCAAGGGTTGCAAGGCCCCCTACAATCTCATCCAGCTTGCATTGCTATAGGTAAAACGGAGAATAGCCATTGGTTGGCTGGGTGACAGGCAGCCGCAGATGAACTTATGTCTTAGGGACCTGTGGGAATGAAGTGCATTGACGAGGAGTCCCATATCTGCCTCTCCAGGACTGATGAGAAGGCCAAGGAATAGATTATGACTTGGAGGCTAGTTCTTAATAGCCTCAACGACAACGGTAAAAGTAGCTCAAGTGATGGCTCAGGAAATAAGATGCGAGAATCTTGCTTTACTTTGTTACCTCGCAAAGAATGTGACTGCCAAGTGTGGTATTATATATACACGTCAATTGGTTCATATCCTGGACTTGCCATCTTGTTTCTACAAATGGACCTCTTGTGTTTACTATGATCTGTATAACATTGTAATGCCTAGTCGAAAAAAGTTGTATTGTCTGGGTATAAGGAAGTGGTATTCCCATTGACTTGTAACCCATATTTTGCACTGCTTGTTTTTGTTATGTTTTTGTGAAAAACTCAATTAAGCAAAGTTTAAAAAAAAATTGTGTTCAACTGTATAAGAGTAATAAGTTATATTTGGAAAGTTACATTTTTAAACTAATTTGGCCTTATTGCATCGCTCCTAGTTGTCTAACGGAAAAAGTACGTTTTCTTTGATGAGGGGACTTGAAGCCATTAGCAAATATTTAGGTTGGATGGCTTCCTACAAATAGGTGGAGTGATCACGTGAGCAGGTGAGGAAGAAACTTGCATTGGCACAAAAGTCATGCAAGACAGGGTATTGCGTCTAAAGAATTCAAATTGAATTGTGGAGATTAGATCAGAGTGAGGAAAGAAAGGAAGGTCCAGGAAAGTGAAGCAAATGTACTCAACTTGTGCAAATGTGTGAAGTATTTTGCAATTCTGTTAAATTAAGTCATGGGAAAGTGTGGAATATGAGCAAAGTGGCAAAGTGTAGAAATCTCGGACAGATTAAGAGTACTAATGTCAATAGATATGATTGGATGGACATGGATTTGAATGGAATAGATCAGAGAGAAGTGGATGCTGAACAGACAAAGGGCTTATGTGATGTGCCAGGTAATCCTGGTCCATCCAGCAAATGTAAATGGCAAGGAGAATGGTGACAATCAGATCAAAACTAGAAGATTTGATAGGATTATTCCCAAACCTAAAAGATATGATGATTTTGTTAACGCCATTTTTTGCATGATTGTTTTTTACTTTATTGATGTTATTACTTCATATGTCTCATTGTGAACATGTAATAGCTGTATTGTGTAGTATTTTAGATGAATTATAGTATTATGGAATTTCTTCATATGTCTCATAAAGCATATGTGTAATTTGTAGGGTGTTGGATTTAAGTCAATTGTTTTTATATTATATGTTTTCATATTTTTATGAAAGGGGGATGTGTTATAATGTTATTGCATGGGTTTGGTACTGATGTCATTATGAGGTATGGAACATTCTATATGTCACCAGTGGTCAATTGATGTACCTGCTGTGCTTAGGTCCTAAAGGTGTCAGTTAACAGTAGATTTAAATGGAGTTGTGATGTGAAGGCAGTGAAAGAACAACATGTCTAGGGCTGTATGAATAAATCTACTTGCAAACCTAGCTAAGTGTGATGCAGTCCTTGACTAGTAATCATCATAAATCATCCCAGCCATAACAGCATGATGTGGCCACCCCTTCCGTACCTGAAATTTTATAGTCTAAAACGCTTGGCACCAGTATTGGCAACAAATCATGCAGGAGTCTTCTATTGGTGTTGAGGGAAGTTTATTTCTTGGAGTAAATAGTCGTGGCAGCCCAAAGCTAGGCACCACAGTACAACTGACCCCCAAATTAAAGGCAACACTCCAATGTAGAATAACACATTCAGCCATTCTAAAAGTGAACACTAGCATTACCATGGCACCATTCATGGTCAGTGGTAGATATAACACATCTCTTTTCTTACACAAGGGTAATGCCTAGACACAGGTACTGTATACCCACAAGCAGACTAACATATTACACAGAGACACAGACTAAAGGTGGGTCTATATAAAACAACACATAAGCCTAGAATGAAACAAACTGAGGGTTACATGCTTAAATGAAAGTGCTTAACTACTAACATATTCATCCTACCAATAGGTGGTCTACGATGTGTACCTTGTGGTGCTCTGATGACATGTGACATACTACTTTCATTTGACATATTCAAGTCATCACTGGGCCCTGGTACTCAAGTCAAGTCAAAACAGCTTTATTCGGTGACAACAAGGCAAACTTCATAAAAGCATACTACCACATAAATAGCAAAGAGAAAAAATATAAAAATACATTCTGAATATATCTTGTCTATGGAAATTGATTATGGTAAAATATGTAAAAATTTAGAGTACATGGAAATGACACAATAAAGTATAAAATTTATTTTCAAAGACTCCTAAAAGTACGATCTACCACTAATTCGTCCAATAAAGTGCAAATGTGTTCAGTGCAAAGGGATGCGGTCAAGAAAAGAGTAGTATTACTCATCATATTTTTCATACAACAGAGCATCCAAAAGAGCATATTCTTTTCTTTTCCTGATTTTATTTTGTATGTAACAGGTTACAGAGCTTATAATTTTCATTGTATCCAAGCTGCATAAAAAATAAACGCATCCTTCTAATTAAAAAGCATATTTTTTAAAAATAGTGGTTTCAATACAGTTTTTCGAATATCCATATAAAAAGGACAAAAGAGAATAAAGTGCAAAGTAGACTGGGCGGTTTTGCCATCACATGGACAAGGGGGCAGGGTTCTGTGCCATTTCTCTGTTCTTGGGAAAGCAATTAAATAATGTAAGGTTCTGATCCTTTGCCTGGTCAGGTAAAAGCGATGCTGGACTGAGTATCGCTCATACATGGGCGTTCACAATAAGCTACTACTGTTTTATTTTGCTTAATCATCCTATCCCTATCACGTTCTATATCTCAATTCCAGGTCAATTTTGCTGTATTCTTGTATGCTTATGGGATCGTCTATGCATATTTCAGAGCCTTTTCTGAGGAGCAAACGAATCCCTGGCAGAACCCCTACCTGGCAGCCGCTTTCTCGCCGTGCCCCCTACACCCGCTGCTGCACCGCCACGATCTTTGGCGCAGCCGCTGTGTGGTGCACGGGCGCATTGGGACTACAATCCCCAGGATTCCAAGTGGCCGGAAGCCGCGAAAGGACACAAACGCGCCAAGAAGGCGCATAAAACTAGACACATCCATGCCTCGCGGGACGCGAGCGGGACGCCGGGCAAAGCCCGGGCAAAGGGCGGGCCCTCTTGGGCCCTCAGAGGCCTGAAGAGACTGGACTGGGCAATCCCTCTTAATTTTCATACCTGGTCTTTACCTATACAGGAGTTAAGTGGTTTGCTTGTCGTTTGGGAAGTGACTGCTTGGTCATACGTTAATAATAACTGTTATTTTCTGGTATTATAATTATTATATTAGCCAAAGACTATGGCCTCTGTTAGAACCAAATGTACTAAAGCTAGTAATAAGGGCGGTGGAGGGGGAATAATTGGACCCATAGATGCCTATATCACACTTGCAGCTTCTTCTTTAGAGAAAGAGATCGACTTAACAATTCGCCGATTGTCACAAGACCCCGTGCTACAAAAAAGGTCCTCACTTGGCAAAATTGCCCTAGGAAAGTCCCCCATCCCCGTCCTGACCCAGGCCCAACCCCAAACTCAGAATCAGACCACAGGAGGACACAATCACTTTAGACATTAGCGGAATAGACACTAGTCTGGCCTCCTTTATGGCCTATATGAATCTAGAAAAGGGGGTAGAAAGAGTGTTGAATTGAATAAACCTCCACAACTAGCACAAAAATCACTAGAAAGTACGCCGATCTCCGCCGCTAAGCGTAAACGTGGTGGAGCTCGACAAAAAGGGGGTCGCACAAAGAGACCTAAGATATCCTCTCTGGCCCATAATGTCAGGCCAAATACTGGTAATGATAAGGATATCACTAATATCACAACACAAGAGGGACCATTTGCTCACATAGAAGACATTTTATATCCCGAAACAGTGGACCATGATAATAACGATGGGGGAGACACGGAACTATCTTTGGATAAAATACAACATCTGATTAAGTCCCTAATTCTTCCCTTAGTGGAGCGTTTGAAAAGGATAGGTAGCCAGTTAGATTCCCTCTATGACCTTACTAAGGCAAATACAGCTGAGCTAAAGAAACTATCTGTTGGAAAACATTCTCCCCCGGTCATAGACACTCGAAAAGTACGTGTGGGGAAAAATTCCAAAACTGAGTCCAAATTAAAACCAATTGAGAAGATGAAAAATAAAGACCATCCCCCTGCTAAGCAAAACGAGATCATTAACACCTTTAAAACTCCCCAACAAGGCAAAAAAAAACTATCAAAGGTAGTGTAGGTGTAACGAATAGCACCACTAAAGATCTGAAGAACAATGATATCATGTTGGATCAGGCAAAAATGGCACAACCCACTGGACGGAGGCACAAACATAGAGTTGAACTTCAGCGCGAATCCCACCCATTCATGATTGTTTTGGCAGGGGTCCCAGAGTGGCAACATGATAGAGCGGAAACTTTTTATGAACTCAAAAATAAGGTGATGTTCTGGTTATCGAAAAACCAGCCCCTTAGACCAGACCTAGATGGAAAGATCATTAGTGTTAGGAGAGCTAGCTGGATAGGCTCTACCCACAAGAACATAGACGGAGACTGCATCATAGTAAACTTTAGAAACCCCCAAGTAGTGCAGTTTATTAGCAGCTTCCTGAACCAGAACATTGAAGGAGGGATAGTTTCCTTGGATCTTGGTCACTTCTATCCTCAGTTGTCAAAATTGGGGGGTCCTTTTCTTCAACACCAGGTGAGGAATTGGTCAAATAGAGAGTTTTGGGCTGGAGGTTATCCACAACATACTCCCTTTCGTACCCAACAATTGGGAAATTTTTATAATGTCCCAACCTTCAATCGTTTTGAAGCTATGTCAGATTTAGGGTGAGTTGACTGACAAAAGGGTAACAATCTATCAGGAATGGGCAGCGAACACCTCTACTTAGAATATGTTATGACAAACCAGGAAAGTATGAACCCAGAGGCTAGGTCTGGGGAGTCTGCATTGATTACTGGGGCCACAGGGAATGAGGATTCAATTATGATCAGAACTAATAATCAGTTAAATAAACAAGATACCCCATTTAGAAATTCAATCTAAAGTTTACGTCATGGAATATTGTGGGCTTAAGACATAAAGAAGATAACCCAATTTGGAGAGAATTCTTAATGACCTTTGATATTATCGGGTTACAAGAAACTTGGGATACTACGAATACCCTAACCATAGATGGTTACTCCTCTTATTACCTCCCAGCCATTTCATCTGCCATGGGGAGAGCCAAGGGGGGTTTAGTCACCTTAATTTCGGCATCTATCCCGGGGATTCACACGCAGATAGAAACAGGTTCACCCTATTGTTTAGCAGTTCACATTGTCTGTAACGGGGAATATAATGTCTTAATTGTCAATTCCTATAACCCTTATGATAGAGTAACTCCCACTGAACATTTGTCAACCCTGGAACTCTTTCTGTCTAGGCAAACTGAGGTTCTAAATAACCACTGCTTGGTAATTGTATTAGGAGACTTTAATATCCATGGGAGCCCAGATAAGTGCCTCTTATTTGATAAATTAGGCCCCATAAATCAAGGTGAGATACATTTTGAACATACTGCCCAAGGAGCGATCCTTGAGAATATCCTGGTGAGTAATGGGCTGATGCTACCACAAAGGGAGGAAGTGGAGATCCCAACCTTTGAGAATAACATCAGTCGCTCAACCATTGATTATATTTTTATAAGTCTTACCCTGGGTAACTGTATCTGGGAATACTCTGTATCCAGGTCACATTATAGTGACCATAACCCAGTGACCCTGATCATTACGAACCCGTTTAAAACATCTGAGAATCAACTTAAAAGGGTGGATAAGCATGATATCCGACCAACAGATCAGGGACGTAGGATCAGATGGGAAAGGGTAGTTCAGCGGGAGTTCATAGATAATCTTTTTAAAACAGAGGGATAGACATGGAAAAATGTATGAACCATGAAGCGGGGGATAAAGAGGTCCTTGATGCCTTCTTAAAAATCTGTACCCAAATAGCATCGGACCTCAAGTTATCAAGCAAGGTGAAGGAGCAAGGGGGTGTTGGTTGGTTTGACCATAATTGCACAGTTGCCAATCAAAAACTTAAGACTGCCCTGAAAAGCAATCCAATCGACAGGTCACTCGTAGTCCTTAAGGCGATCATACAAAAGAGCAGTGGAAGCAAGGAAACGTGAAATTAGAGAGATGGCCTGGGAGGAGTTAACTTCAATTAATGTCTTAAAAAATAGCGCTAAATTTTGGGAAGTCGTTAATAAGCCATATTTTAATGATCCTTGTAACAATCCGCTTGATTGTAGTATTCAAGAACAACAATGGCTCACTCATTTTAAAACAGTGTATGAAGGGGGGCTGCAGGCTGTGAGGTTGAGTGCACCCCTGCCTCACACACATATATTCTGTCAGTCACAGAAATAGAGGTAATAAGGCCCCTGGCCCCGACGGTGTTCCGGCTGACCTCTTTAAGTCAGACATCGAGACATGGTCTAATATTTTAGCAAATGTTTTTAATCGTATCAGTAAGTCTGGTATCCCTCCTACATGGTCGGAATCAGTTATTGTTCCCATTTTTAAAAAAGGTAACAGGGGAGATCCTGTTAATTATCGACCGATCTCTCTAATTGACTCCACGGTAAAAGTCCTTGGCCGAGTCATTCTGAGCAGAATAACAGAGAAATTGGAAGACACAAATACCCTTTCACCCCTCCAATTTGGATTTAGAAAAGGGAGGGGCACTACAGATCAAAGTCTTAACCTCCAATTAATAATTGCAAAATATACTATTGCTAAAAATGGTATTCTATACCTAGCTTTTATGGACCTGTCCTTGGCTTTTGACCGAGTGAACAGGTCCAAATTGTGGGATTTGCTATTGAAGCTTGGTATAGATGAAAACATTGTGTACTTCCTAGCTGACCTACATAGGGATCTCACGACCACAGTTAGATATGATTATAAAGGCAACTGTACCGGAAAGATTAGGATTGTGAATGGGGTCAGGCAAGGCTGTATTTTAGCTCCATTGCTTTTTAGGTCTCGGCTAGAAGCGAGCGAAGCTCGCTCTCGCCAGAGACCTTATTGTTAGCGACTCAGCTTCCCAGGAGGACAGTCCTGGCCGCGCGCAAGGCAATTTGCGCCGGCCGCGCGCGCGCGAACGCGCTGTCCTCCTCGGAAGCTGAGACGCTAGCTATACCTCTCTAGGTTCATGCTTCGCTGGATTGATTGAAAAGGCAGCCTTTGTCCTAATACACTGCACACCTTCGCTTGTTGCGTGGGTGTCTAGATTTGGGATGTATTTCTTTTTTTCTTGTCTGTCTGGCTCGAGCTCAGCATCATGGTGAAGATTTCACGATCATGTCTAATATATTACATGTGCATGGCGAACGTCTGGTTAACGTTTACATTTACTTTTTTTGCCGTGACCTACGTGATTTAGTTAAGCAGAAAAAAAGACGTGTCATGATTGTAACTGGAAAAAAAATATTCCTTTGGCGGGTGAACGTTTTGTGGGCTGTGATGGAAAAGTGATCAGATAAACTCGGGGAAACCCAGCAATGCGTGAGAAGTACGATGACAGCTGCGCCGTTTGCACGTAGCTGAGATGAGTGGAATTGTTTAGCCTGTGTGTCACATCCGTTTTATATAGTGATTAGGCTAATCTCATTTATAGGTTTTTCATGTCAGTAATGTTGTACTTGTATTGTACTTCATATCAGCAGGCCATTTCCTTATCGATTAGTTCAACCTTAAAGCACTTGTGGTTTTCCCATCGTTAATTTAAGGCGTGTGATGTAAATGAATGCCAAATTCTAAATGACAGGACATTTTCCCCATTAGTCATCATGTGCAGCTCAATGTAGGCTTCGGTCTTAACTTCTTACATTTGTATACCCATCAGTTGTCTAAATTACTGATTTATGGCCAATTCCAATTAACCCTGCAAACTAGATCGGCCTGGGAGAACATCGAGTTAGTCTGTTGACAACATATTTATTAGTAGTGAGTAGTGAGTGCAGAGTAGTGAGTGCAGAGTGCAGAGTAGTGAGTGCAGAGTGCAGAGTAGTGAGTAGTGAGTGCTGAGTAGTGAGTGCAGAGTAGTGAGTAGTGAGTGCATAGTGAGTGCAGAGTAGTGAGTGCAGAGTGCAGAGTAGTGAGTGCAGAGTAGTGAGTAGTGAGTGCAGAGTAGTGAGTGCAGAGTAGTGAGTAGTGAGTGCAGAGTAGTGAGTAGTGAGTGCAGAGTAGTGAGTGCAGAGTAGTGAGTGCAGAGTAGTGAGTAGTGAGTGCAGAGTAGTGTAGTGAGTGCAGAGTAGTGTAGTGAGTGCAGAGTAGTGAGTGCAGAGTAGTGAGTGCAGAGTAGTGAGTGCAGAGTAGTGAGTAGTGAGTGCAGAGTAGTGAGTAGTGAGTGCAGAGTAGTGAGTAGTGAGTGCAGAGTAGTGAGTGCAGAGTAGTGAGTGCAGAGTAGTGAGTGCAGAGTGCAGAGTAGTGAGTGCAGAGTAATGAGTGCAGAGTGCAGAGTAGTGAGTGCAGAGTAGTGAGTGCAGAGTAGTGAGTGCAGAGTAGTGAGTGCAGAGTAGTGAGTGCAGAGTAGTGAGTAGTGAGTGTGAGTAGTGAGTGCAGAGTAGTGAGTGCAGAGTAGTGAGTGCAGAGTAGTGAGTGCAGAGTGGTGAGTGCAGAGTGCAGAGTAGTGAGTGCAGAGTGCAGAGTAGTGAGTGCAGAGTAGTGAGTGCAGAGTAGTGAGTGCAGAGTAGTGAGTGCAGAGTAGTGAGTGCAGAGTAGTGAGTGCAGAGTGCAGAGTAGTGAGTGCAGAGTGCAGAGTAGTGAGTGCAGAGTAGTGAGTGCAGAGTGCAGAGTAGTGAGTGCAGAGTGCAGAGTAGTGAGTGCAGAGTTCAGAGTAGTGAGTGCAGAGTGCAGAGTGCAGAGTAGTGAGTGCAGAGTGCAGAGTAGTGAGTGCAGAGTGCAGAGTGCAGAGTAGTGAGTGCAGAGTGCAGAGTAGTGAGTGCAGAGTGTGCAAAGTGCATAGTAGTGAGTGCAGAGTGCAGAGTAGTGAGTGCAGAGTAGTGAGTGCAGAGTAGTGAGTGCAGAGTAGTGAGTGCAGAGTAGTGAGTGCAGAGTAGTGAGTACAGAGTAGTGAGTGCAGAGTAGTGAGTGCAGAGTGCAGAGTAGTGAGTGCAGAGTAGTGAGTGCAGAGTAGTGAGTGCAGAGTAGTGAGTGCAGAGTAGTGAGTGCAGAGTGCAGAGTGCAGAGTAGTGAGTGCAGAGTAGTGAGTGCAGAGTGCAGAGTGCAGAGTAGTGAGTGCAGAGTAGTGAGTGCAGAGTGCAGAGTGCAGAGTAGTGAGTGCAGAGTGCAGAGTAGTGAGTGCAGAGTGCAGAGTAGTGAGTGCAGAGTGCAGAGTAGTGAGTGCAGAGTAGTGAGTGCAGAGTGCAGAGTAGTGAGTGCAGAGTGCAGAGTAGTGAGTGCAGAGTGCAGAGTAGTGAGTGCAGAGTGCAGAGTAGTGAGTGCAGAGTAGTGAGTGCAGTGTAGTGAGTGCAGAGTGTGCAAAGTGCAGAGTAGTGAGTGCAGAGTGCAGAGTAGTGAGTGCAGAGTAGTGAGTGCAGAGTAGTGAGTGCAGAGTAGTGAGTGCAGAGTAGTGAGTGCAGAGTGCAGAGTAGTGAGTGCAGAGTAGTGAGTGCAGAGTGCAGAGTAGTGAGTGCAGAGTGCAGAGTAGTGAGTGCAGAGTAGTGAGTGCAGAGTAGTGAGTGCAGAGTAGTGAGTGCAGAGTGTGCAAAGTGCAGAGTAGTGAGTGCAGAGTAGTGAGTGCAGAGTAGTGAGTGCAGAGTAGTGAGTGCAGAGTAGTGAGTGCAGAGTGTGCAGAGTGCAGAGTAGTGAGTGCAGAGTGCAGAGTAGTGAGTGCAGAGTGCAGAGTAGTGAGTGCAGAGTAGTGAGTGCAGAGTAGTGAGTGCAGAGTAGTGAGTGCAGAGTAGTGAGTGCAGAGTAGTGAGTGCAGAGTGCAGAGTAGTGAGTGCAGAGTGCAGAGTAGTGAGTGCAGAGTGCAGAGTAGTGAGTGCAGAGTGCAGAGTAGTGAGTGCAGAGTGCAGAGTAGTGAGTGCAGAGTAGTGAGTGCAGAGTGCAGAGTAGTGAGTGCAGAGTGCAGAGTAGTGAGTGCAGAGTAGTGAGTGCAGTGTAGTGAGTGCAGAGTAGTGAGTGCAGTGTAGTGAGTGCAGAGTGTGCAAAGTGCAGAGTAGTGAGTGCAGAGTGCAGAGTAGTGAGTGCAGAGTAGTGAGTGCAGAGTAGTGAGTGCAGAGTAGTGAGTGCAGAGTAGTGAGTGCAGAGTAGTGAGTGCAGAGTGCCGAGTAGTGAGTGCAGAGTGCAGAGTAGTGAGTGCAGAGTGCAGAGTAGTGAGTGCAGAGTAGTGAGTGCAGAGTAGTGAGTGCAGAGTAGTGAGTGCAGAGTAGTGAGTGCAGAGTGTGCAAAGTGCAGAGTAGTGAGTGCAGAATGCAGAGTAGTGAGTGCAGAGTGCAGAGTAGTGAGTGCATAGTGCAGAGTAGTGAGTGCAGAGTGAGTGTGCAGAGTGCAGAATAGTGAGTGCAGAGTAGTGAGTGCAGAGTGCAGAGTAGTGAGTAGTGAGTGCAGAGTAGTGAGTGCAGAGTAGTGAGTGCAGAGTAGTGAGTGCAGAGTAGTGAGTGCAGAGTAGTGAGTGCAGAGTAGTGAGTAGTGAGTGCAGAGTAGTGAGTGCAGAGTAGTGAGTAGTGAGTGCAGAGTAGTGAGTGCAGAGTAGTGAGTGCAGAGTGCAGCGTAGTGAGTGCAGAGTGCAGAGTAGTGAGTAGTGAGTGCAGAGTAGTGAGTGCAGAGTGCAGAGTAGTGAGTAGTGAGTGCAGAGTAGTGAGTAGTGAGTGCAGAGTAGTGAGTAGTGAGTGCAGAGTAGTGAGTGCAGAGTAGTGAGTGCAGAGTAGTGAGTGCAGAGTAGTGAGTGCAGAGTAGTGAGTGCAGAGTAATGAGTGCAGAGTAGTGAGTGCAGAGTGCAGAGTAGTGAGTGCAGAGTAGTGAGTGCAGAGTAGTGAGTGCAGAGTAGTGAGTGCAGAGTGCAGAGTAGTGAGTGCAGAGTGCAGAGTAGTGAGTGCAGAGTAGTGTGTGCAGAGTGCAGAGTAGTGAGTAGTGAGTGCAGAGTAGTGAGTAGTGAGTGCAGAGTAGTGAGTAGTGAGTGCAGAGTAGTGAGTGCAGAGTAGTGAGTGCAGAGTAGTGAGTGCAGAGTAGTGAGTGCAGAGTAGTGAGTGCAGAGTGCACAGTAGTGAGTGCAGAGTGCACAGTAGTGAGTGCAGAGTGCAGAGTAGTGAGTGCAGAGTGCAGAGTAGTGAGTGCAGAGTGCAGAGTAGTGAGTGCAGAGTGCAGAGTAGTGAGTGCAGAGTGCAGAGTAGTGAGTGAAGAGTAGTGAGTGCAGAGTAGTGAGTGCAGAGTAGTGAGTGCAGAGTAGTGAGTGCAGAGTAGTGAGTGCAGAGTAGTGAGTGCAGAGTGCAGAGTAGTGAGTGCAGAGTAGTGAGTGCAGAGTAGTGAGTGCAGAGTGCAGAGTAGTGAGTGCAGAGTGCAGAGTAGTGAGTGCAGAGTAGTGAGTGCAGAGTAGTGAGTGCAGAGTAGTGAGTGCAGAGTAGTGAGTGCAGAGTGCAGAGTAGTGAGTGCAGAGTGCAGAGTAGTGAGTGCAGAGTAGTGTGTGCAGAGTGCAGAGTAGTGTGTGCAGAGTGCAGAGTAGTGAGTGCAGAGTGCAAAGTAGTGAGTGCAGAGTGCAGAGTAGTGAGTGCCGAGTAGTGAGTGCAGTGTAGTGAGTGCAGAGTGTGCAAAGTGCAGAGTAGTGAGTGCAGAGTGCAGAGTAGTGAGTGCAGAGTGCAGAGTAGTGAGTGCAGAGTGCAGAGTAGTGAGTGCAGAGTGCAGAGTAGTGAGTGCAGAGTGCAGAGTAGTGAGTGCAGAGTAGTGAGTGCAGAGTGCAGAGTAGTGAGTAGTGAGTGCAGAGTAGTGAGTAGTGAGTGCAGAGTAGTGAGTAGTGAGTGCAGAGTAGTGAGTAGTGAGTGCAGAGTAGTGAGTAGTGAGTGCAGAGTAGTGAGTGCAGAGTAGTGAGTGCAGAGTAGTGAGTGCAGAGTAGTGAGTGCAGAGTGCAGAGTAGTGAGTGCAGAGTGCAGAGTAGTGAGTGCAGAGTGCAGAGTAGTGAGTGCAGAGTAGTGAGTGCAGGGTAGTGAGTGCAGGGTAGTGAGTGCAGGGTAGTGAGTGCAGGGTAGTGAGTGCAGAGTAGTGAGTGCAGAGTAGAGAGTGCAGAGTAGTGAGTGCAGAGTAGTGAGTGCAGAGTGTGCAAAGTGCAGAATAGTGAGTGCAGAGTGCAGAGTAGTGAGTGCAGAGTGAGTGTGCAGAATGCAGAATAGTGAGTGCAGAGTAGTGAGTGCAGAGTAGTGAGTGCAGAGTAGTGAGTGCAGAATGCAGAGTAGTGAGTGCAGAGTAGTGAGTGCAGAGTAGTGAGTGCAGAGTAGTGAGTGCAGAGTAGTGAGTGCAGAGTAGTGAGTGCAGAGTGCAGAGTAGTGAGTGCAGAGTGCAGAGTAGTGAGTGCAGAGTGCAGAGTAGTGAGTGCAGAGTGCAGAGTAGTGAGTGCAGAGTAGTGCGTGCAGGGTAGTGAGTGCAGGGTAGTGAGTGCAGAGTAGTGAGTGCAGAGTAGTGAGTGCAGAGTAGTGAGTGCAGAGTAGTGAGTGCAGAGTAGTGAGTGCAGAGTAGTGAGTGCAGAGTGCAGAGTAGTGAGTGCAGAGTGGTGAGTGCAGAGTGCAGAGTAGTGAGTGCAGAGTAGTGAGTGCAGAGTAGTGAGTGCAGGGTAGTGAGTGCAGGGTAGTGAGTGCAGGGTAGTGAGTGCAGAGTAGTGAGTGCAGAGTAGTGAGTGCAGAGTAGTGAGTGCAGAGTAGTGAGTGCAGAGTGTGCAAAGTGCAGAATAGTGAGTGCAGAGTGCAGAGTAGTGAGTGCAGAGTGCAGAGTAGTGAGTGCAGAGTGCAGAGTAGTGAGTGCAGAGTGAGTGTGCAGAATGCAGAATAGTGAGTGCAGAGTAGTGAGTGCAGAGTAGTGAGTGCAGAGTAGTGAGTGCAGAATGCAGAGTAGTGAGTGCAGAGTAGTGAGTGCAGAATGCAGAGTAGTGAGTGCAGAGTAGTGAGTGCAGAGTGAGTGTGCAGAATGCAGAATAGTGAGTGCAGAGTAGTGAGTGCAGAGTAGTGAGTGCAGAGTAGTGAGTGCAGAGTAGTGAGTGCAGAGTAGTGAGTGCAGAGTGAGTGTGCAGAGCAGTGAGTGTGCAGAGCAGTGAGTGCAGGTGCAGAGTGGTGTGTGCTGTTGAGTGCAGAGTGCTGTGTATTGGCAATGTAAATGACAATGCCATTTATTTATGATGTAAAGAAAAAAAAAGAAATGTCATGAGCAATGCCAATTGCTCTACCTTTAATGATGCCGAGACCATTGCATTGCAAATGCTTGTTGGGGATTGCTACTGGCATCCTTGGCTTGCCACTTCCTAACCTCTGCTGGCAGACCATATCTGCCTTGTAACTCATCCATTTTATATTTCGATTGAACTGTCAGCCATCTCTAGGAAAACCAGTCTCTTTGGTTGATTTTCCCATCTGGCTACCTGTTAGCGTTTGATCATTTATTTATTTTTTCCAAGTGGCATAAACTGGGCATTAGGAAGAACGCGGGGCAAAATGGAGATTTTGTAGGCAAAGTTAAAATATGTCTGGAATATGTTAAAGACACAAAAGCAAGTATTATAGTTCCTCTGAACTTTACTACTCATCAGCAGCAAGGACTGAATTACTTTATATTTCTTTAAAACAGGGTTCTCCAACCTTTTCTTTAGTGAGAGCTCCTTCTGATCAGTGAAAATCATTGCGAGTTACTGAAGACCAAGCCACTCGTGCAATGTCACCAGACACCCCCACACCCACTTTTGTTGATTGTAATCTATTTGCCCATAGAGCGAAAGACTAAGGTTTCTACAAAATACTTTGCCTAGGGTCACTATGACAGGGCTGCCATGTGAGAATGTGTTCTTCTGGGATGTATGTACATGTGTGCATATGAATGGGATATATGTGTACAGGTAAATGAGAGCATGTCGTATGCACCTTTTTGAAACATCTGGGTCCATTGCAATTCTTGTAGTCTTAGCCTCTTTTGCCACATCTAGGATATCTAGCAAAAAATCCTGACTGCACGTCCTTTGGAAATTTTAACATAAAGTTGATCCTTTTGTGTTTACTTCAGCTGTGACTTGTACCTTATTCTCGATATATGACCATGGGCACGTTTCCCTGCATTTATTTTGGGGACCCTCTCTTTAAAGGTGTCCTGAGCGATTTCAGGAGCTGCCTGGTCACTTTGTCTGAGAGCACCCAATATAAGGATCTAGGTTCTATATTCAGATCTGGGGTGAAATCGCCCTTGTTCTCAGACTTCTCTGTGGATTCCCTGTGCTGGTCGTGTTCATTTCACAGTGGCAAGCCTGTCCCGTCAAGGTTCTGTGTCTGTGTCCCCCCTAAGGAATCCCCAAAATTTTCTTCATCTGTATTTATTTATTTATACCATTTTAGAGCGCACTGATACCAACCGGTGTCTTGGCGCTAAGTGGTAACTCCCTGAGTTTCTAACTTCTGATCTAAGTCGAAAATAGCCAAGTTTTCAGTTTTTTTCGAAATGCCAAGAGGTTGGCACTTTGGTTTTGGGATAAAGGAAGGGCATTCCAGGCCATCGCTGCCACTCTCACAAAGCTTCGGCCCCCCAGCGCACCTTCCTAATACGGACAGTCTTGATCAGCCCCAAGTTAGCCGACCTTAATTGTCTTTCCGGCGTGTTCCATTGGAAGAGCTGCTGGAGGAACTTTGGACCTATTCCATGGAGCGCTTTGTAAACAATGCATAGGGACTTGAACCTGATCTGTTTCCGCACCGGGAGCCAGTGCAGCTTATGCAACTCCCTGGAAACGGAAGCAAATTTCGGCAGACCGACAATAAGACGGGCCACCGCATTTTGTAATACCTGCAGCTCGTTAAGCAGCCCCTGTTGAGCCTCAAGAAGTAGGCTGTTACAGTAATCGAGGCGAGAGAGCTCAAGGGCTGACACCACCGTCTTTCTACTCCCAACTGGTAAAAAAGGGATGAGTTTCCTGATAATTTTCAAGGTCCAGTGGATGGATGAGGAGAGCGCCTTTACTTGGGGTTTATAGGAGAGTTGGTCGTCCATGATCACTCCTAAATTCTTCACCTTTGTAGCAGGGGAGGGAGGGGGTCCCATGTCTCCCGGCCACCACTCAGGGCTCCAGAGGTTGGTGTTAGGCCCAAAAAGTAGCACCTCCGTTTAAGAGGAGTTCAACTTTAAGCAACTTTTTTCCATCCAGATGTTGACAACCTTCATGCAATCCTGAAACCTTGCGGCAACACCTAGATTTTTCCCCGGAAGCAATGATACCACAATCTGTGTTTCATCGACATAGGATTTTAACTCGAACCCGTAGGATCGGATCACCGGGGCAAGAGAGGAGACATAAAGGTTAAATAGTGTTGGGCTTAGGGAGGATCCCCGAGGGACCCCCCTGGGAGTTCGAAAGGTTTGGGCTCAAAGTCTTCCATTGCCACCACCTTAACCCTGTTCCTCAGAAAAGCTTTCAGGATACTCAGTGCCTTCCCCTGAATCCCACAGTCCTCTAAACGGTCCACCAACACATTGTGGTGGACCATATTGAAGGCTGCGGATAAATCGAGAAGGACCAGCACAGCTTGGCCTCCTGCATCCAGAGCCTTCCTGACCTCCTCTGTGGATTTAATCAGGGCGGTCTCAGTACTGTGGCCTTCCCTGAACCTGTGTTGGGCTAAGTCCAGGCCCTGTGATGAGCACAGAAAGGCAGATAGCTGGATGTTCATGGCCTTCTCGATTAATTTAGCAGGGAGCGGCAGCCTGGCAATGGGCCTATAACTGTTTAGATCAGTGATATCCAGTGTGGGCTTCTTAAGCAGAGGAAAAATAGAGGCCTGTTTCCAGCATGTGGGAAAGTCACCCACATCAAACATCTGGTTAAACAGCACGGCTAGGGTATCTGCGATTGGGAGGGCCGCTAGCTTAGCTACTGACACTGGGCAGGGGTCAAGAGGAGAGCCTGAGTTAGTTGCGTGCAGCAGTCTAAGAATGTCATCGGTGTGTACGGGCTCAAACACCAGAAATTTCTCTTCCTGAGGGATACTCGCTGGTGTCCCATGTGAGCCATCTAGTAAACTCAAGGCTACCTGTTGCTCAAGAGTTGTAAAGAGAGCTTGCACCTTGTTAAGAAAGAACTCAGCTAGCGACTCAGAGTTCCAGGCTTGGATGAACGATCACTGGCTTGGAAGTGGCCAAGCCCGCAACGGTATCAAAGAGTTCCTTAGATGAATTCTTTGCCCTCTCAATCCGATCTGTGAAGTAGGCAGTCTTAGCCTGCCTTATGAAAGCTTAGGGAAGCTTTCAATCTGTTCTTGTCTGTAACATTGTAGTTAAAGCGCCAGTTGCGTTCCAGCTTCTTGCAGACAATTTTAGCATCTCTGAGCTCATCTGTAAACCATGGGGCTGACTGGGCCGATCTCGTCGAGCGGCACACTTTCGGCGGGGCCAGGGTACAACAGGCCTGATCTATCCATTCCGTGTATCTGGCAGCCGCTTTGTTCACATCAGTTGGCAGCACTGTCCTAGAAGACACCAAGAGTTCCTCAAGAGCATGGCCATCCAATATTTTCCAAGGCCTACAAATCATTGTGGTATTCCAAGGCCTGCAAATCATTGTGGTATTCCTACCATGTGTTAACTTATGCACCGGAGGGCTGAAGATGTTAAACAGCACCGCAGCATGGTCTGTGCAGGCCATGGGTTCGGTCTTTACAAATTTTAGATCAGGATTATTTGTAAGGATTCTATCTAGCGTGTGTCCCGCCAGGTGTGTCGCTCCTTCGACCAGTTGAATAAGTCCTGCCCCGTGCATTGCATCAGATAATGTGAGCATGTCCGGGTCAGTACTGCCCTCTAGATAAAAAATAAAATTGCCCAGGCCTGTAAAGGAGTTAGCACACAAGCCTTCCTCAAGGATATTACTCATCTCTTCGAGGAACCGGGCCTTAGCCCCCGGGGGCCTGTAGAGAAGACAGCCTTTAAGGGATTGCTGGTTAGATAGCAAAAGCTTAAACCCCAGGGCTTCGCATGATTTAAAAGCCATTGGCTGAAAGGACCCTTGAATAGAGGCCTGATAGATCATAGCCAGGCCCCATCCCCTTTTCCCTGGCCTATCCAAAACAAAGTTCAGATAGTTAGGTGGGGGTGCTTTTGCTAAGTGTGGCCCAGAAGCTGCATCAGTCCAAGTCTGTGATGAAGGTGATTTTTATGTTTCTATCCTGAATCAGCTCTGCACACTCCACGCTATTCTTTACTAAAGATCTTGCGTTAATCAGGAGGCAACTCGTAATGTGCTCCCCCGCACCTCTTTAAAAGGGAAGATCCTATAGGGTGACCGGACCCAATCCCAGATAAGCACAGGGAGTGGAAGCGACCAGGATGAACACCGATGCAAGCTTATCTGGCCGTCCGTGTCTGGCCTGAGAGTAGTGCAGCCCACTTTGCCACAGCCCGGATTTAGCTTCAACAGCTGATCTCGACTAAAGACCAGTCTTGACGGGGCTCCAGAGGGTTGTGGACCAGGGGTCATGGCGCTGGGCGCGGGTCAGGCGCGGACGGGCGTAGACGGGCCTGCCTTAGGCGTGCCTTCGCGCCACCGGCGCGCCCGCTGCGCGGACGAACCCCTGCCGCCATTTAAAGGAGTGAGAGGAGGGCAGGAGGCAGCGAGAGCTAGACCGCCGACCTGTCCTACCCCCAAGATGGCGGTTCCCTGTGCCCCATATCTCAACAGAGCCTATTCGGCTGTGCGGGAGGGGTCAAGAAGTGTTTAGAAGCAGGTATGTGTCACCAGGAAATAAAGAATCGGAACGGTGGAGAAATAAAATAGAAATTAACCTGTAACCTGCAACCTGTATCACCCTCTTTGTGCTAAATCTTCCCACCTCCCATGGGAAACTCACTTCACAGGTCCGCGCTGCTTCCCATAAATAATTTGTTGTTCAGCAATTTCGCACAAGAGGTTGCTGCTTTAGGTTCTCCTGATTCTCTTTACCTTATGGCCTTAGTGCCTTCTTAAGCTGGTGATGCTGCTGTTCGCTAAGTGATCCATTTTCATCCCCTTTCTCATAATTTCCTGTGTGCTCTTTATCCATCACCGCCTTTTTAGGTCTCTCTACTGGCGACGCAGCGTGAAGCGCTGCCGCCAGCGAGACCTATAGTCGACTATGCTTTCAAGGGCTTGCAAGGGAGACCGGAGATGAGCACACGCAGGCTGCAAGCCAGATCGGATATGTGGATGCGCGTGCTCACCACGTACAGTTGCGCGCTGTGCCCATCTCCTGTCTCCCTTGCAAACCTGCAGTTACTTTCACTTTCCCCCCCCCCCCGCCCCCTCCCCCTCTCCGCCGTCGGCTCCACGGCTTGTCAACGCGCCCCGAAGTGCTCCCTTCTGCTGTCACAGCATACCAGCACAATTGCAGAAGGGCTCACCCACCCCACAGCCCCCAGCACCCAGATCTGTCCCATCCGCAGGAGTCCTAGCTCCCCTTACCTGTGTAGGTCTCGCCTTCCAGCACCACAGCCACAAGTCTAGAGGATCACAGCTAGCGCCTGCGCCATCGCTGCTGGCGGCAGCTGGAGGCGCTCCTGGGCCCCGTCGTTCCACCCGCGTGTCCTACTGAGGCTCCGGCTCCCTCTCGGCTGCTCGCGTGCCCCCGCACAACTTCTTGCTCCGCCAGCAACTCTTTGCCCGCGCGGCCGTCTCGCACTCCAGCAGCCTCCAAGCAGCGGACATCAGCCTTGCGCGAGCTCTTCTCCCACACCGGCCCACTAGAGGGCGAGTGCCAGCAACAACAGCTGAAGGCAGGGCGAGCTCCCGCTGTTCTTATCTGCTAAGTGTAAAAACATTTATAAACAACCTAATTTGAAATATTAAACCTTGTCTGAGTTAAGAATTGCCAAAGCTAATAGTCCTCTATCTTGTATAGTAAAGAGTGCTTCTTGATTGACTGGCTTGTGTGCCTAGACCTGTGAAGGGTTGAAAGAGTGCGAGTCAACAATGCATCAGGAATCATTGTATGCCACAGCTGTTCTCACGCTCAAAAACCTTTGTCACGGATGGAGTAGAAATATTTCACGTCCCAACATGCTAGAATAGAAACCGAGCCCCAGTCCGATTAAAATTAGTTTGACAAAAAAACACAGACACAGCGACAGGGGCGAGGGACACAAACGAGCAGCAGTGAATTGTTTTTAAAATCAATAATCTGCATAGATCTCTGTGACGCTGGAAGGTTGCGATACGGCATTCCTGAGAGACACATTCTGTTTCACGTTTGATTTGTGGCTGCACGTGTGGGCCTCAGAGAGCGCTGACAGGGGTAGTGAGCTCCGAGCAGGACACACCTGTGGAGCCCGGGCTGGCCTGGCTGCAGGGCCCTCAGTCATTTCACGGGCTACCGGCAGCAGCAGGCGGCGTAGGCCAGGTGTTTGGACGGTGCAATGTTCCGCGGGGCAGTTGCCCGGGCCCCAGGGTTGCCCGCGCTGGCCTCGGCCATGCTCTTGCAGCACAAGAAGGAGAGGAGGGCGGGGCAGAGGCAGCAGCGGCTGCCCACCTGGAAGGTAAGGTGTGGGCGAGGGAGGAGGGGGACGTATGCACAAACTGCATACCGGCAGGCACAACCTAAGTCTGACCCCAGCCTGGGATGAAATGGAGAGCCAAGAACGTGCTGCATAACTTTATAACCCTTGTATCGCAGCATTATGACTGGTGCACACTTTTGACCCTCTCAGACACAAAAAAACCACACACGCCACTGATAGATTACTACACACTCAACTGGTCGACAGCCAGTATTTTACCCAGCCGACCAATATTTATAAGTAAACTAGCAGCCCGTCCCGACGTTGTACGGGTATGAATTGCTGCCGGCCAGTAGTATATTGTTTTGTAGGATTTCGTTTTGATAGCATTTCTTATCTGTGACAGGCCTGTGAAACGCTCCGATTCACAGTGCACTGCTGATGCACTTAAGAGTGCGCGTTCAGTAGTGTGTGAACTCGAGTTTCCCTACTTTATTTTTCCTTGCAATATTATATAGCGCGAACTCGACAACATGGCATGAGCACAATTTACATTACAGAAGAACACATTCATTTGTGGTAGGCACAGGGAGACAAAGCGATTTGCCTGGAATCAGAGGATGTTGAGCTGATGTCAAGATTCGAACGTAGCTCCCCAGCTCTAAAGTTCGCAATTCTAGAACTTGTGGCGGTAAGTGTCTAAAAGTGTATGTCGGTGCTGGCCATCAATGAGAGAGACCTTTGCATTTTTCAAATGGGTGGTGAAAAAATATGAGTGTTGCTGGAGATGTGGGCCGTTGTGCCACCAATGTACTTACCGGGGGAGGGTAAACACCCATTATTCCGCAACTTTCTTTCCGTATACCATCACTCCGCATACTTTGAATTCGAAAGTACTATGACTCCGCAATGCCATTACAACGCATGGCATTACATTTTATATGCTTTTACCACGCATTCATTTACAACAAAATTCGTTGTAAATGCATGAATGGTAAAAGCATGTCTTTTTTATGTTTGGATAAGCTAAGTATGGGTATGGGGTATATGTTTTGGGGTACTGAGGTATATGTTTTGGGGTGTTTGGGTATTTTAAGGGTTCAGATATAGTTTTGGGTTATGGGGTACAGGGGTAGTTTTAGGGTTAGGTTTGGGGGCACAGGGGTATTTTAAGGGTTCAGGGCTAGGTTTGGGTTTTGGGGTATAGGGGTATTTTTAGGGTTCAGGGCTAGGTTTGGGTTTTGGGGTACAGGGGTATTTTAGGGTTCAGGGGTAGGTTTGGGTTTTGGGGTTCAGGGGCATTTTAGGGTTCAGGGGTAGGTTTGGGTTTTGGGGTACAGGGGTATTGTTAGGGTTCAGGGCTAGGTTTGGGTTTTGGGGTATTTTTAGTGTTTAGGGATAGGTTTGGGTTTTGTGGTACAGGGTATATTTATAGGGTTAAGATGCGTTAATGTTTAAGGGTGTTGGGGTATTTTAAGCAGACCCCCCCCAGGATATAGCGGCATGAATTCGCAAATTTAGCGGCACAAAAATGGAAATTTAGCGTCACAAATATGGACATTTAGCGGCAATTTTGCTGCATTTTATTCGGCCATTTTTCCTACAACAAACACAGATATCTTAGCTTTTTTAGTTATTTAACATGAAGCTATGTATTTGGTATAATTACAATGTAGACACTTTGTTTCCCTCGAAAAGCATGTACAGATATTAGAGTATATATGGATATGGTTTGGGAATTCTCAACTTGTCAAATCCTGGTGCTGGTCGTGGGGAAATGAAGTGGTGAAGTATTCCAGGGGCGTGACATCGTTGGACAGTCCGCACCATTGGTCTCTTGAAGTGCGTGCTCTGATTGTTGTCGAACCAGACCTGAAGTAGGTGATGACGTGACCGAGCGAGATGTCAAATGCAGAGTTCATGCGAGTCCACCGTGATGCACACCCTTAGACTCACAGCCCTACTTATGCACGGTGCACTTTCGGTTCTCTGCAGCTATATGTGTACTGTGAATGCACCCTCTCCTAACCCCTAAACTCCAACGTGCAGAACTCCCTATGCATTCCCAAGTTCAATGGCAAATCCAGTATTCTCTTCTAAGTAGCTGCCCGCCCCTACCAATCCCCACACCTGTGCAACGCAAACAACCTGCTCGCTTTCAAGAAACTGCTGGAAACGCATCTCTTCAAGAACACGCTTTCTTGCATCCTTCTCTTTTCTCTCTGCCCCTAGAAGCAATTCAGGCATCCGGTGCACACTATTTAAATATATGTAAATAAAATAAGTATTCAGTGCAGCTTGCATTGTGGGCACCCCACCTGCAAAATCGTATGCAGTGATGTGGCCAGGAGTATAGGGTGGTACTTGGGCACGCACAGCTATCTTCCCTAAAGGGCTGTAGTGACTGTGCGAGGTTGGACCTGAAGAAGAAAGGCTGCAGTGCACATTAGATAAAAACAAACACTCCTGAGGGCATTGTGGTGTCGTATTTACCAAAGCCTCCATCAATCTGGGCGTGTACCTGGCTAGGTAATAAAGGACCTCCTCTGGCAATTGAATGGCATTTATTTTCTACCACAGATCTACCCAGTCCAAGGCGCCCAAAGGGCCATTTCCCCTAATAAGTGTGACAATTCAGACTATTTTAGGTCACACAAAGCTATAATAGTGGCATGAGCGGTTGGGATTATTAATTTTCAATCTATATTGTGTAAATAAACACTGCTGTTGTGCTAAACTCAAAATTAAAAACAGCGCCACCATCTGAAACTAGGGGTGGTACACTTTTGCAACTGTTTTACTGTACTCTTGATTTACTAGGCCCTTATAATTATTTTTACTACAGAACTTCACCTAATGCCACTTATTTGGTTCTTGTTTCCGGTCTTTCAGGTCCTCTCCTGACGTCTGATATTGACTTGCAATGATTGCAGAGCGAAATTGTTTCACAACATTGGTAATCTGTCTGAGGTCGCCTGCAATCAGACCCCCCAGGATATAGTGGCATGGATTAGCTTTTGTAAAAATACAGCGATTTCTACAAAAGTGCCGATTTCGCAGGGACTTTTGTGAAAATCGCTGCATTTTTACAAAAGTGACGATTTTGCGGCAAATCGCGATATCCTGGAGGGTCTGTTTAAGGAGTACGGGTGGGTTATGATTATGGGTTGCAGGGGTATTTAAATGGAGCAGGGTGGGATTAGCACACGATATGAGACATGGCATGAAGGGCGGAATGTACCACACGCCCCCAGAGTTTGTCACGCCCCCAGCACACGCCCACAGCACCACGCAGACACGCCCACAAGGGACTACTTTGCTGGCACGGTTCTATTACCTTTTAAATGTATATGGTGGGCGTCTGCATAGCCTATGTCCTTCTGCTGCAACTGCCCTTTCCAACGCTGTATTGGGTGTTGTGATTGGTGCTGTGGTTCCTGAGATTACCCGCCTCAAAGGTTTGGGCTCTCTCTTTATTATAATAGTATGGATGATGCCGATAAAAATACTATCACAATCCGCCTTTTATCCGACATTGAAAAATTATCGTACCGTAGCAAACACAGAAAGTGAGCCCTTCAGAGGTGTTTTTTAGATCTCTAAACTGCCCCCAAACGATTATTACAGCAAACCCACATAGAAGTCCCACGTTATAAAATAACAGTTTTTTTTTTAGAAAAGTATATCCAGTAACAGCTCCTGGCACGTAGCGAGTTTCAAAACGTAGAGGCAATAGAGGTGTTTTTTTAAGTGAAATTGGTAGTGACCCCCCGAGACTTGACTTCAGCTGCAAACAACGTTACTATGTACAATAGTAAATGTACAAATGCGCACACTCTGCCCAGAGTCAGACTCACACTCACCCTCCGAGGCGTGCAGAAGAGACTTATGAGCACATTCGTCCCACAGGGACATAACCTAAGTCCATTGCCTTCACTCAATTCACAACTATGTGACCTCAGACCACAGCAGTGGGAACATGAACTCGTAGCTCATGCACAACTTCAAACCGCTATAATACAGCAATTAGATTTCCCTCGTACGCACTAGTGATTTTCAGATTTCAAAGTAATTTATTTCATTTTTATACACAGGTACACACGAATACACAAATTTGCAATGTAATAGCTCTCGCATTTGCGATAGTTTAAGCTATTGGCATTGCAAAAGACAATGCGATTAATGTTTTAAAAACCAAAACATAAAAAAAGGCATTGTTATTTACAATGCCAATAGCTCAAACTTGTGTAAATGCGAGACCTATTGCATTGCAAAAGCTTGTTATCTTATATATTAATGATTTGGGGACAGTCTTGGAGGCGGCAAGTAGGGATATACCAAGGGCGGGTATATTTATGATACCTGCTCTGCTTTATGCAGATGACGCTGCTCTTTTAGCACGTACAACAGTAGGCCTCCAATGCCTTTTAAATTCATTTTATAATTTTATGAATGCATTAGACCTTAGCGTCAATTATTCTAAATCTCATGTAATGGCGGTGGAGAGTAAAGGTAAAAAAATTGAAAACTTTGTATTGTGAGGGTAATAGGCTATCCAGAGTCACAAGTTTTCCATACTTGAGGGTTATCTTTGATGACAGCTTCACTTGGTTACCCCAAATGGCCGCTAAACGCAATGTTTTCGTAAGATCAATTTCGGCCGTTTTAGATTTCTCTCGTAAATTAGGGGTGAAACCACTGGAAGCCGTCTTGAAAGTTTATGACGCAAAATGTGTTTAGATAGCCATGTACGGAGCAGACCTATGGGGATTTAAAAGTGTAAAACACTTACAGATTGCTGAGGATAAGTTTTTGAAAAATATCCTATCAGTGCCCCAATCAACCCCTGGTTATATTGTCCATCAGGAACTTGGGGTTGGTTATTTGGAAGATCGTATAGTTGTGGCACCTCTATTAAAATGGATAACAACATGGATAAACCCGGAATTGGTTTTAAATCATGAGATTTTGAGTGATTGCTTGACTCTGGACCACAGTTTATCCATCCCAGGGCTGAAATATGTTAAAGCATTAGCCGATTTATTAGGTCGCCCAGAACTGTTTACCCAGCCCCAAACCCTGGTCAAGGGAGATGTGAAATGGACCAAAGACACTTTTATGCTGAATAAGAGTTTTATAAGGGACGAAACTGAACTGAGTAAGGTGACCGTGAGGGCTCATCAGCTCTTAATTAATTCCAATGACACTGAATTATACCTGACAATAGTCAATAACCCTAATCATCGTTTTCTTTTGACTAGGTTCAGGTTGAATAAAATCCATCTGCTCCTCACTACATGACCAAGTTGGACTAAAACGAAAGATCTAGACATTTGTCCTTGTGACGGGTTCTCTATAATGGACACTGCACATTTTATGTTTTTCTGTAAATCCTTTGTGGAGATACGGAAAAAGTTCATTATACCACTGATCAAATACAAATGGTTCAGACAAGTTAAACCAGCCCTATGTACCTCCAGTTGCTGTCAAATACTTGGGAAATTTTTAATGTGGCCTGCTTTTTAACAATAGCTATGAGACTAGGGAAAAAAAAAGGAATTGGCCTAGTTGTAAATAGTATATTTTAAGGGTTTTTTATAATCATATTTATTATGTCCCGTTTGTTTTTAACAATGTACTATGATCTTGATTTCTGATGTGTGTATACTTTTATGGTTTTTGATATGAACTGAATAAAGTACTTTTGACTGACTGACTGGCATATTTCACATTTAATCAAAAGTTTAGAAATGTGCCCCAACCATGGTATTTTCATACACTGATCTAGTGCTAGACAGTCAACGATTAAATCCTTTGAAAATGTTGTTTCTTCCTTTGTCCATTGGCCATGCCACAATGTGAGTGCAGCTATATTGAGAATATCACTTAAATATGGGACGGACAATTCTTTGTGAACGATCATGTTTGTGGTCGCACAGGGGACTGCCAGCAGTCTTGTTAGGAACTTGTTTTCATAATTAACTGCTGGAGCACATTTACTTTTGTACAAACTTAAAATTTCTCGTAGGGCTTTATTCTCAAGTTTTTCTGAGAATTCCCTCTGTCATTTTTAAAAACTTCATTTTACATAATTCAATGTGCGAATTCCAAGTACCGTTATTACAAAATAACAACCCCAAATATGAAAATGTCGGAGCTCTACTTATCGGAATCCCGCCCACGTGGAGCTGTCTACACTTTTATCTCTTTCCCCCACACCACATTAAGAATGTTTTTTTTAAATTCAACTGTAGGTCTATATTAGTCATGTATTGGGAGAAGTGTTCTATTAAGCATTGTAAGCCATTTGCAGTTCTAGACATAAGGACAGCGTCATCCGCATATAATAACACGGGGTGGGACGTGTTCCAACTTTTGGGGCATCTGCAGCCAGTTCTTGTAAAAACAGATCCACATTGTTTATGTACAAAGAAAATAAGAGGGGGGCCAATACACACCCTGTCTAATGCCACACTTTACTGCAAAGTCGGGCGTGCATTCCCCGGATTTTCCATACCGTACCCTTGTTGTTAAATGGGTGTAGATTTGGGATAAAAAAAATAATTTTTCTAGGGGAGCACCAAGCCCTCTTAAAGTTTTCCATCATTTTTGGTGATTAACTAAATCGAAGGCGCTGGTCAAATCTACAAAACATTGATGAAGAGTACCTTCCTTGGCTAACGTGTACTTCCCTATTAACAAATCTAAATTTAAACATTGCTCCACCGTCCCAATTCCCCTTCAGAAGCCATACTGTGCCCTGGTACTCTTTTTGGTTCAACATTGTCTGTCCTTTACCCAGAAGCTGGTCTTCTTAACATCTCTGAGTCAGACATCAAACTCCAAATTCTACATCCACCCTCTTCTTCAACACATTCATTGCCATCACTCAACTTTGTTTTAGAAATATTCCCCTTCTTCGGAAAGACCCACACACACTGCTCCCAAGTTTACATTTGCACAGTCACCCTTCTGAACTCTCTTTCCTACATCTTGAGAGACAACTTCTCTTTTCCTCAGACTTGTGCATTACCACAACCACTTTGGAATTACTTTAGACCCTGGTGACCTATCATTCATTAACTTAAATATCACCCGTGAGGGTCTCAAGGCGCTGGGGGCAGCTCCGGATTGGACGCAGCTTCGGTTTATTCGAAGAACCAGGTCTTGAGGTCCTTCCTGAAGGTTCGCAGGGTTGGGGAGCATCTGATGTGCACGGGGAGTTTGTTCCAGGTCTAGGCTGTGATGTAGGAGAAGGCTCTCCTGCCGGTTCTGGTTCTGCAGGTGCGGGGGACCTCTGCCAGGGTGAGGTCAGTGGAGCAGAGGTTCCTTTTGGGTACGTGCGTAGAAGGAGACTCTCTCGCTGATGTATTTGGGTCTGATGTAGTTGAGGGATTTGTAGGCGTGGGTGAGGCATTTGAAGGTGACCCTCTTCTCGACAGGGAGCCAGTAGAGCTCCCACAGGTGTTGGGTCATGTGTTTATGGCGTGGAGTCCCAAGGATGAGTCTGGCAGTGGCGTTCTGGATCGACTGGAGTCTGTGTAGTAGACCTCTGTTGATTCCAGCGTATAAGGCATTGCCGTAATCCAATCTGCTGGTTATGAGTGCGTGGGTGGCGGTCTTTCTGCAGTCGGGGGGAATCTATTTGAGGGTCTTGCGGAGGATGCGCAGGCAGTTGAAACTGGTAGATGCGACGGCGTTGATCTGGTGATTTATGGAGAGGGAGGAGTTGAGGATGATGCTGAGGTTTCGTGCATGGTCAGAAGGGATGGGTTGATTCCCGAGGGCTGATGGCCACCAGGTGGTGTCCCAGGCAATGAGCAGGGTCTGAGTTGAGCTTCAGACAGCTGTCCTTCAAAATAATGATGCATTATGGTGCGTTGAAGCACATTGAGACACAGGAGGGTCACCCCAATGCAAACCGGAACACAAGCGGAAGAATCAGTTGCATTTGCAGGAAAGCCAAACTATAATATTGCAACATTTGATATTCCCATTGGTGTACTCCAGGGTCCCCTTCTGGTTGTGGGAGACAATAGAGATAAGCTCCAGTCAGTTGGAAACCAAGGGGGCACAGGAGCCCCAACAGAGACCCAGGCATTTGGGACAGTAATAGATTGGAGGCATTAAGAGATCTCACTGACGAGGAAGACAACTCAAATGGGGCCTCTCAGCATTATATGGCAGGTTGACTCCTGAAGTAAAACAGTCCGGGGGTATCTCAGTGCAATCAATTTTATTGGACCTTAACGTTGAGATCCAGAGATGTTTTGAGGCATCAGATTCCAACAAAATGTGATTCTATGTACATGTCAGCCTTGCAGCCTAAAGTCGCTGATATATCTCGAAGAACTGCTATGCTAGAAAATCATTTTGGGAACATGGAATGTAGACTGGGTAGTAATACTTCGGAGATAGCAGCCTTGAAATTCTAGAATCAAATGCAACAAGAGGACCTGGAGAAGCTGGAGAATCGCTCCAGGTGCAATAACTTGAGAATACTCAATGTTCCTAAGGGATGGAAGGAAGGGATTTAAAGACCTTTGTTGTTAATCTGCTTAAGGAAGGCGTGCTTCAGGTTAACTCAGGATTTGATCCTTATACAGAAATTCAGAGGGTCCATTGTGACCCTTTCAGACTTACAGTGGGTTGGAAGAAACCAAGGAAATTCTTGGTACATTTTTTGTCATACACAGTGAAAGGACAGATTTTTACTCTAGCGTTAAAAGTCAAAACTTCACCTATAGTATCAGGTTGGACATTTGTAAGAGCACAGGACAACAGCAGTGGAAACTTGGACAAAGGATGGACGAGTTACAGTGGTTGAGGGCCAAAGTGCAACTAAGGTTTCTTGCCATGCTAAGGATTATGAGGAGGGATGAGATGTACAACTTCAGAGAGGTGGCCCACATAAATGGACTTTTAAAATGATATATTTAGAGCAGTTTCAGGGGGCTGTGGTGTAATACAATAATACTTATTTTAAGCATCCTGTGGGAGGGGAAGGCATAAAGTAAGCAGCAGATCCTTAGGGAAATAGGGTATTTTTGGGGAGTGAGTTAAGTATTTCACATTTTCTGGTTAATCTCCCAAGGGTAGAACCCAAATAGGCATAGACATGTATGCCAAGGTTGGATGGGTGGTTGCCCCTAGGAGGAGAACTGGGTAGGGAGCATGATGAGAAAAAACTCAAAAAAATAAAAAGTCCTCATTCCCAACACTATAGTCATCTTAATAAAGAGGGGTGGACGGAAGAAGAAATAAGCAGACAACATTAGAGCAGGAGATAAAATGATAGAAGTTAGTTTCCTGACCTGAAATGTAAAAGGGTTGCTCACCATAAGGACACAGTGATTAGTTTGTTAGTATCTTTGAGCTTGCGCAACTCAGGCTGTAATTCTCTAAGAAATACACCTCACTTCAGCAGCGTGTAAATCCCTCTTTGATAGGCAGGAGTGGGTACATCAGATAATATGTTCAGACCAAGATAGTAGCTCTAGAGAAGTAGCGGTGGTGGTTAAGGAGAACGCAGGAATTGAGATTTTAGAGTACAAAACTGACTCATCAAAGAGGTGGATAACTGGGAATTTTCGGAGTCTCAGGGGGCTATTTACATGTGTGGGCTTTTATGGTCCAAACGGTGATGATGTATAATCTATTCACAAAATCGCATGTAATATTCTTGATTATCACACTTAGACAGGTTATTTAAAGCATGAGCAATAAACAACAAGAAAATAGGAAGGGCACTTTGGAGTAAAATGCAGGTATTGGGCTTATGTGACATTTGGCATAAAAGAATTTGAACCAGAAGAGGGTGCACATATTATAGTAAGAAGTATAGGCACTTTTTAAACCTTAGTTGCACATTTGTAGAAAAAGTAAGCAAAGTTAGTCATATACTAGCACACTGTCCAGATCACTAAGCCGTCATGTTTGTATGGCAACAACACAGTACTCGAACGAGCTCGAGATGGATAGTAGATGGATTCCTTTTATTAGACAATGGGGTGTTGCATGTGTTGAAAGAAGAGTCTGAGCAAATCTTTAAGCTCAATGAGGGAATTGCCACCTCGGGTGTTGTCTGAGATACTTTTAAAGGCACACATCGAGTGAGTCTTGTGCAAGTTGGGAAGTCATAAAAGTAAAAAAATAAGGCAAATGTAGGTCAGGGAGCTGGAAGAAGCAGATGGGTCCTAGAGGGAATTTCCTGAATCCACTCAGGAAAACAATCAGGAGATATTATGGTAACTGGTGTAATAGCAGGATGCCAAAATAGAGCTGGAAGAGAGAATATGTAGGGAACGGTTGCAGGCAAGTTAACTAAGGCATTTTGAGTATGGTGAGAGGTGCAGCAGATTGCTTGCATGGAAAGCATGGACTGATAGGGTGATGAATGCCAACACAGAGCTAATTATTGCTGACAAGGGTTATAAAACCTATATTCTGGCAGCGATTGAGAAGCATGTATGTAACCTATTCCAATCTTTGTATACATAGTGGACAGCAGTTGACCCTCCTGGGATAAGAGATTAGAAGTTTGAAGCTTCTGAGTCTCCCAAGCTTGGATAAACAATTTCTACAGGATGTGATTACATCAGAAGACATTTTGACCCAAATAAATAAATTTACTGATGGAAAGGCAGCAGGACTGGACTGCCTTCCATGCAGAATTGTATAAGGCAATAACGGAAATTATAGTGCCAGTTTGGTGGCAAGGATTTCATGATATATACAGGAAAAGAGGTGCAATCCCAATGTCATGGAATGAGGCCACCATTTCTCTTATCTTAATGCTGAATAAAGATTGAACGGTGGCTTAAGTAATCCAGACCTATCTCCTGTTATTATGATTACAAAGTGTATGCAGGTCTTCTTAAAGGCAAACTGGCTTAAGAAATAAATCAGGTTATACACATACTGTTTTCTCCACTACTAGCAGTTATTGAAGCAAAACTCCTGCCAACTGTGGCGAATGCAAGTGAAATCCAGCATGGGAAAGACACGGCGAACCTGGCTAACCTTCAAACACGGGCATACAAAACAGTATTTTCCCTACCTCGCAAGTCTTCACCGGCGCAGGTCTGGCTGAAAGTTGGCTGCAGCAGCAATACCTACTGAGAAGATACATAACAATAAAAACCTGGTACAAAATATGGACCAACTGACAAAATCTGGTCAATAATGCACTCTGGAAGGCTCTTCTTGATGACCCTACACCAACTATTTATAATTGTCTTTAGAGCTCACATACACTGCAGGTCTTTGCGAACAGAACCTACCACTCACCTCCTTTCAACAACTACTGAAGAAAGCAGCAATAAAGCACTCACTAATGGAAGATAAAACCAGATTAGGCAAGCGAGCCCACTCATGGATAGTCTTGCAATAGTACACAAAACTGCACCTGGCAACATATTTGAATTACCCCCATTCCAAAGTTCTAAGCAATATGTTTTGGATTATTACCGTCTAGCGTAGACCAACCAAGCTGGCAATATAAGGGCTCAAAGTCATGTAGCCATTGTGTAGCGCCAAAACAGGACTTCATCCACCTAATATGCATTTGACCAGTTTTAAGTGCATACCATTGCTTACTGCTGAAAAAACTATTCAACGCAAGGGGCATTCATACCTGTAGAACTGCAGTATTAAAGGGTCTTGATCCAAATGACCCACAGCTTAGCTGTCACTTAGTAAAGTTTTTAATTACGTATGGGAATTACTAAAATACGGACTGAGGGGAAGCACAAAAGCACTTTTGAGACTATGTCTCACAAAATCGAACATCTACCTCCTTCCTTCGTTTTTTTCACGTATACCTTAAATTGTGTATTTACTGCATTGTTGCAAATCAAAATTTTTAACATGTATATTTTAATAGTGTACCTTACTCAGTCTTACTGTGACATTGTTGTGGTTTTAATTAACTAATCAATAAAGTGTATTCTGATTCAATAAAAAAGTATACGCACGGATGAGAAAGGTTTTATCCCAGGTAGGCAACTACATGACTTAACTCAACTGCTAATATCTTCAATAGACTTGGCCACTGCGAATTCTAGCGCAGTGATAATGATTGGTGCAGCTTAGGTATTTGATATGGTAAGGTGGGCTTACCTGTGGGAGGTTGTGGCTGTAGTCGATCTGGATGTATTATTCATAGAGGGAATAATGCAGCTGTATAAAGGCCCAGATTTTGATAAATGGCAACCTCTCTAGGGAAGTCGTCATCTTCAGAGATACTCGTCAAGGATGTCCCCTGCCCCACCCCCCCTTTTGTTTGATCTCTATATTGAGCCCCTGGCTCAGGCTTCCAGGAATGATGTTGGCATTGTTTCATTTGTGAGGCAGGAGGTTAAAAAACAAAATTGCTTTGTATGTGGACGATTTTATTTTGTATACTAGTGACAACCTGCATGGAACCTTATCTCCAATGGAACAATTAATTGAATACTTTGGAGCCCTTACCGGATATTTAATAAATAAGCCCAAGACTGAGATGACCTGGGACGTGCAGGGAAGAAATATACAGTCTCAATTTAAGGTCAATTTAAGGTCTGATGTCCAGGTATAGAGGTGGTTCCACATTTAGAGCAAATCCCTAAAGAAAATCTGAGCAGAATAATTAGAGAAATAAACATCCAACTGAGCAACAGGGGAAATATGCAGTTAACAATCCATGGTAAGGTGAATCTTCTAAAGATGGTAATTTTGCCCAAATTGAGTTTTCTTTTTTGTTACTATCCCTTTACTTTCCCAAAGGGCTTGAAAGATAAGATCCAGGGGAGACCTCAAAAGGTCTGAGAATGAACTTGAGGAAACTTAGAAGGAGATTGGAGAAGGGTGGTCTAGCATTTCTGAATGTACAGATGCACTGCTATTCATTCCAGTTTAACATTAATAGATAATTACTCGTAGCTGTCAATGACACCTGGAGGGGGAGAATATACTCATGCAGGGCAGGGGACTTGGGTCAGGAGAACTTTCTATACATGTCTGGGAACCTGACATTTTTCAGGAAAATATGATTGAATGTTCTTTGAGTTGTTTAATAGTATGGTGCAATATAAGGAGATTGTTAGGTACGGAGTACCACTCAGTGTTTGGCTTATCTGGAAGTCACAGGGACCCTCAAACTTTTAGAGGACAAACTTACTTAGCCTGCTGTTGTTGAAGGCAGGGAAAAACAGTAGGGACAGCTGAAAGAAGGACTGGTTCTTATCTCATGGGAAGCTATAAGAGAGCTGACCGATTGTGGGATCTCAAGATTCAAGTATTGGTAGCTGAAATCATGGTGAGATGATCAATTTTGGTCCTGCAACCTTGGGAGCAGTAGGAAAGAATACATGACCCTAAGCCTCTATTTAAGGAGATCGCAATTGAGTACTGGGAGCTGGTGAATGCCGACAACGTGAACAGGATGATTTTGGAACACGCATGGAAAGGATACTTGTCAATACCAGAGCAACAAAACTTGTGACATGTATCCTTGAATCTTCTGTATTCAAATGTGAAATTTGCTACCATGAAGAAAAAACATCTCTACACTTTGCACATGATCTACTAGACATTGGAAAAGCTGTTGCAAATAGTAAAGGAGAATGTTCCAAGATGTCGAAGGTGTGGAGACGTTGGCTCCAATGGCATCTATATGTTCTTCTGTGAATACCAAAAGTCTTAAAACTAGGATTTTTCTCAGTTTAGTAATAGTAAAGTTAGGACTCCTAACTTTAGGACTCCTATATGCCTTCTGTGAATACCGAAAGTCTTAAAATTTGGATTTTTCTCAATTTAGTAGTAGTAAAGTTAAGACTCCTAACTTTAGGACTCCTAAATGCCTTCTGTGAATACCGAAAGTCTTAAAATTAGAATGTTTTTCAATTTAGTAGTAGTAAAGTTAGGACTCCTAACTTTAGGACTCCTAAACTGAGAAAAATCCTAATTTTAAGACTTTAGGTATTCACAGAAGACATTTAGGAGTCCTAAAGTTAGGACTACTAACTTCTGTGAATACCGAAATGAGTAAGTTCATTCTGTGAATGCCAAAAGTAGTAAGTGCATTCTGAGATTACCAAAATAGTAGTAAGTTTAGGATTGAGTCTTAAGTTCATTCTGTGAATCGGGCCCTTCATGATTATAAGCTGTGTTAAACATTAAAACATAAAGTATATATCAATTAATCAATCAATCAATGAACTTGTAAAGCACGCTACTTACCTGTGAGTGTCTCAAGGCGCTGAGGGGGGGGGGGGGGGGGGGTTTGCTACTGTTCGAAGAGCCAGGTATTGAGGAGCCTTCTGAAGGTGAGCAGGTCTTGGGTCTGCCACAAATGGGTGGTGAGGGTGTTCCAGGTCTTAGCGGCGAGGAAGGAGATGGATCTGCTGCCGGAGATTGTTCGTTGGATGCGTGGGACAGCAGCTAGGGCGAGGCTGGCGGAGTGGAGCTGGCGGGCGGGGGTGTGGAAGTTGAGTCTGTTTTTCAGGTAGGCTGGTCCGGTGTTGTGGAGTACTTTGTGCTCCTGGGTGAGGAGCTTGAAGGTGATCCTCTCGTTGACGGGGAGCCAGTGCAGGTCTCTTATGTGGGAGGTGATGTGGCTGCGGCGGGGGATGTTGAGGATCAGTCGGGCGGAGGCGTTTTGGATGCGTTGTAGTCGTCGCAGGTGTTTGGCCGGGATTCCTGCGTAGAGTGTGTTGCCGTAGTCCAGCCTGCTGCTGACGAGGGCTTGGGTCACTGTTCTTGTTTCGGTCGGAATCCACTTGTAGATCCTGCGAAGCATGAAGAGGGTGCTGAAGCAGGAGGAGGAGATGGCATTGACCTGCTTTGACATGGTGAGGGAGGAGTCAAGGATAAATCCTAGTTTACGTGCGTGGCCCGTGGGTGTTGGAGCTGCTCCCAGTGTGGTCGGCCACCAGGAATCATCCCAGGCAGAAGGGGTGGGACCTAGAATGAGGACCTCTGTCTTGTCCTAGTTCAGTTTCAGACGGCTGCTCCTCATCCACTCGGCGACGGCCTTCATTCCTTCGTGGAGGTTGGTTTTGGCGGTGTGTGGGTCCTTGATGAGGGAGAGGATGAGCTGGGTGTCGTTGGCCTAGGAGATTATGTTCAGGTCGTGCTGGCGGGCCACTTGTGTAAGGGGGGCCATGTAGACGTTGAACAGGGTAGGACTGAGTGATGAGCCCTGGGGTACGCCACAGATGATGTTGGTGGCTTCGGATTGGAAGGGAGGGAGGCAGACTCTCTGGGTCCTGCCGAAAAGGAAGGACATGGTCCAGTCAAGGGCCTTCTTCTGGATTCCGGCTTCTTGGAGGCGTGTTCTTAGTGTGCGGTGGCAGACCGTGTGGAAAGCAGCTGACAGGTCTAGGAGGATGAGGACTGAAGTTTCGCCATTGTCTAGCTGAAGACTGATGTCATCTGTGGCAGCGATGAGGGCGGTCTCTGTGCTGTGGTTGCATCTGAATCCAGATTGGGATTGGTCTAGGATGTTGTTGTCCTCGAGGTGGCGGGTCAACTGCATGTTAGCGATTTTCTCAATGACCTTTGCCTGAAAGGGGAGCAGGGAGATGGGCCAGAAGTTCTTGAGGTCTTTGGGGTCTGCCTTGGGTTTTTTGAGGAGGGCGTTGATTTCTGCGTGCTTCCAGTTTTTCGGGAATGTCGCTCTGTCGAAGGAGATGTTGATGACCTTACGCAGTTGGGGTGCAATGGTTGTGTCTGCTTTGTTGAAAACGTGGTGTGGGCAGGGGTCTCACGGAGATCCTGAGTGGATGGAGTTCATGACCCTGCGTGTCTCTTCGTCGTTGAACCTCATAGAAGATCATAAAATATTCATTTAAAGTCCTCCAGAGAGGTCACCAAGTCAATTACAGTCAGACACGTGCATTATTTTCAAGGTTTTACGCGAGGTACCATTCTTCTCAGCATCATTTCGCACGTGTCCTAGTGAGTAGCTGACATCTTAGACCTGAGCCACCAAGCATACAACAAGTATCTACATAGTATAAACACGAGCCATTTGGTTGTACTAGATCTAAACACTCATAGTACATCTTCGGATCGCGTGAATGACAGAAGGCGGCATGCAGGAATTATCCACTTTTTCTAATATGAGCGTAATGAGGGCAAATAAATATAAAATGTACTATACTTCACTTACACCACACACTGGGTACAGTGGGGTTATAGTAACATTCATCCATCTACTTTTCGTGGTATTCAGGAGAAGCGCCCCAGTCCTAAATTGTAGATAAAGTGCACATGACTAAGGGGGTTCAACTTCATCCATGAAGTTTTCAAAGTGGAAGCAATTTTTATAGTTTAGAACTCCATCTGTTAAAGTGCCTGGTGCCACAGCATTAATGCATGAAGACTCAATATATTCGCAGAATCTTTTTTTGAGCTGGGGCAGCACTTTTTTATTCATGGATTTTGGAACTTCACCCAGAATCCTCAGAATCCCCAGCCCCAATTTAAAAAGCCACTGTCTGAGCTTCCTAAACCAGCAGAATTGGCCAGCCTGTCTTTGAAGGGTTAGTAATTCATTCACGGCGTCCTTGATCAGGATCTGTGTCTTACTAGTCCAAAGTCTCACCCAGAAAACTAGGACCTTTAGAACAGCAGTAGATGTAATAGTATTTAGCCCCAGGTCAAGTTGTACTGGGAGTAGTGGGGTATTTATTGGTAAATTTAGAATGAATAGTAAGAATTTATATTCAGCAACCTCTAGTTGTTTCAGTTGTTCCATACCCCACAATTCAGCACCATAGAGGGATGCGCCCAACCCTCTGGCTCGGTGTATTTCAATTGCGGGAGAGATTGGACGGAAGATGGATTGTTTAATTTCCTTAACAATTGCACTATCCACATGCTAAAGTGTGAAAGTGCTCTTTTATATCTGAGGTGACCATACAAGGTTACCAGATAATCTAACATCCAGATAGTCAAAGACCTTGACCTGGTCTAAGAAATTTGGGCCAAACCTCAATTTCCCTTTAAACGATTTACGTGGGTTAAAAACCATGAACTTTGCTTTGGTGCAGTTCATTTCAAGTCTTCGATCCTCAGATGCTGTAGCAAACCTTTTTTAAACATTCTGGATGCCCATTGGGATTTCAGAAATGACCAGCATGTTATCCGCACATATAAGAGAGGGAATCAGTTTACCAGCTAGTTTAGGAGGATCTCCCCACAGTCACATAATGGATTAATGAGCCCATTTATGTATAAGGCGAACAGAGTTGGGGCCAGAGCACAACCCTGTCATACCCCTTTTGAGACAATGATCTTTTGGGTTAAGTCTCCTACGGTGTTCCACCTAACTTGGGCATAATTATCTTGGTGTAGTCGAACTAAAAGTTGTAGTAAGCCACTAGCTAACTTGAGATCCCTAGGGCAGCCCATAGTTTGGTACAATTAATTGAGTTGAATGCTGATTTGAGATCAACAAAGACAACATACAGGTCTCGCATCTTGATCATATCTTCCTTCCACATAAGCAATATGAAATGGAACACCTGGTACAGAGTGCTTGTAGATGCCTTAAATCCAACCTGCATTTGGGGCATTATGTTATTTTCGTCTATCCAAAAATGTAGATTTGTCAGAATCATTTTACAAAAACATTTCTGTGTAACATCTATAAGGCTATTAGGCCTGTATTTGGAGGGGTCCCCTTTCTAAAATATGGGTATTATTTCTACACCCTTCCATGTCTCAGGGATGTCCCCTTCTCATGTGATAGCATTCAAGACTAAATGGATTAAAGGGACCCATATGTTTGGCTCAGAGCAGTATAAATCTCCAGGTATTCTGTCTAACCCTACTGCTTTTCCAGGCTGTGATGTACTGATTGCGGTCACAGATTCCTCTAGGGCAGTGGTTCCCAAACTTTTTTGACCCGTGGCTCCCTTGACCTAATTGGCAGTTGGCCGTGGGTCCCCACCATTTTTTTTACTGGTGGGCGGGGGGGGATCGCCGGGGCGCAGCACACACTTTGGTAACCACTGGTCTATATCATCCCATATATATACAAAGGCAACTGCTCTAATGATGGACTGAAGGCAACGTCCCGGCAATCAACTGGCATGCCACTATGCTAATGTTAATGTTAATGTTAATGTTAATCATGTTTTGAGGTAAGAGCAAACAGATGTTCTAATTGAAGCTTTTTTAATGGGTAGGTCCTCTCTGATACCGGTTACCTGCAATTTTTTTGCTTTAGTAAGGAGATTTCTGGCAATTCTCAGCACCTTTGCAACAAGGGAATTTCATGATTTCCATGCACTGGTACATATGAGAAAAGTCAGGAAATCATTTCTGCACAGGGAAAGGGAAAGCAGCTTTCAAATGTGCACACAGGGAAGAATGTAATATCGAAACATTTTCAACAAAGTTGGTTTATTAGGGAAATGTGCATCCTAGAGGTGGAGAACAGCATGTCTGAGATACAGATTATTTTATGGCAGTAATTTTCAACCGGCCTCATTTTTTTCCCAGCTCGGCATTTTTCTACCTCCCTAATTAAAGGTTGAACATGACACTATTTTCTTGGATCGGCTGAGGCTTTTGTAGTAGCAACATCTTTTGCTTTTATTATAAAAATTGCAGTACCCGCAAAAAAATTCTTGCAAAGTGTTTACATCTTGTCTGCTATTGCCATCTCAAAAACAGTTTGTCACTTGATTCTCTTCAGAGAATGGCGATGGTGGGGCAGGGGAGTCGCACCTTCAGGAGGAAAAATATCACACCTATTCATTAGCAGGCCATCAAGAGCACTTTTCCTGTCAACAGGAGATTCCTTTATTTTGTGCACTCCTTAAGGCCCGCTGTGCGGTGATAATTACACTGTGGCTGCCGCCCAGGCGCGCAGATTAGGTGGAACATAGGACCTAACCCAAACAGGTTCGTCGGGGGAGGGCGGGGGGTGGGGGGAGCGGCCTGCCTGTGTCCCTTGCTATTTCTGCAATTATTCATCTGCTTTGCTTTGTCAGGCCGTTTTGCATTTCTTTCATCTTGTACTATGGCCTAATCAAGACGCTTGGGGTGCACCATACGCCACACTTCATAGGGAAGGGATGGAACATTTCTCAGGCGGCAGTTTCCACTACCCACATTCTGCGCCGCGGCGCCCCTGGCTTCTCATCACGGCACACCGGGGCGCCGCGGCGCCCACTTTGGGAACCACTGCAAGTCTAGGGTGAAGCTGACTACGCACCCTGCAACTGGTGCAAAGGAACAATCCCTCCTGTCCTTAACATTCTAAGTATCAGACTCCCAGTCATCCCCAGAATATAATTTCCAAAAGTGATCTTTCCAGACATGGGGATGTATGAAAAAATCCTCTTCTTTGTCCAAGTGGGCTACCCCTTTGGAGAGTAAATGCCAAAATAATAGGCTATCCTTCAATATGGAACCTTCCAACAGGGTACAGTAATTCTCGGACTCCAAGTTTCTTTTCGCATTGACCTGCATCTTCCTGTAGGTTTTTCTTCTCTCTATTATGCCACGCCTACTTCCTTTCTTTACAGCAGTGATTAGCTCTGTTTTAGCTTGCTGACAGTTCTAAATATTCCAGGGTGCAGCGTTCCACCTATTTATGCTTATTTTATACTGTCATCTGAAGTGTCACTCTAACCTCTTCAGTAAATGAGAAAAGCTGGTCAGAATACTTCCATTGTTTAAGCTAGAATTTTCGAGGTAAGAGTTTGGGCCACCTCTGCATAGATACCAGAGAGCGACTTCCCATCTGAAACTACTTGGAACCATTTAATCCTCCTATTATTATTTGTAGTAACAATAGGAACTGACAGTGGGCTAGTCTGGTTAACCAGCAATGGGATGCCAACCAACCCCGGGACCAGTGTGTTATGGTCACTATCCTGCCGGTCTATGACAGCCATGCCATAAACTTTAGACCATAGGTGTTATGTTGTGTAATTATGTGATGTTGCTTTAACTATGTTCATTCCACATTCTGCTCAGAGCGTTCCTATGTGCTGTATTCTATTGTAGTCAGTTACCCCTGACTGCTAACCTGTCTGGCTGTGTACCTGCTCTGCTGTTACATTAAATCCACTTTCCACTTATCTGAAGTGTGGCTCCTCAATTCAACAACTGGCGACGATCGGGATGAATTTTTAAAAGCCTGTGTACCGCTTCTAATGCTAACTCTGACCTTCCTTATGGTCGAGACGACAAGTGGAGCAGAGACGACGTTTGGATATTTTGACAACGCTTGGAGGACACTAATTGCTTTAACGCACTACAAAGCCTGGTGAGCGACGCCTTATTTTACAAAGACTGTAATCTTTATCCTTATTTTGGATACATTTGATCCGCTTTTACACCTGCGCTCGAGCGCTTACCGTTGCTCTTCGAAACGCGCTTCTAAGGCGCGTGTCCTCAAGCCTGGAGGTTCTATCTCTGACTCGCGTTGCATCCTTGTAACGTCATACGTTCGCTGAGAACGTGATGCATCACACGGTGCGTGGCGGGCATTTTGGATTGGGCAGGCCTACTCGTCACACGAAGAAAAAACGGAAGACGTTTTTTTTCGTTTAATTGCCTATTTCGACACCCACAAATCGGATTTTCTTCGCGGTCACAGGTAATCGCTGTTTAACACTTCGAAATAAACTACTTGCTCAATTTGTGACACTTTCAAGAATTTCTTCAATTTCTTCACGTTTTGGTGGTGAAGACTGGACAGTGTGAAGAAGGATAGTGGTATTTTCATTCACTGAACAATTCCACCATAAACAACTTATTTCTGCAATCTTCAATTATATTATTAACTCATTTTTTTGCATTAATTCACATCAGCATGAGTCAACAAACATTTTCTTTAAGTAATCCTCAGGAATTCTGGTGTAAAGGCTCTGAACCAACGTTAAAATGGCTAGAGTGGAAAGACTATTTTCTAAATTATATTGACACTGTGGATTCCGATGGTAAAATGTCTGCTGATCAAAAGAAACGTATTCTTTTACACTCATTGGGTCCAAAAGGTCTCAAATGTTATAACCAAATGAACAAGCCCATTGTAGGGGGAGGTGATAGTAATGTTTTCACAGTGGCTCTATCCAATTTAGACAAATATTTCTCTCCGAAGGTTTGTATGGGCATTACGCGTTACAAATTTTACCAAAGGAAACAATCTAAAAATGAGTCTGTGGATGACTATGTTGGTGAGTTGAGAAAAATGGGTGATGATTGCGCCTTTGGTGGTTTACTGGAAGATTTAATTCGCGACCAGGTGGTAATGCACGCTAATAATCCTGCAATTCAGGAACGTCTTTGGATGAATGGGGATGCTTGTTTAGAAGATATCCTAGCCTTAGTTCGTAAAGCTGAGTCATCCAGTAGATGTGCGAGTGCTCTAAAATCTGAAAGTGTCAGCAAAGATGTTGTGGCTAAAGTAGATGCAAGTTCAAAAAGAAGTGGTAATTTTAAACAAAAAAGCGAAACATGGGCAAAGCCTAAGTACAGTAGTGAATCTCCCAAATGTTATAGGTGTGGGAGTTTAGAACATTTGGCGTTTGCCAAGTCATGTCCTGCAAAAAAGAGTAAATGCGGTGCTTGTGGACTGTATGGTCACTACACCAAAGCATGTAGAAGGAAGACAAAGACTGTCAAATGTATTCAAGAAGACATAGTTTCTGATGAGAACACTTCTAGTGATGAGGACCAAGCATCTGACTGTGCTGTAGTTTTGAAAAAGAAATTACTCCTCAACATTAGGGATGGCTGTTTGCTTGTTGACAACAAACCTGAATGTTGGATACATATAGGGGGTGTGCGCATCAAGGTCTATGCTGATTCTGGTTCGCCTTATACGATCATAAACGAAGATATATGGCGTAACACATTTATTGACAGAGTTGGTCCTAAACTGTCTCCTCCTGATATTGATCCTGAAGGTTATGATGGTGGCAAAATTGATATAGTTGGTTTTCGTTGGCTGAAATTCGAGTTCAAGAACCGTAGATCATATGGCAAGTTATATGTATCAAAAAAAGGTCCCTCTGTTTTAGGGTGGAAAGACCAAGGGGATTTACACATTATTCTTGACCCCAACTCTGTGGAAAAAGTTTTAGTTATGGATGAGGGCACCAAAACCGGTGAGGAACTGTTAAAAAGATTCCCTGCAGTCTTTTCAAAGACAATTGGCAAGTTGAAAGACTTCGAACACAAAATAATTTTGAAGGATTCTGCCATACCTAAGATCCATAAGGTTAGAAGTGTGCCAATTGCCCTAAGAAAAGACGTGGCTACGGAACTTGAGAGATTGGTCTCATCCAACATAATTGAACCGATTGAAGCGTCTGCATGGGTTTCCCCTTTGGTGGTCGTGAAACGATCCAATGGTAAATTAAGATTATGTGTGGACCTTCGCCACTTAAACGATAATATAGTGGTAGATCAATTCCCTCTGCCAAAGATCAATGAGATGTTAGCCTTGCTTGACGGGGCTAAATGGTTCACTACAATCGATTTATCATCTGCGTACCATCAGATCCCTTTGTTTAGAGACAGCAGGAAATACACTGCTTTCATAACCCCACAGGGTTGTTACCAATTTAAAAGGATGCCTTTTGGTTTGGCTTCGGCCGTAGCTGTTTTCCAGCGTTTAATGCATAGGTTATTTTCCACCGTTAAAAACACAAAGTTTTTTCAGGATGACATCCTCATCTTTGGAAAGGAAAGGGCAGATCATGACAATACCTTAAATGAAGTTTTGAGCATCCTTAACGACAAAGGGTTAACTGTTGAATACACCAAATGCACCTTTGCCAGTGATCATGTAACTTACTTAGGGCACGTTATAGATTGTAATGGTATTAAACCAAAACCCAACTTAGTTGATGCTATCAGGTGTGCTCCTTCCCCCAAGGGAAAAGATGATGTCAGATCCTTTATTGGCTTAGCCGAATTTTGTTCAAAATACATTCCCAACTTTGCGACCAGAACATATAACATAAGACAGCTGTTAAAGAACAAGACAAAGTTTGCTTGGTCAGTAGAATGTGAACAAGATTTTGATGACATCAAAAGTTGTATTGCCAATATTGCTTCTTTAAAGAGTTTCAATCCTGATGCTCATTCTATTATCACTACAGATGCCAGCATTAAAGGTTTGGGTTCCGTTTTGTCCCAAGTAGGTGTGAGTGGTAAGGAGCAAATTGTTGCTTATGCTTCCAGGTCACTCTCGCCCACAGAAGAAAAATACTCAACCATCGAAAAAGAAACTTTGGCATGTGTATGGGCTGTTAATCACTTTAGAGCTTTTGTATGGGGTACTAAGTTTACTTTGCGCTGTGATCACAAGCCATTACTCAGAGTCCTGACCACTGAAGGTACGGTTAACACTTCAGCGAGAGTTGCCAGACTTGCTATTAAACTGCAAGATTTTTGTTATAATGTGGAATTTGTACCTGGCAAAGAGAATTGTATAGCCGATTTTCTTTCTAGAATGCCTAAGCAACTCGATGAATGTGAGGATGAATTGTGGAACTCCTTTCAGGTAGCCTATGTACAAGACATGGATGGTGCAGGCATTTTGAAGCAAAAGTGGGTTGATGAATATGTGAAAGATGAAGAGCTATCTTTAGTAAAATCCCATCTAGCTGGGTCCTGGCCGAGGAAAGTTGATTGTAAGCATCCTTTGAAGCCTTTTTGGGATGTTAGATTAGAACTAAGTGTTCAAGATGGCAGCATCTGGTTTGGAGAGAGAGTCATACCTCCGAAGACTTTGCGGTCGTCCATCATGGCCTTATGCCATGAGGGGCATTTTGGCATAGTCCGTTCTAAACGTACAGTTAAAACCTCTTTTTGGTGGCCAGGTATGGATGCTGAAATCGATCAGTTTGTAAGGAACTGTAGGTTATGTCAAACAGCTGACAAATCTCTAGTTGTCTGTAAGCCTCCTATGGGCAACATGACTGCACCTAGTTCCCCTTGGGAACATTTAGCCATTGATATCATGGGTCCTGTTGGCAGTGAGCAAAAATATATTTTGGTCTTAATGGACTTATTTTCTAGGTGGCCTTGTGTAAAGGTTGTGAGCAAAGCTGACACCACTACTGTCTTAAAATTCTTAGATACATCCTTCACGTTGGAAGGTATCCCTTCAGTTTTGCTTAGTGATAATGGTTAAAGAGTATTTTGATACACTTGGTATCAAGCACAAGACCACTGCTCTTTATAATCCAAACAGTAATGGTATGGTTGAGCGGTTCAACCGTGTCATTAAAAGCACAATTCAAATGTCTGGTAAGAGTAAGGAGTGGGAAACTCAAGTCTTAAAAATGGTTTGGTCTTACAGAACCTCTATATGTGAAGCTACTGGTTTTCCTCCTTTTGTACTTATGCGTGGCAGGAATCCACGTACCAAGTTTACTCCAGGATGGTTGTTTAAGTCCAATGTGGTCAATTGGTCTGAAGATGTTGTTAAGGAAAGGAGCCAAGCTTCGCATCTTAAAAGCAAAATGTTGTATGACTCAAAGCACAAGGTGAAAGATGTTAGCTTGGTTGTTGGTCAATGGGTAAGGGTCAAGAAACCTGGTAAGCCTTCCAAGGAGGAAAGTAGTTTTTATGAACCTATGCAAATTGTCGAAGTTTTAAACAATTCTGTTCGTCTTTCTGATGGACGTGTTTGGAACCTCAAAAGGATTGCTAAATGTCCTCCTCCTCAGGTTGTCCCTTCTTGTCTAGCTTCCTCTCAAGAGTCTTCTGACTTGTTTGACTTAGAGGATTTGTTTTGTCCTAAAGCTTCCAATGCCTCCCAGACGTCCAACACTTCCAACTGTCCTGTCTCAGACATTTCTGGCCAGGTTTCGTCTGATTTGGGTGCTTCTACTTCTTCAAGTTCTGCATGTGATGGTGAGGTTCATGCTTTCAGAAACCCTAGGCGTTAGAAAAAGCCTCCCGTGTGGTTAGCAGATTACATTTCTGAAAATGTTCCTTTGTAATGTTTTTTTTTTTTCTTCTTTCTGTTTTGATGGGGGGTGGTGTTGGGCACAAGTTATAACTTTATTTTCTTTATTGTTCAAAGGGGGATGTGTTATGTTGTGTAATTATGTGATGTTGCTTTAACTATGTTCATTCCACATTCTGCTCAGAGCGTTCCTATGTGCTGTATTCTATTGTAGTCAGTTACCCCTGACTGCTAACCTGTCTGGCTGTGTACCTGCTCTGCTGTTACATTAAATCCACTTTCCACATATCTGAAGTGTGGCTCCTCAATTCAACAATAGGTCTAGGACTATCATAATAAAATCCATCCTGCTCTGGGCATTTGCCCTTTTAAAGGTAATATTTACTTCTTGGTGTGAGGTCATTTGCCCATTACAGGCACAGACCCCATGGGTAAGTGTGAAGGACAGAACTTGTTGACCCACCTTTGTGCTTCTTTTGATTGGCAGTATCTTTAGATTTTTTTATTCTTCTGGCTGTTTTTTCCTCTTGCAGAATTTCTTGAGCAAAATCTATGGTTTCATATGTGACATTGAAATCCCCTGTCACTATGAGACGGTACTCCTTTCTTGAGCTCTCCGGAAAATGTTATGTTATATTATGTTATATTAGTTTTATAGAGCGCACAGCTACTCAAAGTATCCCGGCGCTGCTACCAAGAAAAGCTTGACACAGAACCAGATGAAGAATCTGAGCGTCAAGAGGAAAAAAGGCATCAGAACAGCAGCGTTTTCAGTTTCTTCTTAAAAACTGCCGGGTCTGAGACCATCCTGAGGGCAAGGGGGAGCTCAATCCAGGCTAAGCCAGCTTTGAGAGTGAAGGAACAGCCGCCCAGCCGGTGACGTTTGAACCGGGGAGTCTGTATAAGGAATTGGTCCGACGACCGCAATTGCCTGGAGGTCGTGCAGAAGGCAAAGCGCTTCTGAAGGTAGAGTGGGCCCAGCCCATACAAAGCCCGTTGGACAATGGACAACATTTTAAATTTAAAACGAGACTCAACTGGGAGCCAGTGTAGGAGGCGGAGATGGGCCTGCACACTCTGCCTGGAAGAGAGTCCTAGCAGAAGTCTCGCTGCTGCATTTTGGACTACCTGCAACTTCCTGGTAAGATACCCCGGACATCCCACCAGGAGAGCATTAGAATAGTCAAGCGGTAGAGGATGAGAGCCCGGACAACCGTTTCTTTGGCACCAGCTGGCAGGAGTCAGAAATTTTCGCATTTTTAAGATGCCAAAGCAAGTCCCTGTAAGTTTCTTAATGTGAGTCGCAAAATTAAGGCTCTTCTCAAACCAGACCCCAAGATTTTTTGCTAGACCCTTGTCAGACTGGGGGGCGGAAAGTCAGATGGCCAGAGGGTGACTCTAAAGTCCGCAGGGAACCGGCCAAACAAGAGCACCTCAGATTTCTCTTCATTGCACTTAAGCTGTTCATTGGACAGCCAACGAAACACTGAAGAGAGACACCGCTGCACGGTGCTGACCGAGTCCTCACCCCTTTTCCAGGTAAACAGTAACTGCGTGTCATCCGCATAGGCCATCACCTTAGCCCTCAATGACTCTGCCAAGTAAACCAGGGGAGTCATGTAGATGTTGAACAAAAGGGGGCTAAGGGAGGAACCCTGTGGGACGCCGGTGGAGAGAGGAGTGGATTCCGAGGCGTACAGGGGCAGCCAGACCTGTTGTGACCTGTCTTCCAGAAAAGATCTGAGCCAACTCCAAGCAGTGCCAACGATGCCAATGGCATTGAGCCGCTCGAGGAGGAGAGAGTGGGGAACCGTGTTGAATACCGCCGAGAGATCCAGCATCACCAGAGCTGCTCTCCCGCCGGCATCCAAACAGTCACGGATAGCTTCCGTCACCTCCAACAGTGCTGACTCCGTGCTATAGGAGGCACAGAACCCCGATTGTGCCAGATGGAGCAAACCCGCCTTCTCCACAAAGTTGGTGAGCTGCGAGGTAACTGCCTTTTCGCAAACCTTGGTCAAACTAGGCAGGAGAGAAATGGGTCGGTAGTTGGCCGGGGGGCCGGATCAAGGGTAAGCTTCTTGAGCAGGGGGAGTAAAAGTGCCTGCTTCCAAGAAAGCGGGACACGTGCCTCCCGAAGCGACTGGTTAATCAGGATATTGACTTCCGGGTTGATCGTGTCGGCCAATTCGGCCAATAGCCTGGCCGCGCAGGGGTCCTTCGGGGAGACAGATTTCAGTGATCCAAGGATTCTGCAAGAGACCAAGAGGTCTATAGGACAGAACGCCGAGAAGGAATGACCCGGATCCCTCTCCGGCACATACAGTCGGGTAGTCAGGGTGGAATTAGAATTTTTCGGGAAAGAATCTTGGATGTCACTGAATTTTAACCTAAAATGATTGGACAAGATGTTACACCAATTATCCGAGGGGGGAGCCACCACCTCCTGGGCACGGGGTGTAACGAAACTCTGCACAATTGCAAAGATTTCTTTAGCATTGTTATTTGCCCGATCGACGCGAGTGGCAAAATGCTTGCTTTTTGCCGTAGCAATGGCTAGGTAGTACATTTTCTGTTTGGCTCTGAGTGCCTGTTTGACGATAGGACTGTAGCTGCTGACCCGCCAAGCTCTCTCCAAAACCTTGCAATCATGCTTGAGAGCCTTCAGCTCCGAGGTAATCCAAGGCTTGGAGGGGTCTCCCTCCCCAATTTACTGAAACCCGGTGGCGCAAGGGTCATAACAGCATCGCTAATCCCGCTTGAGAATGAAGTGACATTGTCCTGAAGGGTGCCCAAGAGGGTAGGGCGTGAGGCCGCCAGGTGACAGCCTAGGAGAGCAGCATCCAGCTTCCTAGCTGTGGGGGTGCGATGGCCCTGAGCTAATAAGCGCTGGCGTGGGGCTCGCCATGAAAAAAATATCGGGAAGTGATCAGACCAAGTGATCGTTACAGAAAAGGGGGTGGTGATGGACAGAGTATCTAAATTAAGCAGAACACTCCTACCCAGTCAAGAGATCAGGGCTTGATCCATCACCGTTTTTTAGCTCACTGCACCATCCCAGCTCAGAACCTGGCTACATGCAAATTAGTCTGTCCCTGGCCCAGTGCATCATGGGAACAGGGCAGACCAAACTACCAAGCCAATTCTTTTACTGGAAAGGAAACAAGCTTCCGGGGACCGGTTTCTGGCATTACAGCCGTCTTCGGCCCGGCGTGCTTGAATCCTGATGGTGCAGTGAGCAAAGGACTCATGTCTGAGCATACCCTTCCACGCTTATGGTGGACAAAACGATTCAGAAAAGGGGGTGGTGATGGACAGAGTATCTGAATTAAGCAGAACACTCCTACCCAGTCAAGAGATCAGGGCTTGATCCATCACCGTTTTTTAGCTCACTGCACCATCCCAGCTCAGAACCTGGCTACATGCAAATTAGTCTGTCCCTGGCCCAGTGCATCATGGGAACAGGGCAGACCAAACTACCAAGCCAATTCTTTTACTGGAAAGGAAACAAGCTTCCGGGGACCGGTTTCTGGCATTACAGCGGTCTTCGGCCCGGCTTGCTTGAATCCTGATGGTGCAGTGAGCAAGGGACTCTTGTCTGAGCATACCCTTCCACGCTTATGGTGGACAAAACGATTCAGAAAAGGGGGTGGTGATGGACAGAGTATCTGAATTAAGCAGAACACTCCTACCCAGTCAAGAGATCAGGGCTTGATCCATCACTGTTTTTTAGCTCACTGCACCATCCCAGCTCAGAACCTGGCTACATGCAAATTAGTCTGTCCCTGGCCCAGTGCATCATGAGAACATGGCAGACCAAACTACCAAGCCAATTCTTTTACTGGAAAGGAAACAAGCTTCCGGGGACCGGTTTCTGACATTACAGCCGTCTTCGGCCCGGCTTGCTTGAATCCTGATGGTGCAGTGAGCAAGGGACTCATGTCTGAGCATACCCTTCCACGCTTATGGTGGACAAAACTATTCAGAAAAGGGGGTGGTGATAGACAGAGTATCTGAATTAAGCAGAACACTCCTACCCAGACAAGAGATCAGGGCTTGATCCATCACCGTTTTTTAGCTCACTGCACCATCCCAGCTCAGAACCTGGCTACATGCAAATTAGTCTGTCCCTGGCCCAGTGCATCATGGGAACAGGGCAGACCAAACTACCAAGCCAATTCTTTTACTGGAAAGGAAACAAGCTTCCGGGGACCGGTTTCTGGCATTACAGCCGTCTTCGGCCCGGCTTGCTTGAATCCTGATGGTGCAGTGAGCAAGGGACTCATGTCTGAGCATACCCTTCCACGCTTATGGTGGACAAAACGATTCAGAAAAGGGGGTGGTGATGGACAGAGTATCTGAATTAAGCAGAACACTCCTACCCAGTCAAGAGATCAGGGCTTGATCCATCACCGTTTTTTAGCTCACTGCACCATCCCAGCTCAGAACCTGGCTACATGCAAATTAGTCTGTCCCTGGCCCAGTGCATCATGGGAACAGGGCAGACCAAACTACCAAGCCAATTCTTTTACTGGAAAGGAAACAAGATTCCGGGGACCGGTTTCTGGCATTACAGCCGTCTTCGGCCCGGCTTGCTTGAATCCTGATGGTGCAATGAGCAAGGGACTCACATCTGAGTATACCCTTCCACGCTTATGGTGGACAAAACTATTCAGAAAAGGGGGTGGTGATGGACAGAGTATCTGAATTAAGCAGAACACTCCTACCCAGTCAAGAGGTCAGGGACAGACTAATTTGCATGTAGCCAGGTTCTGAGCTGGGATGGTGCAGTGAGCTAAAAAACGGTGATGGATCAAGCCCTGATCTGTTGACTGGGTACGAGTGTTCTGTTTAATTCAGATACTCTGTCCATCACCACCCCCTTTTCTGAATCGTTTTGTCCACCATAAGCGTGGAAGGGTATACTCAGATGTGAGTCCCTTACTCACTGCACCATCAGGATTCAAGCAAGCCGGGCCGAAGACGGCTGTCATGCCAGAAACCGGTCCCCGGAAGCTTGTTTCCTTTCCAGTATAAGAATTGGCTTGGTAGTTTGGTCTGCCCTGTTACCATGATGCACTGGGCCAGGGACAGACTAATTTGCATGTAGCCAGGTTCTGAGCTGGGATGGTGCAGTGAGCTAAAAAACGGTGATAGATCAAGCCCTGATCTGTTGACTGGGTACGAGTGTTCTGTTTAATTCAGATACTCTGTCCATCACCACCCCCTTTTCTGAATAGTTTTGTCCACCATAAGCGTGGAAGGGTATACTCAGATGTGAGTCCCTTGCTCACTGCACCATCAGGATTCAAGCAAGCTGGGCCAAAGACGGCTGTAATGCCAGAAACCGGTCCCCAGAAGCTTGTTTCCTTTCCAGTATAAGAATTGGCTTGGTAGTTTGGTCTGCCCTGTTCCCATGATGCACTGGGCCAGGGACAGACTAATTTGCATGTAGCCAGGTTCTGAGCTGGGATGGTGCAGTGAGCTAAAAAACGGTGATGGATCAAGCCCTGATCTGTTGACTGGGTACGAGTGTTCTGTTTAATTCAGATACTCTGTCCATCACCACCCCCTTTTCTGAATTGTTTTGTCCACCATAAGCGCGGAAGGGTATACTCAGATGTGAGTCCCTTGCTCACTGCTTCATCAGGATTCAAGCAAGCCGGGCCGAAGACGGCTGTAATGCCAGAAACCGGTCCCCGGAAGCTTGTTTCCTTTCCAGTATAAGAATTGGCTTGGTAGTTTGGTCTGCCCTGTTCCCATGATGCACTGGGCCAGGGACAGACTAATTTGCATGTAGCCAGGTTCTGAGCTGGTATGGTGCAGTGAGCTAAAAAACGGTGATGGATCAAGCCCGGATCTGTTGACTGGGTACGAGTGTTCTGTTTAATGCAGATACTCTGTCCATCACAACCCCCTTTTCTGAATCAGACCAAGTGATCGGGCAAGGCTTGCTGACTTGCAACGGGAAGTTGGAACAGATAGGATCCAAAATATGACCCCCCTTATGGGTCGGATCCGTCACCCATTGAGAGAGCATTGCCAACTGGAGGTTATCCATAAAGACGGCGGAATCGGTCGAGATGTAAATTGAGATCCCCCAAGAGGAGATAGTTGGAGAACCTTAAGACTCTGTCCGCAATGGCATCCCCACAAGCACCCAGAAATACACCTGCTGAGCCCGGTGGCGGTATATTAAGGAGCCACCTAATGTGAAATGGGAGGAGAGTTGGAGGTTAAAATCCAAATCCTCACAGCCATCCCAAATGGTGGGAGCATCCCACTGAAGAACCCAGTGCTCTATGTACATAATAGCCAGCCCCCCCCTCTCCCAATTGGGCGGTCGGTCCGATGGATTTTGTAACCCGAGGGGGTAGCCAGAGCAACAACAGGGTTAGAGAATGCGAAAACTAGATAGCATTGAGGTTGTGGATGAGCCCTTGTGCTGGCTGCTAAAATGAGTATTACCTGGAGTATATGTTTACCTCTATTTGATACTTTGCTGGACTTTGTAGGCCTAAGGGAAGTGAAACTGCACTTTAAGGCAGATTTCCCCCTAAATGTATGATATAGTGACACAAAAATATGACAAGGACTCCCACTAGACCTATATGCTTTATCTATAGGCTCATTAAAGGTCTATGGACTGCCCTTTGCTAGACATAACAGATCAAACAACTGAATATTTTAATTTTGTCATTTTAATATATTATTAAGTTCATTCATATTTTTTACATAGTATTTTTAGATTTCTATGATTGTACAAAAGTTAAAAACATATTAGAGAAGTCACAAAAAATTCATAAGTGAAAATGTACAATTATTCAGTTGGAAATACATGTCACAATTATTTTAGTACATTATCACAATTAAAAAAAGGTGCATGCATATTGAAACATATGATATATCCCTTGAATCAACCACGCATCCATCCTCACCTCTCATACAACACCACACTGACAATCTCACATCTCATACATAGCCAACCCAGCCCGAAATAGCATACACGATGGAAATCGTGGAGAGAACACTTCAACGGATATCCGCGTTTGTGTTGTTGGCTGGGATTTCACATGTAGAAACAAGGTGGTCCCTGACAAAAAATTGTAATCACTCACCTAATGTGAATCTCGTTATTTAGAGTAAACAAATTATTAAACTGGAAATGGAGATGTATTATTTGCAAAAAACAAGATAAGTACAGCAAACCCAACTCAAACAATACAAAAGGCCACTCAATACTCAGTCTCTTCTTAGTACAATAGCAAATTTATTTACATGTTGATAAAATAGAGAAAAAGGAAGAACTGCAACCAGCAGTGAGAAAAAGGGGGTGAACAAGTGAATTGAAAAGAAAAATAGATTAAAGGACAAAGTTAAGATAATTATGTACAACTAAAAATACAACATTTCAGTTGGACAACCAAAAAGCGGGCCTACCCATACATTAACATCTGTACAATTTGATCATACACAAGGGGGCAGGGACAGGGACAGTGACAATTGAATGGTGTAAGCCTCAAAATGAAGGGAGCCTTGTAGTTGACGTTTCGACCCTGGCGCAAAAAGGGGGGATTCACAACCTCGGCTGCCGGTCTTCTTCAGAACTGGGTTAAAGGGGAAGGGACGGGGGAAACCTAAAATGGAAATATCATACGAATTAGATTGACCAATCATATTTGGCAATTCCTGATTATGTCAAGTAAATAGTGTTGGGTACATTACCGATGGTAAAGTGTAAGGCTCACGTCAATGCGACTGGACGGGCCACCTGCAAAAGACAGAGAAACTAACTGAGTGCCCATCTCCAAAGGCACAGTTAACAGTAGTCTGTCTAGCCTATTAGTAACAGGTAGATTAGAGCAGGACTCACCTAACGATAACTTGTAGGTGGAATTCAAGAATAGATAATAAGGAGCACAAGATAATTTGAAATCCCAGAATTCCCTGATGTGTCGTTCTATGGGAAAAGGAAAATAAACGGGGTGCCATAGGTCAGAAGTTATTAAATTGGCACACAATCGAAAGAACAATGAGCTAAAAAACGATCTAGATCCAGTAGCCAAAACCGTAACTCACCGGTGTTTTCAAGGGTAGTCTGGATGGAGGGTCAATCACTCACACATGTAGTCCTGATAGGGCTCAATTCCGGTCAAAAGGAAGGGTCCCAATGGAGGGGGTCCTATATCGAGAAAAATTCGGACCGGATTAGCAAGACATTCAGGATAACGCCTCTGAGTGTAAATGTGGCGAAAGGGATGTCACACCAGTATTTATCTGGATAATTAATTCAAAGGACCAAATGGAGTGGGGTTCAAAGTACGGCGGGCTCAAGCGGTGTTTGGTCGTAGTTTCCAATGTTTTGGGGGTGTGTCCAAAGTTACACGCTACGTCGATCACGTTAACGTGAGCACTACACCCAGCTATTTTAATAGAGAACTTCCCGGTAGACACAAAAAGAGGACTAGTCCATCTAAAATGACCCAGAGACTACTGATCATCCAAGATGGATTCCGATGGTCGTAGTGATTCGTTCCAGCACTAATTAATTTGGGATACACTTGAACTTGTGAGTTGGTAGCATGACGATTGTTAATACACTGCTATTCGAATCAATTTCGATGGTGGTATTATTGAATAAATTATAAGGACATCGATGTGGGGAAGATCGGTGAAAAATAAAGATCACTCGGATCTCTACCGACATTTTAACACAACAGTTAATGCATTACCTAAGTTGATTATGTGGTACATTTTGCTGAAAATTGTAATATTATTTTTTTCTTGAAGCCATCATAAAAAAGGTATATGTGGATAATCAACAGAGTACAAAAGACACATTGTATGAAAAGTACGTACATTGGACAATCCAATTATACAGTTAAACAGACTAACAAACAATGTGAATTATTACAAAGACAATGATACAGCAACATTGGACGATCCAGTTATACCATTAAATGAACTGACAGATATTGCAAGTGTTACATAAAACAACAGACTAATGCCCAGATGCATCAAGCATTTTTGGAGTCGCAAACGGTGCGATTCCTTAAAATCGTCCGTTTGCGACTCCAAAAATGCTTTTTGATATGCATCATTACTTTTTGTTAAAATTCGCTAATTTTGCGAATTTCTTAAATGCGATTGCATTTAAGGAATCGCAATTGTGCGATTCCTTAAATGGAATGCATCATTGTAAAAAAATTAGCGAATTTTTAAATTGCAAGTGCAAATTACCACGAGTTTGAACCTCGTGGTAATTTGCACAATTGTTTAAAAAAGCACAAAAATTCATTTTTTAAACTGTTAAGTTACAGACACACATGTCCTTAGGACATGTGTGTATGTAACTTACATGTAAAAGTGCATTTCATGGGTGCAGGGGGGGGTCCTTTGGACCCCCCTCTCCACCCTTGAAATGCTTTGTTGAATTCCGATTTTCAAATTGCGAATTCGCAATTCCCATTCATTCCTATGGGCATTTCAGCCCATAGGAATGAATGGGAATTGCGAATTCGCAAGTTGAAACTCGCAATTTTATTGCGATGCGGTAAAAATTGCGATTTTTACCGAATCTCAATAAAATTGCGAAATAAATGATGCATTGCCATTTGCGATTCCTTATTTGCGATTCTTTATTTTTCGCAAATAAGGAATCGCAAATGACAACGTTGATGCATCTACCCATAACAGTGGAGATCTAGATAGTATCAAAGCTATATCAACAATGGGTACATCATAGTGATAAGGATATTCAATATGCATGGCCAATACTATATAAATACAGACAGTTCATCCATTAGGGATCGAAGCCATTTGTCTCATGACTTCCTCCTGCTCATTCAAACCCCTATTTACAACATCAAAGAGGTGCATCCACATACATTCTTGAGTGCTGATGATTTTGGCAAAAATACCTCCCCGGGGGTTCTGTGATACTTGTTCAATTATCCACCATTTCAGACTCTCTGGATGATGGTTAAATTTCACAAAATGTTCCACCAAGGGAGCTCCTTGTACCTTACACCGTACCCTGCTGCAATGCTGCAGAATACGGCTTTTCGGCTTCTGTGTAGTTTGTCCTATATACATGAACCCACAGGGGCAAAGGATGGCATAAATAACCCCCATGGAGTTACAGTTGGTGTGGGTTTGCATCGCGTGAGTGTAGTTATTGTATGTGCATTCCTTAATCTCTACAGCCATAGAGCACGCCTTATAAGATCCACATTTATAGTGGCCCACCTGAGCGGGATGTTCCATAATACTGTCTGTGTTTCCACATGTTTCTTTTTCAACAAGGAATGCACCACATAGTCTCTTACACTGGGATTTCACAACAACCAGGTCAATGCACGTTTCAGTGGAGATTTTGAATTATATCCACCTTTATCAGGACCACCCTTTTATATCTTTAAAGGTTAGTGGTAGGGTAATCATAAAAATAACTGATGTTTCTTTAGGATGCCGATAAGGGCTCACAAGACTGAGAGAGTAAACACTGCATCTCACTCATAGGGCTAAAATACGGTACAATAGTTGAGCCAATAGCCATCTAATTCACAAAGGAGCAAGACTCCAACTCTGAGATAGCTTCAGATTGATCGACTGTATGATGACAGGTAGTACACTTGGTATGGCATTTTCAGCAGTGTGTCTTACTCAGATCAGAGACCCTTAGGGGCACATTCCACATAAGTTGCAGGCGTCAATACCGCAATTGCTCAATGTGACTGCATCCTAAGTCTTGCATGTTGTTCCACATACAGTGACACAGCAGATAAAGCAGTAGCCCCTACTTAATTTACCTATGAGTGCCTGCTAATGTTATAAGGCTTACCCCAGATCAACATTTAACCTTGTATAGTTACCTCAGCACAAGGTTACCTGTGCGCAGCTACCACGCTGTGTACAACGGTAGTCTCAAACAGGCAGCCTGCCACATGTGCACATGGGTGTGCACACATGTTTACATTTAAGCAGCCAATTGCTACTTATCCTTGCTGTGCCGCTGCAGTTTCATCTCAAAAGATGGACACTGGTGATAAACATGTGCAGTCTATTTACTATCTGATTACCATGGGTGAGACCCAAGTAGTAAGACCCACACACAGTAAACGGTCCAAAACGGGGTGATCAAGAAGCATACAAAAGACTTGGCATGCTAAATGAGTGGAACGCATTTGCAACAATATCTTTCATGCTCTGGTAAAAAAAACTTGAATGGTCCAATCGAATCCAGTGAAATCTTCTCCCACATAACTTCACTATTTGTGGTATGCTGTTCTTCATGTGCTGCTCCCAATTCCATACTTGTTGCCAATGTGTAGTGGCAACAAATCACACAGGTGTCTTCTGCTGGTGTTGAAAGACTTTTATTTCTCGGAGCATGGAGTCGTGGCAGCCCAAAGCCAGGAACCACAAACAAACTGACCCCAGATTAAAAGTCAACACTTCAATGTCGAATAACATATTCAATCATTCTAAAAGTAAACACTAGCGCTACCATTACATCAGTTATTGTTAATGGTACCTATAACAGTACCCTAAAGGGTCATCCAGTATCTCATGCTTTCTACTTTTGCTGTACATTACGTTTAAAAAAAAAATCTTATTAATTATTATGGTGTTAGAAACTGGGTTTTTAGTTGGTAAAGGTTTACACCCTGTCCAAGCAGAAGCCACATTCCTAGTCAGGGTAAGCCAGATACACACCAAAAGATATCCTGTGCTCACCCTCTGGGAGCTTGGCACAGAGTATTCAGGCTTTTCTAAAGAGGCAATGTGTAAAGTATTTGTGCAACACACACACACAAACACACAGTAACACAATGAATACACCACAAACAGACTCTATGCAGGTTTAGATAACAGAGAATATTTATATGAGTAAAGCAAGACCAAAACAACAAAAAAGGTTACTTGAGGTCATGCTGGACAGGGGTAAATCCAAAGTTTAAGGCAACCGCAATGGAGGGCAGGCTGCCTAAGAAACTCACGCAGATCCCTTTGAAAAATCCCCTTGGATGAAGCTAAGCGTCAATGCTGAGGGCATGATGCATCAATATTTTCCAAGCAGCCGGGTCACAGTGCCGTCGTCGAGCCGCACAGAGCATTGTCATCGGACTGCAGGCTGCAGAACCACTGTTATTGAAGAGCCTCTGCATCGAAGGGCAATGCGTCAGTTCTGATCAGCACAAAGGAGCGGATGTGTTGGTTCTGTATCAAAACAGCTGCAAGACCCACTTCTCAGGCCCAGGCTTGGAGGGGCACCTCAGGCAAGGGTAGGACTCACAGATGGCAGCATTCAGCAGCACCAGTAGGATTGCAGGAATTGTTTTGTGTGCCTGAGACTTCAGAAAAGAGGAAGCAAACCATTGGAACCACTATGGGTTCAAGTGAGATGGGTTCAGTGCTTGTCCTCAGCAGGGAAGAGATCAGCAGCCAGTAGAACAGCTCAGCAAAGTAGAGAAGCAGTTCCTCAGAGCAGTCAATCCAGGCAAAGTGGATATCCTCACATTTCGGCAGTCTTTACTCCAGCAGAGGTCTTCCCAGGTCCAGTAGTGTACTGATTTGGAGGAGCCCGAGCCCCAGTATTTATACCCAAACATGCCTTTGAAGTGGAGGTGACTTCAAAGCAGCTCCTTGAAGTGCAAAGGTCCCCTTTCAGCCCAACCTTGTCTGCCAGGCTCTCTGTGGGGGGTAACCAGTTCTTTATGTGAGGACAGGACACATCCTATTCATATGTAAGCGTGGGCTCCCTTTCCCCCTGTCTGCCCAGTAAGGATATTAGAATGCAAATGAATGCAGATGAGCTCTCTGTCATACCCACCCTTCCTGTGTTTGTGGCTGTCTAGAGGGAATGCACAAAGTGTATCTGTCACCCAGCCCGGACATGTATTGGAGACAGGCTGCAGGCACACAGAGCAAAGTTAAGAGCAGAGAAACGTCCACTTTCTAAAACTGGCACTTCTAAAATATTAATGTCAAATCCAACTTCACCACTAAAGAGGCTTTGTCATTCCTATTCCAAAAATATGAAACGTGATTTAGCTACTTCTTTCTAAACGGGAATTACAGCTTAAAAGTCTTTTAAGGTGTTCTCAATGCTAGCCAATAAGAGCAGTAGGCCTCACAGTACTGAAAATGTGAGTAGCTGTGTGTCACTACCAGGGCATGTACAACTTAAAAGTACATGTCCATGTCCTACCTGTTACTTACACAGCACCCTGCCCTTAGGGATATCTAAGGCCTACCTTAAGGGTGATGTGTAATAAAAGGAGAGTTTAAGGCTTAGCAAGGGGTTTTAAATGCCAAGTCGAAGTGGCAGTAAACTGCACATACAGGCCCTGTAATGACAAGCCTGAGACGGGTTTAAAAGGCAAAGTGTGTGTGGCAAAACCAGTGCCTCAGGCCCACTAGTAGCATTTACATTACAGGCCCTGGGTATATATTACACCACTTTGCAAGGGACTTATGGGTAAACTAAATATACTAATCAGATATATACCAGCGTCACCACGTTTAGGGGAGAAGCCCATGTACTTTAGCACTGTTTAGCAGTAGTAAATTGCTCAGAGTACTAAAGCCAACAAAGAGAAGGCCATAAAAAGAGGAGGAGAAAGGCAAAACATTTGAGGTGACCCTTGAGAAAGGGCCATTTTCCAACATATGTTCTTTTATTTAATTTTTTTATATATTTGTCTTCCAATATTTCAATAGTGAAGCACTTATTGATACAATTGCTGTAATCCTGTCTCAACATTGTGGCAGGTGCTTTAATATAAGAAAATAAACCCATAAGCATACACTCATAATCTTATATGTTTTTGATGTATTGATCTACTTATATATGGATATAGATTGCTGGGTAAGTGAATTATAAAAATTTGATTGGTCACTATTGCTTAATGCAAGACTGTAAATATTGTGTATATACTGTCAATAATGTGGGCATTACCTGCATGTCACTATTCCTTGCCTCAGTCACACCACTATGAGGAGTAGCAAGGCAGAAGAGTCCGGCCAGTGGGAACCTTCCTAAAAACATACCACCAGAGCTGGAGCTGCATCAACACCAGGTACTTTTATACCTGAGAAAATGAACGTTCACACCTGGACAGTCCAAGCAGGCACATTGCCTTCTGGCTACGATACGAAGCCAGATTCCAACTTAGAATGGCATGTATCACCCACAAAGCGCTCCACTACAAAACACAAAGATACCTGGCCCAGAAGATCGAGTTATCTGGAGGAGGCAGACCAGCTAAAGGAGCTGCTGCTGAGACCACCCATCTTCCGGAAGAAGAAAACATATGACAGAGCTTTCTCCGGGGCAGCTCCCAGAATATGGAACTCACTCCCTTCAAATATTAGGAAAATTACAAACACTGCAACATTCAAGAGGGAAGCTAAGATCTTCCTAATGAGTACATTCCTTACATAGGCAAAAAAGACATCACTGCCACCGCGACATAGATGTTTCCAAAACTGAACAACAAATGTAAGAAAAGAGAAAGTCACCAGCTATACTGGGGATAACCTAGCGGTGCTATACCTACCCAGAATTTGGATGAAGAATGCACAGATAAAGACAATTCGGAACTATTGTTACTGGAGTACAGTATACAGTACAGTAGGCAAGTTGAATTACTTTTATGGTAACATTGAAGATAGACATAGACAGGAATTATACAGATATATGTAAATTCTGATGTCATGTAGTAGTCTAAATATACGTCATTGTACTTATTGTATGCTAATACTTTATAGATGTATACCTAACCTACCTCATATCATTGTGAAACGTTTACTATATAGCTCTATACCTAACCTACCTCATTCACTGAATGGTTATGCTATGCAAGATGTACCTCTAATCTACGTCCTGTATCTGTGAAGCGCTCTGATACCCAAGGGTTATGTTCGCGCTATATAAAACTTTCTAAATAAATAAATGCTAGAACCATAACCCTACCAACTGGGTGGAACACCGAGGGACAAAAGAGCCTTGCGAGACATATGATTCACCTAACCCAGGCCCTCTACTCCAGACAGACAAACACAATGAAGTCTCCCCAGGCTAGTATCTAATCAAATACTCCCATGCTGCTGCTTCCATGCAGTGTCCTCAGACACTTCCAAAGTGATTATTGCTCAGATGTAAAAGTCATAGGTAAGAGCTCAGCAGTCACCTCAGTCACCTCAGACCCTAGAACCTTGTCCCTCCAGAGACAAAAAAAACAGAAGGATACTGGGAGTGTCAACCTTCTTTTGGCAATCACCAACTGGGTGGGCTAGCACTCTCAGCATTTTAGACTCTGTAATTCCTGCTAGAATATGGAACCATCTCATTTGTTTATAACTAGTTTGAGGAAGAGGGGTGTTGAGGTAATTTGGCTCTGAACCCATGATTATTCCCTGACAAATTACTTCAAGTTTTACGAAGATGAATTTGCTCCCTATTCTAACTTTCACAGGCTGAATGGAGGAAAACATGTTTTTTGAATGTGTCACAAAGCAAAACAGAATATGCATGCAAAACTGATAATGTGGAGGTAAAATAGCCCTGGAGAAAAATTCACGAAGTGAGGTGCCGTGGGTTTACTATTTTACTGCAGATTACACAACAATCTTTCTCTGTTACTATGAGAAATTGGGTTATTGCTTGAGGGAGGTGAAACCCTTCTCAAAAAACACCTAAAGTTCTCATCAGGGTGAACCACAAAAGTCACTAAATTAACCTGTACTTAACCCTCTTGTAGTTTGGCACAAAAGAAGTCAGGCTTAACTTAGAGGCAATGTGTAAAGTATTTATGCAGCACTTAAAAAGTAGTAAATTGAAAAACCACACAAGAAAAATCCCACACTAATTTAGAAACACAGAGTAGAATTTTATAAAATATTTGATCCCAAAACAAAAACGATCCAGTCAGTAGAACCGAAGATATTCTTTTTAAAAGATTTAAGGAAAGTATAGCAAAAAGCGCCATTCTTGGTTATCTGGTTGTGCGAGACAGGGTAAAAGTTCCAAGTTCAGGCTGGCCATGATGGAACACAAACCAAATACAGGCACCAGGTTGGTCCAGGTGCAAAAGTTACTTTTTCAAAGACCGGCACAAAGAGTCCAGTTCGCGGTGAAGGAGGCAGTGAGGAGCAGCGAAAGCGTCGCTGATGGTTGTTGTGGTTGGGCGAAGAGCGAGCCGAGTGTCACGTACGATCGTCGCTGTAGAGTGAAGATCCTGATGGGCATCAGGGACTGTCATTGCGGTAGCTTCGTGTTGATGGTCACGGCAGGCTGTTGTAACTGTAGCACGAAGTGCAGATCACACATTGCCAGTCGTTGTTGGCAGTCGGAGTAATGCAAAGTGTCTGGTTCACTGGACTGACGCATTGGTGGTCAGCATGGGCAGCAAGATTTTGGCACGAATGGGACTCTTCACAGTCGCAAAGAGCCCAACACTTCAAGATTTCTCTTTTTCTTCCAGGATGAGTTCAACTGATGCCACACCAAGGGTCCAGGACCTTCAACTCAGGGCTCAAAGACAAGGAAACTCGCAAGGCAGTTTGCTCACACGGGAGACTTGGGAATCCTAAAAAGAATTGGATAATAGAATGGTAAACCATCCCTCGTCAAACTACTCCAACTGAAAATTAAATGACAAGAGCTTTGCTTCAACTAGAGTTATTCAAAACCCCAAAAAGGAAAATGGGAAATGCAAGTACACGTTGAAAAAGAATTCAGTTCATGGTCCTGAGGAGAACCCTTAGTGGTTGGTTTTAAAATGCATTGACACCTCCAGAATTAGGGAGTTGTTCAAAAGAATTCAGGGCAATAAGGGAACCTGTTGAAAACTGGAAAAATAATTCAGGTCCCCATTGCAAAAGCCCATCTAAAGGCAGTGTTTCCAACCCCTGATCATTGTATAGGAGTATAGAGCGCAGTGAAAAAGGTTTACTCCTATATCATTTTAATTGAGAACTGGGGCATTATAACTCTGCCATCAATCATGAGATGGTGTTTGTAAAGAAAAACTGTGTTTTTGCTTATTATTTTGTTATATTTTTTGTTTGTTGTAAAGGTTTTGTGTTCTACAAGCATGTTTAATATAGTGGTGATCTAAAAAATGTTTCAGCTATACAATTGGTGTAGGGTTCAAAGGTTTATGACATGTTATGTTAAGAAATGTAAGTTACTTTTTGAAAAAGGTATAAAATTAATGTGTGGCCATGCAAATTGATTTTCGTGCCCACTATGAGGAATTAAATGAGTCTATAACCAGTGTTAGGAAAGGTTTATTTTGGTGTATGTTTTAATTAATATCCTTAGGCAGGTTATTCTGAGACCCCCTGAGAAAGGATGTTTTGGGATGCAACCTATTAATACATAGGTTGCATCACAAAAGCAAACACTGGTTTCAAAACGTTGATGTACAATTTGTTACCATTTTTGGTGACAAGTCTCATAGGGTCAGATGTACGCAGGTAAATGTTTACTATTAACAAATAGCGAATGTGAGGTGTTGTCTCCCTGGGGGTCCTCACTTACCTGTCCTTCACCTTGTCGTCCTCCAGATGAACTCCCTCAGCATTGCGGGACCTGGAAGGAAAAAAAAGAAAGGTCACCCAGACTCTCAACATGGTAACGCAAGCAGTAAAAGGGGGGTATCTCTTTAAACAGGCCAATCAGAGGAAGACTGCGAGGAGAAAGCGGAACCACGAACACCAGAAGGGAAGAGAAGGAATAAGGACGCCAACGCATTTGGAATCAAGACAGAGCCCGACGAGGAAGAAGGCACTGCTGCTCGTATTACTGCCGGGAAGAGGAAGAGCCCAACTCTACATGATACCACCACAGAAGCTGCCAAAGATGAGAATGACCTCATCGAGGAGAAGAAGAAGATGAATCCGGTATGGAGGAGTGGTAGATTGCCACAGAGGACGCTGGTCAGCAGCCGCAACTCTGGAGAGCTGTGGCGTAGCGAGTGAGTACCCAGGGCAAAAATTGTTGGTTTTACCCAGATGAGGCGAGGGAGGAAGGTTTGGGAGGGAATAAGAGACACGGGTGGTGTTGGTGAAGGGTCGAGTGGTCTAGCCCGTGCTATCCACCTATAAAAAAGGAATCTTCTCAAAATAAAAGAATGCAGGCATAATAGAACTACAAATCTCAGCTAGCATTGGGATGAAATATAGAAAAGGATAGTTAAATCCATATAATTTGTCTTACAAAATAGGACTAGGACAAGTGTGTGAATCTAATGCCTGATTTAGACCTTTCTATCTTTAAAACCCTTAATATCCCAAGGATTAGAACTATCTCTTTCTCTCTTTATCTGTCACCTACTGAAGAGAGAAACCAAGAGGAGAACTTATTATTTACCAACATCAAGAGAATATTGACAGCTAGTGCAGTCACTGTATCTCTGAAATGTTTTTCACTGGGACATGCCCCTTTTCCCACTTACCCACCAAAGTTGTTGGTGATGGAATATCACTGTTTTGTCCCACAAATAGCTACTTACCGCTCATTTCTTTTTCGTCTAGGATCCGGGGAGTTCAGCCATGCCTGAAGACCTAGACAGAAAAAGAGTTGAAGATGAAAATGGACTAATATGTCTAGTCTTGATTCAAATAGCTGACCAAGTTTGCGTTCACAAGGTCTAAGCGCCCATCACTCTTTGCTTCCGGTCCCGTGAATCCTGCAGTCATGACGAAACACGTAGACTGTGACTGTTAAGAATTTATGATTACTTATGATTATAAAGAACTGATGGATTAATCTACAACTTAATGAAGAATATAAAAATGATTGAATGAACTTTTAAGAATAAAAACTTTTCAACATTGAAAGATATTTGGAGATCATTGGCCTGTAGATTGGATTACTTGTTATAATGTAAAATAATTGATGGCTAAATGTGATACATGATTTATACGCTCCTTTCGTTGTATATATGTTCATTATTGAGTGGTTTTATAGCGGGGGATCACTGAGAGTTGAGCGTAGGGATAGATGTGACTAGATCAGAACTGTTGAGCTAGTCCGCACAGAGTTTTAAAACCTTGACTGCTGTGGGTACTGATTAGAAGACGAAAATGGATTAATATGCAGATAAGATAAGAAGATAATTTCATTTACACTTATGCATATTGATATCGCATTTAAATCTGAATAAAGGACATCATTGTGAAACACATCAAGCTTCTCACCTATACATTCGGCCCAGTCTCCCACAGCGAATGTTTACAATTCACTGGTTGGTAATTGCAAACACCCATGTACAAATGTGTGTTTTACACATTTTGCGATTCCCACTGGGTTGCAAATAGACCTAATTCATGGATATTAATGAGGTAGGTCTCGTTTTGCGACCCATTGGGAATTGCAAAAATCACAGGGATGATGGCATGCTGGAGTCAGCAGACAACCATGTCTGTAATTGCTTTTCAATAAAGCAATTTTTTTTAAATGCAGCTCGTTTTCCTCAAAGGACAACAGGATGAATTTCAAAAAGAAAAATGAAAAGTTTCCTTTCATTTTATAGGAGTAGGCAGTGGTCCAAAGGACCAATGCCTGATCTTTAAAAATGTTTTTACAAACATTCACAACTCTCTTGGGGGCGTCTTCCCATTTGCGATTGGGTTACCACCTATTTGAAGTTGGAGGTAAAATGCAAATGTTTTGCGACCGCAGTTCGATTTCAAAACATTCACACATACCACTGTGATTTGGTATTAGAAAGGGATGCCCTAAACACGCACCTTCCTAATGCCGAATTGCAAAACCAAATTGCAATTCGGTAACAGGTTACCAAATCACAAATTGGACCTAGGTACATTAAAAATGCCTTACCTTTTGACTCTGCAATTCAGGCCATTTTGCGGACAAAAAAAGCTTTGTACATCTGTCTCCAAGTGCATTGGGGCCATAGTTGCTTATATAATGAAAATCCGGTACTGTATCATGTAATGTATGTGCTGAATCTTGTTTACAGCTCTTGTGATTACCCATGCACTACCTCTAAATGTATCTGGAGCACTCAAATGCCGGAATCAAAAACCACACAACCGAAGCACAAAAGCCTTACTGTAGGCACACACCTTGCATGACCTGATGCCTGCACACAACCGCATGCAAGAGCACTTCCCGTCTAGGTGGTGGTAATACAGCTTGCTTGCTGAAGCACAGATAATGTAGGACAATTGTTCACGTCTAAACAGTTGCTTTTATGAAGCAGTAATAGATGTACAGTGCTATACCCCTTACTGACATGTTCTATTACTGCTACTTCAAGCCAAAAACTATTACAGCACAAAATTTAGTTAGGAATGATTTTACAACCGCTGGCCTATTACATTTTTAAGAACTGGGGCACTAGATCAGAAAGACTAAAATGGCATTATGGCAATGTGTTCAGCTTTACTGTGGCATCTGTAATCTGCAGCGGAGGATGTAATTTAACTTGCAATTTCACCCTGTCTGTATCCGCCATTGATCCAGTCTCTCAACCCCCAATGTGAAACATTCGCAGACAATGATTAATCTACTGGGCTTTTTATATAGTTTTGCTTTTATATCGCTTAGCACAACGGGAGGAATACGAACGAAAAAAGGTGGATATAATTATAAAAGTGAACAGACTGAAAAAGTGCAGATATTGTATTTCATAACACTGCTATGCATTTTACATTTTGAGTTTTTAATATTTGTCAGAGAATGAGTGAAAAGGTAAAGATCCACAGGCAGTTTGAGCTCTGGCACCATGCTGAAACATATTAAACTATTTAATTTAATCTAAGTTTGCCATACCATTGGAAATATTCTTGAATTTAAAGATCCCGCCTGCCCGCTCCAGTGCATGATTTTCAGGTAATATGGGCAAGTGCTCAATTAGACCTTTAGACAACAGCATTTTTCTTTTTTGGCAGCCAATGTTATCACTTCAGTGGCAATTTTACCTGGTAACAGTTGACTATTTCATCAATATTTTGGTTGTATGCCTCCATACCAGTAGAAGTTTCGTTTTTTTGTGGTGTGCACCTTGAATGTCGAAGCGGAATATTGATGGGACACAAAATCTAAATATTGAAAAAAAATCGACTTTTCTATACCTAACTCCACATATATGTACCTATGCACAGAGCACTCCACTGGTAATTCAAAGCAACCCTGGCAATTTTGTCAAAGTGGCACCCCACCCCCAGAGGAGGGGGGGCAAGTTTCAAGCAATACTTCTTAACAAAACCGGCCCCCAGCACTGCTGCTTTTGCTACTTAAGGCCGATATTGCAGCATCACTGCAAATCCGGCCCAAGTAACAAAGCCCTCCCCCAACGCTCTAAAACCGGCCTCCTGGGCAAACGCCTGATGCCCGCTATGGCCAATCCGGCCGTGCCTATGCAGTGCATAAATGTTCAAGGTACATAGATGTGGAGTTAGGAATTGTAAATATATTCTTCCATATTTGTATTTACCTTTCAGTATTGTGCCCCTCTATAGTCTGTCCTTGATATTCTTGTACCATGATAGTCTGGGAGTCGATATTCAGTAGTACAATCATTTGGCTGGTTAGGATCACCTCAGTGGACTATGTAGCAGTAGTTCAGTGTTACCAGTAAAATGAACCAGGTACTTGTCACTTTCTGGATTAAGTTCAGGATGAGCATCATATTTTTTGATGTTTGATCTCAAGCATAGTTGTTGCAGCTGTCTTTGTTTCATTTGAAACTCAAAAGACAGATCTTTGTGAAGCAAAGACTGATGGTGTCTGACAGTGGGTACATTGGTGTTTTGAAGGCCCAAGGACTCGGATCATTGGAGCAAAGGTCTGTCTCTGTATCACTGTTTCTACCACTCCATTGGTGGGAAGCCAACGGCAATTCATGAAATTGTCAACGCTTGCTGGGCATCCACACTATAATGGTCATAAAGGAAACATATTTACATGTTTTCAGTATACATTTGAAACTTGACATGGTATATCCTAATCGGAAGAATTTACAAGCATATGTAAATCTTCAATGCTGATAAAGCTGTGTTTTATAAACTCTATAGGTTAGTGAAGCACAATCAGATGTGAAGACTCCTAATCTGGTCTCTGGGTGGATACAATTTCAGACCAACAGCAGCGACTATTCCTGGATATCAGCAAATGGGAGTCAAAGCCTTCAAGGGGAATCCTCCTGTGTTCTGGCTTTAGCTTGACTGGGTTGAGGCAATGGATTATGGGTGAGGGTTGTATGAATGGGTCATGGGGCTTCCTGGAGGGCAGAGATTTTAGACAGCAAGTCACTGAGGGCAGGTCTGTCTATAACCATTGGACTACTTAAAGGCAATTACTCAGAGTCTGGGATAGACAAGCCACCATAGATTGGCATAGACTGGTCTCTATCTATTCAGGAGTGGGAGAGCTTTATGTTATGATCATGACCTATGAAGATCTGACTGTTGTTGAAATATCTGGTGTCAGACTCTGATGGTTAATTAGGTAATGCTGGGGGGTTGTGGAGGTTACGAGGTGGCAAGATGGCCGCATCATTGCAATCACTAGTTGTGTTTTAACTCTCATTGGTATTGTCTTTATCCATAAGAGAAACGTTTAGCATTTTGACTGTGTCCAATAGTGTAGTTTAGGTGCGAAAGTTAATGCCAGAGTATTGGCTCATTATCATTCCATTAAGTATAGGTTTATGTGAATGCCACATTCCTGACTTTAGTAACCCGTGATGGTCACTATTGCTAATAAGAAATGTTAATATTTCTTGAGACCTAGAAAAAGGAACAGAGCATGTTGGTCCAGGCGGATATCTCATTTGTGAAAAATAGTTGGTCTGTTTTAACAGTGCCAATGTTGAGACTGTAATACTGAGAACTCATTAATTTAATTTAAATTTAATTTAATTGTGGGTTTATATAGCGCTTGCATCGACTCCCGGAGGAGTATCTCCGCGCTTCGACCGCTGGGGAACCCGTCATGGCTCACCCTGAGAGATGGTCCCTAATGGGTATCTCTAAGGTGCGACCAAGCATCCCGGGCGGTCTGGGGGGGCCGTTGTGAAGATGAGGCAAGCTAATGCCCAGAGTTGCCGAGTGTGGTCCCTGACTGGAGTAGGCACCGAGGCGAGAATTATCGAGCCCGCTGACCCTGGTCCACGACCCTGCCGCGTCGGGAATCGAACCCTGGTCCCGGGCCGTCCTCTGCTTACGGGTCTGCCGCCTCTAACCAGTGAGCCACACCACACAGAGTTTCGGGTTTGCAGTCAATACTCAGAGCTTATGATATTTCAAAGCAGTTTGGAGAATTCATGAAGAGAGAAGATATCTGGAGTGTTGTCAAAATTCTCTTGTCTGATACTGTAGGCCAATCTCTTGCTTTTGGGTGGACTGGCTATGTTTCAGTTTGTTTGGGTGACTAAATTTCAAAATCGAATGAACAAATCACAATGGATCAAATTACCTGACGTAGCAAGTCACAAAAGGGCATATGACAGAGGAACATATTACAGAGGAGATGCTCATATGGAGGTGCAAATCACATTAAGCACATCAGGCACATCACATGAAGGAGCAAATAACATTAAGCAAAAATACAATAGACAAATCACAATGGAGCACAGCAAATGGAGCAGCAAATCATATGAAGCAAAATCACAATGGGAAAAAATCACAGACAAGCAAATTACAATGGAGCAACTCACAGTGGAAGAAATTACAAGGGGGAAAATCACATAAAGCAGCAAGGACTTTGGTTTTGTCTGTGTTGAGCTGGAGGCAGTTTTATATCCAGGCAGCAACGTTGCTCATGCAGTTGGAGATGTTTGTTTTGTCAGTGCTGGTTAAGTCAGTAAGGGAGAGGATGAGCTGTGTGTCATCGGCATAGGCTACTATATTGATGCCGTGGGCTCTGACGATGTCCGCAAGGGGCGTCATGAATACGTTGAAGAGTGTTGGGCTAAGCGACGATCCTTGAGGGATTCCACAGAGGAGTTTCTTGGGTTCTGAGGTTTAGGGGGGGAGTCTAAGTCATTGAGTTATTTCCATGAGGAAGGAGAATATCCACTTCATGGCCAGTACACAGATACCCACATGCTGTAGCTTTCTGATAAGGGATTTGTGGAAGACTGTATCAAAAGCTGCAAAGGAGTTAAGGAGGATGAGTGCGTCCCTTTCTCCTCAGTCAAGGTTGCTTCTGAAGTCATTGGTTGCCACAATGAGGACTGTCTCTATTCTGTGGTTGGTGTGAAAGACCTGATTTAGAACTGTCTAGGAGTTGAAGGAGTTCTAGGTGGTCTTTGAGTTGGGTATTGATGGCTTTCTCAATGTCTTTAGCTGGAAAAGGCAAGAGCAAGATGGGTCTATAGCTGCTGAGGGTGTTTGGGTCTTGACTTCTTCATTTTTCCAGCAAGACAGGAAAGTGGTGGTGGTTATGGAGGTGTTGATGATAGCAGTGAGAGCAGGGGAGATAATGGTTCTTCCAAGGTTGTATATGAGATGGGGGCATGGATCTGAGGGGGCTCCTGAGTGGATGGTATTCATCAGGGCTGTGGTTTCTTCATTCGAGAGGGTCTTCCAGTTGCTCAGCTGCTGTTTGGCAATGAGGAGGTGTGCAGCTGGTCGGGTAACTTCGTATCGGTATGCTTTGGGTTGAATGTGCTGTAGATCTTGGCAATCATCATTTCAAAGAAGGGTGAGCGGTCATTGCAGAGTTCGCGGGATGGGATGATGTTGTTGTTGGCAGCTGCAGGATTGGAGAACTCCTTGACGATGATGAAGAGTTCTTTGCCCTTGTTGGAGATGGCTTCAAGTTTGAGAGTTAGGGCCTTTTTCTTTGTGCCTCGTAGTTGTTGTTGGTAGAGGGTGACAGTGCCTTTGTATGTGGATCTTGCAGTGGTATTTTGCAGAGTCTCCATTTTCTCTCAAGTAGTTTGCAATGGCGCTTGCACTCTCTGAGGTCGTTTGTGTACCAGCTGGGTCATTTGTTTTTGTTGTAGGTATTGTTTCTGGGGGGAGCAGTGCAGTTGGTGCAGTCAGTGAACCATTTATTGAAGAGCTTGGTATCAAGGTTTACGGTGTGGTTGGCTAGGCTTTCCTGTAGGGTCTTGGTCCAGTTTTCTTCAGATATTTTGACTAGTGTCTTGATGGTGCTTTGGGGTTTTCCGATGGCATGGCTTGGTGGGCGGGGATATTGAAATGCATATTGTAGTGGTCAGACCATGTGGGCAGGGTAATGTGGGTGATAATGACCCTGTTGTTGGAGGAGAAAATAGAGCCGAAAGTGTGGTCTACTTTGTGGGTAGGTCCTTGGATGATCTGGGTGAGTCCGAGGTTGCTGAGGCTGCTGTGGGGAGCTGTGGAATTAGAGTCTTTTGTGTCTTTCAGGTGGAAATTGAGGTCTCTGAGGAGGATACAGTTAGATGATGGAGTAGAGAGCAATAAAGTCTGTGATGTGGTTATAGAATTCCACTCATGGGCCTGGGTGTGGTGGGCGAGCGTTTCCTTAAAAGTATGTTCCAAAATGGCCCTCTCTGAAGGGTCACCCCAAACTTTTTGCCTTTCTCCTCCCATTTTTCTGGCCTTCTTTGTGTTGGCTTTAGGACTCTGAGCTCTTTATCACTGCTGACCAGTTGTAAAGTGCATGTGCTCTCTCCTCTAAATATGGTATGATTGGTTTACCCCTGCTTGGCGTAATTAATTTACATGTAAGTCCCTTGTAAATTGGTATACCATATACCCAGGGCCTGTAAATTAAGGGACACTAGATATGCGAGGAACATCAAACAGAAGTGACGGGTCTAAGGAAGAAATCCACCTTTTGCCCAGCCGGCTCAAAGATTCCTAAAGAGATTCTGACGTTTTAACGTACAGTTCTATCAGGAATATCAGCACTAGAAAAGAAGAGGAACTTTGTCAAATTTAATCTCGCTAAAGCTGAGAAAGAGGCTTTGACCACCTTAAAAAATGACAAAAACATAGTAGTCAAACAAGCAGACAAGGGGGGAGCAGTGGTTATTTGGGACATTAATAAATATAAAACGGAAGCACTTCGACAACTGGATGACAATTCATGCTATAGACGCATCACAAAGAATCCCACACTCGAAATTCAGAGTGAATTATTTTCAGTAATCCAGAAAGGATTTGATCTAGGATTCATTGGACCGAAGGAATTTACTTTTTTACAGAATAAGAATCCACGTACTCCAGTTTTTTATTTATTACCTAAGATCCATAAGGATGAAGTAAACCCACCAGGACGCCCCATAGTCTCTGGGTGTGAGTCCCTATTAGAACCAGTGGCTAAGTACATTGAATTTTTCCTGAAACCTTTTATTGAAGAGATTCCAGCACATCTTCAAGACACCACGGCTTTCCTCCAAAGAATCAGCACAGTACCTTTTGAACAAAGTTCCCAGCTTTTAGTAACGCTAGACGTCGTGTCATTATACACGCAGATTCCTCAAGATCAGGCCCTTGAGACACTAGCATGGTTCTTAGAGACACGTGTCAGACCTTGCCAAGTACCTTCTGATTTCATTTTACAGCTGGCATCCTTCGCACTAAGAAAGAACTTTTTCACTTTTGACTCCGACTACTTCCTTCAGGTGAAGGGAGTAGCCATGGGGTGTCCATTTGCCCCAGAACTAGCGATCATGTTCATGGGCCTCTACGAGAAGAAATTTATTTACAATGATAATCCCTACAGTCATCAGATCTCGCATTACATGCGTTATATTGATGACGTCTTTTTTATCTGGACTGGGACCACAGAAACCCTTGATGGGTTTGTTGAATGGCTCAATGGGCGCTCAAGCGACATAAAATTTAATTGTACATCGTCCAGCCAATCAATCACATTTTTGGACGTTAAAGTTGTCCCTCATAACGGTAACCTGGCAACAACTTTATTTAGAAAATCAACCGATAGGAACAAGGCATTGCTGTTCACCAGCAACCATCCACGAAATTTGAGACAGAATTTACCATTCGGACAATTCCTGAGGATCCGAAGGAATTGTTCAGGAAAAGAAGACTATTTCGACCATGCCAATTCACTCATGGAGAGGCTTCTCCAAAGAGGATATCCCAGAAAACTCCTTAAGCAATCCCTGAAGCGAGCATGGTGGACGCCCCGCGAAACACTAATGCTTAAGAAAGCCAAGGTTGAGCAAAATCGAGTGGTATGTGTATCAACCTTTTGTCCTGCTGCCAATCAACTCAAGAGACTGATAAATCTGAATTGGCATCTAGTAAAAGACCTGCATGAGGACTTGAGGAATCCACCATTGTTTGCATTTAAGAAGGAGAAGAGCGTGGCGAACCATATCGTGAGGGCAGCCCTACCCAGTAAACAATCACCAACTCTGAGAAGCCTATTTGGCTTCCCCCAGACTAAAGGACATCACAAATGTGGCACTTGCATTTGTTGTCATGACACCATGGAAGAAACAGTATTTTCCTTTAACAACATCCACTGGAAGCATGAAGCATTCACTAATTGCAAAACAAGGAATGTAGTTTACGCGATCTTATGCCCCTGCCCTAAACTATACATTGGAAAAACATCCCAAGAGGTCAGACAACGTATCACGCAGCATAAATCTAGACTGCGCAGAGAAGTTGAGAATGCGCCATTGGTACACCACTGGGTGACGAAGAAACATGATAAAGATAACTTCAAATGGACCGTCCTGTCCAAAATTGAAAAAGATCCGAGAGGAGGAAATTTGGAATTAAGACTAAACCAAAGAGAGGCACTTTTGATCATGAAATATGACACAGCAGTCAATGGATTGAACGAAATTTCGGAAATTTATAAAACTTTTCCTTGATACTGCCCACAGGACTTCATCTCCCAGAATTCTCATTGGTACATTTTGGATGAAACTACAACTCCCTACACCCCGTGGGAGGCGTCCTTTCTCTTTAGTCAGACGACAGCACGGCTTCAGTAACCTGCAATTTACCGCTGTGTGAGGAGCGAGGACGTTGGAAACACTGTTCTGAGAGTTCGAGATTGCTTTCACGGTAAGCGAACACCGGGACGCTCTAGCGCGATTTTCAAGCGGCTGACCACGCGCTTTCCCCCGTATGCCGGATTTTAAACGTACACTTTCACCTTTTATCTCCAGAGGCGCCGGATCCACAATTTCTACGGACCGAGCGTTTCCAAACTGACCAGCATTGGTTGAGCGCACACGCGCTGCACACAAGGTGAGCACACTCAACCTCCCTCTGATCTCATTAGCTCCGCTCCAGTTTAGACACAGCTAGACTGTTGAGACTCTGTATGATCGAGTGTATGTGTTCTTTCTCGCAGCACTTCTTCGCTCCCCTATGCTGGGAATACATCGGCTTTCCTATACTACTTGAGGAGCTTTGACCCACATATTAAAGTAGGCTGAGTTTAGCGGTACATCGGTTGAGACGGTGATCTCTCAGGTTTGGTGTAGTGATTGTTGCTTTCCTCTTCCCACTTTTAGTAACACTGTGGTCCTGAAGAGAACCCGTGAAAGGATAGGGTTCGAAACGCGTCGACCTGACCCGGTCCCGTGTCATCACTTTTGTCATAGTTGTGCCATTCAATTGATGGATTATTACTCTTTCTAAAAAACTGAAAAAAAGTTTTACTATTGTTTGAAATTCACAATTGTTATTATTATTTTTCTTGCATTATCACAAACTGTGTTATGATGATGGGACCAGTATGAATGTTGTTTGTATGTCTGGATGGCCAAGAATGTGTTGAATGTGAGTTTGAGTGAATTATGTACATACCTAAGTCTATTTCTTCCTGTTTGTTTGTAAATGTCTAGTATTTTCCTTCACAATTTTTGTATTCTCATGCCATAAAAAACAAGCAAAAGACTAAAAAGCAAAATAGTCTGCAAAAGAATTAAAAGAAACGTTGCAATTTCTAAAGCCATTGTTCATGATTATTGCTCATGCACATTTATCAAAGTATTATTCCGAAATAAACTGCTCAGCATAGGCAGGTGTGTTGTTTTTCTAACTAGTGTGCCTGCAGCACTGATTGTGCCACTCAAACAGTTCGCCTTTCAAACCTGTCTCAAGCCTGCCATTGCAGGGCATGTGTATGTAGTTTACTGCCACTTCGACTTGGCATTTAAAACTGCTTGCCAAGCCTTAAACTCCCCTTCAATTAAACAAACCTCGCCACTAGGGTAGACCCTAGGTAGCCCACAGGGCAGGGTGCTGTGTAAGTAAATGTTTTGCATATCCTGGTAGTGAAAAACACCCAAATTAGTTTTTCTTCCTCTTATAGGTTAGCATTGGGAATTCCTTACAATACTTTTAAGCTGTAATTTCTGATTAGAAAAGAGTATTTGCATCATGTTTAATATCTTTGGAATGATGGTGAGCAATCCTCTTTAGTCGTAAAGTTGGATTTGACATTACCATTTTAGAAATGCCACTTTTAAAAAGTATACATTTCTCTGCTCTTACTGCTCTGTGTGCCTTGCAGCCTGTCTCCAGTGTACGTCTGGGATCAGTGACAGCTACACTTTGTGCATTTCCTCTAGACAGTCACAAACACAGGAAGGGTGGGTGTGACAGAGAACTCATCTACATTCATCTATATTCGGATAGCTCTCCTGGGCAGGAAGAGGGAGGGGGAGCTGACACTTAACACCTGAATATACAGTGTCATGTGTCCCACACTGTGAGAAGTTGGCCTAATATAAGCAGCCTTCAGGCTAAACTCAAGAGAGCATGTGAAGCCAGCTGTTTTACCAATCACAATCCTGTAATATCAAATGAAAGGACACCACACAAGTTATATATTATAAAAATATATGTATTTATTCTCAGAATAATCCTCTAGACTCTTTATGAGTACAGAAGCACAAGCGTTTAAACAAAAGCACAGTAAAACATATGAAAGTTGCACAATTATGGATGAGGCCAGGGACCACGCAACCCATATACTAAATAAGTGGTATAAGTATCACTAATCGAACAGTGGTCAGGCCTAGGGCCTGGGGAATCGCTGGGACTAATCGGGACTAGCAATATTGAAGTCTGGAAAAGCCCGCGGGAATCGGGTGCAGCGCTGAGAGCACACACATGCACCAATGCAAAGTCAATGGTGCGTAAAAGTTAATGAGTTACTGTTTTAAAAGTCTTCCGACTGGACTAGAAGTACAAAACTTTAGACTTAGACACTAGAGGTGTATACCACTACAGGAACACCGGTGTTCAAGAGTTACCTCACCCACAGGAAGAGGGTGCACAGGTGCAAAGTCGTGTCGGCTTTCGTCGTGTAGATCTATGGAGCCTGTAGATGAAGATGCTGCAGGCGGCCAGAAGAGAAGAGTCCGGTGCGATCCAAGGGAGGATCGAAGATGTAGAGAACCTGAAAGCAGAGAGGACAGAGTCTGGGTCACTCAGCAGTGACCAGGGTGGAACCAGGAAGGAACCAGGCAATGTCGGGCGCAATCAGGTGGATGTTGTGAAGCTTGTCTCCGCTGCCACGTGGACTCTGGGGCACCGAGGATGTCCAGGAGTGGATCACGAGCTGTCCCACAAAGGCTCTCGCAGTCTGCGATGTCACCTTCCGGATTGGAGCCAACCTACCTTGGCAAGCGCAACCCACGCAGGATTCAAAGATCGCTTCTTACTCGGACCAGGAAGGTCAGAGCGGGTGCTCCTTTTCAGGGGAGTGAGGGCCAGTCCAGAGCAACCGGACTGGCAGAGCAAATTCAAAGGTTCGTCGGTACTGGGGCCGCTAGCCAATGGGCAAGCGACCGGACCAGCGCGTCGAGCAGAAAGATGCAGAAGGGCCCCACGCAGCACTCGGAGAGTGTTGAGGGGTGAGCTTTGGTGCAAAAGCTGCTCGGGGCTGGGGCTTCTCAAACCCCAATGCACAGCATTGAGGGAGCCTCAGGAGCTGCACGGTCAGCACTTCGTAGTTTTTCCAAGATGGCCGGCCCATGCTTCAGGTCGCCTCCACGGGTCTCAGACTTGCTGGGACTGTGGATCGGGCTGTTGGAAGGCAGGAACGCTGGGTCTTGTTGAACTCTGTTGCTTGAGTTCCGGCGGGAACTGCAACAAAGCAAACGGTGAGGCGCTGGATGGTGCCTGTTTGCACAGGGTGGTCACTCCTTGACCACAAGGGAGATTCTTCAGTCTTCCACGTCGAGTGGGATGTCGTAGGAGTGACTTATAGGTACATATGTGTCCAGATATAGGTTTAGATATAGGTATAGTATATCTAAGCAAGGGGTGATTACACCACCTTGCTCCAGCTGAGTGATCAGCCAGTTGTGTCAATTCGGATAGCTTGCCAGGGGTAGCAAAAGATATGCTTCATCCCCTGGTAGCATCTAGGATAAGCGCCAACTCTCTGAGCACAACCTCTCTGAAACGAGATTCGTTTCTGTATCAAATGCTTTGAATGCCAAGACTTCTCGCAAATTGAAATTGAGAATAAATGAGCACAAGAGCAATATAAGGACTGAAAATATAAAATCCAACCTGGCTCTACACTTTAAAGACAGCAGACATAACATCAGTCAACTCAGATTTGCTGCTGTGGAAGTCATCACTAAGCGTGATGACAGAGACAATAATAACTTTTTATTGCAGCGTGAAAACCACTGGATAAAATATCTTCAATCCATGAAACCATCCGGTCTTAATGACCGGATGGAATTCACATGTTATCTGTAGAGAAGCTATGCTTATAAGAACATTTTTTGTTTCATTGATTATATCAGTTTAAGTATCTAACTGAAATGCTTATTTCATTTATTTTAATTTGCACTGTGGACATAATTGTTATTTTATGCCTGTTACGTGATCATCATGCATTGTTCACTTTATTGGTTTGAGGGTTCCTCTTTACTATGTTTTGTTCCCACTACAAGATGGCCGCCATTTGGAAAGTCCTCTTTCTATGCTTTCTGCCTTATTCTATTCACTTCCGTATATACGGAACACATTGCTTGCATTCAGCGGCGAAGGGCGCACGAGTGAGACGCGTGATCTTGCTCCACTTTTTCTGTAAGTTCCATGCACTGCGAAACTCGCATGACTTAGTTTGATTTGGGTTTTTATATGTGGTTACGCTTTACACGTGGTTTGGACACGATTGTTCACCATTTAATTCCTTGGCACTCTTTTTGTTACGATACTGAACACGTTTTACTTGTCAGGCAATCTGCTATTCTATCGCTCATTTATATATCTTTGGGGAAATACATTTTCGGGTACTATTTATCTCTGTTACATTTTCAACTTTAACTGATTAATCTTTTGACTTACTAATGGATGTGACGACATGTATTTATTTGTTTGATTTCATCTCGGTGGATCGTACTTAGATTGGATTATTGTTTTTCAGGAGTCCCCTGATGAAGGACTATCCAGTCCGAAATGCATTGGGAAATGATGTCATACTATATACACTAAAGTGGATTTCAGATATGAGCTATTGAAATTAAATTCCATGAATTATGATGAGAAACTCGTGTGAATAAAACATGAAGGAACTGGCTACAATGTTGATTTAACTTTATTTTGGCATTCAAAGCATTTGATACAGAAACGAATCTCGTTTCAGAGAGGTTGTGCTCAAAGAGTTGGCGCTTATCCTAGGTGCCACCAACCACGTTTTTGATTACCACACCTTCTCGTCAGGGGTGATATCTTTGAGGCACACCACAGACTATTCAACCTATGTACACAGAGGAGTGCGTGACCCACACCTGAATACAATTCATCCCCTGGTAGGCCTTGGATGCACCCATGCCCTGGGCACCTATAGTGCACTGTACAGGGGCTGATAAGGTGACCCAAGCCAATTTAGTTATGCACCTAGGGTACATGGAATCCATTTTAAAGAGAGAGCAGATAGCCTGGGGCCCTGATTAGCAGGGAACCAGGCCAACTAAGTAGAAAACCAGCTAAACACAAGGCAAAAAATCTGGGGTGACCATAGTCAGGTATCCACCTTCCTACACACACCAAGGGCTAATTACCCCCCCCCCCCCTCCACACACAGATAGCCTGGCAGACAGGGCTGGGATGAAAGGGGACATGTGCAAGTCAAGGGCTTGCTTTGAAGTAATTCTCACTTCCAAGGAGCATTTGGGATAGGGCTTTGACCCTACCAAGACAGTAAACTACTGGACCTGTGAAGAACTCTGGCAGGAGTAAAGACGGCTGTGCTACTAGGATTCACACTCTGCTTGCCTAACTGTTCTAAAGGAACTCCTTCTCTGCTTCGCTGAGCTGCCCTGCTGCCTTTTGATCTCTGCCCTGCTGAGGGTAAGGACTGGCCCCATCTCACCTAAACCCAGAGTGACTCCAAGGGCTTGTTGGCTTGCCCCCTGTTCTGGAGGCTCCGGGTCATCAAAGACTTCCTGCAACCCTGATGCTGCTGGACTCCGCCATCTGTGAGTCCTTCCTTGCCTGAGATACAAATCCAGTCCTGGGTCTCAGAAGTGGGTTCAGCAAGTGTTTTTGCTTCAAAATCGACACAGTGATGACTTTCGGCCAATCGGAACTGCCACCTTACCCTTTGATGCAGACGCAGAAGCTGATCGAAGACAGACAGTGCGACTCGAAGATGATCCAGCATCTGCATTGTAAAGGGGTTTCGTCGACGAAGCCTTCATCGATGCATGGATCGGCGCTGATGCTTTGTCTACATCCACGGATTGATTAGGTGAGTCCTCGACCAGTCACATTGAGACGTCAACGCTTGCTCCATCCAAGGTACTTTGTAAGCGGGACCTGTCTGAGTCCCGTAGCTGGTCTGCTCTCTATCGTGGTCGCCAGATCTGTGGATTTACCCCGGTCTAGGGCGACCTCATGTAACCTTTTAGCACTATTGACTTCTAAGCACTAATTTTGGTTTAATATTTAAAAATGAATAACTCCGGGTCCACTATATATTTTATTCGATTTTTGTCCTTTTGGTCTTGCTTTTCTCGTAAAATATTCTCAATTTTTTTAAACCAGTATGAAGTATTTTTGTTGTGTTTTCATCGTGTTACTGTGTGTGTGTGTTGCAAAAATACTTTACACATTGCCTCTTTAGATAAGCCTATCTGCTCTCTATGCCAAGCAACAAGAGACGGGGGCACAGGTTATCTTTTAATGTGTATCTAGCTTACCCTGACTAGGATTGTGGTCCGTACTTGGACAGGGTGCATATCTCTGCCATTCAACACACAAAAGGGGAGAGGGCCAAATTGTTTATACTCCAATAACCCAGACCCCCTAGAAGGACTATGTTTACAAACACAGTGGGTATACAGAGTTCTTCAAAATAAGTAAAGGGAAATTCCCAATTTGGAAAAAACTGCCCTCACTCACATACCGAGGTATGTGACATGCTTCATCATAGGGCCTGCTACAAACGCCCTGGTGTAGCCACATCCAGGGCGGAGCATTAGGGAGGGGTAAAAAAAATTATAAATTTCCACGTTACAAGACGTACAACACAATACGTAAATACGTACAATGAGTAACATAAATGAGTGATACCGTGTATAGAGGAACACCTCGTGGATCAAAAGTGCGACACAAATAAGTGCAGTAAGGACGTGTGTTAAAACTGATTAGGGGTGCCAAAAGAAAGAATTACTTTATTAGAACCAATTATGGTACCCTTATCAGGATTAAAAGAAAAGAAAGGATGGGAAAATGCCTTATTGAGAAAATGAGGTTTCTCAAGGCTTCCCTCCTACCACTGCTCGAGTCAACATGCTTCGACCATAGTTTTGTGCCCCGAAAGGTCACCCTGGTCTTCTTCAGGACTGTCGCAGTAGGATCCACCGGTTACCCGTGTCTAAATTAGATCCTCGGGTGGCCCAGCTAAGTGTAGGTCACTCGGATCCGTACTCTGCTGGGTATCTTTCTAGATCAGTAGAGAAAGTATTTCCATATAAATCATGGGAAAACATTCACGAGTTTACACGAGTCAGAAACTCGAACTGATGGCCGCCCGAGGAGTATTATGCTCATGAACACAATCGTTCAGTACGGCAATTACCGCCAAAGCATACTCGGGCTCTGAACCACCTTTACTTATTTTGAAGAACTCTGCATATCTCTGCCAACTAGAGACCCAGTTTCTAACAGTGTGGTGTTGTAGCCCATTCATATTTTGAAGTGGAGGTATTCCATAAGGTTAATGTCCGAGTCCATTGAGGTGGTGCAGTCAATCATGGTTTTGTAGATGATCACGAGTCCTCCACCTGATTTGTAGGTTCTGTCCTGGTGTATGCTTTTGTAGGCGGGCTAAATGGAAAGGCGATGTCTGTGTTGGAGGCTGGGTTGAGCCATGATTCAGTCAGAAAAAGAAGGTCAGGTGTATTGCTGTTAAAGAGGGCCCAGATTTTTGTTGGAGTGCTTCCCGAAGGATCAGACATTGAGGAGCATGCCGGACAGTTAGTTTGGGGTGGTGGTCGGGATGGCATGTGTCAGTTGTTTGGAGGTGGTGGTGTTGACATCTGGGGTCTCACAGGTCAAATCAGGGGAATGTGCAGCAGTAGCTTGTTTGCCATTGTATGTAGTTGAGGTCGCGGAGGATGGCAGAGGAGTAGTGGCAGATTTTGTTGTCTCTGGTGGTAGCTATGGTTGTAGTGTTGTGTTGGATGGTCATGGAACCAGGGTTCCTGGCGCTGGGCATGGTCCAAGCGTGGACGTCCCCAGACGGGCTTGTCTCTGGGACATTTGGTGTGCCAGTGGCTTGCCCACTGCTCGAGTCCACTGTGCAGTTGTGCTGCGGCCAGCAATAAGTAAGTCCAGGGGTGGGTGGAGCTTCTGTTGGAGAGAAGAATGGCGAGTGGGAAAAACACGGGCAGGAAAACCCGGGCAGCAGCTGTGTTGCTTGGTCAAATGGCGGCAATTGGATTTGGCTGGAACAAGCAGGAACAGGAGGCCACTGGTAAGTGGCAAGCTAAGGGCCCGAGTGCCTACTGATGCAGTCGCACTGTGGCCTCCATTAAGCAGGACCTGGGGTGGGGGGGCTTCTGTTGGAGGAAAGAACAGTGAGCAGGACAAACCTAGGCAGGAAAACTCAGGTAGCGGCGGTGTCACTTGACCAAAAGGCTGCAACTGGATCAGGCTGGAACAAGCAGGAGGTGGAGACCACTGGCAAGTATCAAGGTGGGTGCCCAGTTGCCTATAGAGACAAACAACAGTTTTTAGGTCTCGCCTGTCGATGCGCATGCGCATCGAGCTTGCGAGTCTATGGTGGCTTATCCACTCTTTATCCAACTTGCAAGGAATCGTGGCGATTCCTTGCAGTGCACGAGAAATTTAAGCTTAATGCCGATGCGCATTGAGCTTAAATGCGCGTGCACATGCCCCCAGCCGCCTGCCTTGCCTACTCTCTCTCACAGCCTCCCCCAGCTCCGCCCCCTCACTACTTGATTGCACGGTGGCTAGGCCGTGCCTCCCCTACTCTCCTCCCCCCTCCTCCTCTCCTACCCTGCCTGCCTGCCGCTAGGCCGTGCCTCCCCTACTCTCCTCCCCCCTCCTCCTCCTACTCTCCTCCCCTGCCTGCCTGCCGTGTCGCACCTCTCGCCTCTCCGCCCCCTCCCCTGCCCGCCGTGTTACGGTGAAAGGCTTGGAGCTAAGAGAACGCACTAAACCAGCTTCTTTACGCCCCCACTGCTGTGTGTGGGTTTGGTTTACATAAAGGCTTTACACTCGATGGGAGGCTTGTTAAGAAGTGTCGAGCAGACTCAATTAGCTGACATATCGGTGACGCGTCTACAGATTTATGTGCTAGCTGCTGGCCTTTTAACAAAATCGTTGCTGTGCTTTCAGCATTGGCGGCTGTCTCAGCTTCTAAAACCTATTACTTTCGGTTTCATCATTGCTCCGGGGGACCTGCTGGACTGCAGCCGCCTGGGTGTTACCGAGCTGCCTGCCCCGCTGCCTTCCTGGGCTGTTAGCATGTAAGTACCGAGGGAGCTCTCTCTGCGTGTCCGTGGCACTGCCGCGAGACAACCCATACCAAACAACCAGCCTCCTCAATAACTCCAAATGACTTCTGAACACTGCCTCGCTGCATCTCCTGCCGTGCAGCACGTAATCGTTATCTCCCGCCGTGCAGCACCACTGGTATCCCGCAGCCTCCCAGCACTCCGTGGCATGAGTGACCCCGCGTACCTGTCATACTGCAGCACGCCCTGGACTTCACTGTTCTGAACGATACTGGGCACTGCTCCTCGCGGCGCCCCCTGATAAGCTACACATGTGTATGCTGTGCTGGAGCATGGGTCCAGACTTCTGAGCCATTCAGACTTTGCTGGGGCCCTTTCGTCTGCAATGTCTCGAGTAACTCCTAGGAGGTCTACACACAACGAGGAATGAGCTGCTCTTGTCCCCCCCCCATGCTTCCATAATGCCCATCAAGGTAAGTCTAGGATCCAGCGTACACTGGCCATGGATGTCCCCAGGGTGCTAGGTATCTCTACTCGGCCCATGGCACGTACACGTGAGGATGGACATCCACCCCTTCCTCTGTACTCTAATTGGATGATAATAGACTCAATGGAGAAACGTAAATTGGATTGTGGAAAGCAATACCCACTAAACATGGTGCGAGTTCTTAAAGGCTCCTCTCCGCACCCTTCCTTTAATAGCCCTCCCCCTCCCCCTCCCCAGCACAGAGCACGAAAACCGGTTCTTATCCGCCTTTTAAGGGGTGCAAACTTGAAGTACAGGGCTCGTCCGGCAGCAGAGGTACATAATTGAACGTGTTCGGTGCCTGCATTTTATGCGCGAATGCACGCAATAACACAGACCGCTGTACTTGGTTGTCAAGCTTCGTAATGTAAATACAGGCAAAGCTTTAACCGATCGGCCTACTGCATATTTTCCTCAAAACACCTCGGTAGCTTTTTGTCACATTTTGAGCAGCAAATTCCGGTGATGGAAGTGTATAGCACTTTCTGGCGTATACAAATATTTCCAGATGCCAGTAAGAGCAAACCTGACACAATAGACTTATACTAAGCTGTGCATAAGATTCGTGCCTCTTCCTTTTATCATTCTACTTATGAGATTCGTGCCTCTTCCTTTTAGCATTCTACTTTGGTTTTGGTGGAAAATTGCAGAGTACATTTTAATATATAACCATTTTGAATCCGTAATGATATCGGAATGGAGACTAATTTTGACTGTTTTACTCTACAGCATGTCTTGAACTCTTGAGATTACAGTTTCTTTTAGGTCTCACTGAGCCACACACACCACCCCCACACAACCCCACACACAGACACCCACACACACCCCACACACACCCCCAAACACCCACCCACACCCCCACACCCCCCCCACAACCCCACACACCCACAGCACCCCACACACAACCCCCCACACACAACCCACACCCCCATCCCCCACACACACACCACCCCCCACACACAACTCCCCCCCCACACCCACACCCCCCCCACACACACACACACAACCCCACACACACACAACCCCACACACCCTCAACCCCTCACCCTCAAACCCTCACTCACCCTCAACCCCTCACCCTCAACCCCTCACTCACCCTCAACCCCTCACCCTCACTCACCCTCACCCTCACTCACCCTCTACCCCTCACCCTCACTCACTCACCCTCAACCCCTCACCCTCAACCCCTCACTCACCCTCACTCTCTCTCACCCTCACTCAGCCTCAACTACTCCCCCTCACCCTCACTCACCCAAAACCCCTCACCCTCACTCACCCTCACCCTCAATCACCCTCACCCTCACTCACCCTCACCCTTACTCACACTCACCCTCACTCACCCTCACTCACACTCACCCTCACTCACCCTCACCCTCACTCACCCTCACTCACCCTCACCCTCACTCACCCTCACCCTCACTCACCCTCACCCTCACTCACTCACCCTCACTCACCCTCACTCACCCTCACTCACCCTCACTCACCCTCACCCTCTCTCACCCTCAACCCCTCACCCTCACTCACCCTCAACCCCTCACTCACCCTCACTCACCCTCACCCACCCTCACCCTCACTCACCCTCACTCACCCTCAACCCCTCACCCTCACACAGTGCAATAGGTCTCGGAACATTTGAGTTAGAGCTTTTAGAAATGTTTATGGCTTTTTTTTTTAATTCTTTAGCATTGGCTACAGGAAACAAAAATGCTAAAGATTTACAAAAAAACCCATAAACAATTCTAAAAGCACTAACTCTAATGCTGCGAGACCTATTGCATTTCCAATGCTTGTTCTAATTTGAATTTGTCTAAAAAATGGGGAGCTTCCCTAAATACTGTACTTTCTGTCTGGTTAGAGATGTCTGTAATCTGAAGTTGTCTGTAGTCCCATTCGGCAATAATGGCCCCAAAAAGTTATGTACTTCTTTGCCATGTACAAAATAATTGCAATATAAAAGAGCTGTTAGAAATATGACCAGCAGTAAATATCACTAAGAATAGATGGAGAAGTTACTACTATGAAGTAGAAATTGGCCCACTTTGTTACAGTTAGAGGTATAATTTTTGCTGCAAGAAATGCTTTGCCGCTGGTGGTAATTGCATTATTGCCCAAATTCCCCAGTAAAAGAACAACTACGGCCCATTATACGAATTTGAGGGAACATAGAATCCAAATCTAAAAGGGAAGAGTGCTTGTCAACTTTGCGGCTTCAAAGGAGAAACTCTCAGTCACATAGTGTGTATTTGGCCAAACTTCTTATTATTAAGGACCTTTAAACTTTGGAGTCTTTTTAATGAAGCAAACTTTAGAACAATTGCAGAGGCTGTAACCTACGGTTTTACAATCAAATCTCACAATTCTATTGCTATATTAAATATTTTTTAGATTAAACTTATTGCATGATAAGAAACTGTGATAGTTAATTTAAAAATTCATTAATTCGGCTGTTGTAAGAATTCTTTTAATTATCTTGGATGTAAAGTGCTCTTTTCTCATTTTATTATTGTAATTTATGGGATTACTACAATAAACTTAATTTATTCTTACTAATATTACTGCTCAAAAGTGGTAGAATAAACTGCCCACATTATAAGCAGCTCTGAGCTGGTCTTAATAAACCCACAATATGTTTCCAGAAGGCCTAGTGCTGCTTTTGTGTGGTTAGCAGACACTATGGAAAGAGGGGTGTTTGGTCTTATATTTTTATTCAAGCTCGATTTTTTAATGCTAGCTAAAAATTGTTACTCTGGTGTGTAGCTGCTAAGCACATCAATATAGGTCTAGCGATGGGTGTATTTTAACTGTCTGGCAGTAATTCCCTATGGCAATGTTTATTCTATGTGGTAATTCCATAATACTGGCAACAGTTTGCACTTGCAATATTGCAAAGTTACTTGGATGATTACCCAACCAAGCCCATCTCAATGTATTTCTGTACCCATACCCTACTCGAGGTACAATTTTGTGCATTCTCTCTCTCTTCCTGATTTTGGCATCCATGTTGTTACACCCTTGTTCAATGGGTTCAACAGGTGAGTATCCCAGCAGGGGGCCCCAAAGGACTTTGTCTGTAAGGCCTAGCCTTCAAAACTGACATGAGTCACAAAGAGACATGGTGTAGGGAGGTGTTCTTCTTGAAGTACATTGAATAGCTCTGGTGAAAACAGCACCTCATTTCTGCGGGAATGGATCATCTTGGGTAACCCGGTCACTTAGGCTTGGGAGAGAAGTCCTATTTCAGGCACACTAGCCTCTCCTCTTGTATTCAGAATGAATGTGCCTTTTGGTGTCTTTCCTTGTCTTCAGGGTGATAGCGCAGCTTACAGCCAGGCACACCTGCAGTGTGGCCTGTCTTAATTCTTTGGGGTTGTTCCCGAAGGTATCAAACTCACTAACTTTCATTCCACAAGGATGTCAGGATTTCCAAAAATATACATAGTCGCCCTCCCTGATTCACCGCCTAGAATCAATAATAATTACTAGGAAGACTCATTTTGGTAAACGGGGAACAGGGACTAGTTGCAGGCGGTAGACTACCAATTTCAAGGCTAGTCTTCCGAATCCTGCATGCAAAACCCGATTCCTTGGCAGGCTTCAGACTGTAGGGGCTAGTCTTGTGTGACTCGGATTATGCACTGATAGTAACCTAGTCCTGCAGGCCAGTGCACTACATTTTTGTCACGCTTTCTGTGCCTGTCTTAGCAATTTCTCTCTGCTCCTGACAGGTTTGGAAAAAACTTATATTTTAATTTCTGATATCTGATCCTGCAGCAGCACACTTGCAAGTCCCATTCATGCTGATAGACCTGATGAAGGTTGCAATAGAAGTAAATGGGAGAAATACATTCTCCTGATTATTTAAAAAAAAAATTCCCTCTTTCCTCTTCCAAAATGTTGATATAGTGAACGAGGTGAACAAATTCCTGTCTATCAGCATCAAGTTCTGATGAACCAGAAGAGCAGACTTGGGTAAAAAATGCCCTTGAAGAAGACTCAGACACAGTGGGAACTCTGCCGATCAACTAACAAGTGATCTACTGATCTGTTGCTTGGAAACTCAGATAGCCGAAAAAACGGGACAAAAAATCCTCCATCACAGGTGTAGATTAGGTTAATTGAGAAATGATTGGCTTTCTCTTCTGGTCCCTTCTTACTGCTGAATACTAATGAACAACTAGAGCGCTGACTACAATCTTCTCCTAACAGTGGCAAAAGAACTCTACTCTGCAAAGTAGAAGTCCTCTATCTGGTTTCTCTTTCTGAGGTTCACATAATGTCTTGGTTCTTCTTTGAATATGCTTCTTACATTATGTCAAGCTATGGTATGCCAATAGGTAAAAATTATACAGTAATCCGATAGATTTGGATTATGGTGGTAATTACATAATCAGTTATCTCTGTATTAACCCCAATCACTGTATAGCAATTGAATTTTTTCCTGTCAACCTTGTCTTTTAGGCCAGGACATGGCCGGAGACTGTGTCTTGTCCATATTAAACCTCAAGTGAGGAAACATCTCTGTGTATTGATGTTAAGTTTGGTAGAGATAACATATCCCAAGGGGCAAGGCAGTTTAGCAATCCTATTCCAATACAACACGAACATTAATTAGTCATGGGCTGCAAATCGATTGTGGGTGCAAACTCCAGTTTCTCCAGAAATAAATTATGGTATGTGCATAAACTTTAAATGTTTGGTCCTTCAATTTGTGGATAGGGAAACTTTGCGTGTTGAGATGGAAGTCCCCTGCATAGCGAATGAACATGTACCATTGCTCTGAGTGCCCAACTGCATGTAAAACTTGTATCATGACATATATTTTGTCCGTTGCATCATGCTAATTGTTAGAAATTGGATTACTGGCTGCTTGAGGTGTGAGCCTTGGTCAAGCAGCAACCAGAATCCTAGTCAGGGTAAGGCACAAACAAACCCCAAATTAATTTTAAATATTTCAGTGAAAATAGTGTCAAAAAGCAGAAAACACCAACTGTAGTTGCATGGTTGGGATGGATTGGAACAAAGTTATGAGTGCAGGCCGACTGTGATGGAGCTTGGGCTGGCCACAAGGACCAAGTTAGGCCGGCTGAACAAAGTACCCTAACTCATGGTTACAGAGCGTTGCGAAGATATCAATCAAAGATGCTTCGCACAGCTGAAGAGAAGCATTGGTTCTGAGATGCAGCGAGGCTGCGATGCAAAGTTCCGCGCTGTCGTCAAACATCCCGTCGAAAAAGCTATGCAATGTGAAGTCCGGTCTCGAGTAGAGTATGCAGTGTGCAGTCAGGGGGATGTGCCGGTTCCGAGGAGCTAAGAGGCGAAGATGCGGAGTCCAGTGTCATTGTTGAGGCTGCTGTCTAGGAGAGATGCAAGGGTCCACATCAAAGATGCATCACGCAGTCAGGGTGATGCACCAGTACCAAGGACTGCAGCTGCAATGATGGTCTTGGCAATGGTTCGGTTCATGCAGCAGCAACGTTGCATCAGTTTTGCTCGAGGTTGCACAGTGCAGCAAAGGGGATGCATCAGTTATGCTGGATCCACAGAGGCCGGCAACACTTTAGGCCCACTTACAAGGGTCCAGGACTGGGGTGGCACCACTTAGCAGGGCAGACTCACAGATAACAGAGTACAGGTGCAGGTGCAAGGGTGAAGGAAGCCTGTTATATTCCTGACGCTTAAGATCAGGAGGCCAGCCAACTAGCCCTTGGAGTCACTCTGAATTCTGCATTCCAAAGATGCAGTTTTAGTACTTTTCACATAGGTTGAGGGCAGCACAGCAGGGCAGTAGTTCCTTCAGAAAAACAATCCAGCACACAGGCACTGCTTCCAGCAGCACAGCAGTCCTTCTTCCTAGCAAAGTATCCACAGGTCGGGGAATGTGCCGAAATGGTGGTGTCTGATGCCTTTTTTATACACTGTTAGGCCTTTGAAGTGGAGAGTAACTTCTAGAGGCATGACTTTGAAGTGCACAGATGCCCAGATGTCCTGTCCCTGGCTCTAGACTAACTACAGAGGAAATACAGCCCTTTGTGTAGCGACAGGACACAGCTTATTCAGGTGTAAGCGAGGCTGGGCCCAGCTCTTCCCTCCCATCACACCCAAGCTCCCATTGTGTGACTGTCTAGGAGGAATACACAAAGCCCAAATACCAACTACACCCAGTCATGTGACCAGAGACAGGTTGCAGGCACTAAATGGCTAAGGTAAAAAAATGCCAACTTCCTAAATTTGGCATTTTCAGAATTGTTACTTAACTTCCGACTTCACCATAAGTTAGGATTTTAAATTAGGATTCCAGAGACACCAAACATGAACCAGTTATCTCTCCAATGTTATTCTATTGGCGAGTTCTTCACTACCAAGATGCGTAAAACTTAAAAGTACATGTTCTGCTATTTAAATACATTGCACTTTGGCCTCTGGGTTGCCTAGGGCCTATCTTAGGGGTGACATATATTAATTAAAAAGGAAAGTTTGGGCCTGGCAAAAGTTTATTTTGCCAAGTAAGCATGGCAGGTTAAAACTGCAAACACAGGCTCTGCAATGGCAGGCTAGGGCAATGTTTAAAGGGCTACTTAAGTGGGTGGCACAATCAGTGTTTCAGACCCACTAGTATCATTTCATTTACAGGCCCTGGGCACATGTAGTGTAATTTATTAAGGATTTATGAGCAAATGAAATATGCCAAATGGTTGCAATAGTAGTAAATGGGAGAAATACATTCTCCTGAATATTTAAAAAAAATCTCCCACTTTCCTCTTCCAAAATGTTGGCATGTATGATATAGTGAACAAGGTGAACAAATTCCTGCCTATCAGCATCACGTTCTGATCAAACAGAAGAGCAGACCTGGGTAAACAATTCCCTTGAAGAAGACTCAGACACAGTGGGAACTCTGCCGATCAACTAACAAGTGATCTACAGATCTTAAATATGCCAATTGGGTATAAGCCGATGTTAACCATGCTTTAGGAAGAAAGGACACACACTTTAGCTCTTGGTGACATTGGTAAAGTGTGTTGAGTCTTAAGGCCAGCAAAAACAGAAGGTCTGAAGGCAAAATGTTAGGGGAAACCACGCCAAGGATGCCAGGTCCAAAACTAGACACAGAGGCCCAGGTCTGTTGTTAGTACTACGATAGCCAGAACTTATTCTGTAACCTAAAGGGGTGCTCCAAGCATGCCCTCATAGTGGGCACTGGACTGATGTTCATGCCTGGGAAGCAGAGTATATAATGGTGGAAGTGTGCCTTATTTTTGAATCTGTAGTTTGAACAGACCTTTCTCTCTGTCAAGAAGAGGTGGGCCTACTGACTCCTCCTGTGTAAAGCACCACTGTGATGTGAAACACAGAACCTTCACTTGACATTCTGTGTTCATGTTGAGTGAGTGTATGTACCATGAGAATTTAGCACACGTACAGTAGTAGGACTCTGTCTGTTGTATTAGACTGTGTACTGGGGTTAGTGGGATTCATTTTGTACATCCTTGGTTAGCGTAGCACATGGTGGAGGATGAGAACAGCTTCCCTAGAGAGTGGAAGCTTATAGCCTGCATTCCCATGGCTGGAGGGTGAAGACCCAGGCACTGAAGTGATTGAGGATGAATCCAGAGCTACCTTTAGAAATTCAATAAGGACCTTATTAGTAAGTGACTGATGATTATTTCTTCCTGAGCACTGCAATTTGGTAAATGGTAGCGGTGAGAAGTGGCCTGCAATTTCTGTTATTCCAGGTGAGGACGTTTCTGTGCAGGGCCTGCCATTTTGTCTGTCCCAGATTACCTCTTAGGAAAGGTTGATGACAGCCAAGTACACAGATCTCACACTTCATTGTGCCCTTGTTTTAGATCCTCTTTCTTGGAGCTGTGAGAGTCATCACTTATATAAAGGCTGTGTCTGAGGAGCAGCCTGAAAATGAAATTAGAAAGAGAAACATACACTGTGTCAAAAATGTGCATAAAAGTGGGATCCAAACCACCCCACTTTGTTCCAGTTCCATGTTATGCTTGACCAAAAAAAGTAGTGCTCCACTGAGTCGTCGAATAAGTGCTGGGCAAACAAGGTTGCTGTATGCTTGACAACTAGTCTCCCAGTGGTGCTGGGCCACCAGTTGAAATCTGCACAGTCTGCTAGAGGACCTGGAGATCTTCCTAAAATTCCTAGATGCCTGCCTACCTGCTGAGAGAGGGAAGGAGTGTGCCTGGCCCTACAGGAGCAGAGACTGCCAAAGGGGAGAAGCCCAGTGAATTCCCAATGTGAGGAGCACCCAGAGAAAGCTGAATATTCCAGACAGTGAGGCGAGGCATTAAGATGTTACTAAAGGGAGTACGCCCAGGTTTCCAACAGGCTGCTGTGACCTCCATAAACTGGAGCTGCAGCCAGTGGCATAGCTAGGCCTTAGGTTGCTGGGGGCGGCCCCTGCGTTTGCCGACCATGACGGACGAATCTAAGAGCGGGGGGTGCTGGTGATTCCTGCCACTGCTGCCCCACAACAGCCGCAGGTAAATACGGGGGCGCACTTCCCCCCGCCCCCAAAACTCGTGCCGCCTTACTACTACACTGGCTGCAGCTGTGGACATTGAGAGCGAAAGTCACAATGCAGCCAATGTGGGAAACCCTGATTGGCCTGGAGGTCACATAAACTGCACCTGCTGCACAGTGCACACTGCACTGATAACAATCAGGTAAATGTGGGCTTAGTCTGTACCTGGGACAAGAAATTAATATGCATAGACAAGTCTGTTACACATGCTTTAGACTTTTGCCGAAGGAGTATAAAGACATTGAACTGAGTCGCACAATTGATCAATTAGATTATGTTATGCCATCTGCACCTGTGTTTAATGAATTCCCAAAACTGTAGTGGGTGGGGACGGTTGGAACAAGAATGTCACCTGTATGATGTACAGTTTTCTCCTCTATCATGAGTGCCCAACTATGAGAATATGCTATCCTGTTTTTTGGATTTCTAGCCCATCCTAATGCTAATCTAATGCGATCATGTAGACCCGGGCCTGTCCCTTGACATGAGTGAGATTCTGGTCTGTCTTGGAGCTGGAGGGGTGCATCAAAACATGCTCTCCTTCACACAAGTTGACTTCCGTCCCTGTCAGGAGTTAGCATACAGAGAGGTTGAATCAGAAGTCGTGACAAGCCTTTTTTAAACATGTGTCACAGGGGAGAGCACCTAATGGTTTCCTTCTGTAAAGGTTTGCTGCTACTCACTAACCCTCACACTAACACCCCTGCACGTGTATACTTGTGTGTATGTGTTTGATCTGTGCCAGGCATACATGGAAGATGTGTGAGTGAACCACAATGAAGGAGACCTGCAGATTCCGTTTTTAAACCTCTGGCCTTTGCTAACATTCTTGAGGCTGGAGGGATGGGACCTAGACACTGAATTTGAAGAAGAGGAAATCAGCAAGACTCTTAGAAATTCAATGAGGTCCTTTTGCTGGAGTGTGCTGCTGATTAATTTTCCCGAGCACTGCCATTTGGTAAATGGTGAGAGTGAAGAGTAAGGCTTTAATCGTTGTTTAGAATGTGAAGGATCCTTTATTTGAGGCCTACCTTTTGTATATCTTCCTGGTCTCTATCAGTGTGGCTATTGATAGCCAGATAGATTCACAATGCTCACATCTCATTGTGCCTCTGTTGTAGGTGCTCCCGCCTGCAGACGACTCTGTTGTGAGGAGCATCACTATACACAAAGGCTGAGTCTGGAGGATAGCCTGAAAATGGCACATGAAAATCGGTTCTGAAGGTGTAGAGAATACACATCGTTTGTCTGCTGTACCTGTATAAAAGTGGGAGCAGTTGACCCACTAGTTGTTCTAGTCCCAAATTCTCTCTGCCCAAGGAGGAGGTGGTCTGCAAACTACCCAGAAGACTGCTGTGCAACCTGGACACGTGTCTGCCTGAAATATTGCTCCCTAGAGGTGATGGGACATCACTTGGAGTTTGGTTTGAAGATAAAGCTGTCTCACTGTTTCAAAGCACCTGTAAGTACCCTCACTGCGAGAAGAGGGAACCAGTGAGCCAAACCTACAGGAGGAGCTGACTGCTAGCATTGACAAGAACTGATTGACTTTGGAGCTGAGGGCCTGTTCACCAGAAACTCAAGAGAGTGTAATCTGCATGCTCCCGGATCTGAGCCTCTCACACACTCTAAGGTGGGGGATCCCCAAGACTTGCCCTAAGTGCACCTCAGCTCTTCACTCAGCCAAACCAACTGTTGTTAATTAAGTTGCACTTGCCTGAAGTGTGCCCAAACAAATTGTTGCCAAGCCTGTGGCACTTGCCTTATGTGTGCCCGAGTGCACAATGGCATCACAACCCTCTATGTCGCTGCCCAAGGTGCTGACCCAAAGTCACCCGGTCGGACTTTGACACTGCTGCTGAACCTGTAAAGCACCATGAAGCAGCCCAACTGCAGCTAGCCAGACTCAAGTACCATTGTGGACTGCATTGCCACCTCACCTCTCAGACCTGCTGCTGGAGATGCCAACTCACTAGGCAGCATTTGAGGAAGAAAGACTCTGGTGACGTGATCTCCAACCTCCCACCGACTCATCATATACCCGGTAGAGTCCTGGTGCTCGGAAGAAAGACTGCGATGCGACACATGACTGTCTTCAAACTTAAATAAGTATACAAAACAGTGAGAGATGGAATGCTTGAATTAATCTCAGGCACTGGCAATATTTTGGGGTGCATCCCAATCCATCATTACTTTGCACACCTTGCCACCGCAGTTTGGACTCAGCCATATGCAAATCAGTCTTGAAACCAGATCACAAGCAACCCAGGACCAGTTATGGGCTCATCAGATGGTTACCCCTGTATGAGTGATTACCAGTGTCTGACATTAACTCAAACATTCCATCCATCACTGTTTTGTAAACTTATTGTGTCACCCCAAATGGGACGGGTATGCCCAGTTGTGGGTCCTGTGCATACTATGTCACTGAAACCAAGTTGCACCTGGCTGATGAGACCATAACTAGCCCGAAACTGGTTATGGTTGCTTGTGTTCTGGTTCAGGGAGGACCTGGCTTGGCAGTTCGGTATGGACTGTTCTTATTGGAGCCGGGTCAAAACTGATTTGCATATAGCTGGGTCTAAACTGAGGTGGCATGAGGTGACACTGTGGAAAATTAATTCGTATTGATAAACATTATCTGCGCCATCTTGCCTTTTTCCCAATGCCACACTTTTGTCGCACACGGCAGCCATTTTAGATGCCTTGGTCAGACCCTCTCTCTGCACGCCGCCGATCTCCAGCGCGGCTCCCCACCCTCGCAAGCATCTCCCCCACGCACTGGTCGCCCCCGCTCTCTCTCTCTCTCATGCATGGGCCATCGACCCCCTCCATCTGCGCTGCTCTCCCCTGAGAATCACACCCCGTGCCTGCCCGACACCTCCCTTTCATCCTATTCACTATCGCACCCTCTGACACTCCTCTTCCTCCGTGTCCGATTGTCCAGGCCGTTCCCAGGCTATCACCTAGCCCTGCGGATGCAGTTTATGGCCCCAACTGCAAAGAATCACCCCTATTCAAAGTTACAGTAGATCAAGGCTCCCACCCCATGAGATCCGTCACACCACACGCATTCCGGGAATCGGCGGAATGCCCTGCTGTTCCTGCCGTCTGATAACGATCCTGTATTGTGATTGGGGAGGGGATTCTCACTGTAAGGGCGTGTGGGAACGGGCCTGAAGCGGAAGATTCCGGGGATGTCTTTCATACTTCAAAGTACCTTTATTGCAATAAAGAATGTCTTCCTGCCATAAATGCGTGTATAAGAGGCCAGGCCTCAGAGATGCAGTTAGAGCACCTTGAGAAGATTCCCTGTTGGTCTGATCTGATGTGTTCTCCTCCGGAGAGAATAAACCCTTGTTTCCTGCCTTCCAGTCTCCAGCGCCTGCCTCTTCATTGATTAATACTTTGTGGGTTAAGAGGCGACATCGCCGGGCAATACTTAAGGTTATTTCGTTCGTTGATTGCCTTCCTGTTTTACAGCACGGTGTGCAGAATAACAATGGTTTGGGATGCGGCCTCAAGTGATTACCAGTGGCTGAATTTAATTCAAGCATTCCATCCATCACTCTTTTGTATACTTATTGCCTCCAGGCTTAGCCACACATTGCACCCCTCACCTGCTCTGTGATAGGAGTTGAGGACTGCCACACCTGCAGTCAGCATGTTTTGTCCGAGTTGAGAAAGGAGAAACAATCATGTGCTGAGGCCCAGTCTAGGCCCGACACAAGTACTCACTTTATTGAGAAAATTAAGACTGAGAGACTGAGCACACGCATTGCCAATGGGGTTCTTGCACCCGGGTCTGAGACCTACACATGACTTTCCCTATCCTATAAAAGAGAAGGAGGTGATTGTTGTGTAATGGGGATACCCTTGCCTGAGATACAGTGGCCCTACACCATGGACTCAGAGTACCTGCATATTATAGTATGTAGTATTCCATTTTAAAGTGTACACAGTACTTTAATTTATAAAAGACAAACACTGGGCAGGACAATCAGTTATTACGCTGCTGAGTGGTGAACTTGTTGTACTCCCGCACTAACCACTCTGAGAAGCAAGTGAATACTTATAGGGTTGTACTTTGCCCAGTTTGCAAAGTCATAGTAGAAGGGGCTCCAGAACATCCCTAGAGCTGAGACCCAGTAGCATCTTTTTAGGGCGCGCCTGGACAGCGCTTGCGCTATCTGTTCGGCCTGTTGTATCCTCTTCTATGGGCCCTTGCACACCTCCAGATTGCTATTGGCATTTAAAAATGCTGGCTTAGAATTGGTGCATTTGTGGAAATGCCACTCCTTTATGCACTGAGTTCCTCGGCTGGCGATTTCACTCGGGGAATGTTTGTGTTGGCCATCAGACTGTATAGCGTGTGCTGGCCTCTCCTCATGACCCCTCCTCCCATCTTGGAAATTGCGTCAGCCAAAGCCCGCCTCCTCCCGCTGGCTGCTTCATGCCAGGAACCATCGGCCCCCGCTGTGGGGGCTATAATGTGAATGCAGGTCGCCGCCCGCCAGCAATTATTAATTTTCGAGCCCCACAGGCTTATGTGCTTGAAACTGAATTGAGCCAGCCGGTCTGTACGTTGTCGGTGCATACATCACTGCTTCCCTTTCAGTTGTTTCCTGGTGGTTGCTGCTTGTTTAACCAATAAAGAAATGTATGTACCAGCGCAAAACGTCATTGGAATCAATATTACGATTTACTGACGATTAAAAAGGCCTGGAAGGGGGCAGCAAAACTTCACTGTGCTAGCGCCAGCGGAACTCATGGTAAATCTACACCTATGTATTATTTGCCATACTGCCGCCTCCATCAGAAACAGTAAGCAGTGGGTCCTTGTCTCTCCGGCTGCGATTGGAAATCCAAAGGTAACTCTATTTTCTATTTGGCCAGCTCAGAAGCGGGAGGCAATGTGGAATACATGTAGTCTGAACCTTACCTCCCAAAAAAGACATGGTCACACAAACATAGCCTGTTTGTGTGATGAGAAAGCAACGTATTTCATACTGTATAGTTCGAGAAACAGAATCTACTTTGTACCAGAGATGTTTTAAGGTATTGGCAAAGTCGGCAATTGCCCTGTTCCCCCACCACGGTGGCCCACTGGGAAAGGGGATCTTCTCTCTATTTGACCTCTTTCTGTCCTATTTCTCTATCTAAAACCCCTTTCCATTCCGCCTGCCTCTACCTCCGAGTATGTCGGTCTACCCTGTGTCATTTTAGGGACTTTTTGGGGTTCTGAGCAAGACATATTTCTACTCTTTTTGAGTGACTGTGTTAAAGTTCAATCATCATGAGGCTGTGGCGTAACGAAACTTGATGGGGCCCTCCTCCTGCAAAGTACATGGAGGGGGCCCCCATGCTTCAGACTGAGTCAGGAGCTCTCATACCCGGCAATGCACAGTGAAACTCGGGGCCCCACCACACCGCTGGGGCTGCAGGTGCTATTGTTACGCCACAGTCATGAGTGCTTGAATTAGCAGAAAGAAGTAATAAACATTCAAGTTGGTTCCATACAGGGGCCAGGTTCGACTGGTCTCTAGGTCAATCAGGCAGTGCCTGAAGGGCTGGTCTGACAGGGCTCTGTGTGGGCTGTTTTTTTGGCTGTTTGTGGCATGTTTTATGGTCTGTTTGGCCCAGCTTTTACTGTAAATGTCCCTAATATTAAAACAGACATTGCCCCCTGCAAGCTCATATTCATGCAGTCTTCTATACTTTGCAAAACACTTATACAGTGTATCTTTACAAGTGCAAACCTAACCCCTCACCTCTAATTCGCGAACACATGCCACTTTTGAGATATGTAATTCAGTAATGGGGGCCACTTTTAACCCTCCATTCCGACCTTGACAGGGGCCCCCCAGATAATCCTTAAAATGACACTGCCTTGTACATAAATAGCATATATGTGGAGGTGACAAGAATAATATGTTATCTTCTCCTTTTGTAAAACATATGTATCCCCTTCACCCTTATGGGAATAAATTAACTTGGAACTCACTCAAAGTGAAAACATTGTAAAGAAAATAGCAAGTTGCCTCAGTTAGCACATACATAAAGTGCACTTTTCATTGTTGCTTAGTAAATACACAGCGCTGCTTGTGTTTGTTTTTTAAAAATATGGTTACACCTTGGCATATATATGTAACACTCATTAACTTTTTCAAAACACTCCTAGTCACTGTATGATGTCATCAGTGATGTAATTTGATATGTCATTAGTGATGTCATCAGTGACTGGCCATGTAATGAGTGATGTAATATGTGAGGTCAATCAATTAATCAATCAAGCAACTTTATTCGGCTTTTGAAATAAAAACCATGAAAGTACCACAAATTGATACATGTTCAACATATAATAAAAACTCCTCAGAATGTATACAGTGAGATTAATTTTAAGTTAGCTAATACAGTTAAAAAACTTGTTAAAAATATATAATAACATATGTGAGGTCATAAGCAGTGCATTGTGGAGGCGCGAGTTATAGTTAGCTCAGCTAACTATAACTGCTGAATTTCACTGGTTGTGTATGAGTGAAACTTGATCCTAATTAATCTTGTTTTTTTCAGTGAATTTCTAACGTTTTTGTAATTCCATATCCTAACTATAATGTTCCTATAATCTTTGTTTTTTTTCAGTGATTTTCCGAGGCTTTTTAATTCCATTTCCTAACTATAATGTCCCTATAATCTTTGTTATTTTCAGTGAATTTCTAAGGTTTTTAGGGTTGTCTGCGAGTGCCTGCGCTAGCGCATGCGTCTCGCTTTGGAGACAATGTTGCATACAGAAAAGGGCTTGGGGCCCTCCCATGCTTACCATTTGTTTGCTGTAGCATCACTTTTCGTTCCAGCATCCCTAATTGGCTAATTCAGCCAAAACCTCACTTCCGGTGCTTGCAGTGGAGCACCGGCCAAGCACAGATTGATTAAACTTAATCAGCGCTCCTCCGCTGCTCCCCATGCAATTGAGGTACTATTTCTGCCCCTCCTACCTCTTTAGCATTTTCTATTTTGTTTACATTGGGCGGGATGGGTATAAGCACTGTAGCCGAGGGCAGGAACGTAAAATAATATTATAAAGTCTGAAAATCTGTGAAGAGCGTGCATACTGAGTTGGTTGACATCATCTATAATAGCTCCGCTCATGAACTGTGGTGCTCAGTTTTTCTAGACAATTTCATTCAGAGGTGCCTATTTTCATGACCCCCCCCCCCATCCACACACCACCTCGCCATCCGCACCAACCACAGAGAACATTACTACAATACTATTGGAAGCGATTCCATTAAATAACAACATAATAATTTAGCAGCTATTATCGGGACACGCTTTTACAACACTGCACAGTCAGTGTAGTGTCTCTTGGTGTGTTGGCCTGCAGTGTTTTGTTTAGTTGCCTTTTGCGCCAGAAGCTGCAGTGTTTTTTGGTTCCCCGCTATTCCAGGCCATATTAATACTCATCATTCTGCTTCGCTCATTAGGTGTAATCGTAGAAATCACTTTTGGCATTATTCAGGACATTAGTTCATTGTCTGCTTGTGATCTACCCTGCACAAGGAGCATGCCAGCCACGGTGTTCCCGCCTGGTATGCTACTAGAATGAGAGAAATTAGGAACCATGACCATCTCCCGAGGGCACTACAAAACGAGGGGGAGGCAGGCATTGTTTTCGGACAAGCCTTTGTGTCCATTCTGTTCCCAGACAATAAAATGAACTAGGCTTGTAAACTCTGTCCACATACTCCAGGAACATATTCTCTGCCTCTCGCACAGCTTAGGAGGAAGAGAATATGACTCATGAAGAAATTAGAAAATCAAGTCATCGATTTACACATGTCTTGTGTCTTACAGACTGCAGGTTATCAGAATGCCAGCAGTAAAGGAAGTGACTTAATGTACCTTTTGACCCGAGATTACACGATTATGTGACATTTCAGTGATGAATGAGTGACACTTTATCACGAGTAGAGCAAATCAGTCATGTCCATGTAAGTGATGTTCACGAATGTCTTATTACTTACCGGTAATCTTCATTACCCCGATTAGGGTCCTTCCCGTCCCAGTCCTAACAACGTGAGGCAGTCCTGCCTCCACCCAGCCAATCACAACGCCAGTATTCAAAAGTTACATAAGCTCCTCCCACCTACCGCCATGCCTGTTATCAACAACACTCCGACACAAACACAGCTGGAGGGCGGGAGGGTACAGGACTGGGACGGGGAGGACCCTAATCGGGGTAATGAAGATTACCGGTAAGTAATAAGACATTACCCCCTCATGGGTCCTCCCCGTCCCAGTCCTAACAACGTGAGGAACTCACAAGCAGAGAACCAAAAACAAAAACGCAGGACACCAGGGATCCATGCAGAGTACAAATCAGTAAAGATCAATGAACAGCAACGTCCTAGACGGCAACAGAAAAACAGCCAGCAGAGGCATGTAAAACAACAAGCCAAGAAGGGAGCACAAATACAAGACGGGACAGCGGGTGGCCGCCCAACAAATTCCCGGATAGAAAACTCCTGCCGCCCCAGCCCAGGAAGCAGGCACAGAACGTGTCCAACAACCCAGCATCAGAGACGGAGGAGGCAGACCCAAAGGACCGAAAAGGCAGGCAGACCGCCAAACGCACCCACTGACCAACCTCAGAACCGGAAAACCATATCCCCCAAGCCACACCTCCACAGGAGACAAACAGGGCAGGAGAAAATGGAAAAACACCAGGGAACGAAGGTGGGAAAAACCGGAGAGTCCAGCGAACCACCAAGGAAAGGGGGAACAAGGGACCCCCCAGCAGGTAAAACAGGAAGAATCACCTCCAGCTGCCAAAGGAAACAGGAAGAACCCACAGGCAGAAAGACCGGAACAAGCCACAAACCAACACAATCCGGCAGGAACTCCCAACAGGGAATAGAAACGAGCAGAGCACCCAAAGCACCCAACCGACGAGCAGAGGTGATGGCCACCAAAAAAGCCACAGTAGCTGACAACCAGGACAAGATAGCTACCAGCAAGAGCTCAAAAGGGGGCAACATCAGACCCTTCCCCAAACAGCAGGCAAAAACCCAAGAAGGCGAGAGACCGGCCGACGAAGCCGAAAGCCTAGAAGAAACCGACTCTCCAAAGGGGCAAAAACCACCAAGGAGGCTCCAGGACCCCGACAAGCACGAACCGCCGCCCACTGAGAAGACAAAGCGGAAGGGGCAAGGCCCTGTAAAAAAATAGTCCTGAGAAAATCCAACACAGAGGTAGGATTCCCCAGCACAGGAACGACCCGATGGGAAGAACACAAAGAGAAAAAAGAACCCCCAAGACGATCACAGCACCCAAGGGCCGAAGGCTGACGTGACAACGGGATGCCACGAGCCACCACAGAGGAACAGCCCAAAGACGCCAACCACAGCCGCACAAGAGCCAGGCCGTCAGAAGCAAGTGACATCAGGGCAAAAACCAGCTGTGGACCAAAAAGCGGAGCCGGAGTCAATGAAGTCCGGCCAAACCCGACCCCCGCCAGCAGCAGCAGGAGCAGAAATCAAAGACATAGAGGCCAACGATACAGACACCTACACACATCCCCTTACATCCCCAGACTATGCAGTAGGAGAAATAGAAGGGAAGGCACACAGAAAGCCTGAAGGCCAAGGAAATGTGCAGGGGCCATGCAAATCCACACCAAATCGAACCAAACAAAGAAAATGCGCCGCCGAAGCGAGCACAGAGGGCACAAAACAGAGGACAGGAGGAAACGGCCCAAGCAGCGTCTACGAACGAAAACGCAGACAGTCCCGAACACAAACTCAAAGCCCACAGAGGAGACACGGCCCAGAGAGAGCTGCGGGAGCCCGAACCACTAGAGGCACAAGACACACCAATGAGCCACAGTGTCGTGGGAACAACACATGGAAGCCAGCAGGAACAGAGACATGCAACTGGTCCCCCCAAGAAGGCCCAAGCAGCAATTTGCCACGGGAAGGCCAGCACGAATCAAAAAACTCGGCAGCCACCAAGGACCCCAACGTGGCGCCCAACCCCAAGGACAGGCGTCCAAGGACAACAAGAGGAGAGAAGGGAGCTGAAAACGCATCCCAAACACCAGGTCGGGAGAGCAAAGCCACCAGGCCAAAGTAGGAACCAGTACAGGGGAGAGAGGAACCAGAGCCATGTAACCTGCACAGAAAAGGACCCAAAGAGCCAATCAGAAGAAACACCAAGGACAGGAGGAACAGGCAAACCCAAGGAACCACAGCCGTGGAGGCAGCCACCACCTCCTGGAACCGCAACCAACCCCAAAGGGCAGAAGGGCGACCCAGCAGGACCCACAAAAGAGCCAACAGGGAAGAGAACCGAGCCGGAGGGTGAAAACAACCCCCTGCAAAGTGACAAACAGGCCCTGAGAAACCGAAGGCCTCGAACAGGAACCAGAAGAAAAATGGCCAGAACCACAATGAACCCCAGTAACCGGAGCAAGGCCACAACGCCACCATCGCCAGAACAGTCACAAGGAGGGTGGAAGCAGAAACCGGACAAAAGCCACATAGGGAAAAGCCAACAGCACCCCCCAGGCGGTCACCCACCCAGGTATGGGCCAGACCTGACCCTACATAACATAGAACAACAGGTGCAAGCAGAGCGGAACCGCCAACCAGCAAAAAACCTGCACAGCAGGAGCCAGCACCGCGGAAAAAACCTGGGGAACAGGAGAGAGGCCGAAAGGCAACACCCAAAACAGACAAAGGAACCCATCCACAGCAAACCACAGGAACCGCGGACCAGCCAGACGGATGGAACGTGAAAAACAGACAACACCCAAATCCAGGGAAGCCCCAAAAAAAATAAAAAATAAAAAACAGCCACCAGGAAGAGGGGAATGACAGACCGCAAGGGGAACAACCGACCAGCGGCACCAAATGGTATAAAGCTCCGGGACACAGAACCATGCAGAAAGGAACCAACGGGCGCCAGGACCAAGAACAAAGAGGAAGAGGAACCTTGGCCCCGCTCCGCAACCGGAACCAGCACAGCAGCGCCCAGAGACAAAAAGAGACCGACGTCCAAAGAAGAAGGTAAATGCAACACGGGTCAAAGGACAACGGAGCAACCGTGAAAACAGCCCAAAAAGGGGAACAGCCCGGAAAGGAATCCGGAAACCAAGAGCGAAGACCGACAGGACCCACCAGTCGGAAAGCAGACCGGACCAACAAGCCAGGAACAACGGATCCGAGCCCCCAAAACCGTAACAAAAACAGCAACGTAGACAGGGAACCCACTGCCAGATGAACACCAGGAGTGGGACACAGACCCAAAGAAAAAGAGACGCAACCGCAACCACCAGGTCACAGAGACCCCCCTCCCAGGGCACAACAATACACAAAGCCCAGGACGACCAACACCCAGGGGCAGCCGTAGGCGCAACAGAGGCCGGGAACCAAACGGAACACAGCCTCCCCCACCCCCGACCACGAAAGGGCCGAGAGGAAGACAGAGCACCACCACACAGACTGTCAGTAGAGGGAGCCAAAAAGCCAAGGAGCCACAGAAAAACAGAGAGTGGACCAAAACGCCAGGACCACGTCAGCCGAGGAGAAGACTCAACCCATCAAGCCAAGACAGGAAGGAAGGCCCGCAAACAGCCAAACTCCACACAACCCATGAGAAGGAACAGTGAAGTACAGGCCGAACAAGAGACAGCACGCACCCCAAAAGAAGAAGCAACACATGGAAATGCATGAAAGTGAGAGACAAAGTCCGCCAGGCGAAACCACCATCCCAGAAAACGAGGAAAACCCTGCGTATCTGCCGCAAGCCATTCATCAGAGAGGATATCCAACAGGACAACATGGAAGGAAAAGGTCAACCACCACAAAGTAAACAAACTGCGGAAAACCCCACAGCATCCAGGGATCTAGGGCCACAACCCAGCATCACCCTAATAAAGACCTATCCTCAGGACAACGCAAAGTAGGCCCTGGCAGCGCATACTGGGCAGCCAATACCAACAACTGTGGAAAAGCACAGATTGAAACTATATCAACCCAGGTAATTGGACAGCATAGGCAGGAAGATCTCGTGAACACCAGTAGCTCTTCACAGTATTCAGCGCAGCCCCAGAATCTGCAAAAATGTCATCCACCTGCAGAACCTGGAAACTATGCCGCATGGAAACAGCCCCGGCAGGCACAGGTGAAGACTACCCTTCACACATGGTGAGTGAACCCGAGCAATCGAACCAAACAGGAACTCACCACACAACAAAGGAAGTGCCCAGCAACCTCCAAGCAACACTGCCCCCAATCACCAAATCACACAACGTGAGACCGGTGAAAATTACAAGGGCAGCCCTGTAATCTCCTCCCATAGCCCCATGTCAAAAGACCTTGCCCGTGGGGGCCGGACGCTGCACTAGAACCACAGCGCCGGAACGACCCGGGGCCAGGACACCACGAAAACTCCCCGCCCCAGCACATGAACAGGGAGAGTCCCTGACCCCAGAACAGGAGCGCAGCTGACCGGGGGACCGGAGCAGCCGCGCAGAGAGAAAAACCCACAGGAAACAATGCAGAAGTAAAAAACTGCAAATTAAATACTCCTGTGAAATTCACACAGTAAAATAACGCAGAAGCATAAAACTGCAAATGAAACACTCACGGCACCGTCCTGAAGAAAGCCAGAAACAGAAACAGGAACCGGGAGCACCAGCGTTCCGACCGCCGTCGGAGCAGAAAAAAAACAGGCATGGCGGTAGGTGGGAGGGGCTTATGTAACTTTTGAATACTGGCGTTGTGATTGGCTGGGTGGAGGCAGGACTGCCTCACGTTGTTAGGACTGGGACGGGGAGGACCCATGAGGGGGTAAAGACCCCTATGGCAGAAGTGCAGTATGAAGGCCCCATTTAAAAAAAAGTCGCAGGGACCTTATCGTGACACAGGTGACAAAAACTGGCATCTAACAACTACAGTTAAGAAACCACGTTGAACAAAATGAGTGCCATAAAAGCAATTTGAACACATTTCACATTGTGACACTAGATTAACTGTAGGAGATACCTTGAAGTTTTAAATATGAGCCTCATATGCTCATTCAGGTCATTTTCACCAGCTGCACAGCACATCACACATTGCTGTAGACTTCTTTTTCCTCCTGCAATGGCTGGGATTTGGCCCAGTGATCATCCAAACACACTGTGCTGTTGGTTTTATGTGTAGCTTTGATACCAAAGTACAGTGATCGGTAAGTGGGCTACACAGCAAAAGTGGCCAAAGTGGGGCGAGCCAGCCCAATCTCCAACTAAAGCCAGTGCAGGTATTAAGGGCTGGAGCGAGCTGTAGGACCTTAATTATAACACTATAGGATTATCTATTAACTCAGCCCCAGCACACTTTTTTACAGCTGACAAAACTGGAGCAGACCCATTGCTGCTACAAGGCAGGTCGTGCACTTTGCTTAAATTAATTTCTTCGCCAGTAGCGGCTGGTATCCGGTAAGAGTGGTCGGGGAGCGTGGGGGACAAAAAAAAAAAACGTACCTGCTGTCACTCTTCTGCTGACTGCTTGTGCTAAGGCTCACTGACTCCCCTGCGACCAATCCCAGCGCTTCTCTCATGCTGGTGAGAAAACTGTTGGAATTAGCCTGAGAGTGCTAGTTTTCCACTCTATCAGGGACTGGGAGCCTGCTCCTGCTGTTATGGCCACCAGGTAATGCAGCTCGGGTGGAAGAAAGTCAATGTGCATGTCGGTTTGGCCATCTTGAGACAGCCGGCCAAACCCACATGCGCAATGACAGCAGTGCCCACCACACCCTCTCTGTGCTTGCTGTAGTACTGGGTGAGAATGGCCGAGTCCTCAAGACTTGGCTCAGAGAAGAAAAATAAAATTATAATAAAACTGTTTTATCATCATTTTATTTTTCAATTTTTGTAGCTGCTGGCAATTGGGGACGATGCTCCTTCGCCACAAGGGAGGAGCGGGTGTTCTTCACACTGATCAGCCCTGACAAGTGCGTGACAATTTCAAGTTCCTGAGGGAATGCGAGAAAATTACTAGAATGTGTTAATCTAATCCAAGACGTGTGGCACTTGGCAAGGCTACCTTTGTGCTATCTGTTCTTGCAGCTGCTTTAAAGGCTCCTGACCACGTACATTAGAGGGCACCAGAGATGCGCCAGATTGCCAAAGATTAAGACGTGGTAGCAGGTGTTACCCTGGGCTAACCCCAAGTTACCTTCTATGGTACATTGGTGCATTTCTTGGAACTAAAAATATTTCAAAGAATACATTAAAAAACCTACAAGAATTGCAGACTTCCACATGTATACATACATATAACCTGCAGATGGAAAATCTACACTTTTAGGGTCAGGCGAAGTGCACTTTTGCACAATTTTTTTTATCACTATGCATCAAAAAAGAGTTTTGACGACTAAGGGGCATATTTACAAGTCCCTATCGCCCCTGGGGTGTAACTGTTTTTTGATGCTCCAGTGGCGTGGCGCCATTTCCCATTTTTTTATAAAGTGGTGCTAAGCCACTTACGTAGTTTAACACCACCTTGTAAATATGCCTCTTTCTGCCACAGTTCTCTGCAGCAAAAGGGCATGCAATGGGTGTTACTGTGGGCTTTCCACCCCAAAACTCATTGCTTTTTTACGCTGCCCCAAGTTTGCAAGGCTGAGGCAGCACCAAAAACTAATGCCATGGAATGCCAGGTGTTAGAATGGCAATTCAAGGAGAAATTATCAATTTCTTCTAGTTTTTTGCTCTTTTCATGAGTGCTGCACTCTGCAGAACACAAAGAAAGAGCAAATCGCCATTATTGATTGTTCATGTGCAGGAAGGTGTCCCTTCCGGCACATAAACAAATGCACCTGCAGTGCAGGCACCCTTGCAACATGGTGGCAGGGCGCCTGCGCTAGCGCTAGCCAGCTTTTTTTACTCCAGCGCTAGGGAAAACACAGGGTTGCAACATATTCTTGTGAATACGGTGCATCCCTATGTTTTGAAAATGTCAGAGCGCGGTGCTGCCCAATTTGGCACAGCTCCACGCTCTGACATTTTCTTGTAAATATGCCCTGAAGTCCTTATATTGTGGCTTTTAGGAACCCACTGTCCACCAGGCCCTGTTTCTCCTCTGAAAATCCTATCAGTGCCACTCGTTAACTGAACTCAAGTACAAGATTCACAAGGAATACTCGTTAATCCACACGTACTCGTGTGCACAGGTGTAGATTTAGAGGTTTTGGGAAATAACATACATTCCCAATCATACCATAGTAAAGATGCTCCAGTCATAGGTTTCCGGACATACTATTGCGAATATTATGAGCTATTGATGCTGAAAAATTCTGCACGTGGGAAGGAAGCCTGTTCTGCGAACGTAAACTTTTTCACTTCCTTTTTATAATAGGAAACATTTTTCCCAATGGAGAAAATCTTTTCCTCTACACCTAATGATTGCAGGCATCCCCTTTCAAATCTAGTGTGAAAGGCGATTTTCTGCTGCATTTTTGGAAACAAATTGCCAACCATTTCAAGAGCAGGAGAGAAGATTTTGAATTTTCACAAACTCACAAGTTGGTGGGCAATCACAACCTCTCTAGATCAACCCGCCTTCTTCCGACCATTCCCACACCTAGAGCTGCATTACAATGGCCGAAGGACAGCCACTGACAGGTGGCCGGTGGCGGTCTTTCGGCCAAATTACCAGGGATCTCCATCCACCATATAACAATGGTATTTTGATGGGTGATGGTTGGAAACACCTACCGGCACGGTCCAGACAGACAGTCTGAAACGGCAGGCTTAAACAGATTTGGGGACCTGTAGCTGGCCCTCTTAACCCCCTGGTGCCTGCCACGTAGTTCAGGGATATGTGTGGGGTGTCTGTTTTGGCTTGTGGCAGGTGCTGCAGAGTGCAGCACCCACCATAATGCAAAACATGGGCAATGCGACTGCCACGATGACAGTCACATCCTAATTTGCCCTGTGGGACCGCCGCCTCCTCATAAACGGGTGGTCTCAAATTGAATTAGATGGTGTACGGATGAAAGTTTGTCTGCCATCCTAATGACCCCCCTAGTGTGGGGTTTACTACTCAAATTTTCTTGCTCCCGCAGTTCATGCCGGCTCCCCGCGTCCTGCGGGAGCCGCCATTGCTTTTGGACAGAGGGAGCTGCTAACATGCAGCTCCCTCTGTCCGAAAGCAATTCTGCTCTGCTTCTATTAAGCAAGAGCATTTTCTGCTCTTGCTTACTTGAAGCGGAGCAGAGTTTACAATGGCTTGGCTGGAGCGGTGCCCCTGTTAAGGCATAGCAAGTGGCAATGATCCGGGGGGTGGGAACCCCAGGACTTTGCTGGAGCCGGCACAGGGGGGTCATGGTACCCCTCATTTGTTTTGTATTGCCCCAGGAGGTGTTTGTTCCCTGGGTTGTGGGGGGGGGGGGGGCACAACCTCCCACACTTTTTCTAGCAAAAGCCCCAGGGAGGTGCCGGTCCCTGGGGCTTGTGTGGGGGCTCCGTGCACCCCATGCATTTTGTTTTATTAAAGCCCTGGGGAGGTACCAGATCCTGGGGATCCAGGGGTACTATACATCCCCCTGCAATAATTTATAATAAAGCCCGGGGGAGGTGGCAGTCCCCGGGGCAGCGAGGGAGGCCATAAGGGCCTCTCACGCATTCTTAATTAAAGAAGCCTTGGGAAGGTGGTCGTCTCCTGTGTATACTAAGCCCCAGGAGGGAGAGCCTGTGCTCGCCTCCTCTTTTTTTGCAGAATGCCACCGGGCACCTGGCCAAACGGGGGGGCCGATAATAAACGAAGTGCGGGAGCCTGCGCTTCATTTTTTAAAAATGTATTTTGATCCGGACCCATGGATCCCACTGAATATCTTTTTTTACTGTTTTTTTGGGTCCTGGGTGGCCCAGTGGGAACCCCCCCAAGGGGTCTAGTGGGTCAGGGTGTTTCTACCCTGACCCCTTTTCTTTTTTTTTAACGTTTTTTGTGGGACTGGCTGCCAACACTTCCTGGTTGAAGTGCTGGCAGCCAATCAGATTTCAGTAGGGTCTCCGTAGGCTGTGGGGCTCCCAGATATCTATATTTTTTCAACCTAAATATCTCTCAAACTACTGAACGGATTTACACCAAATCACATAAAAGCAAGGTTCCTGGGTCAAAATCTAGCTTTCTGCCGAATTTGGTATTATTCCGTTCAGCGGTTCAAGCTGTATTCATGTTAAAAAAAAAAGAAAAATCGTCATAGACATAACATGGGGAAAACGCGTTTTGGGACCCCCTTTTTTCTCTACCTCCGCTTGACGGATGACCCTGGATATTTCAACACAGCAGCTGAACCAAAAAGGGGACTTTTTAAAAATGTCATGAAGATTTGTCAAGCGTCTCTAAAGTTATAGGCAAAACAAAAAACACTTTTCCTATGGAAACTTTGGTCCTAACTATAACTACCTACTGACGACCACCAGTAGGTAATATATGTGTGTGTATATGTATATATATCACCATATCCAGTGGTCTTGAACCACCACCACGGTAGCTGCACCAGAGACTTGAACAAATAGACGATTACAACAAACAAAGCGGGCCCAGCGGGATGCCGGTGGTTGTTTTACTTTGATGAGAACAGTGCCATGGACTGGGAGTGCCATGAAAAACAGACATCATGAAAATATAGCAATCAAGCCGGAAAAAAACGGTTCCCTTCAAAGAAAGGATGCTACTGTCCCTTATTTCATTATGGGCAGGGCAGATATCTGGGTGTGCTTGGTTGTAGGACTGGCCTTACCCCAGAACAAGCGGTATTCTTCTGAAGCGGTAATTTCCCATTTTTGCTCAATTGTTTCTAGCACATGGCAATAAACTGAATGCGAATGTTTGTGCCACACACCTATCAGTCCCCGACTGTAGGTGCTACCCATGGCACCCATTCATCCCCTGAAGGCATGGGCGACCGGGTGTCCGTTCTAAGACACCATGGTAATGCGCTATTCTTGTTGGGAGACATAAAATACGAGTATATTTACACCATGGTGCCCGATGGGTTACTTGCTTCTCAATTGACTCTCATTAGGTCCCATCGAAGGGCAATTGAACTTTGCACTATGCCTCTGGTAATCAAATATCCTGTTCCACCACAACTTGGTCTTGTGTACAGTAGTGATTGAGTTCACCAGTGCAGGGAGTGTTATTAAAGACCTTTTTTGAAGTTCCAATAGTAGGACTTTAGGGATAGCAGGGTAGATCTTCCAAAGTTAAGGACTGATGGGACAGTGTTTGCCTCACCCTCCATCATCTCTCTCTCTCTCTCTGTGTAACTCTCTTTCTCTCTCTCTCTCTCTCTACGCTATCCTTGTATGTAACTGAGTTATTTTTCGTATTGGTGTTTTATTAACTTGTTGTGATGCTTCGAACGCTTGGAGATGGAGGTAATATTAAATCTTTGGGAGCAGTGACCGGTCTCTTGACCTATACATTTCTCTCTATAAATATTTGCACAAAAAACCACAGGAGTACATTTATGGTCAATAAATGGAAAAGGAAGAAAGCAAGCATAATATATCCGATAAATATGATACAGGATGCAAAACTGCCTTCCTACCAGCTAAGAAGAGCCTCTAAGGAGGGTCATAGTTCTCACAGTCCAGCAATCCTGCATCCGGCCTAAATGTAAAGCACGCGTCTCATCCGATCAATGTGGCTAATCCATAATTCCCTCTCAGGAAATATCCTTCGCTCATACCTGTTTGCACGCTGTAGGATGTTCATGTGTACATTATAACATTATTTTAGGATACCTATCGACTTTTGCAGTCTTTTTTTTTAAACAAACGCTATTTTATGCATTTTGTGGGTATGGATTACACCTCACAAAAAGGTCAGCGTGGAGTCTCTTTCTCTAACAGCCACTGTTTTTATGTTCACCTGTGTTGCATATGGGGAAACTATATTTTTCTGCTGTCTGCCTTGCCTTTTGGCCCCACTGACTATCGTAAAAATTAAAAGTAGGTACTTTTTTATCCGCCTACACTTCTTGTGAAAGGAAGTAGCTGCCTAACAAATTATCGGCTGGTCGGGGGTTATCGGATTTGCATTGATTTTCACACAGCCAGGCTGGGCTCCGTGCTCTTAGGTCTCCTGCCCTCGTTCCCTCCTTCCCCTGCCCGCAGGTTTGGTTTCCTGCCTCTCCTGTGAATCACCACAAACAGATAAGTCTAAGTGAATTAAAATCAGACTCGCTTGTGTTCTCAGGTTGCAACTTGTTACTTAAATCCATGCATTGAACAATTTAACAATACCCTTGAAATGTTTGCCCTGTAGCCCATGTTACGGCACGTGGCTTGTTTTGAAGCGCAATAATCCAAAATCAGAGGTGTAGTAATCGTAGTTAGCTCAGTAACAAGCATTGACAAAGTCAATAGCGTCAGTTTTTGGATATCAGAAAGATACTCTTGCGATAGAGTTATATGTATCTCAAAATGGCGGTTGTTCCGCGCGATGGATGCCATTTGTTGCAGAGCTGTCTGAGGGAAGTGTTCCAATTCATGGACTGGAAAGATTAGCAGTGCTGTTTTCGGTTAGCACTAACAGCAGAGGGTGCAAGGCTTGATGCAGAACTGATGAACTGTGGCAGGAAGTGAAGGTAAACTTTGCACCACAGTATTTGCTTACTTTGGAAAAGTGCTGATACTGTCCTATTAATTGCACAGCCAGCTCGTGAAGAATTGCTGACACTGTCCTAGTAATTGCATGGTCGCCTTTTTAGGAACTGCAGATACCTAGTAATTATAATAAAAGTGCTACTGTCGTCCTGTTGTACAATCGTCTTGATGGGAAGTGCTGGCACTGTCCTATTGTACAGCAGACACTTCAAGAAGTGCTGCTATTGTTTTAGTAATTGTACCGTCATCCCTTTAACATGGCACAGAGGCTGCCGGCTGGCATGTTCCCTTTAACAACGTGGAGAAGTGTGGCTCACTGGTTAGAGGAGGCAGACCTCGAAGCAGAGGTCAGCCCGGGGTTATCTCACAGGGGAATACCAGGACGGGTTCCCTAAGCAAGCGCTAGATACCGGGTCGGTGATTTGCGCTATATAAATACATGTACATTTACATAGTCGGCACTGTTCTAGTAATTGTATAGATTCCCCATTACCAATTGTTGATATGTACTGTTAATTGAACATCTGAGATTTTAAGAAGTGCTACAGCTGACCTGTTGTACAATCGCCTCTTTGAGAAGAGCTAGCACTGCTCTATTGTACTCTAGTTCCTTTAAGAAGTGTGGGTAACATTCTATTAATTGTGCAGTCACTACTTTAAAATGTCCAGGCACTACCCCTTGAAATAGGCGGTTGAGCAGATGCTCAGAGCCCGATGAGCCATGTGGAACCTGCCTTCACAATGCAACCAATGTTACACGTAGCCTTACAGACAGAGCCGCCCTCAAAGGAAAATGAAGCAGCGATACATTAGGATATAGCGGACATTCCCTTGTTTATAGTGATTAATACTTAGGTAATTGGAGGTTAAACTAAGTGTAAGTACCTCAGTGTTCAGGTGAGTGACTGAAACTAATACCATTCAGTTTTGCGAGTTCACACACTAGGCTAGTGTCACAATGATGTAAATGTTCAATTGTTAGGATAAGCTGTGGGCCTTAAGCATGACAGAAATCGTGTTGTATCCTCGTACACAGCAGTATCCAGATCGTAGGGACATTGTGGAAGTCCACCTGGTTTTCTTCCGTTTCCATATGCAGCATACATCCCAGAGCGACATAAGATCCTTCTATGCTGAAGCCTAAACTAAAGTAATTTAGGCCTTACCCTTCATATGATTATAAATGAAGATCTTGTGGCCTACTCAACTTTTCTTAGCAATGTTGTTTTCTGTTTGTACTAAGACTATGATACAACTACTCCAAGTTCAATATAATGCAGGGCTTTCTTTCTAGGAGGAACCAAGAGTGAGGCAGAGAGCTGCATTTGGACAAACTGGGACACCGTTCAAGTTGCCTGCAAGTTGACTGGCAAGATGAAGATAAATGGCAAAGAAGACTACTTACCTGCATTTGCCAAGGGGAACGGAATGACTTCTTCTCCAATCACCACCTGACCTGATCCGATATTTCTCACGTGGAAGAACAGGATAAGGAAGGAGTTTGATTGCTAGAACTGGTTATTCTTATATGGTTTCTAGAGGTGAAGACTCGCAGGTTGTTTGGTGATGACAAGCGGGCAACAGATCAATCTGAGAGTGGTCTGGACATCATAAACAATCTAGCAAGTTCCTTTTCTGTAGGCCTCTGGGCTTCCCTAAATTGTGCCCCTAAAGCTCCAAAGCAGTCATTTCCAATTCCGATCATAGCATAGACCTTTTCTCAAGATCCCAAGCAAAAGGAAGTGAATAAACTCTGGCTCATGTTTTATCTAGCTTTTCTTTGGATTTTGGAAGTGTAGAACTATGTTAAACTGCGTCTAGACTCAGGTTTGTTGTCCTAAGGAGTTTCTAGTGATTCTTCTCCAAGAAATTACTATCTGTCTTGCAAGCTGTCCAGTGACAGAACTCTTTTAGATTTAGAAGGTTAACCTTCTCTCCTTGATGTAGCAGTCTCTATTTGAGTTCTGAGACCTTCTGAAACTTCCCTCTGGGTGTTTAGGTCCACAGGTAACTTCCCAGTTTCTGGGAATGTCTTCACTGTGCTCTGGTGTTCGGGAATGCAGAGGTTCCCAGGCAAAAGTCTTTACTAAGGAGGATTCTCAATTTTAAAATGAAGAATTCAGTATTGAGTGTTGTTCAAGTACTATAATAGGGCCATATGCATCAACACATTTTCCCATAGACACAGAATGGGCAAAACCCTTTGATGCATCTGGCCCATTATGCTCCATTCTATCACAAAATCCTATGAGAATTTGGCAATATGGGTAAAACATGAAATAGTGTTTCCCTTTACAGCTTCGTTTCTAGCTTGATAGGCTTTGTGGGCATCAAATCCTAAAAAAACACAAGCAGTGGCAGCGTTTGTATATTTGGTTGTGCAGATTGGGGAGTGGATGAATGCGACAATAGATCAAAGTATGGATAAATAACCCAAACACTCCGTCAGATAACCACACACAAGCTATCACTTGCTGCTGCTACACAAAAATCCATAGATTAATGTATTCATCTTATTGGTATATGTATGGCATTTTCCATGCCCTTAATCCAACAGCCACGATCAGGCATGTGCAGACATACACTATCAGGCTCCAAAGTATGGATAAATAACCCAAACACTCCGTCAGATAACCACACACAAGCTATCACTTGCTGCTGCTACACAAAAATCCATAGATTAATGTATTCATCTTATTGGTATATGTATGGCATTTTCCATGCCCTTAATCCAACAGCCACGATCAGGCATGTGCAGACATACACTATCAGGCTCCAGTGTGCACAGTCTGAACCCACACACAACTTCATACACACATACCAACAGACACCCGCACACCACCATAAACCTGCAGAACATCAGACACCCCCATGTGCACTATCATATCCAGTGGCTTAATGAAACTTGAGCCCCCCACCCCTGCAAAGTACATTGAGGGGGCCTCCCCTCTCCGGCACACCACCTACTACTTTTGCTGAGGGGGCCCACTGGTGCTTTGGGAACCCCGCACCTTGGGGCCTGCAGGGGCTTATGTTACGCCAGTGCATATGTCCAGGCAAGCACACACACACACACACAATGGGCCACACGGACGTGATCAGATTCATTCATACGCGATCAGCTGCCCAAATCAGCGGTAGAAGTGGAGGGGGATCGGTGGGCACGGCGTGCCCCTACTTCTAAAAATAATTTCAGCCCGTTCCCCTACTTCTTTCTTTGAAATAAGCATCCCGGGACGGAGAGAATAGTCCTACTAAAAACGATACATTTTTTTTCAGCTTCCAGGGGCTGCTCGCACTTCTCTGTTGACCTCCAGAGGCTGCAGCAGCCCCTCCCTGACCTCGCACAGACCGAGGGCAGGCCCATTGTCATTCCGATTGAGGCTGATTATCCCCTTTGGAATGACAATGCGCCCGCCCGCTGCCTGCCTTTAGCATATGCCAGCGAGATCTGCATGAGGTGTCTCTCGTATCTGGGTGCAGGCCATGGCTCGTTGTGCAACAAATATACAAGATGGGTCCACAAATGTGTAATCAAAACTTTAAAACAATCCCACTGGGGCATGAGAGGTGCGCTGTGGGCAGTGTAATCTGCTGTTTGGAAAACACAACCCTGACGTCCACGACGCGGAGGAGGTGAGGAAAAGCATTACATCCGATCAAGCTATTTTTTATAGACAGTATACTTGTAAAAACACTTGTGGCTGTCAAAGGCGTGCCCGAAGGTGCTTGCTTCTTCTAATACGTTTTATGGAATATATATTTTGCTTAGTGCTCTAAACTGTGTTTTTATAAGTGTGTTTTGCTGCTCGGTACGTGATGTATTAAAGGGGAAATCCGGCGAATATTACATTAGTCTCAACACCCAGCAGACGTAATTGAACAAGGGAATATCGTGGGATGCCTATTGTTGGGGATTGTTCGAAATACAGGTCTTGATAAAGAGAACGGGGTTTTCCTTTAAACTACCAGACCCCTTTAACTGGAGGACAACGTGATCTTAAGCCCTCCTCTGAGATCCTGTGGCCTTTAAGGTGTGAGGCTCTGCTCAGAGGAGAAGCCAGAAAATCAAAATGCCCCAAACTTTGAACTACACTTATAATGGCAAGCAGCACGTGATGTGAGTGTGCTTTGCACTCCCTAAAAGAGAGGCCTCCACTGCTCCATCCAATCAAGGGAGTAGTCAGAAAATTAGAATGCCCCCCATTTTGCAGTAAACCTCTGATGCACACCAAGCAAAATAAGTAAATGTGCCCATCTTCCACTCGAAGAAGTGACGGGGACAGGAGAAGTGACGGGACAGGAGAAGGAGAAGTGAAGTGAAGGGACAGGGGAAGGAGAAGTGACGGGGACAGAAGAAGGAGAAGTGACGGTGGCAGGAACAGTGAACGGGGCAGAAGTGAAGGGACAGGAGAAGTGAAGGGACAGGAGAAGTGAAGGGACAGGAGAAGTGAAGGGACAGTAAAAGTGAAGGGACAGGAGAAGGAAAAGTGACGGGACAGGAGAAGTGACGGGACAGGAGAATTGACGGGACAGGAGAAGTGACGGGACAGGAGAAGTGACGGGACAGGAGAAGTGACGGGGCAGGAGAAGTGACAGGAGCAGGAGAAGTGACGAGGCAGGAGAAGTGACGGGGCAGGAGAAGTGACGGGGCAGGAGAAGTGACGGGGCAAGAGAAGTGACGGGGACAGGAGAAGTGAAGGGACAGGAGAAGTGAAGGGACAGGAGAAGTGAAGGGACAGGAGAAGTGATGGGACAGGAGAAGGAGAAGTGACGGGACAGGAGAAGGAGAAGTGACGGGACAGGAGAAGGAGAAGTGACGGGACCGGAGATGGAGAAGTGACGGGACAGGAGAAGTGACGGGACAGGAGAAGTGACGGGACAGGAGAAGTGACGGGACAGGAGAAATGACGGGGCAGGAGAAGTGACGGGGAAAGGAGAAGTGAAGGGACAGGAGAAGTGACGGGGCAGGAGAAGTGACGGGGACAGGAGAAGTGACGGGGACAGGAGAAGTGACGGGGCAGGAGAAGTGACGGGACAGGAGAAGGAGAAGTGACAGGACAGGAGAAGGAGAAGTGACGGGACAGGAGAAGGAGAAGTGACAGGACAGGAGATGGAGAAGTGACGGGACAGGAGAAGTGATGGGACAGGAGAAGTGACGGGACAGGAGAAATGACGGGGCAGGAGAAGTGACGGGGCAGGAGAAGTGACGGGGAAAGGAGAAGTGAAGGGACAGGAGAAGTGAAGGGACCAGGAGAAGGAGAAGTGACGGGACAGGAAAAGGAGAAGTGACGGGACAGGAGAAGGAGAAGTGAAGGGAGAAGGAGAAGTGAAGGGGACAGGAGAAGTGACGGGGACAGGAGAAGTGACGGGGACAGGAGAAGTGACGGGGACAGGAGAAGTGAGGGGCCGGAGCGGTGATGGGGGCAGGAGAAGTGACAGGGGCAGGAGGAGTGACGGGGACAGGAGAAGTGACGGGGACAGGAGAAGTGACGGGGGCAGGAGAAATGACGGGGGCAGGAGAAGTGACAGGGGCAGGAGCGGTGACGGGGGCAGGAGAAGGGAGGGGGCAGGACTGTTCCCATTGGGCACAGAATCTAGACTGATTTGCATATGGCTGGGTCCAAACTGGAATGGCATGGTGAGCAAAGAAACAATGGATTTGGGCCCAGATCTCTGTACTGAGGTGAATGTATGATATTGTTCTGCATTCAGTTGTTCTTTTTGCTATATTATGATTGAGCAGCTAGCTGGCGACATGAATATGAAGGAGCCTTTGTGGGTTTCCGTGAGTCTGGATTCTCCTGAAGAGTCCCTTTCTCTTCTGAGTCCTGCTTAACACATGTGTACAGGAGGAGCCCTGTGTTCATGACCTCAATGTTTGAGACAAAAAATAATCATGGATTTCTGAACATTGAGTAAAAGCATTAAGGTAACATGTTGTTCCTGCTTATATTTCACACGCTTTACATAAACCTGTATTCCCTATGACTGTTTGCTTTTTCCTGAATTAAACCTCAAACATGTTTATCCATTGTTTTAATTAAATAACGTTCTAAGCTGTAACTGGTCAGTGAAATGCTAAACGTACTAAAAATTGGTATGTTTTGCTATTTCTAGCCACGCCCCTGACTCCGCCCACTGATTCAATCTTCGGTTATTCCTGCCCCCTGATTCTCCGCCCACAGTTCCCCTACTTTTCTTTCCCCACTTCGACCACTGGCCCAAATATATGATCAGATGTCTTCACACATGATCATACACACACACATATAATCAGATACACATGTGCACAATTAGACACTCATGTACATCAACAAACATCTATGCATGCCATCAGCCATTGGCACACACTCAGACACTCAGGCCTGTAGAGAGCGTGCCTTTTAAAAAAAAATACGTTTCGCAATGATTTTAACATACTAAACATTTAACATACGAGTAGATGCTCGGTACTCTTAAACGTGCATTCATCACAGATTGAGGTCTGTCTTTTTAGAAGAAAAACACTTCAACTTTATATTGGGGGCACAACCCGTTCTCTTCCATAAACATTTACCAGCATACATTTAAAAGGTTTTGCATAGGAGCACCCAAATCACCTTGTACAGACCAATCAATAGTGCACAGAGTTTTCTTTTTGAAACTTTTTGTATTATATTCTATAGATGAGAGCCATCCAACCTTGCGGCCAACATATATTTCGTCTCCTTGGACTTCCTCAAGTTTAAAATAGGAATTTCAGAAAAAAACACACAACACGTAGTGTATGAGGATAGTAAGAACGACGTCATTCCCAAGTACTGTGTGTTGGATAAACACGCACAGACCATGAGAAGATACAGGCATCATAGGCCTATCATAGCCTCTGCTCTGAGAAGGAAAGAAAGTGCGATAGGAAGAGCGGAGGAGAATGGCAAGAAAGAGAAAGAAATGAAAGAAGGAAGGAAGGAAAATTAAGTATGAAGACAAGAAAGAACAAAAGAAAGAAAGAAAGAAAGAAACAAGAAAGAAAGAAAGAAAGAGAGAGAGAAAGAACATAAAAAGAAAGAACATTAAAAAAAAGTTAAAAACATACATTGGCCGGATGAAGGGTAGGAAAAACAAAAGAAGGAGCTGCTTGCATGCTTCTGCCATAAATTGCACCTATTTCGAGATTTTGCAAATGTTGGTACTTAGGGCACCAACATCCACACGTGATGGTAAATACTGTGCTGTTTTGCCCTGTTCAATACTATCAAGCTTGACAATGAACATTTATCAAAGAAAGAGTATTCAAAACACCTGGTAATTACCAAGTGTAGTAAATACCACCAAAGTCAGAATTCCGAACCGTGTGCAAACAGAGGTTTGTGTAGGAATCGGAGAACACTGATCAACTCATATTCAATGCCACTGTGTTGAATCATCCTCTTGTTGCACTGAACCATGACCAAGCCCGTTTCAGCGTCTCACTAAAGTATGTTAACATTTTAATGTATAACCTGCTGGAGCCATCTTTGTTAAACTACTAACTGGAAGCTCGGAGTACCAGCTTGACTTGTTTTTTTTCTTCCCACTTGGAGCATGCTGCATCAGCAGAACTTCCAACCCTGAGTTGACACTTTGAAAGCCTCTTTCATCTAGTTTGTTTCACGTAATGTAGGAATCCAGTAGAAGCTTGTATTAAAAGTAGTTTATTGACAGCACAGCATCAGGTACAAGTACAGCAGTATCCAAGTAATAACTGACAGAGAAGGGCAGAATGCTACATTAGCAAAGCTCTGTTCAGAACACAGAATGCATGGCAAGACACTGCGCAGCGCATGCAGTTAAAGAGGCAAGACAGAATATAACACGTAACATAATGCTTCCTCTGCCTGTTAGAAAACTGAAGTGTAAATACATGTAACTCTATTCTAGAAACCACTAAAACTGTCAATGTGTGTGGGTACCACTCTCCACTTGGAGAGCTCTGTGTCCTTGGCAAATGCTGTGGAGTCTGTCGCCTGTTTTTTCCCCCCTGTGATGACGGCTACTTTTTAACATTCATTTTACAGACGCATTCCAAACGCAGAGTACTGAAGTGCTTCTTTCACAATTTTGGTGCAGTGATGTTGGTTTGCAACAACTTGACGAGGAGCGATGGCTGGGATTGGAACAAACTTGCCCATTTTCATGACTGGAGTTATGCCAGTGTTCAGGCACATGTTTCGCTTGTGTGTACTTAGGTGGAAGAATGCCTGGTGCTCAGCTCGTCAACCAGGTTACATAGTTTTTTATGGTGGAAACTTTAAATGAGTGTGTATAAGTTTTTATTGGTATTAAAATACGAATTTGTTTGTCTAAAAAGGGCTGGGTTAGGGATGTTAAAGTGGTGAGCAGAACAAGGAAAAGACAGGAATGGGAAGAGCCTAGGTTTTTAGGAAGCATGGTATGATAAAATGCAAGCAAAAAGCAGGCGTCTGAGGTAGGGTATTGGATGTGTCCATATGCCCCTTTTAAACCCTACTGGGTGAATACTGTTCAGCACTGGAACTGGTCTAGCTGCCCCGGGAATCTCTGTATATCCCACTGGGTCCTGACTGGAGATCTCTCTAATTCCAGGCTAGGGGTCAGTGGATCATAGTGCACCAATTGGTGAAATGACTACATTCCATCCTTTCACCCAGGGCATGAGCTGCCATTAGTTGACATACCACCTATTTCCTTTATCTAAATGTATATTTTTCATCCTCCCGCTCTTGGTGTAAACTGTTAGTAACTGACAGATTAGCTACATGCTTTTTCCGTAGTATGGCTGAGTTTAAAATGGAAAATGGAAACTCTAAGGTCATAGTGGTTTCGAGCAGGGGGGATCCTGCCCACTATATTCACTAATAGTATGATAAAAAGATGTGCAGATATTTAAAAGAATGGGAAACATGCACTAGTGGACCAAAAGCCAACCATTGTAGTAGGTACCTTTGATCTGGATAGAATCATGTGTCATATATATCTCACCTTCACCACTGTGACTCAATAGTATGTACACATGCATATAAAAACAAGCATTGGCAACGCCAACAGGTATCGCATGCTGTAACAAAACTGGTGCTCATGTAAAGCGCTCTGATACCTGATGTGTTCGGGTCTAGTTTGTGCTATATAAAACAAAAAAAAAAAAAAAAATATATGAAGCAGCCACGTCATAATTAGGGCGCTCTGTATTCCATTTTTACAAATAAAAACAGAGAGAAAACATTGTGTTTTCTGTCTGCATTTATTTTTAAAAGTGGAAAAATACAGAAAATCTGGCTTCTTTTCAGTTACTCTCCGTGCTGAGGTTAATGAATTTCAGGCCACTAGCTGTACATATTGGCCGCATAGGGAGTTAGAAAGCTGAATCAGATTTGCTTAAATTACTTTGTATTGCAATATGATATGTATACGTGCAAATATGTGTGCAAATATGCTAATTCTTTTCTTGTGGGTTCATTATTTTATTATAGTTTGGCTGTATAATGTGCTAAAACCTGACGGGCATTACATTCGAGTGCACGTTTGTCCGTTAAATAAATGTTGAAATATACGAGTTACCACCTCTTCTGTTCTATAACCCAAGATAAATATGGAGAAGTACTAATAAGATGGCTACAATAAATATGGATAAATACAGATGGAAATGTTAAAAAACTAAATACCATAAAACAGGGAGCCCTAGTCATAATGCTTTTATTTTCTTATGGAAGTTGTGAGGGAGGGGAATAAGAAACAGAGTCAATAGGGGGTGGGGTGGTGGGAGGGCAACAATCAACATGACCCAAAAAGCAACATTGTCTTGGGTAGAGGGACAATAAGCACATTCTACAGGGTATGGGAGGGAAATAAGCAACAAGGACGGGGTGGGGGGAATAAGCAACATGCCACTGGCAGGTTTGGAATGGAAAGAAGCAACATGGACAGGGGTGGGAGGAGAATAAGCAACAAGGATGGTGGTGTGGGGGAATAAGCAACATGCAGGGGGTAGTGGGAGGGGCATAAGCAACACAGACAAGGGAGGAATGATTAAAAGCAACACAGGCAGAGAGGAACGCAAAGAAGCATCCAAGACAAGGATGGCAGGGTAAGAAGAAAGTAAAGAAAGAAAATATACCTCAATCACAGAGAAGGAAGAAATTATCAAAAGGGGAACTCTTTTGGATAAAGAAACTGGACACAATAGCTCCAAAGGGATTGAATCAGCATTTAGAATATGCATGTTGTCTATAGCTAGAGGGATTACAATATGCTCAGTTTACATATTCATTTTCGGTGGTCTCAATCAAGGATCCTAGACAGAATGTGATGTTTTAACATGCTCTTTGGGGTATCATTTTGATCTAAATGTTTGACTGTGATGGTCATAATTGAGTCTTAGAAGAGTGTGTCTGATACAGCTGACGTTGCATAGTCTTTACATACACTTCCAAGACATTGTCAATGTTCAAAGGTGACATTTCAGGTAATGTTCTTATCCACTTCAACCTATTGTTTGAAATTAAACAGCTTTAAGCATCATATAGCCCTAGAATGGATATGAGTTTCGACATTCTTTCTTAGATGTTCAGACAGGAAGTATTCGTTTTTCGACACTTGTACATTCCAACCAATTTTAATTACAGGCAACCAAAGTTTATATTTTAAATTGTTGTATACATTCAGTACCATTAACATCGATTTAGGACACCTCCAACAGAGTGTTCTTATTTAAGCTTGTTTGAAATTTTTACCATTTGTGAAGTCCCATTTCGATGACCATGAAGAGTTGGACCATTTCTCACAAGTCATTCACATAATCAGTTTTACTTCATGGGACGTTTTCTAGTTTCTTAAACATCGATTTCAGACAGGTTAATAGAATACTGTTTTGGAAAAAAACACAAGCTTGTGCAGTGACATCCTTGTCAATATCGAACATGAAGTTCCGATTTAAGCTTGATTCGGACAACTCCCACCATTTTTTAGTTCTATTTCGATGGCTAGTACACACTCGGAGGCCATTCAGCATAAATAATTAATTACCTTAGTCATACAAAAAAAACCTTTGGAGAAGTTCACACTTACCATACCACTTATACGCGAACAGCCTTACACCAATAGGATGACAGTGGACATAAAGGATGTAATCAAAATAATGCAAATCTAAAAAAATATAAATGTATTTACAGGCAATAGATACCATATATATCACAATAGACAGTAAAATTCATAACAAACCTGGACTATACAGTAATATTAAAAACATCAGTAGAAGGATAGAAGATTATTGTCCTAAAAACACATTTGTACACAAAACTAATTAAAGTACACAAATATTGGGAACACACAAAAAGGAAAAATTGATTCCTATTTCCAGAGAAAAACACTAAATCGAACATGGATCAATTGTAGCAACTGTAGATAGTTATCCAAATACTTATGTCGGATACAATTGTCACCACAAATTTTACGTAGTTTTCTCCAAAGGGCATAGACGCGTTTCGGTGGGCACTAGTTTTTGGTCAACATCTTCTTCAAGGAAAATTACATAAGGTCCCAATCACAAAAACAGTCTGTAAAAGATGAACACAACAATAAGCCTTTGAACCCCAATCATAAAAAAATATAAAAAATAAATAAAATACCTAAAACCCAGCTTATTTTAATACATCAACCCAATGTCCAAAACTCAACCCACTGGTGATAGAATAAGGCCAACACATACATCCACACATACTCAATCGCCCCACAAATTCTAACTTAATCACAGGCTCAAACCTGCTCTGCTCTCCCATTTCCTAATCTCTACTATTATATTCATTAGTATAAGGGCCACCATACAATCCACACATGATGTATGATATGGGCTACAATAGACCCACCAGTACATAAATAAAAGGGGGTCCCTACGCCTTCCTGGTCTTCTTCAAAGGAGACATCCGTTGATGTAACCCATAATTATATAAATGAACATCAACAGCAGAACAGGACACAATGATCTACCAGTATAGCATATAAAAGCCTCCAGAGTAGTACTGCCAACGGGTACTCCAAACCATCAGTACCTGTGCAAAAGGATCATTCTATTACCTCACCTCACCTACAAATAAATAATTAATCCCATGCTTATATTGAGGTTATCACAACATATAATTACCTTTAGGTGAGTATTTGGAGAAAATATCGTATCCGTAGTGACTGGTACACAATAAACTGTCACTATATTTCAAAAGGGTCCTCCAATACCATATGTGGAGTGCAATCTGAAAGGGTATAAAACTCATGGTCAAACTCAATATATGTGCTACCCTAAATAATTAATTACACATGATGGCTTCACTTGAACCTCGAGGGACTTGTGAAACAATTTTACTATCGGGTAAGACACTTTTGATTTTCACACAAGGGTCTTTTTATTCAGTCTGGATGTTGACTCCGGACACAGGAATGTACAAACTGAGTATGCTATGTTTTAATTTGATTAGGAAAACAACCTCGCTCATCAAGACAACCATGAACTTTGTTAGGATTATCTTTTCTTTTTTTTCCTCCACAGTATGCACTGTTTACCAGAGAGATACCTGTTCTTGTATACATAAGATATGGAGAGAATCTTGAATATGTTATTTACCCATCATTAGCATAATTAAGCCATTGATATCCATTACACTGACAAGCTGAAAGCCAGGTTAATAATGCAATGATTAAGTGATATGTAGAAATAATTTTATGCATGGGCTTTAAGAAGATTATAATTCAGTGACAGTTTTATGAACCATGAAGTATTATATCTACTTTGAAGACTTTGTTCTCTGTGTATCAAGTATAAAATATTACATTGCTCTTTTTCGTTCCATAGGTAACCCTCTTGTGAAGGACCTCCACAGGTACAAAATGCACTGGAGATTTGATTAGCACTGATCAAACAGGGACATTTGAAAAGCACTTTGTGATGTATATATATGGAATTCATGGAAATAAAGACATGGAAAAAGAATTGGAACGTTGGATTACTTAATGAGTCATGAATGTTTTTCTCACTGCGATAAAAAATAGGGAATTTAAGGATTACATTCATTACCCGGTAGGGTAAATGAGTGGTGCTTAAGGGGGACACTATCCTAAGTCAGGAATAGTCCTCTTGAACCTCAATAATGGTGCCGGCAGCAGAACGACCCTAATCCAGATGAAACAACCATCACTTGGTCCGTGCTCCAGCCGAAAGAAGAGAAAGTGAAGCCGGCTCGGGCTGCTCAATTAAAAGCCAGCAAATGAGAGTGAAAATGAAGCCCACAAATGGTAAGTGTTGCAAAGTCATCCTGTGCCCAGGGCACCCCCCAACATTTTGCTGAATGGTACTGGTGGTAACTGACTCTGACTGACCCTGTGCTCTGCCTTACCAGGCCCAGGGCCAGTGCTATGCTGAAAGAGACACATTAGAATACAGTTAAAACACCTTCATACACTAGGCTACACAATGGTATGGTATGGTGGGGTACCCCTGTGATTGGCATGACCTCCCCTATAGGTCCCTAGTATATAATAGGGCAGTGGGATTGAAACTACCTAGAAGTTCCTAGTATCCTGGGGCATGGCAGTTTAGAGGCCATCAGCCTTTTTCTGCACTTGCATGTGTGCACTGCTGAAGCCAGAGGTCAGTTTTAAAACAGCCTTGGGTGCCAGGTCTGCTTTTAAATAGTAAATTGTGCCCAAACCCGACTTTGATGTTTGGGACACTTGAAAATGGATAACCTACACTGTTTTTTCATATTAGTGACCCCCAGGGTCTCCCCTGAGTGTCCCAGGGGAGGGGGGTCAAGTATGTATAAGGTACACCCTGATACAATAGGTTTTTATATGCCTGGATAAAGTGCAATATCACATTTCACTCCCCACATTGTGGTAAAGTGCTGCTCAATTTCGACTTTGATGCTAGGAGCACTGTGGAGGGAGGATCTGCAATATTTCTACAGATTCAGAACCCCTAAAGTCTCCCCTAGTTGCACCTGGGGTGGGGTCCTGTAGATATAAGCAAAGTACTTATAAAATATGTTTTTGTAAGTCTTGGTGCTGGAAAAATGGCCCGTCCTTTTTTCCTATTCCCGAATGGTATTAATAAATTCAACAAGATGATATTTACAACTCTGAACTTCCCACCTTAGGCAGATGGCAGGATTAAGAAAGGTATGAACAGATGCAGGGGGAGAGTCTAGGTAAATTAGCCATCCTAGGGGTGTGTTTAGCCAGCTCGTACCTCCTTGCTGGAAAATCAGCATTTATGGATTTGGATGATTTGATGCACTGTGGGACAAAATAATGCCACACTCTACAGATTGTGGTCATATCTTGGAGAAGTTACCCTGCTCGAATTGGTCAGAAGTCACCTCCTGCTTGACCCAGAGAACTTGGAATAAGTATCTGAGAGGGGCAGAGCCCTCCAGACCTGCTGCTTGAAACTTACTGAAGCAGGACATTGCCAGCTGAGAAGATTGCTGTGCAAAGATTTCTAAGGCCTGACCTCTGAAGACCGCGAGATCTGAAAATACAGCCCTGTGGATTATCTTGCTGAAAAAGAACTAAAGAGTGGACTCCCTGAAAGCTACTGGTTAAAAGAAGCTCATCTGGAACATCACCAACTAAATCTGCACCTTGAAGAACCACCTGTGGATTTGTAAGGGTTTTGTGCCAGTGGATTGTGGGAACTGAAGCCCTCAACTTTCAAGGACCATCTTAGAGCTTCTAAACCCTTGGAGTGACTCGGAGCAGATCGAGATTCAGCTTCAGGGGTGACAGGATCAACCAACAGCCGCCGGACTAGTCTGCAGGAGGGCCCAGTGTAAGGACCGAACACTGCTGCGGCACCGAGGTCCCAGCAGTTTCCCTTGACTCTGTTGCACTTTAAGAACTCACTGTGTCACTCTCATGGACTTCTCTACTTTTGTCCTGCCCGCCATTTTGCTGCTGTTCTCGTCCGTTTTTCTCTGGACCGGCCATCTTGTCCATTTCCTTGTCTTTTACCCTTTTCCCTCTTTTGCTCCTTGACGATCCTCTGATTTGCCTTTTCTCCATACCCTTGTATCCCTCCCACCCTCGGTGCTGTGACTACGTCCCCCCTCTGACCCCCTTAATGGAACTCTGCTCTCCTGGGTTTTTTTGGGCCTTGACCTGAGAAATTCTACTATATGTATATACATGTATATAGAGATAACTCTAACCACTAGTATATGTAGTAGACCTGTACTCTCTACCATTCCTATGTGACTCTTAGAGTGTATCCATTTCTATCTCTTCCTTGAGGGACATTACAACTTGTACATTTGCAATTTTTTCTGTTTGTATCTCTTCCTTGTGTGACTCTACAACTTGTACATTTGCAATTTTTTCTGCTTTTATCTCTTCCTTGTGTGACTTTACCACTTGTACATTTGCAATTTTTGTTCTGTTTGCTTCTTTTATGTAACTCATGTAATCCTAAGTCCTTATGTATAGCAACTGGTTCTTATGTAAAGCGCTCTGACACCTTCGGGTAATGTTTGTGCTATTTAAAATTGCATTAAATGAGGAACTTCAGGAAGAGGTTCAAGAAGTTTGGAGAACTTTGGATCAACTTTGAAAAAAAGTTCCATTGAGAGACCGACTCAACCTGGCCAGCCAAGCCGCCTACCTTTAACCATAAGCCGGCAAAACCAACCAGGTTCGTCCAACTAAAAGCTCCATTGCTCCAACTTCCAGAGATTGACTGGTACTAGAAGAAATCTGAAGCCGGCGAACCCTCACGGAATCTGGCTACATGAAGAGCATCGAAAGACCCAGCGAGAAAAAGCTCCAGAAAAGTTTCTAAGTCAGCTCGGAGATAGGGTGACCAGCAACAACCGGGAACGCCTTCCATCACGTGTCGGCCTGGATTGCCCCGCTGAAGCGCTTAAGGAACATTTTTTTTTTTTTTGTTGAAAATTCTTTATTGTCAGGAGTTTAGAAGAGATATTCATAACGACATTTTGTAATTGCATCAACATAACAGTAATATGATCCCCGGGCGGGGAAAGGATTTAACATAGATTGTATTAACAGTTATCATGTTGACGTAAGGCCCAGCAGGCTAAAAGTGAATAAACAGACATATGTATCACAAGGCCCAGTATCATCCCTTCTTCTTAACACCCATCCCGCCCATACTGTTTCAAGTCAGTAGGCTGACTTCCCCCTTACATAGCATGAGCGGGGACTCATAAGAATAAAGAAAACAAATCTAAAAAACCAAACGACGGTCATCATGTTACCAAAATCTGTGTACGCTCATATATACTATCCCACAGGCTTACACATTTGGCATCCCGCTTGGAGTGGTGGTGCATGCCCTCCGCCTCCCAGCCCCGCCCCCGTTCATGTTAACAACTCTATAGCCACTAGTCTTCTTCTTCCTCCGAGTCTGAGTCCTCACCCTCCGGCAATGCTTCACATGGGTCACCCCTATATGCGTTCCAAGGCATCCACACCCGGTTCCATTTGCGGGGGCAGGCTCTTAATACATACACTGCTCTCTCCTTAACCATGAGGAGGTCCATATTTCTTATCCACCCTGCCACCGTCGGTAATTCTGGAGCGCCCCACCTCTGTGCAATGTCTCGTTTGGCCACTGTCACTGCTAGGGTGACCCACAGTTGTCCATACCTGTTCAAGTCCGTAGGGTCCCAAATGTTCAGCAGGCATTTACGTGGTTCCGGCAGTACCGACACATTGATGGCCTGAGAGACTGTGCGCATAATCTGACGCCATAGTTCCCTGATTTGTGGACATTCCCATAACGTGTGTAGGAGAGTCCCTTCCTCCCCGCATCCCCTGAGGCAGTATGGGTGTGGCGCCCTCTGTATTTTGTGGAGTAATGTGCGAGTGTAGTAGGTGCGGTGTAGTACCTTGAGCTGTATCAGGCGGAACCTGGCTGATATGCCCACTTCCCTCGGCGAGGCCAATGCCTCATTCCACTCCGTTTCATCCATGTCGCCCAGTTCGTCCACCCATTTCTCCTTAAGTTTGTGTGTGGGATCTGGCATGTTGTTAGTTAATTTTTTGTACGTGAGCGAGGTCGCTTTTTGCTCCATGAATTCGGTGAGCAGCCTATCCTCAAGGGACGATGATTCTGGGAGTGCGGTGTCTGGTGGGATCGCTCGCAGTAGTGCATGTCGGATTTGTACATAGCGGTACGTTTCAGTGGGCCCCAGGCCGTATTGTTGCTGGAGGTGCTGGAAGGGAATAACCGTGCCCTTGTCCCAGAGGTCCCCAACCACCGAGATCCCTATGTCGTCCCACCTCGCAAATCCTTTACAGGTCCGTAGGTTACCCAGTGTTTTAGTGTCCCATAGTGGTGTCAGCCTGGTGATTTTACCCTTCCACCCTAGGCGTGATTGCGCCGTATGCCAGATTGTCGCTGTGTGGAATGTCGGGCCTAGCAGGGTCTTTACCTGCGGGTAGTTGTACAGTGCCGAAAGCATGCCATCAGTCCCCAGTTGCGACCAGTCTGCCTTATATGCGGGGTCGTCTCTTGAGACGTGAATCCAATGATTAATAACTTTAAGCTGTGACGCCCAGTAATATAGTTGGAGATTGGGTAATGCAATACCCCCCTCGTACCAGCTCTTCACCAGTTTTGCCTGCGCTATTCGCGCCGGACCATTACTCCACAACAGGCTGGAGACCAAGGCTGCTACTCGTCTAAAATACTGCGGGCTAACCACATAGGGGGAGTTTTCTAACACATACAGAAATCTCGGGAGAGCCATCATTTTGTAGAGCGCCGCGCGCCCTAGGAGGGTCAGCGGCAGCGTCGCCCAGTATCGGACATCAGCACGCAATCTTAGCAGAGGCGGCTGCAGGTTTTCGATATAAAACTGTTTAGCGTCCTTCGTCACATAAATACCTAAGTACTTAAAGGAGGAGGCGGTCACTGTGAGAGGACAGTTAGCCGGCAACACCGGAGCCGGGCCAGTAAGGACATAGAGTATAGACTTGGCCCAGTTCAGGGTATATCCTGAGGCCCGGCCGTGTTCATCGCAGATCGCCAATAGGGCGGGGACCCCTTCAGTCGGGCCGGTCATGTATACTAACATGTCGTCGGCGTACAGGGAGACCTTGTCCTCCCACCCGTCGCTCCAAGTGATTCCCCGAAACAGCGGCGTCGATCTTAGCAGGATTGCCAGTGGCTCCAGTACTATCGCAAACAACAGGGGCGACAGCGGGCACCCCTGTCTTGTCCCCCTCCCCAGTGGAAAGGTCGAGGATATGCGTCCGTTCGCCACCACCTGTGCCATTGGCTGGGCGTAGAGCAGTCACACCCATGCCATATAATGGGGCCCGAAGCCCATGCGGGTTAGGACAGCGAAAAGGTATTCCCACTCTACCAAATCAAATGCCATTTTAGCATCTAAGGAAAGTATCACAGCCTGCTCCTTAAGAAGATGTGCCCTCGCCAATACCCCATGTACCCTCCGTAGATTAAGCGCTGTGCTTCTATGTGGCATAAAGCCCGATTGGTCAGGGTGTATTAGGGTACTCAGATGCTTGGTTAGGCGACTGGCCAGGAGCTTCGCCAGGACCTTCGCTTCTGCGTTGAGCAGTGAGATGGGTCGGTATGAGGCACTATCTGTTGGTGGCTTAGATGGTTTGGGGATGGCCACAATGGTGGCCGTGCGTTGATCGAGTGGGAGCAGCGCCTTTTGTACGCTGTCGTTATACATGTCTAGGAGGGGCTTGGCCAGGACAGAGTCCATCGCCTTATACCATTCCACAGGAATTCCGTTTGGGCCTAGGGCTTTGCCTGACTGCAGCGCCTGTATCGCCAACTGGACCTCTCCCTCTGTCAGGTCTGCATCAAGTTCCTGCTGTGCTTCAGGTGTGAGTACGGGGACAGGGATGTGACTAAGTGATTCTGTGGCCTCCCGCTCAGTGACTGGTCGTGTCGGTGTGTAGATCCCCTGGAAGTGGCGAGCTAGAGTCTGGATTATTTGCTCCGGGTGAGTTTGCAGCACGCCGGTCGCATCGTAAAGCCCGTGTATCCCCTTGTTACCGTTACCCCGTTTGTCCAGCCACGCCAGCATCTTCCCCGCCTTATCGCCCACATCATAGATTCTGTGCGCCGTGCTCGCGAGGTGTCCTTTGGTAATCACAGTGAGGTGTGCCTGGTGTTGCTGTTGACGGAGCTGCAGTTCATGTAGCGTCTCAGGAGTGGGGTTTGCCATATGCGCAGTGTTCGCTGTGTGTAATGCTAATTCCAAATTGGCCAGTGTGGCCCTAGACTCCCTCTTATGCCCAGTAATGGCCGATATGGACGCCCCTCTGAGGACCGTCTTATAGGCCTCCCACAGAATCGAGGGTGAGGTGACCGACCCAGTGTTCTCAGTAAAATAGTGTGTGGTGGTTAATTTGAGTTTTTTCCTAACGGTAGGGACCTGCAGATAATTGGGATAGATCGGGTATAGCCTACCCCGCTTACAATCCTTGGTAGAAATGTGAAGGGAGACCGGGGAGTGATCAGAAATTCCTCGTGGCAGGATATCAATACTATCCACAGAGCTCAGCCCAGCCCCCAGAAAGAAGAAGTAGTCAATACGGGAGAGGGTGTTGTGGGGTGCAGAGTAGTGTGTGTATTGCTGCGCTGTAGGGTTCAGGTGGCGCCAGATGTCTGTGAGGCCCATAGCAGATAAAAATCCCGGAAGTGTGGCAGACCCTCTCTGGCGAGCTCGCTGGGGAAAGGTGTCCAGCAGGGGGTCCGTGATGGCATTGAAATCTCCCCCCAGGATCATGTCCCCCTCAGGGAGGTCAATAAGGAATCGGCTAAGCGCCGGCAAGGCTGTAGCATGCAGTGCCGGGGGGATGTATACAGATATCACATTCAAGGCTCTCCCCTCCCACTGGCCTGAGAGTGCTGCGAACCGTCCCTGACCATCTGTCTTGTGGCCAGTGACCAGGAAGGGGGAGTTGTTTCTGAGGAGTATCCCGGTGCCCCTGGAACCCGAGGTGAACTCGGAGTGTACTGCCATGGAGTACCCACGCCTGTTTAGAGCCTTACAGGTGGTCCCCGCCAAATGTGTTTCTTGCAGCAGCACTAGGTCTGACCGATTACGTTTAACAGTTTGCAGCACCAAACCCCGTTTAATTTTGTCTCCCAACCCTCTGACATTCCATGTAAGGAGCTTCAGTGGGGGCACCAACGTCGTTACAGGGGTACCCATTGTGGGTGTAGCTCGATCATGTTGTGCCATTTGAATGTATGAACCGCGTTCTCCATGTTCAGCAGGAGAAGGACGCCAGAATGCGGAGGCGGCGCACGCCGCCCATAGTGAGCAGTGTTCCCGTGCCTTGTGAGATTGCAATAATGATGACCATAAAACTTAACTTTAACTTGAACCTCGTAACTCCCCTCCCTCCACCCCCTCCCTGCTCCCCTGCACCACGGACAAATTCCCGCCCGCATCCCCAACTTGGCAGAGTGCTTTACTCCCCCCCTGTCTAGTCTTACTTGCTTGTGGGGTTGGTGAGTCCCCTACAGGCTCCGGCCAAAACCCACCCTACTCAGTTCCATCGGCCCAAGGTCCCAAGGGCAGTGTTCAGTTCTTGGTGCATTCCAGTGTGGCCATTCATCCCCTGCTAGGCTGACCTGAATCAAACGGGTCCCTCTCGAGATCAGAGTCCAGGCCCCCGGCCGCGCCCTGCTCAGTGGCCGGGCTGGCCGCACGGTGTTCCGGCGTCTTCTCCTTACGGTGATCCTGGCGTTCCTTGCGCGGGCGTTGAGGCTTGCCCGCCGGTCTCCAGCCATCCAGCCATTCTCGTGCCACCTCAGGATTGTCGAAGAACCATGTCCTTCCCTCGGCCACAATCTGCAGTTTGGCGGGGAAGAGCATTGAATAGGGTAGTTCCCTGTCTCGCAGCGTCTTTTTGATGTCATTGAAGGATTTTCGACGCCTGGCCACCTCGGCCGTGTAGTCTGGGAAGAACGCTAGCGTGGAGTTCAGGATTTTTACCGGCGGCGCTACTCTGGCCGCCTGCAAAATGGCGTCCCTGTCCCTATAGTTGAAGAGTCTGGCCAGCACCGGTCGCGGCGTGGCCCCTGGTTGGGGCGTACCCCCCGGGACTCGATGAGCCCTCTCAATGGAGAAGAAGGCTGACAGGCCTTTAGGTTGTAGTTTGGTCTTAATGAGGTCTTCGATGTACAGGTCCATGGCCCCCTTTCCCTCCGATTCCGGAAGGCCTAGGATACGGACGTTATTTCTTCTCGAGCGTCCTTCCTGGTCGTCCAGTTTTTCCTGTAGTTGTTTAGTGGTCCTTTCTAGTCGTTCCATCGCCACCTGAAGGTCAGAAGTGTCTTCAATGAGGGATTTCGTGACCACCTCCACTTGCGACACTCTCTCCGACATTTTCTTAAAATCCGCTCGTAGCAAGTTCACTTCAGTGGAGATGGTGCCTACCGTCGCTTGGACGTCTGTGAGAGTTCTCATTATGGCTTCCAGTGTGACTTTTCCAGTGCCATTGGTGTCAGAGGAGGCACCGGCGGAGTGCCGTCCAGGTCCCTGTGAGTGGCTGTTCTGGGCATAGGCAAACTTATCAAGCTTTGCTTGCGTCGCTGTCATGCTCCTCGTGTTTTTGCCCGTCATGTTGGTTTGTCTGGGTTGACAGTGTTCGTGTAGGCCTTCCTCTCGGTGTTTGCCGTCGAAGCAGCCGGTAAAAGGAGCAGGAACCGCAGGGCCCAGGTCGATCCCGGCCTGTAGTGTAGCCTCACTGTGGCTGCCGCTGGAGTCGGCAGAAGGGCTTCCGCGGGGCTAATGGCGGCGTGCGTATCTCTCGGATATCGTACTGTTTCTCCTTTCCACGTGGGTCGCGCCGCCGCTTTCTAGGGTTGCAACGGACAGCCGGAGACTGGCGCCACTACGATGAATTTAGCCCTTCTGCCCAACGGCGGTTCGGAGTAATGTTCAGTGCTGTGGGAGGACTGCGTCGACCCAGGCTTCCCTCGCCCTGTCTTGCCGTAGTTGTCGGGGCGTCCGCCCGGTAGCGTAGGTCCGGGGCTGCTTCGACGTTGTGCGGGGCCTCCCCCGCCCTTGATATCACTGGAGTCTTGGCTCAAGGGTGCTCCCAGGTGCAGCGTTAAGTGAGCGCCGTGGTGGAACTTGGCGCCAAGCGAGGAGGAGCGGATGCCGGCCGAGGCTGACTTCTCCCGGCCGGGCAAGGCGCGCTTCCGGTCGGCCTGCCCCCGAACTCTGGGCCGTTGCTGCCGAGTTGTCATAGGCCTCGTCTCACTGTCGACGGATGGAGCACTTCCCGGCGTCGGCTCTGCGCTGGGGGCGGCTCGTTGTGTGCCGCTCGGTTCCCGGAGCCGATTTGACCCCTTCAGGCAGGTTAGTAGACGGATGTGCATGCGGATTATTGTGCGGGCCGGATTGCCTTGCGGAGCTCCCGAGTTAAGCTGCCGCCATGTTCGGCAGTTGGCCACGCCCCCAAGGAACATTTTCTAAGTCTGCTTCACGGACATTGACCGGGAGCTCATCGAAAGGCAAGCCGGCAAACCCTCACCGAATCCAGACTGGCTTGGAGCGTCGAGGGACCTCGGGAAGAAAAGCTCCAGAAAAGTTTCTAAGTGTGAAGGTAGAAACTGGCCCGGTCTATCGCGAGCAGGTAGTGCTATATTTTATTAAATCTTTGAAAATTCATATCTCTGGTTCACTACATTGGATTTTTGTCATTTTGGTGTCATTTTAAAGATAAACATATTTCCTATTTTTATAAATTGGTGTCGGATTATTATCGCGTTGCGTCTTGATTATTTACTGAAATGGTGTTTTAAATGCTTTACATACCTGTCTTTGAAGTTAAGCCTGTCTGCTCACAGCCACGTTACCAAGGGTTGAGCATAGGAATAATTTTCTATGACCTAGGCTGAGTCCTACCATGTGTTTGTGGCCTTATTGCCAGTGGCAGACCTACAGTTGCCCCTACCAATAACCCACTTTCCAACATTTGGTGCCAGCGGTGTGGATGAGGACTTGTGTTTAAATGTACACCTTTCAGTAAAGACAATTAAGATTATAAAAAACCTCTAAATTGCCTTAGAACAAAACTTTTGAGTTTGATTTTTGAAATTTGGACTAAACTGTTTTTAGTCCATTGTTTTGACTTTTCCAAATTGTTTTAAGTCTGTTGTGCCTAGTTTTTGTGACCCAAAACTAGGGAACTATGGAGCTGGACCTGGCTAAACTGTACCAGTTTAAGATAGCTGCTCTTAGGACACAGTGTAGGAGTATGGGGATGCCTGCTGCCAAGAAGAGGAGGAAGGCAGGGTTGCTTGAATCCCTACAGAACTGGGTCGGGGAAGCTGAGGAGACCCCAGGGAGTGGAGGATGTTCCCCCCAACCACACCCAAGAGGGGGGTGAGAATGAGACCTCTTCCATTGTGACTAGTGTTAGCCAGGTGAATAAAGGTGGAGGTGGGAGTAGGAAAGGGTCCCTTACTCAGTAACCACTACCGTCCCTTGCAGAGAGACAGCTTCAGGCTCAATTAGAGTTGATTGCCTTGGAAAAGGAGAAATTGGAATTGTCTAGGAGATAATGGAAGAGGGAGGAGGAGAAGAGGAATGGTGGCAGCAAAAGTCAATGAGATGTTAAGATGTCCTGGGGTGGTAGATTTAAACCTAAACTTACCAAGGGCCTACTGCCCAAGTACACAGAGGGGGATGACATTGACAGGCGGCTTGAAGCTTTTGAGAAGGCCCTTAAAATGAGTAGGGTCCACTCTAGGTATTGGGGCACTCCTGTGGGAGTTGATTCCAGTAGCTGGGAGGGATAGGCTCCTGACCCTGAAGGGAGAGGATGCAGAATCATACCCGCAGATGGAGGCATGCTTAATCAAGAGATTTGGTCTCACTCCAGAACAGTGCAGGGTGAAGTTTAGAGGCACCCAGAAATTGAGTTCAAAGTCTTGGGTAGACTTTGTGGACGTTTCAGTGAAGGCACTGGAAGGCTGGATTGTTGGTAACAAAATTGACACACATGAGGGATTGTATAATTTGCTTTTACAAGCAAATAGAGAGGCAACGAAGCAGATATTTTTCAAAATGCTAGAGCACACTAAAGAAATGAAAATGTCCTTCATTGATGTCAAACAGATGATCTTTTTAATACATCCTGGAAATGTTCTTGATTCACTATGGTCAAATTCAACATTAACCACGCAGCCAATGCTTTTTGCCCAAATGGGGCTCTCTCAGGGCTGCAAACACAACATGAATACAATCAACAATATTCAATTGTTCAATACGGGGTTGTGTATAAAAAAAATGTAAATGCATGAAATTTTGTCATCTTATTTCTAGGACTTCAAATACATTCAATTTAAAAAATGTCACTAAGAAAGATATTCAATTATTCCAAGCCAAAACGACATAATAATTGACTTTTTTGTGAAAAAGAATGTGATTGGAAGAAAAACAAGAAGAAGATGAAAGAAGAGAAAGAAAAGTAAAAAACACAAAGTGCAAGGAGAGTTATTATTACTCGCAATTCCAAGACAGACATTATTACAAAAAGACAAAAAAAGAAGAATAGAACGATAGTCAGCACCTCAACCACATGTGCCAAACATAAAATGTAGTGAATAATTCATGATGAAATCACGAAAACTCCTACTGAAAAGGCACAACTGCCATATATATGGCGAACACCTACTAACAGTGTGTGCAACTCACATATATGTCAACAAAAACGAGAGAGAAAGAAAACGAAAAACCAACATCAGAGAATACGTATTAAATCAAAAACTCTCCATAGAGTAAGCTCAACCAATGTAGTAGTGACCGCTTGTATTTCAGATCAATATGATAAAAGCTGTAACACACATGACGACCAATGCATAATTTGATTAATGATCGGACCTCTCCTGCATTAAAAACCATATAAAATACTAAAGTTTATTGAAAGCGCATTTACATCCTCAAAAGGGTATCGCATCCAACAAAGGTGAAAATTCACGCGGGGGAAGTGTAATTAAGAACTGCACACATTGTAAAGATGATTCACGAATGCTGAAACAAAATAGCCAGTATTAGCTACTCTGTAACTGTCACTAAAAAAACTAAAAAATATAACTACAAGGTTAGGAATTAAATTGCCGATATTTACCTTAAGAGCGCCAAGTCTTGGAGCTATTAATGTTCATCAAGTGAACCTGTGTACACTGTGATATGCGACACGTAACATACTGTAATGGAATTCAATCAATTATACACACAATTAGTACCGTATGACAGGTCCCATATTAAAGACATTTAGTCAATTCAAAGAAAATGTGCTAAAATAAAACATGAGACGCACATATGTACGTCTATCAAAGAAGAACAGACTGAACATCTTAAAAACAGTTAGACAAATGTAAAACCTCACAATCAAATTGGACAGAAAGCGCAAAGAGACCGGCACAGACCATGTACAAAATCGCATCGTTACGAGTACATTAATAATGAAAGGACTTCCGGTCATAACCCCACATTTCTCACCAACTATTAAATGTAGCTTACAATACAGTCACACGTCCATCCTTGAATGCACAGAAATCGTGTCATTTAAACTGACCCCTAATAACAGTATTCCTAAATATGTCTTTTATTGTGTTTGACACTAAATTCCAAAAGGTGCCTCAAAAAATATAACTATTCGAGAATAGATAGCGTACTCGAACTCGGTATGCCGGAGCGTGGCAGAACAGGCGTCCTAAACCTAAACAGTATTCTAGACTGTGTCTTTTATCGTGTTTGACACAGAAATAACGACAATCAATTGATACAGACATCATTACGCCATCACAACATATATGTAAAGGTTCAAAACACGCAAGAATAAAATGTGCGTGTAGCCCGCCATATAACCTATTCACAGGTATAGATGCAAGATTTAAGAGAAGTTTACTTACAAAAAGCATTCCTCAAAGTGGCCCCCGTAAAACGCAGAATCTCGCGACCCGCCGTCAGTCCGATTCGAATCCAAAAGGGAAACGAGCCAAGTATCATGTGACCGTTTTTAAACCAATGCCAGCCACAATTTCTCGTGACATCCACACACGTGGTATCCCTCACGAGAAACACTAGAACATGACTCTTCATAGTTGCAAGTAAGCGTAAACACCGTACTCCTATCTAACATGCTTAATTAAAATAACCCGAATGTATAGTACACACATTAGAACCTTGATAAGTGTTTAGTAATTAAATATGGAACCCAAAAAATAATTTGTTTTTGAAGGAACATATTTTGACTCATTGTGCAGAAAAGAAGTTACACCAGTATCTAGTGGACTCTAAGCTGACAGACCCCATAGAGTTGGGGGAATCAGCTGATGAGTGGGTGAGAACCCAGGTTTCCATTCAGCTTCAGCGGGGTGACCAGATAAAAGGACAGGTCCCTTCCCAAGGGAAAGTCCAGGGAAATGAAGGTCAAAAACCTAAGGAGTCCTCCAAAGACCCACAAAAACCTGCACTATTGGGGGTCCGAGCCAACCCAAATTCAAAGGGAGGAGGTTTCAGGGAAAGCCTGGTAGGTTCTTTGATCCCTCAAAGGTGGGTAAGTGCTTTGACTGTAACTAGCCAGGGCCTAAGCAGGGAGATGCTGTCTGTACCAAGAAGCTCCCCCCTAAGAGGCCAACCACTGGGATTGCCAGTGTAAATGTGGGGGTGGAGGGTGGTGTACAGAACAGTCAAGTGGTGGAAGCAACCTTAGTGTCCCTGGGTGGGATGAATATTGCCACCCTTGCTGCCTTACCTTCAAACATTGACAAGTACAGGCAGAGGCCTAACGTGAATGGGACTGAGGTTGAGGATATCAGAGACACTGGGGCTAGTGTAACTATGGCCCTGGATGAGCTGGTGCCTACAGAAAGGTTGCTACCTGGTGAGTTTCACCAGGTGACTTATACAGACAGCACTATCAAACTCCATCCTATGGCTGTGGTGGATTTGGAATGGGGAGGTGTGATAGGCCCTATGAAGGTAGCTGTGTAAAAGGTGCTCCCAGTCCAGTATTTACTGGGCAATGATCTTGAAGCCTCTGAGTGGTCAGAGGTGGAGAGAGGGCTCTATGTGAAAATATAGGAGCTCCCTGAGTGGGTAGTTGCTGTGACTAGGTCACAGACTAGCCAGAAGAGAGGGTCTGGACACTTGGACCCTGGAACAAAGGGCCAAGCATCCAAGGACAAGGGCATTGGGCCTGGTGAGCCAGCCCAGGGAACTCCAGAGGTGCAGGAAGAATCTAACCCTGATGGGGAGGATCTGGCCTCTAAAGGAAGGGACTCCATCCCTGCCAGAACTGTCAGATTTGGCAGAACTGACAGGAGCAGGTGGACCCTCCAGAGAGGAGTTCAGTAAAGGGCAGATGGACTGTTCCACCCTTAAGGGCTTGAGGCGGTTTGCTTCCAAGCAGGAGGAGGGGGATGACAGTGGGTTTCACAAACTCTACTGGGAAGATGGACTGCTGTATACTGAGACGGAAACCTCAAGGAGGGGGCCACCAGGAGGTTGGTAGTGCCCCAGAAGTACAGAGAGTTCATCCTGACTTTGGGTCATGATATCCCCTTGGCAGGACATTTGGGACAGACAAAGACATGGAACTGGTTGGTGAACCATTTCTACTGGCCTCATATGTCTGAAAAGGTAACAGAGTTTTTCAGCTCCTGTGTCACCTGTCAGACCAGTGGCAAGGCAGGGGGCAAGACAAAGGCTCTTCTAATATCACTGCCAGTGGTTGGAGTTCCTTTTGAAAGGGTGGGGATGGACATTGTTGGTCCCCTGGACCCACCTACTACATCAGGGAATAGGTATAAGTGGTAGCTGACCATGCCACTAGTTTCCCTGAAGCCATACCTCTTAGAACCATTGATGCGCCTGCAGTGGCTAGAGCATTGCTTGGTGTGTGCACCAGAGTGGGTTTTCCAAAAGAGGTGGTGTCGGATAGGTGCACAAACCTCCTGTCCAGCTATCTGACTGCTATGTGGGATGAGTGTGGTGTCAACTAGAAGTCCAACACCCCCTATCACCCACAAGCAAATGGTCTTGTTGAGAGATTCAACAAAACCCTGAAGGGCATGATAAATGGGTTGTCAAAGAAGAAACTCATGAGGATATGGGATGTTCTCCTCCCATGCTTGCTGTTTGCCTACAGGGAGGTGCCACAGAAAGGGGTTGGTTTCAGTCCCTTTGAGTTGTTGTTTGGACACCCTGTGAAGGGGCCATTGAGCCTGATAAGAGAGTCTTTAGAGAAGCCTCTTAAAGAAGCTAAGGACAATGTGATCGACTATGTGCTAGGCCTGAGATCTAGAAAGTCAGAGTGCATTTACAAGGCAAACAGGAAACTGGAGGCCAGCCAGGAGCTCATGAAGCACTGGTATGATCAAAAGGCTACTATGCCTGAGTATACTCCAGGACAATTGGTGTAGGTGTTGGAGCCTGTGGCTTCCAGGGCCCTCCATGACAGTTGAAGAGGGCCCTATCCAATCTTATAAAAGAAGGGTGAGGTTACCTATTTGGTTGACCTTGGCACCCCCAGGAACCCTCACAGGGTTCTGCATGTGAATAGATTGAAACCCCACCATGAAAGGGCAGACATGACCATATTACAGGTCACTGATTTGGGTGTGGAGGAGGAAACTGAGCCTGTGCCCGACCTCCACTCCATTAGTGTGCAAGACGGGTCAGTGGAGGGAGTTGTGCTCTCTCCCAAGTTGACAGACAAGCAGCACAAAGACTGTAAGCAAGTGCTGGAGCAGTTTGCTGGACTTTTCTCTTTGACCCCAGGCATCACTGAGTGGTGTGTGCACCACATTGACACTGGTGACAGCCTACCTGTCAGAAAAAAACTGTACTGGTTGTCTGACCATGTCAGAGGCAGCAGTAAAGCTGAGGTAGCTAAGATGATGGCATTGTGGGTAATTGAACCGTCCGAGAGTCCATGGGCCAGTATAGTGGTGCTGGTACCCAAACTTAATCCTCAGGGGGGACCCAAGGAGTTATGGTTCTGTGTGGACTACAGAGGATTGAATGCAGCCACAAAGACTGACGTTCACCCTATACCTAGAGCTGATGAGCTCATTGCTAGGTTAGGGTCTGCTAAGTGCCTGAGTACATTTGATTTGAATTCAGGTTACTGGCAGATTGCCCTCACCAATGGAGCAAAGGATAGGGCAGCATTCTCCACACCAGAGAGACATTATCAGTTCAAGGTAATGCCCTTTGGCTTAATGAATCCACCTTACACCTTCCAAAGGTTGGTGAACAGGGTCTTGTTTGGGTTGTAACAGTTCAGTGTAGCTTACCTGGATGACATAGCTGTATACCGTTCTGCCTGGGGGGATCACTTAAGCCACCTAAGGGAAGTGCTTCAGGCCATGCAGCAGGCAGGCCTGACTATTAAGGCAAGCAAGTGCCAAATAGGGCAGAGTTCTGAGATGTACACGGGCCAGCTGGTAGGTGGGGGCAATGAACAGCCTCTCCAAGCTAAAATCCAAAATATTTTGGATTGACAGCTCCTGTTACCCAGACTCAGGTCATGGCATTCCTTAGACTGACAGGGTACTATAGAAGGTCTGTTCAAAATTATGGGACCATTGTGGGGCCCCTAACAGAACTGACTTCTAAGAAGAGGCCCAAAAAGGTATATTGGACCCCAGAGTGTCAGAAGGCTTTTGACACTCTGAAAGCTGCTATGTGTTCAGCGCCAGTACTGCTGGCCCCTGACTACACAAAATAATTTATGGTTCAGACAGATACTTCAGAGCAAGGGATTGGGGCAGTGTTGTCACAGCTAAATGAAGAGGGCCTTCATCAGCCAATTGCCTTTATTAGCAGGAGGCTTCTGCCCAGAGAGCAGAGGTGGAGTGCCATTGAGAGAGAGGCTTTTGCTGTGGTGTGGTCCCTGAAAAGGTTGAGACCATGTTTGTTTGGGACTCACTTTTGAACCTAACCATAGACCCCCCAAGTGGCTCATGTAGATGAGAGGGGAGAATCCCAAGCTGTTAGGTGGTCCATTTCCCTACAGGGAATGGACTTTACAGTGGAACACAGACCTGGGGTTGCCCATGCAAATGCAGATGGACTTTCCAGGTCTTTCCACTCAGCTGATGAGGACTACCAGGGTGTAGGTTAGTAACCCATCACCTTTCATTTGGGGGGGCTATGTTGCAAAGTCATCCTGTGCCCTCGGCACCCCAAAACTTTTTGCTGATTGGCACTGGTGTTAACTGACTCTGACTGACCCTAAACTCTGCCTAACCAGGCGCACGGAAGAGACACATTAGAATACAGTTAAAACACCTACATTCACTAGGGTACACAATGGTATGGTGGGGTACCCCTGTAATTGGCATGACCTCCCCTATAGGCCTCTAGTATATAATAGGGCAGGGCATTTGGAACTACCTAGAAGTCCCCAGTATCCCGGGGTATGGCACTTTAGAGGCCAGCAGCCTTTTTCTGCACTTGCATGTGTGCACTGCTAAAGCCTGTGGTCAGTTTAAAAACAGCCCTGGGTGCAAGGACTGATTTTAAAAAGTAAATTGCGCCCAAACTCAACTTTGGTGTATGGGGCACTTAAAAATGGATAACCTACAATGTTTTGGCATATTAGCCCCCCCACTCCCCAGGGTCTCCTCTGGGTATCCCAGGGTTGTGGGTGTGTCTGTGGGGGGGGGGGTCATGTATTTATAAGATACACCCTGATAAAATGAGTTTTTTTATATGCCTGGATAAAGTAAAATTTCACATTTCACCCCCCACATTGTGGTAAAGTGCTGTTCAAATTCAACTTTGATGCTAGGAGCAGTGTGGAGGTAGGATGTGCAATATTTCAACAGATTCAGAACACCTAAAGTCTCCCCTAGGTGCACCTGGGGTGGGGGCCTGTAGATAAGAGCAGAGTACTTATAAAATATGTTTTTGTAAGTCTTGGTGCTGGAAAAATGGCCCAAGTTATTTTTCCAATTGCAAATCCCCTGCTACATAGGTTAACATTGCAGGCAGTTATTGATTAATAACTCTTGATAGGAGAGGGCTAGAATTGCCATTCAAAGACTTCTCCAAATTGTATTAATAAATTCAACAATATGATATTGTTGAATTTCTCCTAAAGTATACATACAAGAAGCTATACGGCTTTCTTGTTTGTAAGTCCAGATTCAGCCTTCCAGCGGTCTGCCCTGATTGGTCAGAGTTAAGTGGATTAGCCAAGCTGCCTTGAAGAGGTGATAAAGAGCAACTGGGGTCATCCAGCTCTACTGGTAGGGCAGTGTACTGTTCCATAGGAATGCCAGGTCAGGGGGGCTCATAAACTATGCCCTTCAAAGAGGAGAGCAGAGAACAGTGTCATTTACAACTCTGAACTTCCCACCTTAGGCAGATGGTAGGATTAAGGAAGGTATGAGCAGATGCAGGTGGGAGAGTCCAGGCAAATTAGGCATCCTACGGTTGTGTTTAGCCAGCTCTTACCTCCTTGCTGGAAAATCAGCCATTATGGATTTGGAAGATTTGATGCACTCTGGGACAAAATAATGCCACACTGTACAGGATGTGGTCATATCTTGGAGAAGTTACCCTGCTCACATTGGTCAGAAGTCACCTCCTGCTTGACCCAGAGAACTTGGAATAAGTACCTGAGAGGGACAGAGCCCTCCAGATCTGCTGCTTGAAACTTACTGAAGCAGGACATTGCCAAGCTGAGAAGATTGCTGTGTAAAGATTTCTAAGGCCTGACCTCTCAAGACTGCACCATTTAAAACTACAGCCCTGTGGATTATCTTGCTGGAAAAAGAACTAAAGAGTGTATTCCCTGAAAGCTACAGGTTAAAAGAAGCTCATCTGGAACATCACCAACTAAATCCGCACCTTGGAGAACCACCAGTGTTTTGTACCAGTGGATTGTGGGAACTGAAGTCTTCAATTTCAAGGACCGTCATGGAGCTTCCAGACCCTTAGAGTGAGTTTGAGACACTTTGGGACCCCTTGGGGAACTTCAGGAAGAAGTTCAAGAAGTATGAAGAATTTTGGAGCAATTTTGAAAAAAGCTCCATAGAGGGACCGACTCAACCTGCCCAGCCAGGCCGCCTGCCTTCAACCGCGAGCCGGCCAAGCCAACCAGGTTTGTCCTGCTAAAAGCTCTATCGCTCCAACTTCCAGGGATTGACCGGAACTAGAAGAAAGTTGAAGCCTGCAAACCCTCACCGGATCCGGCTACATGAAGAGCATCGAGAGACCCCGCAAGAAAAAGCTCCTGAAAAGTTTCTAAGTCCGCTCATAGAAAAGGTGACCGGGAGCAACCGCAAACTCCAAGCCGCCTGCCTTCCAACACGTGTCGGCCTGGATTCCTGGATTGCCCCGCTGAACCGCTAAAGGAAACATTTTTAAGTCTGCTCCAGGGAAGTTAACCGGGAGCTCGTCGAAAGGCAAGCTGGCGAATCCTCACCGAATCCGGACTGGCTTGGAGCGTCGAGGGAACTCAGGAAGAAAAGCTCCAGAAAAGTTTCTAAGTGTGAAGGTATAAACTGAGATCAGGACCTGCTGCGAGCTGTAGCCGCTCAGGGCACTATTGCGCTGGCCTGAAACTTTGACTTTGGCCCGGTCTATCGCGAGCAGTTATCATGATAATGTGCTATAATCTTCTAAGAGCTATATTTTATTAAATCTTTATAAATGTATATCTCCGGTTCCCGACATTGGATTTTTGTCGTTTTGGTGTCATTTTAAAGATAAACATATTTCCTATTTTTATAAATTGGTGTTGGATTTTTATTATGTGTTGTGTCTTGATTATTTACTGAAATAGTGTGTTTAAATGCTTTACATACCTGTCTTTGAAATTAAGCCTGTCTGCTCACAGCCAGGTTACCAAGGGGTGAGCATAGGAATAATTTTCTAAGACCTATGCTGAGTCCTACCATGTGTTAGTGGCCTTATTGCCAGTGGCAGACCTACAGTTGCCCCTACCAATAACCCACTTTCCAACAGTAAGCAATAGTAGGGCTCCAGACCCATTGTAGAACACAATATCCATTGTAAGCAAGAATGTATGAGCTAACGCATTGTGAAAACTCAATGTATAGCAGATGTTTTGGAGTTTGCATTGAGAATTTACTATACATAATTTATTATGAAATACCTCTTTGTGCTTTGTGACATTAACCTTTATATCCTTATGCAGACCCTTGAAAGGGTGAATCCTTCTTGTTGTTTTGGGAGGCATCCTGTTGTCATCCTGTGTTAGACCTGAGACATTTGGTGTGGTATACCTCCACACTTTTTGCCTTCTCTTTCCCGTTTTTGATGAGCTCATTTTTGTTGGCATTAGGACTCTGCCCAATTTAACCCTGCTAACCAGTACTAAACCATGGTAAAATTGGTATACACCTACATTGCACATTTACCTTACTTAAAAGTACCCATGGCCAGTGTAGTGTAGCTCTATAAAACATGTCTCAGGCCTGACAGGAAAATAAACCTTTTGTCAGGCCTTAGCTTCCATTTTAATGCTTATAAGTCACCGCTAAGGTAAGCCGTAAACACTCATTGGGCATGGTACTTAAAAAGTAGGACATGTGCACTTATGCTTTACATGACCTGACAGTAGAAAAGTCCCGTAGTCGTTTTTTCCATTTAGCAAGGCTACCTCTCCCATAGACCAACAGTGAGTTATTTTATTACACTTAATGTGATAACTTCTGTTTGGAAGCAGATAGAGAAACACGTCTTCCACTCATTTAAATTGTTATTTTAAATTCTCTATAATGGGAAAGGTGGTTTTCAAGTAATTATCCTCCCTGCAAATGCCACTTTTAGAATGTTGCCATTTTTCTGCCTAAACCAAATGTACATTTCTGCTGCTGTCCAGGGTCATATGACTGATGTATGGTGTGTACTCCTCCCAGACAGGAGAAACGGGGCCTTGGTTGTGGGGCAGGGTGTTCCTCTCCTGAGCAAGATGACCTGGGGGCTGTACTCAGCGCTTCCTGGGCATCAGTGGGTAGCCTGAGGGCTGTTCCCACCCTCTTCCTGACTTTAGAAGCTGCCTGCCCTGTCAGTAGCAAATGCAGCTCACGCATGGGCCTGTCCTTTGTCACCTTCAAATTAAACTCAGGAGAAGGGGAAGAAATTACTAGAAACAGTTTAGAGGTATGAAAATAGAGAGACACCCCCACACAAAGGCTGCCACTGGGTATAAAAGTAGCACCCCCAGAACCTCTCTGAAAAACACTGCTGGGCCTGTGGAAGATCCAGAAGAAGGACTGCTCTGCTTTCTGAAGAAGGAAGACTAGACTTGCTAGGTTGGAACTTAGGAACTCCAGAAGTTCCTTCAATTGTCAGTTGGCTGACCTCTTTTTTGAGCTACAGAGCCACAATAAGTTTACAGAGGTATTTCCTGCTTCCCAGCTCACCAGACCCAAATGGACCTGACCTGGTGACCTCTGCTGGCCTCTGTGGGAATGAGTCCAGGCCCTCCAAGTGCTTTCTTTCATATCCTTGATCCTTGGCAGGATAATATATGTAATTCTCCCCTAAGGAAAGCCTATAGAGCCCTATGGCAGTATGTTGTATATTATTAAGCAAAACATATAGGTTTATATATGTCTTAGCAGCAAAATCCTTAAAAATGTTATTTTGTTGAGGAAAAGTTAGCTGCCCCATTGGCTGATACAGGGGTACCATCTGGAATCCCTTCTGAATGGGACTACCTAACTGGGTACTGTGAAGTATCAAATAAATCGTGACATTAAAGTACTCCTCCCTCTTCAACTGAAGTTTTCACTGGGTGTAACGCAATGCCATGCAGACCTATGAAGGTCCTTGCAGCACCTAACCGATGGCTTCACTGGATCCAACACAGGGTGGAGCAGACTGACGCAGGACCTCTAATTTCAGCAACTTGCAGTTCCTGAGAGGTGGCTTCACCTGATCCGATGCAGAATGACGCAAGGGCCTTGCATCACAGCACCGCACAGCCCTTGATTGGCAAGTCAATGGACCCGACGCAGCAAAACGCAGAGCTTTGCATCGCAGTGCTGTGCACCTCCTGTACAATGGAAAGAAGGCCCAACTCTCAGGACATTGCACTTGGGGCCAGATGTACGACCTGTTTTTGCATGAGCATAACCCCTACAGTGCATGTACAAACGCTGTTTAGCGAGTCACAATTTATTTGCGACTCGCTAAATAACATTTGCGACTCGAAATTAGGAAGGAGCGTTTCTAAGGCGTCCTTTCCTAATTGTGACTCTGAGCCCTAAGTATGACTGTTCTGATACAGCAATTGCGGTTGCAAAACAGTCACAATTTACCACCTACTTCAAATAGGTGGTAATGCAGTCACAAATGGGACCCTTACCCTCTGCAAATGCATGCAGAAATATTTTTTAAGGGCAGGCCATGGTCCTAGGGACTACTGCCTGCCCTTAAAAAATGACATGAAAAGGTTTCATTTAAAAAAAAAAAATGCATCCCATTTTCCTTTAAGGAAAACGGGCTGTATTTTTTTTTTTAAGCTGCTTTATTTCAAAGCTGTCCCAGACATGTGGTCTGCTGAGCCAAGCAGGCCACCATCCCTGGGAGGGCCAGCCATTCTCAAGGGGGTCGCAAAATGCGAGTGCCTCATGAATATTGATGAGCCCCGCATTTTGGGACCCCACTCAGAATCGCTAACAGTGTCTCTGACACTTTTGTAACTTTGGAATTGCGACTTGCAAAAGTATGACTCACTATTTTTCGCAATTTGCGAGTCGCAATTCCAAATGGTCGTACATCTGGGCTTTAGTCTTTTATCCGGCCTGTGCTCTATCGTGGTTAGGCTGAATTTGTGACTTCGCCCCAGTCCGCCATGACCAGATACCCGCAGTTGATACTTCGCACCTTTTTTGTGCTATTTTCCCTTAAATTAAAAAAACTCATAACTCCGGTTGTACTGGCTGGATTCTCATTGCTGCAGCATTGTTTAATTTATTAAAACATCTCATATTTTGGTTTGAGATTATTCTCATGTTGTGTTTTAACTTTATTACGGATTGAGTGCTGCATAAATAATTTACACATTGGCTCTAAATTAAGCCTGGCATCTTTGCCGCCACTTTTGTGGTTCACCCTCAGAAGGACTGTTTTTATTACTTCAGTGGGGCTCACATCCCTCTCAACTAATAACCCAATTTCTTTCATCCTGAAGAAGGTAGCATGCTATTGTTTTTTGGCCACTAACATGTGCATCAATGTTTTGTTATATGTCTGTTGACCATCAAGATTAAATAACTATGGTAAAATAGTAAAAAGTGTATGGATTAATGATATGTAGGGGCTGAGGGATGTTTTAAGTAGTATGAGTGTTAGTATGAATGATGAATGGCAGACATTTCAGTGGTGTATTACAGATATTAGAAGAAAATACGTTAGTTTTATGAACTATTATGGCATTATATTTATTAATTGATTTGTTCATTATTAATATGTGGAAGTAGCAAATATTCTGTAGCTATTTGACATTTGTTAAATAAAAAGTTTTGTACTGATATTTTGATCGTGTCACAAATTGCCACTACCAATACTTAAACATTTTTCAAAAAATATAATATTTCCGTTATTAGGTAAAATACCTGTGTGTTAAAGGTACAAATACTTACCTGTGTGGTATGTACTTGTATGGCAAATGCTGAGTGGTAAAGGTATTGCATGGTAAAGGTTGTTTTGCATATGCTATCATTTCCCTAAGGCTGGACATCTTTGTAGGCAAGTCCTTTCCGTTCTGGTCACAAAGTGATGATACAAAATAATAAGCAATTTTTTTATTTTAATTTTACTAATGAGTGTGTTGCTACTTTGTTAAAAAATGTATGGTTCAGAAACTGCAGGCCTACTCCTTTGTATCTTTTATTACTCTCAAGCCCCCAAATGAATGTTTTTCCAGATGGAATCGTATCATTTGTGTTTGAGTAATCATTGAACACTAAAGGAATGTGTATTTTAGGTAAAGGTGGCCAACTTGGTATATGTGATGTGATTTGCTACGTTAGAAGGCGTTTTATTACTGTAATCTATACGTGTTTATATTATTGTTTGAGAGATCTTGTTCCCAACTGGTGTGTGTGAAAGGAAGGATTTCGTTTTATTTGGTCTAAAGATGCTCCTTTTACTATATTTCTCTTTTTATAGATTGATTTTCAAATTTAAATACGTTTGAATTAAATTGATTAATCCACAGAGCCTCCCAGAAGCACTGCAAATGCTATAACACATTTATGTTACTAGTCATAGTATCTTAATCATGTTAACATTTGTATATCATCTTATTAAAAAAAGCAACTTCAACAATATAGTTATTGTAAGTGATACATTTACAAACTGAACTAGCTGTGCTTCTCCACTGGTGCCACGGATCAGAGGCCAAGAAGAAGCGGGGCATCAATTAGGGCTAGTGCACCGAGGACACCACTAGGCTGCTCTCGACTCCCTGAATAGGTCACACTGTCACCTAGTCAAACTGAGCAAAGAAGGTGACTCTCTGGAATATGGCTGCCCAAGAGCAGGTCTAGTCGAGGCAGTATTCATTATGTTTAACTCCAGCGACTGCATATGGAAAGGAAAAGAAATGGTCCAGAAAGGAAAAAAGGGCTCCATTTGAAAATCTATCAGTCCTGGAAGGAAAATGACTTGTCTGGGGTGGTATTCAGGCAGAAGACATCATGAAACTAGAAAGATAAAGTGAGCATCAATGCGGTCCGGAAAAGCAAGAGGGGTCCCGGCACAGGAGGGTTCCAAGTCATCAAAGAGATACAGGCAAAGATCTCCAGAGCAGGATTCAGTAATATGTCTGGAAGAGGCTGTAGATCTGGAATGCGCCCCCCCTTCAACATCTGCACTTGGCAAAAAACTGCACTTATAGCAAAGAAAGAGGGATATAAAATCATGGATTACTAGTGGCAACCGGCATAAATCTGGGGCAGGAGGCGAGGGGGTGTAAAGAAAGAATAAGACACCTACCTCCTCGACGCTCTGTCCCTTGTCGTCTCGCCTCCACCGAACAGGAAGCAGGCAGGCTCCAATGAGCCAATCACAATGGTGTAATGAAGCATTTTGATTGGCTTACCTAACCCAATCACAACGCTGCAATGCAGTGTTGTAATTGGTCTGAGTGCCATAGTTCGGCGCTCAGACGAGGACTGGGGGCCTGGGCATGTTCTCCACCCAGGCAGTAATGCAGCCTGGGTCGAGAACATGCTAGGTGAGCATGACTGTTTGACCGGTCCAAGACCGCCGGCCAAAGCGGCATGTGCACTTCAGTGTGCCCACCACTCCTACTGTGCCCTACTTTGTGAGCAGAGCAACCCCACCCTGCACCCATGATGCTGCAGCAGGAACAGATAAAAAGATAATAACATCAAGTTATTATCACTTTATTTTTCCTTTCTTTCACTGCTGCAAAGCAGTGAGTGGGGCGACGCTCCTCCGCCTCAGTGGAGGAGATGTGAATCTGTGAAACTAGCAGCCCACATCCAAACCAACCCTCAGTAAGTGAAACAACTAACGGAGAAACTGATGAGCCATCTAGCGGAGAACAGATGTTGTCAAGAAATGTCATATGGCACTCCAACAGCAATGCCAGGAACATCATGTACAATACAAGTGGATATGCAAATAATTAACTCAACAGAGTCCTTCTCATCACTAAACTTCAGTAATTTTAGCCCACGGTCTTTAATAGTCAATCAGCAGGGGCAATCAGAAGACCCTGAGTCACAGGATCAACCGCTAATTGAACTCTCAGCAATTGTGTCCACGAATGAAGCCAGTGTATTGCAGATTAGACACCCATTGGTGCCGCTCCTCGACCCTTTGAAAGGGGATGGTAGACATTTGGATTCTACAACATCCAGTCTAAGTCCATTCTTGGCTCGAAGTAGCAGTACTCCCACCAATGTTGAATCCACTTTAGAAAATAATAACCCTAATGCAGTGGGCACTGAAATTTCTGAATAATCAGCTAGTGGCATTCCAGTGGGTATGTGGGGGCCTTTTTGTTGACTATAGACGCAATGTCCACAGCAATTCATCATCAAGAGGACAAACAAGAACTTCAGGAGGCCCTTCCTAAGATCTTGGCAGTCCACATAGTGGGTATAGATCAAAAATTGCAAGCTCTTAATGATCTGATACGGACATAGTGACATGTCAGTGTGCAATTTTAGGGGACAATCCCTAAGTTCTGTCCTCAATCGTCACCACCATTTTGACGGAAGTACGGTCTGAAGCAGCTAGACTGTTCGAGAGGTAATGTATTCTACAATAAAAAGAAACAGCAGAAACCAAGGGTTTAACAGAAAACCATACTTCAGAGCCAATGTACAACCTTGCCTAGGTAAAGGGACAGACATCGAGCAATATTGAGATTAGCCCCCAAAACAAGTTGCAGATGTACCTGGAAGGGAGAATCAAGCAGTTGTGACCACTTAAATTGAAAGGTGGAGCAGGTCACTACAAAAAGGGAAAACCTGCTGCCTCACTCCTACAGGAACAAGTTGGAGAAATGTCCATTTACAAGATGAGCAAGCAACAGGGGGCGCCAGGAAAATAAATTATTGCTAACTCCCAACTACAATTTGATGGGATCATTCAACACCCTAAATAGAGGTACCATCATAAAACTCACAAATGAGGCATGAGCGGAGCCACGCTAGCAACCAAGATGGCCACGTAGGCTCCCGGCTCTGCCGACCTCGGCCTCCCGCCGGAATATCCTGCCAATTATCCTGTCTTTGCACCCCGTCACAATGTGTACGAACCTGCCGTGAGATTAATGGTGCTATCCCGAGATCTCTACTTGCTCGGCTGACGAAGATATGTTGAGTGGAAGTTTGCGGCCTAGATCTGCCCGGAAGCCGGGGTCTCGAGTACTGCCCCATCCGGGTTTCAGTTCAACAACATCGGCTGTGGTGGTGTGATTGGGTCCGGTCTACCGATGTGGACAAAGAACATTTTTCTTTTGGTTTTTCGAATTGATGTGGACGACAGCGGGCTGCCTTGGTGAAGGTTGGAGGAGGGGTGACAGCCTAACGCTAGAAGTTGTGGACGGGGGCCCTGCCCGGTGACCCGGTAGCCGGCCCGCTGGTGTTCGCTGGGTTTGGTTCTTTGCCTGCGGTGGCAGCCCCAGGATACCATCGAAACAATACATAAGTCTCCCTCTGCAGTCGACCGTTTCCTATCCGCCCGTACCTCTGTACCTTTCAGGTATAACTATGCCAACGTTGCCTTAAGCAAGCACACGGTGGTGGTGAATACAGGAGCAAAACAGCTGTCCCCTTGCAGACCTAGCAGATGCTAGAAGCCCACGGACGCTGCCCCTCCTCCTTGACGCGCTGAGAAAGACGCTGTCTTTTCTCCTGCCGAGAAAATCCAGCTCCGTCGTTTCCAGTCTACCCTTGAGGAATTTGCAATTATTTTCTATGTACCACGTGCATAATCGATATTTTATATTTAGCATGATGTACCTAAATGTCACCTTACATATACGCAAACATTAGCATGAAAACGTCTGCCATATTTTAGAAACTCTGCCCTGCACCACTCCTCACATTTTATACTTTCTTAGCCTGACCCGAGCCATTTTGTGGCCTCGCTAGAAGCCTTACACTAACAGCCCGCACTCATCCCTTTCTGCCTTGTCGGCGTTCTCCTGAGAAATAACCCAACTGTTGCAGAAATGCTGTTTCAGCTCGTTAGGCCTGTCAAGGTTGTAGGTAGCTGGGGAGGGCCCGATAAGCACATTCCAGAAGGGAGCGGGGTGGGCTGTGTCGGAGCCGGTAGAAGGGAGTCACCCATTCGACCTTGCTAAACTGAGCTGAGCTAAACCATAAGTTCTTTGTGTGCCATATATGGTCTTTTCCCCCTTGCACCAACTTGTACCAGCTTGTACTTTTCCATGTTGGGCCATGATTTTACCAATGCAACTGTATATATGTGATGACCTGACAATGTGCCAGCAGTCTTCTTGGCGGACCTCGTGGGGTTAGGTCGCAAGGAGCTCCTCTGGCAGAGTTTTGTTTGTTCTAATAAATGCTTGGACCTTCTACACTGCCAACTGGCTGATTATTGATAATGGGAATGGGATTGCTCATGGTAAAGACTCTAATAAGGGGTTTGTAAATAATTTTCGGTACTTCACCCTTGCGGGTGACTGGGATATCGGGTCCTGAGAGGAGATACCAGACCTCCCGCATTCTATTCCAGAGGTACGGTGCTGACTAAACCCTTAGAGAGAATTCTTGAAACAAACTCTTGGCAAAACCAACTTAACTTAAACCTCTACTTACTCCCTCCCATGTATTATGCTTAGGTCAGGTACACCGGGGTAGGCGTAGTTAGAAGCACCAGTTGAGGTCGTTAGCTAATGTATATATAAATGTATATATTTTATTCATTTTAACTATCTTATGGCTAAGAAACCATATCAATGCTTTTACAGTATTATTTCGTAATACTCCTTTTACTGTACGCACTTTTCATAATAACAAGTCTTGCAATTGTGGCAATTCATTTCTCTTGCATGAGAAGGAGGACTGCTCAATAAATAATATCTTTTATTGAAAACGCCCGTCTCTCTATTCTCTGCATCCTGGTGAAAGTAAATCTGCACAACTGACTGAGTGAAATAGCTGTCTATTGTTTCACACGACTCTAGAGATTGACTCTTATTCTGAGGAGCAAAGTTGTCATGTTTATGCGGTTGTCGGAAGCTGAATCCCTTCTTGTCTGAGCCAGGGAAGCTGATCACTTCCTATTCAGTCAAGAAAGTTTCCAGTGACCTCTGAGCTAGCTGGCGCAAACCTAAATTAAGTCTAACATAGTCAGTAGAGACCTAGGAGACCGCAGTCCTACGTCTACACTGCTGTTTATGTTATTCCAATGCGCAGGGCCTATAGGGAAAATAGGAACTACACTACATGGCGCCCAACGTTTGGGAAGGCGATAAAACTAACGCAAGACGTTAGAGTAACTCAGTCGTGCTTTTTCACACAGACCCTTTCTCCCGTAAATACTCCAATAGACGTCTGGTGTGGGTGAAAGGTTAAAATCAGCCGGAACGTAGTAGGAAGAGATTCCTATGTAGAGTTTCTGGTTTAGTTAACGTTGAAGGATACAGTGTTCCAAAATATTGTGCACCTAATCTTTGTTTCCTTGGAAACCTGCTCTGCAAACCTTCATTAATACAATGTCAGAAAATGGCAATAACAACGGAACCAATGAAGTCGAAGTAGACGCGAATCAACAGGGTCCCAATGTTACAGGGATTAATGAACCGGGTGCGATTATCATCCCGGCAAACATAAGAAAATCTATAACTTCAAAACTTATAGAAAACGGACTGACATCACAAGGTGGTACAGTCATTTTCGTGATAGAGGCACACGAATATCGGCAGACAGAGGTATTCTATTCTTGGATAAACTTTCCAGCGGCAAACGCTACAACACATGAGTTCCACTATTACAAAATAGAGGATCCACCGGAAGAATATGCTCCTTTCGAGGAGATTAAAATACCATTAAAATTCCAAGAGCCCCTGCTCTGGTTTAAAGGTGCCCTAAAACATAATGATCACATTACCAGGCTCGGTCCACTAGGTAGACCAGGAGCAACGTGGCCGGGTCTAGCCAGCTACACACCACATCCAGACATCGAAAAAATGTCAAGAGAAGAACTTTTAGCACAGCTAAAAGTATTAATTAAAATACACAGACAGTTAGTCCAATATGTAATGCGGACTGCAACAGTCCAAACAGCTGTTAATATTCCACAGCTGACCCCTCATCAGGGGAACACAAATAAAATTACACCACAGAACATACAATCATGTCTTGGAAAAACTCCCGCAAAATGGGAACAAATTCCTTTCTGGTTAGCACAGAAAATTACTCAAATAGAGGCAGTATTCCCGAATACTACCCCTATTGAGAAACACAGAATTCTGACTATCTGCCTTCCAATGGGGGTCGCACCACATGTGGAGGACTGTGACACTTGGGGTACAGTCTTTGCTTCCATTTACACAAAAACACATGGTGTTCCGTCCATGGCGGTAATACCGGATGTGCTAAAACAAATTCAGAATGAATACGGTCCAGAACCTGCTTTAACTCTTGGTATGAAATTACTGAAAGACTTCAAGCAGGTCTCGGCTATATTACTAGCCAACATAAAAGGAGAAGCAGCGTCTGTGGCGATCCGCCAGAAATTGAAAGAAACAGATATAACAGATCAACCAATTGAGCTTGCCAGAATTATAGAAAAATGCTATGAAGAATTAGGTAGAGATAGTTTGGGTGGGAAACCTGTAAAACCCCAACTACTCGAAAATCCTGAAAAATTATTTATTAAAAATAATCTAAACACTCCAAAAAAGAGTTGGGATGGAAATAAACAGTCCACTCCCAAAGAAAAAGTTTTCCAGTCCAGAGGATGGTCTCCTCGGCGGAGGGAAAGGACTCCGACTCGAGAACACCAGTCTCCCCAGAGGGAACACTCTGAGAAAAGATATAACCTTAGAAATAGGGATAACTTGAAAAAGCCTGATAGATATCAAAGTATTGATACACGTCCCTCTCGATCTTTTTTGCAGAAATCGGAAAGAAGAGGACGGTAAGATCCAAGGGAAGAGCACATCAAGTCCAAAGACAAGGAACCTGCTCAAAGTAAAAAATTACAATTCCCAAGGAAGAAGGTAGCCAGTATTAGAGTAATCGAACATGCCGAGAATACTGAGGACACAGCTGAAAAACGGAGAATGGGCAGAGACAATGCTAGACAGTGCAGCAGAAATCAGCATAGCTCGCAAGATCCTGATGAGTCATCTGGAGACAGTGGACACGAATGAATACATTCAGGTAGAAACTGCAGACACCAGAGTTAGCGAACCTCATAATATATACGAAATAACACTGCGTATAGAGGGAGATAAGACTAGAAAAATAAGGGGTCTATTTTGGGATAACCTCTCAAAAGGCTATGACATCCTGTTAGCCGAGAAAGATTGGCCCCCAGCGTTTGTCAGGGAGTGCCCTCATGGCGAATAAATGATTATTTATAACAAAGAAAGGGAGTCCAAGGGAATATTTTATGACCAACCAATGCTACAGCTCTAACAATTACTTGAATACCAACTTAAGAATAGCAAGGGTACAGAAAAGTAGGTGTGTTTCTTAGCCAGTGATGATATGTGCTATGACCAATGAATAGCGAAATCTATCGCTGGGTCTCTCAAAAGTGCTCAAAGAGATCCCATCAGACTTCCACCCTGTACTGCCCTACATCATTTGGGAACCTTCAATTTGCACATGGGGAATTGAGTACCCAGTGCGAGATTTGACCAGACTTAGCCAAATCTACCACATCAATCCCAAACCGTCTGTGATGTAATCTGTATTGGGTATCAGGAGGTAGCTGAAAAGCAGTGCTAAATTGTGTAAACCAAAAAGTGTATAAAGTGCAATATCTAAAATTGAGTACAAGGGAGGAAAATATTTTTAATGGACACCTCCTTTTTCTCAACGATAAAAACAGTACAAATGGTAGCCTTAACAAATAACTACGCAGATGAAAAAGTGGTCGACATGTTTCTGCAGTCTTTTATCGGGCCCATGGGTCACCTTGCTGCTTCATCAGGACCTATTTTGCTACTGCTAGGTGTGGTGATGTTAATCAATTTCAAAAGCAGTGTGAAAAACAAAGTAAATATCACCTGAGAATCTCCTGTGTTCAAATTGTCGGAGTACACCAGATGGACAGACACACACACACACAAATAAGAGAGAAATGTACATATCATTAGTGACAATAGCATTTAAAAAAACATCTGCTGAATTATTTTGTCCAGTCAGAAATGCGTACTGCAAAACATCATGTTACCTTATGTAGGTATGCGATGAGAGCTAGATCACCAGCGTATCTACTAATCATATGCACTTTGTAAACATATAGAATTACACTCACCCAATTTGCAGGAGAATGTTGCCCCCCCTCACCTGGCCACAGCTCAGGTAACACGGAGCACCGCTCTATTCAAGCCAAACAAAAGAAAAGATCAGAGGAAGCACCTCGCTGCTGCGAATTAAAACAACACTCTTCTCCTTAACTAGGCTTATAGTGTTTAGGTAAATCATTAATTTCTTATTTTAAATACTATAGTCACCGCCCAGTCAAAACACCCCTGATGTCATGGATGGATTAAAACTCATAAGCTGAGCAGGTGGACTTAATATTTGTAAGGACACATTCAGGACAATGTCTGCTCCCAAAATTCGTCATTATTGAATGTGGCTGACACTCATCGTACTGCACAAAATCTGATATCACTGCACAAACAAGTAAGCTACCATCCTGATTAAATTGTGTGTTGATCACTTGGATGTTACAAGTTAAAAATATAACGTTAGTGCCCAGGAGTCCAGCTCGGTGTGTACTACACCCCTCATCTAGCGTAACGAGGTAAATCAATTCACCGGGCACTCGCCTCAGCAGATACACACCACCGTGTGTATAGATGAAATCTCAAAACAGCGCGCGAGCCCTCACGCATCGTTCCTATTGTGAAGCGTGTAACCAGTGCTTACTTTTGTTTGAGCGCTAGTTTGGATTATGCTCATTGGCCGCGTTTGCAGTATACGGATCTCAGCTAGAGTTGGTGCCGTATACTCGCCGAGCTGCCCCTTAATTCAATCATCTTAAGGAATCGCCAGCCTGCCTACCTGTCCGTCGGTACTCCAGACGTCCTTCTGGGCTGTCTGTGGGAGGTACCCAACGGACAGGAGGAGGTCTATTTGGCGAATCCTCTGGTTGGCGGCCGCTGTGATGTCATCTCAGCGCACCCCCGAGGCTGTAGGGAAATGTAGTGCATTATCCCAAATGTGCCGATTTCGTGTGCTAAACGTAGATTTAGGAGTGTCTATAATCACTTATTCTAATATCACTTCACTCGACTTGAGCAATTGAGATATTGAGTCATTAATCCCTTAATGTCTGTAATAGAAGGGAAAGAGAATTTCTTCAACGTCTATTTTCATTCCCAAAGGTGCAGAACTACATAATGGACCTATATTCCAAGGGGCGTTGTAGTCCTTAAAGATGGCGCTTGAAAATGCCGAACGTGAATTCCCGACACTAATCGTGTGCGATTCGCATTTTTGCGTCAATTCTTACAATAATGATTTGCAAAGCTGTGTTCAAAATGATTACAAAGACGATACAGGTGCCACAATGAAGCATAAAATGCTTTGGAAACAAGTAGTTCTTTTACAGAAGGAACTACAAAAGACTCACGTGATACACACTCTGAGTCATCAACGTGATGGCGTTCACGTTGCAGGGAATTCATTGGTTAATTCAGCCATAGCAGAAGCAACTAAACCGGCTTCCGTAGCCACAAAAAAGGGTTCAGAAAAATACATAGACGGGGAAACCATGCTGGCGGTAAAAACGTCTTCAAAAGACAACTGTGCAGCACTACCTGTGAACTATCCACTCAATTATATGTACGTAATTGATGCAAACTCCATTCCATTTGCTCGAATCCCTGGAGTGGGGGATAGGGTAATTCCAAACACGTATCGGAGAAAGTTATTAATAGCAGACGCACACATGGGTGAAGGACCAAGGCACAAACAGATGAAGGAATCTCTGACTGAATTACAATCAGTATACTGGTGGCCCGGGATGAGCCTGCACCATTATAAATTTGTAAAGAACTGCCCAGACTGCGACAGAGACCGCAGTAACGAGTCAAGCGGAGTAATGCCATGGCCATTTATGAAGGTAGCATAGAGCTATCTACACATGCAATCCAGCGTCCTATTAATTGTTTAAGACTACAGTCACTTAAAAATGTGGCCCCAGCGCACCGCTGAGGCTAGAACTGTTATAAAAGATTTGTGAGTCTTTATCGGCACATACGCAATTGCCATGCTTCATTCTGAGCAGGGTCCTGCTTTTAGCTCTTGAGCTTATAAGGAGGCCATGACCAGCATGGGCATTGGATTGCGATTCTCTTGTCCCTTCCATCCTGAGGGAAACAGCGTAGTGGAAAGAAAAAACCGAGACATAAAGCAATCTATAACGGCAAAGGGATTAGGTTCGGGTGATGGGTGGGTCAAGTATTTAATAAGTGTCCAAAGTAGTCTTAACAACTTGCCAAGAAATTCTCTAAAAGGTTTCAGCCTGTACGAACTATTGTTTGGAACTAGAAGGCATGTTCAGGACTTAGATAGTCTTGCTTCAGTGGTAAAAGATAAGAATAAAGACTTTGACATCAAAGATCGTTTGGCTGTTTTACAGGACTTAAACGAAACAAGAAAAGCCCTGAGCAACATTAAGTTAAAGCAACAGCCAACCACCACTGAAGACACACCACCTGTCCCAGCAAGACCTGTCTGGATTCCAAATATTGGGGATCTGGTCAGAGAGAAAATAGCGGTAAAGAAGGAATTTGGGCCTTCTTACAGAAAAGCAGTACCTGTCTTAGCGATCAACGGAACAAGATCAGTAGTACTACCGCCCCTTGCTGGTAAAAAGGAGAACAGAGTTGTATCAACCGACCTGGTAAAACCACAATCATGTGGCCTATAATCAATAGCAGGCCCAGTGGACTCCCAAGAAGTAACAGAATACCCAAATTTGCTAGTATCCAAGAGGTTCAAACTGAAAGACTAATCATATTTGATAAACCTGCAGTGAATAAAAAAGGACTATGCAGAAATGCCATGGAACTTGTGCCTCTTGAAACACAAATTGAAACAGTTCGTCATGAAACACCAGTCTACAATGATGTGGCATCAGAATGTGCTAATGAAAGTCAAATGGGAAAAACAATTCCAACAATCGACAGAACTGCATCTGGCTACTTCATCAATTTCGACAACTTTTCTGAAGATCAAAGCGACCCTGAAGTGACGCCGGAAACAAAGACTTTTAAAGAAAAAGCAACAGAACTCTTTCATCAACTCAAAGAAACCTATCTTATTTCTCCATGGTTAGAATTTTGGATAGGGTTAGGTGTATTTTTCGAGAAAAGAGAACTATCATCAGTAAATGTCACAGCCATTCAATACCCGGCGGGATAGTTTGGGACAAGACAGACTATGAAATATATGGCCCGGTCGAGATCTTGAAATATCCTCACCAGTTTAAGGTTTCATTAAGTGACTTTGTAAAACCAAGTACATTCTCTGATGATTGGTACTTTAAAAGTATAAATGATATGATGTCGGATTTAGTGTTGTCAGCAAAATTTACAGAACATGATTATTTACAAGGTTCATCTAATTATGAACAGATGTACTGTTTTTCACATTACGCAGACCACTATTTACATAAATCTGCTCAACCTAGAAATGTTTTTAAATATAACCAATTGGAACATTGTGCTACTCCACCTAAAAGCAGTTCAAAAACATTCTATGAGAAATTCCAATACTTCTCAGGGTTTAAAACAAGTAATGCAGAAACATTTTATTATAAACTGTTGGATAAAACAGGGACGAAAACCATGCTGACTAATACTAAATTGATATATTCAGAAGCATTTTATGAAACAATTATTACATTTGGTATTGATTTCTGGAAAAATAACATTGAAACAAAAACCATCTGGGGTACAAAAGATTGGTAGGTACAAGGCCTAGAAGCATTATTTCGAGCCTGCATGATCCCAGAGCAAATAATGTTCTTGAATGACACAATTCATCAAACAACCTGTCTTGGACTAGCCAAGATTAAAGACCTTAACAAACCGTCTATTCCAAAGCCAATACCTGATAATGCAACCACAGATATTGAAATAGACGTATCCACAATTTTAAATGAAAACAGAACACATCCTGATTGGAAAAAGTGGTTAATCTGGCCTACCGACACGAATAACTGTCAAGATAGATTCCTGAACAAAGTACAGGGGTTAAAAATGACCAGACCAGACCCTAGATACTCCCAGAGACAACATCCAGGGATAGTAACAACATACAGTGTAGGGAAACTATGCCTTGAATGGCTACAAACATCCACACTGGCACAAATTAAGCAACACTTGTCTTTACTTAAAGATGGTGCTGACTTGCGCGATTTCATTATGGGACCACGCAAACAGCGTCAAAAACGTTTCATAGCGGCCAGCATATATGCGGCATACAACGAGGCTTGGAAAGAAACTCAAATTGAAACAGCCGAGAAAATACGAGAAATTGATCGTATTAATTTGGAAAAATCGCTTTCTGTTGTGGACAATGGGTTAATGACTCTGTCCTCCAGAATATATTCACTGGACAGTATTGTATCATCTGCAATTGATATAATAGACCAGGACTTGCTAATGTTACAACATGGCCAGTCCCAATTGCGTTCTATTGTACAGCTAGGCTGGACGTTGCAAAATCTCCGTTCGGGCTATGTGCCATGGCGTTTAATCAACACAACGTCATTGTTTTCCATCTTTAACCTTACTGATAAACAAATCAGTTTGGCACAGAAAGGAGCAGACTATACAATCCTGAGCATCGAAAAACTTGAGAGATTACCATTGACAATGTCAGAAAGACCTGTCATTGAATGGATAATACACAGGATTATCACAATTCCGATAACAACTTTCCAATTTAAAAATTGCCTTGAGTGTATACCGGCAGGCCAGTATGAAAAGTTGGGTAAAGGATACATTAAGTCATCATGGAAATTACCTTATACACACACATGTTATAGTGACAACAACAAAAATGTATTTCTTAGTGGTAATGAGTCTAAACATTCACTAAGCGGTATACTTTTGTGCCAAGGTATTAACTTACATGGGGCCTGTGAGGGTACTTCAAACTACCTTTCATGCCACCAGCACGGCACACCTGCAGCACAAATAGAGCCATTCTTTAGGCAACTTTCTAACGGGAGTTACGTTCTAATAACGGATCACAGCTGTTGTGGCTTGGTGCCAGGGAAAGCATATCTCTTAAGCGTGAGTTCCATGGTCACTTGCTGTATGCAAGCATTGTATTCGAATGGCCCTGGAGACTCAGTGGTTCCGATTTGGCCTAGTTTGAATATCTCTTCTATACGAATTGATACTTTAAGCAGAATGAAGTCTGTGCTTTTGCAGACAACAGTGCCCATCTCGTCATCAAAAGAGACGTATGATCTCTAAGTTGCAAGAACGGGGGCAGAGATACATACACTTTTATCAACAAATTGCCCGGTGCATTTCACAGAAATGCTCAGCCAAATCCTAAATATGTCGAATGCCAGTGGTATCTCGAATGTATTTAAGACAGTTTTTTCGGGACTATTAACACCATTTGAAGCAGTCGTGAGTATCTTTCCAAATTTTGTACATTCGATCTTTGGCGGCGTACCACTACTTTTGGGACTCGTAGCAGGTATTTTATTTTTGACTCTCCTGCTCTGATATGGCAAACCAAACCGCAGACATGACTCCGGCACGGATGGAAGAAACGATCCTAGCAATACGCTACCGGGACCGCATAACTAAAGTCCTTGGGATAGCCCGGCTACGAGATCTGAATATGACCTGGTTTCTTTCATTCAGACCTATATGGCAGACCTGCATCTTACCTGTGAATGAATGAATGAAATGATCTTTATTCGGATTCTGAAAAATCCATAAAATTACATACAGGATGAATCTTTTAAAATACGTGAAGACATATACAAAGTTAAAAGTTAAAAATGTTAAAATACATCCCAATTAGACATGAGCAGCATATATGGCAAGAAGTGCATATTACATAGAATTGTACCACAAACAGTTTAGAAAAATATTCATAAATTTCTGTTTAGATAATGCTAGTAACAATGTTTCCATACTAATAAAAAAAAACCTCTATACAGTTTGTATTTAGAGTTTAAAGTGCGTTGTGCGTCCGAAGACCGTTATGCATGTTCCATACTTGCCCTCGATTTAACACAGGCTTTTATGAAGCAGCTTACGGTAAATGTGACATCATCGGTTGGTAGCATTTGCAAAAATTTAAATGCCAATTTAAAATCTCTTAGATTGTATTTTCTGAAAATTGGCAATAGGTAATGATGGATATACAGTTTATAGTGGCCACAGAAGATAAAATAATGCAATAAACTTTGTTTCCCACCGACAGAACACTGGCATTCAAGCTCTTCTAGATTTTTGTTATAGCCGAGTGGAAAGCTCAATAAATTTACAATACTGCCATCACGGAACCTGAATAAGAGGCTCCGATTCCATCTACCTATCGGTAATGTCAGATATCTACAGGGTTTGTAGGATTCATTTAAAACAATATTGTTAGTCACAGTTAGTGGAAGATATTTAATAATAGCTGGTTTCATTAATTCAGTTCTCATGCGTTCCTCTTTGTATAACTCATACAGTGCCCGTTTTACAATGTTCTTATGGGCGGGCACAATGGTATTTGGCGAGCTAAACAGGGAACCATGTCCAACACTAATTAGACTATTCTTGACCGCATTTAGCCAAGGTATAAGGTTGGATCGTTCATGAGATAAACAGTCTAAAATTATGCTACGGGTCAAGGAAGCTGCTGGATTTGTCCAGGTTTTTAACCAAAAAAGCGTAGGCCTTGACTTTATGAAATCAGCTATGTATAACAACTTAAGTTCTTGGTGGCAGATAAAGATGGGCGTGCAAGAAATACCACCCAATACCTTCCTGCAAAATCTATTTTCCTCTAGCTGCAGAGGCAAGCTATTACAATAGCCCCACACTTCGGATCCGTATGTCCCAGTTGGCAGACATTGGGTACGATAAATATTTAACAATGGGGTGATCACATCTGCCACTCTCGGTTGGCGAAGAGATAAAATTGAATTAATTGATTTGCCAAACTTATTTCTTGCGAGGGCAGTGTGATGCTGCCACGAGCCAGTATTAGAGAATAATAACCCTAAATAGGGGAAGGTACTTGTACATTTTAGTTCATTTTCGCCACTTTTAATTGAAAGGATGTTGTATCTTTTTAAACCACAATTCATGATAAATGATTTTTTAAAATTGGTATTCAAACCTAAATCAGACATAAAAACAACAAACCCTGTAATTAATGAGCGCAACGCATTTGGGGTACGCCCCATCAATACAGCGTCGTCCGCGTAAAGTAAGGTGGTGATAGGGGAGCCATTAATAATTGGGACATCCTTAGTGTTCTTACTCAGGGCAGGGCTCAGCCCATTGATATATAAAATAAAAAGTAAAGGGGCGAGTACACAGCCCTGCCGGACTCCTCTTTGGATGGAAATGTCATCAGATAGTTCACCTTCGTTGTTAATGCGTACTTTTGCCTTTAGATCCCTGTGTAAGTATGAAAGAAAATGTACTAAAGAATCATCTAAACCATATTCCAGCAATTGTGACCATAACCTAGAGCGGTTAACAAAATCAAAAGCGGAACTCAGATCCATAAAACCTAAATAAAGTGGGGACTTTTTAACGATAATATATTTGGCCATGATTAGGTTCAGGTTGAGACACTGCTCAACAGTGCCCACATGGCTTCTAAACCCCAATTGGCTGCAGTGTAACACATTATTATCTTCGGCCCAATCCCTTATTCTCTTAAATAGTACCCTACCAAGGACTTTTAATGTGTTGTCGATCAGCGAGATCGGTCGGTAACAGGCCGGATCGGCCCTGTCACCTTTCTTAAATATTGGTACGATAACGCTGTTCGACCAGGTTTCGGGGATGGAGCTGTCGGTCAAGTGATTAAATAAGTTACATAATAGGGGGGCCCAAAAGTTAATTTCCGATTTGATCTGGTCGATAGATAGACCATCAGGGCCAGGGGCTTTATTACTAGCGCTATCAGAAATTGCATCCTCCACCTCAGATATTGAGAAGTTCAGTTGATCATTATTGTTTATAAGCAAAATAGAATCTATGCTAGGGGCAGCTATGTTGTAGATTTTGGAGAAGTGCTCCACCCAGTCCTCTCCATTGATGTTACAGTTAATTGGTTGGATGTTAGAACCAAAAGACCTGAGTGATTTGACTTCTCTCCAGAACCCCGCGGTGTCTTTTAGAGAGACATTCCGTATTAGTAACTCCCAGTGGTTAACCACTAAAGCCTCTGTTCTTGTCCGTAGGGCGAGTTTATATTTAGTTCTTAGTTCTCTCACTAGGTTAAAATCCCTAGGGTTTAGTTGTAAGGCCGCCCTCAATTCCCTATTGGCTTTAGAACACGCGGAATCAAACCAGCGTGGGCTGTGGTCTGTATTGGGCCTAGATGGTTTAGAGGATTCCCTTTTCACTGCCCCACAGAGATTACCAAATGCCCCAATCAACACTTCATCGGTGCTCTCAAGGGACAGACAAATGTCTATTAACATTGGGTGCTTTCTGATTACATTGGCTAGAATAGCTTTGTTGTCCGCCCCTTTCCATATTAGTCTAAGTCTATCGGTAGACAGTACCAGATTTTGTGGGCCACTCTCAACCTTTAATGCAGCCTTTCTTGTCTGAGGATGGTCTAGATGTATTCTTAGCGGATAGTGGTCACTATATGTACTACAAATAACCTCAGCTTTTCTAATTATATTACACAGAGATGGACAAAGAAATACATAATCAATCGTTGAGGCGCAGCCTTGGCCTATATAGGTGGGTGCGAATTTTGTTTCGGCGCTAGTACCAGCGATTTCCATGGCATTCACTAAGTTACGTGAGGCTAATATGTTCTTTAATTCCTCGCCATTTTGACACGGAGCACTCGTGCGATACATATGAGCATTAAAATCTCCCCCTATACAAATACCATCGTAATGACCATATTTCAAACCCTCAACGATATCATCAATAAAACTAAACAAAGACAAAAAATTTCCGTTGGGATGATTAACAAAATCATTATTATAAAAATTAATTATACATAAAATCATCCTATTAATGTATTTTACAGCCATAAAACTTTTGCCTGGTGTTGGTATCGTTTTGATTTGTACCCCTGGTTTTATCTTTGACCAAATGGATAGCCCCCCGCTTGGCCGTCCCATAGATGAGGCTAAGGCCTTTGAGTTATAGCAGCAGAAGCCCTCCATTGTAGGGTCAGTTAAACACCAAGTTTCCTGGAGCAACAATAAGTCACAATTAGTTTTCACCCAGTCAAGCCATTCTTTGATTTTCAGTTTGGAGTTAAGACCCGCTATATTCCAACTCACAACGGAAAGTACAGAGTCCGAGGGCTTATGATTCGTAGATTGGCCTCTTACAGGATTTCCTATCAGAGAATTTATATCTGCCTGATTTCCGTTGGTGACAGATGATAGGGAAGCAACTGAGTAGGCTGGCTTAGTTAGAGAGGGTCAGTCCAACATATCCAAACCTGACAGGGGTGCAAATCTATTGAATGTATTGAAGGGGAAAGCAACTGGCTGGAAATGCATGGCTGGTGGCTGAGGGTACCTTGGTGGAGGATAAAAATGCATTAAAGGCGGTTGGAATTGCATAGGTGGCTGTCTGTAAAAGTAGCTTAAAGGTAGCATAGTTACAACCGTGGAAATAGCTGAACAGTTACCACTTATATTAAGCAAATGTCTTACAGTTCCTGGATTTTTGAAATTAAGAACTACACAATCTCCATCCTTATCTTTAGGTAGTGGTCCAATCCAAGGCACCCTGCGGGCTGATATTATTTCTCTTGATATATCATATCCGACCCCTTTATGTTTAGTTAGCCAGTCTATACATTTGTTTCGGAGTTGAACCCAGGTTTCCCCCTGATCCTCCCTCAGCACCGGTACTCCTGCCAAAATCAAAACAAATGGGCAGGCATCCGGTGGTAAGTGTAGAGGACGCACCGGCCCTTCGTTTTTGTGGGACTTATTTAACCTTACTTGAGTAGAACCTATGTTATCGTTTGCAGCTGATGTTGTGGCTGTAATAGGTTGGGTAAGGTGGTCATCCTTGCTGGTTACGCTTTTATTAGTAGTGGCCAAAGGAGTGATTTTCCTTGGTGCAGGGGTAGGGATGGTTTTAACAGCCGTACTAGGTTTTACACACTTAGCCCCTGCATTAACAGTTCGTGGTTGGGCTAGAGGTTGTGTAATGGGCGATGATGATGACGATTCCAGGTTTTTTGTTCCCTTATTCAATACAATGCAAGCAGCCTGTGTTTTTGATGAAAGGGTGTTGCTTAAGGACTCAAGATCGTTTAAAAGACGGTCGGCTCTAATTTGGTCCAGGCTAATAGACCCCTTTCTTTTGGCTTCAACATTTTTGACCAGGTTGTCCAATCTGTCCAGTCTTTTAAAAACATTATTAAATTGGTTGATCATAAGTTTCTCTACTCGATTAAAAATAGTATCTACTATAGTTTCAATAAGGTTCCCATTCTGCTTGGAAAAGGTATAATTATCTCCCATTAGTGTTGTTTGGGTCCAAACAGTATTACCGTTCCCATCAGGGTGGGTTATGGGTGAAAAAGATGTATTATCTATATCCACAGAGTCTTTTTCCTCCGTGGGTACAGTTGCCACCCCCAGAGATTTTTGTTTGTTCCACAGGCTTTGGGGAGTAGGCTGACGCTTGTTTGGTAAGGGTTGTTTTCTTTTATTAGTGCTTTGCTTAATGATACCTCTTTTCCTTTTCCCCCTTCCTGGTTTGTTACTGCTGGGCTCCGTAACATCCAGGGTAATGACATCCCCCTGGGAAACAGGTGTGCTAATAGGGGTGGTTTCTTTAGACAGAGGTGCCAGTTGGCTAACTGCTGTAGTTCTTAATAGGGCAGAATCTGTAGCTATATATATAACTGTGTTTTCGTCTTCCGATACAGTAGGCACGGCTGCAGGTGGAAGTGGTGGCTTAACCACTGTAATCTCGGGGGTAATATGGGTGTTTCCGGAAGCACTTGGTATGTTGTTAGTCATATAAGAACCCATTGAAAACCTCCTCTCTGTCTCTACAATTTCATTGAAAGCGGTTTCAATTAGTGTTTCAAAAGATGTGATCAGGAAGACTGAGGCAGAGGTATCAGCATCCTGGGAGGATATATCAATGTGGGTGTTTATGGTAGTGGAATCACCCATGTTTGCGCTTGGGTATAACACTTACGGTTGAGAAGTTCTTAGGGGGGTGGCCCGCCCGACCACAGTCGTCCACGGACGGCCACAGACGGCCCGCCCTCTGCCCGGGCTCCGCCCGGCGACGTCCGCGCGCGTCCGCGACGCGGAGGGAGCTCCTCGATTTTGTGCACCTCCTGGTGCGCGGGACAGGAAGTGGCGGTGGTGTCCGGCCGCTAGGGATGCTGGGAACCGTAGTTCCTCCCCTCGGCAGCCAAGATGGTGTGAGGCGCCGTCAACAGGGATCACTGACGGCGTCAGGAGCCCAGCACCCGGCAGCGACAGACACGAAGAAGAAACAGCAGTGCCCAAGGTAAACGCAGACACGCTTCTGCGAAGGTCCCCGCTCCACCGAGGGAGCTCCTCGATTTTGTGCACCTCCTGGTGCGCGGGACAGGAAGTGGCGGTGGTGTCCGGCCGCTAGGGATGCTGGGAACCGTAGTTCCTCCCCTCTGCAGCCAAGATGGTGTGAGGCGCCGTCAACAGGGATCACTGACGGCGTCAGGAGCCCAGCACCCGGCAGCGACAGACACGAAGAAGAAACAGCAGTGCCCAAGGTAAACGCAGACACGCTTCTGCGAAGGTCCCCGCTCCACCGAGGGAGCTCCTCGATTTTGTGCACCTCCTGGTGCGCGGGACAGGAAGTGGCGGTGGTGTCCGGCCGCTAGGGATGCTGGGAACCGTAGTTCCTCCCCTCGGCAGCCAAGATGGTGTGAGGCGCCGTCAACAGGGATCACTGACGGCGTCAGGAGCCCAGCACCCGGCAGCGACAGACACGAAGAAGAAACAGCAGTGCCCAAGGTAAACGCAGACACGCTTCTTACCTGTGCTTCGATGTATGCTATGCGGAGAGGAATGCGTGTTAGACACCTGTCTTGCACTACCATCAGCAATACCAATGGATGTCGATACTTTGCTAAGTCCAGTAACGGCTCACGCATCGTGTTGTCCCCAGCGGTTACCAATCCTGATGACGGCATTCGTTGAGACTCCTGCTCTACGACATGGTGGTAGTGAATACAGGAGCAGAACAGCTGTCCCCTTGCAGAGCCCAGCAGATGCGAGACGCCCACGGACGCTGCGGATCACTGAAATAATATCGAGGGACAAAATATCGACTTGCCAAAATATCGTTGACAAAATATCGACAGTCAAAATATCGAGTTTGTATCTACAAACAGGTAAGTACAAAAATATCGAGTACAAAATATCGTTAACAATAATATAGATGTAAAAAATATCGACTTTATTAAAAACAGTGTTAAATTAAATTAATATTACATTTTAATTACTAAAATATACTTAAAAATACTTACATTAAATTATAATAATTAAATAATAAATGAAAATAATAAAAATAATTTTTTACAATCTTATTTGTTGACCCTGAACCCTAAAATATACCCCTTTACCCAAAAACCCAAAACTGACCCTGAACCCTAAAAATACCCCTTTACCCAAAAACTAAAAACTGACCCTGAACCCTAAAAATGCCCCTTTACCCAAAAACTGGAAACTGACCCTGAACCCTATAAATGCCCCTTTACCCAAAAACTGAAAACTGCCCCTGAACCCTAAAAATGCCCCTTTACCCAAAAACTGAAAACTGACCTTGAACCCTAAAAATGCCCCTTTACCCAAAAACTAAAAACTGACCCTGAACCCTAAAAATGCCCCTTTACCCAAAAACTGAAAACTGACCCTGAACCCTAAAAATGCCCCTTTACCCAAAAACTGAAAACTGACCCTGAACCCTAAAAATGCCCCTTTACCCAAAAACTGAAAACTGACCCTGAACCCTAAAAATACTCCTTTACCCAAAATCTATCAATATTATTTAATTACCAAAGAATTATTAATTAACAATAACAATAAAGTAAATATATTAGCACATTAGCTGTAATTATTTTAATAATTAATATTATTTTTTCCCAATTAATTACTTAACAATAACACAAAATTATATATATTAAAATGTACTCTAATTAATGTAATTAACTAATTACAATTAATTAATTACCAATTAATTAAAATTACAAAATATGTACAAAATTATATTAATTAATAAACTAATTATTATTAATTAATTATCAATTAATTATAAATATTTACAAACATATATTAATTAATTAATTATTATTAAATTACTTCCCACCCTATTCCCCTATAAACCCACAACCCGCTACAGAATTACATTACGCAATTATTAAAAAAACAAAATTCATTTAATAAAATATTTTATAACATTAATACACACTTTTCACACATATTATTACATAAAAATACACTATAAAATATTATATATTATTAAAAATTCGATATTTTTGCTATCTATATTTTATACAGTCGATATTACTTCACTTACCTGAAAAACGATATTTTTGTAGCCGATATTATGTCCAGTCGATATTTTGTCCAGTCTATATTTAAAACTCGATATTATGTCCAGTCGATATTTTGGAGTCGATATTTTGTCTGTGCACCGGACGCTGCCCCTCCTCCTTGACGCGCTGAGAAAGACGCTGTCTTTTCTCCTGCCGAGAAAATCCAGCTCCGGCGTTTCCAGTCTACCCTTGCAGGTGACTGGGATATCGGGTCCTGAGAGGAGATACCAGACCTCCCGCATTCTATTTCAGAGGTACGGTGCTGACTAAACCCTTAGAGAGAATTCTTGAAACAAACTCTTAGCAAAACCAATTTAACTTAAACTGCTACTTACTTCCTCCCATGTATTAGGCTTAGGTCAGGTACACCGGTGTAGGCGTAGTTAGAAGCACCAGTTGAGGTCGTTAGCTAATGTATATATAAATGTATATATTGTATTCATTTTAGCTATCTTATGGCTAAGAAACCATATCAATGCTTTTACAGTATTATTTCGTAATACTCCTTTTACTGTACGCACTTTTCATAATAACAAGTCTTGCAATTGTGGCAATTCATTTCTCTTGCATGAGAAGGAAGACTGCTCAATAAATAATATCTTTTATTGAAAACGCCCGTCTCTATTCTCTGCATCCTGGTGAAAGTAAATCTGCACAACTGACTGAGTGAAATAGCTGTCTATTGTCTTATTCTGAGGAGCAAAGTTGTCATGTTTATGCGGTTGTCGGAAGCTGAATCCCTTCTTGTCTGAGCCAGGGAAGCTGATCACTTCTTATTCAGTCAAGACAGTTTCCAGTGACCTCTAAGCTAGCTGGCGCAAACCTAAATTAAGTCTAACATAGTCAGTAGAGACCTAGAAGACCGCAGTCCTACGTCTACACTGTTGTTTATGTTATTCCAATGCGCAGGTCCTATAGGGAAAATAGGAACTACACTACAAGATCAATGGGTTTATTTGTCCTTCATTTATTTCCAGAGCAACGTGTATGTTTGTCGCGGTTCACCTTTACAAGTTCATTTGTAACTGGATGCGGATCAGATCAGAAGTAACAAGATTAGAGGTAAGAACATTATTATAATAATTATGAAAGCAGTAAATACATATAAAAAGTAGAAATAAAAATGTAATATATAGTAAGAGATGGAATGCATAATGGTTTTAATATAGATGTATTAAAAAATATATTTTCAAATAAAGAATAATTTATTAAATTTATTACATGTTTTGAAAAATAAATAAATGTATACGTCACATGTAGAAAAATAGTTTTGTAATAAATAAATGTTCAATAATGTATTACATTATTTAATTGTCCTTTCTTGTTGTTTGTTACTCCAGATGACGTAGACGAGTAAACGTGAAGGTCGCGGCAATTTTGGAGAGCGTCGTTGCACAAAGCAGCAGGAAGCAGATCTGCGCTCAGGTAGCAATCATTTATGACTTTATTAAATGTTAAAAAAAGTAAAGGATTATATAGATTGTAAAGAGAGAATAAGGAGAGGTCGCATGTGCTAATATTAACAAACTTTATAGTTTTTCAGCATGTCACCAATTATGTAGCTAGTGTATGCCTTTGTCGGGTCGCCTGTTTATTTAGAGTATTTAAAGTGTTTTAGAACATAGTAATGTTTTAGTAAGTACATTTTTAAATTTTGCAAATGTGTAAGCATTGTTTAAGTAAGAAATCCATGTGTAAAGAAAAAAAGAAGAAGATCGAGTACCCGGATTTTGGTTTTGGATGGTGTTGTTTTTTCATCTAAATGGAATTTTGAAAAAGGATCTTGGAGAAGTTATTTACAAGGATGGATTTTTGGGAAAGAATGTTTTTGCCTGTTTGGGATCATGATAAGAAGAAAGAAGATGCTTCGTGGATTTCTTGGTTGAAACTTTGGAGAAGAATCGATTTTTGGTTTGGATTTCGCTATTAGAAAAAGTAGAAAAATGAAGACTTGGATTGTGGATCGTTTGATGGAAAATTGGTATTCGATCTTCAACTGTTTGGATTATACACATTTGGAATGGATTTTTTGAACTTGGTCATATTTGTAAAAAAACTTTTGGGGGGAATTGTTTCTTTGAAAAAAAAATGGAAATCATTTTTTAAACAATCCAGTGGATGTCTTGGTGAATTTAACATAAGAATGGATTCATAGGAAGATAGAACACATCTAAAGGTAAGGAGACCCGACATTAAAATTTAGAAAAATGTTTTAGAAAAATGCCAATTGTAATTAGAAGTAAGGTGAATTTAGGGTGAAGCAGGAAAGTAAAGTTGTTTTATTAGTTAAAAATACAGTATGTTAGCAACATTATCAAGGTAGTCTAAAGCCACGCACAACGAAAACTGTTGTAAAATACCCAATAGTCTCTCAGACATTTCCTTAGATTTTTTAGAGATGCGTGGGTTTAGACCACCTGTTAATGTTTGGGAAATTCTCATTTCTTGAAAACTTTGCTCCTTCTTCAAAGTTTCCAAAAAATGATAAAAGTTGGGGTGTGGTTTACCAATTGTATGATTGAAGGAGTTATGCCATCCCTCTATGGCATTGTTTGTCTTTGCTTCTCCTTCTAAGCAGCTCGTGTAGCAGTTCCACCACTCCACATGGAAACATGGCTGCCTCCTGCGACCCGACCTGATTAGATGCCCAATCAATGTGTATTCAAAATAATTTAGTAAGAGTGCCAATTTTTCTTCGTTGTCATTAAAAAATTCAGATTCTGTAATTGCAGTGTAGTACTCGTCTACACTTTCAGGAGGAACAAAGCAAAGAGCTGTTAGTTTTTTAAGTTCAAATTGTAGTTTGCTATCCGATGAATACTCTGCAACCAGGGAGGTTTTTTGTAATTTAAGCCAAAAAGCCTGGGAAAAATGGAAAAAACATCCCTGAATTTGGGTATCCGTGTACGTTTTGGTAATCACATTAATCATTGCAAATTCGAAATCAACAATTATTTTCCTAGGACTTTTGTTTGATGTTTTGCTTTTAATCACTGACAAAAGTTCAGTGTAGGTTGAAGATTGTTTGTCAGGTAGCAAACTGTAGTCTAAGGGAATAACATTGTTATTAATTTTAGCATGAATAGTGTAAATTTGAGTGAATGGATGGGGCGTACTTTTAAACGTCCCATCCATCATCCAAATTTTACTATTCTTTAATTTGACAAGGTTGCGGGGTGTACTAAAGATAAGAATACGTTTTTGAGGGTTTTGGTTGTCATGCAGGAGGAAAGGTTCATTGGAAAAAGATACAGTGAGTTCAGGAGGAATGTGAATTTCAGAAAAGGTATGAGGAGTGGCTGTATGTGTGTTACTTGCCTGCTTTTGTCTTTGAATAATCCTTCTCAGGTTGGGAATTTTAGGCATACTGCTAGCTACATGACTGGGGACATGCTGGGCAACCTCTCTTAACCCCTTCCATGCTGATGACGGCCCCAGCCGTCATGCACTACGGTGCTCGTGTGCTGATGACGGCTGGGGGCCGTCATAAACCCGCCCACTCGCGATTCTGCCGCACAGGCGCAGAATCGCGGCCGCATGGAAGAGGTTAAAATAGAACCAGAAGTGTCATTGGAGGTGCATGCAATTTCCTTCATTTTGTTGATTGTTTCACAAACCTCAATGTCCATTGCAGAGGCAGAGTGGTTGTGGGCTGTTGTCTTAATGACTGTCTCATCCAAAGTAACCGCTCTGCCTCTGCAATGGCTTGAGTAATATTGCACACACCTCCAATGTCTTCGTGGTTCACTTATTCTCTCTTTACAATATATATATCCAGCATGTTTCAATAAACGATTCCCTTTGTTGGTTTTAATGTAGGAGGCAGTATTTTCACTTGACATTATCTGAAAAGAAAGAGAAAAAGATTTTGTAAAAATCACTTTCCCTAATGCTGCACCTTACTGGACTTAGAGTAGTAATTGTAACCCCTACACCATTCATCACTTTCCATACTGCTGCACCTTTATGGAGTTAGAATAGTAAATTATACTCCTACACTATCCATCACTTTCCCTAATGCAGCACCTTCCTGGAGTTAGTATAGTAAATTATACCCCTACACTATCCTACACTTTCCTTAGTGCTGCACCTTCCTGGAGTTAGAATAGTAAATTATACCCCTACACTATCCATCACTTTCCCTACTGCTGCACCATCCTGGAGTTAGAATAGTAAATTATACCCCTACACTAGCCATCACTTTCCCTACTGCTGCACCTTCCTGGAGTTAGAATAGTAAATAATACCCCTACTCTATCCATCACTTTCCCTACTGCTGCAACTTTCTGGAGTTAGAATAGTAAATTATACCCCTACACTATCCATCACTTTCCCTACTGCTACACCTTCCTGGAATTAGAATAGTAAATTATACCCCTACACTATCCATCACTTTTACTACTGGTGCACCTTCCTGGAGTTAGAATAGTAAATTATACCCCTACACTATCCATCACTTTCCCTACTCTGCACCTTCCTGGAGTTAGAATAGTAAATTATACCCCTACACTATCCATCACTTTCCCTACTGCTGCACCTTCCTGGAGTTAAAACAGTAAATTATACCCCTACACTATCCTTCACTTTCCCCAATGCTGCACCTTCCTGGAGTTAGAATAGTAAATTATACCCCTACACTATCCATCACTTTCCCTAATGCTACACCTTCCTTGAGTTAAAATAGTAAATCAAAAACCAACACTATCCATCACTTTCCTTACTGCTGCACCTTCCTGGACTTGGAATAGAGATTGTAACCCCTACACTACTCATCTCTTTCCCTACTGCTGAACCTTCATGGAGTTAGAATAGCAAATTATACTCCTACACTATCCTTCTCTTTCCCTAATGCAGCACCATCCTGGAGTAAGTATAGTAAATGATACCCCTACATTAGCCTACACTTTCCTTAGTGCTGCACCTTCCTGGAGTTAGAATAGTAAATTATGCCCCTACACTATCCATCACTTTCCCTACTGCTGCAACTTCCTAGACTTTGAATAATAAATTATACCCCTACACTATCCATCACTTTCCCTACAGCTGCACCTTCCTGGAGTTAGAATAGTAAATTATAACCCTACACTATCCATCACTTTCCCTACTGCTGTAACTTCCTGGAGTTAGAATAGTAAATTAAACCCCTACACTATCCATCACTTTCCCACCTGCTGCACCTTCATGGAGTTAGAATAGTAAATTACACTCCTACACTATCCATCACTTTCCCTAATGCTGCACCTTCCTGGAGTTAGTATATTAAATTATACCCCTACACTATCCTACACTTTCCTTAGTGCTGCACCTTCCTGGAGTTAGAATAGTAAATTACACCCCTACACTATCCATAACTTTCCCTACTGCTGCACCGTCCTGGAGTTTGAATAGTAAACTTGCCCCTACACTATCCATCACTCTCCCTACTGCTGCACCTTCCTGGAGTTAGAATAGTAAATTATACTCCTACACTATCCATCACTTACCCTACAGCTGCACCTTCCTGGAGTTAGAATAGTAAATTATACCCCTACACTAGCCATCACTTTCCCTACTGCTGCACCTTCCTGGAGTTAGAACGGTAAATAATACCCCTACTCTATCCATCACTTTCCCTACTGCTGCAACTTTCTGGAGTTAGAATAGTAAATTATACCCCTACACTATCCATCACTTTCCCTACTGCTGCACCTTCCTGGAATTAGAATAGTAAATTATACCCCTACACTATCCATCACTTTTACTACTGGTGCACCTTCCTGGAGTTAGAATAGTAAATTATACCCCTATACTATCCATCACTTTCCCTACTCTGCACCTTCCTGGAGTTAGAATAGTAAATTATACCCCTACACTATCCATCACTTTCCCTACTGCTGCACCTTCCTGGAGTTAGAACAGTAAATTATACCCCTACACTTTCCTTCACTTTCCCCACTGCTGCACCTTCCTGGAGTTAGAATAGTAAATTATACCCCTACACTATCCATCACTTTCCCTAATGCTGCACCTTCCTGGAGTTAAAATAGTAAATTAAAAACCAACACTACCCATCACTTTACTTACTGCTGCACCTTCCTGGACTTAGAATAGAGATTGTAACCCCTACACTATTCATCTCTTTCCCTACTGCTGCACCTTCATGGAGTTAGAATAGTAAATTATACTCCTACACTATCCATCACTTTCCCTAATGCAGCACCATCCTGGAGTTAGTATAGTAAATTATACCCCTACATTATCCTACACTTTCCTTAGTGCTGCACCTTCCTGGAGTTAGAATAGTAAATTATACCCCTACACTATCCATCACTTTCCCTACTGCTGCAACTTCCTGGACTTTGAATAGTAAATTATACCCCTACACTATCCATCACTTTCCCTACTGCTGTACCATCCTGGAGTTAGAATAGTAAATTATACCCCTACACTATCCATCACTTTCCCTACTGCTGTACCTTCCTGGAGTTAGAATAGTAAATTAAACCCCTACACTATCCATCACTTTCCCACCTGCTGCACCTTTATGGAGTTAGAATAGTAAATTATACTCCTACACTGTCCATCACTTTCCCTAATGCTGCACCTTCCTGGAGTTAGTATAGTAAATTATACCCCTACACTATCCTACACTTTCCTTAATGCTGCACCTTCCTGGAGTTAGAATAGTAAATTACACCCCTACACTATCCATAACTTTCCCTACTGCTGCACCGTCCTGGAGTTTGAATAGTAAACTTGCCCCTACACTATCCATCACGTTCCCTACTGCTGCACCTTCCTGGAGTTAGAATAGTAAATTATACTCCTACACTATCCATCACTTCCCCTACAGCTGCACCTTCCTGGAGTTAGAATAGTAAATTATACCCCTACACTATCCATCACTTTCCCTACTGCTGCACCTTCCAGGCGTTAGAAAAGTAAATTACACCCCTACACTATCCATCACTTTCCCTACTGCGGCACCTTCCTGGAGTTTGAATAGTAAATTATACCCCTACACTAGCCATCACTTTCCCTACTGCTGCACCTTCCGGGAGTTAGAATAGTAAATTATACTCATACACTATCCATCACTTTCCCTAATGCTGCACCTTCCTGGAGTTACTATAGTAAATTACACCCCTACACTATCCTACACTTGCCTTATTGCTGCACCTTCCTGGAGTTACAATAGTAAATATTACCCTTACACTATACATCACTTTCCATACTGTTTCACCTTCCTGGAAAAAGAATAGTAACTTAAACCCCTACACTATCCATCACTTACCTTACTGTTACACCATAAAGGAGTTAGAATAGTAAAGTATACTCCTACACTATCCTACACTTTCCCTACTCTTACACCATACTGGAGTTAGAATAATAAATTAAACACGATCACTATCCTTTATGTAATTTTTTTGAAAACTACAGAGGTATTTTTTAGCACATATTAATTTGATTGACATAGCTTTACCTTTTGACTTAGGAGTTGTAGACACTTTGCAAGAAAATGTGTTTTCTTTTGTTGTTCTTTGCAGAGCTTTGTTTTTCAGATGTTGGTCTGTTTAGAATGTAAAGATAAACATTTTATTAACGTGCTGCTTTTTTAACAATATTGTTTTGATGATGTCGATAACAAACATGCTTTTTTATTACTTCATTGTTCTGCTTATTGATTAACTTACTTTTCTGTTTTGATATTATGCAGTTGCATTTTAAACGTTTTCAAAGCATTTATCAGTATAAAAGCATATTTGCATTGCCTTTAATTTGAAGTTCATTTTTCTGGAGAAGTCTAATCATTTTAATCTTTTTAAAGGTATTTCACTTGTCTTACCTTTGGTACTTTACTTTTGCCTGGTTGTTAACATTTCTTGATTTATCTTTATGATTTCAAAATGTTGGGTTGGGTTTTCTGAATGTGTTAAAAAATATAGTTAAAGCATTTTTTAGTATTGTGTGGTTTTTAAAGGATGTGTTTGCTGTTTGTGGATTAAAAGGGGTTAATAAAGAACAGCTTACTGGTGCTTTTAGAAATGTATTTACCTTATTTGATGTACTGCTTTGGTTTTTGGTTTGTTGACTTGTTTAAGGATCGCTTAATGTTCGTCTTTTTTTCTTTTTTCCAACTTTATAAAACTGTTGTTTTATCTGTTGAGGGTTAAAAAGATAATTTATATGTTATTTACCATTTTAAAAATCCCATTATTTTTAAGTAAAAATTGCTTCGTTATTATAAACTTTTAGTCATATGTAAAAATAGTGTTTCAAGTTATGAAAAACATTTCAACATAGTTCTTTTTATTTTAAACATGGGTTAACAGTTTTTTAAGATGAGCAACAGCATCCCTGAAAAAAACAATATAACTAATAATTGCTTGGATTGGTTACCTGTGTTTAAGAAGATATTATCACTTGTGTTCGTTTTTCTTTTAATCTTTAAGGGATGTTATTTTTGGTCCTTTAAAATTAATCAGTTTGCTGAAAAAATGGAAATGTAAAAATGTTTAGTTTACTAAATAATTATTATTGGTTTAGTCACAACACAATTTTTTTTTAGACAGAGTGATATACTATTCAAATTTTTTTAAATGAAACAATAATTGGATATTGTTACATGTCAAACTTTAATAATACATTTCATTTCAATTTTTTTTATTATAAACGTACTTACATCTCTTGGCACTTTTTTCAAATCTCGACAAGATTTTAAAAAATGATGGCAAAGTATGCAGAAATCTGAAACATAATAATGTTTTAAATTTAATATTAAGTTAAGATTTTATTTTTAAAAAGCTATTTTCACTTTGGTTTTAATATAAACCTACTTGTTTGACCAAAAGGACTTGTATCTCTTTGGCTAGAGTTTGTCTCTATGGCAAGAGGTCAGAGGGTCAGTTTGTAGCGACTGCTCTCTCTGGTAGTTAAATAACTACTGAATTCAAAATCGCGTCTTACTCGTATTTATAGGTTTTTGTGAGTGTCATCTTAATTTTTGTGAAAAGTATCGTTAAAATGTTATTTTTTTAGGATTTATTTGCTGTGAAAACGTCTAATTTAAATTACCTATTTAAAATTGTGTGTTTTGTGCTTCGAATTGCGTTTTGTCCTCCATTTTGTTTTTAGTGCCTAGGTGTTTGTTTCATGAAAAGAATTGTAGGACTCTTTTTTTTCTTTCTTTCTAAAATGGCGGCTATGTGTTTGTTTCGCAATTTATATTAATAATACTTAAGTTTTTGAGTTTAAAATATATTGATTTTTAATTATTATGTTTTTAAAATCCTTTGAAGTGCCTTTTTTAAATGAAATTAATAATTGTAATATTAGTTTAATATTTGGGTACTTATTTTCATACTCGAGTATTTATTTTTAAAATACCAAGCTATTTTTCAAAATTTACGTTAAGTTCTTTACTATATTTTAATACACTTCCCCATCCAAAAGCCCTATTTTCCCTGCATCCCGTCCCAGGAGTTATTTTACAACAAAAAAATATGTAAAATTCATTTTATATGCATTGTAATGGTATGCGTTATATTTGTTTTCGTTGTAATGGTAGTTTTCTATTACTATTATTATTTTGCGTTGTAATGGTATGCGTTGTAAAATCGTTCGTTGTAATGCTACTTGTGTTATAATAAATGCGTTGTAATAGCATACGTTGTAATAGCATGCATTGTAGTGACATACATCCTTCCAAGGCCATATGAAAATCTAACAATTGTGAAGCTTCCATGTACGTCCCACCAGGGTCTGAACCAGCATGTTTATATAGACTCCACGGCCATCCTCAATCAGGCTAGGCCCTGGCTGCCTAAGGGTTTAGCCATTAACTGGTTCTGCCAAGAAGAAACAAAGCCCTATAGTAGAGTCGGACTACATAAACATCTGCTCAAGGAACACACATGCAATAGCAGCGTTGTCATTGGTCAGAACGGGGCCCAGCCAGGCACCTATCGGGAGGTAATTTTCTCCATGTAGGCTGCATTGCAGCCTGCATGGAGAAAGGGCAGAGTGTGACTGACTGGTTTAGGCGGACCCAGTGGACCGACCAAACCAGTCATGCTCACTCAGGAATGGGCACACCACTCCTCCGCTGCCCAGCACTGCTCGGAGAGCAGCCTTGCCCACCCGCCAGCCCACAACCAAACACTTCTGTTTTTTCACAGTGCGAGAAGCAGAAACATAAAATGGTAGTATTACCATTTTATGTTTCTGCTTCTCTCACTGCGAGAAAGCAGTGGGGCAACACTCCTCCACCATATTGGATGAGCAATCCCTGTATACACCCCAATAAAGCAAAGAAATGGGTTGACATAGAAACGTTTCTTAAAATAACAAAAACCATACAGAAGCAAAGTAAGCACTCAATTTTAATTATCTCTGGTGACCTCAAAAATTATCTATGCAAATTCAGCACAAAAGGGGGCATCAATCACAGTGGAATCAATTTCAGAAAGCAGCTGGATAAACTTGGGTTTAGGATCCTGAACTGTCATACAAAGGAGGACTCTCTTGCATCGATTACCTTTTTAAGCTGTAAGAAAAGTTCAACAATTGACTATACCTTAATCAGTGAAGCAGCTCTGCCTCAGGTGTGTCACTTTCAAATTCTCCCTCGTTCAGAGAGTGATCACTTCCCCTAATACTTCCTGATGTTGTGCAAGACCATGCAGCTGTGTCCAACACATAATTTAATCTCCGCTCTAGTAACTTATAATTTAAAAAGCTTAAAATGGTATGGCCCGGGTATAGAGAAGATAATGGCAGAAGTCTACCATTGTGCCGGAACAACCGAGGTTATAAAAAGCGCTTCAGAAAGGCAGGCAACAGTAGGAACAGAAACAAGTGAGCGTGTAGCAGCATGGGTACTTTTAAGTGACTCATTACAAAAAAAAAATCCAACTAACATACGCCCGCTCAAGTGCATGAATGGAGCCAATAAAGGCGGGGGCTGTGGAAGGCAAGTATGGAACAATAAAGAGCTACAAAGTCAAAAGTCTCAAATAGCATGAGAACCAAGATACGTGGAAAAGGAGCTAAGACAGGGTAAGAGCCCGGATAAAACCTTGCTTCCTAATCTGAAAAAGCAATGTAAGAAAAACTGCTGGAGAGAAAAAAGAAGATATCAAGAAGATCTGTGGACAAAGCTCCTCAAGTACAGTAAACATCAGAATAGTAAATAAACCTGGCAGCTGGGGAATGGGTTGACATCTTTAAAAGAACTTTAGTATAGCGCAGAGATTGAAGCAGCCACATGAGAAGCTCACGTTCTTGCTATATATTCAGCGTCAGAGCCAGTGGGTGTGGTGGGAATCCAGCAGGCCAAAGCCAAATGTAAGACAAGCCTAGACTCTGCAACTTGTTGCAAAAAAATGAACTCCGATATGCACAAGGTTTCGATAAATTATGACCAGACCACTTGGGTGGTGGATGTAGAACAACTGATGGGAATTTTAAAGAATTTAAAATCAGAGGGTGCAGCAGGACCAAATGGAATCCTGAACGGACTATTCAAAGGAGATGTATCTTACTAGGCCTATTATTTTGCCCCACTGTTCAGTGATCTATACCATTCTAATCATGTACTAGACTCGTGGAAAGGCAACATCTTTCATTCCATTATCAAGAATGGAAATCCTGCATCACCATTCAGGTATAGATAGGCTTATAGCATTAATCGATGTTGAAGCAAAGCTCTATGCATCCTGTCTACTATAACTTGAAAAGCTTGGGTAGATGAAAAACAACTAATACCACAAATTCAAACAGGATTCAGAGCAGGAATGGAGGACATTAATGAATTTAAAAGCACTAACCCTCCTAGTAGAGAAGGCCAAACACACAAAAATCATGGCTATTTGAGTGTTTTATAGACCTCAAGTCTGCTTTTGGTTGAGTGCCCCCAGGCTGACAATGGATAAAACTGAAAGAATGGGGTTTACCAAAAGATCTTTTAAAAGCAATCATTAAACTACTGTTAAACCTGACATCCTTGGTGTGGTTTCCCATTACTTTTTGCCTCTATCTCCTGTATTTTGCTGCTGTGCTCAATTTCATTTTTGCTGGCTTAGATGCTTTGGGCACTTTGCCACTGCTGATCAGTGTCAAACTGCAAGTGCTTCCTGTGTAAATTGTTATCATGATTGGTTCTTCCTGATATGCATATTTGATTCACGAGTAGGTCCCTAATAAAGCGCACTAAGTGGGCCAGGGCTGGTAAATCAAATGCTACTAGTGGGCCTGCAGCACTGATTGTGCCACCCACACGAGTAGCGCTGAAAAGATGTCTCAGGCCTGCCACTGCAGTGCCTGTACACAGTTTGTTAACACCTTCGCTGAGGCGGCTATTCCGGCGCAGCGCTAAGGGGGGGTAGGGGGGGGCCACGTGGCATGCACATGCTGGTGACGGAACCGCTCCATCACCAGCCGCGGTTGAGCTGTGCTCATGACGGTTCAGTCATGGCCCTGCCCGCTCAATGGAACGCCCAGCGCAGGCGCGGAATCCGCACCGCGCAGGCGCGGCGAGCGGGCCATGATAAGGATAAAATACAGTAAGGATTTTTTTGGACAAAAAATAAGGTTCAATCCTCAGTGTAGAGAATGGATGAGCCTGCCCCACACATTTGCAAAAAATGTAATTCTTTCTTGCTGGTACGTAATTGCAAAATCCTCCGTATTCTGATAGGCACAGGGAAAGGGGGGCGTAGGAAGATCACAGGTGCAGGCTCTGGGAGAAAATATGTTGACGTTTCGCCTTACTGTATTTTAACCTTATCTTCTCACTGACCTCTTGGGTCGCTTTTACACACGAGCACTTACTATCACTTTCCTCTATGCACGTCATTTTGACAACAAACCCCTTATGTAAGTAGCTGTGTTTTTCTATTTTGTAAAAGTTTACTATGCTGTCTCTCTAAGTATGTATTAAATAATACAGTCTCCCGGACTGGGCGAGACACAGTTTTTTGTTTCAGGTGTGGTTTTCTTGCATCAACAAACACCTCCGGCTAATATATGTTCTTTGTTTTGATTAATATCTACCATCACGGATCTAATCGGATGGCGATCTAAAGCAAAATGAATAATTGATCTATGTGTACACTGTATATTTTGAATTAACGTCTAGGACCGCTTTTTCTATAATACTTGCTACCCAGGTCCTTTGACTTCCATTGGGTTAGCCCCTGTTTATAACGCTTCCCTTTGAGAACAGACCACAAAACATAACAAAATGCATGGTATCTAGTTGTGTAGTGTCCATTAGTGGTGTTTTCACTGAGTTACTGTGAGTGTTGGTGCAAATACGTTACACATTGCCTTTGGGATAAGCCTGTATGCTTGTGCCAAGATAGCAAGGGGTGATGTTATCTAGTGTGTATCCCCCTTACCCTGAGTGGAAGCAAGGGCCCCTATTTGGACAAAGGTTCCTACCTCTGCCAACTAGAGACCCCCATTTCTAACAACTACACACAGAAATCTGGGCGTAAGTTAAGATTGTAGATGGCGATCAAGTCACGTGCAAAATCACCACTAAGAACATACTCAAACAGGTATGCATTCTGGAGCCAAGTCTGTTTAATTTATACCAGTTGACACTCTCCTACTGGATAACAGCCATTCGCCTACACTTGATTCAGAGAAACTAAGCTGCCTTCAATATGGGGACAATATTGTTCTAGTGAGTTAAACACTAAAAGTGTTTGCAATGCAGCATGAATGCTCTAAAAAACTATATGGATGAGCAAGGGTTAGAGTTAAACCTGAATAAAACTAAGGTGGTTCGCCTGGTTGACTCCAAATTCAAGACACACTCCTGGTTTTGAGGGGGGGGGGAGGTGGAGGTAGTTCCCTTATATAAATATTTGGGATTTACCATGAACCATCAAATGACCTGCAAACACCATCTAGTTGCTATCCAGGCAAAAGCACAGTCGCTAATCTATGTGTTCAAAATAGCAATGCAAAAACTGAGCTGTCCATCTGCTTACGGTAATGTCTGCTTGGCTACTGCAGTTGCCAATGGTACGGAAATTATGCAGGGACAGGAAGTAGTCACTCTTAACAAAATCCAAACAAAAGTTTATAAATTTGTGTTTAATATTCCAAAGTCAGCTTCACCAGCCAAGGTGCGCCTATAATTTGGCTTGAAAAGTCAAGCATGTCAGTGCAAGAGCGCGTTTATCAAACTGTGCTGGAGACTGCCTGCTTCTGAAAGGGAATCAATCAACAACGTATGCTGGCTGGAAATTGAGGAACAACAACGCAGCAACTTAAAAGGCTCTAGGGGAAATCACCTAAACCAGATCATTAAGGATCGAGGTATGCAAGAAACCTGGGCAGCAAGCATGGGAAAATCTGCATTTAATTGAGCACTAAATACCTCAACTCGGATCTCATCTCATCTAGCAGACCATAACGTATTTGCGTGAAGGCGACATGCCTGGACAGTGATAAACTCAACCAACAACTTACACATTCAGAAGAATCTGTCAGTGCATTTTTCGCAGGTATTAAAGGGCAAGTTCATGTTATTTTGTTTTGGTAACATGGAGACTATAGATCTGATGTCATGTCCTCCTGGAAATACCAGTCTCAAAATCCACCTTGTTGACTTTGAGGATATAAACAAGAGGCACTAGTACACATCTTATGCGTTTGTCTAGTACCCTTGGCACAATAGAAAATACTCCTGAAATCATCAGAAACCCGAAAATGCACTCTTGCAGGATAGCTGTATTACTTGGTTAAGTGGCACGTCTGTACCCCTAGCTTGTAGGTAGGGTAACGTGTTTTAATGGCGCTATTCAAAGATTTGCCTAAAAAGAAATAAAACAGAAAAACTTCCATAGTATAAAGCTATAAAGTTATGTATCTTCAGTCTCCCTGATTCACGCCTTTAAGCTGCATAACGCACCAGCACTTTAACTTGGGGATTGACTATGGACCATGAGCGCCCCACGTTCAGGTGAAAACATATTTCTGGGCCTGGTGTGGGCGAGTACTTACGTTTAGTTTAGGCATTTGTATCTTCCCTGACTTGAGCAAACATAGGCACTACCCTGGCTGAACAAACGATTTTCACACCTCTAAATTTTGTAATGACTTTGTATGCATAATAGTATTTTAACTGCAGGATATTTTGCACAAACCTAGAATGCACTGCTTAGTGTTAAAAATGTTAATGTTTTTTAAAGCTGTTTTGAGACTATTTTTTACATTTTTACATTTTGAAGTATTTGATTTGGTTTTATCGTATGCAATGGTTTTAATTAACCATGCAAATAAACTTGATTTGATTTGAAGGGTCCAAAAATCTATAAGATTCTGGTTAGGCAAATAAGGGCAAAACAAATACATGAAATCCTCATCTCCGGCTAATGTTCTCCACTAAAGCATGTGTTATCTAGGTTAGGTTTGTTTTCGGTTATTTTTTTCTGAATTTTGGTTCTCTCGCGTTTGTTTGGACGGCCCTTTGTGCTTGTTCTGATTAACATTGACAATGTTCCTGCACAGCACCGAGGTGGCGTGGCCACATGACTTAATCCAGCAGTAGCACTGCTGCTCCAACCTGTGCAGGAGTGGAGGGAACCTCTGGGAGGAGGAGGAGGAGGCGGGGAGACCTCACCGCTCAGGAGGGGGCTGCTCAGGGGAAGGGGAGAGCAGGAAGGAACGCACAAGGAGAGGACACGCTGGGGGAGCCGGGACATACAAAAGGAACATACAGCGGCTCTGGAGAGACGGTGTTGTGGAGGAGGACCGGGGGAGACAGAAAAGGGAAACCAGCAGCAGAAACAGCTGCATCGTAGAGAACAAGACGAGCTAGATAGAAAAGGGGTCAGCATGAGAGAGGGGTGAAATAAAAAGCACCTCCAGGGGCAGGTTTTAGAAATTGGAGGCAGGTAAGGCGAAGACTGTAACACACGGGAGAGGTGAGACAAGGAGACGCACGCACATCCGAGGAAGCCCCTGGCAGGTCTGCGGGAGCCGAGCACGGAGCTCCTGCGATGCTGACACCTCCGGCAGCCTGCTTGGAGCCTCCGTCGGGCCCTGGGATGTGTGGGGGCATCGAGCAAACCTGCCGAGCCGGCTCCATCCTTCCACAGGCAGCTGCCGTGACCGAGGCCGCGCGGCGCACCCGGGCCAGGCACAGCTGCAGCCAATGAGCCGGGGTCCGCGCGCTGCCCGGCGCTGCTCACTCACCTCATGAGCCCGGGGTCGGAGCCGCGCGCTGCCGGGTGCAGCAGCCGCCGGCGCGCTCCGCCGCCGCCGGACAATAGAGCTGTTCATGTCCCGCCGCCCCTCCCCGGCGCTTCCCGGCAGACTGGCGACCCCCCAGCATGGAGAGCCTCCCCCTATGCAGAGTCCTGCGGCTCACCCTTCTCTGCTGTGGTGAGTACCTGGGTCACCTTCCAGCTGTGAACGCTTTCTATGTTTTACAGGGTCTTCTTCCTTTTGGTGTGGCGAGTTTTTGCTGTGTTGTTTGTGGTATTCCCTATCCTGTTTTTCGGTGCTGCCGTGCCCACCTTTGTGTTTACAGTGGGCTGCTTCCCACCTCTGCCTCGATGAGAAGTCAGGGGCACAATACCATGACTGACCCACCTGCCTCTGTTGAGGTGAGTACTTACATGTGTGTAGAGTGGGTTTTTAGCAGCGTCCGACTCTCGCCCCATGTGTGTTTATATAAGTTGTGTGTGTGTGTGTACTTATATTTGTACATTACGTCATTGTTGCACCTCATCGTCCTCTGCAGTGGTGAGAACCCACTGGTGTATATGAGTGCTGCTTAACTCCCTGCAGCAAACCCTCAGCTGCTGCGGGCCTAGTTCAACCTCCTATGCTCAGGTGAGCACCTCTGTGGGTGCATATTTACAATAGACCAACTCCTGGACCCCACATTCACCTGCGCTTGTATTGCAATAATGTGCAGTGCTTCATAACCCTGACGTGGTGCTGAAGTGCATTAGTTGCAGGCAGGTAGTGCTCTATTGCGTGGGGAAAGGCTTTGTTGGAAGTGTGTTGAGGTGCAGTGTGGACAATTGGAGAGCATTGTGGTGCTGTACGTGAGTAACCAAAGTGCTGTTCTTATCCTGTTTTAGGCCATTGCACCTAAACACATAATAGTTGGCAGATGAGCTAGAGATAGAACGCATGAATTTTAAGGTAATTTATCGTACTAAATAATTGGGCAGATCTGACTGGTATCCACTCAGGAGAGACAGCGAAGCACCACACTTTATTCACTGGATATAAGCAGGAATGCCAGATGCTCTTATGAAGTCTCCTGGGTGGCCCTCAGACATGGTCCGTAGTCAGCCAGCCGCCATGGCAAATGAGCTGGGTCCATCCATGAATGTCAGAGTGCAACCCACAGGAGGAACAGTGCCATGGTAATTGCTATTTAGGAGTTACTGAGGAGTGATTGGACCAGGTAGGAACCCTCAGGAGAGCACCGGCAGCTAGAGTAGAAGCTCTGCAGGGCTCACCCATCCGCTCAAGTGTTACAGATGAGCAAGCCCTGGACAGGCACTGCTTTCAAGCCCAAGTCCATCACTGCTTTCAAGCCCCAGTCCATCACTGCTTTCAAGCCCCAGTCCATCACTGCTTTCAAGCCCCAGTCCATCACTGCTTTCAAGCCCCAGTTCATCACTGCTTTCAAGCCCCAGTCCATCACTGCTTTCAAGCCCCAGTCCATCACTGCTTTCAAGCCCCAGTCCACCACTGCTTTCAAGCCCCAGTCCATCACTGCTTTCAAGCCCCATTTGTTAATGATACTCTAGTCTACTCACATGAGTGACAGAGGGGTAATCCTCTTGCAGGCACTGGTTACAGGTAGCCAGGGCCCCAAGGTCACAAAGGGGTGTTCAAGCCCACAAATAAACTACACAAACAAAGCAAATAGTTTGAAAAGTCACAAATCAAGAAGGCTAGGGTCTACCCCAGGATCGACGGAGATCCAGCACGTCTTGCTCTGCTAATGGGTAGCCAAGATTAATGCCCTTTTGGGGCCTCCGAGGAGCAACCGATGGCCAAGCACTGGCTAGTGGTAGCCAGAATAAATGCCCATCAAGGTCCACCCACGTGTGACAGAAAGACAAACCATAGTCCTCCAGGGGTGTGAGGCAGCCGGGGCATATTGCCTATTGGGCCCACCGAAGAGCAGTGACGAGATGCTCATGTTCATTCACTGGCTACAAGCAGCCATACTTGTCTAACTTGGAGGAGGATCTTGGTGCTGCCAATTGAGTGAATCAGCCTGATTCTGCTCTACTATGGCAAAAGTGTCAGTAGAGTGAACCTGTTGGTATCTTCGCCTATGTAGCTCCCTTTTAACATTGATTTGGGCTTTGATTCAGACTGACATTATATCAGGATTTTTAAAATGTGTAAAATATTGGCTGCACTTAATGCACCCTACAAAGACCACGCTGCATGTGACACCTACACAGGTAGGTCGATAGTTAGTACAGAAGATGTGAATTTGGTCTTGCAAAAATTCTAAGACTGTTGGAGTTTACTAATTGGCTGAAAAATGTTGACCTACATAAGAGAGATTGTTACCACCGTTGTGTTAACTTTACCACGTAAATAAAACATCATATTGTGACTGTAAATAGTTTTATTCACATATGGGGGCCCACCTACTCCCATAAACCATCCTGTATGTTATAGATGGCACAGTAATATTAGTGTCCCCATCAGTCGAAAGCCCTTCACTTCTAGTTAGGATCCCATCCTGGTGTGAAGACATCCCTGTTAGGGTGAGAACAAAACCTATTGTAGAAGCATGCCGCCTCTGTGGATGAGGGCTTTGTGTCCTTTTAATGAGAACTGCAGTGCCAAATTCGAATTGCTAAGCATTAAACTAACAACCAAACCCCTAAAAATCTGTGTGTCATATTTTTTGTGTTTTAGCCTCAATAAATATATAAGGGATTCACTGAATCAAAAACGCCTCTCTTTCTACGAGAGAGACCTACATGATTATGAAAGAACTTCTGAAAATCCCCGATCCTCCGTTACCCCAAGATCCCTCAGGCGCCAAATGCAATGAACTAGCCACTTACTTTGATCAGAAAATAAAAAATATCATTTCCACCCTACCCCAAACGGAGAGCCCTTCACACCATGAGATACCGCCCCCGGACACCACCCCTCACTTGGACTCTTTTAATTTAATCTCCGAGGAGGATTTCCTCAAAATCTTATCCAGCACCAAAAGTGGCTCTCCCAGTGACCCTGTCCCGATGCGTTTTTTAAAACAGATAGCTGCCTCCATCTCCACCCCGGCAACTGAACTCATAAACCTCTCTCTCTCTCTCAGGGCATTGTGCCTCCCAGTTGGAAAGGAGCCATTGTCAAAGCTCTTCTCAAGAAACCTCATCTCAACCCTCTTGAGCTTGCCAACTTCAGACCGATCTCCCTTCTCCCGGGGCTCAGTAAGATCACAGAAAAAGTGGTGAACCACCAACTTTCCCACTTTCTGGAGTCCAACGATCGGCTGCGTGACTCCCAAACTGGTTTCCGGCCAGGCCAAGGCACTGACACCGCTCTCCTCACTGTCATCGAGGAGGCTAGGCGCATTCTGGACTCAGGAGGATCAGTGGCAGTGATCCTCCTGGACCTGAGTGCGGCCTTTGATACGGTGAACCACCGTATCTTGATCCACCGCCTGGCCAAAGCCGGAATACGAGGGTCCGCTTTGACCTGGCTATCGTCCTATCTTTTGAATCGTACCTTCCAAGTCTGGGAAGGCAATTCTCAATCTGCCTTAATTCCCCTTCAGTGTGGTGTGCCGCAGGGTTCATCATTGAGTCCCACATTGTTTAATGTGTATATGGCCCCCCTGGAGGAGGTGGTCGCCCCTTTCGGGATCAAAATAATAAGTTATGCCGATGATACCCAATTGGTCGTCTCACTATCACAACTCAGCCAAAGCCCTGACAATCTCTATCAATGCCTGACTAAGATCCATGCCTAGATGTGCGACTCTTCACTTAAGCTCAACGGAGCAAAACCAGAAATCATGACGCTAGGTTTCAACTCTGCATCTTTGCCCCCTTCCATTTGGCCGGCCTGTCTAGGGGATGTACCCACCCCGAAAAATGAAATCAAAAGCCTGGGGGTGTGGCTTGAGCAGGACCTTTCGCTCAAGACACAGGCAAAAAGGACAGCAGGTACCTGCTTTGGTCTACTCCGCTCCGTCCGTGAAATCCTTCCCCTTCTCCCGCAGCACTCCAGGAGGCTATTGATACAAGGCCTAGTTCTTTCGAGACTAGACTTCAGCAATGCAATCTTCTTGGGAGCCCCAGAAGCGACAATCAACAAGCTTCAACAAACCCAAAATGCCGCTGCCAGGCTCTTAATGGGTATCCCCCTCAGGTCATCAGCTAAACCTGCTCTCAAAGCACTTCATTGGCTCCCCGTACGAGAGAGGATCATTTTCAAATCCCTTTGCATCGCCCACAAGATCCTCCACGGTAAAGGACCCCCGATTATGAGAAACCTGGTCACCCCCTACAAACCCAATAGACCTCTGCGCTCTGAGAATGGGTTCCTGGCCACGGTGCCTAGAATCAAGAAAGCCCGCACCGGAGGCCGCCGTTTTTCGGTCAATGCGGCTTCACATTGGAACTCTCTCCCATTGCAACTTCGGGCAGAACCCGGCCTTTCATGCTTTCGGAAATCATTGAAAACTCTCCTCTTTCCCAAATGATTCCCCTCCCCCCTCTGAGTATCACTTTATATTAGCGCTGCGATGCCTTTCGGTAACCATGCGCTTTACAAAAATGCCATACAATACTATACAATACAATACTGAGGAAAGACCAAGGAACATCTCCACAGTCCTGCATTGACAACAGACAGCCAAGACAAGTGCTCTATGAAGTCAATCTATTAGCAGCCAGTGGCAGTGACATTAGGGGTATCAGGTGCTCCCTGAACTAGTAGTGTTGATAGCGTGTTAGTGCCATGGAATGGCAGTAAATAGTAGTGTAAGTTATAGAAAGAGAAACATGCATTTAGAGGAGGGTTGCAGTGAGAGGAAAGAGAAGAAGCACGGATTTGGGCCCATGGCCCTTCTTAGTCGTAAAGGGCCCAAACAGGAAACGTGTCACTGGAACAATAGGAAGGCGTCCAAACTGGATGCCCAGGAAAGGAGAGATTGTAAATGTTACTCTGTATCTTATAGATCATTTTGTTTCCCTCTCTCCCCATTGGTGTGAAGTGCATCAGTATGAGTGTAGTGTTATGGATTGTTTGTGTGTTTATAGTAGACCAATTCCAGCTCACACTGATCAGCTGTGCTCATGAGCCATGGGTACAAAAAACTATGCACACATTTATTTGATGAGGGCACACTTGTTAGTGTTGTGGATTGTTTTTGAGCAATAACATGTAGAACAGACACACTACATAGAACTGAATTGCCATACATTAGTAAGTGGGCAACAAAACGAATGTAGATTATTCATGAGGAATGGGAAGAGAACATTAAACATTTTTGAGGCTTCAGTTGTGACACTTAGCACGGCAAGTGGGATTTTCCCATTATTCATACCTGCCCATCTATATAAATATTGTGTTTTACGCTTCCTCCGAACTACTATTTGTAAACTGATCCCATGAAGGGGGACTCATGGGGGAGCTGTACACATTATGGTTCTCCCACCTCCATCAGGCTTCTTCTTCTGTCCCTTCGCACCGCAACACTCACTCACAGACCTCTCTTAGGTGCTCCTTTTCTTAAAAGCCATTGGGCTGAGCTTGACGGGAGCCAGGGTGTTGGCGCATGTAGTGATCGAGCTGGTGAGCTTCTTGATGACTTTCGGTAAGTTGCTGGTATGCTCCAGCTAGTGCGCAGAGAGGACGGAAGCTCATTCCTCCTCTTTGATGCTTTTACAGCTGCGGTGGGGGTACGGTGGTGGTAGGTCTGTGTTGGTGTGGGCTCAATATGCTGGTACTGATGAAGGTGTGGTGAAGGTGATAGTTGCTAGCTTGTCGATTATGATGTGTCTTAAAAGGTACAACAAGTGTCCAATGGTGTGGGCCGGATCGGTAGTGTCCTGGGTGTGACTGAGAATTCAGAGGTTTTCTCGAAGGGCCATAGAGCAGGGGTCAGTGGTGTTTTCTAGGCGTAAGTCGTCAATGCTGGCATTGACGACGATGAGGGGTGAGATGAAGTCCATGATGTTGCTGGAGAAATGGCTGCAGGATCCTGGTTGTCCCTTCTGTCCAGGTAGTAGTTGGCTGTGATGTGAATCTTGAACGTACAGTGCTCCGTGTAGCTGCTGGGGGTGTCTGTGTAGGTGTTGCAGCTGATGGTGTCTTTGAATATGATGGTGACTCTAGGCTTGTGCTGACGGCCTTGCCTGGTGAACCTGTAGCTGGCAGGGATGGCTGTGTCGATGTACGGTGCAAAGGCTGGGTTTAGCTGCAGTGTCCCAGGTTCCACTCTGAAATCCTGAAGATCACTGGTATTGCAATTTAAATATAATAATGTCCTGACGGGTATTTTCGAGAAAAAAAGCATTCAACAGAAGATGAAAACTAGAGGATTATTTTGACTGGAGTTGTAAGAAGCAATTTTTTTCCTGGCATGAATACCCCCCCCCCCCCCCCAACACACACACCCCATCGAGAGTTTGTATGATATTTGAATTCTGATCTTGCACGATGAAAACCTACAAAAACAGTGCTCTCACTTCTACAGTGCCTATAAATGAGCTGGCGTGATGGTAGCTTTTAAGTGTAGTTAGATGGGTGCCTTGTTGTATTTCTCCTGCCGCAGCTTCCTATTGATGATTTCAGCTCGACCCCGGATTGCTGACTTCTACACGGGGGGACTCAGAAGCCCCTCACGTGGCCACCCCTTTGCTAGCAGAGGCCAGTCTTGGTGTAGCAGAAACAAATTGATGGCTAACAATGCCTGCAAACCTGTTTCTTCGTTCTTTGGTAGCTCTTGGCACTTGAGGGTTGCGCTTCTAGCTGCACAGCACAGCAACTCCGGAAACCTGTTGAAAGTGTGAAGCTGTTTCAACCAACTTTTTAATTTATTTTTTAGATGAATTCAGTGGCGGTTCCTCCACTAAGGCGGGGAAGCATCAACCCACTGCAGTGGTTCCCAAACTTTTTCAACCCACGGCTCCCTTGACCTATTAGCTGTCGGCCGCGGCTCCCCACTATGTTACGATTTTTTTTTAGGGTGGGGGATGTAAGCCCGGCCTTAGGAGTGGGTAGTCCCAGAAAGTGCACAATCGTGACTGCAATGTTTTGATTTAGGTCCTCTGAACAGTCCTTAAAGGGTTATAAAGAACAGCACCTCCCTTTCAATAAACACATTAAAGGGGATTGGAGTAGCTTTACCAAGACTGGAGACAAGCTGAGGAAACCTGCAATACTGTCAGTGAGAATACTCTTCAAAATGAGACAGAGTGGGGGCCACCACCTCTGCACCCAGAAGACGTAAAGTACGAAGGAGCACTTAACTGGCACTTGTAACAGAGTGTGAACTACAAACCAGTGTAATTTAGACATTAAAGTGGTTTGGAGTTCATTTAAATTGTGCCTATGACTTCATTACTTTTGTTGGCAGTCATAAATACATCCTTATTAAAATAAACATTAACTTTTTTTATAATCCCCATATTAGAAAGATGGATTAAGTGATTTGTAGTGCAGGGTTCTCTAGTCAGACATGGCAGGAACAATAAAGGGAATAAAGGTGGACGCCAGCCATAGATATGATATTTCCAAAGAAAGAGAAATTTGCTTGCAGCTCCAGCTTCTCCTTGTGCCCTTTATTTTCTGAATTTATGTATGTGCCTCAGAATACTCATCCTGTTCTGCATCGAAAACAGATGATGAACGGAATGCAGAGGAAATCAAACATTCACCCCCAGTCAAAGAGATCTGGGTTAAATCCATCGTTCTTTTGCTCACCATGCCACCCCAGGTTAGACCCAGCCATATGCAAATCAGTCTTGACCCTGCTCCTCATGGGAACAGTCCAGCCCGACATGCCACGCCAGGTCTTCCCTGGACAGGAAAGAAGCATCCTGGGACCGGCTTTGGGGCATTACCCTGGCTAGCTTGAATCCAGTGGTACAGTGAGCCCGGGACCCACGTCTGGGCATACTCAGCGCACTTAGGGCGAGAAAGCAAAAGGCACACAGATAAAAGACAAAATGCAGATCACTTGACAGCATTATTAAAAAAAAATAACTCAAATTTCTGCATTTATCTCTTGTAAGATATCAGGGCCTAGACAGAACTATGAAGATGGACTTTAAATTGCAAATGGGACTTCACACTGCTCATGTGCTAACATTCATGTTATTCTAAAAACAAAGGGGTGTACTAAAAATAAATTTCACCCAGAATAGTGAACCTATGTTGGGTTTTGGGATTAGTTACTAGTACATGGTACTTCTTGCAACCCACATACCTGCTCTCCTCCCCTGTGTCTTTTCTTTCTTCTTCTTCTTTCCTCTGGCACATGCCTCTTTTCCGTGTATCACTCTCCACTCTTTCCATCCCTTTCTCTTTTTTTGCTGTACACATTCACTTTTTATCATCTCCGTCCTTCCTCTCTTTTTTCTTCCAGTGCGTGTCTGTCTCCACTCACCTGTTTCATCTCTCATTTCCTTTCTTAACTCTTATTGTTACCTGTCTCCGCCCCTCACTTTTCGCCACTCATTCACAATATTCCCTGTTTGTCTCGCCTCTTCCCCTCTTTTGTCTCCTCACCCTCTCTACTCTACCTACCGGTTCCCCTCTACCTACTTTCTCTCTACTCCTCCTTCCTTACCGCCGCTCTGGGAAAAAAGAACCAGCAAAAAGCCCTTCCCACCCTCCTTGTCACACACCTACTCCAGGAAGTCTGAGACGAAAATGGCTGAGGTTCCTCCAATGTGGCTCTGGGGAGGGGCCCTTGCTCTGCCCCCGCTCCCTGTCCCAGGAAACTATTGAGTCACCAGGAAGGACTGCCTGCTGCAGCACACCCTGCACCGGGAGGCCAGGAGGCAGGTGGACACCTTCGGCCCCTCACCTCGCGCCTGCCTCGATCACTCACCTGTACGCGTGACAGCTGCGCTCCTCTTCCCGCGTCCCTTCTGCACGTCCCATACGCCTCGAGGCCTCTCTCCCAGCCCTACACCTGACCCGGCGCCCCTCCCACCAGATACTGTTTCTTTCCGAGCTCGCTGTTCTCTTTCAGGCCCGCATCTGAGCAGCCCCCCCAGCCCCAACTGCTGATCTATCCCCACACTCGAGCCCGGGGGCCTCTAACACATGAAAAACTTCCGTTTAGAATGACCGCGAGCTTGTTCATCACGCTTGCGGTCATAGAAATAAAGAGGACCGCACGAACATGGTCCTCGGAGGAGAGGAACATCTTTCACTGTCCAGTGGTTCCCAAACTCACAATCTGTGTGCTTAGTGCGCGGCGCCCCTATCTGGTTTTGACGGTGCACCGGGGTGCCGCGGCGCACATATTGGGAACCACTGCCCCACTGTCTTGCAGCAGTGGAGGAAAGGGAAAAATAAAATGATAATAACTTGGTGTTATCATTTTATTTGTTCCCGCTGCAGTAGCACAGGGGCAGAATTGCTCTGCTCGCAGAGAAGGAGTGGTGGGCATCCTTACCTGAGCACTCAACTACAGCCCTTAGACTAATCACAACCCTGCATTGCAACATTGTGATTGGCTCGGGGGAGCCTGGCTGTTTCCTGTTAGGCTGACGAAGGAGAGACGACGTTAGAGAGAGCGGCGAGGAGGGACGTTTTTCTTTGCACCCCTTAATGCCCCCTGTCACCCCAGATTCGTGCAAGCTGCCACTGGATGAATTACATAGAGGGCCAGGTGGTATTGAGTATTTTTTAAGAAAATTATTTGTTGACAGACAAATGAAACTTGTTTGAACATTTTTTTTTTCTGAATGCTTATTTTTTTAGCAAACCCTCTTTAGTTTCACAATAATAAAATACACAATTCTAATACCCAGAAGTTGTGTGTTTACTACACTTTATGGTGTGCTGAAGACCATTGTGCTGAAGATCTAGTACATTTTTTTTTTTGTAGATAAAACAAGAGTAAGGTACCCGCCAACCGTGTTGGGATTGGGGTGTAATAGTGTAAGAACAACAATGTCCCAACTGGTATTGATTAAAGACAGTTAGTAAAGATATGTAAAAACATTATCCGAAAGGAAACCAGGAGACTCTATATAATTCTGACATGTGCTAAAAGCATCATTTTATGTATAAATATTTAAAGGTGAGACAGAGATATAGTTAAGTTATGGCAGCACTGCAGTATATAAATCAAAACAACTGAAAAAACAACCCAAATTGTACGTGGTGCTCTAGGTGTGACAGTGAAAACCAAAATAGCGACGCAAGTGACAATGTGAAACAGCGTGAGCAGCGCAAAGTGACTGGTGAATAAATATACAGTGTATTAATTGGTATACGGCGGTTCCAAGTAGATTATAAATTCATTTTGGAGGTATTCAATGTGGTCAACCGCTTCGTAACTCGCGCCTGTATTTGCGCTGAAAGGTCGACGGCGTTTCGATCCAGGTTACTACAGGATCTTCATCAGGTCTGGGTCGTGGGCAGAGAAAAAGGGGGGTTGGAATATGGGATAGGGTGGGAAATTAGACAATAGGAGGGGTGACATGGGAAAGGGGGAGGGAACCCGTGACCTCCAGTGGGGTACCGCTATGGTGAGGGGATAGCTTGCAGGGACTGGGGCATCTCAGTACTGTGGAGGGAGGTAGCCAATTTGTAAAGAAGATACCGAGAGGGTGGTGAACATGCACGAGTCAGGGGTGGACATGCAGGAGTCAAGGGTAGGTAATAGGGTCTTGACTCTGAGCCTGTGATCCACGGTGGTTAAGGCTGCCTCAGAGGGGGTAGGCCATATGACTACTAAAGGTGTAAGAAAGTAGGTAAGGAAAAACCCAAGTAACCACGTTCAGGCATGGTGGAACAGGGCATGGCCTAAGATGGAAGGTAAAAGGGCGGCAGCATTTACCTGATGGCCGTTTACTGGGAGTAAATCGCCGGTGGACAGCAATAGCCGAGTGGTAGGCTTGGCTTCTTGTTCTGTAGAAAGAAGAGGGTGATGAGCGGGGATATGGCCAAACCCGTGTAGTGGTAAAAAAGGAGAAGGACGTTGCTTACCAGGACTGGCAGGAGCAACCGGAACGATTAATTCCGGGGTATGAAGGGACTTCTTGGCCTAGCGAACAACAACAAGGGGGACGGAGGTCAGTAATAACCAAACAGAACTCAATGATAAATCAGGGGAACACAGGGCGAGACGGTCTTACCCGGGTCAGAGTTATTGAGTCCTGTGGCCATCCCGGATGAGAATGAATGCAAGTTGTCCGATCCCAAGCGTGGTCGGTAGGCTATGAATGAATCTGGAAGGGAGGCAGGAATGGGTAAATGTACTGTTAAAAACCGGCGAAGACGGTAATTAATTGGTTGCAGTGTACACTGGGAGGTCAGTAATGACCAAACAGAGCTCAATGGTGAAAGAGGGAAACACAGGGCGAGACGGACTTACCCGGGTCCGAGTTGCTGAGTTCCCTGGCGATCCCGGATGTAAATGAATTCAAGGTAGCCGATCCCAAGCGTGGTCGGCTAGCTGAGAATGAATCTGGAAGGGAGGGAGGATCGGGTAAATACACTGTTAAAAACCAGCTGCAGTGTACACCAGGAGACGTGCCTCAAAGGGAAAAAAACTTCGGGGAATGTCCGTGGGAATCAAAGTATCCGCAGCGGGACGAGCGCTCACCTCATCTAGTAGCTGGAGAATGATAGGTCAGGGGGCGTGGCTGACAATGACTGCGGCGGCCGTCAGAGTCAGGAGGCTGAGGATAGGCTGGGTGGGTGGAGGAAGGGAGGTCCAAGGGTGAGTGGGCGTGAGGGGGGATGGAAGGGGAATAGACGCGTTGGAAGGAGGGAGGGAATCGGGGTGGGGCGGAAGGGTCAAAGGGGCTGGGGCTTCTCATGGGCTGAGGAACTGCTCCAAGACCAGGACCCGAGAGTGAATGATAGCGGTACACAATACTGGGTGTACAGACCTCGGTGCTAAACATCCGCTGTGAACCCTGACAAAGGCAGCAATCCAGGTACTTTTAACAAGCGGACAACATATATGTGGACTGTATCGTTACAAGCAATGTCAGACATATATTCGCGGTCTCAAACAGATTAATTAATAGCATCAGAAGCTGTACAACAACAACTAATCTGTATGATTAGACATATGACGTCTAGAAATCGAGGTGTCTGCAAGGTTGGCTGAATCCTATGCGGTCTGTAAGTGGACTGGTGCCCTTAACTATAGTTAAGGCGAGGAAGCACAAAAGATGTAGGCTAATGTAATGAAAAGCCACCCTGTCTGACATCAATATGGCAACAGTGTTGGAGAGAACAGGGACAGATTGCCAACAGGAAGGGAGTACGGTCAGATAGATATATAGTGCTGTTCCATTCATCAATGGTATTTAGTCCACTATTGACAGTGTCACAAAAGGTCATCCATTTGCACTTGCATCTATTGAGAAGTATTTTGATGTCTCCGCCTCTCTGTGGTAGTGTGACTTGTTCAATGATCAGCCACCTGATGTCATTGTCGTGATGGCCTTTTTCCAGAAAATGAGCGACCAAGGGTGCCGTGGTGACCTTGCAATTGATCCGGCTTCTGTGCTGGATAATTCTGTTCTTGATGGTTTGTATGGTTTGTCCGATGTAAAGTAAGTCACATGGACATCTGATGGCATAGATCACATTGGAGGAGCGGCAGTTGGTATGGTTCCTGAGGGTATATGATTTGTCTTTGTAGGTAAATACTGTGGTGTTGGTGGTGAGTTCACAGACTGAGCAACTCTGGCATTTGAAGTGACCGACTACTGGTGGAAGCCCCCACGCAGCCGTTATCGTGTGTTTGTCAGAGGTCTTTTGAGGCCATTTTTTTTCTGAATGCTTATTTTTTTAGCAAACCCTCTTTAGTTTCACAATAATAAAACATACACAATTTTAATACCCAGAAGTTGTGTGTTTACTACACTTTATGGTGTGCTGAAGACCATTGTGCTGAAGATCTAGTACAAGCATCTTTTCCAAATATTCTAGGAATAGAGTGATCATATTAATATACGTAATCTCAAAATATAACTTGGGAAAGTTAAGCTTCCTTTCAGATATAACTTGGGAAAGATTAGCTTCCTTTCAAATTAAACGTTTTCAAACGAAATGTAAGTCAAAGTACCTAGTCATGTAGAGGATACGTATTCAGTAAACAAAGTTTTAATCAAAATATTTCTTCCACCTCTTTCCGTAAAACACTAAGGGGTCCATTATGATGTTGGGCGAATTGCCTCCGCCAGGCTGGTGCTAGCCACAACCGGCCTGGCGGAGGCAATCCGCCCGACACTTATGCCTGGATTTCCCCTGCCGTATTAGGATGGCGGGGGGGAGCGCGGCGGACGGAAAGACCGTCCGGCGCTTTACCGCCGCAGTCGCTTTTGGACCGCGGCGGTAATGGAATAATATGGTGGCGTGTCCAATGGACACCGCCAGCCATATTACAATGCCCACATATAGGTGCCTTTCCGCGGCGGCAATGCTGCCACGGAAAGGCAGGTGGTGTTTCCTGCGGCTGCCCCCTGCGGGGCCCCCAGGTGATACTGGTTCAGGGGGAGGACAGGGGGGGTACCTATGGTACCCCCCCACATTTGCATATGCAAAGCGGCAGTGTTTTGCATTTTGGCGGGCGGTGCAGATTGCACCGCCCACCACAATGCAAAACATGGAGGACATGCCCGCCACAGTGGCAGGCACATCCTAATTCCCCCTAAGGGACCTCCGCCCTTATGGTGGGCGGTTCCGTTCTCCGTTAGGGTTTGTCCGCCTGCCCGCCATCCTAATGAGCTCCTGAGTGTCAAAAGTAGCTGGTCCTTCACCACAGCAATAGTGAGCAGACCATCCTTATCCTGTGAAGGGTGGTCGAGGTGGAGCTGTGGAGACATTTCAAAGTACCATGGCTCCTTTGGTGTCCAGGAGCATGCCTACAAGCTAAGGTGTAGTTGATTCTGTTGTATCAAGACGTGTTGTTTAGCACAAACATGCATCCCAATAGAGCCGCATTCGCACTATAAAGTCATTCACAGATACTACAGCAAAGGAGACATTGCAAATACACTGATGAAAAACCCCACACGTTTTTAACAATTCATTAACCTTAATTAAGCAGGCCGGGTTCATTTTTCAGACTTCGGTGGAGATTGTTCCATTATCTCGACCTATGAACTCAAAAGAATGATCCACAACCTTGCTTATCTCCCTAAAACCGGGGAACTTAAAAGAATTTTGGAGTGGCAGAGCAACGTTTGGGAAAGGTTTATCCTGTGAAAATCGTTGTGCTAAAAAAAGTGGTTGAGATAGATACAAGATCCTATGATTAATAATACATTATTGGATGTAATACTCTGAGCTTCCTAGAAAGAAGTTCAAACTTTAGATGACTAAAGACAAGTCTTGCATAAGTGTTTTGTATATGTTGTAGCCATTACAGGTTTTTGAATGTATGACTCGGAAGAATGTTAATATTGGCAGAACATTTGTAGCCATTGTGAGTTCATGTCCATGCCGGAGTCTCGGGCAAGGCTTGTCCGGGCCCTAGACTTCAGAAGGAGCTCGACTGTAGAGCAGATTCTGTAAGTATAGCACTAACATTTGTATCATTCATTTCCAGTTACGGTTCTGACCCTGTCCTCTGGAAATAAGTAATCATATCTATGAAAGCGTGAAGAATATTCTTGACGGCCCCATAACCCATTCCTCAGGGGTGTCCAATATAACTTGCTGCACATCCCCAGATTGTTTGTTTCAGCTATCTTCTCCTCATGGCTCTTCTGTCTACGGGGTAGGGGGATGGGGGGGATGTGAAAGGGAAAGTAGGGCATTGCATAGGGATGGTGCCTGTGGAGGACATAGGTATTCCCCACCCTCAAAGCAGTCACATAGAAGCAACACAATCTGTTGATCACACAGTTCCTCTTGCTTTATGTTCATGTAAAGCAACCTCAAATTCAGCTAAATGTGTGGAAGCAAATAATAAAGAGGTGTAATACCTTTAAGATGTGGAGCTATTTATACCCTTTCCCTTTTAAATAAAACCATACATACTATTCATCTAGGAACCAGATTGGTAAAAATAAAATTATAAACCTGAAATCTCCTCGCCCAAGACTCCCAGTAACCTTTTCCTCATGTCTTCGATTGCTGTTTCTGTGCTGCGATGGAATCCAAAACCTGATAGCAGATCACCCAAAAGATTATTTTTCTCCAAATGTTGAGTCGGCTATTTTGTAATGACCTTTTTCAAAACAGATTCCAGCTGTTGGTCGGCACTGCAGAGCTCAAATATGTATTGCTCAATAAAGGGGTGATCTAAGAATGCTTGTGACAAGTAAGAATTCCTTCAACAAAAGAAATACTAGAAATCACTACAATCAATGGAGTAAGAGTTGAACATAGGCTTAATTCAGACGGGAGACAGGATTTTTGAAGCCAAAAATGGTTTTATTTTAACTATCTCCTGGCTGAAATTCCATTTACTGCAATAGAAGTCAATAAGGAAAACACACCTTCCCCCAATTTAGTTTCAACCTTTTCAGACGATTGTCAAGGGTAGTAAGTGCTATTTAAATACAACTTTTTATCGCGCTGATTACCCAAGAGTGTATGCAGGTGCTTGGGCTGGTGAGTAGGTTTGTGGACCCAAGGTGCTTATACAAAGAGCCAGGTCTTCAGCTTCTTGTTGAACTCCAGAAGTGAGGAGGCGGTTCTGATGTGCTGAGGGAGCTCATTCCATGTCTTGTGTGAGCGACCTTGCTCAACAACAGCAGTGAAGAAGCACACAGCTGTTTGAAAGGAACCTGGATGACTTTACTTCTCCACCACCCCCTCATGGATGACATGCAATACAAAATCCCTTGGATTCACTACCCAAACTGCCCTCTCCTGCAAATAACAGATCACTAAGAAAACTGAGACCTCGTGGTACCTCTTTTCTGAAGAAAGTGAAACCATTTCTCCCTAAATAAGACTTTAGAACATCAGTCAAAGCCTTAGTCCTCATGAACCTGGACCAAGATAATGCCCTCCTCTGTGGCTTCCCTGACTCCATAGTGGTCCCCTGAAGGGCTTTCTACATGCTGCAGCACATCTCATCAAAGGCCTAAGTTCAATGACATCACCCCGTTCCAGAACTAACTATAGTGCCTCCTCCTCCTAGCCCCTGCATCCTTGGTAAACAAAGCTTTATCGCTTATAAGACCATCAGAAGTGGCACCCATACATATATGTCTTAGTAATTAACCACATCATTAATTAGCAACACACTCAAACAGGACTTTGTTAGACTGAAAATAAAAGAGGACAGACCCTCACCATCCGTGTTCCTAAAATTAGGAACTGCTCCAACCCCACTGCAATTTAGAATGGAGTTGACGACTTGCCTCTTCATTGAACTCTATGTCTGTACATTAGGAATCACCATTCACAGATTCCTCCTAATTGTGAATGAACCTCAGTTTTTTGTCAGGGGTCCCGCCCATTTGCAGAGCTCTGTTTCCTTTTGGCTGCAGTTGGCTCTACCACACTATTATTATGCATGCTTACATGTCTTCTTCCTCTGCTCTGGTAAATATGTGTAGGTATACAATAGATTATGGTACTCAAGCTGACTTTCCTCGTTGCCAGGGGTACCACCACCTCCTCTGTTTCAGCCTTTTCTACTTCTGTTATTGTTTACATATGTGCAGTAGACTGTCCCAGGCGCATTCTCTTCTCCTTTGTTTCCCTCTTTAAGAACCTCTGCCCCTGTTAGCCTACCTTGCTCATCTACTTATCTATCTATTGCTATGCAATAGGCAATCCTACTCGGGTGTGCCTTCGTTGAGCAGCTGTCTACCATGAATACTAGAGTTTTGTACTGCAATTCACTCTTCACTTGAGGAGTGAATTCCTTGTGTGTGTACATCAAACTAACCTACTGCTGTTCAGCATATACATATATATATCTTCAGTGAATACATGTGTGTGCTTAAAACTGTATTCTAATGCATGACACCCTTCTCGGTGTGAGTGCTTGTATAAACGGAAAGCTATTCTAGCGAAACTGAACCTACACATCTGATGGTTTGCACAAGCTGAAAACTGTCGCACTGCAGTCCCTCATGGTCAGCACAGTGAATATCTCAGCTGTTGAGTAGTGTTTTATAGCCTAATGCACTTCAGTTCATCTTACTATGCTGGCATCTGCATACCTTCTTATGTATGTTAAAGTAACATATTCTGCTAACCCATGGCTCACAGGGTGAATACATGTGTAAGCAAGAAGGCGTTCTCCTACAGGTAACCGTGTCTAGTCCTCCTGAGCGATCCTGTGCATGTTTGTGAAAAGGGGCTTCTAATTGCATTGGTGAGTGCCTGCGTCATTTTTAAAATTGGCTGCCTCCTATACCCTTGGATGTTTTTGTCTGCACAATGGGCCATTCTATTGAAGACTGCTTTCTGGGAAGAGGTCGGGCACCTCCACGTGTACAAGAGCTCTCCATCCGTTGCTACAGAGGTATCTTTGTGTATGCAGTAGGCGATTTTCTCTCAGATGTTTTTCATCAGATTGTCTCACAATAGGCCATTTTATTGCAGATACCGCTGCCGCGCGTCTGTGTGTGTCTCTATATGTGGGTTCAGCATGCCTGCACGCTACAGGTTGCCTCATATGCTTTGAGGGTATTCATCATTTTTTCAACTCAAGCTCATCTTTCATGTTTTTATGTCTGACTTAGCAGAGCTTGTATCAGCAGAAAAGTTGTTACCAGTTTTCTTCACATATATATGGAGTGGAATTTGGGCATGCCCAGGGTAATAGCACTCTCATCTCATGCTGTTGGATATCTAGTGTATCATTCCACCTTCCAGACAGTGCTTTCTTAGGAATGTATAAGGGACTATTTTATATCTGAGTAGCGCTCTCACTTATCACGCTGTTATTCACCTAAATATATTTAGGTCTTACACACATTATATAAAAAAACAATCACTTTTTGTTACTTTTCCTCTGCATTTGCTAAGTCAGCATGCCAGGCTGTAATGTGATGGAGCCTATGTGAATTCACGCCTCTGTTTTCAAGGGCATGAAAGCCAGTCCCATTGGCTTTACCAGGTGCATTTGCAGAGGAAAGCTGTCCCGCCCTCCTCCTCCTCCTCTGCACTTGACTCCATGACATGTGGCTTGGCGCACTGTGTATCCTTTTCGAGGGGTACTTGGACAGTTTGCTCCCTGTGTGGAAATATTTTCCATTGGAGAAGAAAGGCAGACATCCCGCTTACTTAGGGGTGCGTGGTCTGGAGCCGAAGCAGTTGTGGATATTTTAGTTGTCATTGTTTAGATTGCTGTACACCTTCTGCGTTTCTTTTATTCGCCGCTGTGTGCGCTTTTTTAGGCTGTATGGAAAGCCGCGCTCATTAACGATGTTGTCATTCGAGCTAATTTTTCAGCGCGAGGGATTTCCTGCAGGCCTTGTTTTCTGAACTCCACGAACAATCTTAAGTTCGTTTGAAGGTATGCTACAGAATACACGATTAGTGCTCGCGTTTGCAACCAGGTGATTTACTGGCTAAGACTTCACACGCAAACCATTACAGCCTGAAAATGCCAGCCACGTTCAGCGCGCGCCCGCCGCCCGCCGCCCCCCTCTTCGTTTCCGACTGATGTCTCCTGAGCTCGCGCTGCTGCAAGGCTTCGACTCGATGACATCATCCCAAAGTCTAGCTAGAAATCCACTCCGTCGAGAGCCGGAGCCCTGGCAACCGCACAGGGAGCTTTGTAAACAAAGATTACAAAATCAATGCATTTTAATGATCTTTTTAAAAGAGATGCGTCATCTGTACGGTAGCAGTCAGTCCAAAAATGCTTCCCAGAAGCATATTCAGTGGATGTTTGTTCTTACGGTTTTTGGCAAAGCAAAATAAAATGCATTTCAGAACGTTTTAACAATGTTTTCCATATCTGAATTTTAATTGTTCATTCCAATACATTATTTGAGCACAAATATTTCTGGTTGTCATTTTTTGAGATCGTTTTGCCTAAATGGATTATGATGTTCGCTTGTACATAACTGAATATTTAAATGTGAAGTAATCAAAAAGTGTGAGTTGAAATGCTTGAATTAATCTCCGCCACTGATAATTGTTTAGGGCTGCAGCCAAGGCCTTTCTTTTTAGTGACTGTGTCACTCCACTGACTTCAATAGGAAAAAATAAATTATAACTATCCTTATTGGCTCTTGGGCGGGACTGGCCAGAGCTGGGAGAGGAGTGGTCTCCTTAAGTGTGCAGAACTGCTTGGGCCTGTGGGGCTGGCCAAACAGTCCTGCGCACTTTGCATCTTTCTCACTAGGCTGCATTACACAGTGTGGCGAGGACATGTAAAAAGCGTCCCAGTCCCTGTCTGAGCGCCGTGGTTTGGCGCTAGGACCAATCGCAACGCTGAATTGCAGAGTGGTGATTGGCTTTGGTTTGCCTGGGAGTCCGGGTGCTTCCTGCTCCTTCCTGCAGCCGGCAGAGATAGGCAGAAGAGGATGGTGAAGAGGCAGCGGCTGACCGGGCCAGGTGTATATTTTTTATTTTGAATCTGTCCTGCACCTGCCTCACCGATCGGTAGCAGCCGCTACTGATTGTTTTTTTTGCCCACCATGCCACCTAAGATTAGACCCAGCCATATGCAAATCAGCCCTAATCCTGCTCCAATACGAACTGCTCAGCCCAAATTGCCAAATAAGGTACTCTCTGAACCGAAATGCAAGAAACTCAAGACCGTTTTAACCCTAGTTCAGTCAGATGCAGCTTGACCTCAGTGACAAAGAGCGCACAGGAGATAGACTGAAGACTGGCTTGAGAGAGTAGGCAAAATGTCCACTTACAATCTGAGGGGGTGGGGGTGTGCCCTCTGAATATCGAAGACAGAATACCATGGCTTGAAAATATCGAGGAGAAAATATAGAAACTGAAATTTCAAAGTAAGTATAGATTTTCTATACCTAACTCCACATGGATGTAATTTGTGTACATATATTATGTAATAATTGTGTGTGTGTGTATATAATGTGTGTTACGTGGATATGGAGTTAGTGATAGTATCCCCCACTCCCCAAAATGTGGGTTCTATTAAAATATGATCAGGAGGGTGTATATTTTGACTGTTATTTATAAATAGGGGGGACCTTGAAATTAATTTGCCCTCTTTAGTTTGGAATGTGTCCCCTGCCCTGTAATTTGTCTTGGAAAAGGTTTTCATGTATCAAGGTGTATCGTAAGGCAAATCCACAAAACCTCGAGCGGTTTGTCTTGTGTGATGCATAGGCCAGTCAAAGTGATGTTGCTAGTTTGATGGAACTTGCATAGCTAACCTGCTGGTTGCCGAGTCTGCCAATGTTGGTGCAAACTAGAGGGGTTCCATTGTGGCCACCATGTATACTTTGCTTTGGCACAATATCATGGAGCGCTATCTTTGTTTGCTCAGGACAGTGTAACAATCTGGCAAGAGCAGAGAAGTGCAATCATTTTTACGTTCTCCTTAAAAAAGGCTCCTAGTATTAACATGAACTGAAGGACTAGCATCATGCCCATAGTTTGGCTTACCAAAATATTGTGCAAGCCTTTAGACTTGAAGTGGTCCTAGGACTGCTACTTGATCAGTTCAACTTTATAGTCCGCATAACATGAAAGGGCCCATATGAACTTAGATGGTGTGGTACATGTTGAACAGGTGTGAGATTGAGTCTTTCATGAGCTGTGCAAGGGCTGAACTATTAGCTGTACAAGCATTTAATAGTTCCACATTTAGGGGCTAGATCATTACATTATGTTCCTATTCCGCAGCGTTTTGGTGGGGAGAATGTTTAACCAGGTAGTTTATTATGGTGATGAATGCAACTTAAGAGCATGCAGACTGTCGAGGATGGATTATGCTTCATCAGGGACCAAATGGAGGGTACCAATATTGCCTTGATTCTTGAGTTCAGGTGGGCTTCCATGTACTACACTGGGTTTAGAGATTCAGTTACAGCTTACAGGAGGGTCCCAGCCGTTCGACCTATTGTGGGACTGATGTTGGTAGAATACATTACTGTAGCAGTTTTGCAAATGTTGCTTCTTGTTGTATAGATTTAGCTTTTGCCCTATGGGCAGATCAGGAATTATGGTGCTTTCTTTTTAGATGTCTAGGTAGCATGCTATCAAGCAAGAAACAAAAATGTTGTATTCGTGACTATATTGCCGGAGAACTGCTAATCACTAATGCGGTTAGACATCATATGCTTGGGGTTGGATGGGGCAGCAATCTGTAGTAGGAGCTCTGTTTTTGGCTTGTTTGTATGGTTTTAAGTCTTTCACTTCATAGCGCCATTTTGGCTTTGTACGTGTGTATAATGTCTTGTATAGCTAATACTTTTTTTAATACATAGCTGAGTGTTTTTAGCGTAACATTGCACCGTGCCACCCAAGTTGTTCCTTAGGACTCCAGAGGATATCTATATGAAGCACATTGAGTAATGGATTGGTCCCTTGGCTACTCTGTAATGAATTGCTGTCATGGTAGATTATGTTGGCTCCTGTTTGTATGGCTTGGAGGAGTGGCATGGGAGGAAAGCTGAGGGTCAGTTAAATGCTCCACCATGAGTGTCCATTTCGGTCTTCAGGATCTTTGTAGATTCCCGTGGCCAGGTGTTGGAAATTCTCTTTATAGGTTGAACTGGATTAGGGGGCATGGGTTGCCATGGTTGATTCCACAAAGCTTGCTATAAGGAAACCGAAACACATTGTTTGCGGTGTGGAGTAAATGCAGTGCATCCAGACCCCTTTTGCTCCCTGGGAAGGAGTCTTTTTTTTTTTTTGCACCTTATCCACTAGGTAGTGGTGAGAATGTTTTTTCTGTGTTGTCAGTCTCCTCCATCTGACATGCACAAACACCATCTCCTCAAATACCTCTATTTGGAGATTACCATATCCGAAGGTGTACATTATATGGCTGGTTGTGTGCTTTGATAATTGTGTCTGTGTAAAGGTGTGAGGATTGTGGCTGGGGGTTTACAGAGCATGAATGATGGTATGTAGGATATGACTTAGGGTGCAGAGTACATGTAAGCATGGTTGAGGATCTGCCGTGTGTAACAGATGGCTTGCTGCTCGTGCATGGCTGAGGCTATGCTGAGTATTGAATAATACAACAGATGGACATAGGACAAGTCTAAAATTGCTGAATGACTGACAAGCAAGACAAAAATGTGGTTTAACATATGCAGCGATTGAAAGAGAGTGCATAGCATGCCCGAGTGTAACGGTGGGCTGAATGGGATTAAAAAACATGTGGAAAGCGCAGGATCATTTTTTGTTTTTCACATCAAAATAGCATGTGCTCCTTACTGTTAAAATTCAGGCTCATGAAATAGAAAGGACAGGATATTTTACTTTCTAATAGTCCTGGGCTAAATTTTAATTACGCCGGGGTAATTTGGAGGAATTCCAGTAATTACGTATTCTTGGGCCCAATTTGGACACCAGGGTGCATTATTCACTATGAAAATATATTAAATGCTTCATTATGCTTCTCACCTAATTACGCATAGTTACGAGTAATACTGCTGTAATTGCGCTAGAGAGAATTATGGCAGTTATGCCCACCCCTACTTTCTAACATCAGAAGGGCACTGATGTTTTTAAAGGTTTTTTTTTTAGCTTTAATGAGAGAAGTTTGTTTATCCCTTTTGTCTTTGAACAGGGTTAATTCTTCTCAAATCCATATATTATAGCGGGCTCTTCCATGTTGCAGCGGCTAAGATTGTGAACTAAGAGCTACTGATATGTTTGTTCCAATTCGATATTTTTCTTTGCTCTAGTTTCTGACCTCTTACTTCTTATTCAGCTTTATCATGCTTATTTAGTGTTTCTTACGAGATTGGGAGTCTTATTTACTTTCTTGGTGTTCCTTAGCTCATTATTAGCATGTAAGATTATAGGGCATATGTATTTGTTTAACGAATTACATGTTTTACTTTTATGTACCGTATTTTCTCTCTGTTCACTTTATTCAATAATTAATTTCAAGGGAATTCAGGCTGACATTTATGATTCTTTGTAGGCCATGGGATTTGCTTGTGAATAGTTTAGCGGATATACCCGAATTCTTCATTTGCAGTGGTTTCTTTTCTTTTTTATTTCAGTAATTTTTTATTGAAAATAAAAAGCATATTTACATGGTACAGGGTGAATCTCTTTACCTGTACTTATTGCTGTGCATGGAGTAGCACTCCTGAGCCTGTTTATTATTACTTTTGCGCATCTGAATCCTAGTGCACCTGCTTCCTAGTTTTATCGCTTCCTTTTGTAGATGGCTTTTGTGAGGACACACTTTTTCTGTTACTGGGTTTGCATTTTTTTATTGGAGTTGAAGCTTCATTCAAATTGGCTCAGCTTCTAACTATTTGCTAGGATCATCACTCTACCGGTGATGTAGATGCCGATGGCCTGTCCCTTTGCTTCTACCAGACTAATTTGTCCTCTGTGAAATTTTGCAATTGATTTCCCGACACTGCTGTTCAAAAAAATTGCCATTCAACAGTGATACCGAGCAATTACTGTTTAGTGAAGGTTTGCAGTTTCTGATTTCTTTAGCTTGTGTTTATCCCACTGGAGATGATTTCTTAGAAAAGTGAAGGGGCTTTTGTTTTACGGGCTTTCTCAGAGTGCATGCCACCTCCCCCCACTACTGTATAATTCTGGATCTTTTTTCGACATTTAAGTCGTAGGTATTTTTTTTTTTGTTTTGTTTATCTCAATTTGTCCTATCTCTTACTCTATCTTTCATGAGGGCTTCCTCACACCCTCTTTTTCTTACCATTTGACTTTCCTTCTTCTTTACCCTCTTCTCGCTGTCTTTTCCTCTCGGCTCGCTCGCGCTCTCGCTCTCTCCAAATCTGCCTTTCTTCCTTTGTTTGTATTCCACCCTCTTACTTTCTTTCCAACTTCTTTCATCTTCTCCTATCGATGTCTGTTCTTATCTCCTTTCCTCTACCGACCCTTCCATTCAGGTGGGACTGATAATGCACTTGTTCAAATGTTTCTTGCTTTCTATTCTTAGAAATCTTATGCTTTCCCTTTTCAGTGTTCATCCATCCTTACTCTTGTTATCATACCTTCACTTTTCTTTAACCATCTCGCTCTTCCCATCTGCATTACTGCATTGTTTATTTTTACCTCTCCCTCCTAGTCTCCTTCTGACTTTGGCCTGTGTCCCTCTCATTTCGCAACGTTTTAAAATTTTATTTTTTCCTGTTATGATTTTATTTTGTCCTATAATAAAGCGTGATTTGTTTGTCTATTTTTTCAATATTCTGATCACATTATATAACATGTTCGTAGGTTTCCTGTCACAGCTCTACTTTAATTTTGTTACATGCTTCTTTTTCTTTTACGTTTGCTTGTTTTTCTTCCTTTACATTCACACACTGCCTATTGAAACATTTCCTTTTCCCTCCCATTCTAATGTCTGCCATTGATAACGGTTTAGAGATTGTAATCTACCTATGTGTGTATTATTCACCATTTCATCTGGTTTGCTGCTATTTTTATTATTGACTTGTGTGGCTTCAAGTCGGTGGCTACTGTATGAACAATCACTGGCAAAACCAATAGGTTTTCCCTGTGAGAACTATTGGTTTTGGCAATGTGTTTCAGCCATTATGTACACCAATGTGGCTGCTGTTTAACATGACTAAAGTTAGTGGAGGGGGTGTGGTAGATTGGAGTTGGGCAGAGTGAAATGGAGTAGAGTGGAATAAAGTAGATTGCGTTAGGGTTGGGTAGATTGGAGTGGAGTAGTTTGGGGTGGGGTGGGATAGGGTAGAATGTAGTGGATTTAATTGAGGTGAAGTGAGTTAGATAGTACTAGATTGTGGTATATTTGGTTGGCATGTGAGAGATTGGAGTAAAGTTGTGGGGGGTAGATTGAAGTGAGGTAGATTGGAGTAGGGGTTGGGTACCTTGGCATGGTAGATTGGAGAGGGGTAGATTGGGGTGGGGTTGAATAGATTGCGGTGGTGTGGGGTAGATTGGAGTGGGGTAGATTGGGGTTAGAGTGGAGGTGGGATATGTTGGTTTAGATTGGAGTGGGGTAGATTGGGGAAGAGTGGAGAAAAGTGAATTGTGGTTGATTGGAGTCTAGTGGGGTTGGAGAGACTGGAGTGGACTCATCAGGAAGGACACTCAAGCTGAACAGCCTTAATTAAAAATTAGAAAGTCAGAAAATGTGAGTTACAAACACGAAGCCAATGGTAAGCAACAGGCCTAATGTATTCATAGGTCAGCTTTTTGGTTGTCCCCAAAATGACTGTAGCAAACCAGACAGCTGCATTGTCTGGTAGGTTTTGACCGAAAAAACAGGGCAGTACAACAAACAGTCAGCTAGGTACTTGTTTTGCCTACCTTGCCAAATGGTTCAGAGCTTGCTTTATTAGTTAAAATTCTTTCTTTTCCCAATGAAAGTAGGTGGTTGCCTAATCCTCTTTCTCTTCCACTAAGTGTGCTGTTCTTCACTCATAGTTCATGCATTTAACACAAAATGGCTGATTTATTTTAAAATGAATTGCTCTCTTGGAGTTAGGCCTAAGTTACTGCAATAGTCAATCTACTACTGTTTGCAACATGTTGGCCTCTCAGATGCCCATCTATGGCTGGAAGGTGACTGTTGGGCTCAAAACCGCATCCCCTTTTTCTGGCCCTACCTCCTTCCATTGACGCGCTCCACATCCTGCCCCAGACCCCAACCTGTCTAAGTCCACCCCCCTCTACCTGCTAGAGTGAAAATATTTTCAACGTGGCCAGGTCTGCTCTATGGGACTGTTTCTTCGCTCAAGTTACATTGATTTACATGCTCTTTTCAGTCTCGGTGTTTTCCAGCTTCAGATAGACATTGAAACCAGAGTGATGGACAAAATAATGTCCTTCGTCATTCCTGATGGGATGGAGAACTGGCACGGTGAACTCCCACAAAATTCTCTCAATGTGAGTCAAAATACTTAGAAACCGCTTTCATAGCAGAAACAGTGCCCCATTTGTTCCATTCCCTTGACCCCACAATCCAGTAAGGATCAACGTTGCCATTAAGAGCCTGAAGGCTCTGTAGAACGCTGTAATATGTTAATTGTGCACAAGGTGCCATGTTTGATATGACTGTTAAGCAAAACGTTTTGTATTTCAATAACTTCTAAATCTGGAATATGAGGGGAATCTGTTGCACCTCTTGACTGTCGTGGACCCTTGAGTGAGAAGGTCTTCGCCGAAGGAATTTAAAGTGACTGAGCCCACACTTCGCCGCAACCGCTGCGCGGGTGCCGCTTCTGAAGCTAAGACACCGGGGGAAGCCTTGGGAGTCCGGGCGCTGTGCTGTGGGCTGCAGAAGGGGGCTGAGCCGGCGACTGTGAGCGCTGCAGGGACTCCAACATCCAGGAGTCCCTGCGTGACCTCTAACACCTGGTCAGCGTTCCCCAGCTCAGACCCGCCCACCATGCTCACTACATAACTGACAGAAACCCCCGCAGCGAGGGAGCGCCGGGTGAAGCCCGGGCAAAGGGTGGGCCGTCTGTGGCCGTCAGGGGCTGCAGGAGGCTGGGCTGGGCCTAGTCCCTAACTTCTATTCTTTGGTGTTCATTCGCCAGCTGCTTGTAGTTCGCAGTAAGTTAGGGGTGTGGGATATTGGTGCTTTCATTCTTGTTTGAAATATACTAGCAATGTGGCTGTGGCGCTCTTTCAGATTGAGAACACGCTCTGTAGATCAGAGTCCACTGTCTAGGGAGCGGTCTATTGCTTAGTAAAGTGTCAAGGATGGCTACAGAGGTACCGAACTCACTACCCGCCGCTATTGGGGTTTCCATACTGGGTCCCTTAGACAAATATTTTGCAAGGGCAACCAAAGAAATATATCAAGAACTTATGTTAGCGGAGAAACGCGCGGAGCGCCGGTTCTCAATTGACTTACTTAAAAAGAAACCATTACTTTCCCCCCCGAAGGTATCTATGCAGTCACTACCTGATAATACAAGCAACCCGGGCGAAGATGCAGAGTTATTCAGCACCGATAATATTCCTCTTATTTTTCAAGATCACAATTCCTCGCCTATATCTATTGATATTACTAATGATGGTACTGTAAATGGCCCATCGGCCACTCCTAGTTGTTTAATAGACTTGAATTCTCCCGTAGTCTTGGACCTTGTTTCTCAACCACACTCAATTTCCCCTAATCAACTAACACTGACATTCCTATAGAGACACTTCCATCAGCTACTGTCAGTGTGAGTAAAGTCAACTCTAAGAAACTTCCGAGGGCACATTTTTCTCCACCAAGGAAAAGAAGGAGAAAAGGTGGGGTTAAAAAAGGGGAAATCATTTCACGTGTCATTCCGCCTCCGGTTGACTCTATTGATAAACCATCTGGTCAATCAGAGAAGGATGCTTTAGAAGGGCCTCAAATATCACCAATCTCAGGGGAATACATTTCGTTGACTAAAGAGACTATGGAGATGTTTGAACATCTCCTAAAATCTCTTTGCTCCCACTTACGGAGAGAGTCAGTCAAAAGGTTGGGGTAAAAAATGGATTGCATCTTGGCAGCTTCCAAACTTACTGTAAATTCCAACACCGGTGAACTCAAGGAACACTCCATAATAAATAACCAGCCAACCTCTAACAAGGTGAATTTAAATACCCTACAGAAAGAAAACCCTATATTGAAAAACAAAACAAATTCTATTTCCCCAACAGCTGTACATGCTACGCATTAAGAGAAGGTAATGCCGGCCTCTAAAAAACCGCTTCCTCCTATAAATATTCCAAGCACGAAGCCGGTGACAACAACAAAGCAGAGAGTAAATTTAAATTCTAGGAATATAGTGCAATTGCCCCCAGAGTCAGCCAATTTTGTGATAGTTCTTATTTATTTATTTATTTATTTATTTATTTATTATGCAATTTGTATCGCGCAAACTAAACCCGAAGGTGTCAAGGCGCCTATCAAAAACAGATCAAAAAGTTTGCCGAGCACCACTACAGGTATGCGCGTGTAAAGAGGTGAGTCTTTAAAGAAGATCTAAAGGCTTGTAGAGTGGGGCGGGACCTTACTTCCAGAGGGAGAGCATTCCACCATTTTGGGGCCAGATTGGAAAAGGCCTTGCCTCCCCACCTTGTCTTCCTGACACGAGGCACAGAAAGAAGAAGTTTATGTGAGGAACGAAGATTCCTGCCGGGATTGTACAGAGACAGGATGGATCCAATGCCCGTAGGGCTGGTTTTAGCTAAGGCTTTGTACACCATACACATGGACTTAAAGAGGATACGGTCCACGACGGGAAGCCAGCGGAGCTGCTTCCGGGCATCGGTGGCAGAGGCACGTTTAGGTAAGTCGAGAACAAATCTCGCTGCCGCGTTCTGGACCACCTGCAAGCGCTGTAGCTGACTCTTATTCAGTCCAGCATACAGCGCATTGCAATAGTCCAGACGAGAGCCCAGAAGTGCAACGGCCAGTTGCTTTCTTGCCTGAAGGGACAGATAGTGCCTGATTTTTCTTAGTATATGGATGATCCCCCAACAGGTCGATACAGTCCTGTTGACCTGTTGGCACATACTAAGGGTGGGATCGATCATAACCCCCAGATTTTTTGCTGAGGAGGTAGGATCGGGGCAGGCACCCAGTGAGTTCGGCCACCACTCAGCAGACCAGATCTCTTCCTTTCCTCCAAATACCATCACCTCAGTCTTCTCCCCATTCAGTTTCAATGAATTGTGAATCATCCATTGGCCGACTGCCTCCATACAAGATCTACAATTGGTGGCAGTCGACATAACTGACTGGGCGAGAGAGACGAGGATCTGGGTGTCATCCGCATAGGAGACTACCTCCATCCCGAAAGATCTAATAAGTCTGGCAAGGGGGTCACATAAATGTTAAAAAGGGTAGGACTAAGCGCTGACCCTTGAGGGACCCCACATTGCACAGACAGGGATGGAGATAGGAACGGGCCCAGCATCACCCTTTGCTCTCTGTGATCGAGAAAAGAGGAACGGAGTCCCAGGGCCGCCCCCCGGACCCCAATCTCCCTCAGTCGAGATGTTAACACCGAGGGGGATAGGGTATCGAAGGCAGCCGTGAGATCTAAGAGGATCAGGAGAGAGGTCTGTCCCTCATCAACCCGTGTGCGGATGTTATCGAGCACTATGGTGAGGGCAGACTCGGTGCTATGTTCCCTCCTGAATCCATGCTGGGAAAGATCCAAACAGCCCGAGCTCTCCTCGATTGCAGCAAGATGTTTATTAAGATGGGCTTCTAACATCTTAGCGGGAGCCGGGAGCAGTGAAATGGGGCGAAAGTTTTTTAATACCCCAGGGTCAAGAGAGGGCTTCTTGAGCAGAGGTTTTACCACAGCATTTTTCCACTGCTGGGGAAAAATGCCCTCCTTCATCGCCCTGTTCATGATGTCAACCAATGAGGGAAGGAGGGATTCTCTGCACTGCTTAAGGATCTTTAGCGGACAAACATCTAGCGGAGAGCCAGATTTAGTTTTGTTGAGCAGGATCTCAAGATCCTGGCAAGAGAGAGGAGGAAAGGATTCCAGACCCAGAAGTCTAGATGGTTCTGCACCATTAGGCTCCAAGACAGCGGGCACCGAAGGCACAGCGGTAGAGGATCTTTGAGCTTCCAGGGCAATGTAAATGTCCGCAATTTTGGACTGAAAGAAGGAAGCTATCTTGTTGCACAGTTCCTGAGAGGCAACCACAGGGTCTGGGATCTGGAGAGAGGCAAGAGAGTCAACAATCCTGAAGAGCTCTCTAGGAGACGAAAGTGAGGATGTAAGGGCCGTGAAGTATTCTTGCTTGGTCTTAATCACTTCCAGTTTGTAATCTTTAAGCAGGACCTTATGAGCTTCTCTATCCTTAGGGGCCCAGCTAGAGTGCCATAGGCGTTCCTGTCTCCTTGCTTCCTGTATACGGAGCCTTAGTTGTTCTGAGAACCAGGGAGCTGAGGGTCTTTTCCTGGCTGAATAGCAAGACCTAGCTGGGGCCAGTTCATCCAGGGCCTCCGAGATGGTCTTTTCATATTTAAGGACCGCTGAGGAAGCGTCCGTCTCCTGAGTAGTGGACAGGCTAGATATCCACGGATGGAAAGAATCTTCCCTGATGTTTTTGAAGTTCCTTCGCACTTCCATTGTACTCGGGACCCTTCTGATAGAGTCCTGGATCAGATGGGTCATATTAAAGGGAACGGCCAGATGGTCCAACCATGAGAGATGGAAGGGATTGGTGACTGTCAGCCTCTGATCATTAGAAAAGATTCCATCGAGCGTGTGCCCCGCTCGGTGGGTGGGACCGTTCACCAATTGGGTGAGTCCACAGGCTGACATAACTTCCAGTAAGGAAATTGTGTCACGGGCCTCCAGTAACTCTAGGTGAAAATTAAAGTCACCTGGAATAGTGAGATTTTGTCGGCCGAAATAGGGTTCCAGGACCTGCATCAGTTTCAGCCCAAAATCTGCTCTAGGGCCGGGGGGACGGTAGAGCAGAATCCCATTGAACGCGGGGTTGGAAGAGTCAGACAGGGAAAAATATAAAACTTGGAACACATCCTTAGGGTCAGAGAGAGGTATAGTGTGGCAATGGAACCTGTCTTGATACAGAATAGCCAGGCCACCACCAACACGGCCTATTCTGTCCTGTTGTGTTAAGCAGTAGCCCTCAGGGACCGCTTCCACAAGATCAGGGCCTGAAGAGTCTTTAGCCCAGGTCTCGGTGATCAAAACCCAGGATGGTTTCCTATCTAAAACGAGCTCCTTAAAGACAATGTTGTTCTTACCGGAGTCCCAACCGTTCCAAATGGAAACATTGAATATAACGCAAATCTTAAAAACAAAAATAGGCCCCTTTCTTTCACATCTAATTGGAGATCTAATCTCCGTTAGATGATGCAAGTGGGTGGGCCCTAGACCCAAAGATATCGAGGGGGATGTTGTGAAAGTTAATTTTAGGGATCACAGAGTGGTCACGCACATTAGTGATTGGTTTCCAGGAAGAACTGAGGGGGGTGTTTCTACTCGCAATCTGAGTTATTTTTACCCTGAAGCTCTGTTAATACCCCCTAACCAACCACTAAACCGTCGAAACTTTAACCCCCTAAACGTAGTACACCTTGTTTCAAATCCTTTAAATTTGGTACACCATGTTTCACATCCTTCTTTTTCTGCTAATTATACAAATAATTTTTCTCCTTTTCTTGGACGTCAGTTTCCCCCCAGATATTTTCCTCCGAATACTAATTTTGGCCACCCGGTTAATCCTAATGAGTTCTGGAACATTCCTCTACAAAACCTATATGAACCACTCACTGGGCTCGACTCAAATGAATGACTCGATATGCCAACTCTCGATATAGAGGTTACCCGAGATTGCCTGAGTGTTTCTGTTACATTAGATGAAGTCAACAAAATTGCCCCTTTGGTTACTCCTCCATTAAGAAGTAGTTCCACTGAGTTAGAAATCAGTATGTGGGAGAAAGGCTGTGTACCCTTAGCGGAGAGGAGTGGGACCTGTAATGATGTCACTCTTTGTTCGCTGAATTTGTATGACATGGAGGCCATTTCCACTCCCAGTGAAACAAAGGATGATTGGGCTGGGGCGGAGGGTTCATTGCACGATGCCACACTTGTGATTTCTAATTGTATGCATTCGGATAGTGGAAAGTGTTTAATTTTTCCTACTAATTATCCGGAAAGTGATATGGAGGGTATCGGTGGGAATGTAGAATTTGTTGATATTGCATCCCTGTCTGAAAAATGTATCCCTGGTGGTCAGATAAATCTAGAGGCCCTCTCCAACACCTCCATTCCTACCCCTGCTTATATTGTACATTCCATACTTAGATGGAATGTGGCCGGCCTTGCGACAAAAACTGCATAGCAATCGTGGTTGGATCTGGTGAATACTCATTCAATCCTATGTTTTCAAGAAACCTGGGCCTTCAACCCAGTGCATTTACTAGGGTACCAGACCTTCCATGCTCCGGCCTTGGTGACTAACCATGGCAGAAACAAGGATGGTTTGGTAACATATCTCAGTATCAATAGTGGACTAACTGTGCTGACACACATTCCCAAAGACTCCTACCAGATAGTTATGATTGGATGGGGTAACTTCCTCAATCCTATTATAATACATTTTTACAACAATTTAGCTCCTGAAGCTTTAAACCAAGTATTAAATGACTTAACTCATGCAGTTGTTACATTAAAAGAACGTACTACTAAGGAATGCATGATTGCCTGGTTGGGTGATTTTAATTGCAATATTTGCCAGTATGGGCCAAAGGAACTTTGTGGCCTAGATTGTACAATGGATGATACCCTGAACCATTTTAACCATTCAAAACTAGTGGATAGTTTAAATAGTTTTCTTTTTTATTTTAACTTAGATTTTGTAAATGAACTGTGCTCATCGTCACTACCTTTTCAAACTACTTTCCATGGAAGAGGCTCAAATACTGTGATTAATTTTACTTTCTTTTCTAAATCACATGCCACTCTGCTCTCCTTATGGAAAACATTGGACGGGGTGTATGGAGACCATTGCGCCTTAATGTTTAATATAAGAAAACATATAGAGAGGTCACAAACTCGTACAAATACTATTAACTATCTCCCATATTTCCTTGGGACGGACAAATGGCTATACTATTAAATGGGACAAAGTGATCCCTGAAACACTTTTTAGAAATTTATTATCCGAAAGACGTCCGGAGATTAACATATGTTTATCTCCATTAGAAGACCCGCAAAAAATATTAGGCTCTTTTAACAAAATTCAGCAGACCCTAAAATCCTTATTGACACGGCAACCTAAACCTGGAACTAATAAAAGAGAGGTTGGTTTGACAAACATTGCACCTCTGCTCTAAAAATTTTGAAAAAGGCGTTACATACCACCCCGCGATCTTTAGAGGCCGTTAGACAGGCAAGATGTAATTATCGCAAGGCTATTGAGAACAGAGAAAAAGCCTTGAAACAAAAGGCCTTGGAAAGTTTAATCTCTGCTTCAAGAAATAAAGATGCCACAGCCTTTTGGAAGGCAGTAAATGCCCCCTTTTGGCGAGGCAACCAACCGGAAATGATAGATATTGCCATCAACGGGGACACTTGGGTCGCTCATTTTAAAAATTTGTATGATGGACAGGAGCTACAATCTACTGCTCCTGAGGGTGGCACTATACTTCCTCCCATCTCCGAACCTCACGTGAAAAATCTTCCGCTGGATCTTGTTTTTTCATGTGAAGAGGCGAGTCTGGCTATTAGAGAAAGCCCGTCTAGTAAGGCACCGGGTCCAGACTCCATACCAGTAGATGGTTTTTAAAGCTAAATCAGATTTTGGGCCCCCTTGTTAGCCTTAGTGATGAACTGTGCTAATACCCATGGTCTAATACAAACATGGTCAGAAGCTATAGTGGTCCCCATTTTTAAAAAAGGGGACAGGCATGACCCGTCCTGCTACCGTCCAATTTCTCTTATTGATGCTTTAATGAAAGTAGCGGGGCGCATCATTTTAAAACGTATGCAAAATTGGATCGAGGAAGCTAATATCCTCTCGATTTTTCAGTATGGTTTTCGTCAAGGTATGGGGACGTTTGAGCAGAGCCTTAATTTACATCTTTTAATTTCTAAATACACTATAGCAAAAAAAGGGAACCTTTTTATTACTTTTATAGATTTAAGTTCAGCATTTGATTGTGTTGAACACAAACAACTGTGGGCTACCCTAAAAAGTCTCGATCTGGATCCTTCCATTTTAAATTTTATTAAAGAGTTATACAAAGATGCTGGAGGGAGGGTTCGCTTTGGACAACAGGGAGAGTGCTCATCAAGATTTTCGATCAAGAGGGGAGTAAGACAGGGGTGCATTTTGGCACCCCTACTCTTTTCACTCTATATTAATAAAATTGGTGATTACCTCAACAGCTTTCCTTATGACTACCCTGTAGTACAAGGCTGCCCTGTTCCATTCCTCTTATATGCGGATGATGCCGCAATTTTATCGCTGACCAGCCTGGGCCTTCAAATGGCAGTCTCTAAGTTCACTCTTTTTATGAGGGAAAAGGGACTGAAGGTCAACATTAGAAAAACTTTCTCTATGTCTTGCCGACAAGGAACAAAGACAATACCCTGCCCTGTCTTCATAGAGAATAAAAAAATAGAGATCACCAATCAATTCCCGTACTTGGGGATTTGTTTTAATAGGAAATCCACTTGGAAACAAGCTATCTTAGCGAGAAAATTAGCTTTCTCTAAGGCCTCTGGTGCCTTGCAGAACTTTGCAATTAAAATTGGTGGAAGACCTGTCAAGGAGTTGATTGTCATTTATAAAGCCAAATGTGTGTCTACGGCCATTTATGGTTCAGGGGTGTGGGGAATCGATTCCGTACTTTGTATACAACAGACTGAGAATCGTTTTCTCCGGTACCTCTTAGGGGTACCAAAATCCACTCCTAACTACTTTATACATATAGAACTCGGCCTTTCATATATTTCGGACATTATTATGACGGAACCCATCCTTCTATGGCACAAGCTCTGGTTGACCACTGAAACTGCCTTTACCCGCAACATCATATCCGACTGTTTACAATTGGATGGCGTTAACCCCTTAAGTGCTGCCTCGGTGCATTGGCCGACGGCAGCACTACCTCCCCAGTGCTGCGCACGACCATTGGACGTCCATTCAGCACTAGTTCCAATGGACAGCGCAGCACTGGGGAGGAATGTTTAATAGCATCTATGAGGCTAAGCGTGTTAAGTGGTTGTCAACAGTAGAAAATATGATGAGTGACATCGGTCATCCAGAGTTTTTTAAGAACCCCTCTACCATGGAATCAATATCAAGGAAAGGGCTACGCAAAATGGTTATGGACCATCTAGAGAATAAAAGATGGAAGACGGAGAAACTAAAAAAGTCTGTCCTAGCCTATCAACACATTACTCCTGAACGGGGTCCCGAACTATATCTTAATAGTGACACTAATAGTTATTCTAGAATGCTTTTATCCAGATTTAGAATGGGTTCCTTTTTTCGATTGATCACATTCCCATCCTGTAATGATTGGTCGAGACAAATGTTGCCCTGTCCCTGTGATGATGTGGCCCTCCAATCAAATTTGCACTCCACTTTATTCTGGAAATGTTATCATGTTCCCAGAAAAATTTTGCTAAGACCAATTCTCAAGGAGTGGGGGACCCGTTCTTGTAGAGAGGCGTTTTTTAAACTACAAAGGAAGGAAACCCCAAAATTAATTTTTACTCTAATCAAATTTTTGAAATTATTGGTGAAATTTAGAAATTCAATGAATTGACTGTATATATCTTTTTAAAATTGTTTTAAAATTGTTTTAACCCATAGGGCTCTCTGAACTGTATACTACAAATTGAGGCCTTGGAGCTTTATTACATTTCTTAAAAGAAGTAAGCAGTCCACTGATGAAACCTTTTTTTTTTCCTTTTTATTTGTACAGCACATTGGATAACACATGGAAATATCGAAAGTGCAGCTGTATCAGGAGGTGAGAACTCCTTCATGGGGATTATTTGTTTTGTAAAAAAAAATTCATTTATACACCATGTATTCTCTCTCTCATCAGTTATTAGATTATTTTTTCTATATTTTCCAGAAAATTTAAAGCACACATTTTTATAATTGGTATAATCCAAAAACTATGAAATCTAAAACATCTACATTATGGACACAATTCACAAGTGCAATTGAGTATGTGAAGCAGGGCTCCTGCATTTCTACTTCATGCACTCTAAATGTTTGTGCATTGGTCCCAAACATAGAACATTGAATGTTTGAATGTTCAGGAAATGTTCATGAACACTTACTACAAGTGGAAATGATTGTTCCGTCTTTAATACTTGTTTTTAATATGGAGTTAGCCGTTTAGTGCTCCAGTAGTACTGCCACTTGAACTCGTAAATGCCTTTGTGAATTGCTCCCTATTTATGAAGAATAAAAAGTTAGCATGTTCCTTGGTTCAAGAGAAAATGAAAAAAACCTGAAATTTAGTAGCAATGTTTTCAACGCAAAAAGCGGTTAAAACGGAAAATCTTTGTTTTTTTCTCATTTAAAAAGGTATACAATGATTACTCTCCGCATCTATGTTACTTGGGCAGCGTTGAAGGATCTATGCATGTATATCATTGATTAATGAAGTATTTAATTCAGGTGAGGTGATGTGTTCCATCATAGTGATCAAGTCTCCCACACCACAACCAACACTCCTTTTACAATGTAAAGGAAGATCTCTATAACCACCATAGCTTGAGTGAAGAAGCAAATCCTTACCAAATGAATAGTCACACTTGAAAATGCTGGTGATAAAGCCCGTTAATCTAATGCGTAATTAGTCTGAAATGTAGATCAAAGTAAATGCAAGTTGCCACTGGGCAAAAATTATGTGAGTTGAGTGCGAGGCTCTAATCTGCATCTCTGTGAATTAAATATATGCGCTCATATATCTTGGGTGGAAACGTTTGGCGGAGCATGCTTGGCATCGTTTGTATGATAGCATACCAGCTTAATGAAGAGTCCTCGATAGTATTTACAATGATGCACTGTACCATTTTCATGGGAGGGCCCGTAGATACTCTATACAAACCATAGCTGTCTCCCATTTTGCACTGTAATCAGCCATGTGGAGAAGACAGATAGATCAAATCTAAATTGTGGCAGTAGGAAGAGAGTATGCAGTGGTAGTTCATGGAGATGTTCCATGGGTAGCTGTGACTGACTGTTTACATGCTCCAAATTCACTCCTGGAGTAAGTTGCACCTACTCATGCAAGAAATATTTGTATCTCAGTCTTAATATTTAGAAAGGGAGCAACAGTTGTGTTACTGAAAAGTATTATGTCGGCCTTGCCGCTGCAGCTGATTTGCTTTGTATGTCATTGTGCCAGACACTTTCTCTTCCGCCATGCTTTCTTCTAAATCCTTCTATTCCCTCGACAGATAGCGCCAGCAGTGTGGCAAACTTTCTACTTGGTTGAAACCTGACCTATTTTGAGAACCCACTCTCCGGTTTTCATATGTGGACATATTTACCCACACCAGTATTTTGCTGTATTTAGCTGGAAGGCCCAACAAACGTCCCAAGTCTATCAACAAAAAAGATTTGGAATATTCACAACAGCAAGGGAATTTTGTTACTAAACAGAATGGAAACTCATGTGCTTCTGACCATGCACAAGTTTGCTCATGTGGTCTCCAGTGTTACCACTCGATTTAGACAAAGGATGAACACAGAAGATCAACCAGGACACAGTCCTGGTGCAACCCCTTAGGGACTGGTAAGGCCAGAACCAGAAACCACACTGTCCTACAGCTGGCTTCTCTTGAGTTCCACACATATCTGATTATAATTAGTTTCACTATAACGAAAGAGCAGTAGGAGAGTCCAAGATTTTATCTGGATAACAGTGGCAAAAGGCATCTTTAGGCATATGAGTGACCGGTGGAACTCTTATTTTCAAAAGCTGTTCCTCTAACTACATTTTCACGATCCAGCTCTAAATCCCACATCTAAGTTGGATGTTTCATTGTTACCAATTGATACTACAATTGGCTGGCCTGTTTCGGAATGTATAATTGAAGGCCTCTTTCCTGAAAATCAGCACAGTAGTTTATTCATTCTGGTCAAATGTGCAGACACAGGAACTGAACTTCTGATAAACTTTCTTTTTTTTAGAGTTATTCGTGAAGGCTTTCTTTACTTTTTGTGTCTCTTTTCTACTTTTTAGGAGGGAGGTGCCAATAAACTGGGGATTTTTGATTGACCTTTCTTTACTCTGTTTGGCAGGGTTCTACTGGGGAATCAAAAAGCAGCACTGGCACAAATGTTCAAACAAGCCCTGCTCCCTTCCTCTCCTGGCTTTCTCTCTTTCTGCCTATTCTTTCTCTCTCTCTCTCTCTCTTGAAGCCACCCTTTGCCTGCTGCAGTTAACCTTGGGGAGTTAGGAAAAATAACAGAGCCTTCTCTCGGCTTTCAAAACCAGCCTCTGTCCCCCGAGGAAATGGCTGGTGTAATCAAAAGGCCTGTCTGGTCCTGCTGACAGCATTAAAAGATCCTTGGAAATATCAAAGCCTCTCCTCCTTTCCTTCTGTCATTGAATGCCTGAAAACCCTGCCAACCTTTTGTCGCCGAGTAATGCAAATGTGAGGTTTATTTTGAGATGGCTTTAAAATAGGACATGTGCGCTAAACTCCCTTATTTATAGTAAGTAACTTGATGACACAAGAGAAAATAACCAAACCATCATGACGGGATACTGTAGAAATAATTATTCATTGCGAGGGCCACACCTATTTAAACACCTTCTTCTGGCTGACCGTGCCTGACTTTATTCTAGGGCTCCCAGTGCTTTAGCCTCACTTATAAAATAAATGCTGCATTTATCACTGTTAACCTGAGTGGGCAGACGAACTCATGCTCAAGTCAAAACACTGGTTCTAATTGTAACACTACATGTAATACCAGTCCTCTTATAAATGGAGCTGTGGCAAACTGTGATGGAGTTTATAGCTAGTTTGGCAAAATAATATGGCACACTTTGATTGGGGGCAATGACATTAGGGACTGGAAATTGATCACAGAAATGTACTTCTCATCAGTAAGCTGCCAGCTATTCAATGAGATGCCATTGCTGTGGTGTCCCTACTCTTCATGGATGTAAGCCTCTTATTTGTCTGCCTCCTGTTTTCTTCTTTTATTTGGGGGGGGGGGGGGGGAGGGAGGGGGAAGGGGGATTTTAATATAGCGCAAACTTGACCCGAAGGTATCAGAGTGCTTTACGTGAGCTCTGGCTACGTTACTGGCGGACACCTTCATTTTTGTTAGGCATGGGGAGTTTAAGTGATTTGCTCAGAATAACAGGATGTTGAGCGTCCCTGCTGAGACTTGAATCCCGTTTCCCAGCTTCGAAGTTGACTGTCTAGCCTTTAGTGCTCATCCCTTCTCCTCTCTTCGTTTCTCCTTTAAGTTGTATATCATTGTAGTTGTAGATTGGATGGTTTGTTGCTGCTGGCTGTAGAGAATTGATTGAGTGGATCACAGGTGTTGGATCCCACCCATTTCTTTAGTTCATCCAGAGCACTGGCCCTGCAGAATGCATTCCTTTTGACTCTTTACTGTGCTTTCGCCCCGAAATGGTAGTAAAGTCTCTGGCACCCATCGCCTAAGAGAGCGCTCTTGTGTTTTGTTATGGCAACCAGAGGATGGTAGCAAGGGATGCAAGCTGCTCCTTCACTTCTCTCTCCTGGGATGCTTCCCGTTGCTGGAGCCACGACACACCTAGCCAGACACCCTTTCATATGCAACATTTTCAGAGCTGCCCATGAATCCATGTCTCTCGCATTGTGGCAACAAATCCTAATTATTTTCTCATATGTACCATAGTGTGAATTAAATACTTGTTTAGTGCTATGGGAGCTTGCATGAAAGTGTTAATGGCACTCCTTTTTCACAGCCTAAATGTAGCATTAAGTGCCTGCTCCTGCTATATAGCCTGTTTGCAATATTTAGATAATATTTACTAGGGGCTACTCTGTACCTAGAAACTGATAAAATTTGAAAGCAGGGGCAGTTTTTGCTAAAAGGCCACAGCATGGCAATCTTTAATGGGGCAGCAAAAAATGATCAGAAACCCTGGTGAGATGGCACATAAGAACCCTAAATTTGCCATTAAAGTTCCTCTTCTGGTTTAGATTGTCAAACAGCATGATTCCAGCCTTTGCCGGTTGATCCTGCAGCTTCATGACAGCGAGCATTTTCTTTTGATTTAATATTTCCGCATGAAACACCCTACAAATCAAGGATGGTTCTGTTGTCTAAGATACCTAAGGTTGCTGACATTCAGGATGTCGGCCCTCCATAAGTATACCAGATAAAAACAATAAGCACCTCAGGAGGCCTTTAAATGTAGGAAAAGGGAGCCAATTATTTTGCTTTCATTTTGTATAACTATCCATCAACTGGTTTCAGTGGAAGCCTAGAGAAAAGGACACCGTTCATGGCAGCCCATTGCATTCAATCAGGTCTGTAGATTAAGGCTCTTATTGCACTATTCAGGCCCTTTGCATGGCTGCTGCATTGATGAGCGACGTGCAGCGACATTTGCACAAAGTGAAGTGGGTGGGCCTTTTGTTCTAGCAGCCCACACTGCTTTGCTGACACATGGCTTCTGCTATATTTGATGCATTGTGAAACATTCCCTCGAGTTTGCTGCCTGTGAGGAATGCGTTAATGGTTAATTTGTGTTCTACCATAATGGTGGGTGTAGTTGTTACACATTTAACCAATTCACTTCCGTGGAGTTTAAGTCCAGGACTTCATTTTTTTTTTACATTTTCGCAACGATGTGGATCAAACGGGCTTAACTTTTCTGTTTCGTATCCTTTATCATCACAGTCTGTTATTGCTGCAGCCTAAACGTAGAATCATTGTTAAAGGCTGACAAATACTTTAAAAACGCGACCATTTATACTTTTTTATTTGCAACAAACCAACACTCTAGAAGGCACCCTAGCTCCTGCCGTCTGTACTGATTTGTTCCAAATGCCATCATCTGCAGGCAAATCGGACAGAAGCTACCTTGACAGATGTGTAAGGACAACAGAAATTGGAACTCCGGGTAGTCCCGTTCTCGAAGGTCAGCATTCCACATGAAACACAACCAACTAATGTTACTCTTTTTGCCCGCCATCGTTTTGCCTACTCACATTCTAGTAGTGTGGCAAGCCCTTTAAGTATTTGATCAGTGAGTTAAAAAAATACTTTATTCGAATTGAACAATGCAATTCATAAAAGTACTTTGACTGACGGAACCAGAGCATGATATAGGCACCTATCATTGCAGCCAAGTATAAATGTCTGCAAGAAGGTTCTGCTAATAACAGACTCACACATTGTATCACAACAAAACATCCTTGCAGAATGACCAAAATGGCAAAACCCTTGCACAGGGATGGAAAATAACCAAAGGATTAAGACAGTACATTGCAAAACCCTGCGGTATGGGCTAAACTATATAAAAAAAAAAATCAATAAGTGAAAAAAGGCCTGTGATGATTGACAATTTTGTTTTGTACATAAGTTGAAATTCTCTAGTTTTCAAACGTAGAAGCACGTTCAGTGAGTGGAGTTCTGGAACACATATGTAGTCTTCCCAGTGTCCAACACACAATGGTTTGTAATGGGGAGTGTGGCCGGCACAGAAAGTAAAGCAATACGAGGGTTGATTTAACAATGCCATGCACAGACCTACAAAACAAAAACGCGCCCCTCGCCCCCTCCAGTCTTCTTCTGCTGTGTTAACTAGTGTGCGCACACACAAGCACACACCAGAACACACACACACACACACCAACCACACACCACACTTACACCCCCCCAACCATTTGGAGGATAAAGATCTATAGTATTGCAAAAAGCTTCTAAATTATTAGAAGCATGAAAGTAGACTTTGAGGGTAAAAAGGTGTGTAACATCGGACCCAAATACCTCAACGAGAGAGTTTCCTTCCATGTATCCAAGAGGAACCTCCGCGCCGCCAACCTCGCCCTAGCAGAGGTCCCCCGCATCCGCAGAAACAGAACCGGCGGGAGAGCTTTCTCCTACATCACAGCAAAAACCTGGAACACGCTCCCATTGAACATCAGACGCTTCCCAACAGTGCACACGTTCAGGAAGGACCTCACGACCTGGCTCTTCCACTGATCCAGAGCTGCCATCTTCCCCAGTGCCTTGAGACCCTCACGGGTGAGTAGTACGCTTTATACCCCCCTGATTGATTGATTGATTGTTGTGGCACCAACATATGGGGACGCTTGCATTATTTACGTGATGAGGGAATCCCTTTGGAGTAAGCAGTAATCCTAGAGTAATTAACTTGAAGGAGTTGGACATCCAACCTCAAATAATAGATGCAGATAAAACATTTGAAATGGGAAACTAATGATATTTGTTTTTGGTATTCTGATTCAGTTTACTATGTCAATTCAATTGGTGGATATTGATGTAATGAATAAACTATTGTTAGTTATGGATAGAAAGGTGTTAATTGAGAGAGGGATCAGATAAGATTGCCTCTTTTGCATCTACTGTAAATAAGACTGGCCAAACATTTACCAAATGCAGTCCCATGATGTTGTCAAAGACAGACAGGAGCATAATTGGTCTAGTATGTTAAAAAATAAATAAATGGGGTCCAAATCTAAAAAAACATTGCTGTGTCTACTCCATTTTTACAGGCCTCTGAGTCTTAACCTGTGGTATGAGAAGTGTTGATGAAATGTCATAGAGAAGGATTGATGGCAGGTACTAAGTCATGTTATGTGGCCACATGGTGGTGATTATCCAGCGATTCACATTTAAAGCTAAAAAGGGCCCAGCTGACCTTCACAGAGGTCATCGTTGAAAGGGGAGTAGTTTCTAAGGAGGCTACACCAGCCATCTGCAAAGTATTCTTCTAAAATAAGAGTGCCAAAGGGTGTTTAACCCCCTGTTAGCTGTTGAAGGCCTTCTTCAAAAAGAAAGAGATCATGCAGAAGCTGTGTGGATATAATGTTAGACAAACAAAATGTGTGAGCCGCAAATATTACTGCATTATAGAAACAGTAGAGAAAATCTCACAAGATTAGCAGAGGTAAGATGAGAGGGAGCTAAAGCTTTTTTGTATAATAAAGACAAAATATGTAGTGCTTGGGTTGGATTATACATTCAGCGTGTCTCCTCAGAATACCATCTGCGCCACTCGTGTTCCACCAATATAGCTGCAAAATACTTTTTTAGGTCTCGTGCCTAGCGTTACACTGCGCAGCAGTGTTCGCGCAGCAAGAGTCCTTTTCTCGGCTTTTTGAAAATGGACCTTTACATTCCACACGCTTGTGCTTGTATTTTTAGTATTCAGCTCTGATATTGGCGTTTTCGTGTGTGTTTGCTTGAAAGGCAGCATACCATAGGTCAGAGGCGGGCGCATAGCTCCGCCCCTGGCCTATTGGTGTCTGTTACGCACATTTCTAGCATGTGCTTTAAATTATCGAGGCCTTGTGTGTGCGCGATAATTGAAAGAAAAATGCTAGAAATGCGCGCGCACCACTCACGGCTTTTGTTTTCATTTTGAACGTCACTGCTGCTTGTTTTTATTCCACCCTGTTCTGTGCTGGTAAAATATTCTGTGCTCAGATGACAATTTTATGATTCACATCACCACCCGGAATCTCCTGTGTACCAAAGGGGGTTCGAATCCAGTGAGAATATGACTATTATCTTGAAATAAAAAGTGGACAGGTCACTTTATTTTTTAATAATGTTTTTACTGTCCGAGCACTGCCGGTTGCAGCGCATCACAGCACTTTATAGAGATAATGTTTTTACTTTCGGAGCACGGCCGGTCGTGGGGCTTCACAGCACTTTAATCTTCGATAATGTGTTTACTTTCCGAGATTCAGGGTCGGCCGTTCTAGCCATTAAACCATGTCTGGGGGCCCTGCACTGCAGGGGCCCACGTTACCTCCCATCTTGATGACTTCAAGCTGTGGAAATCGAAGTATGGAAATGAGGGGAGAAAGGTTGTGCAGATTGGAGGGTACATGCTGATGAGACGTGGGGGTTGGTTGCCGAAAGAAAGAGGGGCATGTTGGTGTAAGAGGCAGCACATACCGATGACACAGGGAGGTAGCGTGCATTCGAGGGGTGGCGGTCGGCGGCAGTCCAGGCTCCTGTAACCTCTGCTGCCCCTTATCCCTGCATTACCCAAGCCCATCCTCGCCTCCTCCGCCAGCTTCACGGCCGGTCGCAGCGCTTCACAGCACTTTATTTTTTGATAATGTTTTTACTTAGAGGAGTCGAGCAAAATGCTGTGCATGGGCGGCCTGCTGTGCCACTTGTTTTCAATCTCCTAGTACTTGGGCCGGCTCCTCAGGCGTCGCTCTGGGCCCCAGCTGCACGAAAAACCTCTTGTGTGCCTGAGCAAGTAGCCGCTCTTCCTCACACTTTTCGGGTTACTGCTGCTTCACTTTAACTCCAGGGAGCACGTCAGCGGCATACTGCCGATCCTCTCTGCCCCTCTGCTACCCCGCTGCTGGGGTCTTTAATGGTGCACCCGTCTATGCCCCCGGCCGAGGCTAACCGAGGGCACCTTGGCCACACCACTGCAGCAGTTCGTATTCCTTGAAAGCGTTTGCCTCGAGGTAAATTGCAAACGTGAAGCACTCTTCAAAATTTTACCACGCAGCATGCTGTTTATTTGCAGTCTGCACGCATTATTGTGTGACACTGTGCTTGTGCAAATTAACAAAGCAGTGCTTTCTTTTAGCTACATTCCGATTTTGAAACGCAACGGGCACTTTATTTTCATGCCACATTTATGGGTGCTTTTTGTTGTACATGTTTTGTGTTTAGCGAACTATTCATTTATTTAGAGCCTGTAAGATTTATTGCTCAATGTGTCTCATTTTTGTACTAGAATGAGGGGGAAATGACTTAATTGGCGTTAGTTCGACCCCGATGCGGAGCGGCAGGGCTGTTTCAGCTGCCTCCCTACTGCTGCTCATTCCTCCTCATCTGTGCTTTTGTGGCTGTCTCGCCAGTGTGCATCTCTGCTCCATGCACTTTCCCCACGTAATGGACCGAACATGCTGTCCTGCTCCTCTGTACTCTTTCAGCTGTGCCACACTTTTCATACACAACAGCTATTTTCTCACATGAGCGCCTGCCGAGCGGTGCCTCTTTACTTTGTTAGGTTGCTTCTTTCCATAAATGAGCTCCCTGCCGAGATTCATTGCTGCCTCTGCTACTCAACCCTCCTTCAGTGGGCAATTAAACTTCACATGTAACGTTACCAGGGCCGTGTCATAAACCCAGCACACTAGCAGATCAACACTTTGTATTTAGATTACTGTGCACTTTGTATGTCTGGGTTCTAATCCTATTTCAAGAAACCTAGTTTGCATTTTTAAACATTTGAAATGCTGCTGAAGATTTATTCATTAAATCTGCATTCACCACCTAAATTATGTTTAAAAAGTTATTTATTTTCCAAGTCATGGGCAGGGGATGGTTTAAAGTGCTGTATTCAAATTGTAATATCCAATCCAATCCAATCCAAAAATCTTTATTTCGGCCATTAAGGCCATAAAAGATGCATAAGAAAACATACAACATATTAAAATCAGCATTGGTATACATTCATGAACAAATGACAACATTTCTTAGCTTTTAAAATCAAGTTTGTAAAGTGCATAGAAAGAGAAGCAGCACAATACATGTCATTAAAAATAAGATGGGCAATATAATGGAAGGCATTATCGACAAAAAACCAAAGGCTACAGTAAGACAGTGGCAAAGGCATTTATCCTATGATGATTTAGCCTTAATCAACTTGGACCTAATGCGCCACATGGCGAAGAGATATTTTGAGACTGCAAAAACGATGTGGGGGGAGGAATCGGATTTAAGTATTCTGTAAGATGTTACACAGTTCCTTATTGCCATGTTCCTACATAGGGGCACCAGCCAGTATTTCCTTGGTGACTTGTAGGTGGGGCAAAAAAACAGAACATGGATTTCCTCCTCATCACACGAATTACAGCCGGGGCATAATTTATCCCCTCCCATGGTCCATTTGCTGGTGAAGGATTTGATAGGTAGGGTGCCAAACCGCCACTGTATGAAAAGCTTCCTTGCCATGATCGGGTAGATAAAGTCCATAAAAGTTTCAAACTTATAAGAATTTTTGGATTCGATAGAACAGTGGGTTAAGGTGCCGATTCTGGGAGCAGTCGTGTGAGAGACAAGATTTTGCTCCTTGTATGCTTCCACAAGTCTTTTCCGAGGGACCTTGTTACAGCCTATTTCTGGGGCCACCCATAGCTCTTTGAAGCCAAGCCGGAACAGTTCTTTTTTAACAAAGGCAAGCCAAGGGATTTTGTCATTATGGTTTAAGTTCATGACATGCACCAGATCTTGCCTATAGTGACTAAGCTCCTTTGTTGACCAGAGTCTGTGCCAAAGTCTTATAGGTTTGGATTCAAGGTCCTCCCTAATGGACGGTAAACCCAAATCTAGACGTAAGGGAAACAGAGGAGTTGCAGTTGGGAGGGCTAGGAGACGTCTCATGAAGTTATTTTCTACACGTACCAACTCAGTTGCAGCTAGGTGTCCCCATAGTTCACTGCCGTAAAGTGCGGCAGATTTTGCTTGTGTTTTATATATCTCAACTGCAGGAGCTATAGGCTTGTATGATGAGGTGTTTGTAACCTTTAAGATAGCCCCAGAAAGTTGAGAAAGCCTTATTCGTGAACTTGAGATCTGTGGTCCCCAAGAAAGGTTCTCTTGGAGGGTTACGCCCAGGTACTGAAATGTTTTAACCCTCTCTAGAACCGTGGAATTTAGGGATGGATTAGGTCTAGTTGTGGAGGAGGGGTTAAAGATCATGTACTTGGTCTTCCCAGCGTTGATCTCAAGTCCATACTGGCTGCAGAAAAGACCGAAACCATCAAGGATTCTCTGAATTCCCATGGGTGATTTGGAAAGCAGGAGGGTGTCATCAGCGAACATAATTGCCGGCACCCTCCTGCCTGCCAAAACCGGGGCGTCACTGTCCCTAACGTTATCTAAGTGTGAAATGACACTGTTCACGTAAAGACAAAAAAGAGTAGGGGCAAGGACGCATCCCTGCCTGACCCCCCGGGAAACAGGAAACCTTTTTGTCAAAGCTCCACCCGCCCACATCGTACCTGGGCAAAGTTGCCCTGATGGAGTCTTATTATGGCCTGGAGTAAATTGGTGGGCACTCCCATCTCCTTCAGAACCTCCCAAAGTTTTTTCCGTGGTACCAAATCAAATGCTGACTTCAGGTCTACGAACACCATGAACAATCTCCCGCCCTCGATGGTCACCGATTTCCAGAAAAGGAGGACGAGGCGGAATATTTGATCCATGGTGGACGTATTTTTCCTGAAGCCAGCCTGGAGGGGACTTAAGATGTCATTTTCCTCCATCCAGTCCAAGAGTTGGTTCAATAAGAGACGGGAATAAATCTTTTGGGGGACATCTATCAGGCTGATCGGCCTGTAGTTGGATGGGAGCAGAGGGCAGCCCTTCTTGAAGATAGGGACTATCTCTGCCCCCAGCCAAGTACAGGGGATCGCCATTCCACCTGCCAGTGAATTGAAAAGAATGTGAAGATAAGGCGCCCAGATCTCAGGGTGGGACCTAAAAAGGTCACCTGGTAATTTATCAAGGCCGGGGGCCTTGCCCAACGCTAGACCATCTATTGCGGTAACCACTTCCCCTAGCGTAAACTCCAAGGTGTCTCCAGGAAGGGAGAGGAGTGTTGCAACAACGGCATCAGTATTCTCTAAGGTATCTGCATAGAGTTTACTGAAGTGTTCTTCCCATATGTGTGCTGCTATATTGGGCTCAACTGCAGCTTTGGGTTCCCCTGAGCCAGTAGAAACTAAGGACCAGAATCTTCTTAAGTCCTTAGTTATTAGGGCTGCTGAAAGATCCTGCCATCTATCCCAGTCCCAGTCTGACCTCGCACGGGCCATTGTGTCCTTATACTGACGTCGCAGAGCGGCCACCCTGGTACGGGGTACGCCCTATTTGACTGCGGTGATAAGGTCTAATTTGGCCTTTCTGCAATCAGAGTTGTACCAGGTGGAGGTTCTAGTCTTAGGCTTGGGCTTTGGCACCTCTGGATAGAGAACCTCTCTCAATGCTCCCACTAAGTCTTCATGTATAGAGGGTAGGGTATTATGCAAATCCTGGGTACTGGATTGACTAATTAGGTCGTTCAGAACCTCGAATTTAGGCAGCACCAGGTTGTAGATTTTCCCAATATTTTCTTCTGATTTGGAAAATTTCTGCCATCTCACCCTACGCCTGTTTGAGGTTAGTACCAGGGTTCCCCGTTCATCTCTTTCCTCAAGTGATGATGGTCCTGTATATTCTGGAAGATAAGCCAGGGAGAGTTGTAGAGCATTGTGATCACTATCAGTGCGGGGGATAATGTTAAAATCCTCTACCTTTGGCCAAAGACTGGTATCAACAAAAATGTAGTCCAGTCGTGACTCGTGATTATTTCTGTTAAATGTACATTTAGAAGGGGTGTCTGAGGGTGTACGTCCGTTGCAGGCCCTTAGTGCAAAATTAAGAGTTAATGACATGATTTGAACCGCAAGTGGAGACCAGGATCTGGGATAGGGCGATTGGCACGCTGGAATACCCCAGAAGTCATCTTCTGCCGTAAGGGCCCCTTCCCTCCAGCCCTCTAAGGGCTCGAAATGACAGTTGAAATCACCACCCATTACCACCTTGTAGTCGGTCGGCAACTGACCCAAGAAGGACGCAAGGTCTTCAAGTGTGGCAGACTCCGCCGTTGGGCCTACTGGGCGGGAATAAACATTTATTATTGCCAACTTGGGGGCGCCCAACCAGTTCAATAAAACGCACTGGATGTCTTGAGAGGACGTAAGGTCTCAATAAAACGCACTGGATGTCTTGAGAGGACGTAATATCACCTGAAACCCTTCATTTAAGTACTCTGTCTGTTAGCACCTCCAGGATCTTTGTTTATTTTTTGGAAATGTGGCGGTTTCTGTCGGGTAACTTTGCATCCAACAACTTACTAAGGTTAAAACAGGCCCTGCAAACACATATATTATTGACAGTCCTCCTGCAGCTGTTTTTACTGTTATTCATAACGGATAATAAAATACATTCAATATAGCCTTTGCACATACGTGCCCATTCATGTTTGCTACCTAATTACACTCTACTAAACACCAGATAGATACATCCACCATAAAACTACTATGCTACATAGCAACCATCCATACAAATACACACTACGCCATGCCACATAATTCCCATCAGCATCATTTAACTCAAAATACCACACAGTTCCACGCCACACAATTCAGCTCCACACATTTCCATTCTGCACCACATAATTCAACAACAAACCACATCATTCAAATCAACACACTTACACAACAAATGCATCCAATCCACACCTCAACATTCAACATGTCACACAATTCAACAGCTCACCACATAATTAAATTCCACTGCATACCATGCCACAAGACAACAAGTGTGGCTCACCGGTTAGAGGAGGCAGACCCAGAAGCAGAGGTCAGCCCGGGACCAGGGTTCAATTCCCGACGGGGCAGGGTTTGGAGCCCAACTGTCCACGGACCTGATAATTCTCGCTTCGGTGCCTACTTGAATCAGGGGTTCACGCTCTGCAACTCTGGGCAATAGCTTGCTCAATCTCCACTACGGCCCCCGCGGCAGAATGCCTGGCTTTCACCTTGGGGGTGCCCAGCTGGGCTATCCCACAGGGAAAAACCAGGACAGGTTCCCAAAGCAAGCGCCGAGATACCCTTTGTGGTGATACGTGCGCTATATAAGAAACTACATTACCATTTTACATTACATTTACCAATACACATATTTACACTCCATAACACTCAATCCCATTCTACATAATTCCAGTTAATTTAATACCACATAATTACTATCCACATTATTCCTCTACACAAATACACACACACTATTCCACCCCGCACAATTCCACAACTAACAAATTCAATCAATCCATATATTTAAACTCCACACTACATACAGCCACTACATAAACAAAAGACGTTGTCATTTAGAACACCATTAGCTCCAACTTTCACTAATAGGGGGCCAATTGCATTGCAAATGCATGTGTTATTGTACCTTGTGGCAGATCTGCTCCACTGTATCTCTTGAGGCTCTAAAAGCAAATTTGGTGATGAAGAGTGAATTGTATTTTTCTTAACAACTTTTTAATTAAAACGTTATTCTCTTTAAATTCCTGTAATTCCCATAGTTGAAAAAAAAGCATTTGCCATGCAATAGGTTTAGCTTGTTTGAGCTATTGCCACTATAAATGACAATTCCTTTTATTTATGTTTTGATTTAGTATTTGTTTTCATAATTTCACACTCTTTACGTTAACCTAGCCATTGCTTTACTGTACAGTTGCTATAAAAGCATATAATATGGTATAGTGTGCATTTTCTTTCTTTGAAGAATTGCTCCACTGCAAAGAAAAAATAAATTAAAAAACATTGCCATTTACAGTGCTAATTTCTCCAACTCCAACATTATTGCATTGTAAATGCTTGTCTTCAAATCCATTGTGAACCATTGGTTAGCATATCTTCCATTTCTGAAAGGGTGGCTACCTGTGAAGCATGGTGCTCAACCCCAGCATTACAAGGCATAATCACCAAATGTTGTTCCGCAGCATCGCTTGGTGTGGTACTCTCACACCTGGTAAATACCAATACGGAGGGGAACATTATTTACCAGGTGTAATATTATTGTATCTTTCTGTGCTTTACTCCTCAGAATGGGGGTATTACACAGTAATACTGAAACCTGGATTGTTATGTTTTTTTCCCCGTACAAATTGCATTAGTACATGTTATTAGCTCTTAAGTGTTCAAGGTACGTCGTAATAAAATAGCAGAAAAATAGATTGTGTTTATGCAGATTCTGCTGTTAGTCTTGTTAAAAATAACTGTCATGTGGAATTCATGTTGGAATTCAAGGTTAAAACATTGAAATTCAACCGAAATGTATTATCCTAACATTTATGGGGACTGGCTTTGACCCAGAAGTTTGAACTATGTTCATTGCTCACTTTGTGGTCGGTGACACTGGTTGCTGGTAAATCATCTATGACTGTAGAGGGCATGTGATCGCCAATTATCGTCAAGACACTTTGATTGAATTTTTTGGTCATTCATCTGAGAACTATTTCTAAAACGGTCACATTCTAAAGTTTCCAAATGTTTCTGGTAGGAGGTAGAAAGGATCTTAATAATAGGCATCAAAACATACAGCTGTTCTACTAATATGACCTAAGATATATTTAAGTTTTTCTCATTTTCTTTTCTTTATACAAACCTTTGACTGTTGGGGAAATCCTAAGATTTTATGATAGTCCTTTTGCTCACATTACATCAAGTAATGTGTTTCATTATCGAGCAATTTGATTGGGTGGACACAATCCAGAGGAACATGTTGCAACCGGCATTACAGAAATCAGAGACTAGGTCCCCATGGTACTCTGTGGGACCCAACATTGCCCACCTGTGAGGTACTTTGGTACTTCAGGAGGAACTGCCGCACAAGCTTTACCCCAGGGTACTGTGTACATGTCCACGAGGAAGCTTGCAAGGTACAGCAGGATAAAGGGGTGAAGCTTGAGCTGCGGGTACCGCAGGAATACCACAATACCTGCAAACAATGACTCAAAACACAAAATGTGGATTTGGTGTTTGTGAAGGTATGTCTGTCTGCAGGTGTTTAGCTGGCGTGGAGGGGGAGGCAAGGGGTTGGCAGCGCGTAATGGGGCATGGCCATATATTTATTGGTGTTATTAAACACCTACCACTACATTTGTTAAATTTAGTTCCATTGCTTTGCTGACCCTGAAACTCTTGTACATGTTGCCCATTTAGGGCCAGATGTAGGAGCCCTAATACCGGTCGGTAACGGCCGAATTCGGCCGTTACCAACCGGTATTAGGGTTTCCAGATGTAGGGGGCCTAAATTTTACCGATTCTGTAAAGTTACCGAATCAGTAAATTTACAGAATCTGTAAAATACCGAATCTGTATATTTACCTATTCGGAAAAACCACATGTAGGTGGCACTCCTAAGAGTGCCACAGGCCCTTAAAAATCGGTACTTTACCACCCAATCCTATTGGGTGGTAAAATACCGAATTCAGGTGTGCATGCAAATCTGTGCATGCACACCTGTGCAATGTGACACACAGACATGCCCTTAGGGCATGTCTGTGTGCCACATTGCACACAAGTCCAGAGTGGGGTGCTAGAGGGTGTCAAAGTGACACCCCCTGCACCCTTGCAGGATTCGGTATTTACCGATTCTGTAAATACCGAATCTGCATTTTACATTGATTCCTATGGGCTTCAAGGCCCATAGGAATCAATGGGAAATACAGATTCGGTATTTACAGAATCGGTAAATACCGACTCTTACAGATTCGGTAATTTTTTACCTACATCTGCCTCCTTCCAATTTACCGACTTTTAAATACCGAATCGGTATGACTCGGTATTTAAAAGTCGGTAAATCGGATTTACCTACATCTGGCCCTTAATTCTCTAATAGCCATATGGGAAAACTTATAACTTGAATACAAGGCAAACGCTGCTTTTAAAATAAACAGTTGGTCCCACCATTTGCTTGTTTATTTCACTTATTTCTTTTGTTTATTTAATATTTTACTATGCAATAGAAAAGTAGCACGCCACAGAACTCTGCCTGGCTGAAACTATATTTACATGTTACTGGCTTCCCTCCCTCTTGTGTGAATCTTGTCAATAGTATCACTTATTCATTCAAAGTAATCTTGCCTAGGTATCACTCATTCATATAAATTGTTATGCGACCATCTTTTTCTCTATTTGAAAATTACTTATAAGAATACATCTTGTAAATTGATTTTCTAAAACACTTTTTTCTTTTACCCTTTATTTCTGTGATGTTGCTATGAGTGAATGTGCTACCTCATGAGTTTACTGACTGTACTGCTCACCTTTGTTTGGACTCCTCCACATCATTCTCTCAGTCACATCTGCATTGACCTTCCTTTGACGTGGCCATCACAGGGATAACTCCTTTATCAGTGCTGCACTCTGTTGCGAATCCTCATGATTCACTCAAAAATACTAGTTGCCTCGGTCTCCTGTCTTCAGCAGCTCTGACCAGTGAGGAATGGAAATTGATGCACTGAAATATACCTGTTCTTTCACCAGACTGGGGCTTCTCTAAGGATAGCCCAAGACAAACCTAGGTAGGTCAAACGTTGCTTCATGGGCTGTCTGTGCGAAGGTTTCTACAGATGGTTCCTGATCTATAATTTTGCTCCCAATCCATCTACTTTACCCCTGATTTTCTCTGTCTTCAGATCCTCTTCTCTCTAATTCTTACTCCCAACTGTCTGATACTCGTTATCTAAGGCGTCTATTGATGACATCCCAGGAGCTCATTCTGCCTGCTCCAGAATCTTCTGCACAGTAGCACTCACGCAGATCAATGCTGTACAAACCAACAAAAACATACAGGAAAACCCTGAGAAGTGTAATACCCATTTGACATACAATCCAGTACTTCATAAAGGCTGTAGAGGAGAAGGGCCTTATTTAGAGTATGTAGGACAAGATACTTTAAACAAGGTGAATGTCCTGTCCACCATATTAATACAATTACATTATATCATATGGCACATGTAATACAGCAGACCACAAATCTGTCGCATTGTGATGGGTTAGCCCACTTTCCAGCCTCTAAAAAAGGACCTATATAACAGGCATGCATTCTGTGAAACAGCCTGATTTGCAAGTTACTTTCCCGGAACTACTAGAATCGTTACCGACACATGGATTACAGATAAACCCTTCTTCTGCCTCTTATTAGTTGAAAATGATGATTTTTGCACATAGCCCTTTTTCAGTAAGAAGTGATTTCTATTCTAGGGGCCAGAGTAGTGATTTCTCAGAGTATGAATTATTGTGTATGTCCGTACCAAGCCACATAAACCTGTTTACATTGATGAAGTAAAGGAGACTTAAAATGTTATTCATTAGCCGTGTTTGTCAGACATTGAGAGGGAGACTTATTGTGTTCTCCCATCCGAAATGGTTATGGCTTCTGCATACTCAGGAAATACCTGAGGTTTGTGATGGTAAAAAATGTAAATGTAATTTGATACTTGTATAGCGCACTTCTCACCCGCAAGGGTCTCAAGGCGCTTGTACGAACGAATACCGCTGTGGAACCCATCCTGGATTTCCCTGGGAGGCGTCCACTCCTGGGCACCCCCAAGGTGGAGGCCAGGCATCCTTAGCGTTGTGGGGGCCGTTGTGGAGATTAAGCAAGCTATTGCCCAGAGTTGCAGAGTGGGACTCCAAGATTGGAATAGGCACCGAGGCGAGAATAATCAGGTCCGTGGAATTTTTGAGCCCAAGATCCACCTTACTCACATTACCAAGTAAATGTCTCATATTTTGATTTCCGCTGATCACAAGACACGTTTTAAGGTATGTGGCAGCATGAGCTGTTCGTCGGAAAGACTGGAAGTATATCTCTTCCGACACAGCGCCCATGGCATTGTAATGTTGTATCCCTGTGATCAGGCCTTAAAGGACCTTTGGCCATATCTCAATTACATGTAAGTACTGTAGTAGCAGATGTGTTGGTGGCTCAGTCAGATCTCCCCAGAAAACCAAACGGGCCCTTGTGAGGGAAGTGTGCAATAGGAATTGCCCTGTGTCTCCCTCCAATGCCTCAAAGGTTAACAGTGCACCATCCATTTATAAGTTGCCCAGGGTGTCCACACCCGCAGCATGCCAATGTGTAAGAGCCTCCTCAGAAGTGTCCGTCCTCCCTCTAGGCGTCCCCAAGAGTGGCAGTTTCGGAGCATATGGGATTGTTGTCCAAGTAAGATGCAAGCTCCTCCTGTAGCACTTATGCACCAGTCCTAAGTGTAATTGGGATGGCCATGGGGGCTTGGCAGCACAATTAAATAATTGATAGATCTGGGGTTGGGTCCATGGCTGTTGCAGGATGGCCGTGTCTTACAAACTCTTGCCACTGAGCCACTTCGTCACCCATTGTAGCTGGGCCGCTATATAGTGCAGCTCCATGTTGGGGACGGCCAACCCTCTCTGACTGGTGGGGGCATATCGTTTCCACAGTGCAACTTTGGGCGTGCCATTGTTCCATATTAGGTCTCGCAACAGGCAATCCAGCTGGCGGAAGACCTTGGTCAGGACATAGACCGGGAGATTCGAATAATAATATAGTAATTTGGGAAGGACAATCCTTTTAAGCAAGGTAATGCGGCTCATAACATTTAGTGGGAGTGATTCCAAAATTGTACTTGGGCCCTAACAGCCGAGATCGCTCTCGTCCAATTGGCGTCCAGCAAATCATCAGGCGTCCGATCTATAAAGACACCAAGATAGCGAAAGGTGGTGGGACACCACGGAAGAAGTGAACCATTGAGGAGCACATCCGTTTTAACCGTGTCTTCGCTAAAGGGGTAAACCCCTGACTTGGCCCAGTTAACTGGAAGACCCAACATCTCTTCAAAGGCCCTGAGCATGTCTGCTATGGATGTGGGAATATCAGTAATGTCACGCACATATAATAACAAATCATCGGCATATAGAGAAACGGCATGTATCCCATCCCCCAACTGAATTCCCCACTCCTCACTACCGCCGCAGAGCAGCATCACCAACTGCTCCGTGGCTAGAGAAAAGAGTAGCGAGGACAGTGGGCATCCCTGACGTGCCCCTGGCCTCCGTTGAATAGGGTCTGATATGTGCCTACCAGTTCTGACCCGAACAGTGGGTTGCGGGTATAGCACCTTTGTGGTCAGCAAAAACAATCACCACCTTTGTGGTCAGCTATTGGGACTCTCTGTGTTCCTTGGTATAGCAGCTGAACCATGCTCTTGCAGTGGTCTCCTAGCTCGCATTTATTCAGTACCACCACCAGATAGAGCCATTCCAAAGAGTCAAAGGCCTTTTCCAGGTCCAATACCAGGCAGCCACGGTCTCTTCCGTCCCCTGCGACAGTGCAGGGAGGCAGCGGGGGCCAACTCACTCCATCCAGTGGTAGGGCCCAATCCCTCGAAGAGTCATAGGTCTCACCATTCTTCCGCTCCTTCTGGGGTGGTGAAAAAATGAGTCTTTCCATTTGTGATCACCTGCAGCGTCGCCGAGAATAGCAGCAAGAACTTGGGGTCATGTTGTCGAAGGCGCCACCACCGCTGAGGGGGTCATTGCAGATGTCTCTCCATGAATGATTACGGCGGAGAAGCAAATACAGGGCCTTCTAGACCAAGTGGGGTTCTTGGAGGACAGGGCCGAAGACGCTGAGGGCCGAGCCCTGCGCAACTACGTACACGTTGTGGGTCTGCCGGAAGGGGTGGAAGGAAGAGACGCGGTGGCCAACTCTGAACAATGGCTTCGCGAGCTGTTGCCCGGGGAAGCCCTCTCTCCATATTTTGTTGTTGAACGGGCGCACAGAGTTCCTGCCAGGCCCCCCCCACCATGCTCCAATCCGAGGCCTCTCTTAATCTGCCTATTGAACAAAAGGGACAGGGATGCCGTGCTCCAGGGAGCCAGGAAGCTGCATGAGGTATAAGTAGACAATCACACAGTTATGTTTTCCCCGCACTATAAGTTTCAAGTCCAGAAACAACGGCACTCCCATCTGGTAGTGAAGCTGCGCCTTCGACAACATGACCCCAAGTTCTTGCTGCTGTTCTTGGCGATGCTGCAGGTGATCACAAATGGAAAGTCTCATTTTTTCACCACTCCAGAAGGAGCGGAAGAATGGTGCGACCTATGACTCTTCGAGGGATTGGCCCTACCACTGGATGGAGTGAGTTGGCCCCCGCTGCCTCCCTGCACTGTCGCAGGGGACGGAAGAGACCGCAATCCCTGCCCTCGCAGACTCTTGGCCCGCTACTCCTTGTCCTCTTCACAGAGCATCAAATCTGTTCCTGGGACACGCACAGAGGTCGCAGCCCTTTCTAGATAACTTTTAATGGATCTACACTGCCAGGAATGGGAGCTTGCGATGAGGATCTACACGAGCACGTCCGACTCCATTGCCGGCTTAGCCATGCCCCTCCCAGCTAGGTATGGGCGGAAAATCCGTTTCGCTCGCGGATTTTGCGGATTTTCGGGAAATTCGCAATCCGCGAGATTCGCGAATCTCCCGCAAAATCCGCAAATCCGCGAGCAGCGGATTTTGCTCGCACTGCTTGCACTGTTCGCGTGAGTTCGCGGCTTCCCAGTACAACTTCGCGCCCCGCGAATAAGTGCTAAATTGCAGAAATACGATCTTAGCAAAACTGAAACTACTTGCCAGGTTCAAAAGTTCAGGCTCATCATTAGTAGCCATTTCCTGTAGTGCTTCCTGAGGGGCCCCTCCAGAGTTCAGTTGCCAGTTGCAACTATTATGTGACCCTGCTCTGAACCTCAGAATAGTTACACATATGCCACAAAGGTCCTGAATTACAGCTAAGGGAGACAAGCAGGAGCCAGGCTGGAAGTTAAAATCCATTAATCAGCCCCTAATTCATTATTGTCAGTTGGGGCAGGGCAGGTGTTGTAACTAATTTTGCAACAATGAAAGCACTTAGCAAGTGCAAAAGATCACTAATCAGGGCGCACTAAGGAAGCAGGTGCCAGCTAAAAAAATATTCTGTGACACATTAATCAGCCCCAAATTAATTCAGGTCACTTGAGGCAGGGAAGGTGTGCTTTGCTTTGCCGAAAATAATGTACACTGGACAACCAGAGGGTGTGGTGATGAAACAGAGGGTGGCATGGGTGGGCCAGAGGGTGGCATGAGTAGTCAGAGAGTGGCAGTGGTGACAGAGAGTGGCAGTGATGAAGAAGAGTGTCCCAAACAGGCTGGACACGTAGAAACAACAAGTTCGCAAAACTTGCGACCCGACAGGTAAGTTCGCAAATTGCGAAATTGTAAAAACCCTCGCGAACTGGCAGAAACACGGGCGAACACAAAAAAAAAATCCGCAAATTCGCGGGAATTCGCGGATTTTGCGGATTGCGAGTTCGCAAATCCGCAAAATTCGCGAACGCGAGATCCGCAAAATTCGCCCATGCTTACTCCCAGCTTTTGGTTCTCATGTTCTCTTGTCCCATTTGTGTCTCCCGGATCAAGGTTAAAGATGAACCACATTCAGTAACTGAAGCATTTTCTATTAGTACTGCAAAAAGAGAGACCCTGCATGACTCGTAACAGGAGTATAGACCCATCAACCATGTTGGGATTGGGGTAGAGAATTATATACAAGGAATATCCCAACCGGTATTGTTTGCAGACAATTATTAAGGATATCTATACAGTATTATCCAGACAGAAAAAGGAGACTCCGTATGATTTTCATGTGTGCTCAGGGCATCATTTTTATAAGCATTATGAACAGTATAGGACAATTGTAATTAACTATTAACTATTAATATCAACACTGCAGTTATTGAATGCAAAGTGACAGCCCAAGGTTGTACAAGGTGCACAAGTGCAAAGGTGAGTGACACTACGGCGACACAAGTGACAGTGAGAGCCGCATGGACGGCGCAAAGTGTATGGTGAACAATTATGTACAGTGAATAAAATCAACAGAGTGGTTTCAACATTTTTCAAAAAGATGGTTATTCATTTATCATTTTTTTGCGAAAACCACTGTGTGAAGGGCACCTAGAATCTCGCTGGAGAGTCGACGGCGTTTCGATCCGTAAGAATTGGGATCATCATCAGGACAAAGGGGGCTGGAAATAGTGCTGTAAAGGGGAAGAGGGGGACATGAAGTGAATGACAGGTATGGGCGGCGGTCTAGTAGAAGGGGAGGTAAAAAGAAAAGAAAAGAAATGCTCACCGTTCGGCAACAGTTGGGAGATCTAAGTGAGTCAAGAATCTGTCGGGATTCCTCGTAGGACGTCCCTTGGCAGATGACGGGATCAAACTCACATGGTCGATACTACAAGTGTAGTTGAGCTGGGCGTTTAGAGGTGAGAGGGATTATAAGTGTAAAGTTAAAGAGCACCGTGTCTAGTTTAGCGGAAGTAAGGGGCACACAGTGAACTTACCACGAGATGAATTAAAGCCGCGTGGTCCGTAGATGGTTCAACGCTGATCCCAGCGTGATTGGCGGGAGGGGGGAGGATGGTGGTAATGACTCACAAGGTCGATTTTTCAAGTGCAGTACTGCTGGGGGTGAGAGGTAAAGGAATTATGAGTTTCAAGTTCTGGCGCGACGCGCCAGCCATAACTTAAGAAAGGGGCATGAAGTGAACTTACCACGGGGTGATTGAGGGCCGCGTGGTCCAAGGATGATTCTGCGCTGGTCTCAGCGTGACCGACTGACGGGCGGGGGAAGGAGACACAATCTGGAAGGAAAATGTAATGGGTAAGCGATCACCAGGGATCGCGAGTCCAGTGAAAGGCAGGCTCGGGAGTAACAAGCCTCTACGGTCGGGGGTGAAGGACCTATGGTAGACTTACCACAAGATACGGGGTTGTCCAGAATCGGCGTGGTCCGTGGCAACGTCTATGCTGATCCCTGTGTGATCTGCAGGAGAAGGGGAGTGAATCTAGGGGAAAGAGAGGAAGGGGTCAATGATCTCAAAGATCCGGAGGTTATTGGGTCCAGTAGAATGCCGTGGGAAATCGGCTTTGGGCATTTACCTCTCCTCAAATTCAGAACGGGCGAGTGAAGCACTGTTCGAGCGTTGCCTTAGCGATCTCGATATTGGGACAGAGCTAAGTAGTAATAGGTCGAGAAAGCCGGTCTGGTGACGCGGAGCGGCTCAGATGGTAGAGTTGCCGGGAAAAGTGGAAAGGGCTGGGGGTGCGGGTGGAGGGGCGGGCGGTTGAAAGTGAGGGCAATTCGTGAGAGGCAGCTGTCTAATGCGGGAGAGAACGGGACAGACAAGGTAAAAGCAGGAAATAATTGGGCCAAGGTGCAAAGGCATCAATTGTCGATAAATTGACAATGGAGCAGGAGGACAAGTCAGAGTTTTAAACCGAGGGAGAGAGGGGGGGAGGGGAGGAGAGGGGGGAGGGGGGGAGGAGAGAGGGGGTGGGGGGTGGGTGTTGGGGAAGGGGGGGTGGAGGGGGGGAGGGGAGGGAAAGGAGGAAGTGGAATTCCAACAGATTCTAATAGGAACATATTTGGATTTTATTGCAGTTGGCTCTGTTCTTCTACTTTCACAAGTCTGCATGGTGTCTATTGTTTCCCCCCCCCCCGATGTGTGTATCCTTTGCCATAGTGTCACTAGCATACAGCCCAGTTCCATCTCTAGTAACACAATTTAGTGCATTATTTCCCTTTTATATTTGGCAAATACGCCTGACATTTGAGCTGATGGATCATCTTGCAGGACTCAAGGCACCTTCTGCTGCTTTCATAAGGCAAATATGTAATGTGGGCACCTGTAAAGCTGTCAGTTGCTCTTCAGTTTAGACCGTCACATGACCAACTGTGTGAATTCTGACACCAGAGCTGATGGCACCGTTTAGGACCGTACCCCAAAATCCTTTCAGTGTACTCCTTATTTAATGGAAGTACCTTCTTGACACCAGCACCATCCAGGCCCTATGTTTGGCAATACTTTATTATACAATGAAAATGCCCAAGATCAGCAGAGATAAAGGAGTAAAAGGGATCAAAATACTTCAGTGTTAGTATAAATTCATGAGTCCAGCTGGTTACTACCCTAAGAACAGGCCCATCTTTTTCTGGCCTTTTTTGAATGATTAACTGACGGCTCATAGGGGGTAAAATTTCTGAGGCAGACATTTATAAAGGAGGCACAATTGACCATGGTGAGATAGCATCAGATACTATCCCACTGGCAGCCTTAGTTCAGAATCCTGTTGTACTAAGGCAATTTCTAAGATGACAAACCATAGAGTTGGCAGGGCGTACACCTGCAACATTACATGTATATGTTTTTTTATTTAGTAACAAAAAATACATATATGCGATAATAACTATATTAAAGCCTGTTATATTTTTATCATTTGTTCTGTTTTACCCAGTAGTTAATTTGTAAAAAAAAAAAAAAAGTGCTGGAGCTCTCCTCAGGAGGCAGCTTGCACCAGCCCATTTCTCTTATAAGCACCACCTAAAACAGAACCATGAAAGTGGGGAGAGGATGTGGTGTAATGGCCAGAGCTGCTGACTTCAGAGCTGGGGAACCAGGTTCTACTCTAGGCATCGGCTCAGCATCCTGTGTTCCTGGAAAAATCACTTAATCCCCCCCGTGCCTACCAAAAACAAATGTGTCCCTACCTAGTGCCCATGAAAAGCGCTGGTGTTGATGTTAACGTGCAGGTGCTGAGCACCGGAAACCACCGTCTCAAGTTAAGCACTGAATTTAGCCCTTTCTTTCCAGTGAAGACACCTGCTGATTTTGCCTTGAATAAACCAACACACATAGGACTACACCATTTCAGATGCTTCTAAAACATTTCACAGATCTAACATGAGCTTGAGTTCTATTCTGTATTATTTATGTTAATAAAGAGTATGCCTTGTATGTATTTGACTAATAGCTGCTTGCAGTGGAAAACTGGAACAGCGCACTGAAAGACGTGGCGTCATCTACAGTCCCTCCTGGCCCCTGAACTACCCTCCCGCTATGAATTGCAGCTGGTATATTCAAGGAGACCGTGGCGACATCATAACAATAAGGTATGATCAGTGGCCTTTTCATTATAACAACTAACACGAGAGACCTTAATATCAGTATGAAAACCTGTCTCTAATTTTCTAGCATATTACAGTGAAGTAGTCACTTGTAATAAGAAAATGACATAGCTGCTCAATTGTAATAACTTATATCAAGTGAATTGTGATGTCATAAGATGAAAGGCAAGTCGCGGAGCATCATTACCATTGCAATTGAAGCACTTTTCGTTCTTCTGATTTGTTTTTCTGAAACGAACAATGATCAGCACAAAGGAGAGATTTATGACAATGTTTACTTTTTGCCACTTTAGTTTATTACAGGAAAGGAAGTATTTCTGCATATTACTACTCATTCAGAGCTTCACCTTTAAAAAAAAAAAATAATAATCTGGTTTACATTAGACTGATTGTAATATGTTTTTGCAACAAATGACTGCCTCTTGTTTGGTGTGTTTAATTTCACACTACAAATTCAGCTTTTATTCTTCATGTCTGCAACCATACTATCTCTATCTTGCATAAGAAGGAGCAAGACACCAAAGATTTAAGTAGTTTGCGGGATGGGTAATGGTGTGAAAATGTATTCGAAGAAATAAAATAACTTCTTCCGTACCTTTGAAAAGAGGATGAAATTCACCTCAGAGATCCGTGACCTTCTCACAGAAATCCTTGGGGATTTGGGATATCCTTATTATGTATGTCAGGGAGTACTTTACTCACTATATAGTATAGGAAAGTGATCAGAGATTTATTTGATACAACAAACCACACAATGCAGGTATTACTCAAACTGTTCGAGTGTGCTCTGGCCCCCACAAAAATAGTGATTTGGTATTACAGTTAAGAATTTTACTGTCTCTGAATGGAAGTTACTTCAGTTTTTCAGTTGCCGCCTGCGAACCTGTGAGTTCTGGTTCCGCATGGCAGAAGGTCCGCCACTTGTTTATGACGCTTGGTACTGAGGAGATCCTTATAAGTTACCTTAGGAATGCAAGGAAATCCGATCACTTTAGCACTTTAGGTTTCAGGTGCGATAGCATCCAGCACCAAATAAATATACTTCAGCATGTCACCACTTTCTATAGTTGCACCTTAGGAAAGGACTCCAATCAAGGGACATTTTGGAATTTTTAAAATGCTTTTACAAATGTGCATATAATTATGTTAAATCTCTTGCAAATTGTGCGTTATAATATTGTTGTAACATGTATTACTTTTTTCGTAAGAAACTCACCTTCTGTTCTAGATTATAACTGTTTTATTAACCAAACTATAAAGTATTGTTTTTTTAAAATGTATTTTTATTGAGAATTTATGAAGACAGAATCAACATTTCAAAACGCAGTGAAAAAAAGATCATACAGTACTGGACACATAAATACAGCAACATGTTCAAATTTCATCAGTTCAGAGCATGATTTTAAAGTGCAATGTGCATAGGTAAAACCAATCTAGCAGACTAGTATTAAGAAAATGTGATTCAGGTTGGATGTTGTCAGAGAACAGACTAGGATTCGAATACACTCCAGAATCTTTCATATTTCTTAAGAGCAATAAAGTATTGTGTGTGTGTGTGTGTATATATCAATTTCAAAAAGCTTTACTCGACAGGGAGTCCTAAAAGCACACGCAAATACAAACCGCTATCAAAATACACAATAAATAATACATAGACAATACACAGAATAAAACAGTATTGCATTCCATTTGGTTATTGTCGAATAAGAAAGGCTGGTTAAAATTCATATATGATACAGTTAAGATTAATTCATAAAATAAAGACAGCATTAATATCAATAAACATATTAAGTAGCTAGCAGCAGACAGCAATAAAGTACGTGTACGAATGATCCAGGCCCACCTTAAAAAATTGGCTATAGCGATATGGGGAGAGCAATCTGATCCTAGTATCCTTAGTGCTTCTATATGCCTCAAAGTGCCCAAGGAAGAGCAAACCGGTCTCAACCATTTGCGACGTGGGGCGACATATAGGGGGCATACAAAAAATAAATGGGCTATAGACTCTACCATGTCTAAACAATTATGACACCCATTTATAAGTATAAGCTTTAATTGGTAGGGTACCGACCCTAAATTGAAAATACAATTTTCGATCAGGGGGGCTATCAATTATGTCCCAGTATGCTTCACAGGACGACCAAGATTTATGATGTAAAAAACGGACAGTCCGGTTAGTATTCATACCGGACCGGTAGGATGACAATAGGACCATTTCCCAGTATTTTTCTTTCAATTGTTTTTTTGTAGGGAAAGTTGCTGTATCCGGTTCATCTCATAGTAGCCTTAAGTCCAGCTTTATCAAAAGAGACCTATGCTCTTTTAGCCACTGGATTTTATGAAAGCGATCTGCCAAAATCACATCCTTCAAACCCTGGACATAGTGTGTAAGTTCAGGGGTGGTGCAGATTTGCCTCCAGTACAAAAGTGGACATAGCCTGGCTATATCTACCACATTTTTTCTGCCTAGATCTAATAAGAGCGGGACCATAGGTGTGCTTTGGGGAACGCAAATTAGACTACGTAGGAATTTATTCTCAGTTTTTGCAAAATAACTCAAGTTATAAAATCCCCATAACTCTGCTCCGTAGAGGGCAGAGCTTATCATTTTGGTGTTATATCTCCAAAGCTGGAATAATTGGTTTAGTGAAAGAGGATTTATGTTTAGGGGATAAAATACCTACAAGCTGGTGGAATTTTAAGAAGGCCATATCGGTGTGGCTTTTCCATCCCAAGTTATTCTGGAGCAAAATACCTAGGTAGGTGAAAGCATCCACCTGTTCTAAGGGAGTGTCGTTCAGGAGGATTCTACCTTTGAAGGGTTTATGCTGATTCAGGAACATAAACTTAGTTTTTGTGGTATTAATCTCAAGCCCACGCAGATGGCAAAATTCCCCAAAGGCGTTGACAGCCTTCTGCAGGCCACTTGGGGTCCTGGAGACAATCAAAGTGTCGTCTGCAAACAAGAGGACAGGTACAGGAACCCCAGCTATAACAGGGGCATCAGTAGGGGATCTGGAAAGATGGTCCACTATTCCATTAATGTATAAGGAAAACAGGGTGGGGGCTAAAACACAGCCCTGCCAAACACCACGTTCGACAGGGAATGAATCGGTGACCTCACCCTGTGTCCCCATCTGTTCCTAGCAAAATTGCTCTCATGTAAGTGGACGAGGAGGGTCAATAACTCAGGGGCCATCCTCAATTCAGGAAGGACTCTCCAGAGTTTATAACGAGGGACCAAATCAAAAGTCGATTTCAAGTCGACAAATACTGAGTAAAGAGTCCCTTTAGACAAGACCACATTCCTCCAATAAATTGTAATGATGCGAAAGACTTGGTCTATGGAACTGGTGCAAGAGCCAAAGCCCGCTTGATATGGGGATAGTATATTATGTTCCTCTACCCACGACTGTATTTTATTTTGGACTAAACAACCCATACGTTTTTGTGCTGAATCTATTAGGCTGATGGGCCTGTAATTACCTGTAATTACTGGGGAGGGATTTCTCTCCCTTTTTAAAAACGGGGATTATTTCTGCTCCCTTCCACGAGAATGGAATGGGAGCACCCTTAGCCACTGAATTAGCTAACAAGGCAAAGTTGTGTTGTATATATGTATGTATGTATGTATGTATGTCTCCCAAAGTTGCACCAGCAAGATAAAGCCGCACACCAATCACAGGTAAAGGAACATCCTTTATTTTTCAATACAGGCAGCTTGTCATTCCGTTTGATTGTCCCCCAGCTTTACGCGTTTCAAGGATATCTTTCCTCTTCGTCAGAAGCCTTTGGTTTGGAACAGATTGTTTGCAAACATTTTCACATCTTCCGTTGCATATTTAACATGTTTAATTATTTCGCATCAGGTGTGCCTTGAATGTTTTTTTTCTTCTCTCGTGTTGCAAACTGGTAGATGTGTTTTTTTCTGCAACTATTACGCCCTGCAGTGGGCCCGATCAAAACCAATGTTTACAGGGACTATTTACAACCCACATTGGGCTCCCGAATGAAACTCTGCCTACTAAATTCAAAATACCTGCAGTGCCATAGCGCAAAGGGAAGATTCCCCCTGCATGGTCCCTTTGTAGTTTGAGAAGGGGGGTGCGTCGCTTTCAGGGCCTGGAACACGCCGTGTATAAATGACTCCCAAAGTTGCACCAGCAAGATAAAGCCGCACACCAATCACAGGTAAAGGAACATCCTATATTTTTCAATAGTAGGCAGCTTGTCATTCCGTTTGATTGTCCCCCAGCTTTACGCGTTTCAAGGATATCTTTCCTCTTCGTCAGAAGCCTTTGGTTTGGAACAGATTGGTTGCAAGCATTTTCACATCTTCTGTTGCATATTTAGCACGTTTAATTAATTTGCATCAGGTGTGCCTTTAATGTTTTTTATTCTTCTCTTGTGTTGCAAACTGGTAGATTTGGTTTTTTCTGCAACTATTACGCCCTCCAGTGGGCCCGATCAAAACAAATGTTTACAGGGACTATTTACAACCCACATTGGGCTCCCGAATGAAACTCTGCCTGCTATATTCAAAATACCTGCTATGCCATAGCGCAAAGGGAAGGTTCCCCCTGCATGGTCCCTTTGTAGTTTGAGAAGGGGTGTGCGTCGCTTTCACGGCCTGGAACACGCCGTGTATAAATGACTCCCAAAGTTGCACCAGCAAGATAAAGCCGCACACCAATCACAGGTAAAGGAACATCCTTTATTTTTCAATAGCAGGCAGCTTGTCATTCAGTTTGATTGTCCCCCACGCAGATGGCAAAATTCCCCAAAGGCGTTGACCGCTTTCTGCAGGCCACTCTGGGTCCTGGAGACAATCAAAGTGTCGCCCGCAAACAAGAGGACAGGTACACGAACCCCAGCTATAACAGGGGCATCAGTAGGGGAACTGGAAAGATGGTCCACTATTCCATTAATGTATAAGGAAAACAGGGTGGGGGCCAAAACACAGCCCTGCCGAACACCACGTTCGACAGGGAATGAATTGTGACCTCACCCTGTGTCCCCCATCTGATCCTAGCAAAATTGCTCTCATGTAAGTGGACGAGGAGGGTCAATAACTCAGGGGCCATCCCCAATTCAGCAAGCACTCTCCAGAGTTTATAACGAGGGACCAAATCGAAAGTCGATTTCAAGTCGACAAATCATGCGTAAAGAGTCCCTTTAGAAAAGACCCCATTCCTCCAATAAATTGTAATGAAGCGAAAGACTTGGTCTATGGAACTAGTGCAAGAGCGAAAGACCGCTTGATATGGGGATAATATATTATGTTCCTCTACCCACGACTGTATTTTATTTTGGACTAAACGACCCATACGTTTTTGTGCTGAATCTATTAGGCTGATGGGCCTTTAGTTACTGGGGAGGGATTTGTCTCCCTTTTTAAAAACAGGGATTATTTCTGCTCCCTTCCACGAGAATGGAATGGGAGCACCCTTAGCCACTGAATTAGCTAACAAGGCAAAGTTGTGTGTGTATATATGTATGTATGTATGTATGTATGTAGGCACGGAGTCCACTACTCAGGGTCTGGTAGTGAACGATATTCCTCTGATGCAGGACCTAGCAGTTTTGCGAGCTGAAGCTCCGAGCACTCAGAACACGCAGGGGGAGGTGAATATTCAAACTGGTGGCCTCAGCAATCTCAAGCCACGATCCACCTTTACCCCTGTTACCCCATACGACAACATCGATATCTTTCAGGATGCAGTAGTCAAACAAATGAAGGCTTTACATGTGACAACGTTGAAATCAAACTATGGTAAACATCACGGCAACAGCGAGTACCAGAAACTGATCAGCAAAATGAAATCGGATGGAAATATCATTGTCAGGCAATCTGACAAGGGTGGCAACATCGTGCTCTGGCCCAGATCACTATATATGGAGGAAGCCTACCTCCAGCTCAATGACCCGAACTGCTACAGGCACTGTGACATCAATGCACTCAGGACAGCACAATCAGACTTCCACTCTCTCCTGATGGGATGGCGATCCAGCGGACTTATAAGCATGGATGAGTTAAAGTGTCTGAAGAATGATCATCCTGTAACCCCCGTGCTGTACCTGAATCCTAAGGTGCACAAGGATGCGATCAAGCCGCCAGGTAGACCCATCATATCGGCGTGCGGGGGTTTGTTGGAAAAAGCCACCAACTACATTGACTTGTTCCTCCAAGAGCATGTATTGGCACTTGACTCATATATTCAAGATTCAAGTGACTTGATGAGGAAATTAGATGAGTTTGAGTGGAACAATGATTTTTGGCTTATTACCCTAGATGTGTCATCTTTATACACAAGTATAGTGCATGCAGATGGGTTAAGGGCTGTTGTGTTCTTTTTGGGCAGGCGACCCATAGAATTAGTCGAGCATAACAAAATGTTGATGACTATGATTAGTTTCTGTTTAAACCACAATTACTTCATGTTCCTGAATCGTTACTACCAGCAAGTCAGGGGTGTTGCCATGGGGGCCTGTTTCTCTCCCAGTTACGCCTGCCTCCACATGGGGTACTGGGAGAGACAGGTCCTCAATGGTACTCACCACGATATCTGTACCTGTCATATCATCCGATGGTACAGATACATCGATGATATCCTGATGATATGGCATGGAACTTATGAAGAGGCTGTTAGTTTCATTGATGTTTTGAATTCTAATTCATTCAACTTGTCGTTTACATCCCACATCAGTCAGGAGGTAGCACATTTTCTTGATGTTACATTGGAGGTTTGTCAAGGTAGGCTAGAAACTAAACTTTACAGAAAGCCTACAGCTGGCAATACTATCTTGCACGCGGGAAGTCATCACCCCCCACATTTGATTCGGAGCATCCCCTACGGAGAGATGCTCAGAATTCGTAGGGTGTGTAGCACGGACTCCCACTGTATAGCTGCACAAGCAGCCAGTAAACAAAGGTTCCTAGCCAGGGGCTATAGTGAGAATCTGATCAATACAGCTATCAGAAAAGCCAATGCCCTGTCTCGTAAAGAGGCACTGATCCACAAGAAATCACAGAAAAACATCACTGCCAGCACTGAACAACCTGTTAGACTCATTTGGACCTACAGTTGTCAGCACGGGGCGCTCAGGAAAATCATTAACCAATACTGGAATCTGATTAAATTGGATCCAGTTATTGGTGAACACATGCCTAATAGACCAGCAATCACCTACAGGAAGGCGTTCTCATTACAAGACGCACTAGTTAAATCCAGTCCTGAGGTAATACCCCCCAAAAATTGGCTGGCAGCCAGTCGAGGGTTTAGGAAGTGTTCCAGCTGTAAAGCTTGCTCTCAGGGGCTCAATAGGACCGAGTTCTTGACAGGATTTTCTACGGTGCCTCGTAAGATCAATAAGCAACTCACGTGCAAGTCGGAGTATGTGGTGTGTGTGCTGGAGTGCCCCTGTGGCCTGCAATACATTGGTAGTACCAAATTGCAGGTCCACAAAAGGGTGCTCCAGCATATCAGGGCAATCAACACAAATGACGCCACTTACCCTGTCGCACGACACTTTAAGGAGTTCCACGATAACAACAGTGGTCTCCTTAAGTACTATGCTATTGACGCAGTGGGCCCATTGAGGAGAGGTGGTAACCGGGATGGGATCTTAAGGGCACTTGAGACCAGATACATCCTGGAAATGGACAGCAAAAGTCTGAACGGCTTAAATTCCACGGAGGACTTTTACACCTGTTTGTAAGGACTCTAACATCTAAATGCCTCCCAACACACCTCTGCCACCCTCACAAAATCAATGTTGGCTAGAAATGCATATACAGGTATAACCATCAATGGTGTTGAAAATTGATTAGATATGACTATACAAGATATGAGACACTAGGTCATACTATCAATTGTGAAAAAAGTGGTTGACATATATCCTCAGTTTAGTTGTGTAACTAAATACATTTGGAGTACTTCAGAAAATTTTGGTTTTAATTTCACTTGTCTATTTTAGCACTTTCAGCGTTGATGTCATGGTTTAAATTTTTCTGCAAAACATTTAATAGTGGGCTATGCAGGGGATTGTATAAAATACATACATGCTTGTGCCTTTCTTATCCGATTTTTACACTACTACAGGACATATTAATTAGTTAGGTGGTAGTAGTTCGGAGTATTTATACTGTACATAGGTGTATATATATGAAATTGTGTGTATATATTTTATAAATGCGGGGTCTTATGGTATACTGTGCATTAGTATTTATTGCATTTAAGGCATTTATGCCGGCAGTTTGTAAATATTAGCTCTCAAATCATCCGATTTGTAGGAGGGTGTTCTTTTGCACATTTTGTAAATATATGAAATCTTTCATTTTGTGAATACTTCATATGCCCCCATGTAAGTAAATATAACCTTTTCGAATTATCGGATATTATAAATGTATTTAAACAGTTATTTAAACGAAAGGCATGCCTGTAAACATAGCTAGTTCTTTCCCCCGTTTTTGCAATTGTAAGTGAATGTCTAATAATCATGGTTAAACACTCCCACTGATTAAACTGCAACCAATTGAATGTTCCCGCTGTTAGTGCATGTGCACTTTAAATTTCACGCAACTCTCTCAGTGCGTCATGTGACCAAGGCCTCTGTGCAGGCCGAAACGTTATGCTGGCGTGGTGTGCTGAGGAATAAAAAACTCACCTGCACTCTGGGTCTTCCGTGTTCTTCCTGTCTGCTGGCCGAGGATTGAAGGTCTGTTGCAGTAAGGGTGCAAGTGCGGAAATACATATATATATATATATATATATATATATATATATATATATGTATATATGCCGTCTGCTCTTTGAAGACGGTAGCTGAAAGGGCATTTGTATGACTCGTGAAGAAGAATTCTAGGTGCCCCTATTTCAGCAGTGAGACCGATTGTCGGGCATCCCTTTCATAGTGACAGTGGTGCAGTGTAAAGCTTATGGCCATTTGTACTACTGCGTTATAGCACTGTAACATTTATCTAAATAAATCCACAATAAGAGCCCGTAAGATCGCTCAGTGAGCCAAATGTCGGATGAAAAAATATTTTGGCAACCTTCTGGGATACGGTTTAAAACAGGCCTTCAGGTTTTTTATGTCACTACAAATGCACTTTTTGAGCTGGGTTCTGATTAGTAATGCGCCTACAACAATGCGTCTATTCCCACACTATTCAGTAACACCTCATGCTTAAAAGCTGTGTTGCACCATGTTTGACACACGTTTCCAAACCTCACGCCTGTCAGTCAACAGATCTGGTATAGGTATTGCACATGCAGCACTCTGCTTATTGGTGCACCTTGAAAAGGGCGTCAAGGATCCTGAGGCATATCTGAGCGCTATGCAACCCTATCGGGGTATGAAGCATAATATAAATGATACAATATAATACAGGGATACGCACTCGGGTACAGTTAGAAATGTGGTGCACACTTAATAGATGGGTAATATTAAAACAAATGCATTAGTCAAAACACAAATTCTAGGAATAGTTTACAAATTAAATCCGATTTTGCTGTAGTGATTGCCATATTTAACATGCACTTAATTTGCCATGTTTTATAAACAGCATAGCAAGCGTTTATCCAGCCAAGACCAACTTGTGCATGCTTCTTAGCCCGGCAGATGTAATTTTTAATTTTTTACTTGTCAAATGCAAATCACAACATGTAAGCAGGATATACAAACTAAGCTCCTGTGGCTCCAAATGGAGCGAGGTGTGCTCCAGTGATTCCTTCTAAAATGTATTAACGAGCACATCTCTAGAATTAGCAAACTTCCCTGCTGGAGGTAGGAGAATTAAAACTACGCATAATATTTTATTATCTGAAAAATTCTTTAGATTAAAAAATGTGAATAATTTGTTATTTGTCACATTAATGTGTTTGGTTCCATCTGCCTCACCTAGTTCATCTGCACCAACATTCATAATATCAGCAACCGCAGATTGAAACAGAATTTCCACAGATGGTTTGTCAGCACGACTTGTCCTCCGTTTTACTAAATAGTCATCATCATCAAGAAAACTTTATTTCGGCAAGGTCTGCCATAAAAGTACAATAGTATAGCATTTTTATACTCCTTGTCATAAAAACACATAATAAAATCTAGCAAAAGTAAAAAAGGGAATGTTAAAAGGAACAGCAGTAGCAAGTAATCAATGAAAGCAAGATAAGCCCAAAGGTAAAATGGTTGTTGAAGGGAAGAGGGACACTCCCTAACGAGGGAGTGCCTCATATAGAGCATATACAAGTATCACATTTAGGGATAACATTAGTGGCGTATTACATAACGTCAGCCTATAGCACATACTGTTTAAAAATATAAATAAGCAAATGTGAGAGATAAAAAGAAATAAGCTTCAATTAATAGCATTTAAAATCAGGGAAATTGTACTTTGAATAGAACGACAACAGCTATGAACAGTGTTCTAACTACTGACCAGGCATCTTTGTCTGTTCCACATTGCAAATAAAAAATTAGCAACTGCCGCAACAAAAATTGGATAAGTATCATGTTTAAATATCCTATAGACCTCTCTATAATTTCTAATACCCAGATTCCTACAGAGCTGAAGAACCCATTTAGATCTAGCAGCACTGCATAGGGGCAAAAAAAATCACATGAATCTCTGTTTGTTCCACATTCCTGCACCCTGGGCATAACCACTTTTTTGCACCCACCCGGTTATTGGTAAATGCATATAGGGGGAGAGTCCCGTTCCTAAATTGGAGATACAGTTTCTTCGCTAAAAGAGGTTGAATAAAATCTAACACGGGCTCAAAACTATAGTGCTGCTTTATGTCTAAAAACCTGTAGGTAAGACTGAATGAGTCTACTGTCTGGAACATACTTGCCAGTCTCTGTTCTTTCAAGGCCAATGTTTAAGATTGTTTAGATATTGTGGGACAAGACTCTTCAGGTGTAGCCCACATGTTATTTCTCCGTAATTTGCAAAGTTTGTTACGAATAAAAGACAGACAGGGAATCTTCCCCGCCCCCTGGATAGACAAGACTGATTTAAGCTCCTCTCTATAGTGTTCCAACTCTGTGGTGCTCCATAGCCTACGCCAATATAAAAGCGGGCGAAAAGCTATCAAGTCGGCTATAGGAGCAATGCCCATGTCCATCCTGAGAGGAGTTAGAGGGATGCTTTGCGGGAGGCCCAGGAGTTGCCTTAAAACATTATTTTTAGTTGCTGTCAGAACATTACTAGGACGGTGGCCCCAAAGTTTGGCACCATACAACGTTGCTCCCCTTGCCTGGACCTTATATATTTCTGCAGGGGGGACAATAACTTTGGCACAGTTCCTATGCACTTTTAAAATCCCCCCACTTGCCTGGATGAGTTTTAGATTTACCTTGTTAATCTGTGGGCCACATTCCATTTTCTCATTGATAGTAATGCCCAGGTTGTCAAAAACCGGGACCTTCTCTAAGGACTTGGAATCCAATTTTGGGTGCGGGCAGTTGGTTGAATCAACGTTAAACACCATGTACTTATTTTTTTTATGTTTACCTCTAGATTTCTTTTTTTGCAAAACAAGCTAAATTCCACAAGGACATGCTGCATCCCCATGGGTGTTTTTTCGATAGCAGTAGCGTGTCATCCGCGAACATTAGTGCAGGTATTTTGCATTTAGCAAGTTTTGGGCAATCTATATCCCTAACAGCCAAGAGGTCCCTGATTAATCTGTTGAGAAAGAGGGAGAAAAGGGTTGGGGCGAGCACACAGCCCTGTCTCACTCCTTTCTCAACGGGAAAAGGAGCAGATCGTTTCCCGCCATTCCCAAATCTAATTCTGGCAAAAGTGCCATCATGGAGGCGCTTAAGCTGTTGGCAAAGATAAACTGGTGCACCCATCTCATGCAAAAGGCCACATAACTGGTCTCGATTCACCATATCAAACGCGGATTTAGGGAACGTTAGGTAGAGGGAACCATCTTCCAGTATTATGGTCTTCCAGTGGATTAGCTGTAATCTAAACAGCTGATCGACAGTAGATGTCTTCGATCTAAATACAGCCTGAAGGGGAGTTAAATTATTATATTGGTCCATCCAGGTCTGCAACCTCCCCAATAGGACACAAGCAAAAATCTTTTGTGTTACATCGATTAGGCTGATAGGCCTGTAATTTGCCGGTTCTAGTAGGGAGCTCTTTTTAAAGATAGGGATGATCTCCGCACCCGCCCAAGTTGGGGTGGGGGGTGGTTCAAGCTATGTAGTAATGCGTTGAAAAAGCACTGTAAGTATGGAGCCCAGACTACCTGTTCAAATCTAAACAAATCCCTTGGGACCCGATCCAATCCGGGAGCCTTATTTGGTAAGAATTTGGTCAGAGCCACTGACACCTCGGCTAGGGAACAGGGGGGTATCTTGGTAAGAGTAACATGAATGGGATCTATACAGTCCATGCCAGGCAGACCCAACTCACTAGCCCCTAATTGGGACTTTGAATATAAAGATTTAAAATGGCTTCGCCATACCTCCTCCCCAAGGTTTGACTCAATTGCGGACCTGCCCTCTGGTTTTCCTGTTTTCACAAGATTCCAGAATCGTCTTGGATCTTTTTCCTCTAAAGCTTTTTCAATGGCCTGCCATCTGTCAATTTTCCATTTAGTCTTAGCGAGTAAAATAATTTTTTTTAAATGTGCCCTAGCTTCCTTGATGCCCGCATTGTCACCCTCCCTTAGTTTAATCAAGAGAGTGCTCTTTGCATATCTGCATACCCTATTATACCAAGGGTTTTTACTTCTATATTCATTTCTTTTGGGGGTTGAGGGATTAGAGAAAAAGTCTGCCAGAGTTTCAACCAAATCCAGATGATTTTTCCCCAACACCTCTATATAATCGGTATCATCGCTAGTATCCATAGTGAATCTTGCCTTTTCCAAAAAGGGGATGATGGATTTGTATAGGGAAGTCACTACCTCTGGTGATCGTGAAAATGTTCCCCAGCAAATTCCTTTACCACCATTCGTTACTACTAAATCAAGGGGGGGGCAGATTAGTTGAGGCCCGGCCAGCTGTCACTTGGGACCAGTCAAGGTTACAACCAGCGGGTTATGGTCGCTTTCAACGGGGGACTGGACCGAAAAGTGCACAATCCTGTGCCAAAGATCCACACTTACTAAAATATATTGTATTGTTGTTGCCTGACCATTCCTTTCAAAGGTATTCTTCCCTGGTTTGTCATCGATTAAACGTCCATTGCAGGCCCTCAATGAGTGTCCAAGGGTAAATGAAGTCAGCTGTAGGACCAGAGGGGTCCAGCCCCTGATTGGATAGTGGTTGCACTTTGGGATTCCCCAGGTTGAGTCCTCATCACTCGTGATAGGGTGTGGTACACCAATTAAAGGTTCGTAATGGAAATTAAAATCCCCACCAATGATATAATGGACATGCTCGGGCAGCGTGGAAATAAAGGTAGCCAGGCAATCTAACGTCTGGGATGTCTGTCCATGCCTCACAGGAATAAACATTAATGATGGCCACCTTTGGGAATTTACTAGAAAATATCTGGGGAATAGGTTTCAATCCCCTTAACTGCACAACCCCAGAGTACACCAACCCATATACGCAAACCTCCTGATGGTCTTCCCATGGGCCCTTGAGCTGCCGCTTTACAATATGTAGCAAACCCTTCTCTATGAAGGGGTTTCAAGGACCATGTCTCCTGGAATAGGCAGATCTCGTGATTATTGATAAATTGAACCCAATCCAAATGGTCCATTTTGGCACTTAATCCAGCTATATTCCAAGACATCATCTTTAGGCCCTTTTGATATTACTGCCTTAGTGTTCTCTATTGCTAAAAATGGCCTCCCCCCCATTCAGGGCTCCAACACAGGTGCGCTTCCCCCCCGGTCATCAGATATTTCAACATTGAGTTCAGTGAGGTGTGATACTGCCCCTAAGGCGTTCTCTAGTGCTGCAATAGCGGTACTCATCGGCAGTAGATAATTAGGGCAAATTACACCCTCTGCACTTTGGACTTCCCTGACATTATATGAAACTATTGGAACCCCCCGTTCAGAAATAGGGGGGACTGCCCCCACTCAGGAGAACTTAGTACTATCCATAAATTCTTTTGTGACGTCTGGTATTCCCGTTGGAGATTCCATTCTCGCTAGTTACATGCATCTGGTTAGTTCACAATCATCGGCCTGGGCCCGCTAGGACTAATTAAAAAACCTTGCTGTGGACCCTTAGGGATTAGATGTTGGCTACTGTGATTCAGTCAGTCCACCTGGTCTAGAACACTAAATCTGTTACTGACGGGTAAGGTGGCTGATGACAAAGAATTGTAATTACAGAGCCTGTAGTTTACATGATCGACCTAAGGCCTAATCTCCCAAATTTCCCAGGAATTACCTCTTCTCTCAGACAAATAATTAGGGGAGTAGGGAGAATAGAAGTAGGTTAAGGGGAAGGACTGTATCCCCCTTGCCTCCCGCATCTGATGCCAGTCACAAATATGCTCTACTGCCCGCCTGTCTCTAAAATTAATCAAGATACAGTCACCCTCAATACATTTCTTTCTTGGTCCCACCCACCCAACTCTGCGGACAAATACAATTTCACTATAGACATGAGGAGGAAGTGGCCTGTTCACATTTAGCCAATGAGTACACTTATTTTTTAGTTCGGTATATGACTCCTCTTTGCCCTGCTCAGCTTGGGTACGCCAGCCAAAATAACAACGTAAGGAATTGATGCAGGTGGTAAATCAATGCAAGGCAGGTTGGAATTCCTTTCGCCCTGGCCAAGTGAACACGTACGGTAATCAGCTGCTTTGTCTTGACCCCTGGTACTAGGCGCCAAACCACCTCCTAATTGGCATGGCCCTAAGCCCTCATACACAATAAGATCTCTCCCGCCATGTGACACATTGCCTTGACTCAAGGGAGACCCAACCATTTCATTCCCACTAATAGACATTGATGGCAAATTAGAGGGGGGAGAGATAGATGATGGATTGGTAGGAACGGGGGCATTGCACATTATATTCGCAGCTGTTACAATATGACCCCCCCAATAACTTTTTACTATTATCGTCGTTAAGCACAAGAAGTGGATCTAAATGGGAAAGTTTGTCTTCTATAAGTGCAAGTCTTTCAATGATTGGTTTAAGAGATATGGTGAGTAGGGTACCCAGCTTGTCCCAGAAGTCCACGTCAAGTTGTAGGAAATGGCCACCAGCCATATCCGAATTACTGGCACCCAGTAGAGGGATAGATGGCATAGTCTCAAGTGATGGTGGCATTACTGGTATCTCCATAACATCAGGACTGTTGGCTTTCCGGGATTTTGCATTTTTTTCCTCTGTGGACCCCCACCCTGTTTTCTCTTTACTGCGGGATCTGGCTCTTGGGCAGAAGTGTGAAGAGAAGAACTGTGAACAGACTCGTTAAAACACGTGGGGATGTACTGCGGGCGGATTCTCTTAGTGTTGTGACATCAGACAGAGTGAGAGATGATGGTACTAAAGATTATGCAGTGCTTACTGGGGTCGTTGAGTGCCGCGATGGCAACATTTTGTCTCCTCCCATGGCCTGAGTGCCAACACCCACATCTTCAAGTTGTACAGGTGACCTAGCATGGATTATCCCTCAAAAAACGAGCGTTTGGAGTGAGTAGGGTCCAACGATAGGAGTCGCTCTGTCATGGCTATCTCATGGGCCAGTACTGATGTTGCTCTAATAATGAACTGGTCCAGTGTCCATGAGACAGACCCGCTATTAGTAGTAGTACTCCTCCCAATTCCACCTCCAGTAGCCATCTTATAGTTTGACTATCGAAACAAGTTGGACAGATTAATAAAAAGCCAGGTGAAACCTAATCCTGCTGGAATGCAAGTAAGAAGTAATTAAGGTAGATTAACCTCGATAAACCATTAAAGTTAGAGGCGTGGTCCGGCCCGTCCTCTTACGTACTTGAACGGGCTCAAACGGGCCCGCCCTTGGCCTGGGCGAGCCTTTTCCGCCCTGCGGTTGTTTTAAGCGCCTCCTGGCGCTTCATGAGGACGCTGCTGACGGGCACCACCGGGGGACTCTGGGAAATGGAGTCCCCTGCGCTTCCCCTGGTCACGGCAATGGCGGTGTAGTCTCCCTCGGACTGTTGGAACAAGAGGTCGGTCTTGCGGCGTATGGCAGGAAAGGCAACAGAAGACAGCAAAAGGGACCCGCGCTGCGGGAGCCCTGCAGTTGTTTTAAGCGCCTCCTGGCACTTCCTGAGGACGCTGCTGACGGGCGCCACCGGAGGACTCCAGGCAATGGAGTCCCTGACGCTTCCCCTGGTCACGGCAACGGCGGTGCAGTCCCCCTCGGACTGTTGGAGCAAGAGGTCGGTCTTACGGCGTGTGGCAGGAAAGGCAACCGAAGGCAGCAAAAGGGACCCCTAGTAAATAGTAGTTTTTTCTAGGAAAGAAATGTGTAAGTAAAACACAAGTATTTACTTTTGTTTATTTGTTTAACTGAACCAAAGTACCCAGTTAGGATTTTCCTGTTTCTCCGCATTATAGGTGGCTTCACCTAAAATAGTAAGTTGCCACGCACATTTTTTAAAATAACAAACTGTGTATAATAATAAAAAATCTCATTGATTTCAATATTTTTTGCATCTAAGAGTTATTCAAATGAATATTTCATATTTGCTGCAGAAAGTAATCCGTTCCTATAGAGATTTAAACCGCTTTAGACTGGTACTATGAAACAGAACGACTGGAACCAAAGCATATTTGTACATATACATACATACCTTTGTGTAGAGCATTATTAATAACCTGCGGTCCTAATACATGTTTTGAGTCTTTGTGTAAGCTATCCCAAAGCAGGCATGTTTCTAGCTACACATACCTGGGTATGGTGATGGGCTTAGTTTCATAGATGTTAGTCTTCAGTGGTATTAGGGTTCATAGTCCAGTCCACTTGCAGGCCATGGTGACTCATGTTAACTAGCATTTAACAAACTTTAAAGGTCTCGCAGCATTAAAGTTTGAGTTACTGGCATTGTAAATGACAATGCTTTGCATAAAAAAAAAATAATTTGCAATTGGTATATAAACATTGTTTGTGAATGGTTAGCTGTTGCTTATGCTAAGTTGGCAGTAATATAGAGTGCTAGTCTTGCTTGTTATAACCACTCACTCAAAGCTCAGACTTGTAGATACAAGCCTAAAATAAACCAGACCCCCATCAACTGTATGGCACTGAAGGTCTATGTATCTAAACGTCTTGTATTTCTCATTACACCTCTATATCCAGTCTAGCTCACTACCTTGATAGAGGCGTACCAGAAATCATGAAATACTAACATTGTTACTAAACCACAACAACTAGTGGCTACTGTCTTAATCACCTTCCCAAAGGTGTAATTCCACCCCCATAGAGAGCTTACTGTTAGTGGAAAGCAAAATAAAGTAGTAACATTGCCACCCAGCCTACCTGTCAGTCGTTGCCTCGAGACTGTTCTGAGTCTTGGGGGAGGCACCAAACCGAACAGGAGGCGCCTTTAAATGGATAGTGTGGGGGACTCTTATTGCTACCACCACTTGTTTACTATGCCGAATCGGAACAATCCTTACTTAGCATGGATCAAGGCCATGGAAATCCAAGAAGATAGGATGGTCTCTTCATGTTTGTACTCTTAGGTTACTCGAGCAACACTCAGTACTAGCCACCGCTCCGCGCCCGTATTTAGAACTACAAAGTGACGTCAGCAATATGGCGTCTGTAGTCTTTGTACAGAAGCAATGTGCGGCATGTGTATCTAGGAAAATTCAAAAGGGGAGACAACCTGAGCCAAAAAAGTCTCTGTCAGTCTAAACCGCACCTCCGCAAACAAGTGTAGGGATTTAAAATCCGAATGCTCCCCAGATGCGCCGCAATGTCCTGACGTGTGATGAATTACAAAATGACGTCAGAGCGTAGACGGTTGTAGTTCGCACTCAGGGACGGTTGTCAAACTGTACCGCAACATATTTAGACATGGAGATCAGTCTGGCATTTGTATTTTTGCTCTTCGGATTGGTTTTCCTAAAGGGACATCATCTTTGGCATTTCTTGGAATGGCGGTGTGATTCTCTGCCCGGTACCCGCGGACGCTGCACTCTCAGGGGCCAGGTACTGTACTCACCATGCACTTACTATTGAACTTGCACTTCGTACTGCAGCAGCAAGTTGCCTTGATGTAGCCCTTTCCCCTGTCAGAATCGCTTACTTGTACATGGCTTGACTGAGTTCACATGCGCTACGCACAGTATGGGTCTGCCTCACGCGCGAGGGTGCCTCAGCCTCTTAGTGGTGGTAAGTGAGTTAATAATTAGAGCGTAGGTTCTAGGTCTGACTGAAAACAAACCATATTTCCTAAAACTTCTAAACCGAAACCTTACGTGGGGCGGGACTTCCGCCTTCGGAAGCCCGCGCACGAGTCCACGGATGGCCAGAGAAGCAGTGCTGGTGACGCGGGGCTCCCATGCCCGAAGGAAAGCCCCGCGGAGTCTGCAGAAGTCCACAAAGCTGGTAAGTGGGGCTTAGTTGGAGGGGGAGGAGGGGCGAGCTTGTGTGTGTATGTGTGCGGCGGCGTGTGTGCGGCGGCGGGGGGGGTCTCTGTATGTGTGTGTGCGTGCGTGTGTGTAGGTGCGCTCGTGTGTGTGTCTCTGTTTGTGCGCATGCGTGCAGGGGGAGGTGTGGATGTGTGGCAGCTTTCCAGGAGAGGAGACAGGAGCTGGCCACAGCGAGCGCGTTCGCGTGCGTGTGGCCCGCTCAATCCCGAGTGCGCGGCCAGCTCCTGTCCCCTCTCCTGGAAAGAAGACTCCGTAACAATCGGTCTCTGGCGAGACAGCGCTTCGCGCGGTTCAACGCCACGAGACCTAAAAATGAGCCATACTGTGGTAGTGAAGTGGAGCATTGTGGGATAGCACAGAAGGCTTTTCAGCATGACAAGATTGGTAACTTGGAAGTGCTGTTCCAAACTGCTTGTGCAGAAGCACTTCATTGATTTTAGGAGTGGTAAACCTGGGGGAAATATCACTGCTGTCAATTCTGAGTGGCCGATGTTCCCTCACCTTGCACTATCGGATACAGGGACATTAGACTCGGGTTTATGTGGTGTGAAAATACACCCAGTAAAAACACCAGTGTTGTGGGTTGGCAGTGAGAAGAGGCTAAGGCCAGTCACACCTCACCTTCAACCTGAGCAGCGGATGAGAGAAAGCAATGCTTCCCTAATCGCAAATTAACATGCCATGTTTCCCCAACCTTTCCAAAACGTGTCCCCCACAAAACTCCCTGCTGTGGACCCCCACTTCCATTCATACATGCTCGGAGCAGGTAGAAGATGGGAGCATTAAACTCCTTGTAATCGGGCCATATCTCTGTAAAATAAATGACCCAGTAATTCTGGGCTTAATAGGACATCCCATATTCTAGGGAGTTTAACCTGTAATTGTCGTTAACTCATGGGGATATACCCACGGAAATCATTAACTCAGGCCTCAGTATCTCTAGGTGAAGTTAATTATGACCTGGTAATGAAGCCCTACAAAGGAATGGTTTAATATGTGCCATTTGTTGTTGTTTCCAGCAGTGTCTTAGTGGTCCGTTGTTAAGATCAAAGCAAACTCCAATGATAATCTGGGTACAAATGAGCAGGCTAATAGAAGTGCTGCTGAATGGTGGAAAGATGTTACGGGCAGGATGGGGTTGTAATATAAAGGGAGTATGCCCATGGCCGCAATACAGTTCTACTCTGATGGCCTTCGGAAGGGATGATATGTGTGAGGATTTTGACAGCATGCCATTCAAACAGAGTGTTGTGCAGTGGTGTGGGTGTTTGATGATCTGTCAAATTCGGATAGTTTATTGTGGGTTTGTAAAGAACTCTGATAAATATCTTTATAGATCAGTGAAGTCTAAAAATGTGCCCTAATCTGCCCACAATTTTTGTCATGGATCAACCATCATGATCTTCATGGCACTTCAAAAGACTTTTTTTCAAGTACAATTTATAAGTAACTTTATTTGACTCCTTGTTTTCTTATTCAAAAAACCCCACCTAGGATACCTATCGTTATAGGAAGATAGAGGGCATTCGTAACACCTGTATAATCAATCAATCAATCAAAGCATTTGTATAGCGCGCTACTCACCCGGAGGGTCTCAAGGCGCTTGGGGGAGGGGGGTCCTCTACTGCTCGAACAGCCAGGTCTTGAGTTGCTTCCTGAAGGAGAGGTGGTCCTGGGTCAGGTGGAGGTGGATGGGGAGGGAGTTCCACGTCTTGGCAGCCAGGTAGGAGAAGGATCTTCCTCCCGTTGTGGCTCTTCGGATGCGGGGAACGGCGACGAGGGCGTGGTTGGTCGATCGTAGCTGGCGGGTGGGAGTGTAGAAGGTCAGGCGGTCGTTGAGGTATCTGGGGCCCACGTCGTGGAGGGCCTTGTGTGCGTGGGTGAGGAGACGGAACGTGATTCTCTTGCTGACGGGGAGCCAGTGCAGGTCTCTCAGGTGTCCAGTGATGTGGCTGTTTCGGGGGATGTCCATGATGAATTGTGCTGGGCTTCCCCTGCCGATCTGAAAGGTTTGATGCAAGAGTGCGGGCCTACTGCGGATACCAGACACAAGTCCCAGTTTCGTATTAACTGCTGAATCACAAGCAACATCGGTTTGCCCTCTACCTGCTTTGGACATATTGGACAAAGCAAGGGTGAAACTGCAATGACAGAAGCATGTAAAGCTAGTAAAGATAGAATGGCATCCTCAAGTTTGCTGTCCATTTGTTAGGCACCCGAAAAACGTTCTATAGTAGATTGTCCATCTGTAGATCGAACCCCTTTGGGTGACTTGATATGTTCATTTGCCTCTTTGAGAAGAGTGAAAAAAGAACACTCTCTTTGTTCGACAAAGGCAGAAAGTATGTGGAACAAAGGAGGGCCGCAGGAGCTCATATTCTTTTTAATCAATACCCTTTGCTGCTTCCATTTATACACATGATCTTGCCGGAGATTATCACTACACAGCCTTAGTAACCCACTCTGTCAACCGGAAGATGGGTCTTTGGATGAGTGAGATGCAACTGAGAGAGCGCAATTTGAATATAAAGTACATCGTAGCCATATTTAGACGTATATGTTATAAACGTAGGAATGAAACGCATATCGTAATGTAAAGTTGACGATAATAGCATAAAGGCCAACTAACGTGATAACATGGTATAGGAAATGTAAATATATTCACGTGTTAAACATGCATTAGATTTAGAAGGCCCGTATACATGATGGGTAAACATAGAAATGTGTAGAAGTGTTTACGAAATGTAGAACGTGCACAGTAGAATTCGTGTACGTGTGTAACTTTAAATGGAGAACCGGCGTGAGAAATGTAACGTGGATAAATGTATAGAGAACTTACATAACGATGTAACCAAGGAGAATGCATAAGTTATACTCTACGCAGTCGTATTCTATGTATTATATATTCTATGTAAAATGTATTCAAGTATAACTAAGACTTTTTGCTAAAGTACGAATATATAAATGTATGCCAAAGGTTATACTGTGTAGAGGGTTTTGTAGGAATGCTGGAAGAGTTTAGGTCATTTGTGATTGTAACCTGACTGACCAAGAGTTCGAAGGAACATAGTCAAATGTATGTAATTTAGAGGGCTTGTAAAAGTCGTAAATAGTTTGATGTGGACGTGAGAGCCAAGAAGTCTAGTACTTGTTAGATTTAAGGTGACAATGCCGGACGGAGCTTATTGCTCGTACGTGAGGAGAGAGACTTTTGAATGTGAACTATGTTTTAACAAGATCATTCACAGGACCTAGCAGGGTCAAGTTAAGCGACATAGAGCGAAAGTTTTGTTTAAGGTCACTTGACTTTTGCGTGAAAGGAGTCAGTAAAAGTCGCCAACGGGATGATGAAGATGACATCTAAGGAGAAGGGTCAACTTAACGAACGACGCAAGGAGTGGACCAATGGAAGAAGCAGGAAGTTGACATCATCGGGGAAAGTCCGTGGTGGGCGTCAAGGGGCGTTACACCCACACTGTGATTGTGTATTTTAGGGACAGCACCCCGGGGAGGAGGTAGCAATTGGCAATCGGAGATTAGGGACGGTGAGGCGAATTGCTCAGAGCGAAGACAAGGGTAGATGCCTTGAGCAGATGCGCTGAGAGATCAGAGCGCAAGGGAGCAGTAGGCCGAGGACCCTTAGAGAGAGTGGATGGGTAGGCAGATAGGGTACTGCTTCTGAAACTTAAGATTCCTTTAGAGGCTAAGAGAGTTTGAACTTCTTTGGAAGTCAAACTGCTGACACTTTTTAGGGAAGAAACTTGCGGAGTAGGGATGTCACATAGCATAGAGTAGGGACAGTTTTAACTTGATTATTTTATCTTACTGCAGATGACGCAGAAGGAACCACTTCACATCGAAGCTTAAGTTGCTGATATTGTAACTGATTTTGTATTTTGTATACTTTGAGGTTTTATCCTGAGTGGATTGTATTGCATTCAAATTTACTTCATATAAAACTTTTAAACTTTATCAGTTGTAAGTGGTTCTTCAGAGTGGCGTCAGTTAATGGGGTTTGTCTAACCTATACGGGGGCGGGGGTTGTCGTTTCCTCAATGACAGATACAACTCGATCCGAAATTGACGAATGAGATAAGTTATTAAATTGATCATAATCATAAATTGATATCAAAATCTCATTCCCCGCACAGACAAGGACAGAGTCCGCTTGCCCTTCTCTTCCAGTGGTGCGTAGGTGATAGTAATGGTCAACACAGCTCTATCAAGCTCGATCGTCAACACACCTGAGTCCTATCCAAAGTCTTCATTTACTCAGACTTCTGAAGAGAGACCCAGCCCTAAGTACCCAAGTCCGTGCACATTATTAAAGCACAAAAAGGAGAAAGTCACATTCTCAAGCAAGAATTCCGCGCTTAACACAACTCAAGTAAACCTTCACTGTTTTCATCTACTATGGACAGGAATTTTAAAAGCTCTCGGCAGCCGGACTTTTCTCATTCAGTCAACCTCACAAAGGAAAGAAAGTATTTCAAAGTGTTCAGCAATCACCACTGGCACAGGTTACATATCCTTCTCCTGAGACAACCATTTCAGTTCCCTACAATTCTGTGATTTCTGCCCAGCTGAGTTCCTTGTCAGTCATTTCTGGCCAGCTGAGTGGCAAAGCTTCTACCTAAGAAAAGCACAAGTCTTAAGAGAATAAACAGCTTAATTATAATATTAAATGATAGATGGATGTTTAATTTGGTAAGGGACATAGGCACAAAAGAGACACCATCACTAAACATGTCTTCAGTACTAGAAGATATGGTTCATAGGAGGCCTTGACTAACAAAAGACTGCCCTGGTTAAGAGACTGGCGAGGTCTAGTTATAAGCTGGACACTTGGCTTGAAAAATGAAGACTGCATATATCGAATAAGGAACAGAGAGGGAGATGTTATTATGATTAGCTTTGGAGACAGCGATTTTCCTGAATTTCCCTAGCATTTCTGAGCCCAATGCAAATTGTCTTCACCCCTGAAGTTAATCTTGGATGCATCTGGTTCCAAAATGGCAATTGTTGCAATCTAATTCACTTGAAGCGACTGTGAGAGTAACCACTTCGTACATCCCTCAGTTGCTCTCTTTTGAATTGAATTTGTTTTTCTTTGGAATTGAAATTTTACTTTTCTCTTTCATTTCTCTCTTTCTTGCATCCATCCGAGGACACACATTTATTTAGTTCCTTATTTTTAAGAGAGCCATTTATTATTTCATGTTTTCATATTTGTATGTGGTTTGTCAGAAGCTCCAAAGGTTTCTTGAACCGAAACAAGTTTAACCAAAATAAAACCAAAACCTCATCATAATCGAGGAATTCTTACAGAACTTGAGTTGCCAGTCTTTCTTCAGTACTTGTACAGTAGTTTCTAATAGAATTTCAGGTGTTGCATTTAACAATATGTAGTAGTTGCTGAGTAGAATTTATGTGGCTTTGGACACATTAGACATGATGCCGAAATGTGGACTTGATTTTTGACTTCAGTATGTTCCGTTTTTTTCTTGTTACCTATACACTGTGTTAACAAGCCCATGCAGGTCAAAAGGGTGTGATCAATTTACTCCAAATATTTAATGAGAGTGACAAAGCACAAATATTCTCCAGATACAATTTCTATAGATAAAGCCATCACATTCCACCTACTTTTGTCATCAAAATAGTTGTTTAAATATTTATGTCCTCAACTGTTTGAGTATCAACAAGCACATACCAAATGTTTTGTCAACTTAATTTGTTCTAAACACTATAATTTCAGATTTATGTCTACCGATTGCACATTAATACATTAATGCAATTTAGCATCCAGGATCCCACTACACCTTGACACAAGATTAGTCCTAAAATAAGATGTTATCAACATACATTAAAGCAGGGTGTGTGCTTCAGCTTTGGAGTAAACAAATGGTCTGCTAAATAAGAATTATAATAGTGGTGCAAGAACAGTACTGGAATAAAACATAGAAGTCACCACTTTACACTGTTGTATACCTCACTTGTTAAGTTGAACCTTGACCCAGGCTTTGGATTTAAATGTTTAGACTGTTGTTGGCACGTAATCGTTGGACCAGCTTCTGCCATAATAAGAAATGATATAATATTATGAGTCCAACGTTGGTAATCAATTAAAATACACTGCAGGACTGGAAGTGTTTTCCCTTCATAATCTTGGAGCTTAAAAAGCACATTACCAATGCATTAAGAGTGGTGCCAGACTTGGCACCAAACCAGTTTTGAAATGTGAAAATTAGTTTGAGAGTTGGTGTTCGGATAGAAAAATGTCTTGGGCATGGTAAACGGACATGCACCCCTACCTTGTGCTACTCACCTGCAAGTGAACCTACTATCCTTACTTTGTTTTTCCCCAACACCCACAAAATACTTCATGCATGCTGAGGCTTAGCCTGAAATGGTCCTGAGAGTCAGAGCATGACTCTGAGATTAAGTTGGAAGTGTCAAAGACGTACCCCTTGAGTGACTCAAAACTATCATCTTTGTGTCTTGGAAGTGTACGAGTGATGGTGGCAGCATACTGTTTCTGAATGTGCAATGCCTATTGGCTCATGTAAAGTTTTGCTCATATGCCATGTTCACAACCTACACTTATGTGTGAGTCCCGTGGACGAGCCTGATATTGGTTGTGAGTGTATGTATGGTATAGCCAGTGGGATCAAATTTGGAATTGTTCTGGTTATGTCATGGTGCAAGATGATGTTGATACAGCCTTCCCAGACTGTGGAAGTGCTTTGTGAGCATTTCTGAGCAAGTGCGTGTAGCCACAGACTCTGAAGTGTGGAGCCAAGAAGGTAGGTCTGCCCTTACAAATTCTACATGACCTATTTAGCAGAGAATTTCTGATTAGTCCATCCTGATCTCTGCCGTTTGTGTGATGGTAGAGGAATGAGTGTGAGTCAGCAGATTCAGTTTTTAAAAAGAGAGAAGTTTCTATGCTGGCTTTGGACCTTTGATCTGTCCTTGACTGGTCCATTCAGGAAGGCCAATGACAGGCAGGTGACAATCATGGTGTTTGTTACATGCACTCCTGCTTGGAGACCGCATCATCACTACCTGGTCTGAGAGCCATCCCCTTAAACAAATAATTGTTTGCACAGCAGAAAGAAGATGAAGTTATGAAAAGAATCACTCCAAACTGGTTCCTGAACTATAGACCGTGGATCCAGACCCTCTATCTGAAAGCTATATATAAAATTGGGACACTGTGTTTCCTACTTTGGTTCCAATGTCAAGCTACTTCACTTACCAAAGATGGGACTACTACACTCTTACTCAAGCTGTTTTGATCCAGGGCTGGGAAAGCTGATAGCCAGCCTTCCAGAGGCGAGTGAGCATCACTGGAAAGTTACACATCTGGCTTGATAAGCTATGGGTGCTCCGAGAACCTGAGAGCCTGTCTGTCTGCTGAGGGGGCGGAAGTGGAGCTCCTTGACCTGTAGAATCTGTCTGTAGAGGAGCAAAAGCCAAGCCACTAAGTCTGGTAGAGAAGTAGCCCGAAAGAAGCCGTTTTCCCAGAGAGTAGATCTGAAGCCGACCTGCATATACCAAAGAGTCTCCTGACCTCCCTGCCCAACTAAAGACCAAGCTTGTTAATGACTATTCACCCAGTCGCCCACTTCTGTGACTGCTACAGAGGTGTACTGGAGGACCTCTGCTGTGCCCAAGGACCTCACCCTTGTGCCTGAATAAAAAAGAAATATTATTCCACTGCAGGGGCTGGAGCCAAGTGTCCTGAGGACCTTTGCAGAGCTGGTGCATTCTTCATCAGCTGAAACATGAGGATTTGAGGTTGCTGATCATGAATTTTACTAAGCAGATATTTTTGTGGGACTTTGAGAGATAACTTCAGCCCGCATACTAAAGCTGCCTAGCGAAATCCTAGGAACTGACCTACAGTTCATGGATGTCAAGAAAGCTGCTCCACAGTTTCCATAGTTTGCACATTAGCTTAATTCAAGACTTTCTATTTCTGTGTGTGGTGAACATTGAGGTGTGCATCCCAGAAGTGTAACTTTGTATCTATGTATCATATTACCTTTTGATGGGATGAAAGGACTTTGTTCTTTAAAAAAAAATCTCCAACTCTCAATACCTCCCTTCGATGCCTTGGACTGCTCGCCCTCGTTACCCAGAAAGTCAAGTGCATTTGGGGCAGGCCCGGATTGGCCATAGCGGGCACCGAGCAATCCCCCGGTGCACTGCAAGGGTGGGGGCCCTTTTTGAGCCTCTGGGGGCCGATTTTGTTACAGGGCTGATTTTACTAAAACCGGCCCTAGCAAAGCGCTCGGCGGCACCTCCAACCCCTCAACATCTCCCCCCCCCCCACCCCCGAGTGGGGAGGGGGGGCCGGCCAAGCACTTTGCCAGGGTCGGTTTTGGTTCCCAGTCCGACCCTGATTTGGGGTGTTCGTGGCTCACTTTGCAACTCTACAGTTGGAAGGACCCCAGAACACCAGTGATTAATAGCCCTATCCGCCATGGCTGAGACCCAGTAATCCCAGCTTGCCTTCTGGCCTTCGAAACAGGTTCCGAGAGTCGCCAAAAACTAGCAGTGTTGTGCAAATTACTTTGAGGGAAAGCTTTGTTGTTGGATCTGAATTAGAAAGAATTGCCTATGCCTCACAGCTTAGTTAAAGTACACACAAGTTTAGGTACAAGTAAACCACAATTTATTAGTTTAATACTAATAGTGTGGCCCTGCCTACCCTCCTTCCCATTGGGCCCAGCCACCCCTGTTTTTTCTGATTGTTGTTGGATCTAGCATGGCCAAGAATCTATGAGAACTATGGCTCACTTTGTCCCATTTATGTACACTGGAACAAGCTGGGATTCTCTACCGAATTCATGGACTTGACAAATTTGCTTTCAGCAAATTGAAAAATGCCATCGCAACAAAACTGACCATAGCTTAATTACATATATATACAGGTTACTAACTACTAGTGCATTAGGAGGCTTTACATTGTGCAAACCACCAGCAAAATGCTGGTTAAAACTGTTGGATTTGCAGCAGGGGAGCACTTCCATACATATAGTGGAAATATTCCACCAACATTTTAATATTAATGTACACCTTGCTTTAGGGTGCTAAGTTAAAGTCGTACCCTGGCTTGTATGTTTCCAGAAGGGATTAAACTTCATTCCCTGCTCGACTTTTAACCCCAGTTCTCATTTAATAATGGTATTGAATTTCCATGTATTTTGGGCAAACAAGTGGTAAGTCTATTCTGTTTTCTTTTTAAGAGTTGTTTTCTCTGAAGCAGTTAGACGGGAACATGTTTTAGCTAGTCCATCTTGTACAATGCTTTGCCTGCCGGCTTGCATATAATAGCAGTTGCAGCTGGCTTGTACTAAGGGTGGTGAGGTCAGGTGGGGCGGGGAGGAGGGAGTTGAAGGCGCAACATTTTTTATAAAGTTTTTTAAAAATCACTTACCGCCGCAGCACGACATCCTCCTTCCTCGAGTTCCTTCTAGGAAGCTCCTGATGCAGGAAACTACTCTACCCAATCCTGGTGCTGCTTTCACAGCATGTAAGCAGTGCCAGGATTGGATCGAGCAGGCTCTCCCAGTGCTCCTGAGAGCACTGCAGGTCTGCGCTTTCTCAAACCCAGCTGACGAAGTCCGCCATGTTAGAGAACTTTAAAACGCTCATGTCTGGCCCGGCGCTGAAAAATAAAACAGTAATAAAAAAAGTTATTACCGTTTATGTTTCAGCTCTGGGGCTTGTGGGGCGACGTTCCTCTGCTCAAATGGAGGTGCTGCCACTGTATGATAGTCATAACAGAGGAGGAGTTACCACCATGCTTACTTTTGGTCCTTCTTGTTACAAAGTGCCTTGATCGAGTAAAGACCTACAAGAGATGTGCTCTCATGTTGTCCTTTTAAAAAGTTATGCCATAGTTTCCCATCGATGGAGTTCTTAGGTTATCAAGAAAAATATTAACCAGCTGTCATTACCTTTCAAAAAATGAATACTGCCTTCCCCACCAAATGCAGGGGGCCTGTATAATGTCGAGAGGATTAATTCCAGTAGCCGAACCCCAATAAAGACCTGTCATCTTTGGAGCCATCCTGAATAGAGAATACTTGATGTTAAAGTAAATGCTGCATCTCCATCGTTAGGGATGAGGGGGACTTAAGAGGACTATGAGTCCAAGAGTGCAAAGCTTAAGTCCTGTGTCCTGCACCAGAAAAGTAGTAGAATTACATCACTCTTTTCTTTTGAAGTCTTTTCCCATCTGTGTGTATGTTTGTCTTAAAGCATCTAAAAAAAACAATCCGTCACCCAGATCACACCATTGCCCTCCATCTCCGAGCCTTTAAATGTTGACTATTCTTGCATCTACAAGTCCCCTTTCATGAGAAAATCGCTTTTTGCACCAGGACCCTTTATCCCCAATTGAGAAGAACACCCAGTATAGCAAATTATACACAAAGAAACACATTTTCCTCGGCCCAAAGGTCCACGTTTCTGATTGTAAAAGCGATTTTCTGAAGATCTTTTCTCGTTTATTTTATGCTCTGCGAAATGTCTCTGCTTTTTGCATTTAATGCTTTAAAAGTGTCTTTTTAAGATTATTTAATTTTGCTGCTTGTTTGTGTTTTTCATTGATAGTTTTAAGAATTTTGATGTGGAAGACTCACGCAGGTGTGATGTGGACTGGCTTATGATTGGCCCATCCTCCAGGAGAGAAGAGTACAAAGTGTGTGGTCCATCCATCCCGCCTGCCTTCATCTCCGCGAGGGATCACACCTGGATTTTCTTTCATTCAGATGCATTAAGTTCAGGCCAATCTCAGGGATTTCGCTTATCATATATACGAGGTACTTAATAAAATCATGTTGCCTTCATTTTGTAGTGAAAAATGTGACAGTATATGACGTTGTTATTGCCTGAATTGCCAAGCATACTAGGGCTTACTATAGATAGGCTAAATGTTGTTTATAACTCTGTCGCATTTTGAAAAACTGTAGCGTTTGGCAGATGGCCTAGTTGATCATAAAGGTGATTGATATTCTGTCCACCATATTACAAGTGCAATACAGCATGTTTGTGACTGTTTATCCCATTCACCAACCTCTAAATCATGCCCTTAGGATGTCTTCCATTACATCATACAGCACTTCAAGAAGTGTAGACCTATAAGTGGAGTTGTCTTGCCATGATACTTCTGCAGACCTTCATGCTGCCTTTCTTGAAGCTATGACAGAGCACAGTTTAAATTGACTGCATCATTTTGAGTTATGATTGTTAAGAGGAATTTCTAAAATTATACTGTAATGCCATGTTGCGTAATTATTCCTTGTTCAAGCAAAATGATAGTGTGTGGAAAATGCGAACAACCCAAATGTATGCAGCTGTTTTTCGCTCCACTTCTGTTTTCTTTGCACAATTGTGTTAACACAGAATGCACCCTTACTTCTATAATGGACGCAAAAATGAATTTTACTCTGACATTTAGTGCCATTTTCACCAATTCCACATAACAAAGTTAGGGAGCAAAATTACCTCGCAAACCTGCCTCTGGTTAGCAAAATACCTTGTACAACACCTGCCCCTTTATTCAGCCCGCTCCCTCTCTATTCCAAACAAAATCCACCAAACAAGAATCCTGGCACCATCAGAGCTATAAAAAATATAAGAAGGAGCAGATGGAAGGCACAGTCAGCGACTACGGAAGGAACATACATATGTGTGGGCTGCACAGTCATAATAATGGGGGGCGGGGGGGGGGGGGGCGCATTCTCATTATTATTAATGATCTTTGAAAATGTGCGTCCTGGGGTATCTGTGTTTTCCATATCTTTTCTTCATTTTGTTCCTCACCCTTTTCGTAATCTATTACTCGTCTATTGCAAGTTATTTTTTCCTGAATTGCTACTCTGCTTACCTTTCTTTATTTTGTCATGATTTTTTATTAGTGTGTTAGTTTTTTTTCCAAAATCGCAATCCTCTTTCTCAAACTTTTCCAATAGAGCAAATGCAACTTAAATTGTTTTCTCTGTCAGTGCTTTCATACACTCATCTACTGTGCATTACTTCTAAAAGAAGAAACCTCGCTAATGATCCCACAGAAGCAGTCTGGCAATCCTGAAAAACAGAAGCCATAAGTGCAAGTCAAGCTCTTTCATTTCTTCTTTGTTTCCATAGCTCAATCTCGTTTGCTTTTTCGTTGCTCTCGTCCCAAAACTTTTTGTGTTCCTTTCTTGTTGTTTTTCTGTCTTATTTATTTATCTGTTAACTTCGATGTTGCCTCTGGCTTGCTCCTGGATTTGCCTTCGCTTGTGATCCACTTTTAGATAGCGCTCTTTTCCCATTTCTTTTGGTGCTGTTCTACCTGTGACCATTTTTGCTGTTAGTTGAACAAGATTTTTTTCCTGCTTTTTTTGTATGCTTTTTGCACATGGTGCTCTACCCAAGGACATCTGTTTTTTCTTGGTCCTCCTAAATATTTTTTCTTATACATATAAATAAGTAGCCCTTGGCACAACGATGCATTTTCCTGTTTCTCATTGTTTGTCTAACCATTTGTTTAGAATTTCTGCTGATGCATTATGCTCTTACTTTGCACCTTACTTTTGTTCTGTTGGTCTTTCATGTTAGTTTGAGCCTCCACTCTTGAGCTCCACCCCTGTGATAGGTTCACCTTAGTCTTTTCACTTTTTACTTGCTCACCTGTTTGTTCGTTTGCATACTGCTTCCCCTTTTTACATGTTTTTCTCACTTATGATCATGTCTGGCTGTATAGTCTCCGTTCTCCAGAAGTCAGTCTTTTCTGTCCCAACATCTTTTTAATTCTTTTAAAACACAGCGTTTATTACTTAAAAAAAAGGTCTTCAAGTGGTTCTGTCGGAGAGAACAATTGCTTAGTACGTACAGAAAATTGATAGAAATAGGTCTGTAGGGTCAGAGTCTAATACATTCTTTTAAAGACTTCGAGTCGAACACACATAAACAGAGCTAATAGTTTCAAAACATAATATTTAGTCATTCGTATATGGCTGTCACTTATTACTATCAACACATGAATAACACATAAATAGAGGTGATTGAGGTGAGCACAGTGATATGCGTGACACTGTGATATTATACGTAAAGTTTACAAGACATACAAATATATATACAAAAGTGGAAATCAATAAAGATCTGTCCTATAACGCTTTTTGACATATTTTCAACAACCCCTTTATAGTCCATATTTTTCTTTGGCCCGTGAAACCTGCTGGACATAAACTGAAGGAACCTTCGACGTTTCGACCCTGATGTATACATGAATGAAAGTGCATCAAAGCGGGTCTTCCTCAGGACTGAAAACAGCGGAGGACAGCCAAGGCCAAGGAATGATATGTGTTCACACACATCAAGAATGCATTAGTGGTGGATGGCCTGTGTCCAAAAAACATACATCAGGTCTCCCAACATTGAATCCTGTGATGGTTGTTTCATTAACCCCTTCGCTGCTGAGGACGAGCTCAGCTCGTCATCACCCACGGTGGTCGTGTGCGGATGACGAGCTGAGCTCGTCATCTAACGCGGCTTTTCGAAAAAAGCCGCACAGCGGAAAAATAACCGCCGCAGCGATGCGGTTAAAGGTATAAACCGCAAGGGCGGTGGTATAAGGCTTACCACACCAATAGTCAAAGCAATAGTCCACCTTCCAGGGTGGAATCTTGTCTGAAGTATCAGCGACAAGGCGAATATGATTAGCCACTCTCTGGTAGGGTCTTCCTTGTGAAAAGCAGAGTCTATGCAGATATACTTGGCCACTCTCAGGTAGGATCTTCCTTCTGAAAAGCACAATAAATGTTCAGCCTTCTCAGCGCGCAGCACTGCCCAAGAAAAATATGGACTATAAAAGAAGTTGTTGAAAATTTGTGAAAAGGCATTATAGGACAGATCTTTATTGATTTCCACTTTTGTATATATATTTGTATGCCTTGTACACTTTATGTAGTTCAAGTTCAGGAATTTGTATAACGCACTACTCACCCAGAGGGTCTCAAGGCGCTTGTGGGAGGGGGTGCATTATTTATCGAATAGCCAGGTTTTAAGTTCCTTTCTGAAGGAAATGTGGTTCTGTGTGCTCACCTCAATCACCTCTATTTATATGTTATTCATGTGTTGATAGTAATAAGTGACAGCTTTATACAAATTACTAAATATTCTGTTTTGAAACAATGAATAGCTGTGTTTATGTGTGTTCCACTTCAAGTCTATAAAAGAATATATTGGACTTCACCCCTAGAGACTAATTTTTGTAATTTTCTGTATGTATGTACTAAGAAATTGTTCTCCCCGACAGACCCACTTATAGACCTTTTTTTTTTTATTAATGCCCAGGTTCTGAGGGACACAGGCTCCAACGCTTTATTATTTTCATAAAACCTTTTTTCTGAAATTTCCAGTTTATTGCTTTGTTCATTATATTCCAGCCAAGAACAGGTGGTGCGCTGATTTATGTAAAATAGAACATATATTAAAACTGGTATATAAGAAAAATAAATTAAAAATTCCAAAGAATTGCCTGCTAAAATCATTTCAAGAAATACATTATACATTTGCTGAGTAGGGAAGAAAAATGTAAAGTAGCAACAGCATTGTCTGATGTGCAGTAGTCTCTATGAAGCAGACTAAGAGAAGGCCTCTGAGGCAGACTTCTGCACTGAATTAAATAACAAAAAAATGTAGTGAATTTTTGAACCGATGCACATCCTGATTGGGTGTGTCCAAAAATGTCGGTACCTTACACCTTATTCCATTTAAACAGTGCTCTCTATTGCACGTGCATTAACACTCTGAATTAGAACAAGCACTGGTGTCAGCCTCCCTGTGACAGTGTGCAGCCCTTTCTGTTTCATGCTTAATTTGTGAAATAATAAGTGCAAGGGCCCTGACCAGGAGGCCACAGCAGCTTGCATCATCCATCGTCCCTGTCAACACTGCCAAAACAACTACTAACCATCTTTCTCCTGCAAGTGCGACAGTTCAGGTTATTTCAGGTCTCCAAATCTAAAAGAATGGCTGCGGAGGCTGGTATTAGTTATATTTTATGTATATTGTATTCATACCGAACTGTTCTGCTCATCTCTAAATTAGATGAGCACCGCCACCATGTGGTCATAAGTGTGGTGTTGACAATTAAGTGCTGGTTTCGAGCACCGGAAACCATTTAAGTGCCGGTGCTGAGCACTGGATACCACCAGCTCAATTTGATGCAAGTTCACTGGCGCACAAAGTGAAGAAGGTATGCCCTCATTTGCATGGGGATGTGGTCAAAGGGAAATCCGGGCACGTTTTAGTCCAGGTCTTTGGGACATTATATTGTGATCAGCAGCAACTGTGATTTCTTGGATCACAAAGACTGCCCCAGTATCTTGTGGGGGGCTATTCGTCCGCTTTATCAGAGCTCTAGGTGAAACTAGAAATTGGAACATGCCTTCCAGCTCGCACAAGATATTTTTCTGGACCAGATTATGGGTGGAGAGCACATGGTCACGGATGTTTAACTTGGAATTTACCTTGTGAGTTTTATGTTTGACACACATTATCCGTACGCATTAGACGGCAGGGGCCAGGTTATGAATGGGAATGCAAACATTAAAAAATGTTTTGCTTTTCTACGCGAAAGTATTGAACTGAAAGTCGGATTCATTTATTAAGGACTTGATTGCCTCTGCAGAAAACCTTTCAGGCCCATGGTTAAGCTGGCCAAAGAAAAAAGAGCCACCAGGCAGAGTTTGTGCTGGAAAGAGCAGATAGCCACGATAAAGCAAATTGTAGAAACTGTAACCGGCTTTAAAAACGAGAGCCAAGGATTCAAGTAATGTGTTCGCACTTCCCTGAGCTCACATGTAGCTTATGATGAATTAAGATCAGATTGAAGTAAGCCGACCGGAAGAGCATTATCTCTTCAATGTAGGAGAGCCTCGGCAGTCGGTCGTCATTCTACAAATGAGAAGATATGAATGGCTTTATATTTTTGGGGACAGTGGACTTTCAAGAAGACAGTTAGGATTTGCTTTAAAGTGCGGGTAAGACAGAGTTGAGAATGAAGAGTAAATGCAGTAGGGTCTTCACTGTGTACAGCGTTGGGGTTAATGCAATCCAGGGCAAACTGTTGCAACAAAGTATGGAAGAAAATTTAACGTTTTTTTTTACCTTCAGCAATAGTCATCAGTGTAGAGTGCCACCCGGGCGCTCCTCTACTTTGTATCAAACATCACATGCATCCCAAGACCCCTCGGGGCGGTCTCGCACCGAGGGGATAAATAAACCTGCGGGAGACCGCTCGGGGTCTTCCCACCTACACCCAGTATGACAAGTGTGGTGTCGTAATTACTTGCTAAACCTTGGACCTGCTCGTAGCCGAGCAGCCCTCTACATTGGTGACAAGACCGGTACGCATACGCCCACGTGTGCCTGCAAGCTCCGAGGCACGCGGAGCCCACCTGCATCTGTCCTGCCCCGCTGGAGCCGTGGGTTAAGAGAAGCCACGAGGGTCCCAGCGTGCCCGATCCAGCCTGCTGCTGTCTGGCAACCGGTGCGGGCCTGCCCACGCGTCTCCTGCTGGAAGGAACGCCTTCGGCTGGCGGGCCCCCTGGTTCTGCTGCGTCGCCTGGGTGAGTGAACAGCGCATACCTGCCCAAGCCCGCGCCGCTGAACCCCGCTGCGGTCTACCTGTATTCTGGGCACCTCCAGAGGCCCCACCAGCCCAGAACAGCCCGCTCTGACACGAGCGGCCGAAGACGCCGGTGCAGCCTGAAGCAGAGGCCCTGGGCTGCCCCCCCCCACTCCCCAATGCGTGCGAGGCGGAAGCGCCAATAAGACACGCTCGGTGTCAGTGGCAGTGCGCAAACGCCCGTCTTCAGCACCAGAGGCCAAGCGAGACCCTGCACAGCGCGAGTAAGTGCTCGCATCAAGCATTGGCAGCACCAAACCCTTTGAATCTGCACAGAAGAGGGGGGAAGCAGAGGAAAAAAAAAGGGAGAAGAAGTGAAGGTGCAACGTGTTAATCTGGAGGCACAGAGACATAAGTGGTGCGAGGGCTCGAGCAAGCCCACCCGCCTGCACACGGTGTCCTACACGTGGTGAGGCCGGTTTGAGCCAGCGAGCACAAGTGTCGCACCCCACAGGAAGCCAGCGGCGCATGGCGTGACCGCACACGTCCACCCCAGCACCAAGCAAAGTAAAGCGCCACCACTGATGCTGAACACGAGGGAGCTACGCCCTACTGCGTCACGACACCGCCATGAGTGTCCAAGTGCCAGCAGCCACAGCAGCAGCGCCAGCAAGGAGCAGAAGGGAACCCAGGGCCTGCGCCGAGGCCCCTGCCACCGACTATAGCACACACTGCAGTCGCACCCCTGCCCCCGTTTAGCGAATCCGCCGACCCGGCTACTGCGGCCCCCAGATGGAAGGCATGGGTGGGGTGACTCAATCACTACTTCAAAGGGACACGTGAAACTGACGGGACAGTCAAGAGGTCACTCCTCATCTACTATGAGGGAGAGGAAATTTACGATCTGTTTGAAACACTCCTAAACACTGGGGAAGATGACGACTATGATGCGGCGGTCAATGCGCTAAACGCCCATTTCGACCCGCAACTCAACAATTACTTTCAAAAGTTCAAGTTTAAGAGGGCCTGGCAGACTGAATCCGAGTCCATAGACATGTTCTATGCAAGGCTCCGCCGGCTAGCTAGCACATGCCCATTCAGAGAACCGAGAGAGGAGATCCGAGACCAAATCATCGTAGGATGTCGGTCCAAGTTACTGAGAAAGCTGATACTAAGCCAGCCGGGCATTTCCTTCGACGAGATCCTGGTCCTAGCTCGGCCCCACGAACTGTCCGATGCCAGGGCGGAGGTGATGGAAGCCGCCCTACATTCCCCTGTGGCCACTCCGTCGACTACCCGGCTCCCACCGATCAAAGAGGAAGAGGTGGACGCCATCCAAAGAAGGCCCGCACAAACACGTCAAGCACCAAAATTCACGCCAAAGAACCAATGCGGATACTGCGGAGAAGACCACCCTGCAGACGCCACGTGCGGAGCCAGAGGAAAGATATGCTCCCGCTGTGGGCGGCCAAACCATTACGCCAAGGTGTGCTGAGGAGGACGTTTTCGAGCCAGGCCCAGGGCCAGAAGCATGACACAGCGTGTCCGTCAACTATCGCTGGAAGAACAAGCACCACCGGACGACCAAGCGCAAGGCAAACGTCCCATGTATGAAGATGACGATGACGAGGAGGTGTTTGTCATCTCGTATGTCAACCGGGCCGGCACCAAGAGACGTCCCCACCAATGTGTTCGGTCACCATTGATGGCAGCAAAGTTCAGGCGCTAATAGACACAGGCGCGTCTGTAAACGTAATGGACTCAGAACAGTATGAGAAACTCCCGCCCAAGCCGGCACTCGAGCTGTCGAGCGCGAGGATCTACACCTACCGAGGCACCGATCCCCTGCCACTGCGAGGGGTCATCCAAACCACCATTGTGAGCGGGAAACTTTCCACGAAGGCCAAGTTCCATGTGACTGAAGGCAAGAAGGGAACTTTGCTCAGTTGCCACACGGCAGAAGATCTAGAGCTTGTATTCTTTGCCAACCAAGTCCACGAGTCCCACGCGGAGGCCCTGCTTGAAAGGTTTCCAGAGCTCTTCCAGGGATTAGGAAAACTCAAAGGGAAGAAGTTCCGACTGCACATCGACAAACCAATACGGCCTATGGCCCTCCGGCATCGGCTCGTGTCCTTCAATCTCAGGCCGCAGGTGGAGGAAGAACTCGGGAAACTCGAGGACTTGGGGGTGATAGAGAAGGTGTCCGGACCCACACCCTGGGTATCCCCCTTGGTGGTAGCCCCCAAGCCCTAGCAACCAGGAGCGATTTGACTGTGCGTCGACATGAGGTTGCCAAACACGCGGGGAAGCGAGAGCGGCACATCACCCCAACCAGGGACGACATAGTGGTGGACAAAAGTGGGGCAAAGTGGTTCTCCAAGCTCGAGCTGAATGCGGGTTACCATCAACTGGAGTTGGAGCCGGAAAGCAGATACATAACCACTTTTCTCGACGCACGTGGGGCTACGCCGCTACCGAAGACTCGGCTTTGGGGTATCCTCAGCCGCTGAGGTTTTTCAAAACGCCATCCGGGAGGTGCTATCGGGACTGAGCGGCGTCATCAACCTCAGAGACAATATCCTAGTATACTCCGATACCCTGGAGGAGCACCATGCTCACCTGAGAGCTACCCTGCAACGCCTTGCGGACAGCAGCCTGACCCTACACAGATCCAAATGCTCATTCTATCAAGAGCGATTCAGAAAAGGGGGTGGTGATGAACAGAGTGTCTGAATTAAGCAGACCACTCTTACCCAGTCCAGAGATCAGGGCTTGATCCATCAGTTATTTATCTCACTGCACCATCCCAGCTCAGAACCTGGCTATATGCAAATCAGTCTGTCCCTGGCCCGATGCATCATGGGAACAGGGCAGACTAAACTACCAAGCCAATTCTTCACCAGAAAGGAGACCAGCTACCGGGGACCGGTTTCTGGCATTTCAGCCGTCTTCGGCCCGGCTTGCTTGAATCCTGATGGTGCAGTGAGAAAGGGACTCATGTCTAAGTATACCCTGCCACACCTATAGTGGCCAAAAACGATTCAGAAAAGGGAGTGGTGATGAACAGAGTGTCTGAATTAAGCAGACCTCTCTTACCCAGTCCAAACATCAGGGCTTGATCCATCAGTTATTTATCTCACTGCACCATCCCAGCTCAGAACCTGGCTATATGCAAATCAGTCTGTCCCTGGCCCAGTGCATCATGGGAACAGGGCAGACTAAACTACCAAGCCAATTCTTCCCAAGAAAGGAGACAAGCTACCGGAGACCGGTTTCTGGCATTTCAGCCATCTTCTGCCCGGCTTGCTTGAATCCTGATGGTGCAGTGAGAAAGGGACTCATGTCTGAGTATACCCTGCCACACCAATAGTGGCCAAAAACGATTCAGAAAAGGGGGTGGTGATGAACAGAGTGTCTGAATTAAGCAGACCACTCTTACCCAGTCCAAAGATCAGGGCTTGATCCATCACCGTTATTTATCTCACTGCACCATCCCAGCTCAGAACCTGGCTATATGCAAATCAGTCTGTCCCTGGCCCAGTGCATCATGGGAACAGGGCAGACTAAACTACCAAGCCAATTCTTCACCAGAAAGGAGACAAGCTACCAGGGACCGGTTTCTGGCATTTCAGCCGTCTTCGCCCCGGCTTGCTTGAATCCTGATGGTGCAGTGAGAAAGGGACTCATGTCTGAGTATACCCTGCCACACCTATAGTGGCCAAAAACGATTCAGAAAAGGGGGTGGTGATGAACAGAGTGTCTGAATTAAGCAGACCACTCTTACCCAGTCCAAAGCTAAAAAACAGTGATGGATCAAGCCCTGATCTTTGGATCTTTGGATCTTTGGCTTAAAGTAGATGGTGAACGGGTTTGGTGCACTGAGCACTCTTTGTCATGAGTAGGAGCAACAGGATATGAACAAGATGAGTTTCACAATTTAAGTTCGCTGTGGGATATACCTACTGCTCTTAATATTAGTCCTGATGCACTTGGACAAGATAAATAGATAGATTGATCGATTGATAGTTAATGTTCTTTGCTAAAAGCTACAGAGATCCAATACAGTCAGAAAACAAGCATTTCCCCTGTCCAGCACAGGTATGGCATGACTCAAAACTTGTAACGTGGCTTTTGAGGTGCTCGATTGCTCTTCCCCATTCTAGATTAGGTAAAGCTGAAAGACAAAACACCTGTAACTGTTAGTGTTAAAGTCATTTGGCGTCTGCATGCTTTACCCTTCTAAATTCCCCAACACCTGCTTAGAGTATCTAATTGACCCTGCTCCCACCCAGTGTGGGTCAACATTGAGGAAAACCCCCTCATAAAGGGGTATTCTGGTACGCAATGTGAAAAGGTAAACACCAAGTAGGGAAGCCCAAATCCAACCAGCATTTAATGCAAAATAGCAAGCCGCAAAGCAAAAGTTTCAAAGACAATTGTCATTTCAACTTACAGGCCCTCAGGCTAGAAAAATGATCAGTTGGAGTAGTGCACTAAAACAAGTCAATGTGAGAAGGCAATTTGACAAAAAGTAATTGGTTGCAGAAGAAACTTATCTAATATGCAGGTGACCTTAACTTTTCCTCCAAGCTAGCAACTTGAACTTCCTTGGAAGGAAGATGGTATTCTAATCCACAAATACTGACTCTATTCTTGTGACAACCCCTCCTTTCTTTGGCAGAGTTTCTAAAAGGAGGTGGTGATTGCTGAAATGTGCAATGTAGTATACAAGACAGAGGGCCGGATTTAGATCTTGGCGGGACTCCCGTTGTCTCTCCGCTGCAGAGTATCTAAGTGCTCCACCAAGCTAATGGTATGCCACCCGCTGAATTTAGATGTATGCTGGCTGAACAGCCGTCCGCATCGACAGACTGTTGTCACATAAGCAGCCCACTGTCATCGAGGTGGCGATCTCCTCTGCTGACTAACTTTATTCCGTCAGGTCTGCGGGTTTGTGCCAAGCCTTTTTAGATGTCCCTGTTGTGCTGGTGTCCTCCTAGCAGGGTTTGCTGGTGGAGTGAGTCCCTGGTGGACTGGAGACTGGTAAGTAGTACTGATTTATGTATCAGTACACATATATGTTGTTTGCTTCTAAAATATATGTAGGTAATGTTATGCCCCTTTTCATACATATTCCATAGCACACAAACCACACACACACTGTGTTGAATGCACACCCACAGACACCATAAGCAACCAAAACCAACACAATAACATAATTTTCTTTTAAAGTGTCAACAACAGTGTATTATTTTACCTTGATAAGTTGTGAAATGTACACTAATGCATTACACATAAAAAGAAAATGCATGCAAGAGCAATGTAAAAATACACTAGACTAAAGCATTTGTCAACACACTATTCATAGTAAAACTCGTGTAAAAGAAGCTTACCTCAGATCCCGGCGACTATGGAGTTGATCAGTGTCATGGTTACATAGTAGCCGCAAAGAGAGGACCTGGACAATGGGTTTGAAGGTGGAAACAGAAAAAAAAGGTACGCTTGTACCTCATTTCCTTTGATTACACCAATTCAAAGTAGGATGTATCCCTGCCACAGGTTCCTCAATGGAAAGGCACATTGTGATTGGCCTGGCAGTAATCTTGGCTGGACTCCCACCGACAGCCGCCTCTGCCTATGACGGTGTTGATGTGGGTGAACAGTCCTTTGCAGAGTCAGCAGCACACAGGCGGTCTTTCGCCAACCGCTTATATCTAACTAGAGAGGGTGGACCACCATGTAGGTGGGTGGTGAAACTGTTGAAAAAGTGATGGCGGGAGCAGACCCGCTCAGATCTAATTCAGGCCCATAATGGATTCTTGGTCTACCTTAGGCTAGCAAAGTTGTCAGTGAAAACAATAGAGAATAAAATTAGAATCATAGTGAAATTGCTTTCCAGCTGTATATATGCAATGTAGTGCAATGTTTTCTCACAATTATTTTTATGAAAATACTGCATGTAACCATTTCTCATTACACATATACTGGGTATAATTTATCATAATAAATGATGTTCGTACAACAGTAATTGCGTTGAAGGGGAACTCTGAAAGCTGTGGTCTACAATTATTTACCTGCTTCTGAATTCATGCTAAAGTACTAAAAACGGAACTCAAACTTTTTCGATGTTCACACACACACCATGGCCCAGGGATCAATATGTGCATGCTACTGTTTACACATACTTGTAACATAATGGTCCAATGCCGGCATATGTCAGGATACTCACTCTGTGTTTTGCTCTTTAGGCAAAGCGGGCTTGACAGTTTGCCAAACGGATGAATTCTTGTGTAAAAATGGCAAGTGTATACCCAGTACCTGGAAATGCAATTCAGCAGACGAATGTGGGGACAATTCAGATGAAAAGAATTGCACAATTCCCCCAACAGAGCCTCCGTCTACCCTCTGCCCCTTTGGAACATTTCAGTGTAGCATCGCCCATTCCACGCAATGTTTGTCCAATGAATTAAGATGTAACTCAGCAAAGGATTGTGTCGATGGCTCAGATGAAGAAAACTGCCCTGATCTTTCTTGTGGCAAGAAACTTGGTAATTTCTATGGGTCCTTTGCTTCGCCAGACTTGTTCCGCTCTGACCATAGTCGGGCAGATCTTCATTGCACTTGGTATGTCGATACTCAGGATAACCGCCATGTCATTCTGCAGCTTGATTTGCAGCTTGGTTACAGCGACTACGTAAGAGTGTATGATGGCATCGGAGAGAGGGGTGATAGGCTGGTGCAGATGCTGTCGTACCACAACAACAGACATCCCGTGAACATTGAGTCCACAAAGGGTCAACTCACGGTTTCATATCATGCTCGAGCGAAGAGTACTGGCCATGGGTTCAACGCAACCTATCAGGTAAAAGGCTATTGCCTCCCTTGGGAGCATCCTTGTGGCGACGATGACGAGTGCTTTTCCAATAAGCAGCACTGCGATGGTTGGTGGCACTGCCCAAACGGGAAAGACGAAGAAAACTGCCCTGCTTGCCAAAAGAACGAGTATCCCTGTGAGGGCAGCAGTGGTCTATGCTACTCTGTTCTTGACCGATGTAACAACCAAAAGAACTGCCCTGACGGTTCAGATGAAAAGAACTGCTTCTCCTGCCAGCCAGGGAACTTTCACTGTGGCACCAATCTGTGCATCTTCGAGACCTGGCGTTGTGACGGGCAGGAGGACTGCCAGGACGGAAGCGATGAACACGACTGCCTGGTAATAGTGCCCAGAAAAGTTATCACTGCTGCACTTATTGGGACTCTGGTGTGCGGCTTGCTGTTGGTGATCGCTCTAGGATGTGCTTTCAAACTCTACTCTCTTCGGACCCGAGAATACAGGTAAGAAGTTCAAGCATAGTAAATTTGAATGCAATGTTTTCTATTTGCAAATTGTCTAGGCTTGGTATATTTAAATCACACCAGGTATTTAGATGCCATTGGAAATACATTTTAATATTTAACTGCTTGCTCTGACTTCAACGGTGTGCCACCAGGACTATCTTGGTCGAAGCCCTGTAGTGGGCATGTGTGTAATCAATCTGCATATAACAGAGTACTGCCCCAAGACGCAGCTTACTTTGCACTGGAGAGAAGCAACATATCTGTAATCTCTATTTACTAGATGCCAACAACAGGAGGGTGTGGCTGTATATTTCAATGACTCTAATAAAAGAGAGAGGGACCCAGCAGCCAAAGGGGTAGGGTACCAAAGAAGGCAAATGTCAAAAGTGAAATCCCCTTTGGGCAATTTAACACACCAAACACTATTTTTGTCAGAAACACTCAATCTGCACCAGGCATTACTTCAGTCAAAGAGACTTAATTCACACCAATGTGATGAACAAAGAGGAAATATAACCATATACAATTTATTCAGACAATTATTGAAAACATCTCAACCCCTATTTAAAAACATAATCCAACCCTATCATCAGTAAGGTACTAATCCATTTAAAAAATGCAAATAATTTTAACAAAAACAATATTGAGACATAAAAATGGGAGTCACAGTAAGGAAAAATAGTTCCTATTAGAGGAGGGAAATGCAATAGTCAGAGAAGGATCAACTCTGAACAATATTCCAATTTTTAGTCAGAGTTTTTGTCTCCAAAGACTTAACGTAATTCTCCCTCACCTGGGCATCAACGTGTTTCGGTGGTCACATTGATTAATAGCCAACACCTTCTTCAGGAAAAAGTATATTCATTCCCACTTTAACATATTATCTCTGGAAAATAAAAACAATAGGAGAAACATTTTTTACATAACTCCTAACGTATTCAAATTACATACAGCATATTTTTACATATCCTCTATGCTCGTGCAATAGATATAAGCACCTACTGGTCTGCGGTGTGATAAGTGGACAACAAACACAGCAATCATAGCAGTATATCATATATTCAATGATTATTATGGTTAGGTGCAATAGAACCTTAGGGTATATTAAATGGGGCATAGAGACCTCCATATTTATCCATACAGTACAGCCACTAAAGTTGTAAATGGATACCAAGTGTGGGGCAAAAAAAAACCTCCAATTATTGCCATAAAATGCAGACGATTACGTCCAAAAAGGTGCCAACTGTACAGTAGAAATTTGAACAAGTTTTTAAAGTTGATAATACAGAATATGGGTAAATTCTAGACCCCGTAAGTCAGACACTTTTATTTTAGCTATTCCGAGCTCAATACCTTTATTCATGGGTTAACAGAGACCTCCAATGCTTCAACTGTAGGTGGTAGGCAGTATGTCAATATCTGCATATGAACGAGAATTGAATTATATAAGGCACATTAATGGTATGCACAAAATGTGTTGTCACTATATCTTTATTATAAACTGAACAAACCTCTGTTATGCATGTAAATTCCACAAATTCTCTTCAAAAACGAGGTCAGTCAATGTACTCAAGTGGCTGCCTTAAATATTCGTTACACCCTAAAAAACAATGGTAGCCATCACCCGCATGAATTTAAATAACTAAAGTGTAGATAATCTATCTAGTCATGTTTTCTATAATCAGGCCCGCTTTCTATGGAAAATGCTTGCTTCCTAAGAGTGAACAGAACAGAATGGCTGGATAGGACAAGTTTATATCATTAATATCAGTAACGCAGTCGAAATGTACTACGTTACCAAGGTATTGTATACCAAAAAACAAATTTATTTAATTTTTATCTGGTTTTTAAATTTATCAGAAGCACATGGGCAAACCAAAGACTGTCACGACAGTGAATACATGAATACAATATTTACATTTATACACACGTACCAATATACATTATTTACAAGGTGAAAAAAACACAATTGAATAAAGATGGTTGTAAAAGACACACCAAAAAAATCAATAACATTAATCAATATTCAAACATTGATTGCATTTATATACAGTGAGAAAATTCCTACAAGGAGCAAGGGTACAACCAGTCCATGAGGATGTGAAACCAAAGGACAGGCGGGGACAGATGGAGTAGTACACCTGCCTGCCTAACACCACTGTGGTTAAAATTTATATTGGGTTGCACCACTAGGGTCCCAGGTGGTATTTGCTTTCTTTTCCTAGGTGCACCCTTTTGAATGACCACAGGGTGGGTATGTCGACGCGTTTCGAACCGGATTATTGATGGTTCTCTTCAGGACGGGGACTGGGAACAATGGTTCTGTAACAATATACAGAGTGGGTGTCAGGGTTAAATAACATACTTGTGTGAGAAAAACTTTTTGCAATGACTCCACACCATGAGAAGACTTTTACCTGCACGTGGCAAAAAATCTGCCTTGGTGTCGGTAAATCGCCGGGGAAGGGGTTGATTCTGAAAAAACATACATAATTAGAGCTTAGCACCCAAGTCCGCGGTGGAACTTACGGGCTATACTGATACATGTCACCTAGTGCCGGCGAGGGCAACAACTCGTACCTGTGGTTAGCCGGTTTGGATTCTTTAAAGTTTGGTTGTCCGCCACGCGGTACACACACGAGAAAGGAACTGCTTACATAATGGCTACGTTTTGATGTGCAAGCTGAAAATACACAGAAATCGACGCGCGAGATTAGACCAGTGTTTTAGTGTGAGACAGTGTTTGTGAATTACGGAGCCAGGTGAAAATTCCTACCTGAGTAAGTAGCTTGGGCAACGTGTAGCATCTGATGTCTCAAATAACTGCAGGGCTGGTATATACGTGAGCCGGGACCTGCATAGCAAGGGGCAAGGGTAATTAAACCAAGCTGACCCGTGAGGCGAGAGTTATGGCAATGTGGCGCTTAGCGCGTTTTTAGCAGGGAACCTGCAGAGCACTTACGTTGTCAGGCGGATTGAATCACGCGGAGTATCTCGGGCTGTAACACGCAGTCTGTTAGTGTATCTCAGCGCTGGTTTGGATCATTTGAAAACTCCCAGGCTGGTCGGCTTGTGGGAGTGGCTGAGGGGCGGGGTGAGTGAAGGATCATGATCCATGTAGTTCGGGCCATTTTTTAAATAAACATTGAAAAAAAATTTTTTTGGGCATTGTGTCCACAGGACCTAGTGAATACAGCGCATAATCGTACCGGGGCATGGGTATTTGCAATCAGATTGACTTCTTGTTGAACACTATGTCAGCAAGACCTGGAGAGTTTGGAATACTCAGAGCCCACCAGCTTATGGACAGGGTGCCAAGACAGTGCAGCAACAATCATAGTATGTACAACATGTACAGACTATTATGCACCAGAATACAACCGAGTTAAAAACAGCAGCACCCTTAGTTCCTCGGCTGAGCTTGTTTGTGCTGCTGTTTTTAACTCGGTTGTATTCTGGCTGCACTGTCTTGTCACCCTGTCCATAAGCTGGTGGGCTCTGAGTATTCCAAACTCTCCAGGTCTTGCTGACATAGTGTTCAACAAGAAGTCAATCTGATTGCAAATACCCATGCCCCGGTACGATTATGCGCTGTATTCACAAGGTCCTGTGGACACAATGCCCCAAAAAAAATGTTTTCAATGTTTATTTCAAAAATGGCCCGAACTACATGGACCATGATCCTTCACTCACCCCGCCCCTCAGCCACTCCCACAAGCCGACCAGCCTGGGAGTTTTCAAATGATCCAAACCAGCGCTGAGATACACTAACAGACTGCGTGTTACAGCCCGAGATACTCCGCGTGATTCAATCCGCCTGACAACGTAAGTGCTTTGCAGGTTCCCTGCTAAAAACGCGCTAAGCGCCACATTGCCATAACTCTCGCCTCACGGGTCAGCTTGGTTTAATTACCCTTGCCCCTTGCTATGCAGGTCCCGGCTCACGTATATACCAGCCCTGCAGTTATTTGAGACATCAGATGCTACACGTTGCCCAAGCTACTTACTCAGGTAGGAATTTTCACCTGGCTCCGTAATTCACAAACACTGTCTCACACTAAAACACTGGTCTAATCTCGCGCGTCGATTTCTGTGTATTTTCAGCTTGCACATCAAAACGTAGCCATTATGTAAGCAGTTCCTTTCTCGTGTGTGTACCGCGTGGCGGACAACCAAACTTTAAAGAATCCAAACCGGCTAACCACAGGTACGAGTTGTTGCCCTCGCCGGCACTAGGTGACATGTATCAGTATAGCCCGTAAGTTCCACCGCGGACTTGGGTGCTAAGCTCTAATTATGTATGTTTTTTCAGAATCAACCCCTTCCCCGGCGATTTACCGACACCAAGGCAGATTCTTTGCCACGTGCAGGTAAAAGTCTTCTCATGGTGTGGAGTCATTGCAAAAAGTTTTTCTCACACAAGTATGTTATTTAACCCTGACACCCACTCTGTATATTGTTACAGAACCATTGTTCCCAGTCCCCGTCCTGAAGAGAACCATCAATAATCCGGTTCGAAACGCGTCAACATACCCACCCTGTGGTCATTCAAAAGGGTGCACCTAGGAAAAGAAAGCAAATACCACCTGGGACCCTAGTGGTGCAACCCAATATAAATTTTAACCACAGTGGTGTTAGGCAGTCAGGTGTACTACTCCATCTGTCCCCGCCTGTCCTTTGGTTTCACATCCTCATGGACTGGTTGTACCCTTGCTCCTTGTAGGAATTTTCTCACTGTATATAAATGCAATCAATGTTTGAATATTGATTAATGTTATTGATTTTTTTGGTGTGTCTTTTACAACCATCTTTATTCAATTGTGTTTTTTTCACCTTGTAAATAATGTATATTGGTACGTGTGTATAAATGTAAATATTGTATTCATGTATTCACTGTCGTGACAGTCTTTGGTTTGCCGATGTGCTTCTGATAAATTTAAAAACCAGATAAAAATTTAATAAATTTGTTTTTTGGTATACAATACCTTGGTAACGTAGTACATTTCGACTGCGTTACTGATATTAATGATATAAACTTGTCCTATCCAGCCATTCTGTTCTGTTTACTCTTTTGTTGAGATCCGGGCTGGGTAGACGTAGGATCCAAAACCTTTGTTGCTCTACTGCTTCCTAAGAGTGACGTAATGCCCATTCTACGATGACCTAATACATCCGAAAGGCCTAAACCTATACGCACTGTCATCTATTATAGTGCCATCTCTTGTAGTGCGTTGTTAATAAATACCTACAGCTTTTTACCGTGCTTTAAAATAATGGTTCATACAGTGTATCAACCTCACAATACATTACATTAACTTGACAATGAGAGCGTAATATGATATACTATGTAAATCCCGCATATTGGAAAGGTAGAGATGTCTTATGGTGCGCATTACATATTCATTCTATGCTCGCTACAGAATCCTGCTTCATTTGATATATTTACCTAAAAATGCGATAAAGGAGTGCAATGAATGACTTGATTCCTTGTCAAAAACACCGCAAATATTATCTTCTAAGATAATATTTCCGGTGTTTTTTTTACAAGGAATCAAGTCATTCGTTGCACTCCTCTAAGTGCCCGATATTGTGCGTTTTTTCACTGTCTAGACCGCTGGCGGTACTGTTTTTCTACATACGTTGTGAGTTTTAAGCAACCCGTAACGCGGAAGCGGTCTACGCGTTTTTGGCCAAGTTATCGTATTTTTAGGTAAATATATCGAATAAAGCATGATACTGTAGCGAGGATAGAATGAGTATATAAGTATTCAGGTCTAGAGTGGTTAAGAGCTCAGTGCATGAGGACCAGAGTCTTAAACAGCATCCTCTTTGGGACACTATCCAGTGTGGTTTCTTCCAATGAGAAGAGATTGATGGTCATCTGGGTAACTTAAGAACCAAGCGGGTCTCTGCATTTTGAACAATTTTGTAATTTCTTTAGCAGGTATTTTGGGAGACTAGAAGAGAGGGCCATGCTTGCTAGTGTCGAAAGCCTCTAACAATGTAATGCGTAATACTTCACTAAACCACATAGTCTATCTTGTTAAAGTAAACTACAAACATATGTTTATTGTGCAGAGGGTTCTCAGACGCTGTTTAAATTGGCTCATTCTGTTGGAAAACTAAGGAGTGTTGCATTTTATTATATGGCATTTATATAGCGCATGCGATCCACAATGAGGCCCTGAAGTATTTTTCCGGATGAATAGCAAGTTAGTCATGGGTACCAAGTATTGCATTGTATTGTGTTGCATTGCAACATTCATATAGCGCTAACCACGTCTGTGTGGCGCGCTGTACCGCTTGCCTACATGGGTAGCGTGTTACACTGTGTACAGTGTGTGTGTTTGGAAGTTGCTGCCTTTGTTTTGATTCTATGTGGGGAGAGTTTTTATATCGTGTGTGAGAAACATTGGGTGTGGTTTTTGTGTAATGGAAAGCAGCTGTTAGCAGTGTGATAGGTGAAGTGAGAGAGGTAGGCATGCAATTTTTGGTTTTCTGTAAGCTGACCTCTTTGTGCAGCTCTGAAGGGCCTTTTATGGTATTTCTTATTTTCATAGTCCACTTCTTCAGTGTTAGTTATTAGTCATTGGTTACGATTTACAAATTTCATTTTGTAGAATGTAAAGTAGTACTAATTACTCCAAAATGTAATCCACACACCTTTGATTGTAAATCTCCATCGGCCTGTTTGTCAAAAAATTAGCAGATCAAAGGACTGACTCGTGCACTGCGTCTGTTGGGCTTATGCACGACAATGCCATTCTAGACCATGTCAAAAGCCACCAATAATATTAAATAATACAAAAAAACAGTCTAAGATTGCCCACAATAGATATAAGCGTAAACCTAGTTATGCCTGCTGTGTGAACTCCGATTTGACTTGGGTCTCGAAATTGAATATCTTTTGAAACATCTGAAAGTTACGGAGTAATTGATTCTACCAGTGAGGAAAGTAATCAAAGGTTGGAAATATTAATTGATGAACCTGAGATCCTAACAATTTGTGATGTAATGGATAAGAATACATTAATTGATACACTTTGGGATACTTGCTCAATAAGTTTGACCATTTTAGCACAGTTCCTGGTACTGAACCGTGCATCACGATTTCTTCCTCCTAAAATGAAGGATCTGCAGTCTTCTGCTCACATATTACACTCAAGCTTTATGCTACACTGGCAACTGGTAAATGCTCAGGTGAGGTTTAAAGTCCTGTTGATATCAGAAATGATCACAATTTGTCTAGCATTGTTTTTTCTCTCTACACCCTCCTACCCTTTCTGTTCCTTCTATGCAAATCTATCAGCACCAACCGCCATTAACAATTTAGAAAGAAACTCCTCTACATCTGGGTATAATGTGTGCAGACTACTCTACCCGGCCAACTTAGTTATGAAAACTGCCTTTTTCATTACTGTAAACATGAAAAATAACTTAACGTTGATGACTTTTCTATTTATCCTAGCGGCCGGAACAATCAAAGGTGCTGGAAAGGGCTTATTTATGTAAACGAAAAAAAAAGTCAGAGCAGTAAAACCTTTTTCATTTGCATAAAATAAGACTTTAAATAGAATGTAAGCAAGAAGTGCAATTCAGTATTGGCTGCCAGTTGGTTCTTCTCTTCTTTTTTTTTTTTTGTACATGAAATGCTGAAATCGTGTCTCGAAATCTATATCTACGTCTGCGATCTAAAAACTGGTTTATTTTATCAGTCACCACTATTATTAGCAGTTTTGTACCAAAAATAAAAGCTTTTGGTTTGTGTCTTTTGTTTTGGAGACTTCCACTTTTAGCTAATATTTGCTCCTTTTTGCCATGAGCACCAGCTGAATCTGTTTGATCATCCTAAAGGTAGCAGGGATGGCAAGGCTGTTTTAAGTGACATAGCCAATTTTGAATGTGGTACATGCCTCACGAGTAGTCTATGAAGACTAATTGAGGGGATATGAACCCATTTCTTGTACCCCCGTTGCCATCCAAGTTGGGTTTTGCATTGGAAACATTCTTTAGATGGGTAACGGAGTATTTGAACATGCCCTCCTTCATCGAAAGACCAAGATAGGGCTAGTACAGCAGGTTGGATTAACCAATGCCTTCACCTCCCCAAGTTAATTGTATGTGCAAATCATTTATAGAATCTATATCTGGGGAGATGTATGCCTGTTGATGAAAGGTATACAAGGTGAACATCGGTATGCACTGCAGAGTTTTCTTTGTTAGGATAGAACGTTATGTCTACGGATGATCCCATCTAGCAGTAGAGGTGATCACTGAAAATGTGGTGAACACCCACAGAGTCATACCTTTTGTAGGTATTGGCAAACATTCTCTTTTGACTTTTCTGACGGTTTAAATTTATTCTGCAAAATGTTCAAAGTGTTGACTAACGGGGTGGAAACGTTCCCCAAACAACACCTTGCTTTTGTCTCAGGGGTGTAGAAAAAGGGATTTTACCACCAGAAATATATTTTGCTGGGTAAAAAGACTGACTAAAACATAGGTATAAGTTAATGAAGAGTAGATTTGTCATTTAATTTTTTTTTATTTGTCAGTCAGTTCATACTTTGCAAAAGATATACAGATTGTAAACGTACCTTCTGTAACATTTTTGATGCACTCTTGGAAACTTAGGTGAATGTCTGGTGAAAATCCTAGAAATATTACTGATTAAATAAAGGAAACTGAGATTCCTGGAAAGGTGAGAAATTGAAACCATTTTTAACATGTTTGGGGCATGTTCCTGCTCGAAAGAATGGAGGAATTATATTGTAGACTGGTCCTGTTTTAAGGAGAAAATGATCCATCCAGCTTTCTAGTTTGTCAAGAAAAAGCTGCAGCTTGTTTATAACTCTTCCAGAGAAGCTGCCCCCAGGTACAGTTGGGTATGCTTTAGATGGGGTACACTGCCAAGACTGAATAGTGCATTACGTGTGTTTTATCCTCCCTACATCTATTTACCATCTTCTCTCAGCATCTCCCAAGTGTTAGACGGACCGGGAGGGTCGGCCGAGGACAAGAGGAGAGGTCTCCTCTTGTCGAGACGAGTAACTTCCCCCCCACAGACGGACACCACACAAAGATAAGGTTTACGTTCTTTATAAGCAAACTTAAAGTACGGTAGAATGGTACAAGGAGGTCTGGACTCAGGGGTCCCCTCGATTCTAGTCTCTCGGATGGGAAGGGGGTAGCGGGACAGTCTTGTTACCAATCTGGCAGAGGTGATGATATGATGGATAGCTCACAATCCTCGAGCTCGGCGTTCTAGATGGACGGGCCGCGGCAGCGCCAACAGGTCCCGAGATGATCGTAGGTAGCGACGGTCCGCGGCGGCGCCAGCAGGTCCCGGTGAAGATGGTAGTTACAACGGTCCGCGGCAGCGCCAGCTGGTCCCGACGAGGATGAAGGATTCAGAAGGTTGCGGCAGCGCCAGCAGGCAAGACGATAGTTCTCAAGGCAGGGCTACGGCAGCGCCAGTAGTCCGTCAAGGATGAGTTCTTCACGGCATCTCTCGACTCCAGGATACAACTGCCTTCCTGCTCTGGAGCTGCCCCAGTTATAGGTCTGGCGCCCTTTGATGTCCGGACCCTCGCACTTGGAGGTCGGGAGGTCCGGGATGAGGGAGTCCAAACACCCAGCAGGGGGGTGGAGCCAGCGCCCGGGGGAGCTGGGGGCGATCGGCACCTGGCGGGGGAGAGCCATCGACACTTCTTTCTCCCATCAACCTGCCAAGTGGTCCGTTCACCTCCTGGGTGGATGGTGGTGCCGGGATGTCGGGGCCTGGCCAGGCCCAGGGTTAGGGTCGAGCTGAGGCCACGCGGCCTCGTGGTGCAGTGTCCAAGATGGCGGCCGGGCCGGGCGAGGGAGCCGGTAGTGGTTCGGCCCCATGATACAGAGATGTCCGGGGGCAGGAGTCCCGTATGAGACGGGGTGCGGATTGCTTCTGTGGGTAATACCTGGTGGGCCGGGGCTCGGGCCCTGTCATGCGGGGAGGGAGCAAGCCCTTCATGTGGCCTGTCCAACATGCGTCCCCCCCAGCTGAAGGCGGGGAGAGTCACCCATCCTCTTGGGGACTCTCCTCGTCGAGGCGGAAAAAGCGTGACAGGCCATCTGCGTTGGCGTGGTCTTGGCTAGGTCGATGTTCCACAGTGAAGTCCATCCCCTGCAGGGAGATGGACCAACGCAACAGTTTGGGATTTTCCCCCCGCATCTGCATTAGCCACTGCAGGGGCCGATGATCGGTCTGCACCCGGAAGTGGGTACCGAAGAGATAGGGCCGGAGCTTTTTGAGGGCCCACACCACTGCGAAGGCCTCCCTCTCGATGGTGCTCCAGCGCTGTTCTCGGGCCAGGAGACGTCTGCTGATGAAGGCCACTGGTTGGTCAAGTCCTTCGGGGTTCAACTGGGAGAGGACCGCCCCAATGCCATGGTCGGAGGCATCCGTTTGTACGATGAATTCCCGACTGTAGTCGGGGGCCTGGAGCACAGGGGCAGTGCACATGGCGGCCTTCAGCCTCTCGAAGGCCGCTTGACAGTCTGGGGTCCAGTTGACCGTCTTCGGGTGGTTTTTGGACGTGAGCTCCATGAGGGGCCCCACAATGCTGCCATAGTCCCTCACGAACCGCCGGTAGTAGCCGGTGAGCCCCAAGAAGGCTCGGACCTCGGTCTGCATGACGGGAGGCTGCCAGGACTGGATGGCAGCGATCTTGAGTTGAAGAGGGGCCACCAGACCGCTTCCCACCTGGTGTCCGAGGTAGGTTACGGACCCCTGACCAATTTGGCACTTGCTGGCCTTGATGGTGAGGCCGGCCCGTTGGAGGGCCTGCAGGACCTCTCGGAGGTGGTGGAGGTGGTCGGACCAGTGGCGGCTGTACACAGCGATATCGTCCAGGTAGACCGCGCTGAACTCCTCAAGTCCCGCCAAGACCTGGTTTACCAGTCGCTGAAAAGTAGCCGGAGCATTCTTCATGCCGAATGGCATGACTTTGAAGTGGTAGTGGCCATCGGGGGTGGAAAAGGCGGATCGTTCTTGAGCCCGGGGGGTGAGACCGATCTGCCAGTAGCCCGCTGTTAGGTCGAAGATGCTGAGGTAGCGGGCAGCCCCCAGGCGGTCGATCAGTTCATCCGCTCGGGGGATGGGATGAGCGTCGGTTCTGGTGACAGCGTTCAGGCCCCGATAGTCGATGCAGAATCGGAGCTCAGGGGTGGTGCCGGGGGCAGCCGCTTTGGGGACCAGCACGACCGGGCTGGCCCAGGGACTGTCCGAAGGCTCGATGACCCCGAGCGTGAGCATCTTTGACACCTCCTCTTGGATGCAGGCCCGTACCCGATCTGGTACGCGGTACGCCCGATGTCTGATAGGGGGACTGTCCCCAGTGTCCACGTCGTGCAAGCACCAGGGGGTGACTCCTGGGGTGAGGGAAAACAGGGTCGCAAACTGCAGTAGGAGGTCCCGGCAGCCTTGGCGCTGTTCCGGGGTGAGGGCATCTGAGAGTCGGACCCCGTCCACGGAGCCATCTTTCTCCCGGGTCTTTAGGAGATCAGGGAGAGGTTCGGAGTCTTCTTCTGTTCCGGTGTCTGTAGCCATCAGGAGGCCGAGCTCCGAGCGCACAAAGTGGGGTTTGAGTCTATTGGTGTGGAGGACCCGGAGGGGGTTCCGTGGGGATTCCATATCGATGAGGTAGGTGACGGGGCTCTTGCGCTCGACCACCTTGAAGGGCCCCGTCCACTTGTCCAGCAAGGCACATGGTTCGGTGGGGGACATCACCCACACTTGTTGGCCCGGTTCGAATTCGATGGAGGAGGCATTTTGATCGTACCACTTTTTCATGTCCTCCTGACTGGCCTCAAGGTTTGCCTTCGCCATTTCTCTGAATCGCCTGGTCTGATTGCGTAAGGTCAGGAGGTACTTGAAGACATCTGGAGGGGTCTTTAGGGGGGCCATCTCCCAACCTTCTTTGACTAGGCTGAGGGGCCCGCGCACAGGGTGTCCGTACAAGAGTTCGAACTGGCTGAAGCCGAGGGACTTCTGGGGGACTTCTCGATATGCGAAGAGGAGGCACGGCAGTAGCACATCCCACTGGCGAAGGAGGGGCTCTTCCAAACCCCCAATCATCCCTTTGAGCGTGCGGTTGAACCGCTCGACTAGTCCGTTTCCTTGAGGGTGATAGGGGGTCGTGAATCGGTAGGTGACCCCGCACTGTTGCCAGAGGGACTTCATATATTTGGAAATAAAGTTCGTGCCTCTGTCGCTGACGACTTCTCGGGGGAAGCCCACCCGGGAGAAGATCCCCATTAAGGCCCGGCCAACCACCGGGGCTGTTACAGTTCGCAGGGGAACGGCCTCGGGGTAGGGGGTGGCGTGGTCCACCAGTACCAGGATGATCCGATGTCCTTGTGCTGTACGGGGGTCCAGGGGCCCCACAATGTCTATTCCCACCCTCTCGAACGGGGTGGTGACAACTGGGAAGGGTTGTAGAGGTGCTTTAAGTTTGCGGCCGCTCTTCCCGCTGGCCTGGCACGTGGGGCAGGACCGGCAGTGGTTGAGGACGTCGTTTCTCATCTTGGGCCAGAAAAAGTGGGTCACCAGGCGACTGTAGGTTTTGTCCTGACCCAGGTGTACAGCCAGGGGGACATCGTGGGCCAAATTTAACAAGAAGTCTCTAAAACGGAGGGGCACCACCAACACTCGACTGGCCCCTAACTCCGCGATTCTCTGTTCACTGTACCACAGGTCCTTGTCCCAGTAGATCCAATGGGCTCCGGTGGTGTACCCTGCGCTCTGGTCGAGGGCTTGCTGGCGGAGTCCCTCGAGGGAGGGACAGGTCCTCTGCTCTTGACGGAACTGTTCCTGAGTGGGCCCCCCTTCTTGACGCCACTGAGCCAGGCCGGGAAGGTCCTGGGGCTGAGCGAGTCCTTCGGGAGTTTGCTCTGGGGGGTTAGTATGGTCGGTGTCCTCTACTGGAGCGATCGGGGGAGGAGGTGCTGGCCATTCGGGTTCTTCTGGTCGGGGGATGGTACGGGCGGCCATGGACCGGGTGGTTACGCATGCCCAGTCCGGGAGGCCCAACATCCCCAGGTGCTCTCTTCTTTCCACGGCGGCCCACGGGGAGCTCTCAAGATCATTCCCCAGGAGACAGTTCACGGGGGCATCATCTCGGACCGTCACCCTCAACATGCCGGAGACCCCTCCCCATTCGAAGGGGACGCAGGCCATCCGACATAGGCTCTCCGAATTGTCGGCTGAACGGACGGGGCAGAGAATGTTCGGCAGGATCTGTTCCGGGGTCACCAGGTGACAGCGGACGGCCGTCACACTGGCCCCGGTGTCACGTAGGGCTGCGGCCCGGTGCCCATTAATGTTCACCCACTGACTATATTTTCTGGTGTTGGCGGGTAGGGGAGCCCGCGGGACCATGTCTCTTCCCCCTAAGCACGCTAGAACCATGGCGGCCGGTTCCCATTCTTGTGGTTCTTGTTCGCCTTCTTCCTGTTCTCCGGAGATTTGTTCTCCCCCCAGGGCGGCGGCAGCTACCTGGCGGGGTCTCGGAGTTTGGTTCTGGGGACAGTTCGGGTCATTGGCGTAGTGGCCTACTCGCTGGCATCTGTGACACGTGACATTGGCTCGGAACCCCGGGCGTACGGGGGGGTTGCCTCGGTTGGCCGGGGGCGGGGTGCTGGCAGCGGGAGCGGCCGGGACGGTGTCTCTTCCTCGCCCCTGGCCTCCTCCTCCTCCTCGGGGACGGTGCTGACCTTGGTTGTTCTGGTTCTGTTCGTGCGGCCCACTCCGGCCCACGCGGGTGCTTTCCCACCGGTCAGCCTCGGCGGCGAGCTGCCGTGGTTCAGTCAATTTACTGTCGAGGAGGTGCTGCCTGAGCTCGACGAAGCAGTTGTTAGAGAGGTGCTCCCACACCATGAGATTAAAAAGTTGCTCGTAGGTCGTTACATGGCTGCCCTTGATCCAACCCTCGAAGGCTCGGCTGAAATAGTTTACATATTCCACCCAAGTGGTACCCGGGATCCGGGTGCAGTCTCGGAACCTCTGGCGGTACATTTCGGGTGTGAGCCCATATCGGGTGAGGAGGGCAGCCTTCATGTGGTCATAGGAGGTCATCAGATGGTCTGGGAGCTGTAGCAGGGCATCACGGCCTTCATTGACGAACCTCCCCCATAGACCGGCTCCCCAGTCACTTCGATCGATCCGGTGGGAGGTCATGGCGATCTCGTAGGCCTTGAACCACTGTTGTATGTCGTCATCTCGGAAATACTCTCGAACGACATCCTTGGGGATGTGTACTTTCTTTTCTGTCGCTCCTGGGGTGCGCGGTTGCTCGGGCACCCCAGTTCTTTGTTCTGCTTCCGTAGGTCTATTTCTGCTAGTTTGCGCTCGTGTTCGTACGCCAATCTTTTTTCTTCAAGCTCTCTCTGCCTCTGTTTTTCTTCCCGTTCTTCTCGGAGCCGCAGATGTTCTAGGCTCAGTTTTTGTTCGGCTAATTTGAGTTCACCGTCCATTTTGAGCCGGGCCATTTCCAACTCATGTAGTCTGCTTTTTTCTCTCTCTCGGATCTCTTCCTGCGAGAGACCCGTCCTTTGCTCCTCGGGAGCCGTGGTGTTCCTCTCTGATGCTGCAATGTTTTGGTCCGGGGGTCTGACGGCCCCGGTTTCTGCCCACGACTCAATGGCGTGCTTGAAATCGTCTTTAGTACTCAGACCGGTGGTAGCAATGCCTAGTTCAATGCAGAATTGTTTCAATTCACGATGGTTGTACTCTTCCAATTTCTCCATCTGAAATTTCTCGGTGGATCCGCTCTCTTTGGTTGTCATTGTGGTTTTGTCGTGGGGTGAGCTACTCTCTGTACGATTACGCGTTGATTCGGATCACGCCGCTGGCCACCAATGTTAGACGGACCGGGAGGGTCGGCCGAGGACAAGAGGAGAGGTCTCCGGGGAGAGCGGTCTCCAGCGATCGTACAGACGAGTAACTTCCCCCCCACAGACGGACACCACACAAAGATAAGGTTTACGTTCTTTATAAGCAAACTTAAAGTACAGTAGAATGGTACAAGGAGGTCTGGACTCAGGGGTACCCTCGATTCTAGTCTCTCGGATTGGAAGGGGGTAGCGGGACAGTCTTGTTACCAATCTGGCAGAGGTGATGATATGATGGATAGCTCACAATCCTCGAGCTCGGCGTTCTAGATGGACGGGCCGCGGCAGCGCCGGCAGGTCCCGAGATGATCGTAGGTAGCGACGGTCCGCGGCGGCGCCAGCAGGTCCTGGTGAAGATGGTAGTTACAACGGTCCGCAGCAGCGCCAGCTGGTCCCGACGAGGATGAAGGATTCAGAAGGTTGCGGCAGCGCCAGCAGGCAAGACGATAGTTCTCAAGGCAGGGCTACGGCAGCGCCAGTAGTCCGTCAAGGATGAGTTCTTCACGGCGTCTCTCGACTCCAGGATACAACTGCCTTCCTGCTCTGGAGCTGCCCCAGGTATAAGTCTGGCGCCCTTTGATGTCCGGACCCTCGCACTTGGAGGTCGGGAGGTCCGGGATGAGGGAGTCCAGACACCCAGCAGGGGGGTGGAGCCAGCGCCCGGGGGAGCTGGGGGCGATCGGCACCTGGCGGGGGAGAGCCATCGACACTTCTTTCTCCCATCAACCTGCCAAGTGGTCCGTTCACCTCCTGGGTGGATGGTGGTGCCGGGATGTCGGGGCCTGGCCAGGCCCAGGGTTAGGGTCGAGCTGAGGCCACGCGGCCTCGTGGTGCAGTGTCCAAGATGGCGGCCGGGCCGGGCGAGGGAGCCGGTAGTGGTTCGGCCCCACGATACAGAGATGTCCGGGGGCAGGAGTCCCGTATGAGACGGGGTGCGGATTGCTTCTGTGGGTAATACCTGGTGGGCCGGGGCTCGGGCCCTGTCATGCGGGGAGGGAGCAAGCCCTTCATGTGGCCTGTCCAACACCAAGCCTTAGAGTGAAGTCACATGCACTAAAAGGTCTCTTAAATTTCAGCATATACTGAAGGTAGTGAGTGCTCATCAGGCATGAGGAACATGTAATCTTGGTATTTATTGATAATACTTCGAATTGACAAGGTGTTAATCTCAATTTTTAACATCTTTTTATTCTGCAATGACTAAGTCCCTTCTTTATGTCATTACCAAGTACAAGTTGTCCCAGACAAATTCTCAAATATTTCCACTACTTCTGCTCATGTTGCCGCTCTCAGCTCAAATATTCCAAAGGACAAGGGAAACACAAATATACTAAGGGACCTTGGGTAATTAGAAGCTATAAGGAGCAATGGTCGCTAAGATGAGAATAGGATTCTAACAATATCCTGGGTGCACAACAATATTACACACGGATTCTACAATCAATAGGTCAAAATGTTTTATTGTATATAAAAAGAAATCATTGTAAAACTGTGTGAGTATAGGAGTATATACCCTTAAAACCCTAGTGCTTTGAATGTGGAGAACGGGGTCTATAGCCAGAATGTATGCAAATTAGACTAGAACCGATCGCTATACGACTGGTCAAGGCCAATTTTGGTTAACTTTTACCTATACCTCAGAAGTGAATGTGGATGGAAACTGGGCTCATAGGTTGGTAGTAGGGGTGGCTCCTCCGCTAAGGCGGAGGAGAGTCACCCCACTGCTTTCAAAGCAGTGCAGAGGAAAAGTAAAATGATAATTATGGGATGTTATTATCATTTTATTTTTCCTGGACCTAGATGCGGGGAGGGTGCAGCTGGCTAGAGCAATGCCAAGGGGGCAGAGTGGTGAGCACAGTTTTAGTAGGCATGACTGTTGGGCCGGCCGTCTTGGCCCGGCCAAACAGTCCTGTGCACTTTGCATCTTTCACACCAGGCTGTATTACACACCCTGGCGAATAACATGCCCAGGCTCCCTTCCCCATCTGAACCCCGAGCCACGCAGCTCAGACCAATCACAACTCTGCATTGCAGCGTTGTGATTGGCGGGAAGCACAGGTGCTTCCTACTGCAATAGAGGAGAGGCAGCAGAGAGGCATTGACTGGTGATGCGAGAAGGCAGTAAGTTTCCTTTTTTTTTTTTCTACCCACCTCCATCCGCCTCCCTGCCACTGGTCCCTACCGGCTGCCACGGATTGGTAGATAGTGGCTGTAGCTAGACACTAATAATAACTGAACTGGCTAATGAGGCACCATACCCATTACTGGTATTCTTGTTGCTAGACCTCTCAGCCTTAGGGTGGTCTTCCCCCAAATGTTTTCCCTACTTGACTCCAATTTTGTTGAATTTGTTTTTGTTGGGCTTAGGACTTTACCACTGCTAACAAGTGTGAAAGTGCTTGTGCTCACTTCCCTAAACATGGTTTGATTGGCATATACATAATTGGCATATTCGATTTACTTGTAATTTCCTTGTAAAGTGGTATACCATATGCCCAGGGCCTGTAAATTAATTGATACTAGTGGGCCTGCAGCACTTGTTGTACCACCCATCTAAGTAGCTCTGTAAAACCCGTGCCAGGCCTGCCAATGCAACCTGAAGGCAGTGTCCACTGCCATGTAAACTTGGCATTTAACCCGTTAAGTGTGGCGCACGTTCAGCGGACGTCGCGTGCACTACCTTGGTAGTGCTGCGCATGTCCGCTGAACGTCACGGCCCCGCCCGCGCAATAGAAACGTTCCGCACCAGTGCGGAACGTTCAGCGCAGCGGAGGGGTTAAAACCCCTTGCCAAGCCTTAAACTCCCCTTTTATTACATATGCCACCCCTAAGGTAGGCCCTAGGTAGCCAATAGTGCAGGGTGCTGTGTAAGTAAAAGGTAAGACATATATGTTTAAGTTTACATATCTTGGTAGTGAAAAACTCCTACATTCGTTTCCCACTAGTGTGGCCTACCCTTCTCATAGGATAACATTGGGGATTCCTCATTTCATGTAATAAGCTGTAATCCTAATTGGGAGAAGTAGATCGGTCATGGTTAGTGCCTATGACATTTTAATGATAAAACTTCTCTAATGGCAAAGTCGAATTTATTATTACAATTTTGAAAATGCCACTATTAGAAAATTAACAATAGAAAAGAGCCACCCAATAATCCCCCGGGTATTGTTAATAACAAAAGCAAGATGTCCAAGAAGGAAACATTCAAATATTAATTCAGTTATTCTAAGGGTGTCATAGACATGAACACTTAATTCAATGAGAACATAGCGATTGTAGGCAAGACACTTTTACTGTATCAAAAATTAATATTTAATTCTTAATATTCATATGGCTTTTTTTTTTATGAAAGTCTGGCAACAAAATACTACCTATCAGTTACAATAAATACAAATACAGTATGAACAACACCTTTCGCATACAATATGGACAACTGATTCAACTATATCTATGTGAATTAACACAATACATTTGGTGAATCGAACTCCAATAAATTTGATGTTTTATGCAAAAACGGTGTAGTGCGTCGACGTTTCGGTCCCCCGTTGGTCTAATAGATCCTTGGGACCATCTTCAGGACAAAACGGTTGCATAAAAACATCTAATGTAAACATAATAACAATAATTACAATAAAATACAGCAAATGACATCAATCATACCCTATGGTACAAAGAGAATAATGTGGCAGCTCACACCACAAGGAAAACAAATGCACCATGGCCGTGTCACCCCATGCTACAATCCGTGTAGGGACATCACAAAAAATACAAATAACAAAACAGCACTAAGGTGAATGAGTGAAAAATTACCTAGTAACCCAGTGAGAGCGCAAAAGAATATCAGCACACATAAATGTATTACTCACATGCCTCAAACATCAGGCAAAGTCGCATTCTATTTTGAAAAAGTGAAAAACAGAATGAGACAACTAAATAATGTACTAAGCGTGAACCAATACCAACGCCTAAGTCAATAATAATAATTCTCACAATAAGACAAGGCAGACCGGTCATCTAGAAGATAAGGTGAATATATAAATACCAGCTCTTGTGTCGCACCAGGACATCACCATAATAGCAACAACATAATCAAAACAAATAAGTGAAAATTCACTCAAGTCACGTAAAGCCATCCAGTAACCTAAAAGTAAGATATGGCATATCATCAGTGTCAGGGGTGCAACACCTCGAAACTGTCGACCCAAAACACCAAACAGAACTGAATAAAACACGGTATAACTTACTTCAGCAGCCAACAGACCGGCAATACTCAGTCTCCGGACCCCCGGTCAGCACTCGGGGATTCAACACGGAAGCAGCGAGACGCTGCATTAAGACGCCGAAAGTTAGGTGACAATTGCAAAAAACACAGTTGATGGACAGAATGTAGAACAATGTCATACATTCACCCCAGTACAAGGATCTGGGCCTAAATCCATCGTTTTTTTGCACTCCACACGAACCCTGGGTTAGACACTGGCTATATGCAAATCAGCTCTGACCCTGTGCCTCATGGGAACAGTCCAGTCCGAACTACCAAGCCATGTCTTTCCCAGACCGGAATCAAGCATCCAAGGACCGGTTTCTGGCTATCAGCCTTCATCAGCCTGGATAGCTTGACTCCAGTGGTGTGGAGAGCCTGGGACTCACGTCTGAGTATACCCAGCACACTCGGGGTGAAAATTGCAAAAAACACAGTTGATGGACAGAATGCTGAACAATGTCATACATTCACCCCAGTACAAGGATCTGGGCCTAAATCCATCGTTTTTTTGCACTCCACACCACCCTGGGTTAGACACTGGCTATATGCAAATCAGCTCTGACCCTGTGCCTCATGGGAACAGTCCAGTCCGAACTACCAAGCCATGTCATTCCGAGTGTGCTGGGTATACTCAGACGTGAGTCCTAGGCTCTCCACACCACTGGAGTCAAGCTATCCAGGCTGAAGAAAGCTGATAGCCAGAAACCGGTCCTTGGATGCTTGATTCCGGTCTGGGAAAGACATGGCTTGGTAGTTCGGACTGGACTGTTCCCATGAGGCACAGGGTCAGAGCTGATTTGCATATAGCCAGTGTCTAACCCAGGGTGGTGTGGAGTGCAAAAAAACGATGGATTTAGGCCCAGATCCTTGTACTGGGTTGAATGTATGACATTGTTCTACATTCTGTCCATTAACTGTGTTTTTTGCAATTTTCACCCCGAGTGTGCTGGGTATACTCAGACGTGAGTCCCAGGCTCTCCACACCACTGGAGTCAAGCTATCCAGGCTGAAGAAGGCTGATAGCCAGAAACCGGTCCTTGGATGCTTGATTCCGGTCTGGGAAAGACATGGCTTGGTAGTTCGGACTGGACTGTTCCCATGAGGCACAGGGTCAGAGCTGATTTGCATATAGCCAGTGTCTAACCCAGGGTGGTGTGGAGTGCAAAAAAACGATGGATTTAGGCCCAGATCCTTGTACTGGGTTGAATGTATGACATTGTTCTACATTCTGTCCATCAACTGTGTTTTTTGAAAGTTAGGTGACGTCACAGACCCGGGAAATGAAGTGGCCATATTGGAAGGGAGCCAAAATCGGCCTCGGGCATCAATTAACTAGATATATGAGCCCAATCACATGACTCTAGGTGCTGGAGCGAAAAGTTTAACTCCCATTTATTTAAAAGTGAAACAAATGTATCGAACATATATATATATATATTAAGGATAATAATAATGGCGGGCATATTTGAATCGATCCACACATCGTTGCAATAAAGCCGAAAGGTAAATATATACATATGAGCTCAAGACTCACAAAACAAACAGTCAAAATTACATCAAAGGTATACCCTATATACATGGTGCTGGATCAGAAGTTAATATTACTGGTAACGTAAGACCTAGGTGGACTAATCAAAGGATTATAACAGGTCCCAACAAGGTTTCTCAAACAACACCCCTATCATACCTAATTTACATTATACCAATGCAAGGAAGAATCCATAATACAACTCCCTGTGATATATTGATACTCACCCGAGTGTAAAAAACAGCTCAATGATACTACCAGGATGTAATCACCTTAAAACGGCCATGGTATGCCATTCAATCAAAGTATTTAATCCATTCTCAACTGTATTGCAGGACCAAATCCATTTGTTCTCCTTTTGGGTAAGCAATTGGTCCACATTTTGTCTTCTCTTTGTACCCTTCACAATCTCAATAACAAACCATTTCATTTCAGTAGGCAAATAAGACATTTGGTCATAATGTTCGACAAGCGGAGCAGTCCTCAAATTGCAGCGAATCCGTGATTGATGCTGTAAAATGCGCTTTTTAATTTCTTGTGTAGTTTTTCCAATGTAATTCAAAGTGCAAGGGCACTGTATGCAATAAACCACATTTCTCGTAAGACAATTGGAATGTTGTTTTAGTGTTATGCATCTGCCATTTATATTGCAAGTCTTAGTTGTCACAGTGGTGGCACAGGCTGTACATCACCCACAAGAAAAATGACCTACTATCGGTGTCAGGCCCCACATGTTGGTAATGGTACTGGGCGCAGGTTCTGTATATATGTTTATACAAGATGATCACGCAAGTTTCTTCCCCTCTTAAAAGCAAAGCGTGGCATTGCTAACTGTGGCTCAACTTTTCTAATAAGGTGCCAATTGCGTCTAATGATCTTGCTTATTTGCGCTGACTCAGTTCCAAAAGTCATGACACATGTAATGGGTTGTACTACATTGTCCAGGTCAGTTTCACGTCCTGATTTTTGTAATCGGGCTGGACGATCATAAAACCATGCCCGCTTCATGGCATGTTTTACCAGTCTATATGGATACGATCTCATGACCAATTTAGCCTGAAGTATTATTATTATTGACTTAGGTGTTGGTATTGCTTCACCCTTAGTACATTATTTGGTTGTCTCATTTCGTTTTTCACTTTTTTAAATAGAATGCGACTTTGCCTGATGTTTGAGGCATGTGAGTAATACATTTGTGTGCTGATATTCTTTTGTGCTCTCACTGGGTTACTAGGTAAAATTTCACTCACTCACCTTAGTGTTGTTTTGTTATTTGTATTTTTTGTGATGTCCCTACACGGATTGTAGCATGGGGTGACACGCCATGGTGCATTTGTTTTCCTTGTGGTGTGAGCTGCCACATTATTCTCTTTGTACCATAGGGTATGATTGATGTCATTTGACGTATTTTATTGTAATTCTTGTTATTATGTTTAAATTAGATGTTTTTGTGCAACCGTTTTGTCTGAAGATGGTCCCAAGGATCTATTAGATCAACTGGGGACCGAAACGTTGAGGCACTACACCGTTTTTGCATAAAACATCAAATTTATTGGAGTTCGATTCACCAAATGTATTGTGTTAATTCACGTAGATATGGTTGAATCAGTTGTCCATATTGTGTGCGAAAGGTGTTGTTCATACTACCACTGTATTTGTATTTATTGTAACTGATAGGTAGTATTTTGTTGCCAGACTTTCATTAAAAAAAAGCCATATGAATATTAAGAATTAAATTTTCATTTTTGATACAGTAAAAGTGTCTTGCCTACAATCCCTATGTTCTCAATGAATTAAGTGTTCATGTCTATGACACCCTTAGAATAACTGAATTAATATTTGAATGTTTCCTTCTTGGACATCTTGCTTTCGTTACTTTTAGAAAATTGGCATTTTCTTGCTCTTAGCCCTGTGTGTCTGCAGGCTGTCTCTAACACACGTCTTGGGAGGTTGACAGCTGGATTTTGTGTATTCCCTCTAGACAGCCACACACAATGGGAGCGTAGGTGTGTTTTGATGGGTCATCCTGGGAGGATGGGAAGGAGGAGTTGGTTAGAGCCTCAAACTCACACTTGAATAGGCTGTGTCCTGTCCCCACACAAAGGGCAGCATACCCACCTATAGTGAGTCTGGAGCCACGGCAGGAAGGAAGGACCTTTGTGCCTTTCAAAGACCCTTCTTTAAAGTGTCCCCACCTCAAAGGCACCACTGGACCTCAGGCCCTAACACTTCAGTGAGTTTCAGGACCTGTGGATACTCTACCAGGAAGAAGGACTGCTGTGCTGCTGAAGGACTGCCACTCAGCTGGACTGCTGGTCTCAAAGAACTGCTTTCTTGCTGTGCTTGTTGCTGCCCTCCTGGTCTGGGTGAGATGGACTGGGCCTGTATCACCTGACCCCCAGAACCCAGAGTGACTCCAAGGGCTTGTTGGCTGGACTCCTGATCTGATGTTGCAGGGACAAAAAAGCCTTCCAACTGTCCTCCTTCTCCAACTGGACTCTGCCATCTGTGGGTCCGCCATACCAAGTGGTGCCACCCCAGGCCTGGACCCTTAGAAGTGGGCAGATTTTGCTCGCTTCAGCCAAACCTATGCATAATCTCTTGAAACCGCACATTGGTGCTATTGCATGCATCAGAACCAGCGTATCGACCCTGTTGTGTGGCCAGAAGTGGCGCATCACCTCTGTTGCGTGGCTCAAACAGACGCATCGCCTTCTGAGCCACAGCTGTGTGATGCTCTCCCCGGCTTAAGGTCTTAGAAGCTAGGTCGACAGCAGGCTTATGGCAACGCCGAGAACCCTGCATCGCTGCCTTTGCGCTTATCAGAGCCGAAGCATTGCCGCTGCTGCACGGATCATCACCGTACCTGAGATCGACACTGATGCATCACTTTGGCTGCATACTCCTTATAGACCGAATTTTTGACGTTGACAAAACTCAGACAAAGGTACTTTTGTTCAGTGGGCCAAGCCTGGTCCCTGTATCCGGCCCTCACTCCATCGTGGTCAGCCTGAACTTTTGACTTTGTCCGGGTCAAGCACGACCAGATATTCATTGTTGGCACTTGGTGCTTTTTGGCACTATTTCCACTTAATTCTTTAAAAATCTATATACAGTTTTACTCATTGGATTTTTGTAATTTTGGTGTCAAATTACTTATTAAAATATCTATTTTTATAATTTGGTTTAGAAGTTTTCTTTTGTTCTGTTTTCACTTTATTACTATTTGTGTACTGCATAAATGCTTTACACATTGCTTCTAAATTAAGCCTAACTGCTCGTGTGCCAAGGTACCCACAGTTAAGCACAGGTTAAATTATTGTCATTTTGTGGTTCATCCTGCAAGGTATTGTTAATATGGAAAAGCTGGTGCTAATGTGGAAAACAATATATTCATCTGTGAGAACGAAATCTCATTTTTATTAACTAATTCGGCTGATGTGAACTCCACATCAAGCCTAACTCGCAAATACATAGGCTCTGAGACCTAGGCCTGCGGTCACTGATTGATAGTTCACAGTTAGGGTGGCACGTAGCCAGCAGGAATGCACAAACAGGAAATCCTAGGCTAATCCCACAGATAGATGCAGCAACACCAGATGGTCCTGAGAGATTTGCCCCAATAAAGCACACATGGCCAGAGGGGTATGTGCGCTCCCAAAAACACCATAAAGTCAGATGCCACATGAGTTAGGAACATGTAGCCAATCCGGACACAACACACGCAGTGATCACGTACTCCCCTTGCCAGACATCTGGACACGTTACCCGCTGGCCGCATTGTGTCCATTCAAGGTTGAGGCCCATCTGTACTTTCCATTAGACAATTTATGACCTAATCAGCGACTACATTCCTTACCATACATGGACCTCCCGAAATAGTTACAAACTGTATAAAAAGAGGCCGCAGACCAATTGTAAATTGAGACAGTCTTGAGACCCTGCACCCGTAACTGTTCCCTGACCTCTCTGTTTAATGAAACAAACTGTTTCTGTTGTGCCAAACGCCTCTTGTCTCTTTTTTTTCAAGGTATTTCATGTCAAGAAACAGAATTGTGACTATTGCTTGACCAGGGCTTAGCTGTTGCTTGACTAGGGCTTCCACACCAGCCAACCAACAACCCAATTTCTTACATTTAGGGACACAGAAACCTACCCAGTCATAGGAACATCTCTGAATTCCTGAAGCATTAGGGAATGATAGTCCCCAGTTTAGAGACCTATTTTTCCCATATCAGTCGATCGAGGTTTGGCTACAAGAACCCCCTTTTGTTCCTACCAACATAGAAACTACCACCAGAGGAAAAAGAAACGTAAGGCGCAATAAAGGAAAGAGGAGAAAAAAACATATTCTAGCCCTTGAAACTGGAACCAACCAGATATACTGAAATCTAGAAAACAAAGATACCTTACTATAAGAACAGTATCAGAACTGTATTTTAGCTTATGCTCTTCAGCATAGCCTCTTCTCTTACAGTGGTTCTATTGGTCCGGAATCAATGCAGAAATGGCTAGGTACTGTGAGCAGTGCCGGATTGATAGTTGGCAATTCCTGGTTATACTCCAAGAGCTCCCTTATAATATTTGCCAGTAATTACCCTACCCATTCAAAGGATTTGGATGGACTTAGTGGTCCACTGAAATATTGTGGTAGAGGGCACAGATAAATAATGGTCAGAGTGGACTATGCTACCTAGTACCCAAAGACATTGCTGTTGTGTGGCGTTTGGAGCTCCTGAGTGAATTTTCCCGATTCAAAGGTACAATGCACATTGCCCTTATATAGGCATAGAAATCAATCCCCTATTTAGACATAGCCCATGCAGACCAAATACAGGCATGGCTACTTCCACCCGTACCAAACGTCACAACAATTTCTTGGAAAATTGGCTTAAGCAGTTATGGAACTTCCAATTGCTTGAATATTGATTTGTCCAAGAACTCATGTACTTTGCAAAGAACAACTATTCTCTAGGGGTTCTTTCCTGATGTTATTATGCCTGACTTTACGTCAATCTATGGCATTCCTAAACACTTTCAAGGTATAAATATACCTTCACTTGCTATGGCAAACTACGGTGGTTCGGAGCAGTTCGACTATCTACTTGCCCGACACAGCTCGCTACAGCAATTGCCGAAGGAAGCCGGCCCTCCAGCTGATGCACTGATCATGAGGCTGCCCTTCTGTCGCCGAGAATCCAGGTGTTGGGAAATAGAGCCCTGAGACAGAGATAGCAGACCTCCTTCCTTCTAAATCAAGTTATGGAGCTGATTAGAGCCTAGAGAAACCTTTGGTAGATTCTTGGCAAAAACAACTAAACCTATGCTACACAATACTTACTTATTCCCGCGTACTAGACTTAGGTTAGGTACATTGGGGTAAGCGTATTTAGAAGCACCAGTTGAGTATTTTAGTCCATATTATTTATGTATTTTTATATGGCTTAGAAACCATACAAAGCTTTTACAGTATTATTTTATAGTACTATTCTCGCTGTACTCCTTATACTTTGCAGTCTGCTTAACGATTGTTGCAGTTCACTTCTCCTGCCTGAGAAAGAAGACTGTTCAATAAACCTTTTTATTGAAAACTCCCGTCTCTCTATTCCTCTGCAAACTCTGTTGAAACGAAGCATGCACGATTGACTGAGTGAAATACTTATCTATGGTTTCTGCGACTCTAGAGATATATTTCTTATTCTTGAGAAACAAAGTTGTCTTGTTTATGCGGTTGTCAGAAACTAATCCCTTCTTGTGAATTCAAGAGTTTCTAGTGACCTCTGAGCTAGCTGGCACTCACTATTAAGTTTAGTATATTCGATAGAGACCTAGTCGACCTCAGTCCTACGTCTATAGTATATATTATTCCAATGCGCAGAGCCTATTGGGAATATAGGAACTGCACTACATTGCCCCCATGATGAACTTCAGCTGCTCATATTTCTAATATCCTAATACATAATTTTACATTGGTGGGACTCTCGGAGAAGATTTTGACAGATCATGGCACCAATTTCATGTCACAACCTTTGGCACCAATATGTGACGGACTATGTATCAATTATATCAAGACATACGTGTATGGAACGTTTCAATAAAACATTAAATCATATGCTGTAAAAAGCTGTCAGTCCAGATGGGAAGGATAGGGATAAAATATTACCACTAGTTCTATTCATTCAAAGAAGTGTTCCCCACTCCTCTACAGGTTTCTCCCAATTTGAATTACTTTTTGGTCAGCAACCAAGAACAATAGTCAATATGGCCCAAGAAAAGTAAGGTAGAGTCATAAGAACAAACCATGTCCCTAGTGAAATATGTGGCAGTTTTGAATGACTGACAACTGGCAGATGAATGTCAACAAGACCAACAAATAGAACATAAGTACAGTACAGTTCATGAGTCCACGGCATACCTCTGGAAATAGGGGATCATCTATTAGTATTATTGCCAGTATCTGAGAATAAAGTGCTAGCCAAGTGACTCTGTGGAGCGATAATCAAAAATAAGGTCATTAGAGTATCGGATAGTCAGGAATCCCAGATCTGCTACATAACTCTCTTGAAAAAATTGAAGGTACCAGAGAAAGTGGGGATGGTTAGAATTGTATAACAAACTCTCCAAGTAAAGGATGGTATGCTCCTGGCATGGGAGGCACAGTCGTTGAAGAAATTGATCAAGACAATTGGTATTATACCAGAAGAGGAAAACAGGTGGTTGGTCAAGCTACTTAGGAACACAGGAACAATATTTTCATCTCTTCCAGGACATACGACTGTCGTAGAACATGCTATTGTTACCCTGCCAGAAACTAAAATGCGGGTGAAGCCCTATCCTATCCTGACAGCATGGAGAGGGTCTGTAAAAGTTGAGACCATGTTGTCTTTGGATATAAAATTGCCACCCCTGAGTGAGTGGTCATCGGCAATTATATTTGTGCCAAAACCAAATCAAGACTTCATTTTTTCATGATTTTCATTGTTTTATTGAGATCTACTTTTGATGCATAGATATCCTGTCCCCAGAATGGATGTGTTGTGTTGTGGATGTGTTGTATGTTTGTGTGATTGGGGTCTGCCTAATACATTAGCACATTAAAACTCCTAAAAAGACACTACCAGGTTCCTTTGATGAGCTCATAGAGACACAAAACTGCTTTGCAACACCATGTAGCCTCTTTCAGTTTAAAATATTTCCCTTAGTGCTGATTGAAGTTCTAGCCACATTCCAATGGCTCATGGATCAGATTCTAAGACCTCAAATGTGTTGGGTGCTTTTTCTGGATGATGATATTTTCATTCCAGATTGTGGGTCAAATTAAAAGCATTTGTGGTTGGTACGAGAAGCATTCCAAAAAGCAGGATGATCAACTAAATTGGCTAAGTTTACCATACTGACAACTCAACTACAATACCTGGGGTTCGCCCTCAGCAAAAGAAAAATGAAGCTCTTAGCGTTATCCTGAAACCTACAAATAAGAAGGATGTTCGTTCCTTTTTGTGTTTTGTGAGAAACAGTCTGCAGTTTGTTCCTCACTTTTCAACTTTATCTAAATCACTTACAGCATTGTTTAAAAAAACTCTTCCCTCAAATCAGTTATCTTGGGGTCCGAAACAAAAGAATGCATTTAGAGCACTGATGAAGACTGTTCTAGCTGCAGACCCTGTGTTAAGACTCCCAGATTTTAAATAACCTTTATTTTGTGGACCATACCTTCTGGAACTGAGCTCGAGACAGTTTTGGTAAGACATTTGAGGATTGTGAGCACTGAGCACCCAACAGTATGTATTAGTAGGACGTTATTGCCTCATGACAGCTCGTATGCAACCATTGAGCAAAAATGACTGGCAATTTGATGGGGCATGGATACATTTAAATATTATCTCTTGGGTCAACATTTTGAATCGTATTCAACCATACTCCATTGACCTGGTTAGCCCGGAATAAGGATAGCACCCATCAAGTGTAATGATGATTCCCCTTCCCATATAACCATTTTCCTTCAATCAACCAGGAAAGCTATAGAGAATAACAAATTATTTGTTGAAGATGCATGAAACTGCCCTGACTGTAAGTCTCTGCTTAAGGAGGAGCGAATGTGAGTTGGCTAAATCTGTGTATGAGCATCAATAAACCTGTTTGTTATATCACACAGCCTGTCTCCAGATCCATCATCGACCATTCGACAGCAACCAAACAGACATTTCAGTAATGTATTGGACATTAAGCTCTCTCCTTATTCGAACATTCTCATTTCCAATGCCCCAACTGGCTACAAGCTAAACAGAATTCTGTCTCCCCTTTGTGGGGTTTCACACCTCATCCCCTTTTGTGGGGTCTGACGCCCCTTCCCCTTGACAGTCTTCTGCATATTTTGCATTTTTAAGAACAATACTTTTGTTTCAGCATTTTCTTTCTTTTTGTGTTGCGAGTAACACAATGATGTGTGACCATCACTAGTTCAGCCAGCTTCTTAGTTTGCCATACAATTCAGAATGTTGTCAATTTACACCCAACATTCAGTAATGCCTGTACCAAAGCAGCACCTACAGCTTTATGAGCAATCTCCGTCTGACCAGCTATGCCAGAATATCTTTCAAACACACCTTTAGGTCTGGCTAAATAATCAGATGGTGTCTCAACCTAATTTTGTTTACAATTTAAGATCTTACTCCATTTGATGTTCACTGGGGGCACATCTGCAATCACATCTAACAATACATCCAATGATGAGCTTAATTCCCCATATTTTACGGAGCTACTCTTTGCTATGCTGCTTTTCTCCACTAATCTTTATATCATTTCTCTCTGCACTACCAGTCGCAGTAACTTATTCCCATCTGCCCATTTAGATGTATACACCTCAAACACAATTTGTAGCTCCTCTCGGAATTGAGTGTGATTCTCCCAAACATTAAGAAATTGTTTCTTAGTACTCCTTAAGTCAGAGGGGGTCCATGGTTCACAAACCTTAATTCCATCTGTGGCTATTGGGTAATCCCTCAAGGGAAGGATAGAAGATGAAGAATACTCATCGTTGCCATCACTTGGATAGAGAGACATAGGATTCTATCTAGACTGTCATTCTGGGGTGTGTCTCAAGCTTTCCAATGGCATGGCAAGACTTTATCATCAGTCTCTGTCCCAGGATGGAGATTGTGCTTGCTGTACATTAATGAACAGTAGTGAAATATGCTTCTTGTGCCCTTGCTCGCATCCCTCTGCTGGGTACCTTACTGTCAGTTGTTTTGCAATACTCGCTTGTGCATTATCTCCTTATACTTCAGTCGCTGGCAATCCCCAGGCACTGCTCTGTTTCCATGTGCATCAGCTGCTTCACCCCTGCCTCTTAGCTGGCATAGGGTAGATATCAAACTGATCCAAATTCTTTGTGTTCTCACTTTATTTCCCCTTTTCAAGTTTTATCTCCTACACAGACAACATCTGTGTGCACCCTTTTGGACAATACTTTAGCCATAGGATGGTGGAAGCCATGCAAAGGAAGCAAATAAAATACATTGCAAGCGCTGTTAGACTTTGCTTAATGTTTGGTTCGTTTCACGCTAGCACCTTTAGCCAGCTCCTCCGGTTTAGTGCTATGCTGTTCTCCACCGCAGGTCTCTTGGAGAAACTTCGCCTTTACCTCTGGCACCTGGAGTTGTTTGTGGTGCCCAGTCCAGCTCTCTCAATCAATCAATCAATCAATCAGGGGTTTATAAAGCATCCTACTCACCCTTCAGGGTCTCAAGGCACGGGGGAAGGGGAGCAGCTCCGGATCAGTCTAAGAGTCAGGTCTTGAGGTCCTTCCTGAACGTCTGCTGGGTCGGGGAACGTCTGATGTTCACAGGGAGCTCGTTCCAGGTATTGGCTGCAATGTAGTAGAAGGCTCTCCCACATGTTCTGTTTCTGCGGATGCAGGGGACCTCTGCCAGGATGATGTTGGAGGAGCGGAGGTTCCTCTTGAGTACGTGGAAGGATACTCTCTCATTGAGGTATTTAGGTCCGATGTTGAGGGATTTGTAGGTGACCCTCTTGTCGACAGGGAGGCAGTGGAGGTCTCGTAGGTGTTGGGTCATGAGTTCGTGATGCCGTGTCCCGAGGACGAGTCTGGCCGCGGCGTTCTGGATGGTTTGGAGTTTGTGTAGAAGAGTTCTGTTGATTCCAGCGAATAGGGAGTTGCCGTAGTCCAGTCTACTGGTAATGAGAGCGTGGGTGACGGTCCTCCTGCAGTCGGGGGAGATCCATTTGAAGGTCTTTCGGAGGATATGCAGGCAGCTGAAACTAGTGGATGGTACGGCGTTTATATGGCGGTTCATGGAGAGGGAGGAGTCAAGGATGGTGCCGAGGCTTTGTGCGTGGTCTGTAGGGGTGGGTGGGTTCCCAAGGGCAGAGGGCGACCAGGTGTTGTCCCAGGCGGAGGTGCAGGGGGCTGAGGATGAGGACCAAGCAGCTGTCTATTATCCAGGCTGCCACGTTCTTCATTCCTTCCTGGAAGCAGAGTCTGGTGTCTTCGGGATTCTTCGTGAGTGAGAGGATGAGCTGGGTGTCGTCTGTGTAGGATACAATGCTGAGCCCATGCTGTCTGACGATGGCAGCGAGGGGGGCCATGTAGATGTTGAAGAGCATAGGGCGGAGTGATGATCCTTAGGGTACTCCGCAGTTGATATCGGTGGATTCGGTGAGGTAGGGCGGGAGTCTGATCTCTGGGTTCTGCCCGAGAGAAAGGATTGGATCCAGTAGAGGGCAGCTCCTTGTATCCCTGCGTCGTGAAGTCTGGCTGGGAGCGTGCGATGTGAAACGGTGTTGAAGGCTGCAGAGAGGTCTAGAAGGATGAGGGCCGCAGTGTGTCCCTGGTCGAGTAACATGCGGATGTCATCAGTGGCGGCGAGGAGGGCGGTCCCAATACTGTGGTTGCTGTGGAATCCGGACTGGGATGCATCTAGGATGGAGTTCTCTTCGATGAAGGTGGTCAGGTGGGCGTTTGAGTCTCACAGTGACTTTGGCCACGAAGGGGATGGGTCAGTAGTTTTTCAGGTCCATAGGGTCGGCCGTTGGTTTCTTGAGGAGGGGTTTAACCTCCACCCGCTTCAAGTCATCTGGACAGATGCCGGATCTGAAGGAGGCATTGATGGTCCGTCTTAGTTTGGGTGCGATGGCTGTGGCGGCCCTGTGGAATATGTGCAGTGGGCATGGGTCCGTTGGGGCTCCAGAGTGGGTTTTCTTCATGGTCGCGGTAATGTACTTCGACGGTGGCTGGATCCCAGGTCATGAGGGCTGGCTTATCGGCGGCGGTGGGGAGGGGGGGTGTTGTCCGGCGTCTGTTTGCTGAAGTTGTCGTAGAGGACCTTGATCTTCAAATGGAAGTAGAAGCTGAGCTTGTCGAGGAGTTCCTAGGAATTTGTGACGTCTGTGCCTTCACTAGGGGGTTTTGCGAACTGCTGTATGACGTTGAACAGTTCCTTGGGATTGGTCGCGTTGGTCTGGACTTTGTCTTTTATGAAGGTCCGTTTGGTGTTTCTTATGCGCTGGTGGTATTCCTTCAGGGCGCTTCTGTGGTTTTCTGGTTTCACCAGGTTTTCTCTAAGCGTCTGGCTTCTTGTAGTACAGTGGTGAACCAGGCGGCCTTCAGAGGGCGTTGTTTGGCGGGGTGGTGGAGGGGTGCAAGCTTGTCGGCGCAGCAGGAGATCCAGCGGTGAAATTCTATGGCTGTGGAGATGGTGTTGGTCATGGCGCTGGGGGTGTTTTGGAGGAGGGTGGTGTTGAGGTCTTCCTCTGTGACCTTGCTCCAGTTCCGTTGTGGCTGGCTTGGGTGGGTTTGGGTGCGGAAGTGGTGTTAAAGGTAAAATAGACGCAGTGGTGGTCTGTCCAGAGGGGCTGGGTGGTGTGACTGAAACGGATGTTTGTCCCTCACAAGAAGATGGGGTCGACGGTGTGTCCAGCTTTGTGGGTGGGCATGTTGACCAGCTGCTTCAGTCCGAGGTTGGCGAGGAGGGTGATGGAGTCGGGGTTGTTGCAGTTGTTGAGGTGGAAGTTAAGGTCCCAGAGTAGAATGTAGTCCTTGGAGATGATGGCGTGGGGTGCGGCGAGCTCGGCGATGTAGTTGCGGACTGGGTGCGAGGTCCTGGCAGTCTGTAGATGAGGGTGCCACAAAGCGTGGTCCTGGGGCTTGTCTGGATCTGGAAGTGGCAGTGTTCTGTGTTGGAGTGGGGGTCACTCGTGCTGGATGGGGAGAGTCGGAGGCGGGTCTTGTTTGCGATGGCGAGCCCTCCTCCTGGGTGGTGGGAGCGGTTCTTTCTCTGGATCTTGTAGCTGTCTGGGATGGCAGTGCCGATGTTGGGCCGGAGGTGGAGTTGATCCAGGTTTCTGTAAAGAAGGCGACGTAGGGCGAGAGGGGGTCGATTAGGTACCAGATCCCCACGGCATGTCAGTGCAGGGACCACATGTTGAGGAGGATGCATATGCCAGGGTTTCAGCGGTGCGTGCATCAGGGGGCCTTCGGTGGGGGGGGAGGTTTGTCAATGGTGAAGGATCTGCGGCAGGGTCTGCCAAAGAACTGTCCATGGGTGGTGTTCGGCAAGGATCTTACGCAGTCTGTGTGTCTTCCGGGATTGAGTGTGTGGAGGGTGGTGGAATCGTAGCTGTGGGGCCTGAGAGAACCCCGCGTCATGGATGGGCGCAGACGGGCTTGACTTGGGTGGCCCAGTGTGTGCGTGCGCTGCGTGACCACTCAGTGGTTGCTATTAAGTAGGGGGGGGGCGGGGCCAGTGGTAAAGAGGTGGGAGCAGGGACTGAGTCGGGGTGGGAGGGGCTGCAGGGGCAGCAGCGGCGTTAAACGGGCAAAACAATCAGCAGAATTAAATAAAATTCCTTCAAAAATATTAACCGCATGCGCGCTTGCGGGTTTTCCCGCTGCGCGCTGAAAATTCAAAAAACCCGCGTTGCGGACAAAGCCAGCTCGTCATGCGCGCAGCGCAGGTAACGCCCATGACGAGCTGGCTTTGTCACCAGCATCGAAGGGGTTAAATAAGGATCCTCAGTGAGACCGGGAAAGCAGAAGTACAGTACACTACAGATGAGATCACCAAGAACCTGCGTGGGCTGTAGGCGCGAACCCTGTGCAGTGGAGGACTCAAGGCAGCGGCAGTGAGGCTTTTGGCCACCATAAGTGTGGCAGAGTATGCTCAGACGCGAGTCCCTTGCTCACTTTGCCACTGGATTCAAGCAAGCCGGACTCAAGACGGCTGGAATGCCAGAAACCGGTCCTCGGAAGCTTGTTTCCGGTCCAGGGAAGACCTGGCTTGGCAGTTCGGGCTGGACTGTTCCCATGAGGCACAGGGTCAGACTGATTTGCATATAGCCATGTCTGAAGTGGGGTGGCAAAGTGGGCTGAAGAACGGTGATGGATTAAACCCAGATCTTTTGACTGGGTGTGAGTGTTTGATTGATTCAGATGCTCCGTCCATCCACAACCCCTATTGTACCACTTTTGGCCGCCATAAGTGTGGCAGGGTATGCTCAGAGGTGAGTCCCTTGCTCACCTTGCCACTGGATTCAAGCAAGCCGGGCTGAAGACGGCTGCAATGCCAGAAACCGGTCCTCGGAAGCTTGTTTCCGGTTCAGGGAAGACATGGCTTGGCAGTTCGGGCTGGACTGTTCCCATGAGGCGCAGGGTCAGACTGATTTGCATATAGCCATGTCTGAACTGGGGTGGCAGAGTGGGCTAAAGAACGGTGATGGATTAAACCCAGATCTTTTGACTGGGTGTGAGTGTTTGATTGATTCAGGTGCTCCGTCCATCCCCACCCCCTTTTATACCGCTTTTGGCCGCCATAAGTGTGGCAGGGTATGCTTAGACGTGAGTCCCTTGCTCACTTTGCCACTGGATTCAAGCAAGCCGGGCTGAAGATGGCTGGAATGCAGAAACCGGTCCTCGGAAGCTTGTTTCCGGTCCAGGGAAGACATGGCTTGGCAGTTCGGGCTGGACTGTTCCCATGAGGCACAGGGTCAGACTGATTTGCATATAGCCATGGCTGAACTGGGGTGGCAGAGTGGGCTAAAGAACGGTGATGGATTAAAACCCAGATCTTTTGACTGGGTGTGAGTGTTTGATTGATTCAGATGCTCCGTCCATCCCCACCCCATTTTGTACCGCTTTTGGCCGCCACACGGCAGGGTATGCTCAGACGTGAGTCCCTTGCTCACTTTGCCACTGGATTCAAGCAAGCCGGGCTCAAGACGGCTGGAATGCCAGAAACCGGTCCTCGGAAGCTTGTTTCTGGTCCAGGGAAGACATGGCTTGGCAGTTCGGGCTGGACTGTTCCCATGAGGCACAGGGTCAGACTGATTTGCATATAGCCATGTCTGAACTGGGGTGGCAAAGTGGGCTAAAGAACGGTGATGGATTAAACCCAGATATTTTGACTGGGTGTGAGTGTTTGATTGATTCAGATGCTCCGTCCATCCCCACCCCCTTTTGTACCGCTTTTGGCCGCCATAAGTGTGGCAGGGTATGCTCAGACGTGAGTCCCTTGCTCACTTTGCCACTGGATTCAAGCAAGCCGGGCTGAAGATGGCTGGAATGCCAGAAACCGGTCCTCGGAAGCTTGTTTCCAGTCCAGGGAAGACATGGCTTGGCAGTTCGGGCTGGACTGTTCCCATGAGGCACAGGGTCAGACTGATTTGCATATAGCCATGTCTGAACTGGGGTGGCCGAGTGGGCTAAAGAACGGTGATGGATTAAACCCAGATCTTTTGACTGGGTGTGAGTGTTTGATTGATTCAGATGCTCCGTCCATCCCCACCCCCTTTTGTACCGCTTTTGGCCGCCACACGGCAGGGTATGCTCAAACGTGAGTCCCTTTCCTCACTTTGCCACTGAATTCAAGCAAGCCGGGCTGAAGACGGTTGAATGCCAAAAACCGGTCCTCGAAAGCTTGTTTCCAGTCCAGGGAAGACATGGCTTGGCAGTTCGGGCTGGACTGTTCCCATGAGGCACAGGGTCAGACTGATTTGCATATAGCCATGTCTGAACTGGGATGGCAGAGTGGGCTAAAGAACGATGATGGAATAAACCCAGATCTTTTGACTGGGTGTGAGTGTTTGATTGATTCAGATGCTCCGTCCATCCCCACCCCCTTTTGTACCGCTTTTGGCCGCCACACGGCAGGGTATGCTCAGACGTGAGTCCCTTGCTCACTTTGCCACTGGATTCAAGCAAGCCGGGCTGAAGACGGCTGCAATGCCAGAAACCGGTCCTCAGATGCTTGTTTCCGGTTCAGGGAAGACATGGCTTGGCAGTTCGGGCTGGACTGTTCCCATGAGGCACAGGGTCAGACTGATTTGCATATAGCCATGTCTGAACTGGGGTGGCAGAGTGGGCTAAAGAACAGTGATGGATTAAACCCAGATCTTTTGACTGGGTGTGAGTGTTTGATTGATTCAGGTGCTCCGTCCATCCCCACCCCCTTTTGTACTGCTTTTGGCCGCCATAAGTGTGGCAGGGTATGCTCAGACGTGAGTCCCTTGCTCACTTTGCCACTGGATTCAAGCAAGTCGGGCTGAAGATGGCTGGAATGCCAGAAACCGGTCCTCGGAAGCTTGTTTCCGGTCCAGGGAAGACATGGCTTGGCAGTTCGGGCTGGACTGTTCCCAAGAGGCACAGGGTCAGACTGATTTGCATATAGCCATGTCTGAACTGGGGTGGCAGAGTGGGCTAAAGAACGGTGATGGATTAAACCCAGATCTTTTGACTGGGTGTGAGTGTTTGATTGATTCAGATGCTCCGTCCATCCTCACCCCCTTTTGTACCGCTTTTGGCCGCCATAAGTGTGGCAGGGTATGCTCAGACATGAGTCCCTTGCTCACTTTGCCTTTGGATTCAAGCAAGCCGGGCTGAAGACGGTTGGAATGCCAAAAACCGGTCCTCTGAAGCTTGTTTCCGGTCCAGGGAAGACATGGCTTGGCAGTTCGGGCTGGACTGTTCCCATGAGGCACAGGGTCAGACTGATTTGCATATAGCCATGTCTGAACTGGGGTGGCAGAGTGGGCTAAAGAACGGTGATGGATTAAACCCAGATCTTTTGACTGGGTGTGAGTGTTTGATTGATTCAGATGCTCAGTCCATCCCCACCCCCTTTTGTACTGCTTTTGGCCGCCATAAGTGTGGCAGGGTATGCTCAGACGTGAGTCCCTTGCTCACTTTGCCACTGGATTCATGCAAGCCGGGCTGAAGACGGTTGGAATGCCAAAAACCGGTCCTCGGAAGCTTGTTTCCGGTCCAGGGAAGACATGGTTTGGCAGTTCGGGCTGGACTGTTCCCATGAGGCACAGGGTCAGACTGATTTGCATATAGCCATGTCTGAACTGGGGTGGCAAAGTGGGCTAAAGAACGGTGATGGATTAAACCCAGATCTTTTGACTGGGTGTGAGCGTTTGATTGATTCAGATGCTCCGTCCATCCCCACCCCCTTTTGTACCGCTGGGGAGAGTGCTGGCCGGGACCGAAGCTCTCTGTCCTATTCCTTTTGTGGTGATTCTCAAAGGTACCCCAATCTATTGCCAGTTGTTAGACTTATTGAAAGCAGCCTCCCATCACCTTTTGTGTGTTGTATGTACCACCCTACGTGCTGTAGGTATGCCCAGATCAGAGTACCGGCTCACCATGCCACTAGAACCAAGCTCTACCCAGCTGTTGAGCCCATAATTAGGGTAAAACAGGTCCTATATTCCGGTTTAGGGTGGACCTGGCTTGGCAGTTCGGGCTGAACTGTTCCCACGAGGGGCAGGGACAAGACTGATTTTCATATGGCATTGCTCACAGTGTAGTGGCGTAGAGTGGGCAGGTGTAGAGTGCATTGATGTACAATGTTGCAGAGTAAAGTGGTGCAGAGTGCAGTGGGGTATACGGTAGCAGCATAGAACTCAGCAATGTACAATGCAGCGTTGTAGAATGCAGTGGTGTAGATTTGAATGTTGCATAGTAGAGTGCAGTGTAGAGTGGCATAGAGTACAGTGCCGTAAAGTGCAGTTGTACAGAGTAGAGTGGCATAGAATGCAGTGACGTAGAGTGGTTCAAAGTAGAGTATAGTGTCATAGAATAGAGTGCTGCAGAGTGAAAGGGCGTAGAGTACAATGTTGCAGAGTAGAATGTAGTTTTGTAGAGTGGCATAGAGAGCAGTGACGTAGGGTGAATTGCTGTAGAGTAGAGTGCAGTGTCATAGAGTGGAGTGGCGTAGAGTAGATTATTTCAGAGTAGAGTGAAGTGGAGGGGCCCAGGGTAAAATAAGGTGGCGTATAGTGGAGTTTTGTAGTATATAGGGATGTAGAGCAATGGTGTAAAGTGGTGTAAAGCCCAGTAGATTGAAGTTGTGCAGAGCAGATTAGAGTGAATTGGTATATAGAGTGTAGGGGTGTGGAGTGGTACAGAGTAGAGTGCATTGGCGTACAGTGTATTGACAGAGTGCAGTGATGTAGAGTAAAGTGTTGCAGGATAGTGTAGAGTGGAGTTCCATAGAGTGAGTGGTCTAGACTGGAGTGGTGTAGAGTGTAGTGGTAAAGATTGCCGTAGTGGTAAAGATTAGAGGTGCATAGCCTAGAGAGGCGTAGCGTGGAATATGCATTGTGTGGTAGCACACTTCCATTACAGACAACACATGTTCAATTGAAAAAAAAACATTACATTTGCACAGACATACAGTTTCACTGATAAAAGTATTCAGTGCACAAGCGATAATGTGGGGAAATGTCATCACCTGGTGTATTAGTTTGTTTTGATTGTTTTAAAATATTTGTTTCCACCACAATTCAGAATTACCCCAAAATATGCTTCATTGAGCTTTTCTAAATCTGAAATATCTGCACAGTCCTTTTTAGCCATTTAAATTGTGTTGTGTGCTTCCCCCAGTAGCTAACATGATTGTTACATACATCCTTTCACTTTGAAGTAAGAGAAAGAAAAGTAAACACCTAGCTCTGTGCAAGAGATAGCCTGGCATTTGACCTCTGTCTTTGAATGCATGGCAAATGTGACAAGAAAACAAGATTTAAAAGTCTGTTTACAGAAATCGAGCACTGGTGGGCAAATACAGTAAATAGGATTTAGGCAAGGGAAGGGACGACCTTGAGCTGGACAGCCTAAAACAAATTGAGTGAAAGGGAACAGGAGTGAAACTCATAGACCAAGCTGGGACTGGGTATGAAGTATATATAGCAAACAATGTCCCACTAGGTAACAGTAGCAAAGACAGTTTAGAAAAATGCATACAATATGTATTACAAGGAAGGAAAGCAAGGAGTCTCAGTACATTTTGTGAAAAGGTTATTAATCACCAGTTTACATGAAAATGGGAAGCACAGTTAGGTAGCAGCACTGTACATGAAAACATTCATGGAGCAACCCAATGGGCACTTGGTGACAACGTGATAACAAAGTGAAGGTGACGACGCAAGTGAACGTGGTGAATGGCGTGGTCGGCGTGAAGTGATAAAAAGCAATGACATAGGCTCTACATTGAGTGTATAGAATTAAAATGTTCAGATTCGGCACAGTTCTGTGCCTATTGGTAGTGCGCCGTAAAATCGCGCTGTGTTTGTCGACAGCGTTTCGATCCTCTGTGAATCGGGATCCTCTTCAGGACAGGGTTGCCGTTGATTTGAAGTGCTGCTAGGGGAAAGAATCGAGTTCAGGAGATCGGGCATGAGGGGCGGATGGCTTAAATAAGGGTACGAGTGTGAGCCGGGTGATCGAGCAGTTCACGTTGAAAGAGAGCCAGATTAATCAAAGGATCTTACAGTGTTGGCGGTGTTGGGGCACATGCATTTTATGGTTCGTGGGTAGGGCGGTAGGTTTAAGGTGATGGTAGGGACAGGGGAGAATTGTGGACGAAATGGCATACCTTAGGTCCGGGAACGCTGACAAGAAGGGGAAGCCAGTCGTCCAGCGGTGGTGGACCCAGGCGATCAAGGATGAAGCAGTGATCCTGGGCTGGGGGGTCAGGTCTCGGTGGATCAAGCCCGCGAGGCACCTAGAAAAGCGATCTAGGTTAGGATGGGATTAGCAAGAATTCTCCGGGGTATCGGGGGATCAGCAGGTGGTGGGGGGATTTACCGGAGTCAATCTGGTGCTGGAGCCGAATGAATCCAAGGCGATGGTTTCCCACGGAGAGTTAGTGGGTGAATGAGGTTGTCAAAGTGAACCAGGAAGTAACCAAGTGGAGGGGCGGGGCCTCAGGTCCGGGGGGGCGTGAGGACGGGAAATGGGAGGGGTGCTGAGGTAAGGGAGACGCCCAAGGGCTGATTCAGGCAGCCTAGCGGATAGGGGGAACCGGGAAGTGGGTGGAGGAAGGGGAGGTCAATGCGAGGTGGTCTGATTGATGGCAGGAGAAGTTTCAAACATACATATATTGAGCAATCAACAACTCTGTAAAATGATAATACATGTAATTACACATCAGACTGAAAGCGCAATGAGGCATGAATAGTTAGGCATGCACAGTAGCAAGGAAAACCGCTAGGGCGGTCGGTTAGAGTCTTAGTGAGATCACTGATTGACTGGCACTTTCAAGAGTCATGATGGATAGAACTTAAGGGTCTGGAAGGTTGCTCAAGTGGTGACCGTGTTGTTCCATTCATCAAGGGTGTTCAGTTCCCTGTTTACAGAGTCTGTAAGCGAGATCCATTTACATTCAGCTCGGTTTAGGAGTAGGTTTATGTTGCCACCTCTGGTTGGGAGTCTGAGGTGTTCGATTACTGCCACTTTATGTCAATGTCTCGATGGCCTTTTTCAATGAAGTGAGTAACAAGGGGAGCTGTAAGTACCTGGCAATTGATTCGGCTTTTGTGCTGAATAATGCGCTGCTTCACCATTTGGGTGGTTTGGCCAATGTAGAGTAGATCGCAAGGGCAGCGAATGGCATAGATTACGTTGGTGGTTTTACAGTTTGTATGGCAGTTGAGCTCGTGTCTTCTCCCATTGTATATGAACTCTTTGGTGTTGGTGGTGAGTTCACATACACTGCATCCTTGGCATTTATAATGTCCACGGATAGGTGCCAGGCCCCAGGCAGATGTGATGGTATTTTGGTCTTTGGGAGTTTCTGGCCACGTGATGGCACGCACCAAATGATTAGCAATGTTGTTGCCTCGTTGATACGAGAAGAGTGGTGGATCACGGAATTGTTCTTCAGATCGTAGCACAGTCCAGTTCTTTTTAATGATGGCACTTATTTTGTTGCTGTCTGGTCCAAAGGTAGAGACGAATGGAATCCTGGTCATTGGTCTCTTGGTTTTGGGGACTAGTAGATTCTCCCGATGGTAGTACCAGGCGCGTTTCTTTGCTCTGTTGACCAGTCTGCGTGGGTATCCTCTATGGATGAGTTTGTTCATCAGGATGTCTGCTTCACGGAAGTAGTCTTTTCTCCATTTGCAATTACGTCTGATACGTAAAAATTGTCCGAAGGGCAGTCCATCTTTGAGGCCTCTGGGATGATGGCTTGAGTAGTGTAGTAAGGTATTGCGTTCTGTTGGTTTTCGGTAGAGGATGGAGCCCAATGTGCCTTCCTCGGCATGTATGATCACGTCCAGGAACGGTAGGTCGTTGGTTTTATGCTCACTGGTGAGTTTCAGATGTTCTTGGCTGTTGTTGAGCCATTCAATGAAAGGTGTTAATTCATCAGGGGTACCATGCCAGAGGAGGAGAATGTCGTCAATATAGCGACGCCAGAGATCCACATGGAGGAGGTGGGGATTGGCTGGGTTGAGGATTAATGATTTTTCCAGATTGTGTACATAGAGTATCGCAAAGTTGGGCGCGAAGCACGCGCCCATCGAGACGCCTTTGATTTGAAGATAGTATGTCTCACGGTACAAGAAGTAGTTATTCTGTATAGCAATTCTGAGTAGGTCCATGATATTCCGTTGGGATTCGGGCAGGTTGTGGTCTGGTTAATAACAAATCGTGGATGACTTGAAGGCCTTCTCTGTGAGGGATGTTGGTGTATAGAGATTCTATATCCAAACTGACCATAAGTTGAGCGGTGGTGTCAAAGGCCTTGTCTTCGATGGTGGTGATGAGGTCCATCGTATCTCGTACATAGGTGTCAGTCAATGGGACAAATTCCTTGATGATGGCGTCAATAAATTTGCCCAGGGGTTCTAGGATTGAGCCGCACCCGGAGACAATTGGTCGACCCGGAGAATTGGTCGTATCTTTGTGAATTTTCGGCAGGACATACAGGACTGGTGTCCTGGGGTGTGGGTTGTTTAAGTACGCATGTTCTTTTTTAGTTATGATGCCCAGATCTCTCGCCGAAGTAGTAACCATCTGTATCTTGGATTTAATGTCTTGTAATGGGTCTTTGGTTAATGGACGATAGTGTTCCAAGTTGCTCAGTTGGCGTTTGATTTCAATATCGTATTGGTCGGTGTCCATTATCACGATTCCTCCACCCTTGTCAGCGGGTTTGATTATAATTCCGTTGTTGTTTTTAAGTGACTGGAGAGCATTCTTTTCGGTAAGGGGTAGATTGTAGGGAGTGAATCTGGGGATGGTTTTGAGATCCAACACTTCCTTCATGACCAATTTTTCAAAAGTCAAAATTTCCGGTGACATGTGATGTGAGGGCGGATTGAAGGTGGAGGGGGGATGGAATATAGATTGATTTTGGTAGTTGGATTCGTTTTGTCAGCAAAGAAGTGTCTGAGTCGTATCCTTCTGAAGAATTTAAGAAGGTCAGATTGGAGGTCCAGGAAGTTGGTACGTTCCGTGGGGACAAAGGACAACCCTCTCGAGAGCAGATTAGTTTCTTCAGATGTCAAGGTATGTTTGGATAGGTTGAATATGGGGATAGTCAGTTCGGTGTTCCGGGTTTCACAGTTATTATTTATTGTGGTTGACCCCATTGGTAGAACCGGTTCCGTGTCTGACGTTCTCCTGAGAGTTGTGGTTGGTATTGTCGGTTTCTTGGTTGCCGAGTTGGAGGAGGTGGTTGACCGCGGCCGCGGCCCCGGCCTAAAAAACCGGGTGGCAGGAGAGGTTGAGGCCTGTGGCTGGAGGTGGAAGTTCCAGAGTCTGATTCTTCTGCCGAAGTGTTGGATGAATCCGAAAAGGTAATAATTTGGTTGTTCCGAAATCTGCCCCAGTTGCGTGTCCTTGGTGGGTTATATGGGGTGTTGAAAAACTCCTCGTTTAGGTAAGGATATGTGCTCTCTACTTTGTAGAATTTGATGTCCTTTTGTATTTTGTTGACTTTTTTGTTGGTTTCAAAGGTGTTGAAGGTCTCAATTGTTTTGTTGATTTTATCCAGGAGGCTTTTGGCATCGGCTATTGAATCGTCTGCTGCAATGAGTTTTTCCAATTCGTCAATTTCTTGTAGTTCCAGGCGGCTGTGTTCTATGGCGGTATCGATTCCTAGAACCATCCAATGTCTTGAGCATGTGGTGGCAAGGTGGCTAAAGCTTGTTCTGAATTTCGGATCTTGGGTAAAGATAGCAGGGGTGTTCCTTATTTGTAGGCCTACCGGTATGACACCCGATCTCAAGTAATCAGTAAGCATACGCGCATGAAGATCCGTGCGTATTTGTTTTTTCTTAAGTTTTTCAAGTTTGTCAAGTAAAACTTTGGAGGAGTTGGGGGTAGGTGTGGTCGAGGAAGAGGTGGACGGGCCTGAGAGGAGTGACGGCCCACTCAACCTCGATTGAATGTACTCTTCAGAGTAAGTAAGAGACTCCTTGGACATAGTGTGTATGTAAGTACTATTACACAACTAGATGCTATAATTAATAAAGCACGTATGACAAGTACCGTTTGGTACCACTCTCGCAGCTCAGCAGCTGCTCACAACTGAGTGAAAGGGAACAGGAGTGAAACCCATAGACCAAGCTGGGACTGGGTATGAGGTATATATAGCAAACAATGTCCCACTAGGTAACAGTAGCAAAGACAGTTTAGAAAAATGCATACAATATGTATTACAAGGAAGGAAAGCAAGGAGTCTCAGTACATTTTGTGAAAAGGTTATTAATCACCAGTTTACATGAAAATGGGAAGCACAGTTAGGTAGCAGCACTGTACATGAAAACATTCATGGAGCAACCCAATGGGCACTTGGTGACAACGTGATAACAAAGTGAAGGTGACGACGCAAGTGAACGTGGTGAACAGCGTGGTCGGCGCGAAGTGATAAAAAGCAATGACATATAGGCTCTACATTGAGTGTATAGAATTAAAATGTTCAGATTCGGCAAAGTTCGCCACGCTGTTCACCACGTTCACTTGCGTCGTCACCTTCACTTTGTTATCACGTTGTCACCAAGTGCCCATTGGGTTGCTCCATGAATGTTTTCATGTACAGTGCTGCTACCTAACTGTGCTTCCCATTTTCATGTAAACTGGTGATTAATAACCTTTTCACAAAATGTACTGAGTCTCCTTGCTTTCCTTCCTTGTAATACATATTGTATGCATTTTTCTAAACTGTCTTTGCTACTGTTACCTAGTGGGACATTGTTTGCTATATATAAAACAAATTGAGGCAGCAAATAGAAAGCATGGAAATGTGACCTACAAATCACAATGCTAATGGTAAATACCAGATAGAAAGCCAATTACACCTTTTTATTCATCACATTTCAATACCTAATATAACATGACATTTCTCAAACGTAGATTAATAGCCTCATGGTGAGTGGTCTGACATTTGATCGCTATTTGACAGCATATACAAGCACTTGGTGGTTTGAATGTTCTTAATAATTCATTTCCTCTTAAGTGAGGTGTCTCAATTTTTTATGTTAATACCAACCCTTATTTTCTTTTAGCCTTATTTTACTTACTAACTTGTTCCAGGTAAGCTTAGTTTACAATATATAATGTGGACTTTCATGTCCTACAAGTCATCTGGGATTAATTTACATTTAACTTATTGCAGAATTGCTAGATGATATATGCATCTTAAAATGTTAGTTTGATAATTTAGTTGTATCTCTCCAAAACATATACAATAGGTAGAAGGTTTAACCACCTAACAATGCAACTGGAGATTTGGTCAACTGAAGGTTCTTAGGAGTCATTAAAAAAGGATGTGTTGGTCCGGACAAGCCTCTATACCTGATACCATTGCCTCTTTTTATTCACATCACAGTGAGTTTGGTAATGGATCTCAAAGATCCCCCACCAGAAGCACAATTGTGAGACACAGAGGCACACATCATTGTTTTCAAAGAGTCAAAGCATCTATACACACCGGGCTGTTAATAATCCAAACTGATTACATACTTTTCATAAATACTACAACCTCTCCACAGTGAAGTCTAGGTAAAGAGAGTCAGACACTTTATCACTTGCATCAGAATGGAAAACCTCCTTAATAATACATCGTCAATTTCTTTTAAATGGTATAAAATTGATCACATTTTCCATAGTTAGCTATTGATTTTATAACCAGTGGTATACTTTGAAAGCAAAATCCCATACATTTCTTCCTTCCTTGTTCACACTCATTGCTTCCTTTCTGCCTTCCTTACCTTAATCGCTTTTTTCACTCCCTTAATCATTTGTTTCTCTCACTTCTTCTTCTTGCTTGCCTTTTCTTCCCTTGGCCCTTGATGTAATTATCTTTAAGTGCATGGTTAATTTCCTTCCTTATTCCCTTCATCCTACCTTGCTCTCTCCCTCCTTTCACCCTTCTTTCCTTCATTCCTTTCCTCACATGCTTCATTGCTTAATTCCATTCCTTTTGTTCCCTTAATTACTACCTTAAGTCATTCACTTTCTTAACTCTTTACTGTACTCTTATTTTTCTCCTTTCTTTACTCCTTTGTTTTCTCTATTGCTAGCTTGCTTCCATCTCTTCTTTATTTACTTATTTCCTTTTCCTCAAGTTTTTTTTAACCTTTCTTTCTGCCTCACTACCTTCATACAGCTTCTGCTTAATGTACATAATAAAAGTTAAGATAAAAGATAGAAAAATAAAGTTGATGAGTAATCCCTTTGATGGTTTTCAAATGGTTTATTGGATATACAAACAAATATAAAAGTGTTCATTTTGTACAACTTGTATAAACTGGTTACTATATCTCAGTATTTGTGATCTTTTAGTCTAGAATTACATGAAAAATGCGTATGGACTGTATACGTTTTCTAACTGCAAATCACAGTTGTCACTTGTGAAATCAAGCCAACTTTTTATTTTTTTCTCATTTTATTTGACTGACAACATTTGCATGTTTGTGTATTTCTATTATATATGTAGTCTCTACCATTCATTTGCTTCCGTACTGCAACTTCTCTTCTCTGGTGCTTGACTTCTCTGACTTGGTTTCTTCCCTTTTCTTTTGTTGATAAAGAGCATTTGAAACGCAAATGACGCGTCTTGAAGCAGAGTTTGTGAGGCGTGAAGCTCCTCCTTCATACGGACAGCTTATTGCCCAGGGACTGATCCCTCCTGTTGAAGATTTCCCAGTTTACAATGCGTCACAGGTAACATGCAGTGGTATCTCATGACATCACCATTATTTATCCACTTGTCTTGTTTTTTGACTGTAGCTACTTAAATGTAATTAAAAATATATTTTTGTTAACACAGAAGTGCTATTCACAAAAGTAACTTTACTACACTTTTGAGTAACTTTACTACTTGTGGTTATTCACAAGTTTAAAGTTACTCAAATGTGTAGACTCACATATCCCCAATACCTGAAATAGGGGGAGAAGTCCCTAAAAACCTCAAATATCACTGTAATGTTACTATTAGTAGTGACTTTACATCCGCATTTTCAATTCCACATACTTGGAGACTCCCTCAATTGGTGCAGAGATCTTTCAATGGATAAGTTTAGGAAAGTTAAAAGTTAAAAAAGAATTGTGTTTAATGTTAGTGTTAAATAATCTAATATATTTATTGTACATGTAGACTATGTTTTTAAAAATGTCACTTCGCTATTAATTACAGTTTAAACTAATTGTTTAATAAGTGTAAGTACATTACATTAAATTAAAATTATTTTTTACATTTCTTAAAAAAAAGACCCACATAAAGTAAAATGTTTATATTTATTCATGGAATGAAAGCTTTTACGTTATGTGTACCGCCGCCCACTTTGCTCATGTGATAAGACACTGCAAGGACGCTTTGACTAAGTGTATGCGTACTAATTCTGAACATATATATATATATATTTATATTATATCCTGTAGAACAACTAGATAATCCCATTAATCATTCTTATTCCAGGATCTTCAACAAAGACTTTACCGACCTATTTCCAATTGTGTAACCAATAGTCTGTAATATAATTGCAGATACCTGCCTACAACAAGTCATGGAGTCCCTTCAGAAACACTTTATTCGTGATTTAACTTGTCTTGGATGGTCTCTTGTATGTCTCTGCACCCTTTTAGATGTCATTTTGGCCAGCCGTAACCAAGGCATCTACTACGAGTATTAGCACTTTTGAGCGGGCCAGTGACTAAGCACTAGCACTTTATTAATGATTGTTTATCTCCTTGAGCAGTCTAGTGATTTAATTCGTTTTGGATGATTTGTTATTAGTCTCTGCAGCCTTTTAATTAGATGCTTTTTTGCCAGCTGCAACCAATGCATCTATTATGAGCACTTGCACCTTAGAGCCAGCCAATGACTAAGTACTAGCACTTTGTCAATGCCTATCTAGCTTCTTGAGCGGTCTTGTCAACAGTGTTGATTATTTTTAGTTTTATTAGGAATAATTAAAGTTGTAACTTATTAGGGTATGTTATTAAATGTTAAATTGTGTATATTTTGTATTGTAGGGCCTGTCTTTGAAAGACTAACTCAATAAAATAATCATTCATTCATTCATGCATTCAATATAACATTAATGTAATTGCGGAAACACTTTTTATATTAAATTCACTTTTTAAATCGAAAAATGGTCATTAAATTGTTTTAAAATTAATTAATATTTATTTATAAATTAATTACATTTTTTAACACTAAGCTAAATTTATAGATATTTTAATTCATTAAAATTAGTTATTTTAACATTATTTCCTAGGGGATTTTTCATAAAATCCCAAACTCCATTATTTTCTATGAGAGGTTGGTGCAGTTCAGGGTTTACACGTGGGTGGTGCTGGACTTACTCCAGCTCTGGGGTGGAGTACATTTACGACTGTTTTTGGCGGTGGGAACAATAGATATGCAGTTTTTGAATAGGAATGTGCTTACACTTTTGTGTATGGGTGCATGTCCATCTCTAAACCCCTCCATAGCCCCCATTTAACCCCATATCACTCCTTCCTAAAACCCTCCCATGTATTGCTATATATATTCCCCATTTTCCAGTCAATTCCCCATCCCTCCCACCTTTACTACTAAAACACCATATGTGTGCGGAGAGATCTGTACATAAAAGATAGGATAGGCAGAGGCATAATAGTACTATTGTAGTACTACTAAATGTACTACTAATGCAGTTTGTGAATAGGCTCCACAGGCTTCATTTTACTGCTCAATAGTTGTGATAATGAAAGGGTGGGATTGTTACATTTCAGCTTGCTTGATTAGCAAAAGGTTTAATACCCAGCTTAGTTTATGACTACTTGTATGTTCTGATTTAGAACCATCGCATTGCTGCTGGGTTTCCCTTAAGAACATCCCTCCTTGAGGGAAGGGGGTTCTGAGAAATGGTTGTATGCATCTAACCTAATATTCTTGTTAATAGGCCTCTGTATTGCAGAACATCCGCACAGCGATGAGACGACAGATGAGACGCCACACTTCCCGGAGGAATTCTTCAAGGCGGCGGCTGGGAAGACTATGGAACAGATTATTTCACAGGCCAAGAGTGAGAGGGCAGATTCCCCTCTTAACACCGTCACATACTTCCCAGTCGAATTTCAGTGGGGAACTTCCCCATCGAACTGAGGTAGACGCCCCCAGTTCTTTAAGTACTCCAGAAGGGCAGGTTTTAGACTCTGACCCGGTTGATTCAATAGGACGACTGCCAGAAACAGCTGTAGGTATTTTGCAGAATGAGCTCGATGCCATAGAAACTACACCTTCAAATGTCTTACAAAGCTCTTCTGCAGATCCTGCTGTAGATCCTGCTGCAGGTTGCATTGTGGAAGAAAGGAACAGTAACTTGGGATCTGAAGAGAGTACCTGCAGCAGGTTTGAAGCACCAAGCAATATGGAGCCAGAGAAACATTTTAGGGATCCATTGTCTGATAGTGTCGCGGCAACTCTCAGCAGTGAACTTGAGTCAAGAGGAAACACATCAGGGACCAGCAACTCAAACAGGAGTCGTTCACATAGGAAACAACTGCATAGATTGCCTTTAAGTAAACACAAGTCTGAATATTCAGACGCTTCTTTGAATGTTCATATTCAGGTGACTGTGCAACACCAGGCTGGCCCTTGTTCATGCCAGGAGGAGCCCTTGGGTGTCCATGCTGCTTGTTTCCATTCTACAGAAGTGCCAATGACAGATGACCCCTCTTCTCCCCTTTCAGAAATCAACACCAGTGACGACGAGTCTTTACTTGTTTGTTAAAAGCAATTGTGGTGATAAATCAGCCTTTTAGATTTGTATTATTTGTAATTTCCACTCTGTACTTTAGTTTTCAGCCTATATTTTTATATAGTTACCTTAATTAAATGCCCAAGCATGTATTTTGACTGTTGAAGGTGAGATGAGAGTAGCAGTTACTTAAGGAAGGACTGCATATCAAGCGCAAGTAATACGAGTAAATGATTGTAAAACAAATTGCAACACTTAAATGCTCCCTGTATGTCGAATTTCATCTTCAAGGGCCAAACTCATGTCAGTATTTCATGATTTCCACTCACACTAAATTTGCATACACGGAAATGTAAATAGGAATAGTTTACATGTTTGTTGGTTTTCGCCATTCCAGAACAATGATTAGGCACCCATTGTGTAACCATGATTAGAACACACAAAAAGTCTTAAAAGGTAAGCCTATGAAAGGTATACATTTCTAAAAGTGGATGTTAAAAAAAATATATGTAGATATCGGATGAACAATTATTTTTTTTGCGGTACTTTGAGTTCAAAATTTGTCTTAAATGTCATGGCTGAATACTTTCAAAAGGAACATTTTTACTCCAAGTGCAAACGTTAAATTGAAATGGAAACATTAAAATGTATGTAGAAATATGAACATTCTTTTTCCTTATCAGAAGAAAAATCTCGTCATGTAGGCTGCCCTAAGCGTTTCTACAACAGTTCCTTGGCCGACTCGACTCTCAACTTACTTTCTCTATGAATTACTGAAATGCACAAAAGGAAGAGAATGTAACTGGTGAACCACCCTGAGGTGGAATACAAAATTTATAGAGCGTGCGCTACATATCTACCTTTAGCATATTTACCATTATTTAAAGAAAATCAGTTCCACTAATGCAGTTTAACTTGTTTCCAATCACATGAACATGTCTGCTGGTAGCCATCTGGAATTTGCGTGTTTTTTAAATTTTGCTGTGATATAACTGTGGCTACAAATCAGAACCAAGATAGAGATGTTTCGAATAATATTTTTTTTTCATATCATTCTCAAGGGTTAAGTTCTGTGCATTCCACTGGAGAACATCGTATTTTAAGGTACAAACTTTCAAAGCTGATGTAATCTCGGTTGAAATTTTTATTCTCTCTGGTATGATACGTTTTAAAAACATATTTATAAGATTGCAAACTTATCTTGATTAGAAAGTTGGCCTGCTTCATGATGAAAATGACAGTGCTCCACAGTTTTGGGCTACACTATGAAATATTGAATTATTTAAGAGATCAAAACTTCTTTCTAAAAATAAACCATGTTGAATATAATATTTTTTTGTACCTTTTACACTTTTTACAAGTACTTTAGAGAATGTGTAATGTTCGTGAAAATTGTTGGCTCTTGCAGTTTTCGTTTTTTAGTTTGTATTTTTGCGAGTTTCCTGACACCCTATAAAAGGTTCTAATGGATACTTCTAACCACAGATTCGTCACTTTAGACTACTCCAGGTGCCAGACTGGATGCAGAGATTTTCCTAGCAGTGCTCATGCGTGCTGCTAGGTGACATTGTGCGGCTTCACACTAGGTCAATAGCAGAGCGGAGCTGCATATAATTGTTACACCTGCATGTTGACCTCACAGGACGAGTCCTGTCACCGTTTCACTTCCCTCATTAACTCTTCTAGTAAATTCAAGTCCAAACACAATCATAAAAAAAACTAAGTGAAACTTGATCCCATCATGGCACTCCTACTGCAAAGAGAAGATGCAAGTGTGTCAAGATGCAAGTTACACTTCATCGAGGTCACAGAGCCAATTCCTCAGCTGATCCCAGAGCTCCCTGAACTTCCCAGTATGCTGTAGACCAGGAAGCAGCTTTAGTCCTTTGTAGAGGCCATGCTGCAAAAATGTATGCCTTTCCAGCTTCCTCTGGCCCATCTTTGTGACCCACAGAACCAGAGGCGCCTAGAGTTAGGTTACTGGTGGCAAGTCTCTCCCTGGCATTGTGTGTCCTCTTGAAACCCTTTACTGGGTCTGTCCAACTCTGGTACAGACTTCCATGCTAGCCCCACAATCCATGCTGGTTCCTGTCCCCCGAAGCTGGAGGATGATCCACCATCGGCCCAACTCGATCGATGTCTAGCCACTAAAGTGCAACCAGTCTTTTTTGCAGTCCGACTCTAACCTTAATCATCTACTGCATCACAGCTTTAAGCAAAGGCTCCTTTATCTTTTTTGTTCTGACTGTGATCCTGTGCCAAGGCAGGGTGCATTCCAAAATGTTCATGATGATGATGTTGAGGGGAATGGCTTGCTACTTTGCTACCTCCTCAGTACACTGTTAATGCCTTATACCTCTACTTGCAAAACGTCAGTGGATTTGTCACCTCGCCTAAGACAGCTCGGCTCGGCTCGGCCATTAAAGAGGAGAGTGCCTCAATTGCAATGGTGATTTTGAGGGCAATGTGTGTGTTAGAGTTACACCTGCCATACATTAAGACTAAAACAAATCTTTTGATAGAAATCCTACAGCCTGGGCTGGCAAAATCTGAGCCCATGGTTCTATTCCTTGATGCTTTTACAAATACTCTGATGGCTTCCTGGTCGAAACCATCTACTTGCCCACCTGTGAGATATCATAGACTAGCACCTGGTGACCCAGAATTTCTCAAGGAAAAGAAAACAAAACTAAAATCTCCCTCGGATGTATACTAGGGTGAAACTCCTAATTAAAAAAAGTTATTTTTACAGGAGCTAAAATCCTCATCCAATTATTTGTTGACACTTTATTATTGTTTATTTTATCATCGATAGCCCCTTAAGTGCTGCCTCGGTGCATTGGCCGACGGCAGCACTACCTCCCCAGTGCTGCGCACGACCATTGGACGTCCATTCAGCACTAGTTCCAATGGATAGCGCAGCACTGGGGAGGAATGTTTAATAGCATCTATGAGGTTAAAGCATATAACGAACAGCAATAGCTTAGAACACAAATACTATCACAAAATAGTTTCAGATCTTAATGACAAAATATAGCATATACAAATATGGCCACCCACCCATCAGACATACCAATATAACAGATTCATACCACTCAAAAACAACACCAATAAAATCAAGCAAGAGGTTTGTCAAGCATCATCGTACTAAGTTCACAAGTAATGTAGTAATTGTGATGAATTTTCAGAAACAGCTTGACAACAATGCAAGGAATATACTATCATAATCATATTAATACATGTTTCTTTGTAATTCCATTGGTAGTACAGATAAAGCGCTGACCCACATTTCAGTGAAATACCAGGGATGAGGCGGCAACTTCCTCAGTGAAATACCAGGGATGAGGCGGCACCTTCCTCAGATTGGGATTGGACAAACCGCCAGAATAAAAGCAAGGATGGATGGATGGATGGAGGGGAGGCATTCTATTGAAAGACTTAAAAAAAGGTTACAATTAGTACGATATATTAGTCTGTATATAAGGAATATGGCCAACCACCGCAATTCACCATGTGTATGTCACTAGGAAGTTAATTTAACCATGGAGTACCAAAGCAATAATACTGTGAAGAAAATGCAAATGAAGAAATGACAAAGAATAGATCCATTGATCCCCTCAGTATAAAAAGAAAGAGCTAGACAGAAAAGGTCCACAGGATAGATTGTCTCACCCATGCTTCGTGCTATACAGTAACAAGGTGACTAGACAATATAAAAATTCATACCTAATCTAAGAACCCAGATGTAGGCATCCGTAAGAACGGACAACACATACACTAATGCACTTGATATCTACAGATACACTGGATGTGGTGATTGACTGTGTCCCCAATGAAGATCACAAAATGCTGTACAAGGGAGTAAGGAATAAAGGATAAAAAGACAGAAGTATTCCATCTAACTTTTTTTCCCCAAAAGTGAAATGAATTATCTGGGAGACTTACCTATAGTGTAACCTTTAAATTGATTTGGAAAAGTACGTAATGTGTTGTAGCTTTCAATTAGTGGGACCTGTTCCCTATTAAAAGTAGCTTCACTGTTAACATGTAGTAATTCTGGTAGGAGTTCCATAATTCAAGGTATAACTGAAATAGTTTTATAATATACAAAAGAGCATAATACATGGGAGGAAATAGAAACCACTATGAAAAAGCATAGTCTACACTGGTCGGTGGAAAAATGCAGCTCACAATGCACCTCTTATTTAAAGAGCTTCGCAACGCAGAAGTGCAGCATAAAGCACTACGTAAACCGCAGGCTAGTTAACATCCCAGAATGCGTCTCCGCCAATCTACTGCACTCAGGGGGAATGCTATTCTCCTAAACAGGATGGCTCAGCAAGCTGAACGCTTGTCTCCCGCCCATGAGGTGGTATGTAAAGGGTCTGTAGATTCGGACCGGGCTGGCTGAGCCTTCTGCCAATGCGGCGTCGGTAAATTGAGATATTTTGCATTTACATCGCTTAAAAACACAGGCCTGTTGGTTTATGCGCGGCACAACAAAGGTCATTATATTTAAACGGAAAGATTACCTGACAGAGCTGAAGAGTGTGATGTAAATTTGACACTCTGCTTATGGTTAATTACAGTTGAAGGAGTTGGAGTGACTTCCTACTGAGTGAACTGTTGACCCACAAGCGATCCTTTAAACAGAGGCACCTGTTGGCAACTCATCTCTGGTGACCCGGCCGTGGAAGACCTCCGTCTAAGAGATGAGGACGATATGACACCCATAGAGCGCCCAGGGCTTTGTACTGCGTCTGCTGTATCTGAAACACTGCAGCGCACACACAACCTCCATCAACCAACTGTCGCCTGGAATCCAGCTCCGACTAGGTAAAATCAAAAACACACTGGCCCCAGGGTGCTGACGTCACTCCTGCTCAACAGTTATCTTCTTCAAACAAGTTGGCTGTAAACCACTGACCCTGAATGTTACATACATAGAATTTCAGAGCCTCATGTCTGACTGCTTATTATTCGTTGCGTGTTTTTCTGTTGTGTTTGTTCCTCTAAAATCAGGCCTTTCTAAGAAAACCCGTCAATACCCTGAGTGTCCAATGGTGCAGGTTTCAGATTACATATTTTTAAGTTATCTAGATTTTACAAACAAACAGGCCTTTAGTTACCACCTTGTGCAAACTGGCTTTAAGGAAAGTACCTACATGCAGGCGTGCAACACCCATTGGGCTCACCGGGCTTCAGCCCCCCCCCGTCGTGTGTGTCAGCCCGGGCTGACACAGCTTCGCGGCTGGCGACGTTTTAATTACAGCCGCACCCGAGTACTTCACAGGTCTGTAAAAGACCATTTAAATGTAAATGAGGCTTTTGTTATGTTTTTAGCCCTTCTTACATCCACTCTGGTTACGGCTGGAAGAATTAGCCCCCCCCCCCTCCACCCTCACACCTCTGCTGATTGTTTACAGTGGGATTGGCTGGGATTCGTATTCTCTGGTGCATTGTAAACCCAGCCTAATGGCGCGAAGCGAGACTGTGGTGTGCGCTCTAGTCTACGAGCGTGTACGCGAGGACGCGTCACGCCGTAGACGAGAGCGGAAGGCGCACGCATGCGCAGAACGGACAGAAGCAAAGGCGCGAAAGATATATTCGGCAGTTGGCGACCGGAGCGGATGCGATAAGACGCTCGGCGCTCTGTCTATGAGAGTTTCGCATAATCTAAATAAAGCAGTTCTACAACTACAGAGGCTCAGAGTACATGTTGTGGGGGCGAGGAAGGAACATTATATCGGCGACGAGGCTGAGACACGAACACCACCGAGCACAGTGGAGAGGAGCAACCAACCTCATCAGCCCCACACCAGCCTGCGGGACAGAACAGCAACCTGCAACCAGCACAAGCATAGAGCGTGGCAGCAGCGCAAAGGCACCCCGTGCAAGGACACAAGCCACAAGGAACCAGGTCAGTGTTTACTGAGGGAAAAGGGCACATACCCAGCACCCTGGCAACCAAAGGCACCACCCCACAGCCAGAGGAGGTGGCGCAAACAGACAACCTCACGCAGGCAATAAGGGATAACACCCCAGGGAGCCCCAGGGGTCAAGGTGACACGGCAGGGAGTGCAGGAGCATCCAGTGGGCCCGACCAACCCATAGCCCAAGAGGCAGACCACAGAGGCGAAGCCAAAATGACGAATCAAGCATCAGCCCTGTTGGCCCCCATCCCTTTCCTACCCAGACCAGGGGAACCCCAGTTAAAATGGGAGGATTGGAGGGAATACTTTAAGAACTACATTGAGGCACTAGAGGACGAAAATGGAGAGGAATACACCCCAGCAAGAAAAAAGAGACTGTTACTCCACAATCTAGGCCCGGAAGGGGTGAGAGTGTTCGCAAACATAGTGCCCAAGGAAAGGGGTGCAACAGAGACGGATGTCTTCAAAAATGCACTGGAAGACTTGGACAACCACTACCGCCCAGCGGTCTGTGTTTCCATAGACCGTTACAATTTTCAACAAAGGAAGCAAGAGGCAGGCGAGTCCATAGACGACTACGTGGCCGCGCTCCGACGTCTGGCCATCACATGCCAATATGGTGCTCTACAGGATGAGTACATCAAAGACCAGATAGTCATGCATACCACCAGCAGGGCTGTCCAGGACAAACTATGGGCACAGAATGAGACCTCGCTCAAGGAAGTCATGGCAATGGTGAAAAAGGCGGAAATGTCGAAACGCGGCGCAGGTGCGGCCAAAAGAGAAAGCACGCAGAGGCAGATGATTAACAAGATAGATGAGGCCTCAACGTCCAGCAAACAAAAAGGAACGTACAGAGAACAGAGGAAGGAGACAAAATGGACCGGGAAACAGACGGGCCGCCCCAACACAGACAGCAAATTCTCGTGTTATAGATGCGGTAGCACAGCGCACTCTACTCAGGATAAACGCTGTCCTGCGTTTTCGTGCCAGATGCACGTTCTGCGGCCTGGTCGGCCATTTTGAAAAAGTATGCCGCAAGAAGGGAAAGAGGACCACGGTCAAGTGTGTGGAATCTGCGACTTCGGAAATCAGCGAGGAAGACGACCAAGAAGACGGAGAAATGGTGCTGTGTATTGAGGACCAGGTGCTGGAGGTGACAGGGAAGCGCAGAGATAAGCCCCGAACGGACATGCTCATAGGGGGAGTGAAGGTACACGTGGCTGTCGACTCAGGTTCTCCATGGACCATTGTCCAAAGATCCATATGGGATGAAGACTTCGCACCAGTAGTGGGGCCAGACCTACTGCCGCCGGACATCAGGCCCATCTCATACACAGAGAACGCTATTCCCTTGGTGGGATGCCGAGACTTCACATTCGAATTCAGAGGGAGGTCAGCTACCTGAACTCTATACGTTGCAGAGAAGGGCCCTTCGGTACTTGGATGGAGAGACGCAGGGGATCTAGGGATCATACTCAACCCAGGCGGGAAAGAACAGATACTCTTAACGGACGAGTGGCCCCTCACGAAAGAAGAAGACTGGAAAGCGGCATACCCCAAGGTGTTTGAGGGTACAGTGGGAAAACTGGACAAATTTGTCCACAAAATGGTCCTCAAGGAGGGGGCAGTACCAGTGGTACACAAAGTCAGGAACATTCCCATATCCACCAGTGAAGCCGTGCAACGGGAACTTCAGAGGCTGGAGAAACAAGGCATCATAGAGCCGGTGGACAGTTCGGAGTGGCTTTCCCCCTTAGTGGTAGTCAAGAAACCAAATGGGAAGGTTTGTCTCTGCGTGGACCTCAGAGAGCTCAACAAATGCCTCATTGTGGAGAAGTTTGCCCTGCCCAGAATTGAGGAGATGCCGGCAAGAACAAAAGGTATCGCCCATTTCTCCACCATTGATCTCACGTCGGCGTACCACCAAATTGAGCTGCATCCCACGAGTAGGAAGTACACCTCCTTCGTCACGCCATTCGGGTGCTATCAATTCCGCAGAATGCCCTTTGGTCTGGCGTCCGCAGCAGCTGTATTTCAAAAGTTGATGCATCGGTTGTTTAAGGACATCTCAGGGGTGCAGTACTTCCAGGATGACATTCTGGTGATGGGATCCACCAAAGGGGATCATGACAGCAAACTAACCAGAGTCCTTGAAGTGTTGCAAAACAAAGGCTTGACTGCAGAATGGAGCAAATGTAAGATTGGGATGCCCTCAGTCACGTACTTGGGACACGAAATTGGGACACATGGTATTTCCCCGAAGGAACAAAATGTGAAGGCCATCAGGGATGCCAAAGCCCCGAGTACCAAGGAGGAAGTGCGGTCATTCCTTGGAATGGCCGAGTACTATAGTAAGTTCGTGAGACACTTTGCCACCAGAACGTACAGAATGCGACAACTCATCAAAGCAAAGGCGAAGTTTGAATGGGACACAGAAGCGCAAAACGAATTCGAGATGGTAAAGGACTGCATCAGCCAAGCTGTTCCATTGCAAGGATACATCCCCTCAGGCAACACCATAGTGACGACGGATGCAAGCGACAAAGGCTTAGGGCAGTGTTGGCACAGGAGAGGGAGGATGGATCCGTAGAAACCATCAGTTTTGCTTCACGCGCTCTATCCCCGACGGAACAAAGCTACAGTGTCATTGAAAAAGAGATGCTGGCGGTTACTTGGGCCATGGGCAAGTTTCGACAGTTCATTTGGGGTACAAGATTCAATCTCCAAACGGACCACAAGCCCCTGGTCAAGGTCCTGACGTCTTCGGGCCATGACACTGCGACCCCAAGAATTGCAAAAATGACACTAAAACTACTTGATTTGAAGGACTGGGTTCTTTAAGACCCAGCGGTGCCAGGGGACAACACCTGAAACCTTCGTGGGTAACCTGCTCCGGCGTACGAATGACAGAGACACGGGACACTTCCTTCGGCGTCAAAGATTCAAGGTTTATTTACTGCAGGGAACACAGAAGTCACGACAAGTACAACACGTGCAACTTGGGGAGACTGCTTCAAATTGGTTCTGTGGATCGCTCCTTTTATACACGATTTTCCCATAGGTTTGCATAGCAGACAAAGGTTTACAACCCGGTTCCCACAATTATCCCCAAGAGGGGTCGCTTTGGTCACTTTGATACTCATAAGGTCCGGAACATAAGTGCGGAAACATTTGGCGTTTCCCAACTGTAAAAACCCATCTTCCCACCATTAGTACATTCCAATCAGCAGTAAAACAGATCGAAATAGGAACAGGGACAGGTGTAGAGGAAGATGGGAACAGTAGGGAGATTGGAAAGGGTGTAAAAGGGGAGGTATTGGGAAACACGAGCTACAGGCATCAAAGGGACGTGCCTAATGAGATGCACGGTTAAGACAATAAACCAGCACGGCAAGATGAGCCTCGAGCGGGGCCATCTGCCTTACAGTATCATCCCCCTAATCATAAGGACACTTACAAAGGACATGTGTCTTCCGCAAATATCTTGGGAGTCCCAGGGTCGCGAAGCGGACAGCGTCCGTTCGCTGGCTACTTGAGGGCAAGAGACAAAATGGATGCCGTATCTAAGATGGAACCCGTGGGTACAGATGAAAAACCCATGTAGCAAACGAACGGTTTAAGTTAGCACAGCGAAACTGCGCACACTTACATAACTCGTCATTTGCGGTTCATAGATACCAGACTCGACCATATTCGTGCGAGTCGAAAACACCACTTACAATTGTCACGGAACCTCAGACGCTCCTTTTGCCCTCATGTAGGCAAGCACTAGTCGGAATCATACTCGATATTCATCAGACCATCTAGATGTTGCTGTAGCATAGCTCTGTCCAACCGAGTTCCATTGGTAACAGGCGGCTGTCTCATACACGTTGTAGCACAGAGGCCACATAAGGCAGGACCGCACTGCACACAAAGGCAACACGTGAACAGGAACGCCACAACGACTCCGATGATCATCAGAATCTTCCAACCCCAAGTCGACATCAGGCCCCAAAACCACCCAAGTAGCGTCCAATCCCCTACATCCACGTGTATGGATTCGGAGATCTTATGCAACTTCGAGATGGCTTGATAGACAGTCGGAGCGTTATCAGGAATGAAAATACAGCAGCTCGAATGGATCACCTTACATACCCCACCTCGATCTGCTAAGATCACGTCTAAAACCATACGGTTTTGTAACGTCATAAGTCTATCCGCCTGAAGTTCAGTGGTGATATTACCAAGGGCACTGGCAGTAATATTAGCTGTCGATTCTACCACTCGAGTCAACTGTCTTAGGTTCCTACTATTAACCATAGGTCCCCAAAACGGGAGGAAACCCTTGAAAAAGTCTCCTGCCTCTTGACCGGCAGTATCTTCTTCGCTGATTACGCCTCTCACAACTCTAGTCTTGTGATAATCTGCATCTACAGTGAACGTCGGAGGCAACAAGTTTGCGATAAAACATGAGCCCATGAAGTCAGAGGGCAACCATGCATACGCACGATCATGACAGATAAAGTATGTACCCTTGGCAGCCAGAAACACAGGGGACGAGACCATCGGCAGAATGTAATTTTCAGTGCAAGCACTCTCTCCAAGTCGGGCTTTCGATCTTCGGCCACGACCTATTAGACAAAAATTACCAATGTGGGGTACGACCCATATCGGAGGCGAGCTTTTAAGCTGTTTTTCACTAGTGAACACACTATACTCGCCTCTACTCAGGACCCTATAGGCTTGTACCTCTTCTTCTGGAATAAGCGAAGGATCATAGATATCGCTATCTAAGTCTTCAATCGCTATAGACAAAGGTTTTTGATACGAGGTAGGACCAGAGTAGGGGGAACGTGGTTCTCGAATGGGGTGGAAACCTAGTGCGCTTCGAAACATTGTTTGGAATGCTCTAGCAGACCCTTGGGAACTATACGGTAACACCAGATATGGAATTCCCTTATCCGTAGTGTGTGGCATCAACCCACACACCCAACAATTAGTAGTGTTAACCACTAACTGATGCTGATGAAGGAGCTGGATAAAGGAATTGTTGCGGAATTCTGCACGTCTAGCCTGCTCGTGTTCAGGTAAGATATGAAAAGAATGAGGGGAAACAGTGGAGGTGAGTTTAGGGTCAGGGGTAGAAGTAGGTATAGCAGAAGGTAAGAAGTAAGACATCGTATAATACACCCCACCCGCCAATAATGCAGAAACAGTCAAAAGCAATACGAATATTTGGAACATAAAACATTTGGTACGACTAAGTTGTTGCAACTTGAACCTTTGCGCCTGAGCTCCTTCCAAGTCCATCAGCTTCGAAAATGCCATCCCCTACGACCGTCCGCAACGTTTCTTGACGCACTTTGTTCTGTGTAGCAGTAGTCAATCCCTAGGAGTTCCCAGGAACCGACGGTCTTTAACCTAGTGTCAAGACCTACTAACCAGAAGGAAGTACACGCGCGGCCCTACGGCCTTTATTCACAATTATATGTATGCAAAAGTGTCTCTCAGCTGTGGAAGCAAAAATATGAGGAACGAAACTCAATGTATATATACAAAATAATTACAGTGGTACGAGTGTTCAAACTGATCGTGGAAAACGGGATAATGCAATTGTCAAGGGACAGAACAGGATCTTTTATTAGTCTTTAGTGCTGGATCGCAAAAAGTATCGGGTTTTCCCAGGACGTGTCTGTTCGTCAAACAAAGGATCCGTTGAAGAGACAGCGTTCTGTTGATCAGTTGAATGTTCTGGTCTTGAGTCCTTTGATGACAAATGTTCAACAGTGTCTTTCTGCTGCACTGAGGATTCACCGACAGATTGTGCGTCGCTGAAAGGTACAAACGCCGGCAATCCTTCGGTTTCAGTTGATGCAATGCCTCTCCTCACCCACGAGTCTGCTGGCAACGGAATAGGGACTTTTTTGGTATGGGTGGCATGCACCCAGTTTTTCCGACCCTCTAGACGAACTGCAGTTCTCGTGGCAAGGAGGACCTGGTAGGGTCCAGTGAACCTGGGGTCCAAATTGTTCTTGCGCGAAAAGTTGCGCGTCACCACCCAATCTCCGGGCTGGAGCTGGTGGCCTGGACCCTCCGTCTGCGTCGGCAATGCTTCGTAAACCTGTTGGTGAATTAACCTCAGTTTAGCAGTCAAGTCATGAAGATAATCGATCAACATTGGATACTCAAGATCACAGAACACACCCGGCCTAGGGACCCCCCAAACATTGGCAGGACGACCGAACACTATTTCATAGGGACTGAGCCCTACTCAGGAGTGTACAGTTGCCCTTGTTGACAATAATGCTAAGGGTAAAGCGTCAGGCCACGAGAGACCAGTCGTAGCCTGAATCTTCGCTAACTTTAGTTTAAGGGTGCCATTGTACCCTTCAACCAAACCAGCTGACTGGGGATGATTGGCGCTATGGAATTTCTGATTAATTCCAAGGCCCTTACACACACTCTTCATCACATTCCCCACAAACTCACTTCCGTTATCGGACCACACAACTCTAGGCATTCCGTACCGAGGAAAGTATTCCTTCAGTAGGATTTTCGCAGTTGACAAAGCAGTGTTGTCCTTAAGAGGGTAGGCTTCGATCCATCGGGAGAACGCGCAAACCACAACTAAAACGTATTTCAGGTTATTGCATCGCTCCATATGGATGAAGTCTAATTGGATCACCTCAAAGGGACATGAAGGGGGAGCAAAACTACCAGGAGGAGTTGGGGTTCCCTTACCAGGATTGTACAACATACATACCATACAATTCTTGACCAATCGTTCAGCACATTTTGTGATACCATCATTCTTCCACACAGGAGACAGCAACTTGCAAATACCTTTCACGCTAATATGTGCTAACCCATGCGCCATTGTCACAACAGCCAGCACATACGCATCAGGCAACATCCATCTTTTCTGATCCGATAGGTCAATCCAACAACCATTCGCATCCAACTTTCCCGTACTTTCTTTCCACTTCATCTTTTCAGTCTCGGTGGCCTCATTCTGAATTGCTTTCACACTCTCGATAGTGTCCTCACACATACTCGATTCTGTAGGCCACCTAACCGAACTCGTCACATACATTCGAGTGCTAAGGTTCCGGGCAGTCTCCTTAGCAGTCTCATCCGCAAACGCATTACCACGACCAACATCATCCGTCACCTTACGATGCGCACTACATTTAACAATCGCCACTTGCTTAGGCAACGTAAGTGCATCCAAAAGATCATTCACAAGCTGGCCATGCTGAATCTTCGTACCATGCGATGTTAGAAAACCTCTCTCTCTCCACAATCGTCCAAAACTATGTGCGACGCCAAAGGCATATTGGCTGTCGGTAAACACATTCACACGTTTCCCTTTCGCTAACACACACGCTCTAGTGAGAGCGATCAGCTCTGCAGCTTGGGCAGAATTCTGATTTAGTCGTGCAGTCTCAACAACAGTATTCAACGTTACAACAGCATATGCAGTAGTCACATCGCCATTCAGTAATTTAAAACATGAACCATCCACATACAACGTTCCATCTGGGTCCTCCAAAGGAGTGTTTTTAAGGTCCACTCGACCTTTTGTTTCCTCTTCTGTCCTCAAATAACAATCGTGTTCTGTTATTTCATCTGACTCCAAGCTAGTTGGTAACAAAGTCGCCGGATTCAGGACATTACAACGTTTTATCTGAATGTGTCGACTGCATGCGGAACCATTACCGTAAGCATATTATCCATGACCAGTCCTGCTGATTGTCGGATGGAGACCGCAGCTGCCGCTGTTGCTCTCAAGCAACTCGGCAATGCTCTAGCTACCGGGTCCAAGGTCGCGGAAAAATATGCACATGGACGTTGCTTACCACCAAAAGGTTGCGTTAAGACACTCAACGCACAACCTTCTCTCTCGTGAACATATAATGTAAACGGCTTGCTATAATCAGGAGTACCTAACACAGGAGCCGAACACAATGAATCACGTAATTCAGAAAAACTTTTCTGACATTCTTCCGTCCATGGTAAAGGAGTTGAAACATCCTTGCACGTAAGAGCTACCAATGGTTTCGCTAGCAATGAAAAATTTGGAATCCATTGCCTGCAGTACGACGTGATACCTAGAAAGGCACGCACATCTCTTTGGGTTGTTGGCACAGCCATTCGCGCAATTGCTGCAATTCTCTCTGGGGTCAACCGCCTTCCCTCCTTTGACAATAAGTGACCTAGATAGGTTACTTCTTGACAACAATATTGGAGTTTAGAAGGTGACACCTTGTGATTTAATTCGCAGAGATGTTGCAGCAACGACACCGTAGCAAGTTTGCAAATGTCCTGAGTATCTGCAGCTACCAATAAGTCATCGACGTATTGGATTAAGGCCGCACCAGCTGGCAACCTAAACGCATCCAGTTGACCCTTCAAGGCTTGACTGTAAATCGATGGACTCTCACAGTAGCCCTGAGGAGCGCGTTTAAACCGGAAGCTGCGTCCACCAAGAGGGAAACCGAAAAGGTCTCTGCTCTCTTCTGCAATGGGAATGCTGAAGAACGCATTCTTCAAATCAATCACCGAAAACCACGATGCAGAAGCTGGAATCAGAGTCAGTAATGCCGTGATGTCAGGCACAACGGGGAACTGAGGAATCACAATTTTATGCACCTCCCGTAAATCGATAACAAAACGATAAACAGGTGGTTTCGAAGGATCAGTACGTTTTAGAATGGGCAGTACAGGGCTGTTGCACACGTTTCCCCGTGTTTCCTCAATAACGTCTTTCTCGATCAAATCATAGATGATCGCTAACAATGCTCGTTCACCATCAAGAGAGATACGATACTGGGGAATACGTGACAACCGCACATTAGATTTCAACTGAACAACATAAGGGGAGATGTCAAGCAGGCCCACATCATTGGGACCTGTTGCCCACAAAGATGTAGGAAGAGAACTCAATTCCGGTGGAAGCTTATCGAGAGACAAGTACATAGGAGAGACAACCCTCTCTCCCAACGTAAGTTTTACACCCGCAGGGGAACAATACAGAGTTGCATACAAACGTTTAAGCAAATCCAGGCCCAAAAGATTTTCACCACAACCAGTAGTCAAAATCAACGGAGCTTCTAGCTCACGAGGCCCAATTGTAAGGGGCAAAGGGCGCGAAACTGGATTGCTAACGGGGGCGCCAGAGAATCCAACGGAAACATTTGTTAAGCCGGACAAAGGTGCGCCAGGGAGTTTCGAATGCTTTATGGAACTTTTCGCTGCACCAGTGTCCAACAGAAAAGGCTCAACGACGCCCGATGTAGCAACTGCGACGTAAGGCCCTCTCTGATCAACCGGAACTGATACTACTCCCTCTCCTTGTCTTCGGCTGTCCTAGTAATTACTGTCGTCAGTTCCCTGATCGACGTAATAATCGTCTACATTGTACTGCGCAGATCGTCCTTGCGACGATCCACGTTGATCAAAACAATTATCGGAATTGGATGGGTTATCTGAGCGATCATTCTGAGCACCACGACCTCTACCACGTGGTGCCTGCTGTGAACCACCACGACCTCCTCTAGATGAATTACCACTATTACGTTCGTTTAGAACAGGACAATTGAATTTGATATGACCCTCCTGTCTACAATAGGCACATTGATTGTACCCTAACGAGGATCTTTGGGAAGAGGAGTCATTACGAGATTGTGATCGATTCGATTGCGACTGCGATCTATTTTGTTGCGAAGCATTCTGATTCGAACGTGGAGGATAGGCCTGCTGTAACAACACTTTAGTTTTAAGTTCTTTCGTCTTTTTATCAGCACAGTCGTTTTCTTCTTTCTCTCTATTCTCATAATACTGTGCCATAGCGAATATTTGAGCTGAAGTAGAAACGGCCCATGCACTTTCTGAATTCTTTAATTTATTGCTCAAATCGGGCAATAAATCCGAAACGAATTTGTCCACAAACAACCGTTGACCGCCCTCAGTGCTCATATCCTGACCACTATGATCGATGAATGCTTCCTCGAACCTCGTAAAGAAGTCGGAGACACTCTCGTCCTTCTTCTGTTTACAAGCTGACAATTTATCCCAATTCACTCTCATAGCTGGCATAAGAGTTTTCATTAACGTTATTATTCTTTGAGGGAGAGCAGTAATGAGTTGTTCAGGCTTAGCCCCACCAACTTGTCGCGTATCGGCCGCAATAAGGGCAGCCCAATCGCCACCTAATTCATTTGGATGATTCTCCTGACGAATCTTAGCCCATACCGGTTGCGGTACAACATTGCCAAACAGCATGTCAATATCAGCAAGATTCATTACCGTAGCGTCTACGAACTGCAATAATTCCTTATAGTACCCTGCAGGATTTTTGCGAGGGTCAGGCAAAGATTGCTTTACCTGTAACACTTCCGAGCGTTTCCATGGGAGATGTATCCATACTCTCTGGAAATGTGGCAAGATCGGAGGTTGAGCATTAGCGTCGCCTGGCATCCACACTGGTGGAACTTCTCGCATGGGGAACTGACCAGACTCATCTGGCTGTCTTTCAACATCCTCAACAAACAAGGCTTGAGGTATAGGAGTGGGACGAAAAGATAACAACCGTTCAACAGCACGTCGAACATTAGAATCCACTATCAGTCCAGTCGAGAACTGAAGCTGTAGATCAGACAAAGCGGTCAGCACCTCGTCAGGTGCGTCGGCCGATATCTGATCACGAAGGACCTTACACATTTCCTCGAACACAAATCTCTGGGTTGGTATATTGAATTGACAAAACGTGTCGAGTACAATACGAGGTGGATTTCTAAGGGGATGCGTCATCCAACCCATCGCCATATTATATAGCGAAGCGCGTTCCCTATTACCGGGAAGCTGACTACGTCTCTGAGGACCATCGGAACCAGCGGACCCAAAGACAGGTCCGAGAGAATGAAAGAAGCTAGCCGCAAGAGGAGAATTACGACTACGAGTAGAGGGAGAAGTATAGGACACAGGACTGACAAGCGAAGGAGTAGAGACCGAAGCAACAGCAGGAGTTAACAGAACAGGAGCAGTAGCGGGAGCAGGAGTATGTGGAAGCGGAGGAGCAGTAGGGATAGCAACGGGCAAAGGAGCAGGAACAGTCGGAAGAACGGGTGCAGGTTGAGGAACAGGCAAAGGAAGAATAGGTGGAAGAATAGGTACAGGGGGAACCACAGGAGCTGTGGTACCCTGTACATATGGAGGTGGCGACTTCATAAGATAGGACATTAAGGGATCCTCAACTGCCTCTTCCTTCTTGTCCGACTCCGTAGGCAAAGTAGGATAGCATTTATCTATAGTCATACGCTGTAATCTATCAAACACTTCCTTTTCCTTAACCTCCTTATCATGCTGAAACTGCTCTGCTTTCTTTACAATGGTAGCAACACCATCTCTCTGATTTCGTTTAGTCTGTCTGATTTCTTTCTGTCGGGCTTCTTTACGCCACAACCGAAAGGCATCAAACATGGCCGGCCTTGACTTTTTCTCGAACAATTTAGCCTCTAAGTTATCTAGGATCGGGGTCTCAAAGCTACCGTGAGGTGGCCAACTAAGGACACCGTCCTTTTTAGTATAGCGAATCCAATAATCATTAAAAGTAATCGGGCCTAGCCCATGTTTACTGTACAGTTCATAAGTCGGAGTTCCAACCGGAGGTATCGGACACGAGTCCTCCAGTCGGGAATCCGCACCACAAGGTCTGAAACAACTAAACAAAGTACTGCGACTAGGCATCTTGCACACTAGCCGAGTTTCACAAACTTCAAGGGTTACGGGATTTACCAAGTCCCAGCAAAGAGCAAAAACCCTCGGTTTTTGGCGGCTGCAGTCGTCAAACAACACAACAAAGTACCAAGAACCACAAATGCAATGGAACCATGCAACAACTAAGCAACCACAACCAAGAACTCTGGGAGCGACCCACAAATACTTAACTCAAAGATCGATGGCGTCACCAGGAAGGCCCGTCAATCGTCTCGCTCTACTAAGGTCTACGCCAGGCGCCAAAACAGGTCTACAGTCAGGGCAGCAGTCCGTCGCAGCCGTCAGGAGGCGGGAATCTTCGCGGGAAAAGTCTTCGGGCCACTTGTTTCGACAACAGGATCGATGAAGCGGAGTGCACCTTCCCTCGGAGATTTCACACGAAGTTCCTCACGATCGTCGGGCTTGGACCGGTACCCCTGATGCAGCCCTACGTTGGGCGCCAACTGAAGGACTGGGTTCTTTAAGACCCAGCGGTGCCAGGGGACAACACCTGAAACCTTCGTGGGTAACCTGCTCCGGCGTACGAATGACAGAGACACGGGACACTTCCTTCGGCGTCAAAGATTCAAGGTTTATTTACTGCAGGGAACACAGAAGTCACGACAAGTACAACACGTGCAACTTGGGGAGACTGCTTCAAATTGGTTCTGTGGATCGCTCCTTTTATACACGATTTTCCCATAGGTTTGCATAGCAGACAAAGGTTTACAACCCGGTTCCCACAATTATCCCCAAGAGGGGTCGCTTTGGTCACTTTGATACTCATAAGGTCCGGAACATAAGTGCGGAAACATTTGGCGTTTCCCAACTGTAAAAACCCACCTTCCCTCCATTAGTACATTCCAATCAGCAGTAAAACAGATCGAAATAGGAACAGGGACAGGTGTAGAGGAAGATGGGAACAGTAGGGAGATTGGAAAGGGTGTAAAAGGGGAGGTATCGGGAAACACGAGCTACAGGCATCAAAGGGACGTGCCTAATGAGATGCACGGTTAAGACAATAAACCAGCACGGCAAGATGAGCCTCGAGCGGGGCCATCTGCCTTACAGTATCATCCCCCTCATCATAAGGACACTTACAAAGGACATGTGTCCTCTGCAAATATCTTGAGAGTCCCAGGGTCGCGAAGCGGACAGCGTCCGTTCGCTGGCTACTTGAGGGCAAGAGACAAAATGGATGCCGTATCTAAGATGGAACCCATGGGTACAGATGAAAAACCCATGTAGCAAACGAACGGTTTAAGTTAGCACAGCGAAACTGCGCACACTTACATAACTCGTCATTTGCGGTTCGTAGATACCAGACTCGACCATATTCGTGCGAGTCGAAAACACCACTTACAATTGTCACGGAACCTCAGATTACACGTATGACGTGGAATATCTACCGGGAACTCAAAACAGAGTGGCAGATTACCTCAGCCGAGCTGCAGCAATGGAGGATGCGCCGGAGGCGGCCCCGGACAAAGAGGAGATGGTAGCCAGCATGGAAGACCATGAGACGACGGTTAGCTGTCAAGAATGGGCGGCTGCTTACGAACAAGATGCGGAGAAAGTAGAGATAAAAAGACACCTTACGTCTGGATGGCCGGACAAGAAGAAGCTCACAGAAGGAGTGCGGAGGTTCTACGAGATGAGAGAGGAACTGTCCTTGAGTGATTCAGGGGTCTTCCTATACAGAGGAGAAAGGGTAGTACCACCGGAAATACTGATACCCAGATTGTTGAAACAACTACATGAAGGACATCTGGGCATCGTAAAAACCAAGGCACGAGTTAAGCAAATGTATTGGTGGCCAGGCATGGATGCCCACATAGAAAGACAAGTGAGAGAATGCGGGCAATGCCAGGGAGCGGACAAAATACTACGACCTCTCAGGCCAGCCTTGGGAAAGTTCGAAACCCCACAAAACCCCTGGGAGAACGTGGCCATCGACATACTTGGGCCTGTCCTGGACAGCAGAGGAGTAAACAAATATCTATGTGTAGTCATAGACAAGTATTCGAAATGGCCTGAGGTTGATATACAAGAATCCATGGACACGGACACAGTGCTGAAGTTCTTGACGTCCTTGTTCTTAAGAGAAGGAATACCCAAATCTATTCTTAGTGACAATGGGCCGCAATTTGTCTCAGACAAGTGGATGAGATTTATGAAGAGGAACGGGATTGAGTCAAAGCACACAGCCATCTACCACCCAGCATGCAACGGCCAAGCGGAGCGGTTCAACCGTGTGTTAATGGGCTCCATACAAGCAGCCATCTCGCAGGGAAAAGACTGGGAGACCGAGGTAATGAGCATGCTGTGGGCTTACAGGATTACCCCCACGGTGGTGGGGTACAGCCCCTTCCAAGTACTGAGAGGTCGACTCCCGTTCACCCGGGACAATGTAGTGTGGAGGGAGAAGACCATCACCAGCAAGTGGTCCCCGGCGGTGGTTCAGCACAACCTTGAGAAAGCCCAGAAGATTTATGCTGCCCATTATGACAAACGACGAAACACAAAGGATACAGAGCTGGAAGAAGGAGAATGGGTTAAGGTCAAACTGCCCACTCTACAAAAGAAAGGAGAAAGCAAATATAGTCAACCCTTACAGGTCAAGGAGGTGCGAGGCAGGGCGGCTCTCCTCAGCGACGGCAAGGTGTGGTCCCAAGACCGCATGGCTAGAGTCAACAAGATTGTAAGGTGGCCCAAGTCAGAGGAGGAGGAGATACAGGTGGGGTCTGAGGAAATAAGACCTTCCTGTGTTCATAACGCAAACGAACTGTTGGAAGGCGTAGAAGAGGACAGAGAAATGGAATCTCCGGTCACAGAGTCTGCAAACAGGGACTACACACCGGCCGGTGAAGTACAGGGAGAAGATCAGAGAGATGGTGAGAGAGTACTGGGTGAGAGAGAAGCAGAAGACAACATGCCGGTAAGGTACACCCGCAGCGGGAGGGCAGTTACCATGCCCTCCAGATATAGAGACTTTGAAATGAATGGACAATAGAACTGAGACTGGTACTGTTAATTTGTTAGTGTAAAGGGGGGAGATATGTGGTGTGCGCTCTAGTCTACGAGCGTGTACGCGAGGACGCGTCACACCGTAGACGAGAGCGGAAGGCGCACGCATGCGCAGAACGGACAGAAGCAAAGGCGCGAAAGATATATTCGGCAGTTGGCGACCGGAGCGGATGCGATAAGACGCTCGGCGCTCTATGTCTATGAGAGTTTCGCATAATCTAAATAAAGCAGTTCTACAACTACAGAGGCTCAGAGTACATGTTGTGGGGGCGAGGAAGGAACATTATAGAGACTTTATTTGCTGGGAGGTGTGAAGGTTTGAACGTGACAGTGGAAAGAAAAAAAAATTGACTACCCAGATTCGTGAATGTCCTGAAAGCTGTCTCCTCTGAAGTCCGTAAATAGGCAATAGGCGTTACGTGAATAAGGAAATTATGCAGTATTCTCACGTTTCCCCATTCCATGCGCTAGAAATGTCCAGTTAACGTTTTCTCTGCATTCTGGTTCTTGTAGTCCTAAATTTGTAACGGGATGAACACTTCTATAAGTGCCTGAATTTACAGAAAAACCTTAACTGGAAAAGCTACTCGCGCACAGAAACAGGAGGCCTGAAACCTGCTTGAACGTTGTGAAAATTGCTGAGGTTCAAAGAAGGGAATAAAGGAAGCGTACTCTTTTATGTGCAGAACTTCTGCTGTTTGTAGACAATCCACGTTCTTCAGCAGTTGTGAAAAAGTGAGTGTTCTCAAAGCTGCACTATAAAAAGAATGTACGTCTTCTGCTGAATGGGAATAGTGAAGCTCTTGGTGGAATGGCCAGGGGACGGCAGTGCAAAATGAAGGTACACAGCTACAGATTAGTGTACATATCTGCCAGGCTAAGATGATCATGACCGCATGACACTTTACTGACACGCATTAAAATAATTAAAGCATGGAAACCTTTCTTCCCCAGTTAAATTTCTATTTAGGCTGCGTGTAGCATCGGATGCTTTAGCATCCGAGAATGTGATTTTAATTACCCTTTTGGAGAGGCCCAGAACCAAGCCCTGCCAGCCCGCCTCTGAAAGGTTTCAGCAACCCTCCTTGCCCCCCACCTCTTGTTTTGCTTGAGACGGGCTGCCACCGAGGTGATATCCTTGCCTGAATGCAGGGATTTCACCTAAGCACTTTTCGTGTGTTGACTTTGTATTCAGTTGTTTTAACAGGCAAAGGCAAAGCAGCAGCAGCTTTGAGGGGAACTATGCTTGAAGATAGGTGGCGCATGTTGTTTTGGGCACAGGGGCCTCACATGTCAACGGTTGTTTTAAGAGAAATGGTACATGAGCGTCTTGGCACCTGGGACATCATGGGCATGGTGTTAGGATCGAGATTCAGTATGGACGAGACTGCATAATTTCTGTCAAATTCACTCAGTCTCCTATGATGGTGAATATCAACAGTGGTTGAGGTGACGTCTGTCACTGACCCTTGGGAGGAAAAAGGGATAAGGGAGAGAGAAAAGGGAGACCCCCTAAAAGATCACCGCAAGGACGCGCCAATTAATGCGTTGCCATGGTCCATCTATCCGAGGGAAAGTCTGGAGTAGGTTAGAGAAAATATGATCAAATACAAGGTAAAAAATGTGAACCAAAAGATCTCCACAATAGCACAGAGAATTTTACTGCTAACATTCAGAACAAGAGTGTGACCAGTCTCCCAACTACCTGAATCCAGCCAGAGAGCCTAAGAGAAGAAAGGCAGGACACTTTGCTGAGGTGGAAGACACTGTCAACCCCATACAAAGAAGTGAAGTAGCTGCAAGCTCCAGATTCAGGTCCACAGAGCCAACCCCATACGGAACAAAATAAAACTGTAGTGACACAGACATGTGATAGAGCATCGCGGAGTGAAGGTAACTCACCAACTGCTGTCGCAGGTGAGAATACTCAGGGGACTGCGGCTCCTATTCTATCTCTCTTCCTCCCTTCCTGGGTCTGCTCCCATAACCAGTGCTCTCCCAAAGCTGCGCCATGAGTGTTTCCATTTTTGTGACCCCAATCTATACTGTCAACCAGTGCATCCTTCAGCCATAGCCTGTTTGGAATTCTCCTTCGACGGGACAGGTCAGTCCTACCAATTCTGACACTTTTCATCAATAGTTGAGATACGTTAATGCAGAGGGCAGGCACAGTCCTCACATAGTCATTGTGTTCCAAGAGAGAGACACAATGCAGGGCGTATTATATTGTATTTTAGAGCACTTACTACCCCTATGTGCGATGCTGAAGCACTTGTCCATGCAAGTAGCAGGTTACACCTTATTCGTGTGTGGTTGGAAGAGTTTTTTCTTTGCTTTGAGCCTCTGTGGAAAGCATCTCCATGCGGTGCATGATGAATACCAAAATGCAGTTTTGTAATGCAGAATCGCCACTTCGGTTTCTCAGCTTGGCCTGAGCATTACCTGATCCTGCTTGTCTGCCATTTTTGCTCCGCCCCCTTGATTAACTTTAGCCACGCCCCTTATTTGCTATGCTAGCCACCCCTGAAGTTAAGACCTAGTTGCGCCCATGTCTACAAGGTCACGTGAAAACAGACATTTGAGATCTGCGTCCTGCCTGTATTTGCTGTCAATTAATGTAAAAAGGCAGAATAAAATCCCAAAAGGTTGGTACAGCTTTGGGTGAAAAGGCAATATCGTGGCTGTGGCATTACCACTGAACATTTGAAAGCCCTCAACCAGTGGTTTCCATTGCTACGATATGACTCGTTCCATTGATTTTTGATATTTTTCAGGCTTATTCAACAGTTTATGCAACCATTGTAAATCTTAAGGGCAAACAAGTCTATAATGTAAGGTGTGTTGAATACATCTGGAAACTACAGAGCAGTCTCCTAACTCAAAAGGAACAAGCATTGCAGCACTGACGCTGTACTTTTAACTTTAAAAGAAAAGCGCGGGTGCCGCGATTATAGCAAAAGTAAAGAAATAGATTTTTTTTTTCTATTCCTTTACTTTTGATATAATTGTGGCACCCGCGCTTTACTTATAACATTAAAAGTGAAGCCTGGGTGCCGCGATTATACCAAAAGTAAAGAAATAGAATTTTTTTTCGATTTCTTTCGGTAAAATCGCGGCACCTGTGCTTTACTTTTAATGTTAAAAGTAAAGCACTGGTGCCGCGATTATACCAAAAGTAAAGAAATAGATGTTTTTTTCAAATTCTTTACTTTTGGTATAAACGCGGCACCCGCGCTTTACTTATTACATCAAAAGTAAAGCGCGGGTGCCATGATTATACCAAAACTGAAGAAAAACAACACAAGGGCGGAAATCGAAACTAGTGGTGCACGCGCACCACAGAGGAGTAGGGGGCGAGGGAGCCTGTCGTCTGTGTCCGCGCGCTGATGTGCGTCCGAGACACAGACAGGAATGGGTGGAGCAAAGGCAGGACATGCACACGTGTTTGCTCAATAGCGTGCCGTTTAAAAAAAACGCGAAAGCCAATGAGAGACGGGGAAAGCAAACCACACGCACAAGCGTGTGAGTAGCTTTCTAAAGCCTGTACAAGAGGTCTTGCACTGCGCAAGCACAGCTGCGTACTGCAATGCAGGTGCAAGACCTAAAAAGGGGGCAGACATATAATACAGATGGTCATGACAAGCTGATAAAAAAACCTTGTTTTTTAAAACTAACAGAATATCTAGGATCATTTTGCAGAAAAGAACCAAAAGAGAATGAAGGATTAGAAACAAGCCCAGAGATGAGGGAATTCAAGTTATGTGGAGCTATTTGGCCTGTGACTATGGGACAAATCGGAAAAGTTACTGGACACCTCAGCATTTTCACACGCATGACCAGTACCACATCTGTGGTCCCTTTGATCGGATCTTGTCCTAAGACAGATTTTTGACAAAATCAGTTCCTTTGCTGGCAATAGCTCTCACTAGGGAATTCCTTAGATTACGGTTGCGTTTAAACACAATCATGGGTTTAGGTATCTTAGTTACAGATGGATCCATGTTAAGGATATACCATTGTAAGTTGATAATCTGTCTGATTTTGTTATGTTATGTTATTTATTCTTTTGTATAGCGCACGGCTACTCAAAAAGAGTGTCCCGGCGCTTTTTTGGAAAAGGAAGGCTGCAACACAATAACATAACACCGTTAAAAAAAAGGACAGAATGCCAGACAAATACATACAGGAAAAACAGGCTACTGGGTAAACAGCCAGGTTTTAAGGCCTTTTCTGAAAGCTAGTAGGCTGGTAGCTCCCCGCAGAGTGAACGGCAGAGAGTTCCACAACTGTGGCTGCAGTAGTCCAAAAGAGCGGCCTCCCAGGCGAGCTCTCTTCACACGCGGAACAACCGCCAAAAACAGGGATTCCGACCTCGAAGACCGGGTCGGCTGATAGAAGACCAGTCTCTTTTGAAGATACTTTGCTCCCACCGCGTGGAGAGCTTTATAGGCCAGAGTCAGAGCCTTGAAGGCGATCCGTTTCCGGATAGGGAGCCAATGCAAGGTTTTCAACAGGCCCAATGCACTGGCCCGTCTATTTAGTCCAAAGATTGCTCTCGCAGCAGCGTTCTGCACTACTTGGAGCCGCTGCAGCAAATACTCTGGCAGGCCCAGGTAAAGAATGTTAGAGTAAACCAACCTGGACCCGATCAGAGCCTGCACTGTCAGTTTCCTATGGTCCTCAGACAGCAGGGGGAGGAACCTCCCCAGCATCCTAAGGATGCCGAAGCAGGTGCCCGACACCCCGAGGATCTGGGACTTCAATGTTAGCCCCTTATCCATCTTGACCCCCAGATTCTTAGCGACTTGGGAGGAGCAAGACGGTGGAAACATATTGATCGGCCACCAGGCCTGCCAGTCTGGCTCTGTGTCGCACCCAAAGAAGAGTACCTCAGATTTATCGGAATTGCACTTGAGGCTGTTCAGTTGGAACCATTGGAAAACAGCCCCAAGGCAATCCCGGATACTTTCCCCGTCAAAGTCTCCTCCTCTCTTACACGAGAAGAGGAGCTGGGTGTCGTCGGCGTAGGATACGATCTGGGCCCCATACGACTCCGCCAATGCCGCCAACGGGGTCATGAAGATGTTGAATAGGGTCGGGCTCAAGATAGAGCCCTGTGGGACCCCGACTCCCATAGGCGGCATCACGGCGGAATCTGGCGAGGCCCAGACCATTTGCCGGCGGCCGGCTAGAAAGGAGGAAAACCAGCCGAGCACCGTCCCCCGCAGACCTATCTCAAAAAGTCTTGCGAGAAGGCCATCATGGGGGACGGTGTCGAACGCCGCCGACAAGTCCAACATCACCAGCATGGCTTTGCCCCCAGAGTCCAGAACCCCTTTAATGGTTTCTGAGACCTCAAGGAGCGCAGTCTCAGTGCTGAGATGGGGACGAAAACCCGACTGGGTGGCGTGCAAGATCTCGTTAGTCTCAAGAAAATTGGAAAGCACAACCTGAACGTGCTTTTCCACAATCTTCGTGAGAGCCGGCAGCAGAGAGATGGGCCTATAATTGACCGGGGCCTTCGGGTCTAGGCCTGGCTTTTTGAGCAATGGAATCACCATCGCCTGCTTCCAGGCGTGCGGGACCACTCCCTGACTCAACGAGAGATTCAACAGCGGGTTTGCCAGTGGATTGATCACCTCCGCAACTTTCGCCAAAAATTTAGCAGGGCATGGGTCGAGGGGCGAGCCCGATTTGAGATTGCCCATTAGCGCTAAAGAGTCAGGGGCAGAGAGCGAAGGAAACACACTCAACGTCGCACCTGTCCAAGCCCGCGGGGATAAAATAGCCTCAGGATTAGTCTGGCCCATGGGCCCAGGCGATGGAAAAGAATCCTGTATGCATTGGATCTTACTCGTAAAGAAATCAGCAAGGTCCGAAGCCCAAGTACCAGACGGTTTTTCGTCCGAGGTGTTAGACCATGGGGAAATAAATTCTCTTACAATGGAGAAAATCTCCTTGCAGGAGTTAGAAGCAGCTTCTATTCTCCTAGCTAGATATGCTTTTTTTCCAGGCGAATGTCCCGGTGATAGGCCTTGACCACCGTTTTATAGGTCAGCTTGGCTACAGTATCATATTGTGCCCGCCAAGCTCTCTCGGCCACCTTACACTGCTGCCGCGTAGCCGACAGTGCTGCGGTAAACCAAGGCGCAGAGACCCGTTTCGGTGTCAGGCGGGGTGTCAGTTCCGGGGCAAGATCATTCAGCCTGTCTAGGAGCCAAGCTTGCAGGGTTTCCAAGTCCCTATCCAGATCGCCAGAGAGGGAACATGGGTGATCCACAGCAGCCTGGGCCAGCATCTCTGGGGTCACTCAATGATATGCCCTATGGACACGACCCTGTTGCTGTGCCAAGGCAGCCATCGGTTTAACTGTGCCTCTGATCGTAAATTTGGCAAGCAAGTGGTCTGACCATAGTACTGGTATAATCTCAATCCCCTCGAGAGGGGAAGACGAGAATACTTGGTCAAGAGTGTGCCCCTTCTCGTGCGTAGGCTCCTGCAAATGAGGGATCAGTCCCAGCGGGGCCATAGCCTCAGATAGTTTAATGGCAGCAGGGTCAGACGGATCATCCATCCGAAAGTTAAAATCCCCTGCCACGATGCAATGTTCCGCTTTCAGGGCCAGCTCCAACAACACGGAGTCCAGGTCTTCAAAGAGCGTACCGGGTGAACCAGGTGGTCTATACACGAGTAATCCCTTAACAGATTGATGTGGAGACAAAGTGATAGAAAAAGCGAGGGACTCTGAGCCTCGGATGTCCTTCACTGGCAGGATCGCACAGGGCGTGCCTTTCTTGACCACCAATGCCACTCCACCACCCCTTCCTTTAGCTCTATCCTTCCTGAAGATGTTATAATCAGGCGGGATTGCCGTAGCGACATCAGGGTTGGAAAATTCACCCCACCACGTCTCAGTAAGCATAAAACATAGTGGCTTCACTGTATCTAGAAGCTCAAATATGTCTTGCGCATGTTTACACGCCGACCTGGTGTTTAATAGCATGCAGCGATAACCCACACTGAGGGTGTTATTGTTGGGACGTGATAACTGAGAGCGGTTAGGGCGCCAGCCACAGCCAGGGCAGCAGAGTTTCCCGCGATGGCGTCCGGGAAAGACAGTGCGACAGCCTGTGACCAGGGTGTCAAAGGAGCGAAGTTCCCCAGGGGAATAATGCAGCACTGGAGTCCCAGGGGGACACATCCCTGGTGTTAGAACCCTACCCGCCGCTCCGAACGCCTCCCGGACGCTGACGGGCGCAGACGACATTGGATGATCGACATTGGAATGTTGTACTATGCACACTAATTTGTCATCTATATCTTTGTTTCTATGTTGAAACATGGTCTCCCTATTGAAATATTTAGCTCTTTTGAAGGGCTCCCGTACTAGACCCTTTAAGTAACCTCTGGTTATAAGTTTCTCCTTTAGTGTCTCTGCATGCAGCAAAAAGTTGTGCATAGTGGTGCAATTACAACATAGCCTGAGGAACTGGCTAAAAGGAATACCCTGCTTTTGGCATCACACGTGAAAGCCATTGCAGTGGAGTAGTGTGTTCTGTGCCATGGGTTTTGTGAATAAAGATATCCGAAGCTGCTCATTGTTTTGTTGAATCCATATAACCAGAAATTCAACTTTTTGCGGCTAGTTTTAGGAGTGAACCTCATATGGGGATCACAAACATTGATCAAAGATAGAAATTATTCAAGTGAAAAAGATATTGTCTATATATCTAAACCACAGGTCTACATGTTCATTTAAAGGTGCGATTTCATTATATATGAATTTCTCTTCAAAGGTTCCCATGTATAGGTTCGCTACACTAGGGGCACAAGCTGCTCCCATGCCAACTCTGTTAGGCTGATGGTACAGTTCCCCATCATATTCAAAATAGTTTTCATGCAATACAATGGATAGACATTGTACGATACAGTCATAATGTTCATTATGTCCTGATTTATTGAGAGTAAGTCTTGTTGCCTTAAGTGTTTGGTATTTATGGTATGTTGGTGTACAACGCCTCAATATCCATAGTGACTAAGATTTCTGTAGCAGGGTTATAGGGTACACCTTCCAATTTAGAGATAATATGCCCAGTATCTTTAATGTATGCCAGTAAAGCACCAACCAGGGGTTTCAAAAAGGTGTCGACACATTTAGAGACCAGCTCTATCGCCAACTCAGTGGTGGAGACAATGGGGTGTAGGGGTGGATCTTGGGTATTTTTGTGGGTCTTAGGAACCCCATAAATAAGAGGTAACCTTGTACTGGGACTGTTCAAATAATGGAATTCTTGGTTACAAATGATTCCTTTTCCAGAGCTGCCTCCATTACCATGTGGATCGAATTTTTGATCCTAATTTGGAGATTGCTGCTAGTTTTCATAATGGGTAGGTTCATTGAGCATCTCTTTCATTTTGAATTTGTATGTCTCCGTGTCAAAGACAATGCCTCCACACTTGTCACAAGGCTTGATGGTGAGTTGTTGTGTAGTGTGTGTAATGCTCTGGGTTCTTGGCTAGAGATATTATACACTGAAGTCTAGGGGTACGTTTTTTAGTATATACAGGAAGATTGGCGCTCAGACTAGTACGCGTTGTGTGGATTGTGTACAGAGTATGCATGGTGCTGCCAGGTCGGGGGAGTTACCCAATAACCCCGTAAGTGTGTGAGTCCAGGAACCCACACTAGACATATAAGCACAGTCCCGGCTGGTTATTTGTTTGATTGATTGTTTGGTTCTATTCTGTTACTTCATTAAATGACTCTGAACATTATACTGGTGTCGACCGCAGCAACTTTGATCCTAAAGGAACTTTAATACCATTGTTCTACCCCCACCATGTGTGCCCAGGACTGTGCTTGGACATTATACACTGGTTTGGGGACACATTTAAGCATGCTTTGCATTTTAAATGTAACTACTTTCTCAAGAATTTCGACTTCAGGTCCAAACTTATCTAAAGGGGGATATAAATATATTGTGGTTTTAATCCCAAGCTACTTATCTCAACAGTAGTTTTCCTGTTAATAAAGTATTTTTTAGTCTGAACCTGCTGTTGAAGAAGAAAATGTCTTTCATCACTTAAAATTCTTCATTTGTCACCATAGGTATAAAGGCTAACCCCTTAGAAAGGAAAAATTGGTCCAGCTGGATCTTGGATAGATTAAATGGGGATCGAGTTTAGTCTCTACAATATTGGTGGCACCTGGTCTGTAGATAATGTTGGAAGTTGTCCGGATTCATATATCATCCCCATGTTTGGTTCCTGAACCTGGTCCTGGGTGTCCCCCTTAACACCTTGGCTGCTAGGGGGTTCCCCTCCTGTGCTGCAAAGTGGGATTTACCATTGTTCATGACAAGGTCAACTCGTCATATGCACAGCGCAGGTAACACCCATGACGAGCTGACCTTGTCATGAGCATGGAAGGGGTTAAGAAGCCTAAAAAAACAGCTATTCCTGTTTGCTCCTTCAAAATTACCCTGTCTGTTGCCATATGAGTCAAAGTGGTGGGTGCTACCTTCTCCTTCTTATTCAGGTGTATCGGAGAACATCAACATTTTTTTATTTGTCCAATGCTGATTATCCAAAGGATATTCAGAGTCTCTTGGATAATTGTAGTATTTCTCTCCAATGTATGAGTAATCACGCTCTTGTGAGAATAGTCTAATATCTCTTTTCAATCTATCAGTTTTTTTCTTAAACCAGGATTTCTCACCAAGCATCTGGCTTCAGACAGCCTTATTGTACAGGCTTTAGCCAGTAAAGTGAATCCTATTTCATTCCACTCCACTCCTCTGGATAGAGACTCTAAAAGGATTGACACCTTTAGCAAACTTAGGTTTTCTTTTACTAGTCTGTCATTGTGGTCTGTAAACGCAGTCTGTCTGTTGAGCCAATACACCCATGCCGGCCAAATATATTATCCATGCAGGTTTAGATACAATGGATGTCCTTGGCAGGACAGTTGGTACCAGTGTGGTCCTTTGTCGACATGCCTGAATGAGGTCGTTTGGGTACTCTGGTGATGTATAGACTGTGCTGATGAATATGCTCTTTGATGGTTCCCGCCCCTTTGATGAGAAGACAAACTCCATTTTGGAACACTTTCAAGACTTTTGAATCTGTGTGTTCATTGAGGCTTTTGGCCCCTACCAAACAAATTTCTCATAAATTTCAGAAATGTAGGGGCTACTCCAGTGGGGTGGCATAAAGATGGAGCTAATTCTTTCAGGGCTGTGTATGAAGAACGTGCAGGTAACTTGAGGACCTTGAGACCCTCCCGGGTGAGTAGCGCGCTATACAAGTGTCATGATTGATTGATTGATTGAGGACCAGCAGGGAGATCAGTTTTCTAAATTCTCCTCCCCTGTTACAAGTCTAAAAACACTTAAGTTTGGTGTCAGTGGTGCATTCCCACACAGATGAAGACCAAATCCAGCATTTCCTACTGGGATGGCATCCACCACATCTGACAGATGGTTCTTGCAAATTATTCAAAAAAGTTATGCCCTACTTTAATTTTCTTCCCACCCAATATCCCTTCCACACCAGAATGGATTGTAGAGGAGCTTCTGCCAATCCTTCTGCAGGTGGTGTGTGTTTTGCTCTCCAGAAGTGCCATGAAGAGTGTACCGGACTCAAATAAAGGCTAGCATTGTTTCTCTCACTATTTTGGCATCCTGAAAAAGGATGGGGACCTCAGGCCAATCTTGGTCTTCCCTCTCATGAACTCCTTCCTGTGAAATGGCAGATTAAAGAGGCTTATGTTGGCTAGGATCCTGTGTGCTTTGGACCCAGCCAACTGGATGGCATCCTAGAACTTGAAGGGCATGTATTTTCATACAACTATCCTGCAATCCCACAGCCCTTACCTACAGTTCAGGGAGGGTTCGCCAGGAACCTTTTCAGTTTACTGTGCTACCTTTCATCAGGATCACCAGCTCCTCTCGGATGTTCACGAAAGTGATGGCAGTGATAGCTTCTCACCTCTCGAGCATGGGAGTTGCTGTATTCCCATCCGTCGAATAATGTTTACTGACGGCGGGCTTGCTGCTGTCAGTCATAAACCACCTACAGCATGACAGTGGATCTTTTGACATTATTGGTTTCCACCCTAAGGAAAGCAAAGTCCCACCTGATCCCTTCTTGGAGACTTCAGTTGATTGGGGGTAATCCTGGATACAGGGGAGTTCAAGACTTTCCCTCTGCAGCAACAAGTACAAGACATTCAGGCTATGTTCCATATGTTATGTTCTGTTAATTGTAGATTTTGTAGTGCGTAATCACCTGCAGGTCTCTTAGCGCTTGTAGAGAAAGCTCAGATAGCTACTGATAGGAGGGTAGCATCCTTAAGAAGGTTCTCCGGTTATTCAGTCCAGATTTGGGGAATTAAGAACGAGAATGCTCTGCCACCTTTCGATGTCATTTTGGCTCGTGAGGGAGCCAGAAGGCCAGCCATGGACGATCGCAGTGTACGTCCCGGAGCATATTTCATCAGACTCTCCTTAATATAGCCCGGCGCCTGGCCAAAGATGGCTTTATGGGCCCTTAAACTTGGCTCTCTGTTTGACCGGGAGCCAATGCAGCCTATATAGCAAAGGGGTGGCATGAGCCCATCTAGGGAGCCTAAAAGTCAACCTAGCTGCATCATTCATGATCACCTGTATCTTGCTGATTAGTTTCTCAGGGAGGCCGAAATAAAGAGCATTGCCATAGTCTAATCTGGACATGATCGTGGCAGATACGATCATCTAGAGTGGTAGGTGAGAGCAACGGGGCCAGCTTCCATAGCTGTCGCAATAGGCCCAGGCAGGTGCCAACCACCAAGGACACTTGATTGGTCAAGGAAAGGTTGGCATTGATCTTGATGCCCAGGCTTTTAATGACAGGCACTGGCTTAGGGGCCATGCTGAGCTCTTAAGGCCAAAAGAGGTTTTTCCAGGGGTTCCCCTTAGGAGAAATTACATGGATCTCAGTCTTGTCCGAATCAACTTTTAATGAATTGGCTGTCATCCAATTCACAGTGTATCTAACGGTGTTCTGAACGCAAGAGTGAGCTTGCGGAGAGTTATTAATCTGCAGAATAAGTTGGGTATCATCTGCATAATTAAATACTTGACAATCCATAGCGGCCAGTGCTGCCACTAATGGCTGGAGATGCACGTTAAAAAGAAGAGGAGACAAAGCTGAGACCTGGGCTACTCCACAAGTGAGGTCACCCCAGTTTGATATTTGATCACCCAGTTGAATCCTTTGGGACCTCCCTGACAGAAAGAACTCAATTCAATGATGAGCCAGCCCACAGATATCCAGATTAGCAATTCGCAGCAGGAGTTGTGCATGGTTGACTGTGTCGAACGCCGTTGACAGATCTAACAAAATCAAGGCCCTCGCATCTTTATTATAAGCTCTAACTCTGAGCTCATCAAGCACAGCCAACATCACTAGTTCAGTACAGTGATGAGCCCTGAAGACAGCCTTCCTCACTTGGAGTAGATTATCTTCCTCTATAAAAGAGGAAAGTATTGTGTGGACATGTTGCTCCATAACCTTTGCTAGAAAGGGGAGCTGGGAGATGGGCCTATAGTTTTTAAGATTGGCAACATCCGCCCCCGGCTTCTTCAGTAGAGGTGTGACTCTGGCTTCCTTCATGCTAATTGGCAGGTAGCCTGTCTCCAAGGAGTGATTGAGCAGCGAGAGAATCTCTCTTTCTAGCCCAGTGAGGGCCATAAGAAAGATCCTTGGTGGGCAGCGGTCTGCAGGGGAGCCCGATTTGATACAATTCATCAGGCATGATATGCGGGCTAAGTTTAAGTTAGGAAAAATGGTGAGTTTCACGTCTGGATTGCGGGGAAGTTTAGTCTGGTCCGGGGCTGCCTGATACATCGGGCTGTTATCTCAGTGAGAATGTCCCTGACTTTCTGGATAATGAAGTCCTGAAATTTATTGCAGTCCGTTGCTTCTGCTACCAATTTCTGTTCGGAGTTCTGGCTGAGCTCTTTGAGAATTGTAAAAGTTTCCTTCGGTTTATTCGTGGCCTCCATCATTATTTTGGCATCATAATATTCGCCTTTTCAGGCTATTATGACTTTTTTGTAAAGAGTTAGCAGGACTTTATAGTTTGCACGCGTGTCTGGATGGTATAATTTGCGCCATGATCTTTCAGCTTGACGAATGGTTTGCTTCCTCTGTTTCAGGCTTGCTTCTGGATCCAGTTAAGGGTGGTTCTGAGGCTTCTTGGTCTTTTAGCCCTGTGGATGCTTCCTGTTAATCACACCAGTTGGAACATGTGAGCCCAACAGCCGAACTTGAAGCTCCAGTGGCCTCAACATCATGGCCACTTTTTTGACACTGTCCAGATATCAGAAGAGGCAGTTCCAGATCTGCAGTGGTAGCTGACAGATCACAATTTGTCCTGTGGCATGCTATTCTCCCTTTCCCATCTGGAGCTGATAGTGGTGACAGACACATCACTGTTGGGTTAGGGAAGCTCTCTGAGAGAGGTGAGGATCTGAGGACTCTGGTCTCCTGTGGAGGGACGGCTCCACATCAGTTTTCTGGAGGGCGCGCCATCGACTGGGCTTGAAGGCCTTCCTGCTGTCCAGTGTACAACCTTAACATAATATTTGTGCCCAACAAAATATGTTACTGTAACGGGGTGAGGTTGACAGGATCTGAGGAGTGGTGGACACCCGGAAATGACTCCATAATTCCTCCTTCCTTGCAGACGGACACATGGGGCGCAGGTCAGGACGGACTCGAGGAGGAAGAACACGGCGCCTTTAACTGGACATACACGGAGGAGGAAGACACTCCCTCTGCACAAGTCGGAGATACAGGATTGGTTAAAGCCCAGGAAGTGCTGTACACGGCGTGTGATATCACCCCGGAGGAACAGGCGAGGAGCGGTGTTGGAGAACGGGCGAGAGAAGTTTGTAGCAGCGAAGGAGTACGAGGAAGGACCGAAGAACACCCCGGAGGAAAAGCTGAAGAGGAGTCCCACGGAGAGCCAGGAGGCCAACGATCCCGTCAGCCGCCGTGCCACTCTCCCGGGGGAGGAGCGTGGCTAGCCCAGGTACAGCAGCGTATGGCGGCTTGGGTGGGAAGCAAGCGTGTATTAAGTGTACAGAACCCGTGTGTGTCTTCCCTCGTTTACCCCCACTTTATGTTTCCTTTACCCCACGTTTAACCCTCACTGTCTGTAAAAACCCAAACCACTCCACTGTACTTGAGATACGAAGTCACCGGTGATACCCTCCCTCACTTCACACGGCCCCTTTGGTGCAACCCCCAGTAGACAGGAGAACTAACGGCTCCCTTTCTGTTGGTCTCTTTTGCATGGGAACCGGAGCCAAGCGACTGCCTTCTGACCAGACCGTGAGGTGCATCACGTCCATACGAAGAAGAGGAACACCCGAACGCCAAAACGGATTCCAGTCAATTTGCTAAAGAGAGACTTACTTTCCGAACGAGGAGAACCTTAATGTTAAAGTCCAATCGGGGAATTCCAATAAAACCATCTTTAACCCCACGACCTGGTGTTACTCTCGTTCCTGACCCACAACCTGGTACGTCTTCCACCCCTGGTCCAGCAGCCCAGCCCACAGTTACCAAGAATATTACAGGTAAGGATATAAAGTGTTGAATATCATTTTTGATTTATCTATGTTTTACTTTCCTGGTTAGACTTAATTATTATTTTAATGTTGATTATATGTAATAATTGGTTTATATAGTTTATTTTATTTTTGCTTTGGTAGTGTATTTAAAGATTTTTTACATTTTATTTGAATTGAAGTTTTTAAAATATATATTGTATAATAGTTTATAAATGGTTTATTTTTTACAGTTTTATTTGTAAATTTGATTATTATGTAAATTGGTCTTTTTAAATTATGTTCAGAAATATAAGATGTAAATGACGCACTCTCAGAGGTCAGCTTGCTTAAACTATAAGTTTCTAATCCTTAAACCTCTACATGTTTCGACACCAAATGTGTCTTGTTCACACAATAATACAGCTTTGCAAGGACGTGCATAAAAAACAATAAACATAGAAGAGGCACTCATAGTTGCATCTGCTCTCATCTCACGTCTTTCATGGTGGCCATTTTAGAACAGGTACGAAGGATATATACAATGTGTATTTCAATGCATAACCTTCAATAATCAGTATTAACAGCCAGCATCTGGCAACATATTAAATTCATATGTTAGAGGAACCAACAACATATTACTTTCATATGTTTACAAAGTTCGTGCTGCTATATTTTGCTAAGTTAGATTATGCGATCCATACTTTTACGTAGACTAGTGCCCCAATCATTCTAAAGCCAAGGATCTCAGTGAAGCACGCGTATACTAACAATACTATTTAATGTATTGTGTGTACAGAAGTGAGTGCGGACAAGTCCCACACTACATTGTGAATTATCTGCGCATCTACGACCCATGTTTGTAGCAGTATGTTATGTTGTGAAGGCGGACTAGTGCCCAAGAGTACTTTTATTCCTGACCATAAAAAGAACTAATTGGCTTTAATGCATCATTTTGATGTGAGGGTCATCTTGAAGCCAAGTGGCAGTAAAATCTAGCCAGTACTCACTTCTATGGAAAAGTGACAACAAAACAAAACTACAAAATATAAACTTAATGTGATACAGGGTACTTAAAAAAAATCTCTTATCTTATTGAAAGGGCAGATGTCGGTCCTGATGAAGAAAAGGGTAGGGAACCTGGGATGTGCCTTGAAATGTGATGGGTCCCTTTCTTTCCTCCTGTGAAAAGATAAGAGAAATAATTAAAACCAATATACAACTCAACCAGTAAGCAATTAAACATTACTATAGGCAAAGTTCTTTGAGAAGTATACCAACAAAGTCATATCAAATAAAGGAAGTAAAACAATCCAGTCTCCGTGCAAATGAGTGGCTAATTCCTCATCAAGGTTATGCCCTCCCGGGAATATAGTTTCAAGTTCAATTATCCATTTGACTCCTTTTTCCTTGGTGCTAGTTCCCTGTTGCCTCCCCTCTTACCCAGATTAACCTGCTCAATGGCAAAGAATCATAAAAGGGAGGTGTTGGATTGATGTTTCTCCTGAAAGTGTCGGGTGATCGGGTAGTGTAGGTCCAAATTGGTGATAGCTCTCAGATGCTCTTGGATACATTTCTTAACCATAAAGGTTGTACTTCCTATGTATTGGAGTCTGCATGGACACTCAAGGACGTAGATGACATTTTTAGTGCTGCATGTAAGGAACTGTGTAATGATCTTATTATTCTTCAACCCAGGTATCTCAAATTCCTTAATCATATGGCTGAATTTGCGTGCTTTACAGTGTCCACATGGATACAAACCTTTAATGTTATGTAAGTTCCTACTGCGGTTTTCTGTAATGTCACCTTTTACTAGGAGACTTCTGCCTCTCCTTTAGGTGACCAATGGTCTATCACTTGTGCTGCAACCTATGATATTATCTGATTTGAAGATCTTCCAATTGTCAGCTAAGATTTTATGAACCTGTTTAGATTGGTGATTAAATGTGGTTATCACCCTAGTCAGTGTCTCATCTCTGTCATCTTTCTCTGTGTTCTCTAGAGTTTTTGACCTGCTGGTTTCCTTTATTTTATTCATGGCTTTCTCGAGTACCTACTTCAGATTATTTCTTTCTGAATCTTTTTTTTTGTTCAAATCTGTTTTTATTGTGCACACAGCGATAAGCCTACAACCCCGTGTCGGGGCCGGCCGCGCAGAGAAATACCAGTAGGTGTAGCTAGCCAGGGGAGGTGGAACCATTAACACAGCGCCCTGCCTACAACCCCCGGAGGGGGCCGGCCGCATGGCTTAGGGGAGAATACAGCAGGAGGCGGCCATATGCTGGCAATGTGTCGTTGTGTGGGGGAGGCGCGTATGTGAGGGAGAGCAATGGTGTCACATTTTCAGAGGCCCAACAGGGACCAAACTGCCCCGAAGGGGGGCGGAAGCCAGAGTGGCAAGCAGGAAAGAAGAAAAAGTCGGAAGAGGAGTGAGCAGTGGCGGGGCTGAGAGGGGTCAGAGGGGTGTGTCTGCGGTCGCCGATAAGAGATATGAAACGCAAACCAGTGCTGGGGTTTCTGAATCTTTTTAACAATGTTTCTTGCTCTTGGGTGTATTTTTCATCTGTACTGCAGTTTCTTCAGTGCCCTCAGTAGCTCTCCATATGGGATGCTCCACTTAAGTGCTTCAGGATGGGCACTGAGGGCTTGAAGGAGACTGTTTCCTGCAGTTTCTTTACGATGTAGACTTGTTACTATGGTACCGTCTTGCACTGAAATTAAAGTGCCTAGGAATTCTATCCTTTTTCTGCTCATGCTAGATGTCAACTTAATATTGTACAGATTGTTGTTTAATTTCTTAATGTACTTAGTTGCTTCACCTTCGCTTCTTCTCCACACAATGAAAGGGTTGTCTGTGTACCTCATCCATACTTTGACTTGCTCAATGTTGAATTGAAAAATGTCTTCCTTCTGAATTCCTGTCTCCCACTTGCCTAGAAAAAGGTTTGCAAAGCTTGGTGCAAAGCACGTACCCATCGCCGTGCCTCTCACCTGCTTGTAGAGATCACCATCAAACATAAAGATGTTGTTAGTGAGACATATCCTCCTCATGTCAGCCAACATGTGAGTATGTTCCAGATAGCCTATGTCTCTCTCCTTAAGGAAGTGCATACATGCCTCTATACCCTGGCCGTCATCAACTATGGTATACAACGAGTTCACGTCCAGGGTAATCAATGTAAACTCGCCTTCCCATGTAATGTCCTCTATTTTATTGAGGAAATCCTTAGTGTCTCTAATATGGGACAGTAGATGGACAACATATTCTCTGAGAAAATGGTCTACATATTTAGATATGTTTTCATTCACATTCCCAAATGATGATACTATTGGTCTCCCTGGAGATCTTATGGGGTCTTTATGTATTTTTGGCAGTAGGTACATTATAGTTAGTTTTGGATAATCCCTTTTTAAAAAACAGTATTCCTGCCAGGTAACAAGCCCTGTCTCTTGCCAGTTAGACAGTTTCTCCCATGTTGTGGTTATACTCAGGTTGTATTCGGTGATATTACATTTGCAATAAAAGGTAGCATCATTCAGTTGTTATGAGCTTCCTCAATATACATTTGTCTACCCCACAATACAATGTTGCCCCCTATGTCAGATGGTCTTATTACAATATTTTTGTCTTGGGCCAGCAATAGAATGAGTTCTCTTTGTTTTTTGACATATTGAATCTCACATTATTTCTCATTGCTGTCTTATGTTTATGCGTAGTAAGTTCCTTTGTGACTACTTCGTGAAATGTATCAATTGAATCATGTGAATGAACTGGAAAAAAGATAGACTTTGGTTTGAATCTGGTACATGCTGCCCTGTCGGTGGTAATCCCATTTTGATCATCTAGTGGCATGCCCCCCTTGTTGTCTGGTACAGTACCCTCTAGCAGATAGATAGTTTGTAATACGTTAGCATCACCCACAGTTAAGTCTGGTTCAGTTCTGCCTTCTGTATAAGAAGCAATGTTTTCTGGGGGTCTGTCATTCATCAAAGTGTGTCATTTCTTTTAACTTGAACTTATGTATGGATTTAAAAATATCAACTTGTGTGTTTGCATAGTTGAAAAGTTCTGTGGGACAGAATGCCAACCCTAAACAAAGTTTTTTTTTTTTTTACCATTTTGGTTAGAGATCTTGATGAAAGATTAATTAAGGTTCTATTTGCCATTGTGTTATCCATGGTTACTGTGTTTTCTTGTAGCCCTCTCTTCTGGTTCCCATTGGCTCTCTGCTTTTTTCTCCTTTGTTTGTATTGGAGTTGTTTTTGTTTGGAGCACCCCTGCCTCTTCCTCGTCCTCCCTTTTGGCCTTGACCTCTCTGGGGTGTTATCGGTGCGGATATTGATCTTTCTGTTTGTCGTCATGTCCACAGCACCCTTGAATTCAACTAAAAAAGTTGCTGGTTTGGTTGTTACTTCTACATCAGAGAAAGTGCTGGTTGTGTGGACTGAGATGTCTGTATCAGAGTCACTAGCCGGTGTAATATCTGGCAGCTCTTCTGTAATTGCAGATATTTCTCTCCCATCCTGGACAGTTTGTTGGTTATACAGATGGTCATATTTCTGACTATAAGTTAAAATACGGCATTCTCGTAATCAATATAGTCTCTGTGTAGTTTTCTTTGTTTGCAAAGTTTAATATCTTCTTCATACTTCTTAAGTCTTTCTTTAAGATCTTCCTTGAATCTTTGAATATTTTCTTGTTTGGTATTCTTTTTTTAATTCATCTTCAATCTCATCCAGTTCCTTGATTATTCTTTCCCTATCCTCCCCTGCATACTTGATAAGTATGCACAACATGTTCTTAAAACTTGAGGCTGAGTTAGCAGCCCATTCTTCAAGCATGCATGGATTAGGGGATTTGTGTGATGGTGTAATGTACGCCAGTGTTTTCTGTTAACAAATTAAATATAAAAATATAGGTAAATACCACTGTTTACTCCGGACAGCCTGTGCCAATATTGTTCCCCGATTTTTCTATTTGTAATAAGGAACGCCTTGCCTTATCAGTAGGTCGGGCCTACCTCCAGTGATGAAAATAATTATAATAACCTTTCCTGCAGAACTATGGGCCTTAATACAAATATTTGGTCTTATGTGTGTGAGAACGAATGTGTGTATATACGTAGAACAAAATGTGTACATGAAGTGTGTTATGAAATATGCTCTATGGTTCATTTAGCTTAGGCTATCACTATGCCTATCTCTGATTCCACGTAACAGGGAATCGTTTCTGGGGAGGGTTTCTAGATAGTTTGACACTGCATAGTTTCAAAAAAGTCAACCATGTGTGTATCACATCAAAATGTACTGTACATTTAAAATGAACTACAACAATGGAAACTGTATGTCAAATGTTTTTTTTGATACTGCATATATATATAGAATATAAAACTAAGATGTTGCTTTTTATTTTCAGATTTTATTCTTGTTCCCCACCCAGTATACTGCCCCCAGCCCTGACGAAGGTGTGGCCTCATTGGCCTTTCACCGAAACGCGCGTCGGCTTGTGTCTCCAGGAATACGGCACTCTGTCCTAACTACATCAGGACCCGTATTAATGTCATCAGCCTGGAATTACTTTCCGATCTAGGCAACATATTGACCATCTATGTGTTGCATACGTCAGGACTAGAAGAATGAATGGAAGAATGAAAGTTGAATGTTAGAATAGTAGGTAGAGTAAACTGTCAAATGAGTGAGTGTGATAGTATGTCTGAAGTGTGGCTGTTACTGGGTAGGTCTTAATTCAGTCTACATCTTCATTCTCCCCCTTAATTTAATTTCTCCCATTTGTATATGTCCCTTTTATGCTCCAAAAGTATCACGTGAAACCAAAAGCACTATTTACCTTTTATATGTTTGTCACCTCAAATTCAAAAAAATATATCTAAAAGAAATAAATAAAAAAAATATATTTTTCCAATATATTCTGTTGAGTCTACTTGGATTGACTTTGTGTTTGTTGTGTGCAGTGTCAGCTTCTAGGCTAATCACCCCTTTTGCATATTGTTTGGACCCTCTAGCTAGGGCCACTATACCCTTAGGCAGGGTGCCTTCTTTCATTCTACTCACAGTAATGTACATTCTTAGTCCTCGTGGCACCATGCCTTTATCTACATAATCTTGGAGGGAGATAGCCTCCCACCATTTGGAGGATTCTTTTTTCTTCAGTTTTTTATATCTTCTCAGTTTAATGTTTAAAGAATTCTCATTGGGCTTGCTTGGAAATGGTTCCATAGGTGCCCCCTTTCCCGGAGCTTGAGCAAAAAGTGCCTGCGCCTCCTTCCGCCTTTCACTTTCATCTTCCATGATGTTTGACTGTGTTCTGGTAGTTCCGTGTTGTGTCACTTTGGACCTGCACGCCTTGGCAAATAGGGAATATATGCAGTATTTAGCCTTCCGCTTCCCTCAAAGTGCTTATAGAAGCTTATGACCTCCCTGCCTATGTGTAGGCGGTTTCTGATGCCACTCGTTGTGTTCTATTGCTCGTGGGGTGTATACACTCATACATGTATACGGCGCTGCCGCTCTCCAGTACAGTGTTCGTCCCCCCGCTTCAGCTTACCCACAGAGAAGTAGTTGCCCGACCCGCCGATATTGCCGATGAGAGGGTGCCCGCCCGAGCACGTAGTTCACGCACGCCCCCCTCCCAAACAGCGCCGCCAGGGGTCAAGCTTACCTCCGTGTTCCAAGGCTAGCGTCCTCCACGAAAACCACTTCATGTTGATCAGTTCTCTGTGGCCGACATACGATACCTCCGTAATGTGAAAACAATCCAAGTCGGGTACTTCCGGATCAGTCCCTGAGACAGGTGGTGCGTCTGCCGGTAAACCCAAAGCTGGTTTGTCAATGTCCAGAAATATAGGAAGTAAATGACGCACTCTCAGAAGTCAGCTTGCTTAAACTATACGTTTTTAATCCTTAAACCGCTACGCGTTTCGACACTAAATGTGTCTTGTTCACACGATAATACAGCTTTGCAAGGACGTGCATAAAAATACAATAAACATAGAAGAGGAGCTCATAGTTGCATCTGCCCTCATCTCACGTATTCCATGGCGGCCATTTTATAACCGGTACGAAGGATATATACAATGTGTATTTCAATGCATAACCTTCAATAATCAGTATTAACAGATAGCATCCGGCAACATATTACATTCATATGTTAGAGGTACCCACAACATATTACTTTCATATGTTTACAAAGTTTGTGCTGCTATATATTGCTAAATTAGATTGTGCTATTTTCTAGATAATTTCAAAACGCGGTACTTAATTGTTTAACTAATTGATTAGTTTAAATATGTAAATTTATTAATTTCTATACTCATTAATTGTAATACTTTTAAGTATTTTTAAGAAATTCATTTTATAGTATTTATTTATTTTATTTTAAAGGTTTTATATAGCGCTGGCTAGACCCGGAGGTATCAGAGTGCTTTATATGAGTATCAGATCATAGTTACAGGTTACATCGTTACAAAGTTATTAGAGCATGGCAACATAGTTAAACAATAAGCACAAATAAATAAGGGGAAAGGCAGGCAAGGGGAGAGATTCAGGGGAGGGGGGTAGGAGCAGGGGAAGTAGACAGATAATGAAGGCAGGAAAGAGGAGGGGAGGTTGAGAGACACAGCATGGAAAGAGGAGGGGAAGGGCAATGGGGACACAAACTGGTAGACGAGTCAAAGCAACGTCCAAAGTCCAGTAAGCTGTGATCCCAGGGGAAGTGGTATCACTTCCCTATCTCTTTTGCAAGAGGCTCCCTTTACACAGTGGACTCTCTCAGAGGGGTCTCTGAGACTCCAAGGCCTACAAACTGGATCCTTCCCCAAAAAGGGGAGGGGAGTACTTTGGCAAGGGGTGCCATACCATACCTCAGCTGTGAGTGGCTCCCTTGGTGCAGTGGACTCTCTCAGCAGGGTTCGCTGAGACTCCAAAGTATAAATATTGGATCTTTCCCCAACAAGGGGAGAAGGAGTGCTTAGTCAAAGGGCACAAAGGGCACAAAGGACAGGGGGCTAGGCAGAGTGACAGGCAAGGGGAGAGATTCAGGTGAGAGGGGATAGGAGCTAGGGAAGTAGACAAAGAGAGTAAGAGTACTAAATGGGAATCAGAGCACTTTTACATGAGGAACAATAATGTTGCAATATACATCAGTTAAAAGTTGCATAAGTATCAAGAAAAGCATTTAAAGAACTTGGGGGACAAGGTGGATGGAGCATTGAAGGGTAAGGGGAACATGGCGGACAAGGTGGATGGAGCAAGAAATGGTAAGGGGCAGATTTAAAAACATTCAGAGAAGTGCTGATGTTGCTTTAATGTTTTCGTGCAGCTCTCCTTTAAAGTCCCGGAGTGTGGCCAGAAGATCATTGCGGGTCAGCCCCATATTCTCCTTTGGCTGTCTATGCCCTAGTTCTTGTCCGTCTCCTGTGTTAGAGTTTCCAAAGTAGCTTAAGACCTTGTTGGCTTGTGATATTTTGGGAGGCATATGGGCAATGCCCGGGTCAAGCCGCACGTTGGTGCGCTCTGGTGTTCCCCCTCTCACTCGGCTGTGGGGACTAGACTTGTGGTTCTTAAGTGGCACTGTAGGACAGGGTCTCTTTCCTGTTGCCGAGCACGCTCCTCAGGGCCGCATCCTGCGAGTGGCCGTGGCCTATTGTATACCCCCCGGTGCCTTAAGAGATTGAGATATAAGGGATAGAGCCGCCATCTTAAGGTCAGGCAGCACAGTTAGGCAGGCCTTTTTTTTATTTAAAGTGTAGTATTAATTTTTTTTCTAGTATTTTCATCTCTTTGTGGGTATTAGATTTATAGGGTGCTAGTGTGGGAAGTGTTAAACATTTTTACTTTGTAAATACGTCTTTAATATTCTATTTAGAATCTTAAATGTTAATGTAATCTTATTTTAATTATGGATATAAATTACATATTTTGAAAACATGATATACTTAGTTATATATCCATTGGAATGTATTTTGTTTTCTTGTATATAGTTTTTTAAATTTCTATTTAGTAGTGGCAGTAGTAAAAAGTCGAACACTTTCCCTACTGTTGCAGAAGTTGGAGTGGAAATAGTAAATATGACCCTTCCACAGTTCAATATTTTCCTACTGTTTAGTGTAGAGTAGGAATAGTGAATTTTACCCTCCTAGTCTAATTATTTTAAGTATGTCACATTAATATTTCTTTCTTTAATATTTGTTGGTGATATTTTGTACTGTGATGTTTTTGTAGATGATGTGATGCCATAGATTGCCATCCATAATGGGGAGGCTGGCACAGGTTCTCATAGACAACACCACCTTCATGTGGATTTACAAAAGCAGACTGGTTTGGGGAACCTCAGCCTTGTGCAAGGAAGCTATGCATCTCTTGAGGAGCCTGAAGATCCAGAATAGATTTCTGGTTGCAAAACACCTGGCAGACTCACTGAACACTAGAGCAGACAAATTGAGCAGACGTCATCTGGCCATCTGGTGGTTCCTATGTGGCGCTTACATCGCAAAGTGGCACAAGGTATTTTCCATTGGTAGGGAGAACCCTGGGTAGAAATCTTCCCGCCATTGAGAAATACACATTGTCAACATTTTTGCATGTTGGAGTTCTGCAAGAACACTCATTAGGAGTAACTTTCCAGCAGGACTGGAATAAGGGACGCCTTCCACCACTTCCTCTTTTGGCCGAGTTTTGAAGAAGACCAAGAATGACTGGGCCAAATCATCCTTGTGGCCGAGGATCTGGCCAGGCAAGTGTAGTGTCCGGAACACAAGAGCATGAAAATGTTTCCTGCTATCAAGTTGTAGTGTATGGTCATTCTCTGGGATTGAGGCTACTTATACCTCCAGGATGGAGATTAAGTGCTGGCAATTGGCTGCATTCGATTTACCGCCTGAAGTGGTGGAAGTGATCCTTACTGCCAGACAAATTTGCAACCTGGTGTGGTGCCCAAGACAATAATTCCTCCCAGGCAACGCTGGCAGATTTTCTTTTATTTGTTTTGTCTTTATCCTAGCTAAGCCTTGTGGTAAGCATTGAAAAATTAAACATTTTTGGCCTGTCTGTGTTGGCAGAATCAAGTGTCTATGTTCAAATCCCCAGTTTTATTGAGATTTATTAAAGGCAGATGATACGCAACTGGCGGTCACGTTGAGTGGGGACTCTGATATGGAAGCTTCCAGGTTCTGTGACGGCTTACGGGCAGTAGCTAACTGGATGAATTCCAACTGTCTCCAGTTAAATACCAAGAAGACTGAGGTCATGGTGGTCGGCAAGCAAGCGGGGCTGTGGGGTGACAAGTGGTGGCCTTCTGAACTAGGTGTGACCCCCCCTCTCCTGTATCGGTGATAAAAAATCTTGGGGTCTGGCTTGACCCGACACTCAGTTTCACCTGTCATACCAAGAAGGTGGCGGCTTCTTGCTATGGCATTATCAGAGGACTTAGGCCTATCCTCAAATTTTTTGATGCCTCCACCAGACAACTGGTGGTTCAAGCATCAGTGTTGTCCCGGCTGGATTATGCCAGCTCTCTCCTGGCTGGGATCAATCAATCAGTCAGAACTCATCCGGCTGCAGCGAGTTCAAAATGCTGCCGCCAGAGTGGTGATAGGTTTGCCTAGGCGGTGCTCGGTCTCCAAATCATTGCACTCGCTCCACTGGCTCCCTGTCAATCAGAGGATCAAATTCAAGGTTCCCTGCCTTGCGTTTAAAATCCTCAAGGGTACGTCTCCCCAAATTTTGGAGAATCTGCTGACATCGTATGTACCCCCGCGAACCCTCAGATCCCTGGGTCAGAATCTGGCTGTGGTTCCGCGCTTCAGGTTGAGTAGAACTGGTGGCTGTTCTTTTCGAGTGCTAGCGGCGAACTGGTGGAACTCTCTTCCTCTTCAAATTCGGGCCATTGATGACCTCCTTCAGTTTAGACGTGCCATCAAGACTTTCTTGTTTGCTTAGCCCCTTGCTGTTCCTGTATTCTCTCTGTTTTATCGGTGTTGTGTTGTTTGCCTTGTCAAAGCGCCAGGACGCCCCTTCGCTGGGGCAGCTGTGCACGGTATAAGTAAAAATAACATAACATAACATGAGCTAATTCCAACACTCTCTTCCTCAATGTTACTGGTACAACCAACTGTCCCAATCTGTACACCAAACCACTATAACAAGTCAGTTCCGAGTCAACATGGAAATATGGGATTTTGTCCTGCCTTGCACCTTTAACACTTGGCCAACCTTGTGATAGCCACTTCATCACTTCTTAAAGGTTTGTATGAGCTTCCGGTTCACACTTCCACCGTCCCTCATTCAAAGCCCCTTTCATTGCCTCAGCTACTTGGCTATTTATACACATCCTTTTGTCTTTATGCATAGCTTGCCTTTCCAAATCCCTTACATGCATCCTTGATAAGAAATCAACCACAATATTTTTCTTTCCTGAAACAGACTCTATTTTGTAATTGAATTCTTGTAACTGATGCTGCCACTTAGCAATTCAAGGTGTAGCTCTAGCAGCTCCTTTAGCACTAAAATGGGCTCATGGTCTGTGTGGGCAACAAATGGTACATCCCACACATATATACTGAAGTACTGTGTTCCCCACCATAAAACTAATGCGTCCTTCTCTATGGTCGAGTATGTGTGTTCTGCCATCACATCTTCTTTACCATTCTTTCCATTTTGCATAGGAGCTGCACCTAACCCAAAACTACTGCATCAGTAATAATAATGGTTTCCTTCCTTGTGTCATACATTTTCAAAAGTTTAGCTTAAACAGTGTCCTTGCATATACCATCAAATGCATAGTGGCATTCTTCATTCCACAGATACTCTACTCCCTTTTTCAACAAATTGTGCAAAGGATTTGTTGAGTTCGGAAAGTGTGGCACAAATTGAGAAAAAAATTCAGCTGGACCCAAAAATGATCTTGTTGGAAAATGAGGCATCATCTGTGAGGCCTGCACAAATAACATGACTGCATTTGTCCTTCACTGGGAACCAAACGCCCAATTGTAGCGCTTGACTCTCAGAGGGTAGCGTTGCAGAGCAGTCTGAGGCTTACTCAAGGGAGGTGGTGTGGGCTAGTAATCGCCATTTGCAGGTGCGCAAAAATAACACCCAATAACTTATTGTCCAGTCTGTACTTTGCTTTATAAAAGTAAGAGTACATTTATTAAACACACACACACTACTCAATACTATGCACCCATTTACAAATATACATAAGCTAATGGAATTACTTTGTGACATTGCATAACATCTCCACCCCTCCCGCAGGGGAGTGGGTCTAGTACTACCACTCCCATGTATGCACATAATCTTGCTCCCCCAATGCAATTAGTTGAACATAACCTGGAGCGAGGGCCCTGCACCCTGGCACCATCCCAGTGGCGTCGGCCCCCCCCCCCATTAACTCAACAAGCATTAAACAGGGGTACACCTGCCTTGGTGACACATGACCCTGACTGAGCAGCTCCTACTGACCATAAAGTATGCACTCCTACATCTTAAGAGCTAACAGTCTGGGGTCTTCACCTAAGTGCAGCAGCAAGAATACATGTTTACGCACACTTTCGAATGACAATACTCATAACATTTGGATATCATTAACAATGCATTGCAAATACAGCCCCTAAAGGCATCACAGATGATCACAGGACTATGTATATAAAGCCAAACACCCTAGCAGGAATGTCTTATACATAACCCCACTTTGCGTAGGCCATCACCTTGCACCAGTGCTTCACATCAGACATGACCTTTGGACCCTCTAAAAGGGATAACATTTGTAAAAGGATTTGTGGTGCAATTACACCTCTTCACCTCCAGGGGATTCCTTCTTCCAGACATCCTCCACCTCAGCCCTTCACTTCATGAAGCACTTTTCAATCACTCTCAGCTAAATAACAAAAGTTCCAGCCCAGAAGGTTTAGAATGCATGCTGAGCCTTTGAGGAGTTATTCTCTCCAATCCCAAAGACACTTAGGGTGGGACTTTCCTCTTCGTGCAGGGGGGGAGACTGTGCTTCTCTAGCAGCTCCCCCAGCACCTTAGCACATGGGTGGTGGTGACCCCGCTCTCCTGGGGCCACCACAAGCCTTGAAAACGCTGGATTGCCCCTGCAGGTCGGCCCTGGCCTGCAAGGCATTATGGGCTTTGCTGCATACGTGAATCAGCGGGAGAGCCGCGCTGTGGCCTCCGGCTGCATCTTTGGTGGGTTGGAGGGTCCTGTCCCACCTGGACCCCCAGGTAAGTGTGACAGCTCGGGGAGCCCGCCCCAGCTGTTCTACCCGTGTTTCGGGCCCCGGTCCCACCCAGGCCCCTCACCGCTCCTCCGAAGCTTGCGGGGTGCTCAGTCCCACCCGGGCACCCTGTGCAAACTGCTGGGCTGAGGGCAGCCCGAGGGAGCCCACCCCGGCTGCCCCTGCCGGCTTCCTCCCGGCCCGCATCACTGTGTGCGGCCACGGGAGCTGGCTGGGTACTTCGGGTCTACCCGCTCCGGTGGGCAGACGCTTCCGCCTCCTCTGGTTCTTCTGGACTCCGGTTGGTCTTTGAGGCCCGGGGATAGGGTCCAGGGCCCCCTCCGTGACTTCAGGGCCCGGGGATGGGGTCCCTGGCCCCCGGACATCTTAAGGGGGGCGCAATGGTGATCTCCTGCATCAGTGGGGGGCCAGGGTGGGCTCCTGATGCCCCCTTGGGGCAATTTTCATGGGGGCGCGCAATGGCGCTGCCCCACCCCCCTCCTTCACATCACCGGGGGCCAGGGTGGGCTCCGGGCTCACTTTTAGAATCTTCACGGGGGCTTGTCGGCGCCCCCCTGCTTTGCTTCCTCCTGGGTCAGCCCCCGGGACCTGACCCACCCCCGGGGCATCTCTGAGACTGGCGGCGGAGCCCCACGCGCTTCGTCAATGGCCTTCTTAGGGGGGGTCAAAGGTTGCATACCTTCCAGGGGCCATATCTCAGCGCCTGGGGGTCCGATCTGCCCCATTTTTGTGTCTTCTTGCTCCTGGTGGTGTGCTCCAGCAAATGGGAGCACTCCTTCATCCTCCGGGTCTTCTGCAGTGTTGTATGGCGTTTTAGGATCCGAGCGAAATTTACAGATTCATGCCCTTATAAAGGTATAATTCACATTGCCCTTATATAGACATAGAAATCATAGCCATATTTAGACTACTTCCACTAGTTCCAAAAAGCCACAACGATGTCTTTGAAAACTCGGCTTCAGTAGTCAGGGACATCCCCTTACTTGAATATTTTTTTTTTTTAAACATTTTTATTGCAGATACACAAGGGGCCATTATACAATCTGTCGGCATCAGGCACTGTGAAAAGCATGTGGTAGTGCCACGCACCCTGAAGAAATACACGGCCCTTCAGCCCACACCCCGGAGGTCGGGCGGCGTGCGTCGTCAGCGCCTCCATTACACTCAGGGTTGTCAGTCATAATCAGCCTTTGGCTACCCAAGTTTCCGCTTTTTTCTTTTATGTTGTAGGTAGTAAACTGTCCCTTTCCCACCCCCCTCCCTCAACCCACGGTGGTCAAACTTTAGAAAACTCAGGATAGAAAGCAGCAATATACAAACAGTTTATGGGAAAAAAAACGTATCAGTATCTCATACCTCTCCCTCCATCACCCTCCCACCGTCCACCAGGTGCATACAGTTGTTCAGAGCTTGTCATGTGTAGTGACCCTTTATGCCGTTTGCGGGTGAAAGCAAGCCCTGTCGGTCCATCCTACCCCTCAACCGGACAGAAGCAGCGGTGCTACCCTTCTACCCTACCCCATCCCACTATAACCCCCCATCCATGCCATGGTAATGTCTCCACTTGGACCAAACTTTCCTGAACTTCCGGGGACAATCTCTTGCCTTGTACGTGACCCTCTCCGCTGCCATGTACAGGTCTAAACCTCTTCTCCACTCCTCTAGGTCCGGGCCCCTTACTTGAATATTGATTTGTCCTAGAAATCATGGCATTTTCAAAGAACTACCATTTCCTTGGGGTTCTTTGGTGACGTTATTATGTCTGACTTTACGTCAAACAAGGCATCTTCAAGGTATAAATCGCCTACACTTGCCCTAGCTAACACACGGTGGTTCGGAGCAGCTCGACTATCTACTTGCCCGACGCAGCTCGCTTCAGCAAGTGCTGAAGGAACCAACCATCCAGCTGAAGCACTGACAGAGAAGCTGTCCTCTCTCTCGCTGAGAATCCAGCTCCAGTGTTTCCAAGCTCCCCTCGCAGGGTGTTGGGAAGTCGAGTCCTGAGACAGAGATACCAGACCTCCTTCATTCTGAAACCAAGGTACGGCGCTTTTTAGATCTTAAGAGAATCTCACTTACTTCTTCCCTCGTGCTAGACTTAGTTTAGGTACATTTGGGGTAGGCGTATTTTAGAAGCACCAGTCGAGTACCTTTTAGCCTTTGTTATTTATGTATGTATTTATCTATGGTCTAGGAACCATACAATGCTTTTACAGTATTATTTTATAATCGTCTTACTGTACGCATTATACTTTGCAACCAGTATTACGATTGTAGCAGTTCACTTTACTTGCATGAGAAAGAAGACTGTTGAATAAATCTTTTTATTGAAAGCGCCCGTCTCTCTATTTCTCTGCACCTCTGATGAAACGAAGCATGCACGAGTGACTAGGTAAAATATCTATCTATTGTTTCCACGACTCTGAAGATCAGTTTTTTTCCTTGGGGAAACAAAGTGGTCATGTTTATGCGGTTGTCAGAAACTAATCCCTTCTTGTGTATTCGAGAAAGTTTCTAGTGACCTCTAAGCTAACTGGCACTCACAATTAAGTCTAATATATTCGATAGAGACCTAGTCGACCTAAGTCCCACGTCAAATCTATCGGATATATTATTCCAATGCGCAGAGCCTATTGGGAATATAGGAACTACACTACATGGTGCCCCACGTTTGATAAGGCACTAATTTAACGCTAGATACTAGAGTAACTCATTCGTGCTTTCAACAGGAACCCCTTTTCCGGTAAAATACTCCAATAGACGTCTGGAGTGGGTAAAAGTATAAAATATCCGCCATTACTGAGTAGGACGAAAATCCTATGTATTAGTTTTTGGTTTGTTCAACATTGAAGGATACAGTGTTCCAAAATATTGTGCATCTTTATTTTCTTTAAACTTGCTCTGCAAACTTTCAGTCAACAAAATGGACGACGAGGATAATCCCGGGGCAAGTGGAACTGCAGCGTCTACAGCCGACTGGGTTCAGATGTTACAGGTTTCCGGCAGAATGACGCGAATACTATATTCATCACTATAAAGCTTATAACACATGGCCTATCACCTAGAGGTGGTAGGGTAATTTTTGTCATAGAGGCACACGAATATTGGCAGACAGAGGTATTCTATTCATGGATTGTCTTCCCTCAAGCAAATCCAGTAACACATGAGTTCCACTTCCACAAAGTAGAGGAACCCCCAACCGAATACACTCCTTTCGAGGACATTGAAATTCCACTAACTTACCAAGAGCATCAGCTCTGGTTTAAAGGCGCCCTACAACATCAAAATCACATTAACATGCTCGGTCCACTAGGTAGACCAGGAGCAACATGGCCAGTACTAGCAAGCTATAGTCGTGCGGACTCTGACAGTCCAACCTCCTATAAGGATTCCACAACAAACCCCTCACCAGGGGAACACAAATAACATTACACCACAGACTATACAATCAGTCAATGGTAAATTGCCAGCAAAAAGGGAACAAATTCCATTCTGGATAGCTAAAAAAAATTACTCAAATCGAGGCAGTATTTCCTGACAGTACACCTCATGAGAAACACAGGTTTTTAACAATCTGTTTACCAATGGGGATCGCACCACACCTGGAGGACTGCGACACTTGGGGTACAGCCTTTGCGGCAATCTACAGAAAAGCACATGGTGTTCCGTCTATGGCGGTGATACCAGATGTCCTGAAACAGATTCAAAATGAATATGGGGCAAAACCTGTTTTAAATCTGGGTATGAAATTACTGAAAGATTTTAAACAGGTCTCAGCTATAATATTAGCTAATATTGAAGGTGAAGCAGCATCCATGGCGATCCGCCAACCAATAAGAGAAATTGATATAACTGAGCAACCATATGAACTGGCTAGAATAATTGAAAAATCCTATGAAGAACTAGGAAGAGATACTTTGGGTGGGAAACCAGTAAAGCCCTAACTAACAGAAAATCCTGAAAAGGTCTTTATTAAAAACACTCTCACTACTCCTAAAAAGACTTCCTCACAGAAATCGGAAAGAAGAGGACGGTCCAAACACAAGGAAAAACGCGTGAAGTCCAAAGACGATCAACATGTTCCAAAAAATAAGAAAACCCAATTCACCAAAAAGAAGGTAGCAGGTCTAAAAATCAGACATGCCGAGGAGCTGGACAGCGCAGCAGAAGTCACCAGAGCTCGCAAGATCTTGAAGGATCATCTGGAGACAGTAGACTTGAATGAATACAATCAAGTTGAAACAGCTGATACCACGGTTAGTGTACCCCATAAGTTATGTGAAATAACGCTCCGGATGGAGGGGGACATAACTAGGAAAATAAGAGCACTTTTTTGGGAGAAGCTCTCAAGTGTTATGACATTCTTCTAGCTGAAAAAGACTGGCCAAGAAAATGTGTCAGGGAGTGCCCACACGGCAAAGACATCATTATGCCAGCCTTCTCAAATCATATTCTAATTAATTTAAAATACACCTATGTCAGAAAATGGACAGTAGCCCAGGCTCCAGCATTATATGAAAATCATGTAGGATGGGATAAGGATTCTCCTCACCAAAAAATCCGGTTAAAAACTCAAGCAACTGCACAGAGGCAGTATCCAGTTAAGCAAGATGCTAAAAAACAGGTCAGGGAGATCTTAGATCAACTTGAATACAAAGGGGTGATTGAAACATGCACCTCGTCAATGAACAATCCTTTGTTTCCTGTCTCCAAACCAGACAATACATATCGTCTAGTTTTGGACTACAAACATTTAAACTCTTGTTGCAAAACCTTTGCAGTTCAAAATGCACACAGTGCAGCACTGATGAATAACATTGTGCGCAAAAAATATAAAACCACATTAGATATTTCTAACGTTTTTTTTCAGTCAAAATATTGCACCTGAATGCAGGAAAGTGACCACATTCTCAAATATGGGGACACAGCATCCCTTCCGTCGTCTCCCCCAGGGATTCAAGAATAGTCCGGGGTTATTTTCAGCCAGAGTAACGGAGTTTCTACAAACGTATGATGATGAGGCATTATCATTATACATGTCAAGTCAAAAGTCTTTATTTCGATAAAAAATGATCATAAAAGCTTCAAGTAAAAAAATATACACAAGTTCATTTGGTAATGAAAAAAGTACAACAAATTGATTACATTAAAGTTTAAAAACCATACTTTTTCGTTAAAAGAAGCGTATCATAAAGGTTTAAGTTAAAAAAGGATTAAACATTTTCTTTAAGCCTTTTGCTCCTAATGCGCCAGGCCCACAATAGAAATTTTGAGAGGGTGCAAACATACAATGGACGTGAGTCTGACATTAAAATACGCAGTGCCTCAGCATGATACCTAGTTCCCAGCATGCAACACAGATTCTTGAGCCATTTTCTTCTTGGTTGGGCATACTCCTGACACTCAAACATAAAGTGTGCCACTGACTCCTGTTTATGTGGGCACGAAGGGAAGAAATCTGTGGTCTGAGTTGGCAGTTTCCACCGAAATGTAAAAGTATGCAGAGGTAGTGTTCCAGTTCTAAATTTGAAATATAGGGACCTATCAAATGGTTTCTCAATAATGTCTAGATAGAGTTCCTGAATTGGTAAGTCCTTGAATCTCAAAAAGTCCTCTGTCAATCTGCCCAGTGTACGGTCGGTACTCCTTTTATTCAGAATCCAGCTCCAGTACAAGCTCTTGAGTACTGCCTTTGGTGGAGATGCTTTTTTTGTCCAGGCTTCACTTATGCCCAAGTCACACAAAAGGGATTTCATGTCTCTTATCCATTTAATTTCATACCATCCTGGTAAAGACATTATTTTGGAAAGCCCTTTTGCGTAGTTCGCGAGCTCCGGGACTCGCCACAACCGAGCCCATAGGAGTAGGGGTCTGAACCTTGCTAGGTCTTCAATAGGTCGACAACCTAGATCAAGCATTAGTGGAGTTGTGGGAGTACCTTGGGGGGAGTGACATAATTGCCCTGCAGAACTACCTTTCAGATCTTGCCAATTCATTGATTTTACATGAGCCCCATAACTCTGCCCCATACAGAGCAGAGCTAACTCCCTTTGCTATATAGATGTCAATGACAGGGGCTATGGGTCTTATGGCACAAGAACGTTGTTCCTTCAGAAGGGCCCCAGTTACCCTCTTGTGGGCTAACAACATTTTATCTAAGTGGGGGGCCCACTGCATATTGTGCGACAAACTGATGCCTAGGTAATCAAATACGTCTACCCTCCCGAGGTACACCCTTCAACTTAGGGGGGCGTACAGGTTTTTTGGGGGGATTCATCACAAGATACTTTGTTTTATCGGTATTGATTACCAGGCCCCGTTCCACGCAAAAGGTCTGGAAGTTGTTGAGAAGTTTTTGGAGACCCATTGGGGATTTAGACAGGAGGAGCGTGTCGTCAGCAAAGAGAAGGGTCTTTCAGCAGGTGCTCAACCACTCCATTGATGTACAAAGAGAAAAGGGTGGGAGCTAGGACACATCCCTGGCGAACCCCTCTCTCCACTGGAATGCTGGTGGTTTTTTCTCCCCCTGTACCCCATCTAATCTGGGCAAAGCTATTGTCATGGAGTCTTACAAGTAGTGATAAAATATAGTACAGTATCCCCATATCACTAAGGACTCTCCAGAGGGTCTACCTAGGTACAAGGTCAAAGGCAGTCTTTAAATCGATAAATGCAAGATAAAGACTGCCTTTGCCTATGACCACCACCTTCCAGTACACTAGCATCAGTCTAAAGGCGTGTTCTATTGTGCCAGTGCCTGTTCTAAATCCTGCCTGGAAGTCGGAGAGGATGTTATTATCATTGATCTATTCCAGTATTCTAATCAACAATACCTTCCCGACTACCTTTTGGCTTATGTCCAGCAAACTAATAGGCCTGTAGTTGGACGGGTCGTCCCTAGCGCCTTTTTTATAAATAGGGACGACCTCCGCCCCTTTCCAGGATGTGGGAACAGGTGCGCCCCTACAGATGGCAATAAGTAAACTGTGGATGAATTTCCCCCATGTCGTGATGTCAGAACGCAATAGATCCCCGGGAATGCCATCCGGACCAGGTGCCTTTTGGGGCATAATGGTACTAATGGCGTATTCTACTTCTTTTATAGAAAAGTCTACATCTGTTGGGTCTACATCCCAACCCTTTTGTAGCATAGTTGGAGCCACTTCCCATACCTGATCTTCCTTGGGTGTATCTAGGGTGTTGTGATCAAATTGGCGAGTATATAATTTAGAGAAGTGGTTAACCCACTCTTGGCTAGTGATGCTACATCACTATATGGTCTATTTCTTGTTCTGATAATGTCCCAGAAGCACCTTGAATCTTTCCTGGCACTTGCCTCTTTTAAAGTGCACCAGAAGTCCTCATCCCACTCCTTTTTTGCTCTTGCCAGTGTTCGTCTATACCCTTTCCTGGCTTCCTGTATCTGGGGTTGTAATTTGCCTTTGACAGCTTTAATCAAGAGAGATTTGGCATGTCTGCATGCGGGAGTATACCAATCATGCTTACCCGTAGGCAACCGGGATACCGTATTTCTTTTCACACACCCCTTTTTCAGAAATATTTCCCCTATGGACCTAAGTGTGTCTTCAAAAATAGATGTCACCCCACCTATTGCCAGGACTGGATTGGTGGTATCTAGTTCCAATTATGAGGTCACAAGTAATTCATTAATTGTTTTAAGTTTGGCCTCATCAGTAGAGATTTGATTCCACTTTAGGCGTTTCCCGCAAGTGGAAACAGAAATTTTGTGGGCATGTTTGGAGGGTTTTTCAATTGATTTGTTGGGCCAGGGATTTGATAAAAGGAGAGAAAGCGGATTATGGTCGCTTTCTACCGTGGATTGGACTGCCATATCTTGAACTAGTCCCCATAGCGTGAGATCTATCAAGATGTAATCGATCCTCGAGGTGTGGTTGACTCTATTATATGTAGCAGCACCCAGGGGGTCGGATGGTGTGCGGCCGTTCGCAGCTCTTAAGCCAAACTCCATTGTCAGAGCATTTAACTGGATCGCACTATGAGACCATCTTTTGATCGGGAGAATGGTTAGGGGCGGAATGCCCCTTCTAGTGTCATCCTCGCCCAGGTCCAAAATATCATCTGAGGAAAGTGGCTCATAGGTACGATTAAAGTCACCCGCAACTATAATTTTGGCACCCTCAGTTTTTTTTCTTAATTCCACTTCAAGGGTGGTTACGGTAGGGGACATAGACCCATATTTGGTACCTCTGACATAAATGTTAAACAGGTCCAATGTAAGCCCCCTGCGAGGACCATTTAAGGAGAGTCCTAGAATGTCTGGGCTATTGATCTGCTTAAATTTTATGTGACAGTTAAGAGAGATGCTTATCCAAGTAAGCAGACCCCCTGAAGGGCGTCCCTTCCCATTCGTATGTCTCCCCGCAGGCACAAAATATGTGACGTAGCCGACTCGGTGGAGTGGTTCTAAGCTCCAGGTCTCCTGGAACAGGCAGATCTTGTGCGCCTCCACTAGAGAGTTCCATTCAGGCGACGCCAATTTCCTGTGGATACCTGCTAGGTTCCAACTAAGGATTGTTAGTACACCCTTGGGATCGTGACCATCACTCTTTTCAGGACCCAAAACTTTATTTAGAGGCATAGTCACTGTTGAAGATGTTAGCTCGGCGTGACTAGCCATTGCTACAGAGATGGGGAGGGGACTAGAGATTGGAGTTTCCATTAGGATATTCCCTTCCACGTCTAGCCTCAAATCTAGTGGCGGAGTATTGGTTTCCTCAGTATTGAGTCAATCCACTTCATCCAGTGCGCAAAACCTGTTCCAGTGTGCGTACTGAGATAGGAATGGATCGAAATTAGGGGTACCTTGCCAGGGGGATTGCCTTTGCAAAAATCTTTGCTGGGGAACTTGCTGGTATGCCCTGTTCATAGGAATTCTGTTTCTTGGAATTTGCCTTTGGTGCATTAAAGGATAAAAGTATGAGAGATGTAAAGGATGGATCTGTGTGTTGGATCCACAGGTGGGTGTATTGCATATGTAATCTACTGCAGCCATGTCTCTAAAGTTAATGGTTATAATGTCCCCTGCTATTGTTTTAATGCTTCTACCTATCCATTCCCCTCGTCTCACCGCTAATATTTCTCCAGAAATGTTGGGGGGTAAGGGTCTGTTTAACTGCAACCATTGTACGCATTTGTTCTTTAGTTCAATTTGGGTTTGCCTTTTTCCCTCCTTCATCGGTGGTAGTCCTGTTAGCACGACCACAAAGGGAAGGGCTTCAGGGGGGAGATTAATTGTTCTGAAGCATGTCAACCTTGTCTTCTCTGCTTGGTTTTTTGTCTGGGCAGTATCTATGATTGTTCCCTTTTCTAGGTGTTGTCCAGTTTTGTCTGCCAGAGATAGAGCATTTCCCAATCCGTGCCCTTGCTTTGGTTGAACTTGTGAGGTGGTAGAAGATGCACTAGGGTTCAAGGATACGGGAGCTTTCTTCCCAGGCAAAATATTACTTTGAGTTGTGTTCTTTGGTTTAACTAAGGGTTGTTTAGCTGTAGAGACCTTATCAGTCGAGATGTTATTAGCAGTACCCCCTTTTGCCCCCCCTTTGGTTGATGTACTGTCCTTTACAGTTTGCCTGGTCGCGCCCATCCCTTTGTTGTTTATTAGGGACGTCAGCCTGTCGATTTTTGACATAAGTGGTTTAATGTGGGCAATGATAGTATCTTCGAGGTCTGCCTTAAGATGAGCTACCATATTTGCTACCCAGCAAGGTATTCCTGGTGTAAGATTAGGGATTGGGGCAACAAGGTTATGATTTTGCGTAGTGCTCTGACCCTTTTTCTTCTTCTTATATACAGAGGGATCACTAGCTTTGATTGACTCTAGATTGCTTAGGGTTGACTTTTCTCCGTCCCGAAGGTTGCTCAGATTGGACTGGGGGAGTTCTGTATCCCCTAGTAGCTCAGTTGGAGCCTGAGCACACGGAAGCTCAGCAAAGGAGGAGGTAACACCAAGACTTAGATCTAAATTGTCAGTGGCATCTATAGTCGTTGCCAGAGGATCTGTAGCTACATCTTGCGAATCATGGTCAAATATTGTCTGTGGTAGCGACATCCTTCTTTCTGTATTGGCTATAGCAGTTGATACCGCCCCTATAGTCTGTTGCAACATTATATCAATTGCGGTAAGTGTAGGGACTGGTTGGGGGGCAACCCCCTTCTGCTTAGTGCTTGACCTTAGAGTAGGCATCCTGGTCGATTTGATAGTCTTCCTCATATCGCTCAGAGAAGGGATCAGTAGCACCTAGAGATTATATAATGAACAAATAGAGCTGACAACGGACCACCCACACACAGGGAAATAGAGAAAGTTTGGGCTTCCAATGGTATCAAGATAAGAAGGGTACCTTCATCGGTGGTATGCAGCAGTTAGGGGGGTGGCCCAGCCCAGCCTCTTCTGGCCTTGGAGGGCCGTAGAGGGCCCGCCCTTTGCCCGGGCTTCGCCCGGCACTCCCGGGCCCTCCCGTGCCGTGGGTGTGGAGCCTTGTTTATAAGCGCCGCCTGGCGCGCTGGTTCACTGTCGCCCTTCCGGTCCCGGTGCAAGGGCAGCTGGGTGTTGAAGTTCGGCACCCTCTCGCTCTCCCTCACTCGGCGGCTGCTATTGGTCTGCGGAGGGGGAGCGGTGAGCACACGCAGGTCCGGGGTCGAGGAGGCAGGTACTATCGGGCAATAGGGAATCCGGTAAGAAGCTATGGGCAAAATGCGCTGACTGCGTCCCTCGCTCCACCGATGTGGAGCCTTGTTTATAAGCGCCACCTGGCGCGCAGGTTCACTGTCGCCCTTCCGGTCCAGGTGCAAGGGCAGCTGGGTGTTGAAGTTCGGCGCCCTCTCACTCTTCCTCACTCGGCGGCTGCTGTTGGTCTGCGGAGGGGGAGCGGTGAGCACACGCAGGTCCGGGGTCGAGGAGGCAGGTACTATCGGGCAATACGGAATCCGGTAAGAAGCTATGGGCAAAATGTGCTGAGTGCATACCATTATACTTGGATTCGCCTCTGAAGGGTACAAATTCAATTTTAAGAAATCGAGAATTGCCCAACTCAACGTCCTTTTCTAGTATACGAGTTATTAAGTAAAGGCAAAAGCCTGGCAGCCAACTTTTTAGAAAAATGTGAGCTGCTCCAAGCTCCAAAAACGCTGAAAAACTTAGTCAATTATAGGTTTCCTGAATTTCGGAAGAACATACATTCTAAATTACGCAGAAAGGGTTAAACCTCTCTACGAATTAATCAAACCTGATTTTAAAACAATAAATTGGACTCAAAAACACACAGAAATGTTGCGTTCAGTGCAAACAGACATGTTAGCAACATCACATTTACAGACACGCGTAAACGTACGCAAACTTGTAATCAGAATAATCCCAGGAAGATGCAGATTTACATACTTAACCTTTAATGAAGGTGAAAAAGTACTATTGCTTACAAAATCACACTTGTACACACAAGCTGAAATGAAATTCACTTTAACAGAAAAAATTCTGACAACGGTTCAAACTGCAGGAGCAAAAGAGAGAGCTCTCGCACAGGGTAAACGCATAATGGTCGTTACTCCTGTACCTGCCTTAGAAGCAGTGACAAAAGCAAGCATTCCGAATGCAAAGGCTTACATCCAAGATGGATACAATGGGTTAACTCTCTTGCTGCAACAGACGTTGAATACGTTTTTGACCCCTACTTGAAAACTCAAGAATTTCTACAATACGATCAAGAATGTCCTCTGCCCACTGAGATTCTGCCTCTAGAACAGTACGAATGTATAATTTATACAGACGGATCAGCACAACCCGCAATTAGGGGTAAACAAGCCTATAGTGCTGCATGCGCGATTGTTAAAGGTCGCAGGCGCAATGGTAAATTCCGACCTATGGTAACACAAACTCAATCACTCAGACTGTACAGCTCAGCGAGCTGAACTACAGGATGGCGCTTGAAAATATCGATCGCGATTTTCCCACACTCATAGTGTGAGATTCGTATTACTGCATCCAGTTTTAAAATGAATACTTGCAGAACTGGGTTCAAAATGATTTCAAAGATGCAGAAGGTGGCACAATCAAGCATATGTTGCTTTGGGAAACAAGTAGTTCAATTACAGAAGGAACTAGAAAAGACTCACATGATCCATACACTGAGTCATCAGCGTGATGGCGTTCACGTTGAAGGGAATTCATTTGCGCATGAAGCCGCAAAGGCAGCTGTGAAGACAGCTTCCGTATCTGCAATCACTCGTTCACAAACAAAAATAGACAGCAAAATAATGCAGGCTGTCACCTCTTCCAAAAAAAGACAGTGGTAAAATGTTACCAAAAGGCTTTCCACTCAAGTACTCATATATAACTGATGTAAATAATGTTCCTTTTGCTCAAATCCCTGTAGTGGGGGATAGAGTAATTCTAAACATGGAACACAGATTAGGACTAATTTTAGCAGCATATGAAGGGCTCGCCTCTGCACAAGCAGGTGTTTCCACTACAGTGTCATTTTTAGGCAAAGATACTGGTGGCCGCGCATGAGGAAACAGACCAGAAATTACGTTTTGGAATGTGAAATCTGCCAAAAAATTAAGGTTTCAACCGTAAAACGCCCGGCGCAGACGCCCCTTTTAATTTCAGATAAACCATTAGCATGTGTTTACCTGGACCACTGTGGTCCCTTACAGTGGGATGGTAACAAAAAATATATCATTGTCGCAGTAGATTCTTGCTCAAGATTCATTTGGATGTGGCCTCAGCGCTCGTCTGACGTACAAACTGTTATAAAAGAATTGCGAGTCTTTATCAGCACATACGCAATTGGCATGCTACATTCTGACCAGGATCCTGCGTCTAGCTCCTGAGCTTACAAGGAGGCCATGGACAATTTGGGCGTTGCATTGCGGTATTCGAGTCAATTCCATCCTGAGGGAAATTCGGTTGTGGAAAGAAAAAAACGTGACATAAAGCAATCTATAACAGCTAGGGTATTAGGCTCGGGAGACAGTTGGTCAAACATCTAATAAGTGTCCAACGTAGTTTAAACAATCTGCCAAGAAATTCTCTGGGTGGAATCACTCCATATGAAATCTTTTTTGGTACTAGAAGGCTTGTCCAGGACCTCGATCGTCACACTTCAGTGGTGGAACAAAAACCCTTTGATATCAAAGACCGTTTGGCTGTTTTGCAGGACTTAAACGAGAAAAGAAGTCCAAGCTACACAATACAGAAGCCAACAACCACTGAAGGAGAACCACCCGTCCCAGCAAGGACTGTCTGAATTCCAAAGATTGAGGATCTAGTCAGAGAAAAGATTGCGGATAAGAAGGAATTTGGGCCTTCTTACAGAAAACCAGTACCTGTACTAGCAATCCACGGATAAAGAACAGTGTTACTGCCGCCCCTTGCTGGAAGAAAAGAGAACAGGTTTGTATCCATCGACCTGGCCAAACCACATCATGTGGCCGATAATAAGTAGTAAGCCCAGTGGACTACAAAGATGTAGCAGAAGACCAAATCTTGCTACTATCCAAGAGGTTCAAACTGAAAGACCCATCACCTTTGAAGAATCTGCAGTAGGAAAAGAAGGACTAAGCAAAAAAGCAATGGAACTTGTACCTCTTGAAACCTAAATTACAGTTCGTCTAGACACTCCCATCTACAATGATGTAGCATCGGACTACACTAATGTGACAAAGGATCCGGTAGCCGCAGCGATTTCAAATAATCCTGATGCAATTCCAACAATTGACAGAACCTCCTCTGGCTATTTCATCAACTTTGATACGTTTTCTGAGGATCCCAGTGAGCCTGAAACGACGCCAGCAAATAAAACTTTTAAAGATCAAGTAACAGAACTCTTTCATCAACTTGAAAAACGTATCTAGTTTTACCATGGGTTGAACTTTGGATTGTGCTTGGCGTACTTTTTCTCCTACTTTGGCTAATTATGGTAATAACTTTGGGGATGCTGATAAATCGAAAATATAGTAAAATGGACACAGCAATTAAGAACATCAACTTGCTCCTGAAGCCACACAAATCATCTCATTGTGAACAAATAGACTTGACATCAGTAAACCTCACAGCCGTTCCTATACCTAGTGGTATAGCATGGGATAGAACTGATTATGATATCTATGGTCCAGCATAGCTGCTGAAGATTCCACATCAATTTAAGGTTTCCTTGAGTGACTCCGTGGATGGAGCTGCTGAAGGGTACGGAATAAAGCCAGATTAGGCATGCGGTCACTAACCAGTCAACTAATCACCCTAAGACGCAGGCTCATGAGGCCCTATCACCACGCTTCAAATAGACCATATTAGGTCATTTTTCATGATAATGCCTCACAAAGGGACAACTCAAGCCCCGAGGCTAAACCTAGCACCCGATTTTTGCTGTTAAGTTTTAGGACCATAGGCATTTACCATTTAGTTTAGAATTGAGTTTTTTTGTAGGGATCAACAGAGGTCCTGATGAGCAGGCAGGAGGGGTCTGCTATGAAACATGTAATGTAGACAGAGTAGACCACCCTTGTAATTCTACTTACTAACCCCCTTTTTAATGATCCCAGCTTGCGAAGCCATTAAAGTTAATTTTTTCGACTAGCCAGGGAATTTTTATCCTTTTTTTACACTTCTATTCCCGTAATGAGGTCCCTACACTCCCTAACACATATCACTATCCTCATCACATCACATAGCCTATTGTCAAAAATACAAGTGCTCCCGCGTCACTCGTAGGTCGAAGCACGCCCCGCCCCGTAGAGGGACGGGAAGACCCCAATGATGGGAGAATGACACTATGGGATTCATAGTGTGTGAGGGGTATTTTAAAAATACACAGTGCCCTCATTCTGCCACTCGCAGAGAGGCCTGATTTCCAAATTGCAGTGTATCCACGAGTTTAGAGAATATACAATATCATATAAAATTAGTCACGACTTACATTGATAGAATCCCATTGTTTACAAGTCTAGTTCAGGAGGGTGATTCTATCATTTCCTCTACACTTCCCCAATTGTTTTTTGGGGATTTATAACACATCATGCTTTAAATATGTTTTGAATGCTTAGAATGTAGTAATATTGAACATAATAAAGTGGAGTGGGTGTTGTATGGCGTTTTAAGATCCGATAGAAATTTACAGATTCATGTCCTTGTATAGGTATAATTCACATTGCCCTTATATAGACATAGAAATCATAGCCATATTTAGACCTAACCCATCCAGTCCAAATACATGCATGGCTGCTTCCATTAGTTCCAAAAAGCCACAACGATTTCTTGGAAAACTTGGCTTCAGCAGTCAGGGACATCCCCTTACTTGAATATTGATTTGTCCTAGAAATCATGGCGTTTTCAAAGAACTATCATTCCCTTGGAGTTCTTTGGTGACGTTATTATGTCCGACTTTACGTCAAACAAGGCAACTTCAAGGTATAAATATACCTACACTTGCCCTAGCAAACACATGGTGGTTCAGAGCAGCTCAACTATCTACTAGCCGGACGCAGCTCCCTACAGCAAGTGCCGAAGGAAGCCGACCCTCCAGCTGACGCACTGACAGAGAAGCTGTCCTTTCTCTCGCTGAGAATCCAGCTTCAGTGTTTCCAAGCTCCCCTCGCGGGGTGTTGGGAAATCGAGTCCCGAGACAGAGATACCAGACCTCCTTCATTCTAAAACCAAGGTATGGAGCTGATTAGACCCTAAGAGAAATCTTGGTTAGATTCTTGGCAAAAACAGACTAAACCTATGCTACACCTCACTTACTTCTTCCCTGGGACTACACTTAGATTAGGTACATTTGAGGTAGGCATATTTTAGAAACACCAGTTGAGTACTTTTTAGCCTTTGTTATTTATGTATGTATTTATATATGGTTTAGGAACCATACAATGCTTTTACAGTATTATTTTATAATACTCTTCTTACAGTACGCATTATACTTTGCAACCAGTATTACAATTGTAGCAGTTCACTTTACTTGCATGAGAAAGAAGACTGTTCAATAAATCCTTTTATTGAAAACGCCCATCTCTCTATTTTTCTGCACCTCTGATAAAACAAAGCATGCACGATTGACTCAGTAAAATATCTATCTATTGTTTCCACGACTCTGAAGATCAGTTTTATTCTTGGAGAAACAAAGTTGTCATGTTTATGCGGTTGTCAGAAACTAATCCCCTCTTGTGTATTCGAGAAAGTTTCTAGTGACCTCTGAGCTAACTGGCACTCACAATTAAGTCTAATATATTCGATAGAAACATAGTCGACCTAAATCCTACATCAAATCTATAGGATATAATATTCCAATGCGCAGAGCCTATTGGGAGTATAGGAACTACACTACAGCAGGGAGCGGTCTTCACTGGCACCCTGCGCCTCTCTTCTCCCTGCGCAGAGGCCTCTTCTTCTGGGCACCGGTCCTGGGCTCTTCTTCTGGTGCTGTTAGGGGCCTGGGTGACAGTCACTCCTTCCAACTGCCCATTGCCAGGCTCCAGCACCTTCTGCCTCAGCAGACCACACCCCAGAAAGAGCTTCTCTTCCTGTGCAAGTACTTTTTAAAAGTTGAGTGCGGGGCTGGTAGGAAGTCTCTGTGTGTCCCATCAAACAGCAACACATCACTTCCCTGCCCCGGCTCCCTTCTTCTTGTCGAGCCTCAGGGTTTGTTCAAAATGGCGTCGTCCACTGTCTCTGGCCTCATCGCCTCTGAAACCTAACTCCTTCCCCCCTCACTGCCTACACCGGGGTTCAGCTTGGTGCCTGACATCCAGCGACAGCAGTTGATGGATTGGCTTGTAGCTCCACCTCTCTTTTCTCCTTGGAGGGAAAATCTTCGCTCTGGGAGGAAAGGTCATCAATCTAACCTGCCAGGGCCAGACCCCAACCAGGGACTCAGAGAAATATGACATTTCTGGACGACCCAAAAGCAGTACAAATATGACTTTGGACTCTGCAGAATACTTCTTTTCACATCTGCTACACTGGCCTTTAGTGCATGTCTGGAATATGTAGGCCTTGTGAAAGTTACTCTAGCCATGGGTTCCACCTAAAAAAAAGAAAAAAGTGAAAAATCCAGGCGGTGCCTAGTCTCTGAACCACCTTCTAACAGATCTCAACTGATCTTTCTTGGTGAGCTGTGGGGCCTCATCAATGGCCCTCACTAATTTAATTTTGGGTTCCACTCCATGTTCAGATATATGATGACTTAGGTAATCAACACTTCTATCCTCAAACCTTCATTTGTCATGTCTCAATGTCCCACCTCTTTTCTGAGGAATTTGACAAACGTTAATCAATCACAAATTATGTTGCTCAGTACCATCCCTAAAAATCAATGTTGTCTTGAAAACACCTCACGCCCACACATCCTTTAAACATCTCTTGATCCTCTAAAGTACTGAAGTACTAAAGAGGCTGACACCAAGACAAACGACATATGCTTAAAACAAAAGCATCTTCAGAAATCACAAAAGATGTCAGATATCTTGACTCTTGATTAAAAACTACTTGATGGTATGCAGCGGACATATCCAGTGTGGTAAACACTAAGGCGTCTTCCAAAGTAGTCAACATTTCAATAATGTTTAAATGACATTAAATTAAATTTGTAGATTTATATAGCATGACTTATCAACTGTGAAGGTATCCAGGCACTGTCCATGGGCCCTGGAAGATTACTTGATTTGCCCAGAATCACAGGATGTTGACGCCAAGACTCAAACTCAGATCCCCAAATCCAGAGTCTAGGGCTCTGACCACTGCTCTACATCCTCTAATAAATGTTCTGATTTAAATGATGCAGATCAACACGCAAATGTAATGAGTTGTCTACCTTGTGTGCGAAAACCCCCCAGAGAAAGCCACTCGGGGCCTTCTGTCTGCTCAATCACATCCAAATTACACAGTCTGTCTAACTCTTTCCAGAGATTAGCCATTAGGGATAATGGTACTCTGCTAACCTGAAGAGCAACTGGTATGGTTCTAGACTTTAAAACAATTTTATGTTGGAAACCTCTTAGTTTTCCTAGATGCTCAGCAAAGACTTCAGGATATTTTCTTACTCATTGGTTCTCATTAACAACATTCAAACACATTCGCTTAGATCTTGAAACTACACTCTCTGGATAATCGGGATCAAGTGCTATGTCCAATTCACCTTGATGATGCCATCCTAATACATTTCATCCTTGCTTTGCCACATAGACCACACATCTTGCTTTTTGTTGCCCAAATTCTAATAAGGCATCAAATTGACCCTCAATTTTGATTATTTTCCCCCATAAGCATACACTGTAATGCTTGACTCAACAAGTTTTTGAGACATGAACTTATTGAACACCTCAGAAGCAATCAATGTGAATGGTGATCCCGAATCAGCCATTAAACGTATGTGTATGCCATTTTCCAAAACATTACAGTACAGGGGCTTCCTCCTCATCTGTTTTAACCCTGGAATTTCTATTCCATTTTCACACACTCCCACTGAGGAGCGGGGTTCATTGCAGCGGACACCTACCTGTTGGAGGGTGGATTGGCCACTCGTTCAGCACCATTCGTCTGGGGCCCTGACGCTGTCGGTCTTCCCTGCCGCCACCGCAAACTCCATCGCGGGGCTGCAGCGGGGGAAGACTACAGCTCCCAGACTCATTTGCGGGGACGCCCACTTCCGGGAATCACCACGCACGGAGGCGCACAAAGCCGAGCAGCTTCCTCCACGTCGCGGACGGCGCCGGGCTAAGCCCGGGAAAAGGGCGGGCCCTCTGTGGCCGGAGGAGGCCGGGACAGGCCACCCCCCTTGACTCTACTACATCACTGAGATAACGAGTTCTTTACTCCTCCTTACACACTGGCAAGGGATTTCCCTACTGGACACTAGTCAAAAATTCCCAAATATCCCCAGATTGTCTTGTTGTCCCGCTATACTCTAACATTAGCACACCCCATCATGACTCGCAAGGAGGCTACCAAGAAACCTATCAGCCAGAGAGGCTCACGTCCTGGGTCACAAGACCATGGTAGGTCATCTCCGCCCACCTCTAACACGAATGAATCTTGCAAGATTACAGATAGCATATCCACCAACCAATCTCCCGAACTAACGAATGGTACATCGCAAAACCTCTCGCTGTTGGACGAGTTAAATTCCCTTTGCAAAACTAGGTATGCCACTGTGGAAGTCAGAAAAAAGTCCCCCACCTTGCCCCGCCAAAATAACCACTATATCAACTCCAATCGCCAGCCCACTGGAACACTCCCCATTACCCAAAAACGCAAATACGCAAAACATAGTATTTCCCCAGCACTCATCCAGTAAAAGGAAGTGGGATGGGGTCAATCCCACAGGGAACCAACCCAAACTACAGAAACTGTGCGCTAGCCCCTCATCGACAGTAACTAATCCCCCCTAAATTCGGTAGAAAAATTAGATCAACGGGTAACTTCTTTCAATTTGAATTTTCTGTCTCGGATCGAACAATTGGTTAGATCAATCATTTCTCAGCTGATTGAACAAATTACTACTCTAGAGGATAGGCTGCTGGGAATAGAGAAAAGTATGAAGGCCAAGTTACCTCCCATTGAAAAATCTGTACCACCTAACTGTTCCAACCCACCTGGTACAACCGAAGTGCCAATGCCACCTGCAAAAAACAGTAATAATCAAACTCATCCTCTAGTCTCTAACTTACCATCCCCTACTGCCCCTAAAGTCCACTCCAAACCTGGTCTATCACATAATACTGCTACAAGAGTAGAGCCTTATAAAACAACTCATATACAGCTACCTCCGTGTATGTCCTTGCAGGAGTCCCAGCACTCGAACATGGAAAAACCGAACGGGAACAAGACCTACTAAATAAAGTCACATATTGGCTACCTAAAAATAGGCCCTTGCCTCTAGATCTTGATGGTACAATCATGTCTGTTAGAAGGGTGGGCTGGTTAGGTCCCCTACAAAAAGACATTGACGGCGACCTAGTTCTAATAAGATTTAAAAGTAGTCTAATTGTTCCCTACCTGCAAACTTTGCATCCCCGAGAAGGCGACGGCCCTATATCCATCTGGGACCTAAACGATTTTTATCCAAGCAGGGCATACATCCCTCGACTAAGACCAAAGGCAGAGACAATTTACTCGATGGGTAGAAGCATCTGTGCATTGAGTCGCTGTGACCTGTCCGCTTTCAATTACCCCGTAACAATGCATATTGTCCATAAGTACGGAAAACTATGAATTGTCATATGGACCTAAGGAACTTACTCCTGCAGCTTGGACCAATGTTTTTATCTTTTAGGCATCTTGTGTTTTTGTATGTAAGTTTTTATGATTGTTTTTAATTGTACGCTTTTATGATTTTAAACTAAAATCGGATAAAGCTATGAATTGAATTGAACATACACACTACTCAGCCTGTAGTTTGATATACACCTCATCGCAATCTAAAGCAAGCACAAAATCACTTTCATCCTTACTTGGGCTTGTCACACCACATTCATCTACCAGACCTACTGTGGATTTACATACACCACAACATACTAGCAAAATGTCCTTTACGGTTTCATTTGAAACACATTTGTAACAGTGTCAGACAGTTTTTTGCTATTGCCACATGTGTTGTACCACCTCCTCTAAAGTAATTGCTCCTGTATCTTTTTTTTATTTGTTTTCTCCATTTGCTTGTCCCAGATAATCTTGTCTTCGAACTCCATATATTTACAAGTAATAGCTAAACTCCTTAGAGCTGGTACAAAGTCATCAATTGATTCTCCCTGTTGTTGAGAACGTTGCAAAATTGTAAGCCTTTCTAATACCACATTACTGGATGGTGAGAATCTTTAATCTAACTTTGTGAGAATTAAGGAATACTCATCTATGACTTCTCTTGTCACCACTTCCCCAGATGCTCTCTCTTGATTCAATTGAATATTCACAACACTCAACGGTAATGTCTTTAATATAGCCCTGCCTTCAGGAATCAGATTATTTAGCAATTAGGCTTTCTTTTTTTAATTATTAAATGTATCACTATCTATTGCCACCAAATAGGTTTCAAATCGATCTTTACAGTGCAGCCAATCCAGAGGCAGAGGACCAAAAACAACCAAAAAGGAGCCGGATCAGAAATAGTTTCTATTTTGGTTGTAATAGTGAGGTAACAAATCCTAAAAATACAAATTGGGCCCAATCTAAGATGGCAGCTAAGAATTCTCTGTGTATACAAATTCTTTCCCAAGTCAAAATGGGGCTGAAACTCTAGAAATGGTTCATTTGAATCCAAACCCAGATAATTGCTGTAGATACACTCCACCTTGACAGGAAGTCAATCTAAGATGGCGCCTGAAGCTGTACAGTATAAAATGGTGGCACACAATGCACAGTCCTCTTTCCATGGCACCTCTTGTAATACCACCAATAATGTGTACATTTGCTGCAACCTAATGCCGCATCTATCTCTGCAATGTTTGCTGTACCGGTCAGGGAGTTGGATAATCCCGTAACACTTCCATCCATGTGCAGCTGGCAGCAACAGGGATTTAAGCTCCCCAGAAGTGGAAAACTGGTGGTTGGCAGGCTCCAGACCTACTCGTTGCCAATAAAATGAAAGACACTGCACCAGAACTTGGAGGTAAAGAGATTTTACTTGGGTCTCTTCATATTGAGCGACCACCAGCACCTCACCTCCTCCAACTGTCTCAGAATCCTGAACCTACATTCCAACCGTGCGTTCTACCACCAGCTATGTTATCACAGCACTACGTAGATTACACAGTCTGTTTTTTTTATGGCGAAAATTCACATTGATCATCGTGGATCAAACCCAAAATCACTTCAGTTAACCTCATGCCCAGTACTTTGCTAAGTACTTTGGCATCAGCATTCAACATTGATCGTGGTCGGTATGCCGAGAATTACTCCGGGACCCTATCGGATTTAGGAATAAGGACTGTCTGGGCCTTCCTCCTGGACTCTGTGTAACACAGCGGTGTTATATGCTTCTTTATTGACCTCAAACAATTTCTCCTATTTGCCCTATATATTTCTGATGGAATTCTGTTGGTGAGCCATCATCTTCTGGGGCCTTGGCCTTCTGAATATCCTTGATTGCTGCTGTGACGTCTTCTCAACTTAGCGGTGCAGCAAGTATTTCTGGTTGCAATGGAGTGACTTTTTGAGGGGCAAGCGCTCAGTGTAGGCTCTAACCTGTTGTTGATCGGATATCTGATCTTGACTATGTAGGTTTCCATATTGTGAAAACATGTGTGTTTATGCTTTCCTGGATGAGGACCTCATATCCCCACCTATCTCTAACCCTTAATATATGTGTGTATGGTATCTCTGTCTTAAGTAGCCATGCCAGTAACCTACTTGCTTGTCCCCTTCTAAGTATAATATCTGTGCCTATATGTCCTGTTAGTGTACGTTTTGAGTCTATCCCTGGTGTCCATATCTGCTACCTTTAAAGCTGCTCATAGCATGATTTTTGTGGATGCTGGCGTAAGTAGTCCATCTGAGTCTCTGCCTCAACTGCGGAGTCTCTGCACCTTTAAGTATAGACTTTAGTAGTAAATGTGGGAAGAGCATGGGAGTGGGTTGGAAAAGTGGCAGACATACTACTAAAAGGGATGGGATAAGGAAGAAGCAGGAGTAGTTTAGGAATATTCATGGAGGGATTATAGGAGGGTTGTCCAACACCCACACAAGAGTAAACCAATTGCTTTACTCTGGAGGTGGAGATGTAACTTACCTTTTTGTAATAAGTTTATAGTCTGAGTTTGTGAATAATGAAAGTAATTAGCTTACCTTTGTGAATCACGCTCAGCATTTTCTCGTGGTTGTGGTGTTGCAGATCCACTGCAGTGAGATGTAGAAACCATCTCCCTTCCTGGATGTGGTTCGGAAAATCGGATTCCCCCCTGCTCCAGTGGCTTTGCAAGCTTGTACTGGGATGAGTGATCAGCGGGATAGGGTGTAGCTAGGCCTTTTGCTGCCCATGGTGGCTGAATATAAGAGCGGGGTGCTGGTGATTGCCCCGTGACAGCTGCAAATAAGAGCTATGCCACTGGATCACCTCCTCCTGTGGAGCTGTCTATGTTGAAGTAGCATTGTGATCAGGTAGGCCCACTTACTAGCTCTTCCTCCTCTCTCATGATTGAGGCTGGCACTGTGCCGATGAGTAGTTCAAATGGGACCTCCATACAGGTATCCCTGTTAAGTCTTTCCACAAGAAACCTAGGAGGTACATCTCCCCCAGTGCAATGAGCTAGCTTTTCTGGATACCCTGTGGCCTCAGTCTTGTCCAAATTACTCACCTCAAATTCCTTCTTCAATGCACTGAGTGTGAAGTTGATGACTGGAGGGATCACTGACAGAATATCGAAATCACAAATATCGACCTACAAGAATATCGAGTCAACAATATCGAAGGCAAAAATATCGACATCCTATCTACAACATGGTAAGTACAAAAATATCGAAAATTTAATATCGATGTAAAAAATATCGATGTTAAAAATATCGATATTTTTTTAAATATATATAAATGTAAAATTAAGTATATAACACTAATAAATAAATTATACATATTTAAAAGTATCTAAAAATGTTTAAAATTAAATAATTAATACATATATATTACTAATACATTAATTAAATATATACACTAAATATATAATATATAAATACAGAACAATAAGTATTAATACTTATTTTACTAATTTATAAATTAATAAAATATATTCTAATTTACTAATTAACATTTACAAACATAAAACAATAACATAAATAAAATGTAAGTAATAAAAAATGAAAAAAAATTTTTTTACAATTAATTATATAAAACATTGGATAACATAAGGGTAAAAATTACTATTCCTACTCCAGAGAGTGCAACAGTAGTCAAAACTGACCCTGATCCCTAAAAATACCCCTTTACCCAAAAACTGAAAACTGACCCTGAAGCCTAAAAATACCTTTACCCAAAAACTGAAAACTGACCCTGAACCCTAAAAATACCCCTTTACCCAAAAACTGAAAACTGACCCTGAACCCTAAAAATACGCCTTTACCCAAAAACTGAAAACTGACCCTGAAGCCTAAAAATACCCCTTTACCCAAAAACTGAAAACTGACCCTGAAGCCTAAAAATACCCCTTTACCCAAAAACTGAAAACTGACCCTGAACCCTAAAAATACCCCTTTACCCAAAAACTGAAAACTGACCCTGAAGCCTAAAAATACGCCTTTACCCAAAAACTGAAAACTGACCCTGAAGCCTAAAAATACCCCTTTACCCAAAAACTGAAAACTGACCCTGAAGCCTAAAAATACCCCTTTACCCAAAAACTGAAAACTGACCCTGAAGCCTAAAAATACCCCTTTACCCAAAAACTGAAAACTGACCCTGAAGCCTAAAAATACCCCTTTACCCAAAAACTGAAAACTGACCCTGAACCCTAAAAATACCCCTTTACCCAAAAACTGAAAACTGACCCTGAAGCCTAAAAATACCCCTTTACCCAAAAACTGAAAACTGACCCTGAACCCTAAAAATACCCCTTTACCCAAAAACTGAAAACTGACCCTGAACCCTAAAAATACCCCTTTACCCAAAAACTGAAAACTGACCCTGAACCCTAAAAATACCCCTTTACCCAAAAACTGAAAACTGACCCTGAAGCCTAAAAATACCCCTTTACCCAAAAACTGAAAACTGAAAACTGACCCTGAACCCTAAAAATACCCCTTTACCCAAAAACTGAAAACTGACCCTGAACCCTAAAAATACCCCATTACCCAAAAACTGAAAACTGACTCTGAACCATAAATATACCCCTTTACCCAAAAACTGAAAACTGACCCTAACACTAAAAGTACTCCTTTACCCAAAATTAATTAATATTACAATTATATTACTTCCCACCCTATTCCCCTATAAACCCACAACCCGCTCCAGTAGTAAAACATATAATTTACTTAAAAATATACATAAATTATCAATTAATTAATCAATTAATCAATTAAAATAATTAATTGACAATTAATATTTAATTGTAAAATAATTAATCTTTTTAAAAAAATTATTTAATTAAAAATAAATTACTTCCCACCCTATTCCCCTATAAACCCACAACCCGCTCCAGTAGTAAAACATATAATTTACTTAAAAATATACATAAATTATCAATTAATTAATCAATTAATCAATTAAAATAATTCATTGGCAATTAATATTTAATTGAAAAATAAATTAATCATTAAAAAATAATTATTTAATTACAAATAAATTACTTCCCACCCTATTCCCCTAAAAACCCACAACCCGCTCTGGTAGTAAAACATATAATTTACTTTTATATTTCTTTAAGTTATAAAAACATATTAAACACATATTATAACAATTACTTTAAATACTTAACTAAAATTTCTAACACATATTAGTAAATCGAAATTACTTACATCGATATATATGCTATCGATATTAGTGATTTCGATATTACTTACATCGATATATATGCTATCGATATAAGTAATTTCGATATTACTTACCTTAGGGTCGATATTCTGGCCATCGATATTCTGTCCTATCGATATTTGCAACTCGATATTAGTGTGGTCGAAATTACTGTAATCGATATTTTGACTGTTTACCGACTGGAGAACATCTTGAAGCCCTTCTGCCTCCGATCGAAGTGCAGATTCTGCTTCCTCTTCTCTAGTTCATCCGCCCCAGTCTCTGTTATGGTTCCCAAGACCAGAGGACCAGCCAAAGGCACCAGTCCCCTACTAATAGTTGACACTCTACTGGTCTGGTTCAGGCCCCTAGATTGGTTCAACTTCTGACTGCACTTACTGAAAAAGTACTCCCTGGAAATCCCTCCCAAGTTTACTCCCTGCAAAAGGGTTTGTCTGGGAGAGTTTGACACTGACCCGAAGACTGATGCTGGTGACTGAGGGCCAGCTCACAACTAGGTATGACCATGTTGTCATAGCCAAGGCTTTGGATTGCCTTTCCATCAAGACCATGTTGTCCCCATCAGAAAGTGTTGGTCACAATAACTCCTTCATCAAAGCTAACCCTGACTACAGAAACTGAGAGGCAATGTGTAAAGTAATTATGCAGCACGCATAGAGTAACCAAGTGAAAACACAACACAAGAAAAATCCCAAACCAATTTGGAAAAATAGAGTAAATGTAATAAATGAAATGAACAACAAAAATCCAATCAAAGCGTAGCGATATTCTGTTTTAACGTTTTTTTATTGAAAATAGCGCCTAAAAGCATAAGGAGTCCTTTGCTATTATCTGGTTACACTGGACCAGGATAAAGGGACAAGCTCAGGCTGACCACGGTGGAGCATGGGTTGGATACAGAGATCAGGCTCGTCCCACTGAAGAGTTATCTACTCAAGTCCTGAGAAGAACTGCTGTTCACCTCGGCTGCAAGGAGGTTGTTGTTTGTATGAGGAGCAGGTTGGTCGTTGTGGATGGTCGCTGTTTCAGAGCGAAGTCCAGGTCTCACTGGAGCTGTGTTGCTGGTCGTCACAGAAGGTCGCTGTTGGCATGAAGTGCAAGTCCTGCTGAAGCTTTGTGTTGCTGAATATACTCTGATGCCATCCAAGACTCCTGGACCTAGGAGCACCTGTTGGAGATCAGAACTAACTCCAACAGCAGGACATAGGCTGGTCCAGTTGGTGCTGGTCAGTGGGGCAGTTGCATGGAGGCCTCTGGAACCTTGTTGTGTTCCTATAACTCAAATAATAGGTCAGCCACCTGACCCTTGGAGTCACTTCTGGGGAGCCTGGGTTCAATGCAAGCAGGTCTAAAATTCCTTCTTCAGACAGCAGGGCAGTCATCTCTTTGAATCTTCCACAGGCCCAGGAGTGTTCTGATGTAAGGTTCAGAAGTGCCATCTTGATTGCCAGTGTTTGGGTTGGGAGAATTACCTGACCTACCCCCAAAACTGGTTCTGGTCAGTTTCTTTCCCTTCTCTCTGGTCGTGGCTTCAAACTGTAAGGGTGACATAGGCAAGGGCAGGCTTGGTGTCAGGTTCCTTTGTGTGTGCTTCAGGCAGAGCTCTTTGAAGCCTAATCAGGCCAAGGCACAACTCCTCCTCAGTCATTCTGTCAGGAAGTTCCGTCTCCCCCACACCTAAGCCTCTTTTATCCCAATGTCTGGAATGTATACACAGCCCACAATAGGAGAGCCACTCATTCTGTGACATGTAATAAACACTATGTACATTGCAATACAAGACTTTCGCGCCTACCCTAGGGTTGGTCCACACATTCCAAAAAGCAAGATATAGGCTTGGCATAAGGGCCCACTTTGCAAGGTTGAAAATGGCAGTCTCAAAACAGCAGTACAGGCTTCAGTAGTAGGCCTGAGACAGGTTCTGCAGTTCTACTTTAGTAGGTGTCACAATGTGTCCTGTAGTCCACTGGCAGCATTTAATTTGCAGGCCCTGGGCACATGCACAAACACACCAAGGACCTATAAGTAAATTATATGTGCCAACTGAGTGCATTCCAATATTACCATGTCTAAAGAAGAGAGCACAAGCACCCTGCCACTGGATAGCAGGAGGAAGGTCCCAATGGCCCTAGCCGCTAAGCCATATCCCCTCCAAAATCAGTTTGCAGTCTGATACTGAGAAACAGCTGGATGCAAGTGTAGGATAGAGTTACCTTTATGGTAAGACTCTAAACTCATAGCTCTAAGGTTGGATGATTTTTCCCAATATCTATAGGATCACACCAACTCCTATGCTATGATTCATGAAACATACAATGATCGGCTCTTTCTGGAATGTAGAACCTGCACACATTGTCAGTAGTGTGCATCATGTGGCAGGAATTTGTGTTTCGTACAAGTCTGCAAAGCCTTGTATTGGCTTGACCAGTATTTTCATGTCAGGGCTGACTGCATGGGTCAACCATAACCTGGGTTCTTCATCATCACTATATTGTACATTTGCAAGCTCTACAGGCAGGTATGATGAGATGGAGCTCACACTGGTGGGCCTGGAGTACTCTGGCAAGACCATCTTCGTCAACTTGCTTGGGGTAAGAGATGTTCCTACTCCTGCTTTCCATTGTGTCCAGAATTATAGATGGGTCTGTCCTGTACCTTATGTTTAACTAAATGGATGTTGTGTAAGCATGAAAACACGGGGTAATGCTGGAGATGGGCAGCCAGAGAGGTGAAGGTTGTGGGTGGGGGGCTGATGAGGTGGCGGGGGGGAGGGGGTCTGAAAATTGCAGGCTGCTCAAAATATACATAACAAATCCTTGTGATAGAAATGTAAAAAGGGTTGAAATATCTTATTAAAGAGCTGTCATTACTATGCAGGGCCGAGAGAAGAAAATGCAATGATCTGAATAAAATGTCCGGGAAGATGATATGGTGGGGATTGCAACGCAGCAGCAGAGTGAGGTGGGGCATCACAAGTTTTGTATCAGAGGCATTTATTGTTTACCATCATTGCTGTAGAACCAGTTGGGAGTGGTTCACCTTTCTAATGTCCCTTCTAGGTTGTTCGCCAGACACAACCTTTGTTGTAGTGAGTGATGGCCCTCACAGAGGGGAAGACTTCAACCTGGAACACCCATAACAGAGGACAAATAAGTGTGAGGTTTCGGCACTTGTTTGTCTTTAGCCTAAGTGAAAGTGTGATCAAGAAAGACAAGAGGCTGGGCATCATCTGAGGCTCTCTTTCACCTTTCAGAACAGTATCTATCAATTTTGCACCACCATTTACCAAAGGTCAGTGCTTCCGGAAGCCTAATGTGCATGCAGCCTCTTGCTAACAAAGTTTTCATTACTTTTCTAATGGGAAACCCCATTCCTGCCACCATCCTCTTCATCTCAATATCTGGATCACCACTGCCAGGCGCAGGAATTCAGGCAATACCCTTCAACTATCTAGGGAAGCTGTCCTGTTGTGACTTGTCTACTTTGTAATTAATACTATGAGCCAAACATGAGGATGAACATCAGACAACATCTGCTGCAACCTATATCTTTATATGCTGCAGCCTTTAAATGTTTATGCTATCTATCCAATGTTTTCTCACATTGCTATGATCTTCAATTTCTGCTTTTGCTTCCTTTACACTCAGCCTAAAGCATGCCATATATATGTACCCAGCCATTGCTTTATGCTTCCAGCTAATGAGGTGATCAGCTGACCTTGCGTGAGAGATGGCCTAGTGGTAACCTAGCAGTGGACAGAATGTTTGAATGTTTGATTAATTCTAGCGCATATTAAAGGTACCTAATATAGCACTTTCTTCACAGACTTGCATCCTCAAATTGCACGGTCTCAAAAAAGCATCCTCCCTATTATTAAAAATCCAGCATTAAAAAATGACTGTTAAATACATTGTCTGATTGTCACTCCTCCTTTTTTTTCTTTCAAATGCCCTCTCCTTACTTTTATGCCTTGCTGTCAAATGCAAGGTTTGCTTTAATCTCTGATCATTTACATTTGCAATTTGCCCACAACTCTTTACAAAGATCTCAACCTCTCCATATTAGAAATTTATACCCTACAATTTCACAATTCCTAATCTGCTCCAGCTCATCTATTAACTCCACAACCATCCGCATGAACTCACATATTCACCCCCAACCCCACTAATGTTAACACCTAACTCACATTCATTTAATCCACCACAAAGAAACTTGAGTGAGTGCATGGAATAGTTTGGTGAAGAGCACAAGACTAATCCCAATAACAAACAATAACCATTGGATTAACCACTAACCTTCAGTTCCAGAGCAGTTGCTGACTGGCGTAAAGCACGTCAACTCCTTGTCAGGAGAGGTAAGCGCTTTATAAATACAATTATAATGCAATATTAAAACAGCTATAAAAGTGGTTTACAGTCCCACCGCAAAGTGTCATGGTTACCAACAGGTTAGTAATTGGAAAGCGACTAAGGGCTTGTATTCGCCATAAAGGTAGCTCTAAAAGTGCAACTTGTTTTTATGTGGTAAGTCTGCCATTTCTAAGTACTGCAATTACAAGGTGTTGTTTTACCTCATTTCATGGTATTCAATTTACTGACTTAAGTCTTCGTAACTACATTTTGACAAGTGGTCTCAAAAATCAGAGGATGTGTATTTGGGCACTTGCGTACAAAGGCAGTTTTTGAGATGCTACACAACTTCTACACTCCTTTCCTGTGTTTTTTGCAATCAGTTCCCCAACCAAGATCTGTATTCAAGTTCAGTGCATTGTCAAGTAGGATTACCTGCTGTGCCTATTTCGGGTCTCCCGTCGCATGTGCTTTTGATTTTATGACTCAAAAAATGGCTTGAACATGACAAAATCTACTTTTGGAACAGCAGGCTACTCCACTTCAATCTATAACCAAGCCACCCACATACCCATCACCCAAATAGAAAATAATAAACAATCCTGCAACTTGTTGCAAAATATTATGGCCCTCATTCCAGATTTGTTGGAATCAAGATGCTGTTTATCGTACCTCATCAGTAACAGTATCTCAGGATGTTATTTATCGGGTGGGAAAAACCATGGCTAATGCCCGGTATATACTGTCCCATGTGGACACATGGGACAGTATATACCGTACACTTTTCCCCTGTTAAATTTCGACAAGCTTGACCTGTCCAAATTTGATGAAGGGTGAGGTATTTACTGTATACCCAGTGCCTTTCATAATCTGATCGTAAGTGTCTCCTGTCAATTGATTTGCACTATGCTTTATTGGACTGCTTGTGGAGTTCCTGCCACTTTCCTTTTATTGTTTGCTTATCATGGCCCAGAACGCCTTTGGAGTAGCTCATTTGCCCCTTCAAATTTTGTATTTAAAGGCAAACTTGATGCAGTTACAATCATTGCTTAAACTAGTAGGTATTGCTTTTTTTGTTAGAAGAAGTACCTGGTAATAGTTGGACTTTGGAGTGTGTTGTCCGGGATATTCAGGCTATGATTCCGATCTTTCAGCCTCTAACCCGGGTTTCAGTCAGGATGACCCTCCGGCCTCCTGCATCCTGCTGGTGACACATGCCAGATGGCATATGCAGGCTTTGCAGTGGTGAAGAACCAGGGTTTAACCCAGCGGCGTCAGGGGCACGCCTAAGATCTTCGAGTTCACCTGTCTTGGTATACAGAGACACAGAATACTTCTGGATGGCATCAGAGACCAAGTTTATTAGCTGCAGCTAGTAACAGTGATCCTAGAAATACATCACAGTGTAAATTCTCAGGAGACTGCTCATTTTACTAAGGCGAGACGTCTCCTTTTATACCCAATATTCACATTATAAATGTACACCCACTGCACAAAATTCTAGCCAATAAGGTAAATTTGCAAACAAAGTATCACATAACAAAAACTCAATTTACAGTATCCCAACCCAAAAGTTAATTATTAGGAATGTCCCAAATTCAATCTCCACAAGCCGGACAAACCAATAATTGAAAGCATAACCCATGTAATGAAGAAACATAAAAAAGAAACAGTAACAGATGCTGAACAAGATAAGACATGTGCAAGGAAACTAAAAGTTAACGATGTCCTGAACATTAATTGGCAATCTCAGACAAAGATCGATCAGGGAAATTGGCTTTGCGAGGTCCGTTTCAGGTGAAGAGGTCAGTTTCTTACAGTTCATTTCAGAGACAAAAAGAAACCTAGTTAATGTATACATGAACTAAGAAGGCCAGGCCACTTTTTTCGCCAGGCTACCTTCACAGGCCTACATGAGGGCAACACAAAATGGTGGCACAGAACAAAATGGAGTCAGACTCGAGAATTACAAAACCTCAGACCCTCCTTTTGCCATTACGTAGGCAATAACCTAAGATTCATGTTAATCTGAGTCTAGGTCTATGTCGATATTCATTAGGTCATCAAGGTGTTGCTGTAGCATCATCTTATTATATTCTACTTCTCTCTGGACCGGTCTCCGAACACACATAGTAGCACAAAGACTGCAAATGGCGGGACCACACTGAATGCAAAGACAACAAGAGAAAAGGATGGTTAAAACCATACCAAGGAATGTCCGAGTCTTCCATCCCCATTTGGACAGCAGTCCCCAAAACCATCCCGTCAATGACCAGTCTCCTTCGTCTACATGGATAGACTCAGAGATTTTATACAACCTAGAGATGGCATGGTACACTGTAGGGGCATTATATGGTATGTAAACACAGGAACTGGATCCAATCAATTTACATACTCCTCTTTGATCTGTAAGTATGATGTCTAATACCATACGGTTCTGCAAAGTCATAAGGCTGTCCGCTTGAAGCTCAGCTGTAACATTACTAAGAGCACCAGCTGTCTCATTAATAGTAGCTTCAACAACGTGGACAAGCTGTCAAATATGCCTACTATTGATCATAGGACCCCAAAAGGGCAGGAAGCCCTTGGAGAAATCTCCTACTTCGTGTGCTGCAGTATCTTCCTGATTGAAGACACCTCTACCATATCTCGTTCTATGATAGTCTGAAGCAGTAGTGTATGTAGGGGGAAGCAGAAACGCCACATAACACGTTCCTCAAAAATCAGGTGGCAACCATGTGTAGGCTCTGTCATGACAAACAAAATATGTGCCTTTAGCTGGCACAAACGGTAGGGAAGTCTGAGATGAATAGACATAGGGTTGAGCACACGCACTCTGACCTAGCTGAGCATTCGTATTCCGACCATTACCTTGCAAACAAAAATTGCCTCGGTGGGGTACAATCCAAATAGGGGGAGACCTTTTTCGTCTCTCCTTCTCTGTCTAGCTGGTACTATATCCAGTCACGGTCCAACCAATGTAAGCCTGCACCTCATCCTTAGGGATAGCATTGTATGCATCAATATCTCGAATCATAGCTACTATTCCCCTTATCAAGTCACTATTGCTCGAGTTATCTTTAAGGGAACGTAAGGGGCGTACCTCATTTGCATAGATAAACATGGTCTGAAAAGCCCACACAGACCCATTAAATGAAAAAGGCAAAACCAAATATGGCATATCTTTATCTGTCTTATAAGGCATAAGACCACAAACCCCACAATTAGTGATATTTACTACTAACTGATGCTGATGAACAACTGTATGAACGAGTTGTTGACAAATTCTGATCTCCTTGTCTGTTCATGTTCAGGCAACGTATAAAACTGGTGCAAAGAAACAGTAGTGAAAAAAAGCATAGGTTGGGAGGTGGGTGCAGGTGTCTGTTGGGTAGCATAGACAGTCCAACCCACACAAGCTAATGTGATACTTAAAAACATCAAAAAGAACAATATTATAAAACATTTACTATGTATAAAGGTACAAAATCTTGTCTTAAGATCTATTCTCTCAACATCTCTTTCAGTTACAACAGACTCCATCCTCTAACGTGCTGCTCGCGGCAATTTTCCTTCTTCACTCAAGTGTGCGTCCAGGCATCCTAGATGTCCCTAGAACCGCAGACCTTTCGTCAATATGCGGGCCACCCCTTAAGTCTTATACCGCGACCCTGCAGCTGAACCCGGATGGTGGTTCAAAAAAGAAAAATAGTCTCTTGTCTGAAAGAGTGTAATTCACAAAAAAATTCAGATTTTATTTGTCCTTTTTAGACCTTAAGTTGTAGCGTTCTTTACCAGGCACAGTTTGATCCTGAAAGAGTGTCTCTGGGTGCGTAGTATCAAGTCTCAAACACGGCGGCACAGCTCCTTGCAAGAATTCATCATCTGCACGTTCTGACTGAGTCCATTCCAGATGTGCATCGCTAAAAGGTACAAATCTCAGAACCCTTTCACTCTCAGAATTGGCAACATCTTCCCGGACCCACTTACTGTACGGTAAGGGCAAAGGTATCTTCTTGCAATGGGTACCATGTACCCAGTTTTTCTTGCTGAACACCTTAATAGCAGTCCGAGTTGATAACAGGACTTGGTATGGACCGGTCCATCTTGGTTCCAAGTTCTTTTACCTCTGGAAATTTCTGGTTAGAATCCAGTCACCAGGTTGAATTGTGTGGCCTGCGTCTACAGAAACTGAAGGCAAAGTGCCATGGACCTGTTGGTGAAGAACATGCAATTTAGCAGTCAAATCATGTAAGTAGTCAACCAACATAGGGTACTCGATATCACTGTACTTCTTAGGCCTCGGCACACCCCAGACATTCGCCGGACGTCCAAAAACAATCTCGTATGGGCTAAGTCCCACGCGAGAATGTACTGTTGTTCTCGTGGACAAAAGTGCCAATGGTAAGACATCGGGCCATGTAAGACCAGAGCTCACTTGCACCTTGGCCAACTTCAGCTTCAGAGTGCCATTATAGCACTCGACCAGGCCTGCTGACTGGGGGTGATTCGCAGCGTGAAATTTCTGTTTAATACCCAGACCCGCACATACTTTCTTCATAATCTGACCCATAAATTCACTTCCATTATCACTCCATACCATCCTTGGCAAGCCATATTTGGGAAAAAATTATTTGAGCAAAACCTTGGTTGTAGACAAGGCATTATTATCCTTTAGGGGGTAGGTCTCTATCCATCTGGAAAAGGCACAAACAACCACAAGGACATACTTCAAGTTATTGCATCTTTCCATATGAATGTAGTCTATCCGCAGCACCTCGAATGGATACGTTGGAGGAGCAAAATGACCCGCTGAAGTTGGGGTTCCCTTTCCAGGATTATGCATCAAGCAAATCATGCAGTGTTTAACCAAATTCTCAGCACACCTAGGAATTCCACCATTCTGCCGGAGCCAACAACTTATATATCCCTTTTGAACTAATGTGAGCCAACCCATGAGCCATAGTAACCATCGGAAGCACATATGCATCCGGCAACAACCATCGCTGGTGCTCGACAACTCAACCCAACAGCCTGTTGAATCCAACATTCCCGTACTGTCTCTCCACATACTCAATTCTTTCTCAGTAGCTTCTGCCTGAATCATCTTCACACTTTCTGTTGTATCTTCACACATTCCTCCTTCCACAACCCATCTGTCAGGACATGCAACATACATCCGACTCGTCACATCTTCCGCTGTTTCTCTTGCTACTTCATCTGCAAACGCATTCCCTAGACCCACATCATCCGTAACCTTCTTATGCACACTACACTTCACTATCGCAATTTAGGTCGGAAAAGTAAGTGATTCAAGAAGGTCACTCACTAATTGTCCATCCTTCATTTTCGTACCATGGGAAGTAAGAAATCCTCTCTCTTTCCACAAGCGACCAAAACTGTGAGCCACGCCAAATGCGTATTGGCTATCAGTATAAACATTGGTACACAGACAAAATATCGAGTTTTAAATTTCGATATACAATTATATCGAAGTTTAAATATCGATGGGACAAAATATCGAAGGTAAGTAATATCAACAGTCTTAATATCGATATTAGTATGATATCAGTAATATCGATGTTTTAAATATCGATGTCAATAATATCGAAATAAATAACTTCGATGTTCCTAATATCAATTTTTAAATAAATGTAGTGTACATTATATTGTATTTATTATGTTTTATTATTTATTTTTAATGTAATTTAATTAAATATTGTCTTTTACTACTGTAGCGGGTTGTGGGTTTATAGGGGAATAGGGTGGGAAGTAATTTAATTATGTTAAATTAATTATTAATTAGTAGGAATTATTAATTAATTATTGAGAATTAATTTTTAATTAATTTTAATTAATTGATTAATTGATAAACATGTTCTGTAGCGGGTTATGGGTTTATAGGGGAATAGGGTGGGAAGTAATTTAATAATATTTAATTAATTAATATATGTTTGTACATATTTTAATTAATAATTATTTGGTAATTAATTTATATTAATTAGTTAATTAATTAATATAATTTTGTACATATTTTTAATTATTAATTAGTTGGTAATTAATTTATATTAATTCGTTAATTACATTAGTTAGAGTAATTTTTTTATATATAATTATTTGTTATTCTTAATTAATTAATTGGGAAAAATAATATTAATTATTAAATTAAATTAATTACAGCTAATGTGCTAATATATTTACTTTATTGTTATTGTTAATTAATAATTAATTGGTAATTAAATAATATTAATTAATTTTGGGTAAAGGAGTATTTTTAGGGTTAAGGGTCAGTTTTCAGTTTTTGGGTAAAGGGGTATTTTTAGGGTTCAGGGTCAGGTTTCAGTTCTTGGGTAAAGGGGTATTTTTTGGGTTCAGGGTCAGTTTTCAGTTTTTGGGTAAAGGGGTATTTTTGGGGTTCAGGGTCAGTTTTCAGTTTTTGGGTAAAGGGGTATTTTTAGGGTTCAGGGTCAGTTTTCAGTTCTTGGGTAAAGGGGTATTTTTAGGGTTCAGGGTCAGTTTTCAGTTTTTGGGTAAAGGGGTATTTTTAGGGTTCAGGGTCAGTTTTCGGTTTTTGGGTAAAGGGGTATTTTTAGGGTTCAGGGTCAGTTTTCAGTTCTTGGGTAAAGGGGTATTTTTAGGGTTCAGGGTCAGTTTTCAGTTTTTGGGTAAAGGGGTATTTTTAGGGTTCAGGGTCAGTTTTCAGTTTTTGGGTAAAGGGGTATTTTTAGGGTTCAGGGTCAGTTTTGGGTTTTTTGGGTACAGGGATATTTTTAGGGTTCAGGGTCAGTTTTGGGTTTTTGGGGTACAGGGGGGTTCAGGGTCAGTTTTGGGTTTTTGGGGTACAGGCGTACAGGGTAAAAATAATTTTTTTTACATTAAATCAATTAAATGAAATAAAAAAAAGAAAATTACAATAAATTATTAAGTGTTTTATTTATTTTAAAGGTATGTGTATTCGTTTTAATTTTGTTTAAATATTTTTATTTAATATTTGTAAAATTATATGTATTTTAAAATTATTTTTACATTATTATTAATACATTTATAAAAACGATAGTTTTAATTTCGATATTTTTGTACTACGATATTATTTTTTCGATATTTTTGTACTTACCTTAATGAAGATATGACTCCGATATTTTTGATGTCGATATTTTTGATGTCGATATTTTTGTGCCGATATTTTTGTATTCCGATATTCTGTCTGTCGATATTATGTCAGACATTCATAAACATTCACTCACTTTCCTTTTGACAACACACACGCTCTATTCAATGCTATCAACTCTGCTGCTTGCGCTGAATTCTGTGCAATACGTGCTGTTTCAACAATCGTGTGCAAAGATGTGACAGCATATGCTGCAGTTGTCTCTCCATTCGGAAGCTTAAAGCACGAACCATCTAACCATAGGGTGCCATAAGGATTCAAAAGAGGAGTATCTTTCAGATCAACTCTACCCTTCGTTTCCTCCTCTGTCCAGAGAAAACAATCATGCTGTTCCTGAGCATCTATCTCTACAAAAATCGGCAATAATGTAGCTGGATTCAATGTGTTGCACTGCTTGATGTGCACATGGCTAGCCAAAAGCGTCAACTCATAACCTGGCAAACGTGCACTGGTAAGATGTTGAGTCTTCGTTCTATTTAATAGGGTATCCACTGCATGTGGGACCATCACAATCAATGTATTATCCAATATCAAACCAGCAGACTGTCTGATAGAAACAGCCGCTGCCGCTGTTGCTCTTAGACAACTTGGCAACGCCCTAGCTACCGGATCTAAAGTAGCTGAAAAATACGCACATGGGCGCTGCTTGTCTCCAAATTGTTGCGTCAACACTGACAACGCACAACCTTCTCTTTCGTGTACATAACGTGTAAAAGGTTTACTGTAGTCGGGGGTACCCAACACCGGAGCAGAACACAATGCATCACGCAATTCAGAAAAACTCTTCTGACATTCGTCAGACCAAGGAAGAGGGTGTGGTGTGTCCTTAAGAGTAAGTGCCGACAAAGTTTTCGCTAGCAAAGAAAAATTCGGAATCCACTATCTACAATACGAGGTGATACCTAAGAAGGCACGCACCTCTCTCTGTGTGCATGGCAGTCATTTGGGCAATCGGTTGAATACGCTCTGGGGTCAATCGTCTTTCCTCCTTCGACAAGAGATGGCCTAAGTAGGTCACTTCCTGGCGGCAATACTGCAACTTCGAAGGTGACACTTTGTGATGAAGGTCAGACAGGTGTCGCAACAAAGAAAGAGTAACTTCTTTACAAATCTCTTCAGCATCAGCAGCAACCAACAGATCATCAACATAATGGATAAGAGTAGCACCAGAAGGCAATGCAAGAGTATCAAGCTGAGTTTTCAAAGCCTGACTATAAATGAAGGGACTCTCACAATAACCTTGAGGAGCGCGCTTAAACCGGAAATTGCGGCCTCCTAAAGAGAAGCCAAAAATATCCCTACTTTCCTCAGCAATCGGAATACTGAAGAAAGCGTTCTTCAGATCAATAACAGAAAACCAAGCAACTGAGGCAGGGATTATAGTCAATAAAGCAGTAATGTCCGGGACAACAGGAAACTTTGGCACAACGATCTTATTGACCTCTCGAAGGTCGCTCACAAACCGATACACAGGTGGCTGAGAAGAGTCAGTACGCTTAAGGACAGGCAGACCAGGACTATTACACACATTACCTCTTGTTTCTTCAACCACACCTTTCTCAACCAAATCATAGATAATCGCTAAAAGAGCTCTTTCGCCATCACTGGAAATTTTGTACTGAGGAATGCGAGGTAACTTAGCACTCGACTTAAGGGTAAAAACGTAGGGTGGAATCTGCAAGAGACCAACATCATTGGGACCTGTAGCCCAAAGTGTATCAGGGAGAGAACGCAGTTCCAGTGGAAGGCGATCCTTAGACAGATACATCGGGGAAATCACTTTCTTACCCACCGTAAGATGTACTCCAGAAGGAAAACAATGTAATGTTGCATGCAATCTTTTCAACAAGTCCAAACCCAACAGATTCTCACCACAGCCAGTCGTCAAAATAAGGGGAGCCTCCAATTCACAGGGACCAATAGAAAGGGGCAAAGGACAAGAAACCGGGTTACCAACTGGGGTGCCAGAAAATCCTACTGAAACATTGGTCAAGCCAGACAAAGGTGTGCCAGGGAGTTTAGAGTGCATGATAGAACTCTTTGCTGCACCGGTATCCAAAAGAAAATGTTCTGCCACACCTGATGTAATCACTTTAACATAAGGTCCACTCTGGTCTACTGGAACTGACACTACTCCCTTCCTTTGTCCATGGCTGTCCTAAATATCATTAAAACCAGCACTCTCACTTCCAACATAATAATCATCAGTGTAGTACTGAGCGGACTGGACGGTCGGAACATTCTGTTGGTCAAAATAATTCATAGAATTCTGAGGGGAAAAGGAACGTTCATTCTGGGGAAACGTACCACGCCCCCTACCCCTAGGTACTTGTTGGAAACCACCACGACCTCTCAGACCAGACATACCATTCACACGCTGTAGCTAGATCGGGCAACTATTCTTGAAGTGACCTTCTTCTTTACATTAAGCACACTGATTAGGGCCTAGCGGGAGTCGCGAAGCTAAAGACTCTGACTTCTGAAACAGTTTCTGAAACTGTGGGGGTTGCTGAAACTGGGAAGGTTGCTGAAACTGACGCTGATTTGAAAGAGGCGGATAAGCCTGCTGCAGAAGAACTTTTGTTTTTAATTCTCTAATCTTCTTCTCTACTTTATCCTTCTCATCTTTATCTCTATTCTCATAGTATTGTGCAGTAGCCAATATCTGGGCCGAAGAAGAAACAGCCCATGAACTCTGAGTCCTTTAACTTATTAGAAAGTTCGGGAAGTAAATTAAAAGCAAACTTATCTACAAACAACCTCTGACCACCTTCTGTACTCATGTCCTGACCACTATGATCAATGAATGTTTCCTCAAACCTAGTGAAGAAATCAGACACACTCTCATCTTTCTTTTGTATGCATGCTGCTAACTTGTCCCAATTCACCCGCAGAGGAGGCATCATAGTTTTCATTAAATTAATAATCCTACCAGTTAGTTCTGCAACTAAGGGTTCAGGTTTGGCACGTCCTACCTGCTGACCATCTGCAGCAGTAATACTAACCCACGTATCTCCTAACTCTGGCGCGTTATCCTCGTGACGGATCTTCGCTCCCAAGGGTTGAGGAACTACATTACCCATCAACATATCTATGTCAGCTAAATTCATAACACACGCATCAACTGTATGAGACAACTCCTTGTAATAACCAGCAGGATTTTTACGGGGGTCAGGCAAGGTCTGCTTAAGAGCCAGGACCTCAGCTCTCTTCCAACGGACCTGCACCCACACTTGCTGAAAATGAGCCGGTGCAGCCACAATGCCATGAGCGGCATCAGCCACAACTGCCTCTCTCCATACAGGGGGAACCTCTCTCATAGGATACTGCTTCACTTTTCTCCTAACAGAAGAGTCAGGTTCGAACAATGACTGAGGTGGAAGTCTAGACCTAAAAGTGAGTAGTGTCCCTACCGCTTCCTCAACATCGGATCCCACTATCATCCCTTTAGCAAATTCAGGCTGAACATTAAGCAATTCCAGTGGAATTGAACCCAACTCATTATCTTCCCACTCCTGACAAAGGAAGGTACACATGACATCAAAAACATACCTTTGTTTTGGTGCCTCCCACTGTAGGAAGATATCCATAACCACTTGTGGACTGTACTTGGAGGTATTCAAAACCGATCTACGAGCAAGGAGATCTAACACTGCTCGGTCTTCGGGACCAGGGAGCTGACTAAGTCTCTGCTTACATTCAGAAACAGGGGTCATATTCAGTGACCCAAAGAAAGGAGACAAAAGACTAGTGACAGTCTCAGTCATTCGTTGCCGAGCAGAAGGAGAAGAAGTTGACATAAGGACAGGAGACAAAGTGTTTTGAGGCGACAGAGACGTACGGACAGAAATAAGAGAAGTCGAAGATAAAGGAGTGTAAGGCAAAGGAGTTTGAGGTGAGGCTGGTGACAAGGCTGGCGACCCTGGAGGGGGCTGCGCCGGGGGAGGAAGAACCACCCGTGAAGCAACGGGTGGCTGAACAACAGGGGGTTGAACGACAACAAGGGGTGCAACAACTGGAGGTAACGGAGGTGCAGTAGCACCCTGTACATAAGGGGGTGGTAATCTCAGTAAATGTGACATCAAAGGATCCTTTTCAGGGTCTTTAGTCACATTTGAAAGGGGGGGTGGCAAAGCCGGGTAACATTTGTCAATGGCCATGCAATGTTGCCTATCTGACACTTCAATCGCACAATCTTCTTCATCTTCCTTAAACTGCCTAGCAGCTTGCATTACCGATATATTCCTTTCCTTCCTATCTCTCTTAGCTTGCTTAATTTCTCGCTGTTTGGCTTCCTTACACCAAACGCGGAAAGAGTCAAACATCGCCGGCCGGGCTTTCTTCTTAAATAGCGCAACTTCTAGGTTATCTAAAACATCTGATTCAAAACTACCATGTTGGGGCCATCATAAAACACCATCTTTCCTTCTATAATGGACCCATACTTCATTAAAGGTAATGGGACCTACACCATGCTTTGAATAGAGCTCATAAGTTGGAGTTCCAACCGGAGGTATCGGACACAAGTCCTCCAATCGGGAATCTCTATTACAACTACAACAAAACCATTTCCTATATTTGCTAACACCAGCCATATTTTAGCTCACTAGTCTTGCTTCAAACTTCAAGGGGTTATCAAAAATGATACACTCGCAAATATACAAACCCCTCGGCTTCGACTATTGCAATGGCCGAATCAAAACCAAGAAACAAAACAAAGTCGTGGGAGCGACCCACCTATACTTAACCAAACTGTCTGTCACGCCACCAGAAGACCGTCTAAAGTCTCACCTTACAAATCATCACAAGAGGGTGCAAGACAGGACAACAGTCAGGGCAGCAGTCCTTCGCAGCCGTCGGAAAGGGGAAGCCTCGCAGAAAAAAACCTTCGGTCCACGTCGACATGCAGAGGTCGATGAAGTGGCGGCCATCCTCCAGAATTTCCTCACGGGGCTCCTCACAATCTTCGGGCTTGGACCAGTACCGCTGAAGTCGCCCCACGTTTGGCGCCAGTTGAAGAACCGGGGTTTAACCCAGCGGCGTCAGGGGCACGCCGAAGATCTTCGAGTTCACCTGTCTTGGTATACAGAGACACGGAATACTTCTGGATGGCATCAGAGACCAAGTTTATTAGCTGCAGCTAGTAACAGTGCTCCTAGAAATACATCACGTGTAATTTCTCAGGAGACTGCTCATTTTACTAAGGCGAGACGTCTCCTTTTATACCCAATATTCACATTATAAATGTACACCCACTGCACAAAATTCTAGCCAATAAGGTAAATTTTCAAACAAAGTATCACATAACAAAAAATCAATTTACAGTATCTGAACCCAAAAGTTACTTATTAGGAATGTCCCTAATTCAATCTCCACAAGCCGGACAAACCTATAATTGATAGCATAACCCATGTAATGAAGAAACATAAAAAAGAAACGGTAACAGATGCTGAACAAGATAAGGCATGTGCAAGGAAACTAAAATTTAACGATGTCCTGAACATTGATTGGCAATCTCAGACAAAGATCGATCAGGGAAATTGGCTTTGCGAGGTCAGTCAGTCAAAGTACTTTATTCGGTTCATAGCAAAAACCATAAAAGTATACACACATCAGAAGTCATTACCAAGGTAAAACACAATATTAAAATAATTTCTTCATATATTGCACTAGCCAGTTAAAATGGACATAAAACAGTTTTTTTTAAATCCAACTAAATGCAACATTCCAATTAAATCCCTTAAAATCTGCTACTTACAACTAGACCAATTACATTTTTTCCCTAGTCTCATAGCTATTGTTAAAAAATTCGCCACATTAAAAATTTCCCAAATGTTAGATAGTAGCTGAAGAGACATAAGGGTAGGTTTAACTTGTCTAAACCCTTTATATTTAATTAGGGGTACAATAAACTTTTTCTGTATCCCGTAAAAGTATTTACAAAAAAACATAAAATGTACAGTGTCCATAACAGAGAACCCATCACAAGGACAGATATCCAAATCTGTCACCTTGGACCAGCCTGGGCGTGCAGTTAGAAGGAGATGGAATTTATTCAGCCTGAACTTGGTCAACAAAAATCTATGGTTAGCATTATTGACTATTCTCAGGTATAGTTCATTGTCTACAGAGTTAATTAAAAGCTGGTGAGCCCTCACAGTTGATTTACTCAGCTCCTTTTCCTCCCTAGCCAAACCCTTATTAAGCTTAAATGTGTCTTTTACCCATTTCACATCTCCCTTAACTAATTTAAGGGGCTGATCAAACAGTTCTGGGCGACCTAATATGTCAGCTAATTTTTTGACGTATTTCAGCCATGGGATGGAGTGGCTATGGTCGAGGTCCAAACAGTCTCTCAGAACCTCGTGATTTAGAACCAGTTCAGGGTTTAACTATACTGTAATCCACTTTAAGACCGGTGCCACAGCTATACGATCTTCCAGATAATCAACCCCGAGTTCCTGATGAACAATATAACCAGGGGTTGATTGTGGCACTGATAGAATGGTTTTCAGGAACTTAACCTCTGCAATCTGTAACACTTTTGGATTTTTAAAACCCCATAGGTCTGCTCCATACATGGCTAAAGAGACACACTTGGAGTTGTGAACTTTCAAGACAGCTTCCAATGTCTTCACCCCTAATTTGAGAGAAAAATCAAGAACAGCCAAAATTGATCTCGCAAAGACATTGCGTTTGGTGGCCATTCGGGGCAACCATGTAGAGCTGTCATCAAAAATGACTCCTCGGTATGGGAAACTTGTAACCCGGGATAAAACGTTCCCCTCACAATACAGGGTTTTCAGTTTTTTGCCCCTACTACTCACCGCCATTACATGGGGTTTAGAAAAATTTACACTAAGGTCTAGTGCTTTTATGAAATTGTAAAATGAGTTTAAAAGACGTGGTAGCCCTACTTTTTGTACGGGCTAAAAGAGCGGCGTCATCTGCATAAAGCAGAGCCGGTATGGTAAATTTACCCACCCTTGTATGTCCTTAAATGCCTCCCCCAACACAACGCCCAAGTCGTTAATATAGAGGGTAAAAAGTAGGGGGGCTAAAATACAACCCTGCCTGACCCCATTCGTAATCCCTATCTTTCCTGTACAGTTGCCTTGACAATCATATCTGACTGTGGCCGTGAGGTCCCTATGCAGGTCAGCTAGAAAATACACAATATTGTCATCTATAACTAGCTTCAAAAGCAAATCCCATAATTTGGACCTGTTCACTCGGTCAAAGGCCTAGGACAGGTCCATGAAGGCTATATATAGAGTACCCGTTTTAGCAATTGTGTATTTCCCAATTAATAATTGGAGATTGAGGCTTTGGTCTATAGTGCCTCGCCCTTTCCTAAACCCGAATTGAAGGGGTGAGAGGGTATTTGTGTCCTCCAGTTTATCTGTTAGTCTGCTTAGGATCACTCGGCCAAGGACTTTCACCGTAGAATCAATAAGAGAGATTGGGCGATAGTTAACGGGGTCACCTCTATTACCTTTTTTAAAAATCGGAACAATAACTGATTCCGACCATGTGGATGGAATGCCAGAATTACTAACTCTGTTAAAAACATTGGTTAGAACTTTAGCCCAGGTCTTGACATCTGACTTGAAGAGGTCTGCGGGGACACCATCGGGACCTGGGGCCTTGTTACTAGTCATTTTCAGAATGGCATCAGCTACTTCTGTCTCTGTGACTGATAAAATGTATGTATGTGGGGCAGGGGTGCGCAAAACCTTACCTCCTGCATTTACCCCTTCATACACAGTTTTAAAATGGGTAAGCCATTGTTGTTCCTGGATACCACAATCCAATTGGCTGTTACAAGGATCAAGGAAATAAGGCTTATTGATAACAGCCCAAAATTTGGCACTATTTTTTAATACATCAATAGAAGTTAATTCATCCCATGCGGCTTTCCTGATTTCTCGTTTCCTCGCTTCCACGACACTTTTATAAGTTGACCTTAAAGAAGCTACGAGGGACCTATCAATTGGTTTGCTTTTCAGAGCAGTCCTTAATTTTTTATTGGCTAGTGAGCCTTTATGATCAAACCAGCCAATCCCCCCTTGCTCCTTCACTTTGCCTGGTCGCTTAAGATCGGCTGCTATCTGGGTACAGATCTTTAGAAATGCATCAAGGACCTCTCTATCCCCAGCTTTGGGGTCCATACATTTCTGCATCTCTGTACCTCTGCTCTTAAAAAGATTATTTAGGAAATCCCCCGGAACAACCCTGTCCCATCTGATCCTGCGCGCCTGATCTGTTGGTCGGATGTCATACTTGTCCACCCTAATTTGGCTTTTCTCACATGTTTTAATAAAATTCATTATGGTCAGATTCACTGGGTTATGGTCACTAAAATGTGACCGGGCCACAGAATATCCACTAATGTAATTCCCCAGCGCAATGCTAATAAAGATGTAATCAATGTTTGAGCGACTAACATTATTTTCGAAAGTTGGGATCTCCTCGTCTTCCCTCTGCGGTAACATCAGATCACTATTCGCCAACATATTCTCAAGGACCGCACCTTGAGCAGTTTGCTCAAAGTGTATTTCACCTTGGTTAAGAGGGCTTCATTTGTCCAGTAATAAACATTTATCTGGGCACCCGTGAATATTAAAGTCTCCCAACAATATGACCAAACAATGATTATTTCTAGCCTCATTATACCTTGACAGAAAAAGGTCCAAGGTTGTCAAGTGATCGGTCGGGGTAGCTCTGTCGTAAGAATTATAAAAATTGACAATTAAAATTGTTGCGTGTTTATCTAGGTTCCTGATCGATACTGTGACCTTATGCCCCTATTCGGCTATAAATCCATTTATTCCCTATATTGGCATAACCGTTCAAGTGCGATTTTCTGAAAAGTCATCTCTGGCCTCACACGAACAGAGCCACATTCCAGCATAGTTCTCTCTGCCACTTCCTTTGCGACCAATTAGTGCAATGACAGAGCAGTAGTCACTATCTGATATTCCTAGATAACACTCCGAGTTCTTCAACAAGATAAAAACTCAGCAAACCTGGAAATCCCCGCTTGCTGTGTTTTGATTAGTAATGGAACTCTAATGAGCAACTGATAACTATCACTTCCTAGTGACATCTTTAATTGACGTCTTATGTCCAGCAAACTTGCGTCAAACCCGGCACCTGTCAGGTATAAATATTACCAACGTTGCCTTAAGCAATGCGAGCTACTGTTGCTGATGCCAGCTGCCTGCAAGACCCCGTGTTGGTAAATCTAGCACTCTGTCGCTGCAGCCTGCTGTCCCTGTGGTGGTGATTCAGAAAAGGGGGTGGTGATGAACAGAGTGTCTGAATTAAGCAGACCACTCTTACCCAGTCCAAAGATCAGGGCTTGATCCATCACCGTTATTTATCTCACTGCCCCATCCCAGCTCAGAACCTGGCTATATGCAAATTAGTCTGTCCCTGGCCCAGTGCATCATGGGAACAGGGCAGACCAAACTACCAAGCCAATTCTTCACCAGAAAGGAGACAAGCTACCGTGGACCGGTTTCTGGCATTTCAGCCTCTTCGGCCCGGCTTGCTTGAATCCTGATGGAGCAGTGAGAAAGGGACTCATGTCTGAGTATACCCTGCCACACTTATAGTGGCCAAAAACGATTCAGAAAAGGGGGTGGTGATGAACAGAGTGTCTGAATTAAGCAGACCACTCTTACCCAGTCCAAAGATCAGGGCTTGATCCATCACCGTTATTTATCTCACTGCCCCATCCCAGCTCAGAACCTGGCTATATGCAAATTAGTCTGTCCCTGGCCCAGTGCATCATGGGAACAGGGCAGACCAAACTACCAAGCCAATTCTTCACCAGAAAGGAGACAAGCTACCGGGGACCGGTTTCTGGCATTTCAGCCTCTTCGGCCCGGCTTGCTTGAATCCTGATGGAGCAGTGAGAAAGGGACTCATGTCTGAGTATACCCTGCCACACTTATAGTGGCCAAAAACGATTCAGAAAAGGGGGTGGTGATGAACAGAGTGTCTGAATTAAGCAGACCACTCTTACCCAGTCCAAAGATCAGGGCTTGATCCATCACCGTTATTTATCTCACTGCCCCATCCCAGCTCAGAACCTGGCTATATGCAAATTAGTCTGTCCCTGGCCCAGTGCATCATGGGAACAGGGCAGACCAAACTACCAAGCCAATTCTTCACCAGAAAGGAGACAAGCTACCGGGGACCGGTTTCTGGCATTTCAGCCTCTTCGGCCCGGCTTGCTTGAATCCTAATGGAGCAGTGAGAAAGGAACTCATGTCTGAGTATACCCTGCCACACTTATAGTGGCCAAAAACGATTCAGAAAAGGGGGTGGTGATGAACAGAGTGTCTGAATTAAGCAGACCACTCTTACCCAGTCCAAAGATCAGGGCTTGATCCATCACCGTTATTTATCTCACTGCCCCATCCCAGCTCAGAACCTGGCTATATGCAAATTAGTCTGTCCCTGGCCCAGTGCATCATGGGAACAGGGCAGACCAAACTACCAAGCCAATTCTTCACCAGAAAGGAGACAAGCTACCGGGGACCGGTTTCTGGCATTTCAGCCTCTTCGGCCCGGCTTGCTTGAATCCTGATGGAGCAGTGAGAAAGGGACTCATGTCTGAGTATACCCTGACACACTTATAGTGGCCAAAAACGATTCAGAAAAGGGGGTGGTGATGAACAGAGTGTCTGAATTAAGCAGACCACTCTTACCCAGTCCAAAGATCAGGGCTTGATCCATCACCGTTATTTATCTCACTGCCCCATCCCAGCTCAGAACCTGGCTATATGCAAATTAGTCTGTCCCTGGCCCAGTGCATCATGGGAACAGGGCAGACCAAACTACCAAGCCAATTCTTCACCAGAAAGGAGACAAGCTACCGGGGACCGGTTTCTGGCATTTCAGCCTCTTCGGCCCGGCTTGCTTGAATCCTGATGGAGCAGTGAGAAAGGGACTCATGTCTGAGTATACCCTGCCACACTTATAGTGGCCAAAAACGATTCAGAAAAGGGGGTGGTGATGAACAGAGTGTCTGAATTAAGCAGACCACTCTTACCCAGTCCAAAGATCAGGGCTTGATCCATCACCGTTATTTATCTCACTGCCCCATCCCAGCTCAGAACCTGGCTATATGCAAATTAGTCTGTCCCTGGCCCAGTGCATCATGGGAACAGGGCAGACCAAACTACCAAGCCAATTCTTCACCAGAAAGGAGACAAGCTACCGGGGACCGGTTTCTGGCATTTCAGCCTCTTCGGCCCGGCTTGCTTGAATCCTGATGGAGCAGTGAGAAAGGGACTCATGTCTGAGTATACCCTGCCACACTTATAGTGGCCAAAAACGATTCAGAAAAGGGGGTGGTGATGAACAGAGTGTCTGAATTAAGCAGACCACTCTTACCCAGTCCAAAGATCAGGGCTTGATCCATCACCGTTATTTATCTCACTGCCCCATCCCAGCTCAGAACCTGGCTATATGCAAATTAGTCTGTCCCTGGCCCAGTGCATCATGGGAACAGGGCAGACCAAACTACCAAGCCAATTCTTCACCAGAAAGGAGACAAGCTACCGGGGACCGGTTTCTGGCATTTCAGCCTCTTCGGCCCGGCTTGCTTGAATCCTGATGGAGCAGTGAGAAAGGGACTCATGTCTGAGTATACCCTGCCACACTTATAGTGGCCAAAAACGATTCAGAAAAGGGGGTGGTGATGAACAGAGTGTCTGAATTAAGCAGACCACTCTTACCCAGTCCAAAGATCAGGGCTTGATCCATCACCGTTATTTATCTCACTGCCCCATCCCAGCTCAGAACCTGGCTATATGCAAATTAGTCTGTCCCTGGCCCAGTGCATCATGGGAACAGGGCAGACCAAACTACCAAGCCAATTCTTCACCAGAAAGGAGACAAGCTACCGGGGACCGGTTTCTGGCATTTCAGCCTCTTCGGCCCGGCTTGCTTGAATCCTGATGGAGCAGTGAGAAAGGGACTCAGGTCTGAGTATACCCTGCCTCCTTCCCCCTCCTTCCTCGACGCGCTGAAGAGAAGCCGCTGCCTTTCTCATGCTGAGAAATCCAGCTCCGGCGTTTCCGGTCTACCCTCGCGGGTGACTGGGATATCGAGAGAGACCCCTGAAGGAGAGACCAATCCTCCATCATTCTATTCAGAGGTATGGTGTTGACTAAACCCTTAGACGAGAATTCTTGAAACAAACCTTGGCAAAACCAACTTAACTTAAAGCTACTTACTTGCTCCCCTTCCACGTGTTAGGCTTAGGTCAGGCACACTGGGGTAGGCTTAGTTAGAAGCACCAGTTGAGTATGTTAGCCTAATGTATATATGACTGTATATATGTTTTATTACTTTTAAACCATTGTATGGCTAAGAAACCATATCAATGCTTTTACAGTTCTATTTCGCAATACTTATCCTACTGTACGTACTTTTTATAATAACAATTCTTGCAATTGTGGCAATACATTTCTCTTGTACGAGAAGAAAGACTGTTCAATAAATGTTAACCCTTTATTGACAAACGCCCGTCTCTCTATTCTCTACATCTCGTGAAAGTAAACTGCACTAGACTGACTGAGTGAAATACATGTCTATTGTTTCACACGACCCTAGAGATTGACTCTTGATCTGAGGAGCAAAGTTGTCATGTTGCACAGTTGTTGGAAAGCTGAATCCCTTCTTGTCTGTGCCAAGGAAGCTGATCACTTCCTATGCAGAGAAGAAAGTTTCCAGTGACCTCTGAGCTAGTTGGTAACACAACCCAATTAAGTTTAGCATAGTCAGTGGAGGCCTGGAATATCCGCAGTTCCATGTCGATACTACTGTTTATGTTATTCCAATGCGCAGGGCCTAGTGGGAAACTAGGAACTACACTACATGGCGCCCTAACGTTTGGTAAGGCGATAAACTAACGCAAGGCAGTTAGAGTAACTCAGTCGTGCATATTTCACACCCCTTTCTCCCGTAAATACTCCAATAGACGTCTGGAGTGGGTGAAAGGTTAAAATCCGCCCGACCTTAGTAGGAAGAGATTCCTATGTAAAGCTCTGGTTTATTCAACGTTGAAGGATACAGTGTTCCAAAATATTGTGCACCTAATCTTTGTCTCCTTGGAGACCTACTCTGCAAAACCTGCATTTATACAATGTCAGTAGAAAATAACGGAACCACTGGGGGCGCAGTAGAAGCGACTCAGCAAGGTCCCGAATACACAGACCCGGATGCTATTATCATCCCGGTCCACTTAAGAAGATCTATAACGTTAAAACTTATAGAAAACGGACTGACACCTCAAGGTGGTACAGTAATTTTCGTGATAGAGGCTCACGAGTATCGGCAGACAGAGGTATTCTATTCATGGATAAACTTTCCAGCGGTAAACGCTAGAACAAAAGAGTTTCACTATTACAAAATAGAGAAACCTCCGGAAGAGTACGCTCCTTTCGAGGAGATTGAAATTCCACTTAAATTTCAAGAGCACCTGCTCTGGTTTAATGGCGCCCTAAAACATAATGATCACATTACCAGGCTCGGTCCACTAGGTAGACCAGGAGCAACGTGGCCGGTTCTAGCCAGCTACACACCACATCCTGACATTGAAAAAATGTCTAGAGAAGAGCTGTTAGTACAGCTAAACACATTAATAAAAATACATAGGCAATTATTCCAATATGTAATGCGGACTGCAACAGTCCAACCAGCTGTCAATATACCACAGCTGACCCCTCATCAGGGGAACACAAATAAAATTACACCACAGAACATACAGTCATGTCTTGGTAAAACACCCGTAAAACGGGAACAAATTCCTTTCTGGTTAGCACAGAAAATCACTCAAATAGAGGCAGTATTTCCTGATACTACCCCCATTGAGAAACACAGAATCTTGACCATCTGCCTTCCTATGGGAATCGCACCACACGTGGAGGACTGCGACACTTGGGGTACAGTCTTTGCTTCCATTTACACAAAAACACACGGTGTTCCGTCTATGGCGGTAATACCAGAAGTGCTAAAACAGATTAAAAAAGAATTCGGTCCAGAGCCGGCTTTAAATCTAGGTGTGAAATTACTGAAAGACTTCAAGCAGGTCACGGCTATATTATTAGCCAACATTAAAGGAGAAGCAGCATCTGTGGCGATCCGCCAGAAGTTGAAGGAAACAGATATAAAAGATCCTGTTGAGCTTGCAAAAATCATAGAAAAATGCTATGAAGAATTAGGTAGAGACAGCTTGAGTGGGAAACCAGTAAAGCCCCAACTGCTCAAAAATCCTGAAAAATTATTTATTAAAAATAATTCAAACACTCCTAAAAAGAGCTGGGATGGAAATAAACAATCCACTCCCAAGGAAAAAGTTTTCCAGTCCAGAGGAAGGTCTCCTCGACGGAGGGAAAGAACTCCGACTCGAGAACGCCAGTCTCCCCAGAGGAGAGCCCTCTGAGAAAAGATATAACCTTAGAAATAGGGATAATCTGAAAAAACCTGATAGATATCAAAGTATTGATACACGTCCCTCTCGATCTTTTCCACAGAATTCGGAAAGAAGAGGACGGTCAGACCCAGGAGAGCACACCAAGTCCAAAGACAAGGAACCTGCTCAGAGTAAAAAATCTCAATTTCAGAAAAAGAAGGTAGCCAGTATTAGAGTAATCAACCATGCCGAGAATACTGAGGACACAGTTGAAAAACGGGGAGTGGGCATTGACAATGTTGGACAGTGCAGCAGAAATCAGTATAGCGCGCAAGATCTTGATGAGTCATCTGGAGACAGTGGACACGAATGAATACATTCAAGTTGAAACTGCCGACGCCAGACTTAGCGAGCCCCATAAAATATACGAAATAACATTGCGTATAGAGGGTGATAAGACTAGGAAAATTAAGGGTCTATTTTGGGATAAGCTCTCAAAAGGCTATGATATTCTGTTAGCTGAAAAAGATTGGCCCCCAGAGTTTGTCAGGGAGTGCCCTCGTGGCGAAGAAGTGATTATGCCTGCCTTCTCGAATCACATTCCGATTCACAAAAAATATACATATGCAAGGAAAAGGGCAGTAGCCCAGGCACCTGCATTATATAAAAATCATGTAGGATGGGATGAGGATTCACCTCCTCACAAAATCCAACTAAAAAGTGAACCAACTGCCCAACGGCAGTATCCCATAAAGCAAGAAGCTAAAAAACAAGTCAGGGAGATCTTAGATCAACTTGAGTACCAGGGGGTGATTGAAACATGCACCTCTCAAATGAACAATCCTTTGTTTCCTGTCTCCAAGCCAGACAATTCATATTGTCTAGTTTTGGACTACAGACACCTTAATACATGTTGCAAAACTTTTGCAGTACAAAACTCGCATAGTGCAGCCCAAATGAATAACATAGTTAGGAAAAAATATAAAACGACATTAGATATTTCTAATGGTTTCTTTTGTCAAAACATTGCACCAGAAAGCAGATATTTGACCGCTTTCTCCGCATTTGGGTCGCAGAAAAAATTCTGTCGACTCCCACAGGGGTTCAAGAACAGCCCAGGACTATTCTCAGCTAGGGTAACAGAGTTACTACAAATCTATGATGATGAAGCATTGTCTTACGTAGATGATATTTATCTCACAGACGACGACTTGGATACTCACTTGAAAAGAGTGAACACCATTATACTTGGGTTCGCAGCAGAGGGTTACAAATTCAACTTTAAAAAGTCCTGAATTGCCCATCTGACAGTACTATTTTTAGGGTACGAATTATCAAGTGAAGGGAAAAGCCTAGCGGACAACTTCTTAGAGAAGTGCGCTGTACTCCAAGCTCCAAAAACGCTGAAGAATTTACAATCCATACTAGGTTTTCTGAATTTCGGGAGAACTCACATACTAAATTACGCAGAGAGGGTTAAACCTCTCTACGAACTAATTAAACCTGATTTTAAACAAATCAATTGGACTCAAAAACACACAGAAATTTTGAGATCGCTGCAAACAGACATGTTAGCAAAAACAAAATTAGATACACGTGACAACACACGTGATCTTGTAATCCGAGTCATCCCAGGAAGATGCGGATTCACATACCTGACCTCTAATGAGGGAGAAAAGGTACCAATAGCTTACAAATCACATTTGTACACAAAGGCTGAAATAAAATTCAGTTCAACGGAGAAAATTCTAACTGCGGTTCAGACTGCTGTAGCGAAAGAAAGGCCCCTAGCACAAGGTAAACGAATAATAATCGTAACACCCATACCGGCTTTAGAAGCGGTAACTAAAGCAAGCATTCCTAATGCTAAAGCTTTGCATCCGAGATGGATTCAGTGGATTAATTCTCTTGCTGCAACAGACGTAGTTTCCGAATTTGATCCTAACTTAAAAACACAGGAATTTTTACAATATGAATATGAATGTCCTCTGCCAATTGAAATCCTGCCTCTCGAAGAATACGGAAGTATTATATATACTGACGGATCGGCACAACCCGCAGTTGAGGGTAAGCAAGCTTACAGTGCTGCGTGCGCGATTGTTAAAGGTCGCTGGCACAAAGGAAAATTTAGACCAGTGGTCACTAAAACACAATCTCTAGGAGATTGCTCGGCTCAACGAGCTGAATTAGTAGCATTTAAGATGGCGCTAGAAAATACCGATCGCGAATTCCCCACACTAATAGTGTGCGATTCTTTTTATTGCGTACAATCTTATAATGAATACTTGCAGAATTGGGTGGAAAATGGTTTCAAAGATGCAAAAGGTGGCACAATAAAGCATAAAATGCTTTGGGAACAGGTAGTTCTTTTACAGAAAGAACTACAAAAGACTCACGTGATACATACACTGAGTCATCAACGTGATGGCGTTCACGTTGCAGGGAATTCATTGGCTGATGAAGCCGCGAAGGCAGCTGTGCAAACGGCTTCCGTAGCTGCGATAACTCGGTCACAAACAAAAATAGACAGCGATATTCTACAAGCTGTCAGTGCGTCAGTAAAAAATGATAAGAAAACACTCCCAAAAGGCTTTCCTGAAAAGTACTTGTACTTAACGGATACAAATAATGTTCCTTTTGCTCGAATCCCTGGAGTGGGGGATAGAGTAATTCCAAACAGGGAACACAGATTAGGACTAATCAAAGCGGCACACGAAGGGCTTGCTTCTGCACACGCTGGCGTTTCCGCAGCAATATCACTATTAAAACAGAGATATTGGTGGCCTCGCTTAAGAATACAAACTAAAAAGTATGTATTAGAATGCGATATATGCCAAAGGATAAAAGTATCAACAGTAAAACGACCAGCGCAGACACCCCTTCTCATCTCGGATAAACCATTTGCATGCGTTTACCTGGACCACTGTGGTCCCCTACAAAGGGACGGCAACTATAGATATATCATGGTAGCAGTGGATTCCTGTACGAGGTTCATATGGATGTGGCCCCAGCGCTCGGCTGACGCTAGAACGGTTATAAAAGATTTGCGAGTATTTATCGGCACATACGCAATTACCACGTTTCATTCTGACCAGGGTCCTGCTTTCAGCTCTCGAGCTTATAGAGAGGCCATGGCTAGCATGGGAATTGGGTTGCGGTATTCTTGTCCGTCGCACCCCGAAGGGAACAGTGTGGTAGAAAGAAAAAAAACGTGACATAAAGCAATCTATAACAGCGAAGGTATTAGGTTCAGGCGCTGGGTGGGTCAAACATTTAATAAGTGTCCAGACTAGTCTTAACAACATGCCAAGAAATTCTCTAAAAGGTTTCAGCCCATACGAACTATTGTTCGGAATTAGAATGCGAGTTCAGGACCTCGATAGTCAGATGTCAGTGGTACAAGAAAAAACAACAGACTTTGACATCAAAGATCGTTTGGCTGTTTTACAGGAACTGAATGAAACAAGAAAATCCTTAAGCAACATAAAGTTAAAGCAACAGCCAAGTACCACTGACGAGGCACCACCCGCAACAGCCCCAGCAAGGCCTGTCTGGATTCCAAAGATTGGGGATCTAGTCAGAGAAATGATCGCGGTTAAGAAGGAATTTGGGCCTTCTTACAGAAAAGCAGTACCTGTCTTGGCAGTCACCGGAACAAGATCAGTTGTGCTACCGCCCCTTGCTGGTAAAAAGGAGAACAGAGTTGTGTCTATCGATCTGGTAAAACCACAAGCATGTGGCCTATAATCAACAGTAGGCCCAGTGGACTCCCAAGAAACAACAGAATACCCAAACTTGCAACAATCCAAGAGGTTCAAACTGAAAGACTAATCACATTCGATCAGCCTGCAGTGCACAATGAAGGACTATGCAATAAGGCCATGGAACTCGTGCCTCTTGAAACACAGATTGAAACAGTTCGTCAAGAAACAACACCAGTCTACAATGATGTGGCATCAGAAAGTGCTACCGAAAGACAGATTGAAAGAACAATCCCATCAATTGACAGAACTGCCTCTGGTTATTTCATCAACTTCGACAACTTCTCTGAAGATTTAAATGACCCTGAAGTGATGCCAGAAACAAAAAGACTTTTAAAGAAAAAGCAACAGAACTCTTTCATCAACTGAAGGAAATCTACCTAATTTCCCCTTGGCTAGAGTTCTGGTTCGGTCTAGGTGTATTTTTCCTCCTGCTTTGGCTCATCATGGTACTGTGTTTGGGAAAATTCATTGAAGGAAAATATATTACAATGGACACAGCAAGTCAGAACATCAACCTAGTCCGGAAACCACACAGATCATCCCATGTGAAGAAAAGAGAACTGTCAACAGTAAATGTCACAGCAATTCCAATACCTGGTGGGGTAGTATGGGAGAAAACAGACTATGAGATATATGGTCCGGTCGAAATCCTGAAGTATCCTCATCAACTAAAGGTTTCCTTAAGTGACTTTGTGACACCTAGTACATTCTCTGATGATTGGGACTTTAACAGTATTAATGACATGATGTCTGATTTAGTAATGTCAGCTAGATTCACAGATCATGATTATTTACAAGGTTCATCTAGTTATGAGCAGTTATTCTGTTACACCCACTATGGGGATCATTACTTGCATAAATCTGCACAGCCTAGAAATGTTTTTATGTATAATCAATGGGAACATTGTTCTACACCACCTAAAAGCAGTTCTAAAGCATTTTTTGAGAAATTCAAATACTTCTCAGGGTTTAACACCAGTGATGCAGAAACGTTTTATTACAAACTGTTAGATAAAACAGGAATGAAAACAATGCTGACAAATTCTAAATTGATATATTCAGAAGCATTTTATGACCAAATGATGACATTTGGTTTTGATTATTGGAAAAATAATATTGAAACAAAAACAATTTGGGGTACAAAAGATTGGCAGGTGCAAGGCATTGAAGCACTATTTAGAACCTGCATGATACCAGAACAAATGTTATTTTTAAATGACACAATACACCAAACATCTTGTCTTGGCCTAGCTAAGATCAAAGACCTTAAAACACCGTCTATACCAAAGCCAATACCTGAGAATACAACCACAGATATTGAGTTAGACGTGTCACAAATTTTACATTTCAACAGAACAAATCCTGATTGGAAAAAGTGGTTAATCTGGCCTACAGACACAAATAGCTGTCAAGATAGATTCCTGAATAAAACACAGGGGTTAAAAATGACCAGATTAGACCCTAGATACTCCCAGAGACAACATCCGGGGATTATAACAACATACAGTGTAGGGAAACTCTGCCTTGAATGGCTAACTTCGTCCACACTGGCTGAAATTAAGCAACACTTGTCTTTACTAAAAGATGGTGCTGATTTGCGCGATTTCATTCTTGGACCACGCAAACAGCGTCAAAAGTGTTCCATAGCGACCAGTATCTATGCTGCTTACAACGAGGCTTGGAAAGTAAAGCAAATTGAAACTGCTGAAAAAATACGAGAAATTGATCGTATTAATTTGGAGAAATCACTTTCTGTAGTAGACAATGGGTTAATGACTCTGTCTTCCAGAATATATTTGTTGGACAATATTGTATCCTCTGCCTTTGATGTGATAGACAGAGACTTGCTAATGTTACAACATGGCCAGTCTCAATTACGTTCTATTATAGAATTAGGCTGGACGCTGCAAAATCTTCGTTCAGGCTATGTGCCTTGGCGTTTAATCAACACAACGTCATTATTTTCCAGTTTTAACCTTACTGATAAACAGATCAGTTTGGCACAGAAAGGAGCAGACTATACAATCCTGAGCATCGAAAAACTCGAGAGATTACCATTGACAATGTCAGAGAGTCCTGTCATTGAATGGATAATACACGGAATTATCACAATTCCGATAACAACTTTCCGATTTAAAAAGTGCCTTGAGTACATACCTGCTGGCCAGTATGAACAATTGGGTAAAGGATATGTAAAATCAGAATGGAAATTACCATACACTCATTCTTGCTATAGTGACAGCGACAAAAATGTATTTCTTAGTGGTGAAAATTGTAAACATTCACTAAGCGGTATACTTTTGTGTCAGGGTATTAATTTACACGGAGCATGTGATGGAAATTCAAACAACCTTTCATGCCACCAGCTAGTCACACCTGCAACTCAGATAGAGCCCTTCTTTATGCAACTCGCGAACGGGAGTTACATTCTTAGAACGGATCACAGATGTTGTGGCCTCGTGGCAGGGAAAAGTTATCTAGTAGAAGTAACATCCATGGTCAAATGCTGTATGCAAGCATTGTTTCCGAGTGGGCCAGCAGACATAGTGACTCCCATCTGGCCTCATCTGAATCTCTATTCTATACGAATTGATACATTAAGCAAAATGAAATCTGTACTTTTACAGACAACAGTGCCTATAACGTCATCTAAAGAGACGTATGATCTTCTAGTTGCAAGGACAGCTACTGAAGTTCATGACCTTTTATCAACAAATTGCCCCGTGCATTTCGTAGAAATGTTCAGCCAACTCCTTAACATGTCTAGTGCAACAAGCATCCCAGGCATATTTAAGACAGTCTTTACGGGACTGCTAACACCCTTCCAGGCAATTTTGGGAATCTTTCCTAATTTTGTGCACTCCATTTTTGGCGGCATACCATTATTTTTGGGACTCGTCGCAGGGATTCTATTTTTGACCCTCCTGCTACGTTATGGCAAGCCTCGGCTCAGACATAGCTCCCATGGGAATGGAAGAGACAATCCTAGCAATGCGCTACCGGGACAGGATAACTAACGTCCTTGGATTGGCCAGGCTGAGAGATCTAAACATGACCTGGTTCCTTTCATTCAGACCGATATGGCAAAATTGCATTTTACCTGTGCTACGGTGTATGCTTTGCGGCGATGAATGCATGTTGGACATCTGTCTTTCACTTCCATCAGCAGTACCAATGGACGTCGATACTTTGCTCAGTCCAATAACGGCTCACGCATTGTGTTGTCCCCAGCGGCTACCAATCCTGATGACGGCATTCGTGGAGACTCCTGTACTACAGCCAAGTGGTAACAGTGGAGCGAGTGACAAAAGCAACATCATCCAGGTACAACGTTCTGTGAGCATTGCTAGTCCCGACTATGATGACAGCAATCATTCTCACACCTGCCAAGTTACAGCGCTATCTAATTTGGTTGAACTATCACCTGAATTTGTAGACCAATTCTTTGTGAGCCTGTCTGATACGATGTTCTCACCCGTACAGAAACAATAACTTGTAGAAGCTTTCCGACACACGGCGTTCCCATGAACTCTGAATTCGGCCTTCAGTTTTGATCAACAAAAACTGCCAAGAGCTTTGGAAATCTATTTTCTTTGAATTGGACAATTTTTCTAATATTGACCTTTTTTGGCACGAACAATTCTTTGCTTAACGTAAAAACTATTCTTAGAGAACAGAAGCTTCGCACTTCTATTTCTAAACACATCTAGAGACATAACAACATTACACCAGCCTCTAGCACACATGTTATTACTATGCATTTTTATGTAATGATTTGTCTCGCCCTTCTTCTGTCAGAGATACTTCATGTGTAATTCCTTTTGCATAATCGTTCATTGATTTTATATGCAATAATTTTTTGAATGATTACTATGCTTTAAAAAATCGTACAGTACCTAAATTCATGTATTAAGTACGCCTATTTCGATTGCATTTATGTATTTTGGGGTGGGCAATGTTACACATGCATCTAATTGCTTTAGTTTTAGTAATTTTGATGGACATTAACCCGTGGAGTGGGTGTTGCGTGTTTATCTAGGTTCCTGATCATAGCTTTTCACCCTCTGAGGCGGAAGCCGGAGGTTCCTCTCTGCTATTCTTTATCATTACGATTTAACATTCATTTATAGAGGGTTTTTGTGTACTTTTAGCGCGTCCCGAGTGACGCGTGTATTTTACTCGTTCTCGCTTTTTTAAAAGCGGACTTTTACTTGCATCTGTGTCTCATACCTCCTCTACCTCCTGGGCCGCTCTCAGCTGAGTATTGACGCTGAGAGCTGGTCCCGGGGAGGCGAGGGCTGTTCGGCGGCCATCTTTAGTGTAGGCGCGCCCTCGCGCTCTAGCTTCTATAAAAGAGTACTCAGCGGCTCCGCGCAGCGGACGCGGCAGCGGATGCGCCGGATGCCCGCCGGAGTCACGCCAGAGTCCAGCCCGTCTGCGCCCGTCCGCGCTAAGGACGCGCTGGACGGCGGGACACTGGACTCGGACAAAATGTCACCCCCCGCCTGTAGCTATTCTCTGCGTGACATGTTGGCCCTTAAACCTAGGAACAAACGCTGTCATCATACCTACGATCCGGACGCTTTCTTGTTTTCCCCCCGTTGCGGCTGCTACCTTTCTCCAAGATCTTCCAATCCCGTTTCCATCCACCCTACCTCTGAACCCTCTACTTCTCCCACTTCCAATCTAGTAGAAGTAGAGGGCATCTTAATTAATGCCCGCTCGCTGATTAAGAACAGGGTTATGTTTAGGGAGATGGTATTGGATAGAACGCCTACTGTGGTGTTTGTGACAGAAACTTGGGCCAAGGACTCCTCTGACCCCGATCTAACAGAGGCCGTTCCGGAAGGTTACTGCCTGGCCAGACTCGATAGGCAGAGACGAGTGGGAGGGGGGATAGCGATCCTCTATAAGGATCACCTTCAATGCCACACTGTACCCCTTACTGATTTCCCTGATAGTTTTCAAGCTCTTCACTTCTCAATAAAGGAAGAACAACGCCCCTTCTTTAACGGCATTCTCATCTACCGTCCCCCTGGCTCGAGAACTCATTTCACACACCACCTTCTCCAATCTCTTGAACCCTACTTTGGTCTAGATAATTTTTCCATCATGGGTGACTTCAACTACCACCTAGAACGACACGACCTCTCTGACACTTCCTGTCTTACTGAGGCCTTACAATCTTGTGGGCTTATGCAACGTGTCATGGGAGCTACTCACCGTGCTGGACACACCCTAGATGGCATCTTCTCCAATGATCCTCGTCTGACTACCAAGGATCCGATCCACCTTTCTTGGTCTGACCATCTGGCGGTCCCTTTTCTCTTGAATCATCTTAGGGTAAAGTCCCCTATACCAGCAAACCACACTATAGAGACGACGAGGAATTTTAGGAATATCAACAGCAATTCCTTCGTGCCCTGGGCTGCAAACCTTGCCATCTCTGGCCCGTGCAGCGTTCAGACTGCAGTCGCCCATTTTGACCAGGTCACGACTGAGGCCTTGAATCAACTGGCCCCAGAACAATCCCGACGCCGCGCTAGAAAGAGACCCTCTGCACCCTGGTTTTCTAACTCCCTTAGGCTTCTTAGGCAAGAAGTGAGGAGAATGGAGAGACTATGGCATGCCAGTTGGGATTTTAAAAACAGGGAAGCGCATCGACTTCTGGTTAAAAAATACAAGGCAGAAATCTTGCAGGCTAAACAACAATACTTCGTGACAGTGACCTCCTCGCTTTCTTCCCCGAAGGAACTTTTTAAAACTGTTGACTCCCTGATTAGACTGCAAGTCCCTGACCCCGTTATCCCCTCACAGGATCTCTGCGAGAAGATCGCCTCCTTTTTTCACTCCAAGATCCAGGACATTTACTTAGCCCTTGAGGAACAAAGAGCTGCCCTCAGTGCACCTACACCTGGTGTGGAGATGAGTCTAACCATCACCGAAATCTCCACTCCTTGCACTCTGGACACCTTTCCCTCGCTGACCGTACAAGATCTTGAGCTCTTGTTAGCCAAGACTAAGTCCGGATCTCCTTTGGATCCTTGTCCGCTGAAGGTCATTAAACAATGTAGGGAGACCCTCCTACCTCCTTTGGTGGAGATAATGAATCTTGCCATTAGAGATGGTATCTTCCCTGCAGAGTGGAAGAAGGCGGTAGTGAAACCCCTGCTGAAAAAGGCTTCCCTGGATCCGGGGGTTTTAAAAAACTTCCGGCCTATCTCCCTGCTCCCCGCTCCTGCCAAGATGCTTGAGACTCATCTCAACAAACATCTCGCCGCCTTTGTCGAAAGTTCTGGATGTCTAGACTCCTCTCAGCATGGATTCAGGAAGGAATTTAGTACTGAGTCAGCCCTCACCATCGTACTTAACAAGATCCGTACATCAGTAGATGAGGGCCAGACATCTCTCCTGGTCCTGCTAGATCTAACGGCGGCTTTCGACACCCTCTCCCCCTCGGTACTTACATCTCGGCTGAGGGAGGTGGGGGTGAAGAATGCAGCTCTTGATCTCTTGACCTCCTTTCTTACAGGGAGGGAACAAAGAGTCAAACTTGGGGAGTTTCTATCTCCATCCCGTCCGGTGCTATGTGGGGTTCCTCAAGGGTCGGCCCTCAGCCCGACCCTTTTTAATATCTATGTTACCCCACTGGCCAAACTTATAAGATCTTTCGGGATGGAGGTAGTCTCGTATGCAGACGACACTCAAATCCTCGTTTCTCTACCCCATTCAGATGAACCAATCGCCTCCAAATTTAGATCTTGTATGGAGGCGGTCGGCAGGTGGATGGTTCTGAATTCTCTGAAACTGAATGGGGAGAAAACTGAGGTGATGGTGTTTGGGGGAAAAGAAAACATCTGGTCAGCCAACTGGTGGCCTGACTCCCTGGGTACCTGTCCCTCCCCCACCTCCTCTGCTAAAAATCTCGGGGTGATAATAGATCCTGCCCTTGACCTAGGCAACCAGGTGAGCAGAACTGTCTCCACTTGCTGGGGCTTGATTCATACTCTCCGTAGGGTTAGGAAATTTCTTTCCCTCCAGGCAAGAAAACAAATAGCTGTCGCTCTCATCGGCTCGCGCTTGGACTATTGCAATGCGCTGTATGCAGGACTCAATAAAGGACAGCTGCAGCGCTTGCAGGTGGTCCAAAATGCCGTAGCCAGATTTGTTCTGGATATCCCCAGACGCTCTTCAGCCACGGCAGCCAGAAAAACTCTGCACTGGCTGCCGGTGGAACTGCGTATTCGGTTTAAGGTCCTGTGTATGACCTACAGAGCCATTGCTAAAAAGAGCGACACTGGAATTGGATCCATTATCTCCCACTATGTTCCCCGTAGAAACCTGCGTTCCTCCGGGAAGCTGCTTCTTGCAACTCCCCGTGTACGGAAAGCCAGGTGGGGCGGCAGAGCCTTTTCCACTCTGGCTCCTAAGTGGTGGAATGAACTTCCTTTGGATCTGAGATCCCTTCCATCCCTACAGATTTTCCGCACTGCCTTAAAGACCTTTTTCTTCAAGCAAGCTTATGTCTAAGATCTTTGTCTCCCCTCTTGGTCCTTCCTGACCTTTTGCTAGGCGCCTTGATACCTTCGGGTTATTGTTCTGCGCATTACAAATTATTTTTCAATTCAATTCAATACTGTGACCTTATGCCCCTATTCGGCTATAAATCCATTTATTCCCTATATTGGCATAACCGTTCAAGTGCGATTTTCTGAAAAGTCATCTCTGGCCTCACACGAACAGAGCCACATTCCAGCATAGTTCTCTCTGCCACTTCCTTTGCGACCAATTAGTGCAATGACAGAGCAGTAGTCACTATCTGATATTCCTAGATTAACACTCCGAGTTCTTCAACAAGATAAAAACTCAGCAAACCTGGAAATCCCCGCTTGCTGTGTTTTGATTAGTAATGGAACTCTAATGAGCAACTGATAACTATCACTTCCTAGTGACATCTTTAATTGACGTCTTATGTCCAGCAAACTTGCGTCAAACCCGGCACCTGTCAGGTATAAATATTACCAACGTTGCCTTAAGCAATGCGAGCTACTGTTGCTGATGCCAGCTGCCTGCAAGACCCCGTGTTGGTAAATCTAGCACTCTGTCGCTGCAGCCTGCTGTCCCTGTGGTGGTGAAGCTGCTGATACCATTATCGCTGCTAAAGCGCAAACTATGGTGCAGTACGCTTAGGAGCTGAACAGCCGTCCTCTGCGAAGACATCCAGCAGATTCCAGCTGCCCGCGGACGCTGTCCCCCCTCCTTCCTCGACGCGCTGAAGAGAAGCTGCTGCCTTTCTCGTGCAGAGAAATCCAGCTCCGGCGTTTCCGGTCTACCCTCGCGGGTGACTGGGATATCAAGAGAGACCCCTGAAGGAGATACCAATCCTCCATCATTCTATTCAGAGGTATGGTGTTGACTAAACCCTTAGACGAGAATTCTTGAAACAAACCTTGGCAAAACCAACTTAACTTAAAGCTACTTACTTGCTCCCCTTCCACGTGTTAGGCTTAGGTCAGGCACACTGGGGTAGGCTTAGTTAGAAGCACCAGTTGAGTATGTTAGCCTAATGTATATATGACTGTATATATGTTTTATTACTTTTAAACCATTGTATGGCTAAGAAACCATATCAATGCTTTTACAGTTCTATTTCGCAATACTTATCCTACTGTACGTACTTTTTATAATAACAATTCTTGCAATTGTGGCAATACATTTCTCTTGTACGAGAAGAAAGACTGTTCAATAAATGTTAACCCTTTATTGACAAACGCCCGTCTCTCTATTCTCTACATCTCGTGAAAGTAAACTGCACTAGACTGACTGAGTGAAATACATGTCTATTGTTTCACACGACCCTAGAGATTGACTCTTGATCTGAGGAGCAAAGTTGTCATGTTGCACAGTTGTTGGAAAGCTGAATCCCTTCTTGTCTGTGCCAAGGAAGCTGATCACTTCCTATGCAGAGAAGAAAGTTTCCAGTGACCTCTGAGCTAGTTGGTAACACAACCCAATTAAGTTTAGCATAGTCAGTGGAGGCCTGGAATATCCGCAGTTCCACGTCGATACTACTGTTTATGTTATTCCAATGCGCAGGGCCTAGTGGGAAACTAGGAACTACACTACAAAATGTTACATTCCCCTTTGCGGGCAATTTGAACTGCTAAGCAGTACGGGGAGCCTGTTACTATCTGTTTATGAGTCCCAGGGATGGAGGCCGCAGTCAAAGTGGCTAGCCCCCCCTTCGCCCTCCCCATAGCAGAAGCCGTGGCTGGGAGAAAATATGAGGAGTAACCGTCAATGCTAAGAGTGTTCCCAGTATCCCAGGTTTCTTGTGGCCCTATGATATCAAATGCCCCTAGAGAATTTCTCCAGATTGGGTTATCTACCTTATTTCTTAGGCCCGCAATATTCCATGACGTGAGCTTTAGAGTTGAGTTTCTGAGTGGAGTTACATGGTTTATCTAATTGGCTATTTATGCTAGTCTGGGAGGAGCCCTCATCGTCTATTACCCGGGTATCCGGTACGTAGTCCTCAGTCTTCACAACAGGGCACATAATTGCCTGTTCATTCGTTACAAAGTTAGGAGTGAGGATTTCATGTCCCGTTACTGTTAATTTATTGCCCACTTGTCAATCAACCCAGCCTAAGTTAGACAATGCATCAAAACAATTGGTAGTTGGGACATTGAAAAAATGTCCAGCTTCATGAATACGTTGAGGATAATGTTGGGAATAACCTCCAGCCCAAAGCTCTCTTTGAGGACAGTTTCTCCCCTGATATGGATTGAATAGGCTCCCATACCCAGCCATAGCGGGAGTCAGGGGATAAAAGTGACCTAGATCCAAAGACACGATCCCACCCTCAGTGTTCTGATTCGGAAAACTGCTAATGAACTGGACTACATGTGGGTTTCTAAAGTTCACTATGATGCAATCTCTGTCTACATCCTTGGCATTAGGGCCTACCCAACTTGTTCTCCTGACATTGATAATTTTCCCATCCAGGACTGGTCTAAGGGGCCGATTTTTAGCTAACCAAAACATCACCTTGTTTTTTTAATTCATAGAAGGTTTCCACCCTGTCATTTTGCCATTCTGGAACCCTAGGCAGTACAATAACAAAGGGATAGGATTCACAGGGAAGTTCAACTCTATGTTTATGCCTCCGGCCATTTAGTGGTACCGTTTTTACCTGATCTAACATGGTATCTGTTTTCTTAAGCCCTTTAACAGTACTATCGTTAACAATTGCTGCACCTTTGGACACTTTACTCCCTTGCTGAGGTGTATTACATATGCTCAAAATCTCGCCTTGCTTTTCAGGGACGCTGTTCTTTTTTGGCAACTTCTCATTTGGGACTGTTTTTTGAGCAATTTTAGGTTTTTTTTCGCAGGAACGGGCGGAGTACCGTTAACCAAGGAAGGATGTTGTCATCTGCCAGTTTCTTCAGCACAGCTGTATTTGCCTGGGTAACCTCATGAAGGGCATCTAATTGACTACCTATCCTTTTCAGACGCTCCACTAGGGGATAAATTAAGGACTTAACCAGATGTTGTATTTTATCTAATGAGAATGCTATATCCCCTCCATCTTTATGAGCACAGTCTACAATTTCAGGGATAGAGCAGTCTTCTATACAAGTAAGTGACTCCCCCTGGGTTGAGGTATTGATGTTATCTTTCTTTGCCTTAACCATGTGAGTCAATGAAGTTACTTTAGACCTCTTTATACGGCCTCCCTTTTGTCGAGCTCCACCACGTTTACGCTTGACCGCAGATACCGGCATACTTTCCAAAGATTTTTGTATCAGTGGTGGTGGGTTATTTAATTCGACACTTTTTCTGCTCCCCTTGTCAACATTCGGATAGGCCATAAAGGAAGCCAGACTAGTGTCTATCCCACTTATGTCTAAGGTAATCGAGTGCTCTCTAATGGTCTGGGTTATAGGTTGGTTCTGGGTCTGAACCTGAATAGGAGATTTCGCTAGTTCTATCTTCCCAAGTGAGGAAGTTTTTTTTTTTGGAGCACAGGTTCTAGGGACAGACGTCGAATCTCCTTATCTAAGGCAGAAGCGGCCATGGTGATGTAAGCATCAATATGACCGATAATTCCCCCTCCCCACCCTTATTACTGGCTTTGCTACATTTAGTTCTGTTGGATACCATACTATGGTACTAATGTAATAATGTTAGTGCCGAGAACAACAGGTAACTATTATTAATAACCTTGATGAATCCCTTCTAGAACAAACAGCCCACTATACGCAAGGATGGTAAAATGTAAGGGGGTTGGCCCAGCCCAGTCTCTTGCTGTCTCTGACGGGCTCAGATGGGCCCGCCCTTGGCCCGGGCTTCGCCCGGGAGCTCCCGCGCTCGACTCGCGGGGTGAGAGGCGTTCCTCTCTTTTCACGCGCCTCCGGGCGCTCTGAAGGCGTCACTCGCGCGCCTCAACCGCCAGGGCACCTAGGGGTTGGAGTCCCTGCTCTCGCGGCAGCTGCGATGGTGCTGGCACTGGTGCTGCGACGAGCCGTTCCCCTCACGGCAGTAGGTGAGTCTATGTGGGTCCGCAAACAACACTCCTCCTCGGACAAGAAGTTCCTTGGCTTTGCGAGGTCAGTTTCAGGTGAAGAGGTCAGCTTCTTACAGTTCATTTCAGAGTCAAAAAGAAACCTAGTTAATGTATACATGAACTAAGAAGGCCCGGCCACTTTGTTCGCCAGGCTACCTTCACAGTTCCATGTGAGGGCAACACAAAAATGGTGGCACAGAACAAAATGGAGTCAGACTCGAGAATTACAAAACCTCAGTGGGACCTGAAGTTCCAGCGGGCGCAACATCAGGGCAACATGTCCGATCATGTTCAGATCTCGGAGGGCACTGCATGACAATTGCAGTGGTGGCTCATGAATCGCCATTGGGTCAATGTCAGATCCCTCTCCCTTCCCCAACCGGAGCACACAGTGGGGACATATGCATCCCTCCTGGGGTGGGGAGGCCACTTGGGAGAGGCGGAGATCAGAGGCCTCTGGTCTACGGCGGAGTCCCGGCTCCATATCAACCTTTTGGAGCTGCAGGCGATCTGACTTGCACTGCAGACATTCCTTCCCTCTGTCCAGGGAAGTGTAGTGCAGGTGTTCACGGACAACACCACCGCCATGTGGTATTGCAACAAACAGGGTCCTGGACCCTTTGTCAAGAGGCTCTGCGCTTCTGGACATGGATGGAAAGTCAAGGTAATACCGTGGCGGTTCAACACCTGGCAGGTTCTCAGAACGCCAGGGCGGACGAACTCAGCCGCCGGTGCTTGATGAATCATGAATGGCGTCTGAACTCAGACGTGGCGCACGGTCTCTTTCTGCAGTGGGGAGAGCCTTGGGTAGAACTATTCACCACCGAAGAGCATGCGCCATGTCAGTTCTGCGCGTTGGAATTTCCAAGGCAGCGCTCGCTCGGAGACACTTTTCGTCACCAGTGGAGCTGCGGTCTGTTGTACGCCTTCCCGCCTATACCACTTCTGCCCAGAGTGCTGAAGAAGATCAGGCGCAACCAGGCCCAAATCATTCTGGTGGCTCCGGACTGGGTTCGAAGAGTATGGTATCGCGAGCTACTCAGTATGAGCATCGATCCCCCAAGCCGTCTGCCTCTTCAGGAGGCTCTTCTGTCGCAGCTGCAGGGGACAGTCCTCAACCTGAACCTGTCCAGCCTTCACCTCCATGCGTGGAGATTGAATGGCGACAGTTGACCGCTTTCGACCTTCCTCCCGAAGTCTGTAATGTCATTCTGGCAGCCAGGCATCCCACTAAAACAGTGTACGCTTGCCAATGCAACAAATTTGTGGCATGGTGCACAGCAAAGGCTGTGGATCCCCTTTCTGCCCCTCTTTCTGAGGTTCTTCTGTTTCTTTTGTCTTTGGCCCAGCAGAGCTCTGCTCTGGGCATTCTCACAGGTTATCTTTCTGCCATCTCTGCTTTTCTACGGCTTCCTGATCAGCCTTCTCTTTTTAAGTCCCCAGTTGTTAACGTTTACTCAAGGGCATTACACACACGTTTCCTCCCGTGCCTTTCATAATGCTCAGTGGGACTTGAATCTTGTCTTGACTTATTTGATGTACTCTCCCTTTGAGCCCCTTCATAACTGTCCCTTACGTCTTCTCACTTTAAAGACGGCTTTCCTGGTACCTATCACCTCTGCCAGAAGAGTGAGTGAGCTCCAGGCTCTTTCTTCCAAGCCTCCTTTCCTTTCGGTTCATCTGGACAAGGTGGTTCAAAGGACCCGTCCTTCTTTCTTGCCAAAGGTTGTTACGTCCTTCCACATCGGGCAGACCATCACTTTGCCCACCTTCTTTTCACCTCTGCATCCTTCCAGGGAGGAGGAGAGGCTCCACCGTCTGGACCCAAAGCGTGTGCTCACCTTCTATCTGCCGCGCGCACAACAGTTCCGGGTGGATGATCAGCTCTTTGTTGGCTAAGTGGGTGCCAAAAAAAGTTGGGGCATGAACAAACTGACCATCTCCCGGTGGGTCATTCTGTGCATCAAAGCTTGTTACTCCTTGGTCAAAAAGGAGCCTCCTGTGGGGCTGCATGCCAATTCGACCGGTGCAACTGCAGCCACTACTGTCTTGGGACGGGGCTTTCCCTTGCAGGACGTTTGACAGGCAGCTACGTGGGTCTCGCTGCACACGTTTACAATGCACTACTGCCTTCACAGTCAAGTTTCGGAGAGACCGCTTTTTTGGCCGTTCTGTATCCATGACTTTCTGGTGTAATCCTGTTCGCAGACCCACTTCTGGGATTGGTACTGCTGGGGTATCTATTCTAAGGTAAGGAATCTATCACTAACGTGTCTCTTTCAGATGCACAAGTTACTACTTGTGTAACAATAATGTAAGAGTCATTAGTTAGTGATAGATTCCTTACCACCCCACCCATCTTCCCTGTTCTGCGGACTGATTACTAGGGTTAAGGTCATCCCTGTCAGGGCCCTAGTTTTATGCACCAATGGTCAGTATCTTGCATGGCTTTGTGTTCCTGGCGCTGAAAGTCGTATACAGAACTGATGTCCGCGCGCATGGGTGACGCCTAAGTAATCTCTGTGACGTCATCCCGCCAGTGACGGACACGGAGCTGCAGGACCGCACCTACTGACACGCTGGGATACTGCTAAGCAAAACTTTCCGGATCCAGTCTGATGCCTGGAGATATTCGAAGGTAAGGAATCTATCACTAACTAATGTCTCTTACAGATATATCGTTACACAAGTAGTAACTTGTGCATTGAGTTGTAAGCAGTGAATGAAAGAGGCTTAAATAGCGAAATATTCTCTAATAGATACTTTAACAAAGGGCCAGTATTTTAGAGTCCTCCTTAACCGCATCGCTGCGGCGGCTTTTCCCGCTGTGTGCGGCTATTTTCAAAATACCGCGTTACATGACGAGATCAGCTCGTCAGCATACGAGCGCCGTAGCTGATGACGAGCTGAGCTCGTCATCAGCAACGAAGGGGTTAAGTATGTTTGTGTGCACACACGAATGTAATTGGGGAATAAAAGCTGTAAAACTAAAAACATGGTATCATGACAGCAGGGATAAACAAATGAACATGTAAAGGCAATTATTGAATAACACTGTGTCTTTGACAGGCTAAAGCATCCAAAAATGCATGCACTTCCTAAGCAAAATAATGAATACATGTAAAACTAAAATGTTGTCCGGTGAGCAAAGACACACACTGCCTCTAGTCTACCAAGAAAAATGGACTTTATGCCCAAATCACCAAAGGCTAATAAAAATGTAAATGGTACAATGCAACCATCCGTCAAAATTCAAGGATTTTGATAAACCGCCCATGGAAGCACTAGCAAACCATGGAAAATACGTGATGCAAATTCCAGATAGGGGCTATGCCAAAAAACACCATATCTCTGTATTTCCTACTATACTAGATCTTAAAAAGCTAAAGCCGCCAGTACCCAGATTTAGAAACAAAATTCAACAAATAATGACAAACCACTGTAGTTTTGTAGATGTTCATGAATCTGATGTTTTGGCGGCTCTACTACATATTTTTAGCCATTCGGAGCAGTAAGACCTCATCTCTGGACTGTTTTATTAGCGCTGGATATTAACTATATAAACTGAGTGTAAAATAAATGGTTAATTTAATCCATGTAAGTATTGCAATTTCAGTACAGTATTCCTGCTTTGCAGTGTCAATCTGTTTCTCTCATAATTAAAACGTGTGGAGTCTACTCAATCAAATCAAAATTAACTTAATTCGGTTTTCATTGTTTACAAAACCATAAAAGTACAGTTTGATAAAATTTTCTTTGAACAGCTCATAAAAGAGATTTCATAATTTAAAAGCAATTGTAAAATAAAATTTAGGTTTAAAGAGCTTCTTGTGAGGAATAGAAGAGTCTAAGTTAAAAAGGGCATGATTAGATATTTACAGTACAGGTAGTTAAAATCCTGGGCTGGAGGATGGTGCTCTATTCCAAGTTTAATCTGTGGCAAACAATGAATTTTAAAAATTTAATTACAATATTTATTAACCATTCCTCCTCAGAAACTGTAAGAATAACATTGCAGGTCGACATCTCCTAAAAAATAACATTGCAGGTCGACATCTCCTATTCAAACTACCTTCTTTCTTTGATTCTATTCTCACATCAATTCGAGTATCTTATACCATAACACTCAGTATTCAAGCCAGATGCATTGAGTATCCTTGTTGTGAAGTGCTGGAGTGTATCCTTAAGAAGGGATGTCAAGAGGGGTAACATTGGGCTGCAGAAACCATGCCAAGTGCAGACTTCCTGTCATTGAAACAGCGAGGCATATATTTCTTGGACCCCTCATTGACTAGGCACAATAGGTGCTTTCAATGCCAGGAAGGGTGAACGTACCTGTCCGTATGACCGTTATTCCCACAATACATGTTTTTTTGTTTCCGCGAAATCCAATTTTTTAAAACTCCAGGAAATGGGTGTCTGATGCCTTGTAGCTGATGGCCATTTGGCTACCAAACCACACCACTCCACAGACTCTTCACTTTTGTGTGGATATCATTTGGTGGCATTTGTAAAATGGGATTGACCAAGTATGCTGTTGTGGACTTGTTTCTGACCCATTGCACTGAGATGTTAATCATACATCCTTCTATGGTCAAGCGCCATGAGACCCAACGGGGTTTGCACAGAAGAGTAGAGTCAACATTAGTTTCTGGCATCCTCTTTCTTACTGTCAGTTTGGCAAGGCCTGTCCAACTACCCCACATTTGAGTGGTACTTTCTTTCACTGCAGGATGCTTTTATTATTATTATTATTATTACTATTATTATTATTCTTTCAGAATTTATAGTGCGCACAGCTACTTCATGGGGTTTCCTGGTGCAGAACGATGGAAGGGAACAGAGAATGATGGAAAAAAGGATCAAGTTTGAACAGCCAAATATTTAAACCCTTGCAGAATGTGAGAAGAGGTGTTGAGTCTCTCAAAGAAGCAGGCAGGGAATTCCATAATGTCTGCTCTAGATAAAAGAAAGACCGGCCTTTCATGTGGGTAAGGTGGATTTTGGGAGCCACAAACCAAATCTGTCTAGCGGGGAATGGGAGGAAGGTATACATTGACCAAATCCATCAGGTATTTGGGAGCAGATCCCGATTTGACCGTGAACATATAGCACAGTGCTTTGACCTTGATACAGTTGACATAGTCACCCAGTGTAGGTCTTGAAGGATGCCAGGGATGGTGGTGAAATTGGGTAGGCTGTAGAGAAGCCTGGCAGCTGCATTCTGAACAAGTTGCAGTCTATAGATGGTGGTTTTATCAGCTACCAGACACAGGACGTTACTGTGATCCAGTCTCGAAATCAAAAGGGATTGGATCACTGATCTCTGTGCTAGGAGGGGAATCAGCCATAGTATCTATTTTAACCACTTCAAGACTGCAAAGCAGGTGGACGTCACCTTGCCCACTTGTTGTTTGGTGGATAGTGACTCATCCAAAATGAACCCCAGTTTCTTAGCACTACTATCAGATGTGGGAAGAGTTCCCAGTTCAGTGGGTCAATGCTGAGCCCCCCAGAGATTAGGCTCTTTGCTTGAAATCATGTCTTCAGTTTTATCACCGTTAAGTTTGAGCAGATTATTCTGCATGCAAAGGGAGACCTTGCTCAGGCCCAAACTGAGGTCTGAGGGTTCATACACTGAAGAAAGGGTATGCATAATCCGTGTATTTTCAGCAAAGGAAAAGAGAGACAGTCTTGCATGTTCGTCCACCACAGCTAAAGGGCGGACATATATATCAAATAGAAGAGGACTCAACATCGAGCCCTGTGGAACTCCAAAGGGGAAAGCGTGCAAGTTTGAACTGGCCAATAGAGAGGAGACCTGGAAGGTTCGGTCCTTAAGAAAGGAGCGAAACCATTCTAAGGCTATTCCTTTCAGGCCCAATGTCTTCAATTCTCCCAGGAGGATATGGTGGAACACCGTGTCAAAGGCTGCACTAAGATCTAACAGGATGAGTGCCAGAGTTTCACACTCATCCAAGCTGTGTCTTAGCATTTCTGTGGCCCCCCAGAAGGTTGGATTCAGTAGAGAAGCCAGCTCTGAACCCCAATTGGGAAGGATGAAGACAATTCTGGGTTTCCACAAAGGAGGACAATTGGCAATTAGCATGCTCCTCCAAATTCTGGAGAAAATGGGGAGCAGAGAAATGGGACGGGAATTAAAAGAGTTGCCAGGATCCGAATTTGCTTTCTTTAAGAGGGGAAGAACTATTGCATGTTTCCATCTTTCAGAGACTATCCCCTCCTTCAGAGAGGCATTGAGGAGATCCATTAACATCGATAGTATGGAGGGATTCAGCTGACCCAACACATGGGGAGGTAGAGGATAAAAGGGGGAGCCTGTTTTGGTGAGTAAGTGATTTGGTTAAAAGAAATACTATCCAATGGGCACAGGTGTCCAAATTTACGTGGGGGGGTTACGCTATTTGTGGGAATTAGCTGCATAGGTAAGCCTAGGGTTCTGTCTCATATTAGGTGAGTTCGCTTCCTCAATTACTGAAAAGTGAATGGCCACAGAGTCACTAAGTACAGGGCCATATTGCAAGTAGAAGTGAGAAAGGAAAGCGACTCTCAGTATCAGTATGCAGTCCTATACCACAGATTCATAATAAATACAAAAAGTGGAAGTTTTAAGGGGCACTGTACTCCACTGTGTACACCTCTCTGACTGGGCATCTCTAGGTTCTGCTGTGAGTTAGCTGTTAGATTGAAGCAGCACTGAGACCAGGAGTATGTGACACTACCCTCATAAATCCTGTACCAAACTCTCGAGGGACAAACAGTTAGACCAAACTCTCTGGATCATTCCTCGACTGTGCAGCAGTTACCAGTGGTCATTCTCAAAACTCCCTTAACTTCAGAGTTATCCACCGTCTGTCCATTTTTCTTGAAGGGTCTCCAGTAGTGAAGGATGGATCATTCAAAAACAATTTTATTTTGAGTTGATCTGTTTTCATCTGCTTTCCGAATTTGATCCACCAACTTGCTGTCATACTTCCTGGTTTCACACTGCCAAGTTGAAGGCCAGGCATATGGCTAGAACTCCTTCTTCACGATCCACTCTGCAGACTGCAGTGGTTCTAGAACAGCTTCCTGTACCACAAATCCTTTCCTCCAGTTACCTCCTGAGTTGCTAATATTCTTGCTGCACCACCCCCATTGCTGCTTCAACAACTACTGCTACCTACCCCGCAGTCATTTTAGAGCATGCTTCTGGACTTCCTTGTAAGACCAACAATTGCAAGGGAATCTTCATCTTATCATTCTTCATGATCGCCAAGCCATGCTTAGTGGATCTGAAGGTAAACCAAATACTGACTCCGATGTTGTTACCTATGGGCCCATGGAGTTGCGTCATACCAAACAGTACATCTTTGTGTTCGCTAGGGTTTTTAAAGAGCAGTCTACTGATATACCTGTTCCCTTGCTGCAGGCAGCGACAATCTATGCACTGATAAAAAACGCATCCTCTCTTTTTTCCCTCTCCAAAATTTGTGCCATTGTGAGTTACAAGTCCTCAAACAGTGTTAGGAGATTTGGAAGAAGCCATTCTGGGTACATATGCAGAGCATATGTGCTGAGGATGGTCTGTTAAGGAGTTCGGACGGAGTGACCTTGAAAAAATAAAGCTTTTTGACACTAAGGACACTCCGAAGGCACTCATCTTTACTCCTGAACTAGTGAACTGTACAATGGAGGGACATCCTCTTAGGTACATGAATAAGTGCAAGGTATTTGAGACCTCTAAAGATAGGGCATTGTACTGATGAAAACAAAAGTGATAAGTGAAATGCTTCACTTAATCACAGTCATTGGTACCACATCTCAATCCACTGTGCCATCTCACATTGGAACCAGTCAAAAACAGATCAGCCTTGGTCATGTTCCAATAGTACAGTCCACCCCAAACTGCCGGGACCCCACTGATTGAGAACTTAAGCTGCCCCTGCCTAGTTACACCTGGTTATTGAGCTATACTATACTGAGTGTGACTAGCTGTGGGTCACTTGAACGCTTTGCCACCGGATCCATGCTATGCCTCACTTCTTTAGGTAATTAGGTCATAATTGCTCTGGAGTTGCTTCTGTTCCCTCCTGAAGGAGGCCTCGCTTTTCAGTTCAAGATAGACTGTTGCTTCTAGGAGCAGGGTCAGTACTGATTTGCATAATGTGGACTTTGGCTAGAGATAATCTCTCTTTGTTATTTGAGTTTATCCCCTGGAATAAAAGGGGGCATCCTACCGAATTGAAAGAATCAGAATCATAAAATGGTGTCAAAACATATTGTAAAAGGACATGTTGTTCTGGAAGTTGCATGTATTTACCAAAGTCAATTAAAGGCATTGAAAAAGTGACAAGTGCCATGATACAAATCTTCACATTGGTGTAGCAGGAGTGGATATGAATCATGTAACCTGACAGGAAAAGTAATTTACTTACAAATAAACACAAATGTGTACAAAAACTTTATTTTGGACGAAAATTCATGTGATAAAAAGCTTGACATTGGATTTTGATTGACAGGGTAGAGGTGCCCCTGCAATCGGTGTTTTGGAATATCGATATAGGGATTTGCTGTTGATGTTGAGTGTGTAGTCCACAAATAGGATTATCTCTGTACACTTGTGGGTCAGAATTGGGGGTCCTCCAAAAATGTTCCTCTCTATCACACTGTGGTCTTAACACACTGGGATGCTTAATAAACATCCAAATTGTATTTGTTCATTTGATGTCTAAATAGTATATGATGTTCTAATTCCTGAGCCATGTTTTAGGAAAAATATATGTTTTTATTATAGGTGGTTGCTTATTTTATTGGGTCAGGGTTTCCACAGTTTGCAAGATTTGTACTTAGAAGTGACTTTCACCTATATGGTTTCTTCTGAAAGGAGATATGATTAATAGCAGCACCATTCTTGACCTACGGTTCTTCCTTTGGGTGTAGAGTATAGATTTCAGTTGGAGAAACATCACCCCAGTGGTATGAAGTGCCCTCTGGGCAATGCAACAGGTTTGAAAGGAATGGTAACCAGTTTAGGGACTTGAGGTCGGGTCATGTAATCACTGGCCCCAATTGGCGAGAAGAATTTTTACAACTAGAAAATAATATTCAGAACCAACCTATGTGCAAATCAGTCAGTTTGGATGGTTCAGATTCAGACTGGATTGCACGTTGCTTTCCACTCCGAATAGAGGCCGTCACTGGATGATGTCCTGCTGCAGTCAGCAGCACATTTCTGAAGCCCTCTGGCTTACCCCCTTCTTACTGCTTGCTGTCAGTGCTTTAGAAGTTATCGCGGTACAAAAGGGGGTGGTGGTGGACGGAGCATCTGAATCAATCAAACACTCGCACCCAGTCAAAAGATCTGGGCTTAATCCATCACCGTTCTTTAGCCCACTCTGTCACCCCAGTTCGGACATGGCTATATGCAAATCAGTCTGACCCTGTGCCTCATGGGAACAGTCCAGCCCGAACTGCCAAGCCCTGTCTTCCCTGGACCGGAAACAAGCTTCCGAGGACCGGTTTCTGGCATTCCAGCCGTCTTCAGCCCGGCTTGCTTGAATCCAGTGGCAAAGTGAGCAAGGGACTCACGTCTGAGCATACCCTGCCACACCTGTGGCGGCCAAAAGTGGTACAAAAGGGGGTGGTGATGGACGGAGCATCTGAATCAATCAAACACTCACACCCAGTCAAAAGATCTGGGCTTAATCCATCACCGTTCTTTAACCCACTCTGCTACCCCAGTTCAGACATGGCTATATGCAAATCAGTCTGACCCTGTGCCTCATGGGAACAGTCCAGCCCGAACTGCCAAGCCATGTCTTCCCTGGACCGGAAACAAGCTTCCGAGGACCGGTTTTTGGCATTCCAGCCGTCTTCAGCCCGGCTTGCTTGAATCCAGTGGCAAAGTGAGCAAGGGACTCACGTCTTAGCATACCCTGCCACACTTGTGTCATAGGCAGGGGAAACCCAATAAACCCTTGTAGGTGTAGTATTCTCTTCATATCTATTGTATGTCTGTACCTTGGAACCTAGAATGTTAATAGGATGAATATTCCTGAAGTGTCAGTTGCTGCCTGGTAGCTGATGGTTAGGGTGTTAAGAATAAACCTTGCTTAAACCTTCATCGTACTTATACATTCATTTACATCTTTTCATTGGCGACGAGGACGGGATAGATTGAAAGAAAAGAAGAAGAACACCTTAACATCAAGCTAAGTGGTTTGACGCGTTTGTTGAGCTATTTTTTTTTTTAGACTTTGTGAAAAATCGGTTTGAAGATTAACATTTTAAAAATTTACATGAGGAGTTGGAGAATTACATTTATAATTATCTTTATCTATTTTGACTTTGAGCTTCCCCAGCGGCTGAAATTTTGAATGGGAGGTTAAAGATCTTCCCCAGTGGCAGTTAGTTGAATCTGAGGAAGCATTTTGAAGGTTAAAAGGGAGATTACGATAATTTTTGTTGTGGCTCACTCAATATTATTCCTTCTCCAGCGGATGTAAAGAGCAAAGAGAAGTATAAAAATATAATATCGTAATGGTGACTTCTCCCGCGGCAGTTTGAAAGATTGTGTTGTGAAGGAATGGAAGCGAAGGTGTAACATTGCAGCATAAACGGGAAGAAGAAAATTGTGTGGAGTTAAAGTGGATGAAACATTAGTTTTTGTTACCATTTACTTCTTGTTTTGAACTGCAAAAATCTGCGAGTTGAGCTCTTCTTTGGTCGGCGTTTCTTCAGGAATGATGACGTAGTGAAACGTGAAACGGGAGTTGGCGAAAGGCACGCATGAGACATTGTGAGATCTAGAGCGCCTGCTTCTCATCGCGCATTCAAGGAAACGTCATTTCCAAACTGCCTGTACCTGTCATTTCATTTATGTGTGTGGATTATCATTTGCGCGGCAGCCTTTGTTTCAAATGTGAAGAAAACTAACGGAAGTGAACAACCAAGAAGGAAAATTGTTGTGGCACTTCGAGAATAAGATAATTAGTTTATTTTATTTTCGATTTCTTCTTGCTGTATGATTGTTTGCTCTCTTTTCATTTATTAAGAGAAGTATATATATGTAATGCAAATTAGAGCGTAATCTCTTATATATATAGCAAAGGAAGATATCTACTTTTATTTAGAATATAGGTATTTTATGACAAGAAGTTATTAGATATCTAGTGCTGCGCATTTAATTTTTGATAAACTTTAAAGATGCAGAATGTAACAACTCCACCATTTTGTTTGAGTGATCCGGGAGAACCAAAGGTAAAATAGAGTAAATGGAAAAAGATTTTTGCACATTATGCAAGGGTTTGTGGAGCAAATTTAAGCGCAGAAAGAAAATATTCCTTGTTAATGCATTGTTTTGGTGGGGAGGGCAAGAAGTTCTTGAAAATTTGCCAGCTTTGTCTCATCAGGAACAGAGAGGTTTGGATAAATATGAGGTATGTTTGTTACAACTTGACAAACATTATTAACCTCGTGTAAGTACCATAATGGAAAGATATCATTTTGGTAGAAGGGAACAAGGTAAAGACGAGTCAGTTGAGGAGTATTTAACTGCGTTGAGAAAATTATCTTCTACTTGCAAGTTTGGTCCTGCTAGTGAGGAACGTTTAAGGGATCAGCTTGTGTTGAAATGTATAGAGGATAAAATTAGAGAAGAATTGTGGCTCAAGGATGAACCACCTCTAGAGGAGGTTGTAAGTATAGCCAAGAGGGTTGAACACATGATTAAATGTGTTGATGAATTAAGGAATGACAAAGGGAGGATTGAAGAAAAGGTGGAAAAGTTAGAGGAGAAGGAGGATGTTTCTCAGATAAAGGAGGTGAAAGAAATTAAGACCTCGGTAAATGATAAAAGTAAAGAGGAGACTACTTTGTCAGCTGTAACATGCGTTAGATGTGGAAAATCTGGTCATAAAGCTAATTCAAAGTTCTGTTCGGCAATGAGTTTTCTCTGTCATGGGTGTGGGAAAAAAGGTCATTTTGTTAAATTTTGCAAATCTAAGGAGAAAAAAATAATTAATAAGGAAATAAAAGAAATTATATGTCAAGTGAAGGACAAAAATGTTAAGGATTATCCTACTGGAATAGTTAAGATTGAAGGTATAGAACTTGAAATGAAATTTGACTCTTGTGCACGTATAACAATTGTATCAAAAGAGTTTTATGAAAAATGTTTAAAGATGAAAAACAAGCTAATAAAAATGGATGTAAGTGCAGGAGGTTATGGTGGTGCCCCTATAAGCATGATGGGTTATTTCAATGCTTCCATTGAAAGGATTATTGTTGGAAAAGTGTATGTTTCCAAGGTTGGTGATTGTTTAATTGGGTGGCCGCATCAACGTTTGCTGGGGGTTATACTGAATCCAAATTCTAATCCACAGATTCAAATTCAGGAGATTGAATCAAAAAATAACTTTTTTATGGAAGAGTTTCCCAAACATTTTCAATAAGAATTGGGTTGTCTTAAAGGCTATAAACATTGTATAAAATTAAGAAAGGATGCTGTACCTGTGGTTGCTAAAGTTAGGAGGATTCCAATAGCTTTTCAGGAAAAATTTGAACAGGAATTGAGGAAATTACAAGAACAAGATATAATTACTTCTGTTGAGGCAACTGAATGGTTGGCTCTAATTGTTGTCGCTAACAAACCTAATGGCGATATAAGATTATGTTGTGATTTAAGGTCACTCAATAAGGAAGTTGTAGTGGACAAATTCCCTTTGCCTAATATAGATGAATTACTATCATCTTTAGGTGATGCTAGAATTTTTACAACACTTGATCTTACTCAGGCTTATCATCAAATTGAGTTGACGCAGGATTCACAAGACCTTACGGCTTTTATCACTCCAATGGGTGCATTCAAGTATAAGAGAATGCCGTTTGGTCTTGTGTCTGCTGCGTCGGTTTTCCAACGTGTTATGGCATCCATTTTGAAAGGAATAAAATCTGTGAAATGCTATCAAGATGATTTGTTGATCTATGGTGTGAATCAAGAAGAGCATGATAGAATTTTGAGGACAGTTCTTAAAAGATTAGAAAATGCTGGTTTGACTTTAAAATATGAGAAATGTAGATTTTCTGTCACTGGAGTGAATTATTTAGGTCATTGTATATCAGCGGTTGGTATTTCACCTAAGAAAGAATTGGTTGATACCATTAAAAATCTGGTCTCACCAAAGAATAAGGAGGAGGTTGTTTCTTTTCTTGGTATGGTGGAATATTCTGGAAAGTTCATAAAAAATTTAGCAAGCAAATCTGGTGGTTTAAGAGATATTTTAGGAAAAAACAAAGAATTTAAGTGGTCAGATGAATGTCAAAGGGAGTTTGAGGTTATTAAGAAAGATTTAGTTGTTGCTCCAGATTTGCAAGCATTAGTTCCTTTTGAAGAGACTTATGTAATTACAGATGCAAGTTTGAAGGGATTGGGAGCAATTTTGAAACAAAGAAGGAATGGACAAGAGAAGCTTATTGCCTGTGCTTCAAGGAGTTTGAGAGGTGCAGAACTGAACTATTCGGTCATTGAGAAAGAAGCCTTGGCTATATTTTGGGCTTTAAGGAAGTTCAGGAATTTTCTATGGGGGTCTAAAATTTAAAGTTTGTACAGATCATAAACCTCTAAGAGAGATTTTCATGGTGAAAGGTTTGGATAATGTTTCTTCTGAAATCAGAAAATGGGTTATTTGTCTTCAGGAATTCAGTTTTGACATAGACTATATACCAGGTGTGGAGAATGTATCTGCGGATTGTCTTTCACATCTTGTGGATGACTCTCAAGGTGTTGTTTATGAGGAAGTTGACTGTGAAAGTGAGGTAAATGTATGTGAAATTACTTCAGGTGTCATACTTGAAGAGGAATGGTTGGAAGAGAGTAGTAAAGATTGTAAGATAAAAAGTGTAATTTCTTCGGTTACATGTAATTCTGATTTTGACAAAGATTTATCTAAAGTGTGGCATTTGATTAAAAATGAATTGTCTGTAGAGAATGGTATCCTTTTAAGGGGTTCAAAGTTGATTCCACCAAGCTCTTTGAGGAAAAGGTTGATTGAAGAGGCACATCAAGGTCATATGGGAATTGTAAAAACTAAGGAAAGGATTTGTTGTTCTTTTTGGTGGCCAGGGATGGATTTGGAAATTGAAAGAGAGGTGAGGGAATGTTTACAATGTACAATAAGTGATAAGATCTTAGTTTCTCGCACTGCTCCCATGATATGTCGTAATCTTCCTAATGGACCTTGGGAAGACATTGCTATGGATATTGTGGGTCCACTTTCTGGTGAACATCGAACTCCTTATCTGATAGTTGTGATTGATCTTTATTCAAGATGGGTTGAGATTTCTTCTGTTTCAGAGGTAACATCTTCATGTGTCATAGACTTTTTAAAAGACATTTTTAAAACAGAAGGTTTTCCGAAAACTCTGTTGTCAGATAATGGTCCTCAGTTTTGCTCAGGTATGATGTCAGATTTTTTGTTAGCATGTGGAATTCAACATAAAAGATCTTCGGTTTATCATTCAGAGACCAATGGAACTGTGGAAAGGTTTAATAGGGTGATAAAGGAAAATATTCAACTTTCTAGGGTTAATGCGTTAGATTGGAAGAAGGAATTCCAAAAGTGTATTCTGGCGCATAGGTTTTCTCCTCAGATGTCTACCATGAAAACTCCTTTTGAATTATTTAAAGGAAGAACTCCTAATACTAGTTTAAGTCCAGCTTGGATGTTCTGGGGCAAAGGGGTTAAGGATAATAGTATTGGTGATTGGAGACTAAGAGAGATAAAACTGCGTTTAAAAAATAAGTTGTGTTTTGATGAAAGAAAAAGGGTAAAAGAAGGTAAAGTTGCAGTTGGAGATGAAGTAAAAGTCAGAGCACCAGTAGGTTCTTTGTCCTGGTCTAAAGACTCTTCTCCCATGAAGGTTATCAAATGTTTTAGTAATTCAGTGAAATTGGAGAATGGAAAGATTTGGAATTTAAATTGTGTTGCTATTGTTAAAAAATGCAATTCTGATATGAATTCTAGTGTATATCATTCTGTCTCTTCTAATAGCTCTGTGGTATATCAAAATAGATCTAGCACTCGTGTAAAGGAAATTCCAACTTATCTCAAGGACTATACTACTTGAAAATTCCTTTATATGTTCTTGTGCTATGTTCTTTACACTGCATTCTGTTTTATTCTGTTATACAAATTCTTACTTTGTGAAGCTGTTTTTATTTGTATTTTATTTGTAAGTTCTATCTTGTTATAAGAAAGAAGATGTGTAGTATTCTCTTCATATCTATTGTATGTCTGTACCTTGGAACCTAGAATGTTAAGATGATGAATATTCCTGAAGTGTCAGTTGCTGCCTGGTAGCTGAAGGTTAGGGTGTTAAGAATAAACCTTGCTTAAACCTTCATCATACTTATACATTCATTTACATCTTTTCAGTAGGCTTGGGCACTGAATATTTAAAGTCAAAGTATGCAACAAGGGATTTGTTTTAGAAAACAATAAATCTTAGTTGCGAGCCGTACACATGTAACACACTCCAGTGTATCCACAGGATATCACACTTTGTAATTAGCTAGAATGAATCAAAGGAAGGAAAAGAGAACACCCGGAGAAAGTAAGTTTACTTGGAAAAAAGTTTTTGTATTTAGTGATGAAGCAACAAATTTACATCTGGGGAGACGAATACAAAGAAATGAATTCAAGCAAAAAGCTATGAACAGAGGTATAGATAACAATAACTCTTCAGTTCACAACTAAAACATCAACTCCTGGTGAATATAACATAAAACCAAGAATAATCAATAGACAATGGTCGTATGTTGGTGACAACGCAACGTTTCTGGAGATGATGAAGGTGTCAACGTTTCGTTCTAATATGCAGTCGTCATGAAGACCATCATCAGGACAGAATATTTCATTGCTGAAAAAACTCCCTACATTAAAACAATAAATCCAAGTTACTAACAATACATGTTAAAAATCACTAATCTAACACATAATCAATAGTCTATCAGTTTAAAAAAAACGTGTCAGTCAGGAACCTGATGTCTGATTAATACCAAGCATATTACCCCTTCCTGGTAATGCTTAGGAGAAACATTCATTATACAGTTAATCATAAGTTTGATTTTTCATTGAGCATCATAGAATCCATATGAAAATTCTCAAATCTTAAAGACTGGCAAGAGAAGAATTGTACATTATTTGATCCTGAAAACGTTGTTGCCATCCCAAAAAATATTTACATTTGTGCAGCAATCAAAACAAAACACAGAAAAAAGAAAGACTTATAATCCTACTGGATGTGGATACAATCGTGTAGTCATTGCAAAGAACTGGTAAAACAAAATGTTTGTCACCTGAAATTTCCAAGAAGGTATATTTTCAAAATTCGGTGAACGGCAAGAGATGTGGGGCAGAATATCCAATTGATTGGTTCAAATCTAAAGGGATATATAACTCCTATTAGTGTGCTATTTCGAATCCTAGGAGAGGTAGCCTAATGGAAAAGGTGTAGTTGAAAGCCTACCTTTAATCTGGTATATAGAGACCCCCTTTGATGAGCGGTTTTCAGCTAGTAACTGAACATACGGCGTAAATTTGCAATTCTAAAAAAGATGGACATAGCGTCTTAGAATACTTATCTTTATGTAGCCTTTATCTATTCTACGGCATGACATGGCAAACAATCTAATTTTGTTAGCAAGGGTCATGAAAGAAATGTGACAACTTATGCGGCATGTGGAAAGTCCGATTCTATTTCAAATAGATCTACCCTGCCGCTGGTGGCTCTGAGATGACAAATGGGCACATTAGGTAAATAAAGACAGTGGTTATATAGATCTAAACTGTGTCTATTGTGAGAAATACCCTGACAGGTATGCTGTTTATGTTAGCGAAACATGTGGCAAAGTGGAGACACGATTCTGTTTAAGCTAATAGTCACCACTCATAGCTACAAGATGACAAATATGCACATCATAAATGTAAACAATTAGGAAGAATAAAGATTCATCAAAATAAACGACACTTTGGGCATACGGCTAAAATTCTCACCGTCTATGACTAAGATTCTCATGGTCCACGGATATCTTAGACACGGAAATACAGACTAGCGGTACTGACTTACTTCAATCTGACAAGTTGCTCGGTCAAGAGAACAGCGTCTTGCGTCGGCATGCCGGGTCGTCAATTACCAATAGTGACCCAGGTTGTGTATTTAAACCTGACGAACCGGAAGTGTGACACATACAACCACAGTCGCCATATTGGATGAGGATATCGCTATATCATGAAATCTACTCGGGGATTAAGCTCAGTATCTGACACGAGATAATTCTGAAAATGTTGTATTACGTGCCAACACCCTCTTAAAGCTCATGAGGCAAATAAGGTGTCTATCTAGTTACTGATGATTTATTAACATATATGTGCGCTTGGCAGACATATTGGAGCAATGTCTCCACTTGGCAGATATATTGGAGGGATGTCAATGCCAATTGTATATCGAAAAAATATTAAATAACAAAGTCAGGAGATTTCAAATGACAAACAGAACGCATGAACAGTTAAATCTCATAGTTTTAAGTAAAGTACAAAGTCACATTAACATTTTAATAGAACTCGGTTAGACATGAAATGAAGCCTATATGTAAGAGGACAATGAACATACTAGTATAAATGGTCTTAAACGATGGATATGTTGCAATGCTAATCACTAGGTGTAAAGTGACTGCTACAGTAATTTAAGTAAGGGTTCGATTCCCCGCCTCGGCGGGTCTCGGGCTCAAAATTCCACGGACTCGACAATTCTCGCTCTGGTGCCTACTCAACTCACGGGGTCACACTCTGCGACTCTGGGCAATAGCTTGCTTAATCTCCACTACGGCCCCTCGCGGTGGGATGCCTGGCTTTCACCTTGTGGACACCCTGCCGTGGTTTCTCACAGGGGAATACCAGGACGGGTTCCCTAAGCAAGCGCCGGGACGCTTACGGGCAGCTGTGCACTTTACAAGTCCAGCACATTTACATTTACATTTACATCTAATGCATGCCATTCTGTGCTAGAATTCAGGCCGAATTTCACTGAGTCTGCCAGACAGATCCAACGTTGTTCTTTGAGTGTCAACAAGTGGTCGACATGGGGGGGCGTGGCCTGGAACCGAAGATGGTGGCCGTGTAGTTATCAAGCTCCGTCCCTAGCCCTAAATACTTGCAATCTATCCTGCATCCCCTACCTACAACCCACCTGATTCCTGTGCAACAGGCCCCCGGGGGTGTGCTGCGTGAAGCGGAGCGGTGTCTCTCCCCGCGGCCCGCATTAAAAGAACGTTGTGGGTCCGGCACCTTTTGCGGCCTATGAGACTATGAGAAGCCCCGGGCTCAGGTGCATGGCCTACCCGACCTGCCCCCATCTGCTGACGCGGTCCGATAGGGACCCCAGACTGGAAACACCCCGAAACACCAGTCGAGGTAGCGGAGTACAGAGAGGCATCCTACCCTCCCTGTGGCCCCGCTGCCTCCCTCTCCATTGCTGTGCCCTGCCGGCCATCCTACTGCGAGGTCCGTGGAGGACTCGGGAGCATACTTGGACCGGTTTGTCGGCTCACCGCCCGCCCGCAAGGCCGGCAGCACGCCTCCCATCTACGGCGCTGGCCGGGACAGCGGGGCGGGCGATACAGGATACAAGTTACCCGACACCAGCACTGTGAGCCCGGCTCCCCCCGGAATTCATTGGGCACTACAGGTCGCGGAGCGGCCGGTCCCTGGGGCGCACTCTCGCCGGGGCCATCTTGTCTCCACACCCGGGCCGGGATCATCATACCCCCGGGTCTGGATAGTGACATTTTGCACGCCCCCTGGCTTACTAGTTGGCGGACCGGGAGCGAGGACTCAGCACGGGGTGGCGCACAGCGGGGACCAGCGCACCCCACAGCGAGAAGCGGACCCCGGATACCCGGGCTGCCGGCCCCGGCCCACGGTAAGAGAGTGTGTCAAGCGCCTCGGAGCCCTGCCACTGCGCTCCAGTCCTGTCGTCTGTCGCGCCCCTACTTGGGTTTCAAGAATTGCATGGTGACAGCTTGGGCCCTACTGTCTGCCCCCACCCGCCCCTGCCAAGCCGGAGACACACCTGCCTGCGGGGCCCCCAGTGGAACATCGGCTCACCCAGCAGCGGCACCACGTCCAGATAGCTTGCACTGTCCCTGTAGATCCTGGGGTCTACACTGCTGCCACCTTTAACCACCATAACTCGATCCCTTTGCATCCACAGTCCGACGCTCTAAGAGGACACTTAAGTGGACAGCGTCAGACTGCCGCGCCCACTACAGCGCCACCCTGATAACGAGATCCATGGGCAAACACAGGGGAAAGACTCATGACCAGGGCACTACGGCGGACATGCAGTCCACGGGCTCCGAAGACCCGCTGGCCTCCTCCAATGTGGACATCATTCCACCGACCGGAATGGGGTCACAGGACGCCAAGTTGGACCTTATCCTCAATGAGATACGCGCGACGCCCTGGAATCGCGCATAGACAACATGGCGACTGGCCTGTCCCTATTGAGGGCGGACCATAACAAGTTGGCGGAACGGGTTGCGGAGCAGAAGATGGCGCTGAGTGACCTCGTGCCGCAGCAGACGGAACACTCCACGAAGTTGGAAGGCGTGGAAAAACAGCTTAAACAACTGTGGGAGAGGGTGGACGATGCCGAAGGACGGGCCCGCCGCAACAACGTCCGCATCCTGGGCATACCGGAAAGAAGCGAGGGGAGGATCTCCACCCAGTTCGTGGAGGACTGGCTACGAAACCTAGTGGGCCAAGAAGACCTCACTGCCCTGTACAGTGTAGAACGGGCGCATAGGATGTCACCGCGGCCCACGAAACCTGGGGCACCTCCTCGCCCCCTGATCGCACGCCTCCTCCACTACAGAGACAGAGACACTGTCCTACGTGTGGCCAGGGAGAAAGCACCGATCCGCTTTGAGGATAAGAACATTTCGATCTACCCTGATTTCACGCCCACTGTCCAGCGCGCCAGGTCCACCTTCATGGGTGTGAAACGCAAGTTAAGAGACAGGAATATGAAATATGCACTTCTTTTCCCCGCTCGGCTTAAAATACTGCACAACAATAAATCTCACTTCTTCGACTCCCCAGAAGAGGCGGAGGAATGGATGGAAATCACTCTGACGCCACCGACCTCACAGGACCCGTTTGAAGATCACCACGGTGCCGACCACAGGGACCCTCTGGACCGAAGGAACAACGCTTCCAGCCCCGGGCGTCACTCTTCCCACGGAAGACCACCGGCGGAGACGCATCCTCATGGTAATCAGATGGAGGGCCGCTCGTCATCACCTCGGCTGCGGCTAAGGGAGGAGGCACTGGCCGCTCACGACGCGAAAGCACCCGGAGACAGACTCACCGCCACCACCGACACCCACACGGAGGTATCCGGATCTGTAGACAGTTTGCAGCTCTTTCTGAAGATCACAGCTCAGATGGCGGCGGAGTTCTGATCTGCTACACGTTTGTTCCATCCGGGTGGTAACGTATAACTGGTCCCCCCCTTTTTTCTTTCATATAAGGTGGGTTGCATAGGGGGCACACTTTGTTGAGGGCTATCATGCCCATGCAGGCCGTTCAGTGACAGTTGCCAGAGGCCTACCACCCCCGGTATGCACACAAACTTAACTGACTTGTGCCCACGTTGGGCACCATGGTTTGGCTCCCGGGCACGTTGGCTTGGGGACCTTTTTGTTCAGGGGTTACATGTTTACGGGACACTCTCAACTTCTAGCAAAGCAGAACTCACATGGTCACCCAGGTGTTTCACTTGGCAGCAACACACGGATAGTTATGGGGCCACTTAATAATTACCAATTGTGCACCTGGAACGTACGCGGCATGGGGTCAGTACACAAACGTCATAGAATTTTGGCTCAGCTCACGCAGGGGGACACAGATTGCTTGCCTGCAAGAGACACACTTGAACGCTGCTGAAAACATGAAACTGCGCAAGAAATGGAGAGGTCAGCTCTTTGCTACCTCCTATTCTGCGTTCTCCAGAGGAGCGGCGATCTGGCTCCGCGGCTCTGTCCCCTTCCAGATGTTGGAGAAAAGAATTGATCAAGAGGGACGTTATGTATTTGTGCGGGGGCTGTTAGACGGGGATGCTATTGTATTTGGGTGTGTGTACTCGCCGAACTCAAGTCAATCGGAGTTTTTGTTAACTGTGAACGGGGTACTTGCGGATTTGGCTGATCATCACTGGTTAATTGGAGGTGATTTTAATGCTGTGCTTGATGTTACATTGGATAGGTCGCATCCCCCTTTACAGGCAACTGAGAGTAAAAAACAGGCAGATGCTCTTACAAGGTGGGCGGAGGGTTGGGATCTGGCTGATGCATGGCGCAGCACACACTCACAAGAGAAGGAATATACTTTTTTCTCCCCACCTCACCAGCTTCACACCAGAATAGACCATGTATTCTGCTCCCGCTCCCTCGCAGATTCAATTGTCCAGACACAACACGTGGGGAAAACTCTCTCCGATCACAGCTCCGTAGAACTCACCTGGCAATGGGGCAGGCGACTGGCCCCCATCCCAACTTGTAGACTGTCTCCAGATCTCCTTGAAGACTCGGTATTCCGGTCCTCCCTATCTGACACTATAGAAAACTACTTCTCCACAAATGTGAACACAGGTAGCACCCGGCAAGTGGAATGGGACGCTTTCAAAGTTTGTCTGAGGGGGGTAGCTATGACCGCTGGAGTGGGCAGGAAACGGGAGGTAATCAGACAACTGAAAGAGGTAGAGGGCTCGCTAGCGTCCCTAGAGAATGAGGCAGCCGGCACAAATGTTCCCTTCACACCACTGCAGGAGGCTCGCATTAGACACGCAGAGCTGCTGGAAGACCTGAGGCTCCTAGACTATAGAGAATACACGAATAGGCAGCACACACAAGCAGATAGGGCCGGTCCCCTTCTAGCTCGCCTCCTGCGAGACTCCCCAGTTCACCACCCTATCCTGAAAATCTTAGACCAGACAGGCAGCCCAACTACCACCCAAATTGGGATTAACACAGCGTTCAAGGACTATTACACCACGCTGTACAGCCCCCAACAGCCCCTATCCGAGACTGTATTCGAGGCCTTCACGAAGGGCCTGGACCTGCCTCAACTCACTGACAAGCACACCAAAGACCTGAAGCGCACTATTACAATAGCAGAAATCAGGCAGGCAATACAAGCTCTCCCAAAGGGCAAGGCCCCTGGAACAGATGGCCTACCGGCCGACTTTTATGCTACATACATAGATATACTGGCCCCACGGTTGCACACTGTTTATTCGGAAGCACTACGGACAGCCTCCCTACCACAATCGTCCATGCAGGCATTGATCACGTCCCTCTTGAAGCCTGCCAAAGACGGCCTACAGATGGGCGACTACAGACCCCTGTCCCTTCTCAATACTGACTCCAAGATTTTGAGCAAAGTGCTGGCGTCGAGGCTGGTGCAATACGTGCCACAGTTGATCCATCCGGATCAATGCGGTTTTGTGCCGGGCCGCAACACGGCCATGAACCTCAGGCGCTTGGCCCAGCTTATGCTCGGTGACCGGGTGGACACGAGCTCCGAAGGCTGCATATCTCTGGATTTGAAGCAAGCGTTTGATTCCCTTAGGTGGGACTATATGTTTGCCACACTGTCAAAATTTGGGATACCACCCGAATTCCTCGCCTGGGTCAGATTGCTGTACACCATCCCCACAGTTAGAGTGCGCACCTCCAGCCACATATCAGCTCCTATAGCTATAGCACGGGGCACCAGGCAGGGCTGCCCGCTCTCCCCCCTCCTTTTCGTCCTGGCCCTCGAACCTCTGCTCTGTAGACTTAGGTTGATGGCCCCCCGACATGGCATACAGAGACATGGGACGGCGCACATTGTATCCGCTTACGCGGATGATATAATATTATATCTCTGAGACTTAAGGGGCGACTTGAGCCCTGTTTCCCAGGTCTTTGAGGACTTTAGGACGATCTCTGGCCTCACCATAAGCGAATCTAAGTCCTATGGGTTCACCTTCGCAGCCACAGACCTGACTACCCCCCTACCCTTCGCCCCCCACGAATTCCAGATGGCGGAAACCACTTTCCGATACTTAGGTATGCATATTTACAGGGAGGCTGACATGATGATCAACGGCAATCTTGAGAGGGCAATCAGAGCACTGAAATCGCAGATCCAATTCTGGCCAACACTACCACTGTCAATACCCGGCAGAGCGGCAATATCTAAGATGGTGATGCTCCCCCGCCTCCTCTACCACTTCACCAACTTACCGTTCCTGATCCCAGCAGCGACATTTAAAACCCGTGACACTCTACTCACCGAACTTGTGTGGGGCCACGGCCGCAGACTTATAGGTCTATCCAAGCTACAGCTCCCCTCTGACGCCGGTGGTATGGGTCTGCCGGACTTTAGAGCCTATAACTATGCGTGCCAGTTACAATGGCTGGCATTCTGGGTGGTGGGTCGCAATCTTCAGGAGATCAATATGTCGGAGGAAGAACATGAAAAGGGGAGAATACACACATTACTTCTACCCAACTCGGATATACCGAGAGATGCCCCGCCACTCCTCAGGCTGGCTATAACTTACTGGCGGAAGGCATTAAAATACACGTCCCCTAAGTCATCTTATGCCCCCACGATCCCGCTCTTGGGCATCCCGCTGGGCTCGGGAATGCTCACGGCGAACTCACTTGCGCCCTGGCACGACGCAGGAGTGTCACATGTGGGGGACCTGTTTGCGGAGGGACACTTGTTGTCCTTTGAAGACTTTAGAGCCACACAGGGAGTTCCTAGAGGCTCATTCCTTTTGCACGCTGGCCTCCGCCATTATGTAACACACAGGTGGTCACCTGAGGGCTAGGAGCCTGCTACCAACCCTCTCATCACGATGCACTACCTCATGGGCACGGGTGACCACCTGACAAAATGGCTCACTGCTAGCATCAAGACGGGGAGGGCGCTTACACTGTCGCCACTCCGGGTGACATGGGAGGAAGATATTGGTAGGCCCCTGAGAGACAAAGAATGGGAGCGTATACTTCAGTTTCCCAAAAAGGTAGCTAGGAACCCCAAGTTCAAGTTCATTCAATTGATGTTGCTGCACAGAACCTACCTGACCCCACACCGCATACATGTGATGTTCCCTGATGCGAAAAGCAACTGCCCCCGATGTGACACTGACGATGCATCACTGATACACATGCTGTGGCAATGCCCCAAGTTGGGATATTACTGGACCACGATCCATGAATCGCTTGAGAGGGCGGGTGCTCTGTCCCAATCACCTACACTAGAACCCACACTGCTGGGGCTGGGACCCTCAAAACGCACCAGAACCGTGGCGGCACGTTTTTCAGACCTAGCCCTGTTGCTGGCAAAACGTGCCATCACGATGAGATGGAAGTCACCCAAACCACCCAACCCTGAACTGTGGAAAGCGGAGGTAGTACGGTGGGGTAAGGCAGAGGGCGAAGCACTGCAGCGAGAGGAACACAGAGGTCTGCGGAAAACGCCGATCTCGCTGGACTGGTTTGCCACATTGGAAACGTTTGAAACAGGGGATGATGGGGATGTCGGGGATACATGTGGCTCACCGCTTGTGGAATAAAGGTGTCCTGAACCAGTCTTTCATGCACCATCACTGACTATGGTGCACCACGATGAGGCACGGGGAAACCCAAGATTTTGGCCATTCCACCTCATCCTACCTGTGTGTATAGATAAATGAAACTACATGTTACAGCACCATGGGTGACCCAATATAACAATATTTCAATCATATGCATGTTGAGAGAGTGTCGGGAGGGTTGCTTGAGGGCAGAGGGAGGGTTGAATAGACCGGGGTTTGTTTACTTGTAATGTTCGAAGTCACCATCAAAAGGAAAAATCAAGATACCTATATAATTGTATGCCCTGAGCAGGCACATACATGTACCACCCTGATTACTACTGAGCTCGGTAATTTATGTAACTGCTTTACTTACTATGCTAATAAACAGATTTTCAAAAAAACAAATGGTCGACATTCGGTTGTCAAATTGTGGGCTTGACAACCTCTACTACCCACCAGTGCAGCTCATTTTCGCTGTGTTTTTTGGCAGAATAATGATCTACAAGTGGAGCATTCTCAGTATGGCAGCGAATTCTGGATTGATGTTGTAGTATTCGTTATTTGATGGGCTGTGATGTCTTACCAAAATATTTCAGGCCACAAGGGCATTCAATGCAATATACAACATTAGTTGTGTTGCAATTAGAGAAATTCTTTAACAAAAAGGTTTTGTTATTCAAGCTAAATTGTTTGGTGTTGACCGTAGTGGCACATGCTGTGCAATTATTGCATCTATAGTGTCCTTGCAGTGGACTTAGTTGTCTCATGTTGTCCACTAAATGGGTTTCTTTATTCTTATAGGCATGCACCAGCATATCTCTCAGGTTCCTACCTCTTTTGAACGCAAACATTGGTGAGTCGACCAATTTCGGTAAATCTGAGAGAAGGGACCAATGTTTAGAGATTGATTTTTTGATGGAATTACTTGATGTGCCAAAAGTGGTACTGCATACAAGTTTGGGTTCAGTTGTTCTAACCTTAACTTGAAGAAGTGATTCTCGGTCATTATACCATGCCCGCTTTAATGAGCGTTTCAATAATCTGTTTGGGTAACAACGTGCGCGCAATTTAAGTTTAAGTTGTTGTGCTTCTCTGAAATAGTCAACCTGCGTAGAAATTGTCCAAACGGTAACCCATCGCGTAAAGCTTGTGGATGACAACTGTTATATTTTAACAGGGTGTTTTTAGCGGTGGGTTTGGTGAACAGAGTAGTATATAGGGTTTTTTCTTCATTTATCTTAATAGAAATGTCTAAGAAATCAATACTAAGGTTGTTAAAAACCATTATAAACTGTAGGTTGATGTTTCTAGAGTTTATCCATTCGTGGAATTTGATTAGTTAGTCAGAGTTACCATGCCAAATGAAAAAAATGTCATCTATGTAACGCAGCCAACATCGAAGATGGGCTGCGAAAGGGTTGTTAATGTCATAGATTAACCTGTCTTCGAAGTCAGAGAGATAGATATTAGCTATGTCTGGCGCAAAAACTGCGCCCATGGCTACACAATATTCTGCCCCACATCTCTTGCCGTTCACCGAATTTTGAAAATATACCTTCTTGGAAATTTCAGGTGACAAACATTTTGTTTTACCAGTTCTTTGCAATGACTACACGATTGTATCCACATCCAGTAGGATTATAAGTCTTTCTTTTTTCTGTGTTTTGTTTTGATTGCTGTACAAATGTAAATATTTTATTGCATGCAACAACGTTTTCAGGATAAAATTATGTACAATACTTCTCTTGCCAGTCTTTAAGATTTGAGAATTTTCATATGGATTCTATGATGCTCAATGAAAAATCAAACTTATGATTAACTGTATAATGAATGTTTCTCCTAAGCATTACCAGGAAGGGGTAATATGCTTGGTATTAATCAGACATCAGGTTCTTGCCTGACACACATTTTTTTTAAACTGATAGAATATTGATTATGTATTAGATTAGTGATTTTTAACATGTATTGTTAGTAACTTGGATTTATTGTTTTAATGTAGGGAGTTTTTTCAGCAATTAAATATTCTGTCCTGATGATGGTCTTCATGACGACTGCATATTAGACTGAAACGTCGACATCTTCATCATCTCCAGAAACGTTGCGTTGTCACCAACATACGACCATTGTCTATTGATTATTCTTGGTTTTATGTTATATTCACCAAGAGTTGATGTTTTAGTTGTGAACGGAAGAGTTATTGTTATCTATACCTCTGTTCATAGCTTTTTGCTTGAATTCATTTCTTTGTATTCGTCTCCCCAGATGTAAATGTGTTGCTTCATCACTAAATACAAAAACTTTTTCAGAATATAACTTACTTTCTCCGTGTGTTCTCTTTTCCTTCCTTCGATTCATTCTAGCTAAGTACAAAGTGTGATATCCTGGGGATACACTGGAGTGTGTTACATGTGTACGGCTCACAACTAAGATTTATTGTTTTCTAAAACAAGTCCCTTGTAGCATACTTTGACTTTAAATATTCACTGCCACACTTGTGGCGGCCAAAAGTGGTACAAAAGGGGGTGGTGATGGACGGAGCATCTGAATCAATCAAACACTCACACCCAGTCAAAAGATCTGGGAGATGATGGATTAAACCCAGATCTTTTGACTGGGTGTGAGTGTTTGATTGGTCAGATGCTCCGTCCATTACCACCCCCTTTTAGAAGTTATCGCAGCACAGCACTCATTTCAAAATTTGGTGGGTGACATCCCCGTCAGGGTGACGGAGTAATTTACTCTGTCACTCTGGTGGTGAAATTGACCGCCCACCTAAATATAAATTGGGCCCTGAAACTGCAAGCCAGCAATGCTCCAAGAAACCACCACTCTAGCACAGAAGTTCATTTATCTAAACATGTAATTATGTCGGAAATGTTGTTTTGATTCTTTTCCCCCAGCATCCATGTAGTGAAGTGGTGGGAATGCCTCAACACTCAAGAATAAAACACATAGGATTTGGTGATGGCCTTTATCCTTCTCCTAGATTATTGTCCCTTACGCTTCTTGGGAGCAGTGACCACTTGCCCCTTCTATCTACAGTCCCTCATTACAATGCTGCACTTGTCACATTGAAAGCATGTGTCTGCTTTCCATCGTGTTCCTAAACAATTTTTCTGCTCCCTTCCCTCTAAGGTTAACATTCATCTACTGTTTCAGTAATTTGGTTTTTGGTAGTTATAGTTGTCAGGCACTGGGAAAAAAGTAACTGATTTAACATAGCACTGTGTTCTGATCTTGGTAGGGGCATTGTCACATGACTTGGTCATTACCACACACGCGTGAAGGCCCTTCTTGTGAAACAGGAGTTGACACATACATCCAGGTTTATGGTGGCGAGTTATTCAGGATAGCAACATGTGAACAACAATTTTAGCAAAGAAATAGCATGTAGCTGCATAATAGTACCTTTCTTCAACTGCATACGATGCGTTTACTCAGATGCTGATATTATTATTAGAGCACCATTAGAGCTAGCTCACTTTATTCTCCTATGACAAAGACAGGTGATGGAAGGCCCAGTCTGTTGTGATGCTTTGTTTTTCAATATCCTTCTTTCTCGACCATAAGGCTTGTTTACTCTTGTGCTCTGTTTTGTTTATTAAGACTGAACTACTATTTAATTTGTTGCGATCAATGAATAATTAATTACAATTCAAGGTTAGCAAATTGAGGTCTTTCAAGTGGATTTATTAGAATGATAAAGTGATATATTGTGATGGATATTGTTCCCCAAGTGCCAGATTGCAGCTGGAAACTTTTCAAAGCAGTGCTCTTGCGCGCAACCAGGTAGCAGCGTACAACACTGCATTGACCCCAGAGGTGAAGAAGTAGAGCAGCATAAAAGTGGCACCCATGTCTGCTGATTTCAGTTCCTTGCCTTTGAATGCAGATTTGGAGCTCCGCTCCTCCTTTTGTCAGTATTTAATGATTTTGATTCAAAATCCAGTGTGCAACTGAATAATGATTTCCCAATCTAAAACTACATGGATAAAGCCTTGCAGTGACTGTAGGACACAGATGTCAGTATCAGACCTGCAAGAAGTGTACCTTTGGTGTTTGGACACAGGACACTACTCTAAGTCGTGCAATGAGCCTACCTGAAGGTGATCCGGGACAATGAAGCAAAGTTTTATGTTGCAGAACATGCTCAAGGTCTGTGACTTTCTTAGTCCCATTTGAGTCGAGCCCGTGGACCCACTCCCACTCACATGCCCGATCCCGCAACTGTTCTTCTGAATGGTCAAAGTCATCTGGTAAGTCAAAGTCCAAATCGTAGAGGAGACATAAGAAGTCAATGCAGGACTTGACCCATCTCGTCTCTCTAGCTAAAGAGAAGTCACCAGGGCGTCAATGTGGCTATTGATCTCACTCGATTCCGCAGTTGATCCCAATGCACTCAAGTTGCCTGACCCATTGCTGATGCTGTAGGAGGTCGAGGCATTTAAGAAGGCTATGCTACATATTGTTGGCACTTTGCATCTTGTGCGTCTTTGGTCTCCAAGGATCCGCATGGGCCTTTAGTCAAGTCACAACCAGCAGACCCATCATCTGCACAGTATGAGCCCGTAGAACCTGTCTCTGGTTCCACACTGACCCGGTGCTAACTTCCATTCTAGCGTCAAGACCTGCTCTGGTCCATCTTTCATTGATACTGGTTCCAATGTCATTAATACCAGAGAGGAATCCTGTGTAGACTCCGATATCTGATACAAAGCTAAATTTGTCTCGACCCCGATAGGTCATGTTCCAACTCCACTTCAGTGCAGCCGGTACCTGTTCAGCTTGATTCAGCCAATATACTTCCATTAACATGGAGCCATACTCAGAGGCTCCATCATCTTTTTGGTTCTGATACTAACCACAGTTTGCCTCCACTTGGAGTTGACAATGGTGATGATGGGGGTGATTTACTCCCACAGTATGATGACAGTTTATACTATGGGTTTACAGGATGCCAGTAGGCTTGATACCTTGCCTGATACAGGGGTTCATTTCCCCCCTTGGGCCACCAAAGGAAGAAAGTGCTTCCTATGCTGTGGTAATTTGATGTGCTGCTGAAGTTTTGAATTAAGAACTGACTTCCGTTGAAGTTCAGACAAATGTCCTTACAAAATTCCTGCAGCTTGGGTCTGCTTCTTTTGAGCCTTTGCTAACCACTATGAAGCCCTAACTAATACTCTGATGGGCACTTGGTCTGAGGCTTGTTCTTGCCCACCAGTGAACAGGCAGGTGGCCAGATGCTATAGACCGGCACCTGGCAGCCTTGATTTTCGTGCACAACATCCTACTTCTGAGGGTTTGCTACTCCAAGCTTCCACCAGAAGGTGAGCCCCAATTAAGTTCCTACAACAGCCCAGACAAGGAGTCAAAAATTATTGAGGCTTTCAGAAAACAGATGCTGTCTTCGGCCAGTCTAGCCTTGAGTTTGGTTAATGCAGCATGCCTCTTAGGGTAGTAAATGCATGCCCTCTGGGATAGTACCAGCAAGATCTTCCCCGGGGCCCAGGAGAACTTAGGCCCTCCTTATTTAAGGTGGTCAGAATGTACATCATTTGTGCTGGTCTGGATACTACAGAATGCTTGGACTAATCTGTCAGCACTAGTGTGTTTTTTAGCTATGTGTAGATGCTATCCACATCCTTTTCATATGTGCAGGCAATCCTTATGGATATGCCTGTCGATTAATCCCGCCAATTTGCAAATAATTGCTGACTCTGCTACAGAACGCTTAAAGGAATGTTGGGGCAAAGGTTGTTCTTTGAGCATTTCGACCCCTGCCAGACTGTTACCCCATCAGTTCCTGCCTTTTCAAGCTACTCCAAAGTTTTGGTGTACACCAGGGCCACCTGTTCCCACTGCAGTCATTTCAATCTTTCTGTGGTCAGGGACAGGGATCTGGAAGGCAACATTAAGATCACCAAAGGCAACATTCTTGCAAGTACCCCTCCCCTGCAGCATCAGCATCCAAGCCACTTTAGTTTGCCCTTGGTGGTGTATAACTGCCAATCACTTTCACTGAGTGAGGCAAACCATCACATCTGACAGATGGCTCCTCCAGATCATTCAGCAGGCTATGCCCTTCCATTCATATCTGAACAGTTACAGCTTCCTCCCACACCAGAGTGGATTTCAGAGGCGCTCCTTTCCTTGTTACTGCAAGAGGTGTAAGGTCTACTGTCCAAAGGAGACATCAACAGGGTTGTAGACTCGGATATAGGGACAGGATGTTACACCCGCTTTTTCCATTTGCCAAATAAGCATGGAGGTCTTCATCCTAGTTTAGATCTTCGCTCTCTAAATGTCTACCTATGGAAGTACAAATTCATAATGCTCACAATGGCCCAGTTTCTGTCTGCCCTGGATCCAGGCGTCTGGATGGTAACCTTAGACCTGTTGGACGCATACTTTTATGTACCTATCCAGCAGCTGCAGTTCAAGGTTGGCCTTTTCAGTTGCCAATTTCAGTTTGTTGTGCTTCCTTTTGGCCTTACCATTGCATTGCCCCTTTGGAGGGTAAAGATTCCAGTTTTCCCCTACCTGTTCAACTCGGTGTTGAAGGACGGCCTTGCCAAAGTCAGTCTTAGACCACCTGCAGACGATTATGAACATCCCATTCAGACATCGTTGGGTTCCTTAATCCATGAGCCAAAGTACCACCTGACTTCGTCATAGAGTTTATACGAGCTGTTTTGAACAGTGTACAATTTATGTTCTTTCCTCCATCACATTGAGTCAAGGACATTCAAGCTATGAGTCTGATAATTCAGCCTTGGATCTCAGTGACAGCAGCTCAAAGATGTCTTTGCCTCATACATCCTGTTTATCCACTGCGCTAGGTGGTATATCCAGACTCTACAATGGGATCTGAAGTCTCAGTGGGCCCAGCACCAAGGAAACATGGCAGATGCCATTCCACTTTTGGAGGAGACTGCACAAGAGATCTACAGTATTGGCTGCTCGATCACAACCTGACCAGCGGAAGACCACATATTCATTCGTCCATCCCTCCCTCTACAGATGACAGTAATGATGGATGTGTCACTGCTAAGCTGGAAAGATCAACTGGTAGATGTGGAGATTAGAGCACTTTGGTCTGCTGTAGAATCACAGACATCAATCTTTTGGAGTTACTGTTACTGGCCATTCGTCTGGCTTTGAAGGCCTTCCTAAAGTCCACTAAAGGGAGACTAGTACCAGTCATAGCACAGCACAACCACCATGTGAGCCACCTGCCATGAACCTTGAATGGCATGGCAGACAAGCTCAGCTGGTGATACCTGGTGTATCACAAATGGCAGCTGCACACCAAAGGGACACAGGGCATCTTCTCACAGTGGGGGGAATCCTGGCTAGATCTCATTTGCACCGTCAAGAACTCAGTGTCCATACTTTTGCACATTAGAGTTCCCACAAAGGCTCAGCTCTGGAGATGCATTTCGACTAAAGTGGACTACTGGACTGTATGCCTCCTGCCTCTAAGTCTGCTCTCCAAAGTTCTGAAGGAAATTAGGAATGACTGGACCCAATTCACTCTAGTGGCTGGTCACTTGGCCAGGAGAGTGTGGTACCTCAACCACCTGTGCTTGTATGTCTGACCCCCAAAAAGACCACCCCTTTAGGAAGATCTTATGTTGCAGCAGCAGATCAGGGTTCTCCACTCGAGCCTGTAGATTCTACATCTCCATCAGTGGTGTTTGAGCAAAGCAATTGACTGAATTTTATTTGTAAACTGAAATTGTGGCTGTCATCCTTGCTGCCAGACATCCTTCTATGAAGACTATTTACGTCAGGTGCTGGGACATATTTCTGGCATGGTGTGCAGTTGGCAGGACAAATCCTTTACATGCCAAACTGTTGAATATTTTGTTATTCATTTTGTCTTTGGCCCACCAAGGCCTTTCAGTGGGCACTATTAAAGGTTATTTATTGGCTCTTTCTACATTTCCCGGACCAAATGCCCTTCAAGTCAACTGTTGTGACATGATTCTTTTTTAAGCCTTGCCATCCAAGTTTACTCTCAGACCAGTTGTGATACCACGGTGGGACCTTAATTTGGTTCTGAAATTTAGCATGTCTACTCCTTTCAAGTTGACCCGCAGCTGCTCATTGTTTCTTCTGACCCTCAAGACTTTATTCCTCGTTGCGCTCACTTTAGCTCATCGCGTAAGTGAGCTTCAGGCTCTCTTTGTACAACTGTTCTGCACCACCTGTCCCTGGACTAACTGGCACTGTGGGCCAGGGCGACATTCTTGCCAAAATACATAACTTTTTTTCATGTAGGTAATGTATTATCCTCCCAGTGCTCTTTGCCGCACCTGATCCCTTGAAAGAGGAGAGACTCCATCGGCTAGACCCCAAAAGGGCTTTAAGCTCATGCATCAATTGCTTTAAAGATCAGGGTCAAAGAAAGGAAATGCGATGCAGAAAAGGAATCTATCAAAGTGAGACTAGTCCCTTGCATTAAGATCTGCTACACATTGGCCAGAAAATGGCCACTGGAAGGCCTGAGGGCCCAATCCACTAGAACCAAGGCCGCCACCACTGCTGTGGCCATCAGAGTGCCTGTCTGTGACATTTGCAAGACTGTGACATGGGTATCAGTGAGCACATTCATGTCGCACTACCATCTTGACAGCCAGTTAAGAAAGGAAGGGTGTTTCACCTGTTAAGTCCTGCATGACTTCTTGGTCTCAGTCCACTTCACAGACCCTGCATCTTTGAGAGGTACTGCTTTGGTATCTAATCCAAAGGCATCTGCATTTAGAAGTATCCTTCAGAAAAACTGATTACTTACTTTCAGTAACGTGCTTTCTGATGCATACTCTTTCTAACTGCAGGTTCCACACTGACCTCTCACCTCCCTGTTCTGTGGAGTGGACTCTTCTTACCATCTAAAATGGTTGCAATATAGTGGCCCGTACATTGGTACCGCCAATTGTTTTGAGATCCACATCCAAAGGTGTGGAAAGAGTGAAGCCAGAATCTGACATTGCTGCATCAGTGATGATTATATGTGGCCCTATGTATTCTGGGGCAGTACGAGGACAACACAGAACTGCTCAGCATGTGAGAGCACTGTACTGAAAAGGTTCCAGGTCCAGTTTGACACCTGTGGAAGAATCTACCGGTAAGGAATCTTTGGTTAGAGCATCCACAAAAAGGAACGTTACCGAAGGCAAGTACCTTGTTCTCTTTCTAATTATTCCTAGTGTTCTTTTGTTTGTGCTTTGAGAAGTGGGGTTCAGAACTAATTTTTACTTTCAAGATGCACACAGTTTGCTTTTCATGTGAATATACTTAAACTTTGAAGATAATTATTTGAATGATAGAATAGATGTAGAAGCTAACCAAATGGAATTCACAATGATTCAAACCTCACTGAGTAAATCCTGTTGAATTTCATAAACCAGATTCTCCGGTGAGCTCTTATACATCGTACTTGGACTTTACAAGCTAAAGAAATGTCTACCATTTTAAATGTTTATTTGTTGTTTTGTCCGCCATCGAGGTGAAAGACTGGCTATGAAAAATATAGAAGCATGTAGCACACATTAGGTGCTTCTTTGGTTGGAAGGTTATCTCTGTCAGTACAAATTTCTACTTTCACTTGAATGGTCACACACAAAGTGTATTGGGCCATCCTGTTCATGGGATAAGTCTATCTGTATTTTATACCGGTTTTTTTTATATCTGGCTAATTTGGACCTCTGTGGCAGCTCTGTTATTGCAAAAGCTCTCTCTTGTTTCTTAGCATCTCACTTTTGTTGATGCCTTTTCAAATTAATGGCAAGCTATGCATTACATTGAGAAAGAACTTCCACTTTATGTGAGCCATAGTGGCATTGAATAGGACAATGATGTTTACCTCCACCAAGAGAACCTTAATGCTCAGATTGATAGAGCTTCAACCCTAATGGCTTTGTTTATACCAGTTGTCTCACTGGAAGGCTCAATATGACTGACTTGCAGATTCCTTGGCCCTAGCATCGGGATTGGGAAACAGAGCAACGATCAAAGGTGGTTGATCATTGTGTTAATAATCCACACAGTAGTTGTCCAGTGGGCGTTGAAAAATTACCTTTTTAAAGTGGACTTCAGACGAACAGGCCTTGGGGATTCACTTCCATCACATCGGCAACCTTAAGAGGGATAAACCTTGTCAACAACTTAATTTCTGCATAGACATGGCTTTTATAAAGCATCACCAAAAAATAATAATATGGAATGCACCCTAACTGGCACAGATTAATTTAAGCATTTCCAATCAGCACATGTTTGCTGTCTAAGTGAGTCACCTTAAGTGTTGTGGCTATGGCCAGACAGGGCTCCTTTGTCCACAAAGGCTGTTTGTGGCCTCATTAAGAGGCATTCATTCTCTCCATCACTTTTTTGCTGTCTATTACATCAACCTGTTTTAACTATGACTTTGTCAATTTGCTGGTCTAACTCCATTTGTAGGAATTTGGGCGGTAGATCCAGGTCAATGTCATGATCATTTTGAAAACAGTGCTTTTGGTGCAAAGGTTTTGTAGATAGCAATGTATGTTTCTGGAAAGGTCATTATATAATGAGAGTGATTTTTATCAGAGATGTTGGAGGTGCCTTATGCTCCATAAATTCCTAGAGACCATGATAAAAGGATGATGGTGGGCACCACTTGAACACAAAATGCTTGTGAAATGGTCTGGGGCCATATTACAGAAAGTTCCCATGTGCACCCTGGGCACTTTGGTATTACAGAAGGGGTTGCAAACCACTTCTGCAGCCCCTTCTGTAATACCGATAGTGCTGGCGTACATAAAGCGCCAGTGCTAGCTTCAGGGGGTATTCCCTCATTTGCAAGGGGGAGTGCCCCATGCAAATGAGGGAATCCCTTTGCCTCTGTGCCCCCAACGTATTACAGGCACGGGTGCAGGTGCAAAGAAACTGTCAGAGGACACACTCGCAGTGCGCCACCAGAGAGCAGCCCTCTAGAAGGGGAAAAGGGGGTCCTACGGATCCCCCTAGACATTCCCTTGCAGGCGGGTGCAGTCACTGACTGCACCCGCCTGCAAGGGGGTCTCTAATGCCCTTTAAAGTGCACAGTGAAAACACATAGTTGCTTGAAAGCAGCCACTCCGTTTTTCACTGGAAGTCGCTGCCCCAAAGGCAGCACAAGCTTGCGTCTGCCCTGGGGGGAGCGCATTCCCAATAATAGGGAGCATAATCATTTTTTTCGTTTGGCGCACCCTTTAAAAGGTGTGGTCGACACAAAGAATGAAAATACACAATGTACATAATATGGGCCCTGATGTTCACAGAAATTTTTTTTGCGCTACACTAGATGGCCATGTGCATCCAACCTAGCTGATTATTATGCCTATTGTCCCAACATCGCCGGATCTTGGTTCTAGGCAAACAGATCATCTCGTGACTGTCTGAGTAATGAGTAAAGAATGTGGTGTTGGAAAGACGGGATTGAGGTGAACATAAAAAAAACTGTCACAAATTCCCACTTTTCTAGGGTTGAGATGGTTGGTGTGACCCTTCCTCTCATCTCACCTGACATACCTTTGTAGATCTCACCTGGTCAATCCTCCTCTGTCTCCACATTCTTTTTTGTGGTTTTCTTAGTCATTTCGTCCGGGATTATGGGTTTCCTGGTAATGGGGGTAGTGTTTTTAACATAATGCTTGACAGACTGTGCCAATGGACTCTGTCAATCAGAACAACTCTAAGTGACAGGCCTAACATGAGTAAGGACTCAAGGGCTTAAGTGGTTAAGTAGCTGACTTTGTATTGTTTAGACTTAGACTCTAATTTCTTCATCTTCAGGGTTTTAATCCTTCTGGCACAAGAGGCACCATGAGTATTATTTCTCCAGTGGAACCAACACTCCTTTGTTGTGAATCTATTATTTATACTAGAAGCCGACTAGAGACAGCACTACTGCCTCAGAACAATACTGCGTTCATGTACGAACTTTGGCATTTTAGCTAATCTTTAGGACTTTAAAAACAAATGTCAGCTGAGCCTCTACACTGAGGTACCACATTTTAAGAATACACAAGTGCCACATTTTCAAAAACATACAAGAGGCGGGTAAGCCCTTAAATGCTAGCTTTCCTAGACCCCACTTGCATGCTACATGACAAAGCAGCCGATTCACAAAGACAAAGTGCTCGATTCACAAAGACAAAGGGCCTCTGCACTCGTGGCGGAGGCCCCGCAGTCTTATTCGGGGACCTGCACTTGTTGCAGGGACCCCACACTTGTGACGTGACCTCTGCAATGGCTAATGGCAGTATTGAGGTCCCGCCACGAGTGCCGGACCCCCGCCACGACTGTGGGGCCTCTGCCACGAATGCTGAAGCCCTTTGTGAATCAGACCCAGCGTTTCTTTTGTCATTTTGTTCGGGATTATGGGTTTCCTGGTAATGGGGGTAGTGTTTTTAACATAATGCTTGACAGACTGTGCCAATGGACTCTGTCAATCAGAACAACTCTAAGTGACGGCCTATCATGTGTAAGGACTCAAGGGCTTAAGTGGTTAAGTAGCTGACTTTGTATTTTTTAGATTTAGACTCTAATTTCTTCATCTTCAGGGTTTTAATCCTTCTGGCGCAAGAGGCACCATCAGTATTTTTTCTCCAGTGGAGCCAACACTCCTTTGTTGTGAATCTATTATTTATACTAGAAGCCGACTAGAGTCAGCACTACTGCCTCAGAACAATACTGCGTTCATGTACGAACTTTGGCATATTAGCTAATCTTTAGGACTTTAAAAACAAATGTCAGCTGAGCCTCCACACTGAGGTACCACATTTTAAGAATACACAAGTGCCACATTTTCAAAAACATACAAGAGGCGGCTAAGCCCTTAAATGCTAGCTTTCCTAGACCCCACTTGCATGCTACATGACAAAGGAGCCGATTCACAAAGACAAAGCGCTCGATTCACAAAGTCAAAGGGTCACTGCACTCGTGGCGGAGGCCCCGCAGTCTTATTCGGGGACCTGCACTTGTTGCGTGACCTCTGCAATGACTAATGGCAGTATTGAGGTCCTGCCACGAGTGCCGGACCCCCGCCACAACTGTGGGGCCTCCGCCACGAATGCTGAAGCCCTTTGTGAATCAGACCCAGCGTTTCTTTTGTGACTGAATTGTTTATGACTGAGGAAGGCCTATAAATAGCTGCCACGTCATGAACCGTTTCTCCTTGTTTGACGCTTTTTAAGTAGTGGCCAGAGGTAATCCTCCGATTAAAAATCGAAATAATAAACAACTAGTTTCTGGTTGTATTTTTTAGGAAAATCCAAGAACATGTTGGTGTCTATAACACGAGTTGTGGGTGAAGGAGTGCCTTAATTTGTGAATTTCTCTATCCTAAACACATTTTTTAAAGTATTTTTATAAAAATCAACCTGGAAACACAAAAGCTATTTCTATTAGAATATTTTATTTTTTCTTTAATGAAATTTCATTTTCTGCAACTTCTGAATTATTGTAAGGTATGATGTCTTCTGTTGGTGCATCGTCCTGGGGATATACCACATAGCAAATCTTCTGGCCACAGTATGTCATGGACTCTGCAGAAGGAAAAAACAAACAAAGACGGCTCTGTAATTCATCTTATTAAAACAATATATACATTTGGACTACGCAAAGACATCATTGGGCTGCAATTAACGAACTGCAAATGCTGTGCCACGTGATATTCAACTCACAAACTACAAATCGAATAAAAATGTTAACTTTTAGATGTTGGTTTAGAGATGCGATACAATGTATTCAGACAGATGGCACGTTTGAAAGATTTGTTTAGATAAGCAAATAAACTATTCTGTATGACACATAGATTTTGGTCTTGATTAAATGTTTTAGATTGTTTTGCAATCCTTGAAGAAATTGCATCACACTCTATTGTTGTTAAGTAATAAATAAAAATACGTGTTACAAAAAATGGACATTGCTTTGCCAGGCTTCAAACAGTAATATTAACACAGTAGCAATAACTGACACAAAGTGGACACAGACAGTAGTGCAGTGGGTTAAATGTGTATACACCACGTAATTTATGTGATACATGTGTAGCCTCCAAATTGGTGTCAGAGGAGATTAACAAATACCAAAAGTTCTTTATACATTCTGTTTATAGGTTGTGCAGGATTGTCCATTAGTTCAAATAAGCTTTATTCGGCGTTTGGCCATAAAAGCAACACAATAAAATACATACAAGTAAAAAATAACTCAACATAACATTGCCTGGTTAAAAGAAAAATGAGATAAGACCCAACTAAAAACAGTTTAGCATGTAAGCAGTTATAAATAAAAAACCCAAATACACAGAATCCCCCTTTTTCACCCGCTGTTATTGTGATTCGGTGCTCGAGGACCAGGATAAAAGTCATGGAGGTCCCAAATACGAATGGAGCCATCACCAAGTTTTGGCTGGATAGATCGCAAGTAGGGGGCAGTGTTCCTGTCCTTAAACCTAACCAGAATTAAGTCCCCCGGAACATTTTTGGGCAGATGACCAAGCCACCCCACCCTTCTGACGCTCTGTATCCCACCGTCTAGCAGGGAAGGTAATGGTCTATTGTTTTGGAGCCAAAAAATGGCTTTGTTCAGAAGGTCCCGATGCAGTTCACGTATTCCTGGTCTGAGAGCAGGGACCCCAGAGAGAATGGTGACATATGGGGCTGCTACGGGGGGTAAATCGATGCAATGTCTTCTATCTAGTGCGATCACAGAAGCTCTTTGTGGGACATGCTCGTGAATACGGGTGATATTGTGATCACTTTGAGTCAGTGGTGTAACAGGGGAGTCACATGTTTGGAAAATCCTTGGAGCATTGTCCGTAGGCCTTTTGTGGGTATTAGTGGGGGAAGAGCGTATGGGAGTAACAGTGTTTCTAGTCGGTGGGTATGACTGTGATACCGTTTTTTCAATCCTGCACAGTCTATCTCCCAAATCATTTATTTTAGCAACCAGTGGAGAGAGAGCAGTATCAAGCAGTCGCTCGATTTGGGCCAGAAGAGACGATTGTAGGGGGGATCGAGACTCAGCCTTGTCCACAGGTGATGAGGCTGTACTGGGTCCGGGTACTGAGGGGCTGCAATTAATAGATGGAGGGAGAGTTGTAACGGGGGAAGCCTGGGGGGAGCAGGTAGTTTGAGCAGTGTCTCGAGACACTATGGGGGGGGATAGAGCATCCGGGATATAGTGTGTGCCACAGAGGGCATTCAGCTCTTCCCAGATGGACATTGAAGTTGAGTGACTGTATACAGTTATCCTGATGACAGCTATAAGCAGTTCAAGGCAATAGGGATGGATGAAAAGGGGCTTGACTGTACCTTGTCCAAAGCTGGAGCCAGGAGTGGTGGCCCGTCCCGTCCTCCTAGTGCCTCTGAGGGCCACAGAGGGCCCGCCCTTTGCCCGGGCTTAGCCCGGCACCCGCCCGCGCGCGTCCGCGACGCGGAGGGAGCTCACTCCGTTTAAGCGCCTCCGGGCGCGACTGACCAGGAAGTGGGCGGTGCTAAGAGCAGAGCTCGCTGGGAGATGTAGTTTCCCCCCACGGCGGCCGTGCTAGGTGGTGAGCAACGGCGGCGAGGGAAACATCCAGCGTCAGGAACCCAGCGGTGATCCCCGTGGCAGGAGCGTCCCTCCAGGTAAGTTGTCCACAATGTCCATTAAAATGTTATAAGTTTCTCAACATTTTCCAAGTTCTCTTAAAACACTTAATGCAGAGCCATTCTTGTTGCTTCTCTTTTTTCAATGTTATTCCGTCCTGTAAGGAAGTTATATTTTCATTGAGATATGCAGCTGACACCGCTTTAGTCCTGTATTGTTGGAAAACTAGCATTCTAATGGTTGATGAGATGCAACCTTTAATCTTAAACAAAGTACTAAGTGCCAGATTCATTGGAGAATGCATACATCTACACAGTGCATGTTTCTACCTATTGTTCATGTTAATTTCTGTTTTTTGTTTTTAGGATTTACACTCTGATTTGTTTAATATTTAATTGTTTATTTTTAGTTTCCTTATATGTATGTTGCCTCACACTGTAGGGATGTGGTACTTTCCACCTGCTACCTTTTCAATGAAACTAGGGGACGATGCAGCCAGCGTTTTATTTGACTGTAGCAATCTTCTGAATAGACATGGAACATGACAGGATCATTACACACAACATTTTACACACTTAAGTGACGTCGCACAAAGTTTAATTAGAATCCTCGAGTATTGATTCACAGAATGAGGAATGCCTGACTGCAGATTCCACTTCCAATGTGGGAATCAGGATTTTCAAACGAGAAATTATTTTTGCAACTGGGTAATATCGGGAAGAATTCCAGATTTTCTGCACTTGTTTGGGCACAGGTGTGTGGGTAGAATTAGGGACTTATGGGCAAGACTAAATCCGGAGGAAGATCCTTCTACCCCTCAGGAAAGACAAGGAACACCCTGCTCTCCACCTCAGGCAATCATCATTACTGCCTCATTTCAGGAAGGACCTCACGACTTTGCTGTTTGACTGAACCACAGTGCCTTCGATGGATCAGCACCGCCACCAACCCCCCCATCCCCCAGTGCCTTGAGACACTTATAGGTGAGTAGTCACGCTTTACAAGTCACTTGATTGATTGATTGATTGATGACAGTGTTGGCAGGTGTGACGGACTCTGCAAAATGTTTGGAATAGTTACAAAGTGGGACACCTGTGAGTGTTCCCAAACATTATACATAGCCATTCCCACTTTGAAAATGCATGTGAAGTTACTCGTATTGAAGTTAAGAACCAGTGTTTCAAGAATGTCAAAGTGTTTTTGCCATCCCCTTATTTTCTGTGCGCATGAGGCAATGGAGGTTTCCTTCCCCTAAAAAAATATATTCTTGGTGGAGAAAAAAAATGTTTGCTCATACTGATGTGCATAACTGCTATATGTACACCTTCATGTAGCAGGTTCTGTGGAATATGGATGGGCCAGTAAAAATTTGCATGGAATCCCACAATTTGTAAAGAAAAGAAGAACATCCTTATTTACTTCTGGGGATTTTCATAATTCCAAAAGTCGTCAATTTTCCCAACTCCTAAAAAGAAATCTATTGATTTAATTTGTGACCTAATGAAGACTAAAACTTACTATGGTAAATGACAGAGCACGAGGCAAGAGGTGATGGTCATAATTGGTATGCAACACATTTGGTTGCTCTGATATACTTTAATTTGGGCTTTGTTGACAATTGATCCTAAATGCCCTTTTAAACTGTCTGGTTTGATTTCCCAGTGCAGCAAAGCAAACTCTGTCTGGCTTCTTCATTGTTAAAACTAAAGAGAATATATTGAAGGACTCTAGTAGTGCCACTTAATTCCCAGTGGAAAACAAGCTTGGGATCTGATTAGCAAACATGCGTGCCACAACATTAATTAAAATAGTTAAGAAAGAATCACTGTGGTGGCGTTAGAATAGCCGCTGCATGAGGACAATGTATACGTTGAGTAGTTGCCTGCGTGGTTGATCCTGATCTCACAATTGATCACTCCCCTGGTCCTACAGTTACTGGTCAGGAGATGTCCTATGGGAAATTGTAAGGTTATGTGATAGTTGTAGTTTTATTTCATGCCTTATTGAAGTTCTGTAGACAACTTTGCACGGCATTTTGCAACACTACACCCCACGCATATGAATTTGGAAGGATAAATTCTACTTCCTTTTGCAACTGTACATAGAAAACACTGATAAACTTGAATTTAAAACAATCTATATACATCTTTGCTGGATTTAACTAGAGTGAAAATTTTCTCGCCGTGAGGTGAAAATTACTTTGCAATACACATAAACTATGAAGGGGTGATGGCGGCCCTTTATCAAAACATTGTGCAAACTTCAGAAATTAAGGAAAATTGTGAACTTTGCTGGCATAAAATACTAAGAAAACCCTTACATTATACTACAGATGTTTTCTGGTGTTAAAACAATATATTACCCTTGACATTCCGAATAAAGGAGACCATATGATGTTTTGTACAGTAAAGTAAAATTAGTCCTCACCAATAAAACTATTTATGCATTTTGGTTTGTTTCTCCAATATACGCCCAGAAAAAAGACAGGTACTCCTGTCAATATGATTATGAGACCAACTCCGCAGACGACTGGTTCCGAGTAAAAACTGAAGATGAGTAGGAATGCCCAAAATAGCAGGTACGTAATTGGAATAATCAGGCTAATCTAGAGAAAGAATAGACATGTTAGCACATTATATATATAAACTGCGCATTTTTTAAAATAAAATTATGCAATTAAATGTAATCTAAGATATGCATTTCTATACACATTATTGGCTTTTTTGTATAACACTCAATTTGACTTTTTCTGATTTGACAAAAACCTACCCGCATTATGTTTTTTTTTCCAGCCCATACTGGTAAAGACAAAGTATGAATTGTGCTATCTATACTAATATACCTCCTCCTAATGTTATGTGTTTAACCCTTATGTTTATTTCTCACACAAATTTGCATTTTACACAGCGCTCTGTCACTTCCTTAAGTCTGATTTCCACTACAAGGAAAGGGCACTAATTTGGCCATAACCGTTGGTTCTTACCAGGAGAAATAATTTTCCTGTGCAAAAGTAAAATGTTGTGGCGTACATGCCAGATGTAGTTTTATTTTCATCTGGTAGGCAATAAAGGTTTATTTCAAGTTGGATAATTGGGAAGGGGACATTCACCAAGCATAGTACATTGCTGGCCTTTAGCATTTGAACAGCAGACTCAGCTTCTACACTCCCACCCGCCAGCTTTGCTCTGCCAACCTTACACTCGCCGCTGTCCCCCGCATCCAACGAATGACCTCCGGCAGCAGATCCTTCTCCTACCTCGCCGCCAGGACCTGGAACACCCTCTCTACCCACATATGACAGACCCAAGACTTACTCGCCTTCAGAAGAATCCTCAAGACCTAGCTCTTCGAGCAGTAGCAGCACCCCCTCTCCCATCAGCGCCTTGAGACCCTCACGGGTAAGTAACGCGTTCTACAAGTACTCTGATTGATTGATTGATTGATTGATTGATTGGAGAACTCCTATCCCCCTTCTTTGGAGACCAAACTATATCAATTAAACTGCGTATTGTTTAGTAAGTCTTAAACCAGCTTAAACCCTTTACTGCTCACTTTGCTGCTACATGCTCATTTTATACTATTAGGTATTTTAGATTCTTAGTCAACAAGTCCCTTAACATCTCCCTCATTGAATCCTTAGATGGCTTCTTGGCATCCTCCATGTACCACTATTGCTGTGCTTGAGACAATTCTTCAATCGTCTTCACAGATTATCTGTAGCACTAAATAGTAGGTCAACACATAGCATGTTTACTTCATGCCAACAACCTTGTAATTATAGATAGGACTCAGATAAGCCTTCAGATGAAATTGCATGCATTTGCTTGCTACTGTAGAAAAAAGTGGTTAGTGGTAAAAATGGATAAAACTAAAATACTGGTGTGTGGTAAAAATGGATTTAAGTGGGATCTAGGTACAGCAAAGATCGATAAGGTAGATGCATATACACGGATGTATGACGTTACAGCGCATGCTTTTGCAACGCATGCCTTTACAACACGGTTTTTACAACGCATGTCTTTACAACGCATAGTGCTTTGGGGCGCTGGATAGTGAGTAGTTTAATTTACTATTCCAAATCCAGTCCCAGTGGATAGTAGGGAAGGTGTTGGATAGTACATTAAACCTATTCCCTATCCTAGAGCGCCCCCCCAGCGCAATGCGTTGTAATGGTTTGCATTGTAAAAGTTGCGTTGTAATGGTAGTGCGTTGTAAAAGTTTCGTTGTAAAGGTTGTTTACCCATATACACATTTGGCATGCACTTCTTCTATGCAGATTTAGGAGACACTATGAGGGGGTTTGATATTAGTTGGAGTCCTTACTACTTTTAAGGTATTGATTCAGACTAAGCTTTTTATAGGGATCAGCAATTTTATTTTTGAATCTCATGCAGGATTGGGAAAACATTGAAGTGCAGTGTCTAAGACTTGTATTGAATCTACCCAAATCAGCTATGGTCCAAGCAATAAGGCTGGAAACTCGGCTGATGTCATGGTTTATCATCTCGAAGAGAGCCCCTTTGAAATTTTGGAGCAAACTATCAGTTTCAGGTGAGGATAAGGTGGTTTCTTATTGTAGAGATGAGATTCTGAAAAGTAAATTAAGATAGGCTGCAAGTCTAAGAAGGGATTTCCTAAATGCTGAAGAATACTACCATTGTCTCCATACCTGTAATCCACTCAAAAGAAAGTGCATCTAACAATGGACAAAATCTCAAGTTAAGGATCATAGGCACACGTTGTTAACTAGAAAGTCCACAGACCACTTGTGAGACACTTGGTTTAAACACCCTCCATTTACGTGTCTATGCTCTTTGGTTAATTATGAAATGAGATAGAAATGTTTAGATTTAGGATTGGTCTTAGCTCCATTTATTCTTGTACAGTGATGGCTAAACTTTTAAACAAAAGTGCTGGGGTTTGTAATTGCGGGTTGCAAATGAAATGTACAAAGGATCATATTTTATGTGACTGTTTTTATTTTTTGAACGGACGGATAGACAATTTTAAAGCCTAGTTTAATGCTCTATGGGATGTTATTTTTATTTATTTATTTAAAAGGTTTTATATAGTGCTGCTGGACCCTAGAGTATCGATTGGCTTTGAAACTCTTATTTAACATACTGTTCCTCAATACTGTGTGCATAATTGGAGGGTTTTTATTGTTAATCAAGCATAAGATTGCTGAACATTTTATTGAGGGCAATGCCATGATGGAATTGTTAGGGTTTTTGTTTGGCAAAGAAGAGCAATGTTAGCTAGGAGATTTTATGATTCTTGTGTTTTTTTTTGTTTTTTTGTAAATATTTTAGTGTATTTCTTGGATGAAGGTCTAAATAAACTTATCTTTGTAAAAGATAAGATAATGTTTCACTCTACTGGCTCCCCCTAATTTTCTGCATTTCTGTCAAGATAGAATACATGTCTTGTAAATATGTCCGAATCTCCCAGCTCTGAAAACTAAGGTATAAACTGCTGACCGGGGGAAGATTCTGCAGCACTGGAAACATTTAAATATGCTCAACCACACATCTTATACCTCAGTCACTTGCTGTTGCATTCTATCCCCCATGGCATTAGATTGCTGCCAAACTGTTGTTCTTCCAATGCCAAGTAAAGCCATTGCATTTTAGTGCCAATCCAGAATTCTTCCCTTAACTCTGACCAAGTCTTGCAAGCATTTAGACCTCTATCTACAAAAACTCAAGATACATAATAATGAATGATACGTCTGAAATTCCACATAGTCAAAACAAGTGACTGTTTCCTCCAGTTATTCAAGAAAAAACATATTTTCATTAATACTTTAAAGAAAGGGGCAGGATGAGATACATTACCAAATGCTCTGCAAACATCCTACAGTGTCATTCTAGTAGTGGCAGTATGGCTAAACTAAGGAAGAATGCTGCTGGATAGCAAACACAAAGAGGCTGCATATTGAACAAATAACATTGACAAATACCATTTCTCTTCAGATTCTGGACCTACGCATAGATGATCCCTAGTAGGGAAAGCTCAAGGTAAGGGTACTTCAGAAAAGTACCTCATATAGTTTAAAGAGTTAGATTTTAACTTATGGCTGGAAAGGTGACCCTTCTGCAAACACTTGAGGATCCATCATTAATGAAGAAAGGCTTTATTTCAAAAGACTTCAAGAGGACTAGACCAGCACATCGACAACCAGTAAATAAAGACACTTGCAATAGGGTATCTTTATCAGACATTGATGTAAAAGGGGCTAAAGCAGGATTTCCTGTCTTCCGTTTGGAGGTGCTCGAACCAAGACTCTTTACTTCAGGGCCTTCACATCTGCAGGTCACAGCAATTGCTTTTTAAATGTGCAAGAGCAAGGCTAAATCCATTTGCCTGCTCTGCACCAAGGTTTCCCTGATCCTAGACATGTTCTTGATGAATTGAATGAATGTACACTTTTCCTTGTACATCAGTAGTGCCACTGCATATCTGGCACAAATCGCTTCAGAATTAGGGCTTCATTTAACCCTGAAAAGTCCTCTCCCGATGCAGCCATGCATGAGGACATGATGAAAGGTTTTGTGACTCTTTAAAATGGACTACCTTATCTTCCTCGAAGTGACCAAAGACCTAAATATAACACATCTGTGTTCAGCTGAACCCAAACTAAAAACTCTCCCTGACAAACTCCTAGTTTTTTTTACAACCCTCTAAAATGTGTCTTCTTTTTATTGATCACAGTTTTATGTAAGGCACAATAGACTTGAAAGTCATTGCATGCTCATCTGACTCCAAACCCTTGACTCACCTACCTGCTAATTCTAAGAACATAATTTGTAGCTTGTATGTGGGATGCTCAAATCATTAACATGAGATGGTTTAGAGGAGAGAGCCTAGGAGGAACCCTTGATAGACCTCCCTTCCCTCTAAAATTGATGCTGCCTTCTCTTCATGTTGTCCTCATCTGACCCTCAATGTAGTCTTCACCTTTTAGCAATTATACTGTTTAGCAATGTCGATTGCATTTGAGAGATTGTACTTTGTATTAACATTAACATGCCTAATTTAGGTTTGCTTTAGTTAGCATAACTAGGCTGCATTACAATAGGGGGCATGTTTATTTAGCTGTGAACGGGCTGTGCACATTCATGTTTTATTTTGCTTTCAGGTATCATTCAAATTCTGCTGCAAACAGTGGTCTCCAAATGCATGTAACAAAACAATGTTTCTCTAGCTTCTCTAGTAAAGGATGTTCTGATATCGCAACACTGCAAGGCCACTCAGCTGAGCCTCTATTAACACATCAATGTTTTGTTATGTGCAAATACAGTTTACTGTTCTCATGTTTTGCATTAATAAAATAAACCATATTTTCTGTGCAATAAATTATGTGCACTGTTAACCAGTGCAAGTAATGCACAAGTAGAAGTTATTTTAAATTGATAGCTGACTGGCTCACTGTAATTTTTCAGTGCTGCTTTTTCCAAATTTTGTGCTATGAAAATTGTGTGTGTGTTTTCATTCTTCTGAGCAATAAAAAATAAAAGAGTATTTTGGGGAAGAACCAGCTATCTTTTTCTTTTCTCCTTGATCCTCAGAGAGGGCTAGATGGTAGTGGCCCATTCTGTATTGAGTACCTATTTACTATTATTTGATTGACTTCCAGATGTGCAGTGGCTTGCCTATTTTGTTAAAGGCACATTTATCCTGGTTTGGGTTTATGCTAATTCACATTATGAACAAATGTGTTTCCCTTTCTGTAATGATACTTATATTTGACTAAATGTGCAAATATTGAGAACTTACATATTCTTGTAGTGCAGCCTTTCGTAATGATCTCAATTGAGTGGTAATGTCCAGGATTCTCTCTTTCCTGCTTATTGACCCACCTCAATTAATTATAGGTGGGCGGTTGACACATTATTTTAAAGCATTACCTTCCTGTAGAAATTATTACTCTAATAGACTGAAGGCTGAAGTTTGAAAAAGCAGTGTTCACTTCGATGCGAGGAACTCATGGACTTGCATCCCTTTCTAGTTAATTGTACTTTTATATTGCAGTTCATAGGTGACACTTGTGCACCCACTTATGCTAATCAGGATAAATTACACCGCCATGAAGGTATTTCCATGGGTCCATACAAGTTAAAAATCTATTTGACATGGTTTCTCACAGTGCTTTGATTCAGTCACTTTTATATTTGACTCCTGTAGACTATAATCAATTGCAAACATAACTTCTTGTTTTATACCATCACAGGTATGAGCATTTATTTCCAGAGTAATCCCTTCATATAATGTTCCCAGATGGGGACTTTTACAAATATTACTAAGTGCCTTTCATTTTGTTATCAGACCAAGAACAAGAACTTCTGACGGTTGGAAAATTCAAACACCTATGGCACAATTATTGTGAAACCAAGTCATTTAGTAATGCCTCAACAATTATGCCTAACATTATTCATGCAACTTTAAGGATTAACATCCACTTACTTTTGAACTAAAGTAGCTCTTCCTACATCATTTACTCTGTTTTCTGCACCAAACCCATTCAATAGCATTAGTCTTCAGAAGGTCAAGTTCATTTGATAGTATAATGTATATTGTTTAAAGTAAATGGATCCCTGAACATTGGAAATTAATGTTGAAAGGAGTGGCTGGCCATGGGTCAAGTTTCAATAGTAATCAGTGAATGCAGAATTATCAGTTGAAATTTATTGCATGCAAAGTTTTGTCATGTGGCTATCATGAACATCTGGAACAGCTCCAGCCCTTTTGGAGAGCAATTCTATGAATGCAGAACTGATAGAATAACCAAATCTGATTGCTGTTCCACAAGGAAGCGATTATCTGGAGATAAAAAACTGTTAAACACTTGCATGAACTGCTGAGCAATCCATCTCACTAGAGTTATATTTTAATGTATAACAGTGCCTCAAGCAGGAAGGAATTTTACTTTCAATACCTTTTGCGTTTTCTGTTTTCCAGGCACCTCCGATTCCACACCCACCAAAGTACTCTGAAATTGCCTTACTTAACACTTGTACCAGTAAGGAAAGCAAAAAATCACATTCCCCAAAACATTGTATCTTTAAGGGGGATTAATTATTGACTGGGCCATAAGAAAGATAATTTTTCACTTAGCACGGTTATTATCCTTTGCATTTGCACTCCACAGCGTTGCTTACTGTAGTAATGTATAAAGTATGTAGCAGTGTATAAATGCACTTTAGCAATTTACTTTAGAAGCAATAGCCTTGCATCTCTATGCCTGTGTTCATTTGTATATATTTGAGTAGCACCATGGTAATAGAACCTGGGGCTAGAGAACCGGTTGTTTAGCTGGTCAGTTGCACCTGACTCAACCCACTGGATGGATGGGACCAGTTTCCTTCTTGGATTAAATTTACCTCTTCATCTACAAAATTGAATCTTCTTTTATTTGATTAGCAACCCCTTTCTCGAGTTTCAAGAAGCGCTCTGTTTTATATCTACAAGAAGTATTTGGTCCCAACAACCTGAAGTCTCTTATGGAATCCTATGCAACCTGTAAGTTTATTTTCTCATATTATCTCATCACCTTGAACTTTTAACTTTCCTCACACACCTCACCCTTTGACTTTGGGTTGGTGTGACTGCCCTTGGTGCAGGCTTTAGTTACATGGGACAGTTTATCACAATACGCTTATTGGTGCATATCTCGCCTTGTTGAGTGGCCTGGGAGGTCACTGCACGTTTGCTCTTGAATGGTTGAAGTCTGCGTGTTACTCACCAGTTGAAAGTGAGTTTTGTGACACTGCGTCTTTCCCTCACAAAGTTTATAAAGTGACATTTATTTGCACACTCAATTAATTTTTTTAGAGGAATGCTTACAGGCTCTGCTCTTTATTATTCTTATTTTGGCATGTTCTGTTACAAGTTGATGAATGCACATGCACATCAACGTTGATAGACTTGTTTACACTTGAATCTAATTCAAATTCTTACTTTGAAGTCGTGCTTCATGAAGATCTGGAGCAGCTGTATTGTTCAACTCATCATTGTGTAGTGACGACATGCCAAACGCTTCGCCTTTGTTACTGCTGTCACTGAAGAAGAAATCTAATCCTGCGTGTCTGCCTATCCTGCGTCATTATCCCACGTTACGCTTCCTTTACAGTACGTGCGTAACGTGGCGGCCATCTTGCTGCAGCTTTAACTTGTTTGTAATTTTTTTGTGTGTAAATTCCAGCAATATTTAACAGTGTAGCGCACCTGCCACAACAGTGATTGCAGCCGTTTATCAACCTTCATTTCAAGAACATGTAAGACTATTTTAAATTATTTAACTATCTTTGCAATTATTATTTTTTTCTTCTTTTGCGGTGTCCGTTTTTTAACGGAATGTGACACTTTGAAGGAACTGTTTTGCCACTGTATTCAAGTAATCTAAACATTTGTTTTCACTTTCAAAGATCTACTTCTACCATCTCCATTCAAGTTAGCTGTAGAACTATTTCTGCATCTACATTCACGTAAACTGTGTCCATTTTCACTTTATTCAACTTAACTGCATCTCTTATGGGATTTTAACAATGATACTAGTGGATGTGGTTGTTTTTATGCTATATCTTATGCTGTGAATGCTATAGGTGGTCATGTTTATTTTTTTATGTTTTCATTTTAATATTGAATGAGACTTTGACTGACTTTACGCTGTACTTACACTTTAAGATAACACTTTTGTTCTTTATTGGGTACAACTATGCAAAACGTTGCAACACTACCTTTCTTTCTTTCATCTTCTGGTGATCTCCCCCATCAAATGGAAAAAGTGGAAGAAAGTCTTTGAAAGATATGCCAAAGTGTGTGGTACAAACCTCGGTGAGGAAAGGAGAACTGCTCTCCTGCATTGTCCTGGCTCATAAGTTCAAGAGGTTTTTGATCATTTACCTGACATTGACGATTAAAGCTTGAATGAGTATGAAATATGCATTTTGAAACTGGACAAACACTATTTACCCAAAGTGAGTACTATCCTAGAACGTTATCATTTTGGTCATAGGGCTCAAAATAATGGGGATTCTGTAGAAAACAACATTACTGCTCTAAGGAAGTTAGCTTTGTCATGTAAATTTGGGGCCCTACTAGAGGACAGAATTGGAGTTCAATTCATGGTAGGGTGCAATGTCAAGAAAGTCAGAAGTCATTACTAAGCGTGAAACAAAGGATAGTACTGTTCATTCTGTAAAAGGGTATTCTAAAGATAAAAGTATAAAGAAAAATCAGTATGGAAAACCAGATACAAAAATGTATGTCAAATCACAAATGAAAGCTCTCCGTAATGTTCAACCTAAGTGTTACAGGTATGGTCATGATGGTCATCTTGCTAATGATACTAAATGCCCAGCTCTAAAATCTACCTGTTCAAATTGTAAAAAGATAGGGCATTTCACTGCTGTTTGTAAGGCAAAGAAAAGTAAAGGAAAGATTTACACTGTTGCTTGTGACAGCAATAGTGATAGCGAAACTTGCTCAGAATTTGACTGTCGTCAGATTGAGTCTCAGGTTAGTGACAACTCTAAGAAAGGCCCTTTGGATGATATCTGTGTTGAAGGTAAAACCACAAGGGTACTTTTTGATTTGGGAGCTAAGATTACCATTGTGTCTAAACAATTGTATTTGTCGAATTTGATAAACACAGTGAAGATTTTGAAAGCTGACATTAATCCAACAGCTCACGGTGGTGAGCCTATAAAACGTATGGGATAATTTTCTGGATTAATAGAATACAAAGGAAGATTTATATCAGGAAAAATGTACGCCTCACAGAAGGGTGATAGCATCTTGAGCTGGTTTCACCAGAGGGATTTAGGTGTGATGCTAGATCCTTCCAATGAAGCACCCATCATTTTGAGAGAACTTTGTAGTGAATGAAGTGTTAGCCAATGACAGTAATAATGATTTCACCTCAACTCTCAAGGAAGAGTTTCCCAGCTTTTTCAGGGATAAATTGGGGTATTTACATGATTATATTCACAAAATCAGATTGGTGTCAGGAGCGGTTTCTGTAGCTGGTAAAGTGCCAGTGGATAAGTATCCTCTTCCCAAAATTTCAGATATGTTGATGTTATTGCAAGGGGCTAAGGTGTTTTCCACCATGGACATAAAGTCCACGTATCATGAAATTAAGTTGGATGAAGAATCCAAAGACCTGACTGCTTTTATTACACCCTTTGGAACGTTTAGATTTATAAGACTTCCCTTTGGTTTGGTGTCAGCAGCATCAGTATTTCAGAGAGCATTGGAAAGAGTGTTAAAAGGCCAATCAAGGGTTAAGATCTACCAAGATGGTGTACTAATGTTTGGGAAGGATGAGAGTGAACAGGATAGGAGACTTAAAGAAGTGCTTGAAAGGTTCCATAACAATAACCTTACAGTTTGGTTAGATGAATGTAAATTCAGGAGGTCTTCTATTGATTATCTAGGTCACACTATTACAGGTCAAGGTGTTGAACCCAAGGGTGATTTGGTTGGCACCATACAAAACTTAGCTTATTCGGTTGACAAAGGAGAACTTCCATTTTTAGGTATAGCGGAGTATTACAGCAAATTCATGAAAGATTTTGCTGGAAAAGTGTGTTAACATGCAGAAGTTACTATGCAAGGGGGTTGATTTTGTTTGGTCTGATGCTTGTGAGGCAGAGTTTATAGAAATCAATAAAATGCTTAGAAATACCCCTAAATGGAAGAGTGTTGATCCCACAAAAAGGTCCACAATTATCATAGATGCCAGCATGAAAGGTTTGGGGGCTGTTCTACAAGAAAGAGATGGTGACCGAGAAAATGTGATTCTATTTTTGTCACGAAGTCTTTGTGAAGCTGAATTACACTATTCAGTTATTGAAAGGGAGGCCCTTGCCGTTCATTGGGCTGTAAAGAAGCTAAAAAATCTTCAATGGGGTCTGGTATTTGTAGTGAGGACTGATCACAAGCCTCCATGTCAAGTGTTTAATAAGAAGGGCATTGATGCCATTTCAGGCAGAATATCCAAATGGGTGGTTGCTCTTCAGGGATTTGACTTTAACGTTGAATATTTATCAGGAACCAAAAATATGATTACTGACACGCTTTCGAGACTTGTTCCACTTAATGTTTGTGATTTGAATATTGAGAGTGATAAACTCAATGAATGGATATGTAATATTGAGAGTGATGGCATGAGGGAAAGTAGATGGCGTGGGCAATGTAGTTTTGACAAAGAATTTACTGAGCTGGCCTAGTTACTCAAAGAAGGTGAGGATAACAAGGTCAAAAGAGACTGTACAAAACATTGGAATGTGAGGCAGGAACTCTCTAAATGTGAAGATCTTATATTTCAAGGTACCAGATTGGTTCCACCTGTTTCTCTTCGCCAAGAACTCCTGGATTTGGCACATCAGGGTCATCAAGGTGTGTCCAAAACGAAAGAAAGACTCAGACTCAATTATTGGTGGCCTGGTATGGATCTGCAGGTTGAGCGCTTGGTCAGAGAATGTGTGCTGTGTAGTTTGAGTGACAAGAGCCTCAAACCTAGAGTACAATATATCTTTGTCAGAGAATGCCCCAAAGAGCCTTGGGAAGAATTGGCATTTGACATCTTTGGGCCCATACAAGTGAATGGGTGTGAGAACTATGTTTTTGTTCTCATTGACATGTATTCCAGATGGCCGGAAGTCAAAGTTACTAAGGGTATTGATTCTAAACATGTCGTTTCATTCCTCATGGATGTTTTTGGACGAGGAGGGTTGCCATGGAGTCATGATCACGTAACTTTTGATTCCAAGAAAGGTGTTAAAATTACTCCTGTCAAAGTTGGAGATTTTGTCATGATTAGAGCTCTTTTTGGTATTTGGATTATCAACATAGCCTAATTTTACACTTACCTTTATAGGCCGGTAGAGTTTGGGCTTCTTGAAGCGTAGTACAATCAAGCCCATGATCGTCACTCCATAGCAGAGGTAGTTAATGAAAGACACATAATTGATTAGTGTGTACGTGTCACCCACGAGCATGATGACGATGGTGGTGCCACACTAGAACAAAAAGAAGTCAGATGGAAATGGTCAGTGACATCGAATGAATGATTATCAGAAGCAAACAAAGATATATTGAATGTCAAGTTGTGTGCCTTAATTCTGATGTTGTAGGCTCTGACAACCCTTGAGAGTGGTGGGCCACTGATCTTTGGAACCTGCCATGAGATTGAATAGTTTTATGTTCTCCGCTACCTTCAAGAGAAAATGCCTCATTGTTTAGTCACTCATATGATAGAGTGCTGCTCGGGAGATACATTAAATACTCCAATTTGAAAATTTGCCAGAAACTTTTGCCACCTTTCAGTTCTAGGCACAGCTGGCTTTAGTTGGTTTCTTGATCGGCTGAGAAGTCCAGCTCGTGTGAGCAGGATCTGCATATCTTTCATAATCATAATGAAAGTTACTACTATGTTTTATATCTGGTTGAAAGTGCTCACTACCACCTACGAAGACCTGTTGTTAACAGGCCCCATGTGTCCGCTCAGGTGATCAGTCCTAGTCCTCCCCGACCATGGGATTAAAGGTCCTCGTTTGCAGTCAACATGTAGCATCTGAGGGGCGTGCAACCGTTGGTGAGGTGGAGGTGGGTAGATGGCAACAACCAATGATTGTCTCAAGCACTGTGTAGGATTCAGGTTGGGCGCATGGTTTTCCATGAATTCTACTATCAAGTTTTATTGTAACTGTGTTTGCACAAGTAAAAGTGCTGCAGTGCAGTTCAGTAAGAAAATGCACATTTATTTTTAAGCTTTTCTTCGTGTGTATAAATTACATGTCCTAAAGTTCTTACATGTTTTATGGCATAGGAACTCAACAAGACCCACAAGAAGTACATTTCATTAAGCTATAGGGCAGAGTTCTATTTCGCCATAGCACTATAATGAGGGAACAGAGCCAAGCCACACCTTGAATAAACTGATGGTTTTATAGGTCAGATAGGTTTAATAATGAAATGTATACAAACCCTTTGGGCTCTCTGCGTTTGAAAGGCCCATGGAGCTCTTTGAGTTAACGTTAGATGTAAAAATATAAAATACAGCTTCTGGTGTAAAATGAAAATAAAATTCCACTTTGTGCAACATTTGAACAAAATATACTTTTTCTAACTTTCCCCATCTGTACTGCAAGCTACAGCCACACAACTGAAGCAATGATATGTCTTGCATGACTTTAGAGTTCAGTCATGTTACATATAATAGTGTGTCGCTCTTAGGAGGGTAGCTCACTTAAGGACACTATCAGTTTTTCACTGTTTGTCGGTATTCTGTACTTTGTTTTGCCCCCAACCAAATGTGACATTCACCCTGCACAACAACATAAAGGTCCTGCTCTATAGCTGTTGACACTAATATCCTGTAACAGCTGTTGTGAGTCTTTCTGGGCATTTTAGCATCGGCTACTTATATATGTAGGGCATAATGTTGATGTGGATATGGTGTCATTGACACCACTTTGTCGCAGGTGAAGAAGTAATGTTTTCTGCGTCACTATTTTGCATACATAGAGTACTGGTATCATCATGTGCCTTATTTACGTATGACAAGCCAGGGGCCTTGGTATTGCCAATGTTTTTTTCTAGTTTGAATCCCAGCATGTGGAATGGTTGGAATATCTATGCAATTGTTTGCAGCGTGCTTATTTACTAACAAATTTCGAGAGGAATTTTAACATGAAAACATTGTAAGCTACAGTATATCGACATCGGAAGAACAAAGAACGTTACTGTTGGTGGAAATGTGTACAGACGATGTAAAATAATCGCAAGAAGGACTGTGTCGATGTTACAAAATTATGGAAAATCATCACTATTAACCTTTCTTTCATTAAGAAAAATTGCAAACTGATTTTGCTTAGTTATTTTAAAGTTGTTATCTATGATACAGGAGAATGTAATTGCATTTGTGAAGAATTTCGCAAGACATGTTTTATCCAGTAGACAAATATCTAGACACTCTTGCAAAGAGTAGTCTTTGCTTAAAATATGAATTGAAAATTTAACAACTTAAATGTGTGGCTGTAGCTTTCAGCGCAGATGCAGTAAATGATGGCAAAGACACAGGGCAAGTATACATGCAAGGCTACGAGGATGTCTATATATAAGCCTCTGTACAAGTCACTATATAACTACAGTTAAGAAAATTGTTAGTGAGCGAGCATTTGAATGACTATACTTTATTAAAAAGCCATGGGATGACATTTGTAAGTAATCCATTATCTGCAAGAAACAGAACCCCCATGTTAGTCTGGTGGAATCTTCTTTTCTAGGTTCTCTCAGCAGAGATTTTTCTCAAAAAGATTGTAATTGAGTCTTCAGTAAAACCTTTGAAAAAGGGGTCTCCCATATGTGTAGATGATGGCGGTATACATGCCGTATCTACATGAAAACCACTAACCATGTAGATTAGGATAATTTAAATGAATTGCATTTAAAAGTATTTTATGTGAGATCCTAATATTCTGTCGTGGATCCGGTCCCTTGGCCTATATTGGACACCTATGCTTCAGAAGGTTTGCTACTTGTTTTTGATCACTCCAAGGTAGCTTCGGTATCGGTATTGCTTATCACCTGTTTTCAAAGCGTCCTGACCCATTTCACTTCTTTGTTGCTGAAAGGAGCAAAACCGAAATGACAGCAACTTCCCTCTACCTATATGAATTTTAGGTTAAAAATACACTGCTATAAATACTAGCCAGGGACGAACTAAGGCCGCAATAAAGCCTCCAGTCAAAAACAAGATGGAGGCACTGGAACTGTTATCAAGATGTACACTCTGGACCTGTAAACAACATCGACGCCCTGGAAACTGTAAACAAGATGTGCACATTCCATCAGAAAGTTATTTCTTGGCATTGGGTTAAAGCCTGAGGTACAAGGGTAGCAGAGATTACAATACACCTCTGTTCTAAGGAGGAATAGGACTTAATTGTTGGGGTGAGGAACGCTACAAAGCCAATTAGTTGCACTTGAGTCTACTTGAGTTGGCCTGTCAGTCCTATACATTATACTTGTACCTTTGAATATCACACCAACAGTAAAAACGTTCTTTATTTTTCCGTTTATTAGTTCACTTTTTCCCCCGTTCTGATTCCAACAACAGGTTCATCCAATCACTCATTTTCTGGTGACAGTGTGACCCTCTGGTAAGCAGACAAGCATTTGGAGCTAGACAGAAAACAGAAAAAATTACGTCTTTTAATACTGGTGGAAATTATTTCTTAAAGAAGTGCGTGTCACATGTGAAATCAGACCCAACAAACAACTTTGTTGATCAAAATAGTTCCTGTATTTCCCGTGACATATTTTGATATTTTTTCAAACATGTAATTCTTTTGGGAGTGAACTTGTGGGTTCTAACTATGTGTACCCATCCTAACTTCTGTTAATTGTTGTAAAGGGAGACACATTGGTGAAACAGCAGGCCTACTGAGAATTTAAGAAACAGAAAAACCCTCTAAACCTTGCTTTCATCTTAATCCGACTATCCTGGTCATGTTTTCTAGATTTCAATTCTGGACCTGACTTAGTGTTCGGTGGTGTTGAAAAACCTTCTGATATTTAGAGATGGTGCTGAATTCGAGGGAAAATCCACTTGTGAAATTTTCTTTACCTTATGGTTGTATTTTCTTCATTTTGTTTATATAGTGTAATGTTGGAATAAAAATGCTTCACATAGCAGGGAAAGAGATAGAGAGGGTGGATACAGATAGAAGTAGTGTTACAACATAGTACCCTCAACTTCAAGAAAATCATCAACAGACACATTGCCAAATACCTCATTGACCACCAAACTCCTCAAGACCACTCATTCTGGTTTCAGACCCAACCACAGCATGGAACCTTCCCTTATTTCCTTCAAAGATGAGGCCAGTATGACTTTGGATGGAAGAGACATGGGCGGCCTCATCTTCCTGGACCCGTCCGGATCGTTTGACACGGTCTTCCACCTCATTCGACACCTACACGGCATCGGAGTACAAGGACACACACTGTGATGGATCTGCTCCTTCGTTACTGGAAGGTCCCAGTCAGTCACCCTGGCACAGTTCATCTTAGACACCCGCAACCTCATCTGTGGAGGTCCACATGGAACCTCCTTCAGCACAACCCTCTTCAACGCATACATGATCCCTCTAGTCAGCATCATCCACTCTCACAACACCAACTTCCTCTTCTATGCCAACAAAACACAACTCATTCTCTTCCTCGTGGATAAGATGCAGAGGACCTGGCTCAAGTTCAGAGCATGCATGGCTGACATTTCCCACTGCGTGAAGAGCAACTGTCTGAAGCTGAACACTGACAAGACCGAAATTGTGATCTTTGGGAAAAGAGCCCTTCACTGTAGGACACTACCTGGTGTTCAGCAGACTAGGACCAACACTCACCCCCACCACCCTCACCAAAAACCTCGGGATTCTCCTCAACAGAAAACTCGAGATAACCGTCCAAGTCAATGCTGCCACTGCCTCATTTCGCTACTCTCTGAAGATGCTGAGGAAGATTTTCAAATGGCTCCCAATCAGATTTTGCTGACTTACACCTGCTCAGCACCATTCCCGGGTGATAGTGAGATCTACAAATCTGCACAACATAAGATGGCACATTACTTCTGTGGGCATCAGTCTTGATATACCAAAAGGCATGCCCCAACAGATGCAATTTCATGTCTTTCCTGAATCTTAGAAGGTCTGGTTCAAGGTGGTGGGGACGAGTTGCAGAGGACAGAGCCTATTTTCAGGTGATATCTGCTCCCAAAATATTTACATCTCTCCTGATTGGTGGAGAGACAGCTGGAGAGGCTTACCATAGATGCTTGGTCAGTTTGTAGGAAATCATCAACTTGGAAAGGTGGTAGGCGCATGTTCGTGATGAGCCAAGTGTGCAAGGTATGACGTTTGGAATTCAGCTCATTATTTAGTTTTGTGCTAGTGCATGGCCGGTAATATCAACCAGATTTGTGACTTTTTCAGCAATCAGAGGTTTGTACATTGCCTCACAGATGGAAGGAAGAGGAAAAGTCCATGATGATGCACTTTTTGCAACAGTGTGGTGCGGGAAATAGTGCTATTTTAAATAATTTGTTTACTTTGCCTGATTCTATTTTATTTCATTTTAATTTGGCGTTTTCTTATTCAATTTTACTTTAATGATTTACTTAGGGATCCTTTACCTTGTAATCGCTTAATTTGCTTGCAGATTCCTTGTGAACAGCAGAGGTTACCTGGTCTCTAGTTCTTGCCTCAAAAGGACTTGTGTGACCTTTTTGTACAGTCAATTCCCTGAAATCGCATAGCCTGAGAATAATGTCATGGAATATTAATGGATTGGGGGGGTCCGACAAAGGTGGATAGCCTAAATCATGTTGCAAAGTATGTTGACATTATTTGCTTACAGTAAATGTGGCTATGAGGCAACACCCCAGCAGTTGAAGGGTTTGTTGAGATCCATAAGCCAGCTAGGAAATGGAAAACGTTTGGACGACTGTCAGGCGGGATCATGACTCTCATCTCAACCAGGCTGGTGAAAGAGGCAAAGTCAATTAACACATTAAGTAAATGGTTGTTGGTCTGTAAGGTATCCAATTCAGGTAGTAATGTGAAGGATGTTTACCTGATTCTCATAAATGTATACATTCAATGGGGTTCTCAAAAAGAATATGATACAGAAATGGGGCTTTTTAAAAAGGATATAATACATTTAAATGAAGTGTACAGAAAAGACGCAATGGTGATAATGGGGGATTTTAATCACAAACTAAATTATGGGAAAATAGATCACTGGTTTGAGGAGATTTTGAGCTCTTATAATTTAGGGTTAGCAAAATTCCCCATTTGTCTCTCCAATAAACAGGATGAAGCATTAGGGAAGTTTCTGGCTTCTAGGGGATTAATAGGTTTAAATGGCAGGTTGGACCCAGACAGCCCTGCTTCACAGACTTTCAGAGCAGGCAATCAACAGTGTCCTATAGATTATATTTTTATACAGGCCTGGAATTACGTAATGGTAAATAAATTCTGGGTAATCAAGCGCAGAGATAGCGACCATAATGCATTGTATTGCGAATACTTAAGGGGGACTTCAAACTATTGTGGGAGAGTGATACCCCAAGATGTGGAATATCCCAAGCGCCAGACGAAAAAACTGTCTGAAGAATACATTGAGGAATTAGTAATCTTCCAACAAAAAATAAAGGAGGCCAACAGATAGGATGGTACGTGGATAGAATAGAGCAGGCAGTGCAATGCCTTAGAGCGCATTCAAAAGATAGGAAACAGGTTAAGGTAAAAACACCACATAACCATGGTAAGCATCCTAAGTGGTTTGATCTTGCCTGCCAGAATAAAAAAAGGCTTTATAAACAACAAAGTGCCGACCATACAGTTCGTTTTTTTAAGCTCCTGAATTTGAGCAACAAACCAGTCTTATTTCTAGATTTGTTACGGTATAATTTATTTATACCCTTTACTTTATCATTTGTTCAGAATTAGGAATTGATTTGAGTGAGAAAGACGTTACATTTGGACATTACACATATACACAATTCTTAACAATACACATACAGATGCCAGTACATTCAATGAACATTACATATATATTTATATGCACCATTTATATGCAGCAAATATTAAATCTTTGCATTATATTTCATCACATATTTGAAGGATAAAGTCACATTTTAAAGGAATAGAAAACAAAATTAATGAAGACAACTAGATTTGGTCAATATTATAGTCACTCCAAGCATTAATTAGCTCCTTTTTGCCAACAATTAATTTGCTCCTTTCTGCCGACGCGTTTCGAACTTGTTATTTCATTTTACGGGTTCTCATCAGGGCTTTATCACTTGTTATCTTTAATACAATTTGTAGCAGTTCTTGGGATTCACTCAGTATCTTTATCTTTGTTCAAGGTTCTTTTTCGTGAGGTTTCTATCTCTGTGTCGCTTTTCTTAGTTGTGTCGACACGGAGAGAATGTATTTTTTTGCGTCAGTCGCAAGTTCATGGATGCCTACAGGATTCCTACACATCTTTGTCTTTTGGTGTGCTCGCTCGAACTCTTCTTCGATGCGGCGCCTTTTGAACTTTCGGCCACATGCATCAAAGTCCGGTTTTGCGATTCCTTATTTGCGATTTTTAGGGAATCGCAAATAAGGAAACGCAAAATGGGATGCATGATTTAAATCGCATAATATTTGAGATTCGGTAAAAATCGCAATTTTTACCGAATCGCAAATATTATGCAAATTCTAATTTGCGATTTCGCAATTCCCATTGATTCCTATGGGCCAAAAGGCGCATAGGAATCAATGGGAAGGCATTTATTTATTTTATTTGTTTACATTTGTATGGCGCACAGCTACCCAACAAAGGGTTTCCCGGCTGAGCAGATCCCAATGTCAATGCGGTTACAGAAAACTAGATGTTAAATAGCCATGTTTTTAAGGCTTTTCTGAATTTGATGTAACTCGGCTCAGACCGCAGTGTATGTGGCATTGAATTCCAAAGTGAAGGTCCTAGGAGTGAAAAGGACTTGCCACCCATACGTGACAACTTGATCTTTGGAATTTCAAAATGATTTGCCGTGGAAGATCGAAGAGATCTGGAAGGACGATAGGGGCGCACCAGGTTTTGCAGATATTTTGGAGCGGTATTGGTGGAAATCCTGTGCATAAAGCATAGGGATTTAAATTTGACTCGTTTTTCTATTTTTAGCCAGTGTAACTTCCTAATATATTTAGTGGTTGGAGTAGAGATGGGAATTTTCCAGAGTAGTCTGGCTGCTGCATTTTGTACTGACTGTAACCTGCAGACAGTGGCTTTATTCGCCCCCAGGTACAGAACGTTGCCATAATCTAGCCTGGATGTTATTAGGGCGTTGACAACTGTTTTCTTGGTGTTTTCAGGCAGCATCCAACAGATCTTTTTTAGCCATTTTAATATGGCGAAGCAGGTGGCCGAAGTCTTTACCGCTTGCTGGTGTAGACTGAGTGAGTCGTCAATAATGACGCCCAAGTTGCGAGCATGAGTGACAGGGGTAGGGGGGGGGTGCCCATTTCAGTTGGCCAGTGTTGAGGTCCCCAGAGTTCTTTATTTTTGCCCAACACAATTAACTCGGTTTTTTTCGCCGTTAACTTTTAGGAAGTTTTTTTGCATCCATTCAGCAATTTTACTAAATCCGAGTTGTAAGGAAGAGGAATTGTCAGTGTCTACAGCTGATAAAGAAAAGAGCAGCTGAGAGTCATCAGCGTAAGAAAACATTAAAAGCCCTGTTTCCTCCACTATCTTGGCCAGGGGACTCATATACACGTTGAAAAGCAACGGGCTAAGAATGGAGCCCTGTGGTACTCCGTGTTTAAATGTCATGGTATCAGAGCAGGCAGTCTGTGAGAAGACCTGGAACGTGCGGTTTTCCAATAATGATCTGATCCAGTTGAGAGCCGCCCCACGGATGACCAGGGAGTGGAGTGTCTGGGCGAGGACTGCATGCGACACGGTGTTGAATGCCGCGCTGAGGTCGAGTAGCACAAGTGCCACTGTTTCGCCCTTGTCCACCATGCGACGGATATTTTCGGTTACCCCCAGCAAGGTAGTCTCTGTGGAAAAACCTGCACGGAATCCCGACTGATGGGACGGTAACAGGTCATGAATGGTGATAAAATCAGTAAGGCAACGATGTACATGCTTCTCTAATATTTTTGCAAAGGTGGGCAGCAAGGATATTGGGCGGAAGTTAGCTGGCAAATTGGGGTCTGCGCCAGCTTTCTTCAAAAGCGGATGAATCATTGCATGCTTCCATTCACAGGGTACAGATTGTTCCAGTAACGAAGCATTGAGAAGATCAGTAATAGTAGCTAAAACGTTGCTGTTAAGTTGCTTTAAAACTGAGCATGGCAATGGGTCTTTAGGTGAGCCAGATTTAATAGTTTTTAGCAGCCTTTGAACCATATCAGGATTCAGCAAGGGCCAACTATCAAGTGTGGCAGAAGATGCATCAGCCAGAGTAGGGCACTCAGGAGTACCTATGGCATTACCTGGAATAGGTGATGCACAGTTGGAGGTAGCTTCAGAGGTTGAATCATGTTTATTAGAAGCTTGGTTAATATCTTGGTGAATTTTGTCAACTTTGTTGATAAAGAAGGCGGCTAACAGGTCACATTGTGTTTTGTTAAGTTCAGGTGGGAGTTGAGACGTATTAGAGCCAGTCAGCTCTTTTACTAACTTGAAAAGTGTTTTGGAGTGGTCTAAGGCATTTGTGATTTTAGTGCAGATGAATTCTGCTTTAGCTTTGCTACACTGCTTTTGGTATGTTATTAACTGAATTTTATATTTTTCCTTATCTGCAGGTGAGTAACTCCTCCTCCATTGACGTTCAAACTTTTACATCTAGTTTTTTCGTTTTGTAAAATATCATTGAACCAGGGTGCAGGAGAGCGGTGGGTATTTTGTTTTAGCTTTGTTTTGGGCAGGGTGGAATCAATGGCTGCAAGAAGCCAATTTTGTACTGTAGAGGAAAGCTGTTGGACAGTAATCTTAGTGCAAGGACTATGTACTTCCAGGAGGGCGTTAAGACTATCAATGTCAAGTTGTTTCCATTTTCTTATAAACTGAGTGGGTAAGGGTGTGTTGTCTTTATTTGTTAGATCAACCTGAAGAGCAAATTTAACCAAATAGTGATCGGACCAGGGCAAAGGCTGGGCAGAATGCGTCACAATGTTGTTAAGATTAGAGAAAATAGGATCTAGCAGGTGTCCGGCACGATGTGTAGGCCCTGAGTTCTTTAAGGTTAAATTGAGAGCTGCTAAGTCATTTATAAAATCTTTGGCCAGAGAGCATTCCTCATCCTCTAGATGCAAGTTTATATTGCCTAGGATTGTGAAATTGGCAGTTCTCATGACTAACGGTCCGATAAGTTCAAACATATTTGTCACCCCTTTGGATGCTGCCCCCGGAGGCCGATAAACAAGGACTCCGGATAAGGTGAAATTAGGGGCTAGTGTAAGTTTGAAGGTCGCCGCTTCACAACCACCACATGAAAGAGGTTTGAATTCGCAGTTAAAACATTTTTTGAAGATGATAGCAATTCCTCCGCCAGGGTTCTTATCCCTGTCAAGTCTAGTGATGGCGTAAGAGTCCGGAAGTGCCATGGCTATTTCTGGACCCGAACTCTCTTTGAGCCATGTTTCTGTTATAAACAATGCGTCGGGTGCTTCATCTAAGAGCAGGTTAAAAATTTCTATTTTATGCATTGATAAAGAGCGACTATTGAGGCTAATGAAGGAAAATGATTTTGACTTTGATTTTGGATGCTTCTTGATGGAATCAGTCAGCGTGGATTTGATCCCTACAGGGTCAATGTGTAATTGGCAGGTTTGACAGGAATCCTTCTCCCACCCCAATTTTAACAACCTGCAGGAGGGTTTTGTTGCCGGTTGTAGAGCCTTCAAGTTGACATTTTGCGAATTTCAATTAGCGATTCGCAAAATGTTAATGCATTCCATGGGTGCAGGGGGGTCCAAAGGACCCCCCCTGCACCCCTGAAATGTGTTTTGAAGTGCATGTTTCACACACACATGTCCTAAGGACATGTGTGTCTGTAACATGACAGTGTTTTAAAATGCAATTTTGAGCATTTTAATCCATTTTTGCAAATTACCACGAGGTTCACCCTCGTGGTTATTTGCACCCCATAATTGTGGATTCGCAATTTTCAAAGTAATCATGCATTGCTTTTAAGGAATCGCAAATTTGCGATTCCTTAAAAGCAATCGCATTTTTGGAATTCGCTAAAAATAGTGATTTTTCCAAAAATGTTTGATGCATTCCAAAAACCTATTTACGAATCGCAAACGGCCGAATTTACCGATTCGCACCGTTTGCACTTCCTAAATAGGTTGATGCAGGTGGCCGTTAGTTTCTTGTGCTTGTGTTCTAATCACGATCCTGTTATCTCCATTCAGCGCTGCTACAGTCAATCACCGCGGCTCTTCGTCAGTGCCGGAGAGCCGCGGTGATTGACTGTAGCAGCGCTGAATGGAGATAACAGGATCGTGATTAGAACACGAGCACAAGAAACAAAGTTCAAAAGGCGCCACATCAAAGAAGAGTTCGAGCGAGCATACCAAAAGACAAAGATGTGTAGGAATCCTGTGGGCATCCATGAACTTGCGAGTGACGCATAAAAATACATTCTCTCCGTGTCGACACAACTGAGATAAGCGACACCGAGATAGAAACCTCACGAAAAAGAACCTTGAACAAAGATAAAGATACTGAGTGAATCCCGAAAACTGCTACAAATTGTATTAAAGATAACAAGTGATAAAGCCCTGATGAGAACCCGTAAAATGAAATAACTAGTTCGAAACGCGTCGGCAGAAAGGAGCAAATTAATTGTTGGCAAACAGGATTTAATTAATGCTTGGAATGACTATAATATTGACCAATACGCCTAGTCAAATCTAGTTGTCTTCATTAATTTTGTTTTCTATTCCTTTCGAATGTGACTTTATCCTTCAAATATGTGATGAAATATAATGCAAAGATTTAATATTTGCTGCATATAAATGGTGTAATATATATGTAATGTTCATTGAATGTACTGGCATCTGCATGTGTATTGTGTATTGTTAAGAATTGTGTATATGTGTAATGTCCAAATGTAACGTCTTTCTCGCACCAATCAATTCCTAATTCTGAACAAATGATAAAGTAAAGGGTATAAATAAATTATACCATAACAAATCTAGAAATAAGACTGGTTTGTTGCTCAAATTCAGGAGCTTGAAAACAAACTGTAGGGTCGGCACTTTGTTGTTTATAAAGTCTTATATGGTCCAGCTGCCCCTACTTCCTAGGACCTATCTTCCCATTTTTATAAAGAATAAAAAAAGGGCCATTCCGAAAATAGAGTGGCGTCAGGGGATATGCTATAACTATGGTAATTTAGAGACCCTGCTAATTTTGAAGACCGAATACTAATCCTTAGTAAGGAAGCAGAAAAGGACCTTCAAAGAAAAATGTTGGGAAAACCTACTAGAGACGATAAAAACTAAAAATATAAAACGGTTTTGGAGGTTGATACAGGATGCTGCAGGTAGGACCCCGAGAAATATGAGCTGTGTGGTGGAAGAGGCGGCCTGAGTAAATTACCTAAGTAACCTATACAAAGCTAGTAGGACTCTGAAAGTAAATGAGGGAAAATCTACTTGGACAGTGTCGTAAGAAGCACTAAAATCAGCTTTTAATACTGAGAAAGTAAAAGAAACAATCAAGAAGTTGAACTTATCTCGGGCTGCAGGCCCTGATAACCTCCCCGCCATCATAATTAAAATGCAGATAGATTGGTGGGCAGGTTTCCTATCCCATATGTTTGTTGCTATTTTAGACTCCGGCTGTATCCCCAAATCCTGGAGAGGTTCAATAATTAGACCTTTACATAAAAAGGGTGAAAGGTAGGATCCAATGAACTATAGACTAATTAATCTGCTGGACATTGGAGAAAATGTATTTTCAAAAATAATCCTTGGTAAATTAAAGGAATGGGTGGAGCTGCGGTCGATAGCCCCATTAGAACAGGGTGGTTTTAAGGAAGGAAATTCTACTATTGACCACAGCTTTGCCTTGTGGGGTGTGGCGCGGAAGTCCATAGAGCTGCAGGGTAAGTTTTACTGTTGCTTTGTGGACTTTCGAGCAGCTTTTAATTGGGTAGACACGGACTGTCTGTGGGAGACCATGATAAAGTATGAGATTCCCGACGATCTATTGTTGGTAATCCAGGAGTTGCACAGGCAAAACTGGGCACAGGTAATCAAAGATACATCAGGCGGGCTGTGATACTGTCCCACGGGTCGTAGGTCCCTTACTCACCCCGCCAGGATTGCCGCCCCTCCGAAGCCCTCCCTTCCAGGAACCGCGGTCAGAGACAACCACTAAAGCGTCCATGACAAAGGGAATCCCGCCCCTCTCTCTATTACAGGACCCAATCCGGAGAGATAACGGACCGGAAGTTCTTCCCCCTGACCCCGGAAGTCCCGCCTCTTCACCGACGTCAGGATACAGAAAAGACGGAAGTGGAGGTTCAGGAGTCGTCGGAGTATCGTGGCAGGAGATTTGGACTGGAGCGGCCGAAGTGGAGGACGGGAGCGGAGAAACTGAAGAGTGGTCCGAAGACTGTTGGTGTCCCCCGGAGGTGGCTGAAGAGCGGCCGTAACTCGACGGAGAGTTACGGCAGAGCGCTTGAGTACCAGCTACCTTCTTTATGGCACGCTAGGTGATCTGTGTAAATACTCCGGCCCCTGTATAATTACTCCCTCTATCCTAGGCATGTCATAAGTAGGAACCCAGCACCGTATATATATTGTATAGCACCTCGCACTGTATAAAGACTTCCCCTACACGAACCCCTTTTCGAACACACTCAGTACTTTGCCTTTCCTTGTCCTCCCCACCCTTCCCTCACGGTCCTTTCTCTTCTCCACACCCTGGTGAAGGTTACGGTACATGACCTCCAGCCCCAGTGGGACTAACGGCTCCTTCTCCTTGTTTCTCTTGTTGCCCTCCGAGGTTTCACCCTGAACACAGAAGACGTCTGCACCCAAGACCGGACCCTACCGAACCCCTACAACACCCGGAGACAGACGACGACTACACCCCTTTGGAGCCCTGTATTTTGTTTCCCCTGTTTCTCTACGAACAACCTTGTGTGCAATAAAAAACCAATATTGCCCACTATATCCGGCCTCCTTGCCTGCTTTTCCAGTCCGCCGACCGCCCACGATCACACGGGCTAACACCAGAAATAGCAATAAACAACGGACTCGGGCAAGGGTGTGTTCTGGCCCGCTTCTTTTTGCAATATTCCTTGCTGATCTGCCCCTTACTTTTGGGGTCAGCTAGAGGTGCAAGCCCAAAATTAAATGGAAGGCATCTGTCCTGTTTACTGTATGCCGATGACCTAGTAATCCTGGATCAAACCGAGGTGAGTCTTCAAAGAAAGCTGAACACATTTATTGCATACTGCTCAGCAAAACGACTAACAGTAAACCTGGACAAAACAAAAATCTTGTGCTTCGGGAAAAGGAATATGAAGTTTAACTGGTACTTGGGCCAAACCAAACTTGATATAGTAAATGAATACACATACCTTAAAATATGGTTCACACACACTTTGAAGTGGGGGTTGCATTTGGAGGCACAGAAAATAAAAGCACATATGGCGGTATATGGGCTGAACAGATTTAACCAAAGTAATGGTGATACGTCACATAAACCATTATTGCCGGCCTATAAAGCAATGATCCCCCCGCAACTCCAATATGGTTCAGAAATGTTTTGCATTGATGGTAAAATCTCCTGGGATAAGGAGGAAGGGAAATGTTTAAAATCTTTACTGTCCCTCCCTAGCTTGGCAATGGTCCAGGCAATTAGATTGGAACTAGGACTGACTGCGTGGAATGGTCAGGTACAATTAAGTCTACTCAGATTTTGGAATCGCTTGGGCCTTGAGGAGGTCACAAAGGTGTCGCAATGGTGTATGAAAGAAATTCAAGATAGTGAGTTAAAATGGGCGAAAGCCACAAGGAGTAAAATTCAGACCATTTGCGACCACCTAAATGTGAAAATAGACCCGAAGACATTGCATTTTAAAATAACAAAGAGCGTTCTTGAAAGGCAGGGAAAAGAGTTGTCTAGAGCCCAGGAGAATTTGAGTAAAAAAGATTCTGTAAAATGGATGTGCAGTAGCTGGGAGAAAGATATAAGTTACCCTTACCTAGACACAATAGCGAATCGTTGGCTAAGAATGGAAGTGCTAAGGATAAGAATTGATATTAACCCAGCTGTGATAAATAGTGCTATAAAAGCTGGATTAATGCAACAAGATGGTAAATGTATATGTAACATAGGGATGAAAATCAATATTTTACACATTTTATTGGATTGGGAATTTTTTTTTGAGCTACGTAAATTAATCTTCCGTCCTATCTTTTAAATGTATAATGTAAGGGCGTTTCTACAAGCATGGGAGCTTCTTGCGGAAATAGAACATTTAGATATTGCGATAGCCATTGGGAAATTTATGCAGGGTGTATATAAGTTCCCTGCTGCATTAGAGGTTTAAGTGCAGAAAGGTGTGTCATAATCTAAAAAGAAATGTTATTAATGTTTAAATTGTTAGGAATTAATTTTTAATGTTACCATGATTTTATGAGTATAATGTTTTATGTGTAGATTCTTTTTAATATTAATGTATGAGCTGTTGTTTAAAGACCGAATGGTCTAAATAAACTTAGTTTTGAACTGAACTGAACTGCACCCTGAAATCAGATGGAATAGTAGCAGAGTAGAAGATGCTGCACCCATTGTGGTGAAGTGGACCATGACTGCTTCTATTTTAAAATGTCAATTTTCCATACTTGGTTTGACTGGTTCTCTTTTGTTTCTTACAATTTTACATTGTAGGCCACTGCCTCACTTGATCCTATTTGAGTTGGGGCTACTTTACTTTGTAATCAGTTGCTTTCCTTATATGCTACTTGTGGAGTCTTGAGTGTGCCTTACCTCTGTCCCTACCTAGGGCACTTATGTGACCATCTTACTCCACCCTTTCTAAAATGACATCATCCAAACTCAGCATTTGTGCCTATGGTGGAACAGCTAAAGAGGAGAATATGCCATCCTTGTCGCAGCATGATGGTCAATCAATCAATCAATCATCGCATTTATATAGCGCACTACTCACCCAGAGGGTCTCAAGGCGCTGGGGGAGGGGGGTCCGCTACTGCTCGAACAGCCAGGTCTTGAGTTGCTTCCTGAAGGCGGGGTGGTCCTGGGTCAGGCGGAGGTGGGTGGGGAGGGAGTTCCATGTCTTGGCGGCGAGGTAGGAGAAGGACCGTCCCCCTGTGGTGGCTCTTCGGATGCGGGGGACGGCGGCGAGGGCGTGGCTGGTCGATCGAAGCTGGCGTTTGGGAGCATAGAAGTTGAGGCGGCTGTTGAGGTATCCTGGGCCTTGGTTGTGTAGGGCTTTGTGTGCGTGGGTGAGGAGACGGAAGGTGATTCTCTTGTTGACCGGGAGCCAGTGCAGGTCTCTCAGGTGTCCGGAGATGTGGCTGCGATGGGGGATGTCCAGGATGAGTCGTGCTGAGGCGTTCTGGATCCGCGGGAGTCTCTTCTGGAGTTTGGCGGTGGTTCCGGCGTAGAGGGAGTTGCCGTAGTCCAGACGGCTGGTGACGAGGGCCTGGGTGGCCGTCTTCCTGGTTTCGGTGGGGATCCACCGGAAGATCTTACGTAGCATGCGCAGGATGTTGAAGCACGACGAGGAGACGGCGTTGACTTGTCTGGTCATGGAGAGGGAGGAGTCCAGGATGAAGCCCAGGTTGCATGCGTGGTCTGTTAGTTTGGGTGCGCTGCCTAGGGTGGGGGGCCACCAGGAGTCGACCCAAGCGGCGGGTGAGGATCCCAGGATGAGGACTTCCGTCTTGTCCGAGTTCAGTTTCAGGCGGCTGTTCTTCATCCATTTGGCTACCTCTTTCATCCCTTCGTGAAGGTTGGCTCTGGCGGTGGCGGGGTCGTTGGTAAGGGAGAGGATCAGCTGGGTGTCATCGGCGTAGGAGATGATGTTGAGGTTGTGCTGGCGTGTGATGTCTGCGAGGGGGCTCATGTAGACGTTGAAGAGGGTTGGACTGAGCAAGGAGCCTTGTGGAACGCCGCAGATGACTTCGGTGGCTTCAGATCTGAATGGAGGGAGGCGGACTCTCTGTGTCCTTCCGGCGAGGAAGGAGATGATCCACTCCAATGCCTTCTCCTGGACTCCGACGTTGCTGAGGCGTTGTACTAGGGTACAGGGGCAGACAGTGTCGAAGGCCGCGGAGAGGTCGAGGAGGATGAGGGCCGCTGTTTCTCCGTTGTCGAGCAGCGCTCGGATGTCATCGGTGGCTGCGATCAGGGCGGTCTCGGTGCTGTGGTTGGCCCGGAAGCCAGACTGCGAGGGGTCGAGGGATCCGTTCGTCTCGAGGAAGGCGGCCAGCTGCTTGTTGACGGTCTTCTCGATGACTTTTGCAGGAAACGGGAGCAGCGAGATGGGGCGGTAGTTCTTGAGGTCGGTGGGGTCGGCCGATGGCTTCTTGAGTAGGGCGCTGAGTTCGACGTGCTTCCAGCTCTCCGGGAAGGTAGCGGTGTCGAAGGAGGTGTTGATGATGTTCCGCAGGTGGGGTGCGATGACAGCGTCGGCCTTGTTGAAGACGTGGTGGGGGCAGGGGTCATCCGGAGTGGATGGAGTTCATCGTGCGGACGGTGTCTTTGGTGCTGATCGGAGTCCAGGCGCGGAGGGTGGTGGTGGAGGGCGGTGGTTCGGTCGTGGCGTTCGTCGGTTGAGTGCTGAAGCTGTTGTGTATGTCCGCGATCTTGTTGTGGAAGTAGGAGGCGAGGGAGTTGCAGAGGTCTTGCGAAGGGGTGATGTCGTTGTTTCCGGCGTTGGGGTTGGAGAGCTCTTTGACGATGTTGAAGAGTTCCTTGCTGTTGTGTGCGTTGTTGTCCAGTCGTTCCTTGAATGCAGTTTTCTTGGTGGCGTGGATGAGTTGGTGGTGTTTTCGGGTGGCGAGCTTGAGGGCAGTCATGTTGTCCGGCAGTTCTTCTTGGAGCTCTTGAGTTCGTCGGTGAACCATGGGGCTTTCTTGCTACCGGGTCTGCTAGGCGGGGTCCTCAGGGGGGCGAGCTCGTCTGCGCAGTCGCTGATCCACTTCGTGAGGTTGGTGGCCGCCTGGCTAGGATTTGTTGTGCTGGTGGGAGGGTTCATGCTCAGGAAGGTCGCGAGTTGTTCCAGCTCCTGCGTGCAACCTGTTGCTGGTGGTGGTGGATCGTGGTCCTTCCGAAGCTGAAGTGGACACAGCTGTGGTCCGTCCAGTGGAGTCCGGTGGCGTGGCTGAAGGCGATGTCCTTGCTGGATGAGAAGACGGGGTCGAGTGTGTGTCCGGCATAGTGGGTGGGAGTGGTCACCAGCTGCTTGAGTCCCAGGTTGGTGAGGTTGTCCAGCAGGGTGGTGGTGTTGCGGTCGTTGTTGGTGGATCTTCTGTTTATTTTACTTTTGAAGTTTTTTATGATTTCTATTGGCTTCCTTGTAATTTGATGTTGCAGTACATCACCTCACTCTAAACAATTTTCAAGAGCTATTTTTCCTTCTAATATGCTGCTTTCTTTCCAAACTACTTGTAATATCCAACAGGTGATTGGCCTCTTTCCATGAAAAGATGGGGCCTGTTGACCTTGCTGCTCCCCTTTGGACTGGCTTCATTCACATTCAGGGTGTGCCAGTAGGCAGTTTGTTTCATCCCATCTATGTCAAACCTCTGCCAATGGGGTAGGGCATTATTGTTCAAGTAAATTCCACTCCACTCCAATACAATATTCATCTGTGGCACTTCAGCTGAGGTTTGCTTTTCCACTAGTGAATTCCGATGTGCAGTTTTACATCATAGGTAGATAACCTCTTTGGAAGAGACCTCCCTAACTACTTGCAAGTGACTGTTCTCTGCTCAGTCTATTCCACATGTGACATCCATTGTTACGTCCAAGGGCGCCTTCTGGAACACAATTATCACACCTTAAAGCAGCTCTTCTAAACACTTGCTCTCTTCCCCGCCTTCAAGACAGATTGATCGTACTGATGGGAGAGGATTAGAGGACATAAAGTTCCTTAGAGAAACTTGGCTTCAAACATCATCCTTGGGGAGTCTTCCAGTGACCATTCATTGAGTTACAAAGTTCTTCCTTTTGACAACAGACTGAAGCTGACTTTATTCACCAAAGTACTCCATGCAGACCAAATTCCATCATCCTGGCAAGTGTTACCTATTTATCTACTTTATGAAAAAGGTGATACTGACAACCAGAAAAAACTATTGTCTCAGTGCATTATATTGGATGCCGAAAAGAACCAATTTGGAAAATTTTTGTTGAAATACATGTTTTACTGTGCCTTTAAATAGTTAATTCACCACTGTTAAATCACCTTGGATTTAGGTCAGGTTGCTCTGCATAAGACAACATATTGGCATTACATTGTTTAATCAATCATACCCTGCCACTATTTGATTGTTATATTGACTATTCTGCTTTTTCACAAAGTTAATCCTTCCAAACTCTGGGAAAAGCATAGGAACAGGGGAATTACCCATTTGCTTATCCACTTCTTGGTTGCTTTACATGATAACACCTGCCGACAATTCAGACTTTCAGAGTGAACACTTTCTCTGCAGATAAAAAAAAACTCCATTGAGCTTTAAGCAAGATTGCACCCTCGCACCATTGCTTTTTTCTCCTATGACCTCTCCTTATACCTTAACGATCCGAAGGGGCTGCCTCTCAAGCATGGTGGAAAATGCATCTCAGATTTACCTTATGCAGATGGCATTGTCATTTTCTCTTTACCTCAAGCTGATCTACAGTTTTAGTTACAAAACCTGCAAGAACATAATGACATCAACAACTTACAGGTCAATTTGGCAAAAACAACAATGATGTCGTTTGGTATCTCTTAAAAAACTACTACAGATGGAAAATCGATAACAATATTATAGAAAAAGTAATCAAATAAGACTACCTTGGTGTAACAGTGGACCATAAACGTGCTTGGACTGACAAGATCATAAATAAAGAAAAAAAGGCCAATATTGTTGCGAATTTTATACACAGATGTTCTAAGCTCTATGGTGGCTGAGCAATTGTTCAGGCATTACACATTTTGGACAATTCCTCCTATATGATTCTATAATTTTCAATAACAATGCAATCTTGGCAAATTTTCAATAACAGTGCAATCTTGGCTCTGGCCAAAATTTATATGAATGGGATCAGAACCTCGTGCCCTCCTAAATGATTATACCTAGTGAGACAAATCGAAGCCATGAAGCCAGATTGTGGACCCAAGGGAGAGGGAAACGGTAACCAAACTGGAATAAACTGCAGGAAACAGTGAAAAATAGGTGTTGCTAAGAAGAGTGGGGAGCAGAATTTGGAGTATTGAACATCAGACACAAGGTACGTAGAAGCCTTTTAAAAAATTATTTGTCGATGTTTCCTGCACAACATTGCTCGAAAACTAGTTTTCTACCGATGTACTTTTAAGGTCAAATGTTTTGTGTGTTACTGGTTGTGCAGCTAAATAGCACACCAGGAAAATAAAGTTGGACAGTCTTACTTACTCAAACAAAAACTCTAGTGTTACAGATCTCACCTGACCACTGTTTAGATAAGACCTATATAACAGGGACACTTGAGGATAGCTGTGAGTCCACCGAATTCATTCATATCCATCGAAACCCAGTTTAGGACACATAAAGGGCTGCCAATCAGGTCTTGGAAATTAAATATGATTTCTCAAAACAAGAAAAACACTCCTAAGGAAGGACGCCTTATAAATTAAAATGATGATGAATTAATGTGTGATCTATTTGACCTACAAGAAGCAAATGCTGCTCTTATAGATAAGGGTTCAAAGGTTTGGAAAATGCTAAATCAGAGCTTAACAGTGGAGTGCTTCACAACATCAGACCCACAAATCTGGTCAGTAAACAAGCTGCTAGTGAGTATCTTTCTTCATTATTATACATTGAAACTCTGACCTTAGTCACGACTCGCTTAATCTCACTTAATAATAAAGTAGTAACTATAAAGCAAATAAATAGTACAACGGGTCCTGAACATGCACCAAACCTAAACTCCAACACAAATTTAACTTTTATAAGCTTACAAACGGCCAAAGCTTTAAATGATATCGTGGCTAAAATTGTTCAATAAATCTTTAATTTAAGAACATCAACACGTTGTGTCCAGATCAGATTAGAATTGGGTCTTGAAGATTTTTCAGATCAACGTAAATTATCTATGTCCTTGTCACAATGCACCTTAGTCAAGATTAAAGAGTTTAATCAATAAAGACTCAAACATTCACACTAGCAATAGAGTTGCGTCTACAGAAGCCGAGTTAAAGATAATACTACAAAACTGTAGTCACACTTCACTATCGACGCTTTTAATCAAAGGAAACATGACATCCATATTCTATGATAATTACAAAGAATGCTTAACTACATATAAAAACTCAAATTATATGATTGAAACATATACAGGCAGAAGGCAAGACTATTCAGACTATTATTCAAATGCCTGGCCAAAAAAAGGCCTATCTAAGATTCACACTGCAATACATTTCTTTTTTACATTTTGAAAGCTTCTAGCTAAAACCAGCAGAGAAAAATAGTAAGTGTTGCCTGTGCAATATATACTTAGAAAAATAGTCCACACGATATATTTATTTTCAATATGGCAGGATCTGAGGCATAAGCTTTTAAAACCACTCTTCTGTGAAGCTGGTGTAAGAACAATCAAGGATGCAACGTTATTGTGCTCCTCTGGTACAACAAACAAAATAATCGGGTACACATGCACGTTTCTCTCACTTATGACCTCTTATTTAAAAGGATTAGTTTGACTAAGTTGGTTGAATAATGATACATTTTGATGGTGTTAATTACCAAATGCATTTTCCTAATAAACTTGACACACTCGCAATTGATGTTTAACAGCAATGTTTTTCTTTAAAAAAGCCAGTTTTGTAAATGATTTTTTTATCCAATTGTATTGTTTAAATTTAAATTGCACAGTTAAATTATTACTACTGCTTCTGCTAGTGAAAATGTTTTTGCATTGTTAATATGCTTTGTTTGTTGAAGAGTCTATTGTTGCCTTGTGATTGTTATGTTATGTTAAAGATATTTATCAAGCGCACGTTCACCACACGGTGTCTTGGCGCTGGAGTGGAAGTAAGGTAGCAGCAGAAGGAAGAAGCCTAGTTGTCATATGCCTGGGAAAAGAACCAGGTCTTCAGCTGTTTTCTGAATAGTGCACATGAAGTAACCTATTTCAACTCCACAGGGAGCGAATTCCAGAACTGGTAGGGCTACGACTGCGAATCGGGAGCCACCATGTTACTTACGTTAAAATGTGGGAGTGACTAACAGATTCAGATAGAAGGTTCATAGGTTACGAGTGGGGGCATAACATAGAATCTTGGATGAAGGCTGGACTATTGCAGCGGAAAGCTTTGAAAATAGTGCATCCTAACTTAAATGAACAACACATGGCCACTGTGAGCCAGTGGAGGCTTTTCATCAGTGGTCTGACGTGATGCCATTTAGGTTGGTGAAAGATCAGTCTAGCAGCCTGATTCTGGACTAGCTGAAGGCATTTGCGTTGGGAAGCCAGGATACCTACATAGAGGAATTGGCATAGTCCAGTCAGAAGATGACCAAAGTCAAGATAACTAAGGTCAGGGCTTCCCGAGACAGAAATCTGCTGATCTTCTTAATTCTACGCTGTTGAAAAATCCCAGCAGAGACCACTGAGTTGATCTGAGCATTCAAGGTCAGGCCATTGCTTATCACTATGCCCAAACTTTTGGCTTAACTGACCGAAATGGGAGGGTCACCCAGGAAAGAAGGCCAAAAGTTGGAGTTCCATGGATTAGCAAGCCCGCCAGTGAGAATAAGCTCAGTTTTATCAGTGTTGAGCTTCAATTGATTTTCGTTCATCCATTCACTTATGAAGTTCATAGTGTCTTGAAAATGAGACACAGAGGATGGAGAGAGATTGATGTCGAAGACCAATTGAAAATCATCAGCGTAATTATAAGTCCCAACTTTCCTTTCTCGCAAGGAGGAGATTAAAGGAAGGAGGTACACATTGAAAAGAAGCACGGAAAGAGAGGAGCCCTGGGGAACCACCAAATCAATTCCATTTTCTTAGAGGAGAAGTTGGCAAGACGTACTTATTGAAAACCGGTTGCTGAGGAAGGAGGAGAGCCACTTCAGAGCCAGATCCTGGATCCTGGCATTGCTGACACGGTCAGTCAGAATGTTATGATCAACCATGTCAAAAGCTGCTGACAAATCCCGGAGAACCAGGACCTGGGTTAGGCCCCTCTCCGTCCCCCCTCTATTAAGGTCTTAGATTTTCATTCTGAAAGTAAATTGTCCAATTCTTGACTAAACATTTAGCCCATAGGCTGGGGAGCGACTGATAAGGGTGTTTTATAACCTCAAGCGAGTGCAGAGGTTTTTTAAAAAAAGAGAAAAATGGGAAAAAGGAATGAAATTGTTAGTCCATCTTTTATTTTTTTTTAAAGAAAAAACTTTAAGTGGTTTGTCAAACATATTAGTCGGATTCAAGATTTTCTATGCCAATGTGAAGTTTTCTGGTCTCCTCTTCATTTATTGTGATACTATCAATGGTAAACGTTAATCTAAGAAGGAGCATTGCTCATCAAAGTCTTTTATTGGAAGGCGAGAAAAGGAAAGAGTCCTGAATTCCTTTGAGGCACACTAAGAAAGGAAAGCAGCACACAGAGAAGAAGGCCTTATCTTTCAAGGAAATGCAGGTCTTAATTATAGAGGCAGTGACTTGTGTATTAAAGAAAAAGAGAAGTAGGAAGACGAAACAAGAAGGAATGCTGATTTCTCATCTCCTTCTACAGAATCAGGCACATGTTCGACAGTGGCTGGCAAATACATTCACAAAGAATAGGTCTGTCAGGTCCTAAAGCATGTGAAAAGTGACCTAGGATTTCATGACGGTAATCTGTTGGATGAAGAGGAAGGTCTTTTTCTACAATGTACAAGACCAGGGAGTTTGACCACGCTGCTACATGACAAAATAGAGAGCTTAATTCTGCATGAGGGAAAGGATTTGGACCATATAAATATTCCTTCCAAAAAAGAATATGCTAGACGAGTGATGCCATGCTAGCTCCATTGGTTGAACATACTTCTGAGAACCCAGTGGGCATACTGCTAAAGATCAAGTAGATAGAATAATTCATAAAGCTATGGATATAAATTTTTAGGCAAATAACATGACATTGAGTGCAGGTACGTATGCAGCGTATATGGCACAATCTTTAGTGAAGGACTTTTAAAATCCAATGGCTGCAATATAAGAACAAAAGGATTGTTCTGAACTGTTGAACAACATTGAGCAACAAGCCAGATTTGTATCGGTCATTTAGTGTGACTCAATTAAATCTTTTGCATCTGCAACTGGGGCTTCAGTTCTGGCCAAGACGCATGTGGCTTAGAGACTAAAAAGCAGACTGTGCGGAAAAAACTACTCTACTGAAAACTCGGATTCAAGGAAAAAAGTTATTTAGATAGCAATTAGAGCAAATGTTTACAAAGACATTCAAAGAGAGGAAGCATGCCTTACCAAATAAAGGTAGAATGTCTTCATGATCTGAGGACAACAAGAATAGGAATATATACACCGTGGAAGGCATTCACAGCCAAAGAGAAAAAAAAACGTTCTGAATACTCAACTTTCAAACCAGTACAAAAGCATTAAATAGTTTGACATTCAAAGGGGAGATACTTCCAGCTGGAGGACATCTACAGCATTTCCTACACAAACAGTAGTTAGATGTAATGGATCAGTGGGTTCTGAATATCAGTTGCAGAGGTTAAAGAAAGGAATTTGAGTGCAAGCCTTCAAATTCAGAAAGCATTCTTACTCCTGTTTAATGCACAAGCTAAAAGCTTCAGCACTGATGGGTGGAGTTCTGACATATCTACACAAAAAGGTAATTGTTGTAGTACGAGGGTAAAGTCAGGGTTTTTTCATTCCTTTTTTAAAAAAAAGTTTTTATTGACAAACTGATGAGGAAGACATACCAATATACATATAATGAGACAACCATTGTTTACAAAATAAAAATAGATAGTTCTCAAGACAGGACTTATTTTGGTTTCCACTTGGAACACATTATAACATAATTCATTTTTTACGCACAGAAGGCAGAACAGCAAAAGAGAGAAAAAGTTTTTACTACAGTACAACAGCTGTCTACCCAAAAACAGAGCGTCTACCAGATAGGGAGTATTACGGTAAGTGTATAATCTTCAAATGATAAAATTACCCGAAATTTTCTCAATTTTTTTTAATGAGCGTGCTCCTCTAATTTTTGCAAGGGCTAGCTCCATAGAATAAATCTCAATTACTAGTGTCCACCATTCCCAGACGTTAGGCGGTTTGGGGCAGATCCAGGCTCTAGCCAGTATTAATTTGGCACAAGATATAAGAATCTTCACCAGAGCGGGCCGAGGTAAGAAGACAGGATGAATGTCTAGTAATACTGTTAAAGCGGTGATAGAAGGTAGCTGGATCTTCTTAATTTCCAAAACGTTGTGTACTTCCCCCCAAAAGTCCCTAAGGTTAGGACAAGAGAACAGCATCTGTTCCAGATCTGCTGCTTCAGCTAAACATTTAGGACATTTTGTACGATCGCTATAAATGTTGTTAAGGGACCATTTAGAAATCCTTTCCGGTGTGTAATACAACATACAAATTGTTCTAAACTGTTGCAGCCTTAAACTAGATGATCGTACAGAGTTATTAATATTAGATAAAGAGAATATTATCTGTTTAGTTGTTATATTTAAACCCATTTTACTGCTCCATTTCTCGGCTAGTTTTGAACAGTCATTAGTTTTAAAGGCCTAAAGATGCCTATAAGCTTTGCTTATAACTGACTTATTTTTATTTGAGTATAAACAATTCCAAATATCACAGTCTGAAATGTCATAGATTTGATTTTTCCTGATCAGAAAATCATGCATTTGTAGATATTTGAATCTCATTGTTTCGGGTAAGTCGTATAAAATTTTAAGTGTGTGAAAATCTAAGAACCCTTGTGTGCCTTATAAGTCTCCCAAAACATGAATTCCCTGCCTAGACCATATAGGGGCCGTGCCATCATTAAAAATCCCCGGAAGACCCGGGTTACCCCACAGCTGGAGTTTCGAGTCATAGAAGGAGGTCTTACAAAATGCTAATATATTAGCCCAAATCCTGTCTATGTCCAGGGCAGTCTTAAATTTCACCCTCTTGTAATAATTAGGGTCGTTAACTCGAAACAAACATGTTTGAGTCAGTTTTTACCAAAAATAAATGAAAGAAAAATGTGTCTTCACTATTAAGTAAAGACCGGAGGCGCCTGACAAATGAAGACCAAAAATATAGCTTAACATCGGGAAAGTTAAGACCACACTTATGCGTGCTATTTTTTAGGAATTTAAATGATCTTTTAGCTTTTTTGTAACCCCATATAAAACTGCTAAATATTCCATCTAATTGCTTGAAGAACTAATTATTTAGTGCTAGTGGAATGGAGCTAAAAAGATACAAGAATTTGGGTAATACCTTTGTTTTGATTAAGTTAATTCTGCCAATTAAATTCAAGGGCAATCTATGCCATATTTTTCAATAGTAGAGTAGTAGATTTAATTAGTTCATTATAGTTAATGTTGTTAATTTCCCGTCTTTTAGATGTAACTTTAACACCTAAATATGTAGCGAGTTTACAAATCTCAGGGACCGCTACCACTGGTACATAACTAGCTATAATTTGTGTCTTGTTTATGTTAAGCTTATAGCCTGATACTTTCCCAAACTTACAAGCCTCAGTGGTGATCCCTTGTAGTGCCTCGATGACATCAGAAGAATAGATGGCATGTCATCGGCATATGCCGTAATTTTCAATACCTGTGAACTGTACCTAAAAGGTACAATTTGGGGTTGAGCCTGAAGAGCAAACAAAAATGGTTCTAAGGAAAGGGCAAATAATAAAGGTGATAAGGGGCAGTCTTGACGAGTGCCCCGAGAAATTAAAAAGTTAAAAAGTCTGAGGAGGACAGCCCCCCATAGCTGATACAGGCTGAGGGATTATCATACAATGCCTGTATACCCTTTAAGAAGTGCCCACCAAACCCCATTTTCATCATAGCGTGCCAGAGATAGTCCCACCCCACTCGGTCAAAAGCCTTCTCAGCATCCAACAAATTCATGCCGAGTGGGGTGGACTCTGTCTCTGCCACGTCAAATGCCGTTATGGCCATATTGACGTGGGTGGTAGTGTCTCTCCCAGTCACAAACCCGTGTTGCTGCGGGGTAACTACTTTAGGCATAAGAGGGGCCAACCTAGTTGCTAGTATTTTCGCAAATATTTTTGCATCAGTATTAATCAGAGAGATGGGTCTGTATGACCCTCTCTCCTGTTTTGGTTTACCCTTTTTAAGAAAAAATATCATTTTAGCCCTGTTCCATGAGTTGGGAGGTTTTCCAGTTGACCCAATAGATTGTATAACATGTAGTAATAGGGGTGTCAGTTCTTCTAAGCAAACTTTATAGATCTCGAGGGGGATAGTGTCTTCCCCTGCAGCTTTTCCTGAAGTGAGGGTTATGTAATCTCAATTCTTCCGACACAAGACGTCTCTTATTTTTACTGTTTAACCCCGAAACATTCCATGCTAGACATCTTAGTTTATGCATTCAAAAGAAAAACATACATCAAACCAAAAACCAAGTGGAAAACTTCTATCCTTAAACCACACAAAAGTAAATATTTGCTCGTAATTTTATTCCTAATAGCATGTCTCCCCATCAGATTGAAAATACAATTTTTCAAATTTTCATCTCCCAAACCCCCCACCCTGCGGAGAACGGAGAACCCCCTCCCTCTACCCCCCTATCTCCCACCCCCGCCGGGGAGGGACCACCCTTCAGCTTCTGCTGCCGCAGTAGTGGCAGCACCTACGATAGAGCGCCTGGTAGAGACCCCACCTCCCCCTCTGAAAAGAAAACTTTTTTTAATCAGAATAATTATTCCTGAGAACTAGGAGGAAAAAGTAACAATGAATTAGAGCCCCTAAAGTTTTCTAAACTTAGTCTCCCTAGTTATTATACCCGCCTGATAGTAGTTCTACCTAATCAATTACTATAGCCTAGCTCTTACTCGTACTAGATAAAAATGCCTTGGCTTCTTTTGTATCAGTGAAAAAGAATGTACGCCCGCCTTTAATAACCCTAAGACGGGTGGGTTCCTGAAGAAAAACCTGTCTCCCAATGGATTTGATTGGGTCGATCAGTTTACGAAGCTCCCACTGTCTGTCCATAGTGGCTTTACTTAGGTCAGAGCGAGCAAACAAAGAAAGATTCCCTATAACTGTAGGAGCATTAGGACGTGCTTTCTGCCAGACAGCCTGTCATAATAAAAAGTTACCAAAGCAAATGAGATAAGGGCGTGGAAATTTGCTCTCTTTGTTCTTTTGAACTAGATGCAAACAGTGTGCCCGTTGGATTTGGGAGTCCCATTCCCAGTCTGCTAAGTCCAGGAAAGCTTTTTTGTAGTAAACCAACAAGGAAGGCCCTCTGGTCGGAGCCTTCAGATCCCTCCGGTATCCCAAATAGTCTCAGGTTTGATCTTCTCTGCCGATTTTCCAAGTCCTCGACTTTCAGCTGAAGAGACGTCATCTGGATATCGTGTTGGCTTACTACAGTATTCATACGTGTGGTCACCTCCTCTACACCCACCACCCGATGCTGCAATTCTTCGATGCCCTGCGAAACCCCACTAAGATTAGAGGTCAGCTCTTGTAAAGAGGTCTACAGTTTGTTATTTTCCTCCCTCAGCTGTAGATAGTGTTCTTGCGCTTCTGTGCGTTGGTTGGTTAATATTTGCAGTATAATATCCAGTTGGGGGAGTCAGTCTCTTGTTTATCTTCATCTTCAGGTCCCTGAGACATGATTGGAATTTTATCGGTCATAGAAGTAGCTGGTAATGCTGGGGTTATGACAGTAGAGGAGGCGACACGTATGGCTGGTGGCTTTGTGTTGGTAGTAAGCTTCGAGCTATTAGATAGTAATATTACTGGCTCGTGCTCTAACATAGGCAACGCCTCTTGTTCGGTTGGTGCAATTGATAGTGCATTTAATGATTCGAAAGTCAGGGTTTTAACTCTATTCTGTTTCTAGTTCAAAAATCTTCAGGAACCTTCCTCCAAGTTCTGGATTTGAAAAGAGTCAATCAATGGATTACATCTATGCATTTCAAAATGGACAGCCTACAAATGATTATTCCAATGGCCTAGCCAAAAGGTTTTATGGTGGCTATCAACTTGCAAGACGTCTACATTACTTATCCATTTTTTCATGATCATCAGAAATATCTTAAGTTTGTGAATCAAGACCAACATTTTCAATTTGTAGTTCTTCCCTTTGGGATAAAATCAGTGACAAGAGTCTTCACAAAGGTTCTTGCACCTGTGGTAGGCATTTTTCACAAAGAAGGGGTGCTGCTATTCCATCCTTATTTAAATGACTGGCTTGTTCGTGCAAGATCAGAAAATCAGATCATTAAAGAAAAAAGACCAATTGCTAGAGGTGTTATAGTCCATGGATTCCTGATAAATTGGGAGACATCTCCTTCACAAGATCTGGAATTCATTGAAGCAAGATTTCAGACAGATGTGGTAATTCGTCTGTCTTCCACGCAGGAGACAGAGGAAAACAGTCAGCAATTTAGTTAACTATCTGGAGAAGAAGTGGCAAGGGAATGATTTAAAATTGAAGAATTCAAAGCAGCAGAATATTTCCTTCATCTCAAAACTGTCCGTTTAATCCTCTAGTTTTTGCAAAGATTTGCCATAAGTGAGATAGAAGAAAACTTTCTTGTCTGTGGCCTCAATGAATATTGTATGCCTTTCCCCCATTTCCTCTGATCTCGATATTTCTAGTCCAGATGAGAGCAGTGATTCTGATTGCTCCGGCTTGTATTTGCTCTGCCTGGTAACCTCTGATAGTACATGTAGCGTCCTCCCAAGCCGGGGTATCCGCCAATGACTACCCCATACACAGAGCTTGGCATTACATGTCTTTATTCATCTGCGTGTAACTGCAAACTCAACATTCTAAAACAGTCTTGATTCTACTCTGCTCTAACACTTACGTCACAGCTCTAAGGAGACTATCAGGAGATGGAAAAGTTCCATAAATTCTAATTTGAAAGACAATACATCTCCCCCTCTATTAATTTTTTTAATTTTGTTTACAAAATAAACATATATAAACAATGTTCAATTAAATCTCTTCAATCAATCTTTTTGGCACTTTAATTGTTCAGTGACCAATCCGGGGTAGTGGAGAGCCCCCCCACTATCCACACAAAGGGGTAAGAGAGTTAAGGGTGAGGATACCTCCTCCCAAGTTTAAACTCTACTCACAAAAGTGTATGCAGGTCCGAAGTGACTCTTAAAGTCTCTTTAACTCCTTATGGTGGTGTATACCGCACCAACGGAAAGGAAAAAAATCATTTTTTTATTTAACCCTCACACGACCTATTGGTGTCATGCTTCATCATCGTGTTCACCCAGACTCGTAAAGGTCTGGGTGGGTTCAACCGTATTTCAGGGAGCTCTTTGGAGATGTAGGCCAAGGGGACTTAAAGATAAAAATCTTACTACATCCCCAGGTATCCCTTTATTAATGGGGATGTAGTTGATGTTAAAAAGATATAAAAGCGGATCTTTTTTGGAGTTATGGTCCCAAGACCCTACAAGATTGCCAAAGGCGGATGGCCAAAAATGGTCCTGAGCTTTCATCAGGGCACGATGGACTTCCCTCCCTGGTATAGATCAAAAACAAACTATGATGACCTATGTATTGGTTTTGAAGGTGCAGAAAGCTGCAACCTTCGTGACAAAAGTGACAGTAAAAACAATCACAATAGGGAGAATACTTATCTCCCTTCTTCTGTTGCGAAAAATTCCGCCTGTTGGGAGAAAAAGGAGAAAACAAAGAAAGGGACAAACAACATTGTATTTCAATAGTAGTCTTAAAGTGCAACTCCTCATCATGCATGGGTGCAGATGTCCTGTTCATGCATTGTCTGTGTTCATATGACCACATCAGGCAAAGCCATGTTGAATCTATTATTCCAAAACTGCCCAAAAGGGTAATGAGCACATTAGCATAGCATACAATTTGTACTTACAAAGTGAAAAACGGCTTTTCCAGTTTCACCACCCGAGCTTAAAACAACAATCTGTGTCACAGTTCATACACTCAAAGACAGTGGTCTCACTTATGCCAAATGATGTTATTCTTGACTGAGGAATTCAAATTCATGTCATTTTTGCCTTATATTCTTCAATACATTGTAACTGTGTAATCTTCTTTGTGTATATGTATTACATTCATGCACTCTCACTCAGTAATATTTTGTATAACAGTATATGTCACTCGTGCCTCATTCTTTGCAGATATACTTTTAATCACCCGTACCCAATTAGAGGGGAATGTGCATATCACCGGGTCACGATAGGGTAGCTTTGTAGTCAAACGCTATTAAGAGGAGAAATGGAAGTAATAACCTTCCGTATTAGTATTAAAATTAAAGGTTGCATTCCAGAGTACCTCTCTCGATGTATCAGAGTTTTTCCGCTTACTACTCCAAAGGTCCTGCCCAGCAGTAAACTTATTTGGTACCTCTATATGCGAGTGATTTACTCAGCATTGCTATCGGCATGGGGGCGGGGCAAGCGCGCATGGCGCTTTCTGGTATGCGTCACTACCGGTGCGCGAGTCACAGAACCATCATTGCCTAATGGGAAATGTAGTCCTGTCTCAAAACGCTGTCTTTTATAGCGGATAGTCTACCCGGAGTGTCTATATCAGAATCATCAGGATAAGTAAGAAGAAATACAATTATAAAAATATTTTTAAAACCAAGTGCGAAGTAGAAAAATTGGGGCAACGGTGTTAAATTATTGATATATAAAAAACAAACTTTGTGTACTTTTTCTGTATTGCAACGGATCACCAGTCATGCCCGGCTCGGACAAGAGTCTTTTTGATAATATGTTGAGCCATATGGACATTATTAACCATAAATATGTTGATGGTAATGGGTTTTGCAGAGATAGTATTCTTCATCTATGTTAAAAATGTGTATAATTAACACCGGGTTTTGTATATATTTTTAGTGATACACTACAAAGATACCAATGATAAAAGGGCTTTGTGCAGCAGTATTTAGACATCTGTGGAATGCCTGTAATTTACACCATGGTAAACCTCCACAATGGATGGGATGTTATAAAATTGTGTGAAAAAACTTATGAACCACATGTATGACACTACAATTATTGGTTTTTTAAATTGGTGTTCAGTCTTTAGAGCATGTAATTATGAATTTGAAGGGATCAACTAATATGTAGTCTTAAATTCAAGGGCAGATCTCAGTGTATTCATTTTTACATAAAGTTTTCAACTTCTATTCATGGTATTCCAAGGGATAGAGTCATTCAGTCCATGGTCGTCAGCCCTCAACTTATATACCCAACGTTGTTCTCGTTCAAGGAATTTTTTAGCGATGTTGGGAACTTCTTTGACTTTTTAAATCACTGTCCATTCCAGGTCCTAATGTTTTGTTATGTTATGTTATTTATTCTTTTGTATAGCGCTCGGCTACTCAAAAAGAGTGTCCCTGCGCTTTATTGGAAAAGGAAAACTGCGACAGAATAACATAACACCGCTAAAAGAAAGAACAGAGTGCCAAACAAAGACTCACAAACAAAACAGGCTACTGAGTAAACAACCAAGTTTTAAGGCCTTTTCTAAAAGCCAACAGGCTAGTAGCTCCCCGCAGAGCAAGCGGCAAGGAGTTCCACAACTGTGGTGCCAGCAATCCAAAAGAGCGGCCTCCGAGGCGCGCTCTCTTTACACGCGGAACAACTGCCAAGTACAGGGATTCCGACCTCAGAGACCTGGTCGGTTGATAAAAGACCAGTCTCTTTTGAAGGTACTTTGCTCCCCCCTCGTGGAGAGCTTTATAGGCCAGAGTCAAAGCCTTAAAGGCGATCCGTTTCCGGATGGGAAGCCAGTGCAAGGTTTTCAACAGGCCCGAAGCACTGGAGCGTCTATTTAGACCATAGATTGCCCTTGCAGCGGCGTTCTGCACCACTTGAAGCCGCTGCAGCAAGTACTCTGGGAGGCCCAGGTAGAGAATGTTGGAATAATCCAACCTGGACCCAATCAGAGCCTGCACTGTCAGTTTCCTGTGCTCCTCGGACAGCAGGGGAAGAAACCTTCGCAGCATCCTAAGAATGCCGAAGCAGGTGCCCGACACCCCCAGGATCTGGGATTTCAGAGTTAGCCTATTATCCATCTTGACCCCCAGATTCTTGGCAACCTGGGAAGAGCAAGACGGGGGGAACATATTCATCGGCCACCAGGCCTGCCAGTCTGGCTCTGTGTCACACCCAAAGAAAAGTACCTCGGAATTATCGGAATTGCACTTGAGGCTGTTCAGATGGAACCATTGAAAAACAGCCCCAAGGCAATCCCGGATACTCTCCCCATCAAAGTCACCTCCTCTCTTACATGAGAAGAGGAGCTGGGTGTCGTCAGCGTAGGATACGATCTGGGCGCCATGCGACTCCACCAACGCCGCCAACGGGGTCATAATGATGTTAAACAGGGTCGGGCTCAAGATAGAGCCCTGTGGGACCCCGACTCCCAGAAGCGGCATCACGGCGGAATCAGGCGGAGCCCAGATCTTTTGCCGGCGGCCGGCTAGAAAGGAGGAAAACCAGTCGAACACCGTCCCCCGTAGACCTATCTCAAAGAGTCTTGCGAGAAGACCATCATGGGGAACGGTGTCGAACGCCGCCGACAAGTCTAACATCACCAGCATGGCTTTGCCCCCAGAGTCCAGAACCCCTTTAATGGTTTCTGCGACCTCAAGGAGCGCAGTCTCTGTGCTTAGATGGGGCCGAAAACCCGATTGGGTGGCATGCAGGATCTCGTTGGTTTCAAGAAAATTGGAAAGCACACCCTGAACGTGTTTTTCCACAATCTTCGTGAGAGCCGGCAGCAGAGAGATGGGCCTATAATTAACCGGGGCCTTCGGATCTAGGCCTGGTTTTTTGAGCAAAGGAATCACCATCGCCTGTTTCCAGGCTTGTGGGACCACTCCCTGACTCAGCGAGAGATTTAACAGCGGGTTAGCCAGTGGATTGATCACCTCCGCAACTTTCGCTAGAAATTTAGCAGGGCATGGGTCGAGGGGTGAACCCGATTTTAAATTGCCCATTAGAGCTAAGGAGTCAGGAGCAGAGATCGGTGGAAACACGCTCAGCGTCACACCTGGCCAGGTCTGCGGTGATATGGTGGTCTCAGGTTCAGTCTGGACCATGGGCCCTGGTGGAGGGAATGAATCCTGAATGCGTTGGATCTTGCTCGTAAAGAAATCAGCAAGGTCCGTAGCCCAGGTACCTGATGGCTTTTCGTCCGAGGTGTTAGACCATGGGGAAGTGAATTCTCTCACAATGGAGAAAATCTCCTTGCAGGAGTTAGAAGCAGCTTCTATTCTCCTGGCTAGATATGCTTTTTTTTCCAGGCGAATGTCCCGGTAATAGGCCTTAACCACCGTCTTGTAGGTCAGCTTGGCAACAGTATCATATTGTGCCCGCCAGACTCTTTCGGCTACCTTGCACTGCTGCCGCGTAGCCGACAGTGCAGAGGTGAACCAAGGCGCAGAGACCCGTTTCGGTGTCAGGCGAGATGTCAATTCCGGGGCGAGATCATTTAGCCTGTCAAAAAGCCAGTCCTGCAGGGTCTGCAGATCCCTGTCCAGATCGCCAGAGAGGGGGCAAGGGTGGGCCACTGCTGCCTGGGCCAGCATCTCTGGGGTTACTCGATGATATGCCCTATGGACACGACCCTGTTGCTGTGCCAGGATAGGCACCTGTTTAGCTATGCCTTTGATCACAAATTTGGCAAGAAAGTGGTCTGACCATAGGACAGGAGAAATCTCTATTTCCTCAAGAGGGGAGGACGAGAATACCTGGTCAAGAGTGTGCCCCTTCTCGTGCGTAGGCTCCTGTAAATAAGGGATCAGTCCCAGCGGGGTCAAAGCCTCGGAAAGTTTGATGGCAGCAGGGTCGGACGGATCATCCATCCGAAAGTTGAAGTCCCCTGCCACGATACAATGTTCAGCTTTCAGGGCCAGCCCCAACAGCACAGAATCCAGATCTTCAAAGAAAGTGCCGGGTGCGCCAGGTGGCCTATACACGAGTAGTCCCTTAAAGGATTGATGTGGCGACAGAGTAATAGAAAAGGCTAGGGTCTCCGAGCCTCGGATGTCCATTGCTGGCAGGATCGCACACGGGGTACCTTTCTTGACCACCAATGCCACTCCACCGCCCCTTCCTTAGCTCTATCCTTCCTGAAGATGTTGTAGTCAGGCGGGATTGCCGTAACAACATCAGGGTTGGAGAAATCACCCCACCACGTCTCAGTGAGCATAAGACATAGTGTCTTCACTGTATCTAGGAGCTCAAAAAGGTCTTGCGCATGTTTACATGCTGACCTGGCGTTTAATAGCATGCAACAGAAGCCCACACTAAGGGTGTTATTGCTCGGCCGTGGAAAGAGCGAGCGGTTAGGGCGCCAGCCACAACCCGGGCAACAGGATTTCCCATGATGACGTCCGTGAAAGACAGTGCGACAGCCTGAGACCCGAGGGTTGAGAGAACGAAGTTCCAAAGGGGAATAATGCTGGACAGGAGTACCAGGGGGACACATCCCTGGTGGTAGAGCCCCACCCGCCGCTCCGCACGCCTCCGGGACGCTGACGGGGGCAGACGGGCAGGACTCTGGCTTGACTCCGGCGCGAGTCCGGCGCTACCGCTGTGCGTCACCGCTGCGCGCAGGAGGCGAGCATTAAGTAGGGCTCACCTGTGGTCCAAGTGAGCGCTAGAGCGCTCAAACAAGTGGCACACTCGCTACACACGACCCCCAAGATGGCGCCCGGCGCCAAACACGAAGGCAGAAGAAAAAGTGACACAGATCCGCGAAAAGCGCGGTGGGGGGCCCAATTTAAGGTGCAAGTAAGAGGGCACACAAGATTGAATTAAAAACGGGGGAAATGCAAATTATAGCAACCAAGATACAAAAGCGGTATTTTTAAAATATCAGCAGCGCTGAGGATTGCAATTCAGCAGCATAGCGCGCGTGCGTGCTACTACCTTCTCCAAGGCCGAGCAACTGCCAAGCTCACCTTAAGTAGGGCTCACCTGTGGTCCAAGTGAGCGCTAGAGCGCTCAAACAAGTGGCACACTCGCTACACACCACCCCCAAGATGGCGCCCGGCGCCAAACACGAAGGCAGAAGAAAAAGTGACACAGATCCGCGAAAAGCGCGGTGGGGGGCCCAATTTAAGGTGCAAGTAAGAGGGCACACAAAGATTGAATTAAAAACGGGGGAAATGCAAATTATAGCAACCAAGATACAAAAGCGGTATTTTTAAAATATCAGCAGCGCTGAGGATTGCAATTCAGCAGCATAGCGCGCGTGCGTGCTACTACCTTCTCCAAGGCCGAGCAACTGCCAAGCTCACCTTAAGTAGGGCTCACCTGTGGTCCAAGTGAGCGCTAGAGCGCTCAAACAAGTGGCACACTCGCTACACACCACCCCCAAGATGGCGCCCGGCGCCAAACACGAAGGCAGAAGAAAAAGTGACACAGATCCGCGAAAAGCGGGGTGGGGGGCCCAATTTAAGGTGCAAGTAAGAGGGCACACAAAGATTGAATTAAAAACGGGGGAAATGCAAATTATAGCAACCAAGATACAAAAGCGGTATTTTTAAAATATCAGCAGCGCTGAGGATTGCAATTCAGCAGCATAGCGCGCGTGCGTGATACTACCTTCTCCAAGGCCGAGCAACTGCCAAGCTCACCTTAAGTAGGGCTCACCTGTGGTCCAAGTGAGCGCTAGAGCGCTCAAACAAGTGGCACACTCGCTACACACCACCCCCAAGATGGCGCCCGGCGCCAAACACGAAGGCAGAAGAAAAAGTGACACAGATCCGCGAAAAGCGCGGTGGGGGGCCCAATTTAAGGTGCAAGTAAGAGGGCACACAAAGATTGAATTAAAAACGGGGGAAATGCAAATTATAGCAACCAAGATACAAAAGCGGTATTTTTAAAATATCAGCAGCGCTGAGGATTGCAATTCAGCAGCATAGCGCGCGTGCGTGCTACTACCTTCTCCATCATTGTGTTTTTGCTCTAAATAATGTGCCGTCAGTCTGGTGGCGGTGATTGCTCTTCTGATCCTGCTTCTGTGTTCACCAATTCGGAGCTTCACTTTTCTTGCTGTCCTTCTGATATATTTCAACCTGCATGGGCAGACGGTTGTGTAAACCACAATCGCTGAATTACAATTGATGTGGTTTGGTTGTTCTCACTCAGATCACATGCCCAAATCAATGCTTCTGGTGTGTTTGGTGAAGGGGCATACCGCACAGTTCCCATAGGGAAAATGGCCCTGAACTTTTGGTTTCTCAAACTTCAATTTGATAAATGTTAGAATATGCCAGTTGTTCTGTATGATTTTCTTTATGTTATTGGAGGATGAATTGTGTGTAGTAACACAAATAAGTGCTGTACTTTCTTCTCTTGTATTGGTTTGCAGTAAGACTTTTCGGGGAGTATTACATGATCTTTCTTTTAACTTGTTCATTCACCTTTCTGGGGTAGCCCTTCTCTTCCAGTTTGGTTGTGAGTGTTTTGGCCTCTTTATTGTAATCCTGCAGATTTTAACAGTTTCTTCGTATCCTTAGATATTGTTCAACCGGGAGGTTTTCTCTTAAGGAACGAGGATGCACGCTATTGAAGTGCAGAAGACCGTTCCGGTCGGTAGATTTCTTATGTGGCGAGCTTTATAGTCCCCCATCTCTGGCTAAGATGTTAATGTCCAGGAACGATACACTCATGTTATTACTGGTGCTGGCGAATTTTAGAAACAGATTGATGTTATTGATCCATGTCATGAAGTTCTTGATACTGTCATCATCTCCATGCCAAATGGCAAAAATGTCTTCTATGTACCATAGCCATTTTCGTACTTTATCCGAGAAGGGATTGTTGTTCCAGATGTATTCTTCATCTATATGCCCCATGTAGGGACAGACAATACTAGGGGCAAATATACTGCCCATCGAAGTATCATGGACTTGCAAGTACATCTGGTCCTCAAACCTGAAAAAGTTTTCCTTGAGAGTGATCAGCATAAGTTCCACAATAAATTTGGCTGGTGCATTCCAGGGCCACTCAGTTCTCCTTAGTATAGTCTGTATGACTTGGATGCTCTCCTCTTGTGGGATGCTTGTGTATAACGCTTCTACGTCTAGACATAGCATTGTTTCCTCTGATGGATCATACTGAACATCTGCAAGTATGTTGTGTAGGTGTTTAGTATCCCTGACATAAGATTTCATTTCTGGAACCAAGGGGCGTAGGAAGAAATCCGTACATTGTGAGAGCGTTTCCAGGACTGAACCTATTCCAGACACATTGGGTCTCCCAGGTGGTGGCATCTTCCCTTTGTGTATCTTGGGGATTGTATAGAACAAGGATGTTCTAGAATCCTTGTTGTTCAAGAAAGCTTTCTAATTTTTATTAATCCTTTATCTTTTGAATGCGTCCTTCGTGATCTCAGTGATGTTTTGTTGCAGTCTTGAAGTAGGATCTCGCTGGATCTTCCTATAATTCCGTCCGTCAGAGAGGAGGGAGATACAAGCTGATCTGTAAGCATTAATCCCTTATAGTACTCTTGCTCCCCCCTTGTTGGCGGGTTTTATGACAAGATTCTTCCGGTTGTTTAGTGACTCCAGGGCACCTCGTTCAACTTTGCTGAGATTATTGTATGATTTGTAATTAGGTTGGAGTAGTTCAATTTCCCTGCTGACTCCCTGTTCAAAAGCCATAACCTCAGGTGGCATCAGGGATGGTGGAGGGTGAAAGGTATATTTCTCACGAAGTGTGGTATATCCAGTGTCCTTGTCTTGGATTGGTTGACCATCAAAGAATGTTTTCACACAAATCTTCCCAAAGAACTCTCCAAGTTCACAGCGTGTTTTGAATTTGTCTATATGTGTAGTGGAAACGAATCCTAGGCCTTTATTCAGTACCATTAGTTCTGCTGTAGTTAGTACTTCATCAGTGAGATTGACCACCAAGTCTACTATGAGCTGTAGCCTGCTATTTTGATCCATTGTTTGGCTTCTTGTGTTCATCCATTTGTCCTCTCCCCATTGGACTCTTCGGTTCGTACATCTTCCTCTTCTGTCTCTCCTCCCGCCCTGTCCTAAAAATACTGTTGGTTTTGGTTGGGCTAGAAGAAGGGCATACCGTAGAATTGAGGTAGTCCATGAAAAGGTTGTTGATGGTATGGATTTTGCCATTGAAAGATTGGGGGTGGGGTATCCCTGGTTGTATCCCCCTCTTCTTTGTCTTCGTTGTTTGCCTCGCCAGCTTTTGTTGGAATTTTCGCTGGACCATTCATCTTGGTCTGAATTTGATGAGCCTGAATCACTCCTGTTTGAAGATCCCGTATCACTATCCGATTGTTTGTTGTAATCGTCCTGAATATACGGGTAGATCTTCTCGTGTGAGAATGTTTTTAGGTCCTTCTGTAATTTATCTATTTTGCTCTGCATCAAAAATTCTTTGTGCTCAGTTATGTTATGTTATGTTATGTTATGTTAAAGTGCATTTTTATAGCGCTCGGCTACTCTAAAAGAGTGTCCCGGCGCTTTCCACAGGCAACTTACAGTGTATAATCAACATAACAAGTAAAAACAGAACCCAAAAGAGAAGGAGAAAGAAACCCACCTAAACCGAGTGATTAAAAAGCCAAGTCTTCAAATTCTTCCTGAATTGAAGCAAATTGGGAGTGCTACGGAGTGCCAATGGAAGCGAGTTCCACAGCTGGGAGGCCTTAAGGCTGAAAGAGCGCCCCCCAATGCGGGCCTTCCTCACGCGTGGAACCACAGCAGTGAAAAGGGATTCCGAACGCAGTGAGCGAGCAGGGCGATAGAAAGCTAATCTTTTCTTCAGATATCCTGCGCCTGAGCCAAACAAAGCCTTGTGCACCAGCGTCATAGATTTGAAAACAATCCGCTTCCGGATTGGAAGCCAATGGAGCGTCTGCAGCAACACAGAAGCCCGTGCTCGTCTATGCAGACCAAAGATTGCCCGGGCTGCCGAGTTCTGTGCCACCTGCAGACGCTGAACCAAATAATCCGGAAGGCCTAAGAAAAGGGCATTAGCATAGTCTAGCCTAGATCCGATGAGCGCCTGCACCGTAATCCGTCTGTGCTCCGCAGACAGTAAGGGAAGAAACTTGCGGAGCATTCTGAGGATGCCGAAACAGGTGCCGGACAGGCCAAGGATGTGCGCTCTCAGATAAAGTTTGTTATCAAGCTTAACACCCAGGTTCTTGGCAACCAAGGACGATTGTGCCGGAGGACACATGGCGGTCGGCCACCACTTCCGCCACTCGGGATCGAAGGCACAGCCGAAGAATAGAACCTCCGACTTGCTGGAGTTGGCCTTCAGACTATTTCGCTGGAACCAGCTGAAGACCCTGTCCAAGCAGTCCCGGATTCTCTCCCCATCAAATGTCTGATCTTTTTCACATGTGAAGAGGAGTTGTGTGTCATCGGCGTAGGACACGATCTGGGCTCCGTAAGCCTCAACCGCAGCCGCCAGGGGGGACATAAAGATGTTAAATAATGTCGGGCTCAACACAGAGCCCTGTGAAACCCCAACACCCAATGGCGGCATCTCGGCGGAGCTCTGGGAAACCCAGACCGTCTGGCGGCGGCCCTCCAGGAAAGATGTAAACCATCTGAGCACCGTCCCCCTTAGGCCGATGTCATAAAGCCTGGCGAGCAACGCCTTATGGGGGACGGTGTCGAAAGCCGCCGACAGGTCCAACATGACTAGCATGGCCTTGCCACCCCCATCCAAGGTCTCCCTGATGATCTCAGAGACCTCCACCAACGCTGTTTCCGTACTGAAATTCGGACGGAAACCGGATTGGGCTGGATGGAGCAGATTGTTAGACTCTAGGAAGTTCGACAAGACGCCATGAACATGTTTCTCGGTGATCTTGGCCAGAGCCGGGAGAAGTCAAATTGGCCTATAATTGGCCAAGACCTCGGCATCAAGACCAGACTTTTTCAGGAGGGGGATCACCATCACCCTTTTCCAGGTGTGTGGTACACTCCCCTCGCTCAAGGAGGCATTGAGGATCGGGTTGACCAGGGGATTCACCACTGCCGCCATCCCGGCCAAAAATTTGGCGGGGCAGGGGTCAAGTGGGGAGCCAGATTTAAGACTGGCTAACAGAGTCCGGGACATGTCACTGGAGACAGGTGGAAAGTCCTCCAGGATGGCCATAGGCATGGCCGATGTTCCAAGTCCTGCCCCAAGATCACAGCAACCCTCCACCGTGCTCTCCGAGAAGGAGGCCTGAATAGCCTTAATCTTGTCGGTGAAAAAGGTGGCAAGATCACGCGCCCACGCATCAGGTGATACAGGCGGAGGTGAGTAAGAGGTGGGAGACGTGAACTCCTTCACAATCGTGAAGATCTCCTTACAGGAGTTCGCCGACGCCTCAATCCTCCTGGCAAGGTATTCCCGCTTGGCACCAAGAACATCACGGTGATAGGCCATCACTGCCGACCTATAGACGAGTTTGGCCTCCCCATCGTATTGATGGCGCCAGGCCCGCTCAACGACCTTACATTGGCTGCGAGCCTTACGTAGCGCCTCTGTAAACCAAGGCGCAGATTGCCGTTTTGCCGTGGACCGGGGGGTTGCCCTGGGGGTAAGGTCATCTAACCTCTCAGTCAGCCATCGCTGCAGGGCCTCTGTGTCTCTTTCCGGATCCCCCGAGAGAGAACAAGGATGTTCCGTGAGCGCCTGCTCTAGCATAGCAGGCGTCACTCTGTGTAACGCTCTCGAGGCCGATCTGGGCACCGTGGGGGCGCAGGTGTCAGACCGCCCATTCTCCAACACAGAGAACCCAATCAGCCTATGATCCGACCAGAGCACAGGCCGCGTTTCAATGTCGACAATAGGGACAGAGGAAACCACTTGATCAAGGGTATGCCCCTTCTCATGTGTAGGCCCCGACACAAACGGTGCCAGGCCAAGCGGAGATGTAATATCCAGCAATTTAGCCCCATCCAGGTCGTCCGTGACATCAAGATGAAAATTGAAATCGCCTGCCAGCAAACAATGCTGTGCAGACAGCGCCAGCTCCGAGATGGCTGTCTGTAGGTCCTCCCAAAAGGAGCACACCGGGCCAGGAGGCCTGTAGACCAACAGACCCTTAAGCGCTTGGCCTGGAGACAGTCTTAGCATGAAAGCAAGGGATTCAGAGCCCCCAATGGAGTTCACGGGAACAGTGGCGGCTGGTGACATTTGAAAGTGGTGGGGCGGAAAGTGGTAATCACACTGCACCGTAGCACCTCAGGACCTCACACTCTGCTGCCTGCTGTCTCCAGGCCTCTGGGCTCAAGCCCTCAAACCCAAGACCTCAGGCCCACTCATCCTGTAACACAGACCCCCACACTCTCTCTGTAGCCCTCTCACCCCGGACCTCAGACCCTCCCACCCTCGGACCTCAGTCAGCCCCTCTCACCCTCTCAGACCTTAGACCCTCACACCCTGGCTGCAGCCCTCTCACCCCCGGACCTCAGACCTTCACACTCTCGGACCTCAGCCCCTCTCCGACCTTAAACCCTCAGGCTCACACCCTGCAGGCAGCCCTCTCACCCCCGGACCTCAGACCCTCACACTCTCGGACCTCAGCCCCTCCCACCCTCTCGGGCCTTAGACACTCACACTCTGCAGCGCTCTCACCCTGGACCCCAGCCCCTCTCACCCAAGACATCGGGCTCTCACACTCTGCAGCCCTCTAACCCCCGGACATCAGGCCTTCAAGTTCTCACCCTCGGACCTCAGGCAGGCCCACGGACCCTGCCGTGCTTGGCTGAGTGAGAAGCGATCACGGTGGCGCGTCCGACTTTGTGTTAAGACCAGTCACGGCACTGACATTGCTGACAGCATAGTAAAGGCACTAAGGCAGGCATGTTTGATCTTTACAAAAGGTAACTACAAACAGTAAGGAAGGACTGGACCATTCACATATTGTTCCTATTAAAGTGGCAGAGGCTCAATGGTTGCAGAGTTATTGTCACATACAATGCATAAAGACAGTGCATCTTCTCGCCATTCTTATCATGCAGTTAAGTCTTTAGTAGTTACATGACTTCCCAAATTTCATTTCAGCACTGTCTTAATTTAGCGTCTTTTATTCATTTCACAATACTCGAGACGGACCACAGTAGCCACAACGACGATTTGTTCTTATATTATCAGATCCCAGACCTTACCCGTTTCATCTTTGGTTTACTGTTTCATTCCATCAGTGTCTCTTCAAAGCCATTAAAGAATTCTTTTCCACACATGGCAAAGACATTTGGTTTCAGTTGATGTCACGGAGATGTTGCCCACATTCCCAACATACTTGTCACATAATTCGTTCGTAACTTGCCTTTCTTCCATGTCCTTCAAATCGCACGTCGTGCTAGGGTAAAATACCCCTACTACAAACCCTGGCCGGTCCATTAAGTTTTTAAAAATAGAGGCGGCCCTTACAATCATACTCTGTCCGTGTCCTGTTGTTCTTATTTTCATATCAGAACCCTAGGTCTGGATCTATATATCCATTGTGTCTGTCCTGCAACCAAACCCAGCTACATCCACCTCTCGGGCTGGTACAAATCATCGGATACGGGTCCCATAGTACACTCATAGCAGTCATGGACAGGCAGTTGCTATGAATGCCGTCAGCTGGTACCTGCAGATTAAGGACGACCGACGAGAATACATTTTATGCAAGAAATTCACAATTGCACCCAAGCATTCCAGTGTTAATAGCAAATAAATTTGCTTTCAGTCGCTAAAATGGAGAAGCTCTGATAGTAATTTGAGGCAGTGGGAAACAGTACTACCCACTATGCGCATTCTGCCCCCAGTGCATCATCGCCGGCGCCGCCAGTTAAACGCAGACAGTAACTCTGTACATGTAAGCATAGTAAAATATGCGATAACATAAACCAACCAATGGTAATAACGCACCACCTGATGATTGCGGGGATGTTACCACATCGAGGTATTACCAATGTGGTAATACCTCGATGTGGTAACATCCCCGCAATCATCAGGTGGTGGAATGAGTTTACTGACGACGCCCTCTAAGAGCGGTATTGAAGCATGATTCTTAACTAATGCAACGAGGTGCAGTAAAACATTCAGAGTCCAATCAGGGCTTTTACCTGAAAAGAAAAATAACTTTAATCATTCACTACTACATTATGTTAGCGCACGTGTACATAAACAGTATCACAATCACGTACAATAGGCCTAAAAATACCATTTGCCATAATGTAGGACAACAAACAATACTCACCCCACCCCACAGACCTAAAAAGTTCTTTGTTGTGGAGCAAGGAGTAAACAAGAATGCCAGGAATACTTCCAGACTGTTTATTCTGAGAGCCTCTAAGCCTGCAGGCAGGGAGAACGCGTAAAGCTATACTGCAGGCTTTCTAACTTGGCATCTCAGAACTGGCGCAAGGGCATTGTCTGGCATACACTCGAACCGGAGTGGGTGGTAGCGTAGCAGGCAGGCGCAGAGGCGCGGGAGCCATCCTGTGGGTATTTATTTGAAGAACACAAGTTTTTTGCACTTGTGGCGCCTCCGAGCCTGTGGGTCAAATGCGACTCTCACTCTTCATTCTGGTCACAAGACAGTCCCACCCCACAGTTCACACCAGTTTTCAGCCTTCTAGTAGAGTTCTCAGTACAGAGAGTTCTGGACTGGTATGCGGTCATCAGATTCAGCAGGGTAGGTTAAGTTTAAATTAGGGTCACACAGGCCGAGTGCAGCCGACTACTCACCTGCGGCAAGTTACAGTAAGTAACACTAACGCATTTCATTCACATTATGCTAACTGTAGCAGCAGCCTACAGGCAAAAGCGCGGGGGGCGTCTGTAACATGCAGGTACAGGTGAAACAGTACTCGTGAAACAGTGGTGTGGTGTGCGCTGCTACTGTCTGTGCTGTGCACAGTAAAAGACTTACGTCGTAGACGGTGGACGAGGTGCCGTGTCACGGTGGTCGTGAGGTCCGGTCCGGGTCCGTAGGGGCACACTGGGCACACACACTCTCAGTCTCTCACTACTCTGTAACCAGGCCAGGGCAGGACGACGACGACGGACGGACTCCTTGTGAGTTGTGAGTGACTCTAGATTAGAAGACACACTCTCTCTGACGATGACGAGTCTACTTCTACTTTCACTTAGTAGACTTGTTGTTAGTTTCGTATTCTGGTTGTTGTTTTGGTGCGCCACGCGTGGTAATGGCCAATCACCTCTACTTTGCTGGATAATAGCCACAGGTGATTGGCCATGCAGTGCGGGCCGCAGCAGAGCAGCCAACACCCACGCCGCGAGGTACCATCCTGCTGCAGCAGCCAATCCTGGCGCAGCGTTAAGAGCGCCACAGCGCCAGGATTGGTTTACGAGCAGACTGCTATTTGCCCCTAATGAGACCGGGGCCCGGGTCCCATGCCTGTCTAGTCTCTGAGTGATATGGGGGGTGGGGGGTGGATGGACCACAGTACGCATGCGCAGGTCAGTCAAAATATCGAGGCCTCCTGGATTTCACTTGCGCGGTGTGTACAGTTACTGTAGTACACACTGCGCATGTGAAACCCACGAGTCCTCAATATTTTGACTGGCCCGCGCGCAGTTACTGCCAGTGCCAACGCAATTCTGCTTGCGCCGCCCCCCGCACGGCCCACTCCCTTATGCGCTGCCCGATTCTGTCGGGCTTCTCCCGGCCGGGGACGGTAGCACGCTGCTCAGATTAATCCCGTTCTGAGAACGTTCTGACTTAGTTTTTAAATTATGCATGTTGTTGTTGTTGGCAGGTGCGTCCATGGCTAGTGGGGCAACGCCCCAACGCCCCCAATGGACGCACCGCCACTGCACGGGAAGAACTGAACAAGAAATGTTCTTCCTCACCACCACCGCGACTCCGCCCCCCCTGCCCTTAGCTCTGTCTTGGCGAAAGATGTTATAGGTTGGAGGGATCGCAGTGAAGATATCCGGATTGGACGCTTCTCCCAGCCAAGTTTCGGTCAGGAGTAGACAAAGAGGATTATCCCTGACCAATAGATCATAGATGTGCAGAGCATGTCTTCCTACCGACCTTGTATTAAGCAGCAGACAGAGATGCTTCGCATGCACCTCGGTAGCCCTAAGGGCGCTACACAGCGTCCCCATGGGCGACCAACCGCAGGCCGGACAGCGGCGTTTACCCTTGTATCGACCAGGGAAAACTGAGCGACACTGACAAGATGTAGTACGCAAGGCGCGGAGCGTCGCCGAGGTATAATGGATCATCCTCGCCCACGCCTGACCAGAGTCCTACGCCGCCCTGCCGCCTCCGGGACGCTGACGGGCAGGACTCCGGCACGACTCAGGCTAAGCGAGGGCGTCCACCTGCGCGTCCCGCTGCGCGTGGGGAGCGACTTTAAATAGGCTCTCCAGTGAGCCCTTGGCGCGCGTGACCGGTCCAAAATGGCGGCCGTCGCCGAACAACAATCCCCAATCAAAGATGGCGCCTGAAATGGAGCCCAGGAACCCGGACCCACCAAAGTGGTGGTGCTTTAGAGGCACAGAGGTGCACTTTTTAAATGCGGTAAGGGGAGCGGGGCGCTAGCTGCAGGCAGCACAATTTAAAACAGGGGTAAATGTAAAGCAGGCAATAACCAAAATACAAAACGAGGAAAGCTTAAAATTACACAGCGCTAGTGCAGCGCAGTCGCAGCAATGTGGTAGATGGTGGAGAACGCCACCCCACGAAGGACCGCCTTAAATAGGCTCTCCAGTGAGCCCTTGGCGCGCGCGACCGGTCCAAAATGGCGGCCGTCACCGAACAACAATCCCCAATCAAAGATGGCGCCTGAAATGGAGCCCAGGAACCCGGACCCACCAAAGTGGTGGTGCTTTAGAGGCACAGAGGTGCACTTTTTAAATGCGGTAAGGGGAGCGGGGCGCTAGCTGCAGGCAGCACAATTTAAAACAGGGGTAAATGTAAAGCAGGCAATAACCAAAATACAAAACGAGGAAAGCTTAAAATTACACAGCGCTAGTGCAGCGCAGTCGCAGCAATGTGGTAGATGGTGGAGAACGCCACCCCACGAAGGACCGCCTTAAATAGGCTCTCCAGTGAGCCCTTGGCGCGCGCGACCAGTCCAAAATGGCGGCCGTCGCCGAACAACAATCCCCAATCAAAGATGGCACCTGAAATGGAGCCCAGGAACCCGGACCCACCAAAGTGGTGGTGCTTTAGAGGCACAGAGGTGCACTTTTTAAATGCGGTAAGGGGAGCGGGGCGCTAGCTGCAGGCAGCACAATTTAAAACAGGGGTAAATGTAAAGCAGGCAATAACCAAAATACAAAACGAGGAAAGCTTAAAATTACACAGCGCTAGTGCAGCGCAGTCGCAGCAATGTGCTACCTCCAATTTATTTTTGAATACCGTGATCTTTATTTGTGTGCTCACTTGTTTTTATGTGTATAAGAATTGCCTTAGATAGATGTTTGGCCTTATTAATTATTATAATCAACTAGTTGCGCGTACACTTCCACGAGATTAGTGACCACTCCTTTTTGAAAGTGGGATTGTCCAGAAAATGCAGGGTTCATTTGTAACTAACATGCCGGTTGGGGCTGCATTGCCTCTTAAATATTCAGTCATAATCGCCCTGTGGATTTAGATCTTCCTTTGATTTCGCGTCATTTCTTTTAGTTCATCCCAACTCTGGCATTGGCCTAGACACTGGGTGATGTTGGTGTCCGGTAGTAATGAAGGAGCTGCCAAAATTGCTGATGCCATGTCATCAGAATATCCTACTCCTAGTTGTTCTGCCATATTGGTGTTTACCGCTATATCTATGCAATTAACAGGTTGTTTGCATGGTGGTTGGTTAGGTTCAGGCGTTCATTATTTTCTTTTTTCTTTGAACAGACGCACTTTTTATATTTATAGAATGTGGAAATTATCCTATACCCCACAGCTGTACGCTGCACAAGTACTGTTCTTCAGCCTGAGCTTGTTTTTGGAAATGGAATTGTCATCACCACTGTCCATAATCTCCGTCAACAGTTTAGAGGCAACAGCAGTCACTGATGTTTCAGACCCAGTCTCTCCTTTAACAGTTAGAACTGATAAATGATTATTTAAGTGCCTGAAATGAGAAGAGTCTCTGGTAATAGACTTCCCAGGGCACTTGACAGTCACGATGTGTCCTTTAGTAGACACCACTTGTAAAGGTTCTACATAAAATGGAGCAGATTTTCTTCTCCGCATTTGTTGTGCGAGCATGGATCTCCGTTCTTAAAGACTATGTTTTTCACATGTTGTCTTTTGTCAGCATACGCTGTCATTTTTTGTTTGTTAACCAGGTCCTTCTTATGAGTTGCTGTCTCCTCATCTTTCTTTCTCTGATTGGTCCACTGAGGGAACTTGGTGTTCATTGCGCTCCCAAACATCAATGTCACAGGACTTTCACTTGTGGTCAAGTGGGGTGCTGAACGATAAGCTCTCACGGTAGAATTCAACGCAGTTTTTAATTTGAGTTTTTCAAGAATTGCACACTGCATTGCTTTCTTTAGCGTACTCATAACACGCTCAACAAGTCAGTTGGCCAGTAGCCACAAAGGTGTGCTCTTCTGATGCTTTATTTTCAAATGCTCCTAGAAATCTTTAAGCTCTCAACTGTTGAAAGGCAGGCCATTGTCAAACTTCACTATGGCTGGAATGCCCCATGTATAAATTCATAATCACCAGCAGGTGATGTCCATTGTCGGGTGAACTGAAAAACTCAATAGATATACTCTCCCATGCATGCTTTGTGAGTTCTGACATGTTCAAGGTGTGGTGAATAGTTTTTGTAGAAAGGCATTGCATAGATGACAGGCCTTTTTTTTTTTTTTTTTGTAAGACATTTATTATAAACAAATGAAAAAGAAGATGCACACTGCGTCACGCCAACAACCCGGAGGCAGGCCGCTATCAGGTAGTTCATACAAAGATTTCAGAGAAACAGATCAGAGGCCGTCATCCGGCCGGGTTAATCATTCAGAGGTAAACATGAAACACAATAAAATCTGTAGCGTGTGCAGTGCAACTTCAGCGAGTAAACGGTCTTACTTTTCTCACAGTGCTGCTGACAATTGAAAAATAGCGAAAATCAATGAAGCCGCCCCTAAGTAAGCAGCGGTCAACCACCCGCTACAGCGGCCTATGAAAAGGATGTGTCTGTCAGCACCATTTTTCTCCCAACAGGACCCCCCAACAAGCTAAACCAAAAACGTCAAACATAGGTGCAAGTACGTGGAAACAGCATCCATACAACACTTCAGTCCACAAAAGGGTCTCGTGGGCCTGCCACAAGTCGTTCAGATAGAGGGCCAGCCATATTCAGGGCGGGCATGTAAAGGCATCTTGTCTGTGCACGTATAGGCAAAGGGCGTGTGGGGGGGGGGGAGGGGGGGAGGGGTAATGAATAGGCCACAGGAGGGCCAGTGGGATGGGGGGGGGCCAGGGACACAATCCGGGTCAGTGGGGGCAGCAAACGCATAGCGTGCGTCTGGGCAGGGCCTGTCAGTGTCAGCGCGGGACTGCGGGACCACAATCATTAACCTACGCAGCGCGCACCTTCAGCCCATGTCGTCTGAAATACTCGTAGCACGTGAGGTACCTGGGGTGTCTGAGCTCGTGCGTTCTTTAGTCCACTGTATAAACGGGCCCCATATGTCAGTGGGTCTGGAAGCGGTGGGCATGGTCTCCCAGTAGTGCGTCAGTTGTGTGTGGCCGTAAGTCACATCTCTAATCCAGCTCTCAAGAGATGGGAGGGCCGGTCTGCCCCAGTGCAGTGCGATCTGTCGTTTGGCGTATAAAAGGAGTAATGCATGCAGTCTCCTGTCGCAGGGCTCAGTGTCCTTAACATACCCCAGCAGACCCAGCAGTGGGGACGGTGAGTCATTCCTTTGTGTGATTTGATTAATGGCAGTGAAGACCTCCGACCAGTATACACTCAGCTTGGGGCAGCTCCAAGCCACATGAATAAAGGACGCATCGTCTCCCCCACACTTCCAGCAAGAGGCATCCTCGCGGATACCCATTCGGTGTAGTAGTGTCGGAGTGCGGTAATATCTGTGTAGGAATTTGAAGTGGATAAGCCGCAGTCGATAATTTGGGGATAGGGCTGTGAGTTGCGTACAGCAATACTCCCATGCGTCGTCCGGTAACTGGTCCCCCAGGTCCGCAGCCCAAGCGGTTTTGGCCGTGGCCACTGTCACCGGGGCCTGTTCCTGCATGCAGTTATATAATCTGGACACCAGCTTTTTGGGGGAAGGTCGTGAAAGCAAGTTTTGGAGGGCGGCTAGTGTGCAAGGTTCCTCCGGGAAGCACGGCCCTATCGTCTTGCAAGATTCCCTAAGGGAATGATATAGTAATTTGTCAGCAAACGTGTAGGGCTGGTCGTCCCCATCAGCAGGCATCTCAAAAAAAGTGCCATCTGGATATAGGTCAGCGAAGGTGAGAAGCCGATTTCCACGGATAGTGAGGACGTCACCCCTTGCTGTCAAACAAGGCAGCATCGGGTTGCCCCTCAGGGGGACAGCTGGCGCATAAAGCAGGGAGAGACCGGCTCGTTTCTGAAGTTCGCGCCAGGACCAGCGGACCATTTCCACTGTGTCTACCTCACGCGACAGGCATGTAACTTTTCCATATAGTGCCACTCGTAATGGCAAGGGGGCGACCACTGCTAGTTCCACCGCCGCATGTGGCTGGTAGGGGGTGGGGTAGGCCCAGAAATGCAGGAACTGAGCTTGCGCACAGAGTGAATAGAGCTTCAAGTCCGGGGCACCCAGGCCCCCCTGTCGGAGCGGAAGCGTGAGTAGGTCCCAGGAGACTCTGGCTTGACCGCCAGCCCACGCCAGTTTCAGCAGCAGTGAGCGGACACGGGCGTGGAAGTGCGCAGTCATAGGCAGTGGTACGTTGACGAACAAGTATAAGAATTTGGGGAGGACCACCATTTTAGCCAGTGCAATTCTCGCGACCAGGGACAGCGGTAGTCTGTTCCAGACCTCGACCTTCCCTTCCAACCAGTCCACCGCCCTACCGAAATTCAGCGACCACAACTCCTGCACATCTCGGCTGATCCAGATGCCCAAATACTTGACAGCTTCCGTCTCCCATCTGAGGGGGTAGTCAGGGGCAGGGCGATCAGTGCTCTCCGTCAGGGGGAAGGCCACTGACTTCGACCAGTTAATGGATATCCCCGCCAAGCCCTCAAATCGTACAAATTCCCGGAGTAGGGGGCTCAGGTTATCTTTAGGATTCAGGACGTACAAGGTGACATCGTCCGCGTATAGCGAGATCAGTAAGCTTCTAGCACTAAATCCGATGCCCCTGGCGGTGTGGTGCTGCCTAATTCGAGCCGCTAGCGGCTCCATCGCAATCGCAAAAAGGAGCGGGGACAGAGGGCAACCCTGCCTAGTACCCCTTGAGACACTGAATGGCTTGGAGACGAGACCATTAACGCTCACCCGGGCTATGGGTTCCGTGTAAAGGAGCTTGATCAGGGTCATGAAGTTCTGGCTGAAGCCCATCCGCCTTAGTACACTGAAGAGGTAGGGCCATTCTAAGGAGTCGAAGGCTTTGGTGGCGTCCAGAAACACCACCGCCGCCTGTACTGATGGGTGTAAATAGTGAAGGACCGAAAAGATCATTCTGAGATTATGTGATGTCGCGCGGCCAGGGATGAATCCCGATTGATCTGGGAGCGCTATCATAGGCAACATCGGTTGTAATCTATCTGCAAAGACTTTCGCGTATATCTTAGCATCCACGTTTATAAGGGACAGGGGCCTATAGGAGTCTAGCTGCCGTTCATCTTTATCCGGCTTGAGGAGCGTGATAATCAGAGCCTCACGCATGGAGTCTGGAAGGGAATTTGATTCGAGAGCCTCGACAAATACAGAGTGTAGTCTCGGCGCTAGTTCAGCTACGTAGGTTTTATAGAAGGAGGTGGTCAGGCCATCTGGGCCAGGAGCTTTATTGGCCGGCATGCTTCTAATCACCTGGGCGATATCTTGTATTGTGACGGTGAGGTCCATGTATTGTCTGTGGTTGTTGTTGAACCATACGAGTGCTATGGAGTCAAGAAAGTCTCGCAGTGATGCCGGTGCCGTGGGTTGTCTTGAGGTGTACAGGGTAGCATAGAAGTCTGCGAAGGCGCCTAATACTGCCTCCTGGCCTACCACTAGGTGTCCGGTGTTATCATAAATAGTGTGGATATAGTTCGATTGTGTGCGAGGAGCAATCAGTCTGGCAAGGGTCCTGCTCGGCCTATCTCCCTCCCCATACCTGCGCGCCTCTGCTTGTTTCCCCAGAAACCGCACCTCCCGCTCCGCTTCCTCATTAAAGGCCAGCAATTTGGTTTTTAGAGCGCCAGCAATCTCCAACGACGGGTCAGAGCTAAAAGCAACATCAAGGTCTTTCAGTTCCCCCTCAAGTTTAGCTAACGCGCCCCTTATGGTGCGTAGGACCCCTGCTTTTCGTGCTATACATTGACCTCTGATTACAGCTTTAAAGGCATCCCACACAATAGCCTCAGATGTGGCAGACCCAGCATTCTCAACAAAGTAGTTAGTGATGTCCTCTCTTATCTCCTCTACGAACACAGGGTCTGTGAGCACGTGTGGGGGAAGGCGCCATTGGAACGCCCTATGTATAGTGTCGGGGGGGGTGCAATTCCAACATACACGGAGCATGGTCTGACAGTGATCTAGCCATGATATCAACATTCGACACCCATGTCGCAACTTCAGGAGACACCAACCAGAAGTCTAGCCGCGACCATGCAACTTTATGGTAGGTGTAACAGGTCCCCACTTTTGCTCCCGGATTTCTAGCTCGCCACACATCTGAAAGCAGTCCCTCATTCATGATATCAGAGATCGCTTGACGCGCTCTAGTGTGCTGCGGTCTGCTCACACCTCTACGATCCATGTCGTCATTTAACACAATGTTGAAGTCCCCCCCCAACACAACCGTCTGGCAATTCAGCAACACAATTTTCGCCCAAACATTTCTGAAAAAGTCAGGATCGTCCACATTGGGGCCATAGATTGCAGCTAGGACAATGGGTCGCCCCTGTAAAGACCCATGGAGCAGGACATACCTTCCCTCCTCATCCCGCACCTGTGAGTACTCTCGCCAATCCAACCCTCTACGAATGAGTATGGCAACGCCCCTCGCATAATTTGAGTAGATGGAAGAATAAACGTGCGCCCATCTGGAATTTTTCAATCGAGCTGAGGGGGTGACATTCAGATGGGTTTCTTGTAGGAAGCAAATATCTACATTGTGTCTGGACAGCATGCCATGCAGCAAACGGGCCTTCTTGAAGTCCCCAAGGCCTCTAATGTTCCAAGTCCAGAGTTTGATACCTCCCATTAAAGTACTTGACAGCATCTAGCCCCCACCACATATCCCCGCCCCCGGAGGCCATTCGGGCACCCAGACACCATAGTTGCAGACACAGCGCGCAAATATATAGGCATGTGTAGTAGTACATTGCACCAGATACGAACCAAAACTCGCAACTTTTGAAAACCCCCCATCCACCCCCCTCCCTCAGCAACCCCCCAATTAGGTCGTGACATATCCCAGAAACATGCACGCAGTGCGTGGAAATACCCCAACATCAACAACAAAGGGAGGCACCCCATGAGGCGTGGTGCGCTCGGCAAACACCCCCGTATACGCGGGGTGGCTACAGTCAAACTTTAAGGTTCCTGGGTTCTGGCAGTGCCCCCCATCCCGTAGTCCTCAAGGTCCGCAGACAACCAATGTCCCAGAGGAGGCGCGGAGACAGCAGCAAAATTTGCCGCACAAAAGCGTCTCAATGACTTACCCCCAATGAGTCAGTTCGGGAGGAGCAGACCTGTGCGAGAGACCGATCCAGGCTCCCAACCTCAATGCAAAGAGTAAATTTGCAGCCGTGCAGGGTGAGCGTTGTAGAGTTCTCAGTCATTGTCACTGAGTTGCTCCGAAGCTTCCTCAAGTCTTGGCGATTTTCTCCTGGCTCCAGCACAAATGTGTTTGGCGAACTTGAGGGCAGATTTGGCTTCAGTGAAGAAGTGAGAGGTGTTTTCGTGGTTAACCTTCAGCTTTGCCGGGTACAGGAGAGAGTAGGGCACGCCAGCTTGCAGTAGAATTTTCTTTGCTGGTAAGAATTCCTTACGGGCCGCTTGCACCAGGGGGGTGAAATCCGGGTAGAAGGAGATGTGGTTGCCCTGATGTGTGATCTTACCCTTCTCTCTCGCCAAGCGTAGAATGACATCCCTATCTTGGTAGTTGAGCAGTTTAGCCAGAATTGGACGCGGTGGGGCGCCCACCGGGGGTTTTTTCCCAAGGGACCTGTGTGCTCTCTCCACCGTGAAAACCGGGGACAGATCCGGATCGAACAGTTCATGCAGGAGGCTCGATACAAACGATTTCATCTTTCCTGTGTTTGTAGTCTCTGGAATGCCTGTAATGCGGATGTTGGATCTTCTGGAGCGTGCTTCCAAATCGTCCGACTTGGCGCGCAAATTGTCGATTTCCCGCTCCAGCGTCGTGATGTGTCGCTTGGCCTGTTGCTGGAATTCGCAACATCGGTTTGCCTATTTTCGAGACAGTCCAGTCTCTTCTCGTGAGTGTCCACCTTTGCCTTCACGGTTTCGAGTTGCGCCGCCATGTTATCAAGCTTGGCATCTATGCTCTTCAAGCTGGTTCTCACCTCCATGATGAGGGCCCCAAAATCTATGTCCGGGGCAGCACCTTGCGATGACGATGCGCCAATATCCGACTCCATCGTCGTGTTCTTCGGTGGTTTTCTATTGTCAAAGCTCAGTTTAGATTGTTTGGCGTCATTTTTCCCCATCTCAGCAGTCCAGAGAAATCCACCGGCCACTTATTGGGGCAGCATCTTTCTGCGCCACAGCCAGCAAGTGCCCCGTTTGCTTGTGACTGCCCAGGCGGTGCCAGTGCGCGCCAGGCGTGACTATGCAAACGCGGTATGTCGGGCCAGCCGCGTTAAGGACCGCTGTAGGTTTCCAGTGAGGTCATCAAACTGCCGCGGGTGGCTAGGGCCTCCTCAGGTCCCAAAATGGCGGGCTCCCGCAGTGCAATGGGGGATCCACTCGCACCGCTGGAAAAGTGCAGCTCAGGGGCTCCAGGGGATCAGGGCTGCAAGGCGCCTCTCCGTGCGTGCGGCGGTGTGCCCCGCCGAGTTTAAGATCAGCGGGAGGTCCAGGCGCAACTGCGGAACGGTAGGATCATCAAGGGAACCCCGTCCCACCGTAGCACCTTCTCACCTCCTCTCCGGCCACCGCAGTGATGTAGTTGGTGCAGGCGCGACCTGTCCGTCCCTCACCGGGCTCCACACAGGTCAGCGCCGCCTCCGGCGGACGCAGGATCACTTCTCCACAGCGCGGCTGTTCCCGCCAAGCCGCGCCGGTCTCCGCTAGCTCCCCGCAGCCTCTCGCCAGTTTAGATCGTTGTCGGCTGCAGCGGGGGTTCAACAGTGAGACGCCGTCGGCAGTGTCGTAGCAAGCGTCGGTCCTTCGCAAGGTCCGCTCAATCTGCAGGGGCCTCCGCAGCCGCGGCCCACAGTGTCTCGCGGCTCCCAGCAAGAGGCACTTCCGGTGAGGGTCAGGACCAGCCCGCCGGCCGGCGAAAATGCAGTCCGTCTCCGCTTCTAAGGAGAGCCGTCTCCGCGCTCCAAACTCGGGCTGGAGGATCACCTGGGTGTAATGAGCAGAACCCGGGAGGAATGGGGGTCTGCAGTCGCCAGGAACAGGATAATTAAAGGATTAATCGGAGTAGCCGGCGGAGCTCACTCAGAGAGCGGCCATCTCGCTGCTCGGCTAGCCACGCCCCAGATGACAGGCCTTTAATTTCCTTTCAACCCTGTCATCAAGTTTAGAAAACCAGGCTCGGTTTTTGGAGACCTCGTTTTGTGGCAACAATTCTGCAATGCCCTTCATATACCTTTTCAATTATTTCTGTCGCAGACTTTCTGGAATCAGAATTCTCAATCCTCATAGTAAAATACTTCCTGAGTTATGGACAGTTCCTTCTTGACATTTTTGTATTTTTGATATTCACCATCACTGGTGAGCAGTTCGAGTGTGTTGGATCCATGATTGATGTTGTTAGAAATGGGCTCTCTGGTTGGCAGAGGTTTGCACCCTGTCCAAGTAGGAACCATAATTATAGTCATAGGTCATAGACCCTAAATTAACCTGTACTCAACTTGTGGTAGCTTGGCACAGTGCAGTCATGCTTAACTTAAGAGGCTATATGTAAACTTTTTCTGCAAAACACACACGCACAAAGTAACACAATGAAAGCGCTACAAATAGACTCCACACCATTTTGGTAAAATGGAAAATATTTATCTGAGTGAAACAACAACAAGACCAAAACAACAAAAATCCAATAAGTAGAAATCAAGGTATGAACTTTTAAAGATTCAATGTGAAAACACTGCTTAGAAGTCACTAGCTGTCTAAAGGTTACTTGAGTTCACGAGGGACCAGTACAAATTCAAAGTTCAGTCTGACCGCGATCAACGGTAGGCCAGCTATAGGACACAGACAGGTCCCTTTGACAAAGTACCTTGGATTGAGCAAAGCGTCAATTTCGAGTACTCTGGTTGAGGAGGCGATGTGTCATTGATGAGTCAATGTAGAAAAAGTTACACAAACCCCCTTCTGAGGCCCCGGACAGAAGAGGGCACCTCAATCAAGGGTAGGACTCTCAGATGGCAGAGTCTAGCAGCACCAGTAGGATTGTAGGAAGTTGTCTGTGATCTGGGACTTCAGAAAACAGAAGGCAAGCCCTTGGAGTCACTGTGGGTTCAAGTGAGATGGGTCCAGGCCTTGCCCTCAGCAGAGCAGAGATCAGAAGGCAGTGAACAGCTCAGCAAAGCAGTGAAGCAGTTCCTAGGAACAGTCAGTCACAGCAAAGTGGCAATCCTTATAGCACAGTAGCATTTACTCCAGCAGAGTTTTTCCCAGGCCCAGTAGTTTACTGTCTTGGTAAGGTCAGAGCCCTGGTACTTATACCCAAATGTGCCTTTGATGTGGGGGATGACTTCAAAGTAACACTCTGGAGTGCACAAGGATCCCGTTCAACCCAACCCTGTCTGGCAGGCTATATGTGGGGAGCAATCAGCCCTTTTTGTGAGGACAGGACACAGTCTTTTCAGATGTATGTGTGAGCCACCTCTACCCCTTCCTGCCCAAGAAGGCTTTCAGAATTCAGAGGATCCCTCTTTCAAACTGAGCCTCAGACTCCTAAGGCCAACCAAAAGATACAGCAGGAAATACTGCCTCGATTTGAGTAATTTTTTGAGGTATCCAGAATGGAATTTGTTCCCTTTTTGCGGGTAATTTACCAATGACTGATTGTATAGTCTGTGGTGTGATTTTATTTGTGTTCCCCTGGTAAGGGGTGTGTTGTGGAATCCTTATATGAGGTTGGACTGTTAGAGCCCGCATGACATATTGAACCAATTGTCTATGGATTTTTATTAGTTGTTTTAGTTGAACAAATAGTTCAGCATCTGACATTTCTTCAATGGCAGGATGTGGTGTATAGCTGGCCAATACCGGCCATGTTGCTCCTGGTCGACCTAGTGGACCGAGCCTGGTAATGTGATTTTGATGTTGTAGTGTGCCTTTAAACCACAGCGCATGCTCTTGGTAAGTTAGTGGAATTTCAATATCCTCGAAAGGAATGTATTCGTTGGATGTTCCTCTTCTTTGTAAAAGTGGAACACATGTGTTACTGGATTTGCTGAAGCAATATACCTTCGCTTGCTCTAGCAAGAGACAGTGGTTTGGAGCAGTTCGAATATCTACTTGCAAAAAGGGAACACATTCCATTCTGGATACCTCAAAAAATTACTCAAATCGAGGTAGTATTTCCTGATACTATCCCTCATGAGAAACACAGGATTTTAACAATCTGTTTAACAATGGTGATCGCACCACACCTGGAGGACTGCAACACATGGGGTACAGCCTTTGCTGCAATCTACACCCAAACCCATAGTGTTCCGTCTATGGCGGTAATACCAGACGTTTTGAATCAGATTCAAAATGAATACGGGGCAGAGCCTGCTTTAAATCTAGGTATGAAATTACTGAAGGATTTCAAACAGGTCTCAACAATAATATTAGCTAATATTAAAGGTGAAGCAGCATTCGTGGTGATCCTCCAAAAGCAAAGAGAATTTGATGTAACTGAGCAACCATACGAACTGGCCAGAATAATAGAAAAATCCTATGAAGAACTAGGTAGAGACAGTTTGGGTGGTAAACCAGTGAAAACCCAGCTGACTGAGAGTCCTGAAAAGGCCTTTATTAAAAACACTCTCACGCTTCCTAAAAAGAAGTGGGAAAACACTAGACAACTTCTAAAGAGAAGTGTTCTCAATCCCGAGGTAGATCTCCTCAAAAGGAGCACACTGAAAGGAGGTATAACCTCAGGAATAGGGATAATTTGAGAAAACCTGATAGATATAAACATACTGATACACGTTCCTCTCGAACCTTTCAGACATCATCACAGAAATCCAAAAGAAGAGGACGGTCAGAACAAGAGGAAGAAAGCGTGAAGTCCAAAGACGAACAACATGTTCCAAAAAATAAGAAAACTTAATTCCCCAAAAAGAAGGTAGCAGGTCTAAAAATCAGACATGCTGAGGATCTTGAGGACACAACTCAAGAACGGGGAGTGGGCTCAGAGACAGCGCTGCAGAAGTAACCGTAGCTCGCAAGATGTTGAAGGATCATCTGGAGACAGTGGACTTGAATGAGTACATCCAAGTTGAAACTGCTGATACCAGGGTTAGTGTCCCACACAAGTTATATGAAATAACACTCCGGATCGAGGGGGATATAACTGGAAAAATAAGAGCACTCTTTTGGGAGAAGCTCTCTAAGGGTTATGACATTCTTCTAGCTGAACAAGACTGGCCACCTGTATTCGTCAGGGAGTGCCCACATGGCGAAGACATCATTATGCCAGCCTTCTTCAATCCTATTCAAATTCATAAAATATATACATATGCCAGGAAATGGGCAGTAGCCCAGGCTCCTGCATTATATAATATATATCATGTAGGATAGGATGAGGATTCTCCTTAACATAAAATACAGTTAAAAACTCATCCAACTGCACAAAGGCAATACCCAGTTAAGCAAGAAGCTAAAAAACAGGTCAGGGAGAAATTAGATCAACTAGAATACCAAGGGGTGATCGAAACATGCACCTCGTCAATGAACAATCCTTAGTTTCCTGTCTCCAAACCAGACAATACACATCGTCTAGTTTTGGATTACAGTCATCTAAACTCTTGTTGCAAAACTTTTGCAGTACAAAATGCACACAGTGCAGCACTAATGAATAACATTGTGCACAAAGAATATAAAACTACATTAGACATTTCTAAAGGTTTCTTCTGTCAAAACATTGCACCGGAAAGTAGGCATTTGACCGCGTTCTCAATCATGGTGGCACAGCATCAATTCTGTTGTCTTCTCCAGGGATTCAGGAATAGTCCAGGGTTATTTTCAGCCAGAGTAACAGAGTTACTATAAAGGTATGATGATGAAGCGTTATCATATGTTGATCTAACAGTCGATGACTTGGATAGGCACTTGCACAGGGTGAACACCATAATATTGGGCTTCGCCTCTGAGGGGTATAAAATCAAATTTAAAAAATCACGAATTGCCCACCTCAACGTCCTGTTTCTAGGATATGAATTATCAAGTGCAGGCAAAAGCCTGGCAGCAAACTTTCTAAAGAAATGTGCGCTGCTCCAACTTCCAAAACGCGGAAAAACGTTGTCAATTCTAGGTTTCCTAAATTTCAGAATATCTTACATTCTAAATTATGTAGAAAGGGTTAAACCTTTCTATGAATTAATCAAACCTGATTTCAAAACAATTATTGGACTCAAAAACGCACAGAAATTTTGCGTTCAGTGCAAATAGACATGTTAGCAACAAAACATTTACAAACATGCATAAACATACGTAACCTAGTGATCCGAATCATTCCAGGAAGATACAGATTCACCTACTTAACCTTTAATGAAGGAGAAAAAGTACCTATTGCTTATAAATCACACTTGTACAGACAAGCACAAATGAAAGTCACTTCTATAGAAAAAATTCTGACAGCAGTTCAAACTGCAGTAGCAAAAGAGAGAGCCCTCGCACAGGGTATGCGCATAATGGTAGTTACTCCTGTACCTGCCTTAGAGGCAGTAACAAAAGCGAGCATTCCAAATGCAAAGGCTTTACATCCGAGATGGATACAATGGGTTAATTCTCTTGCTGCAGCAGACGTTGACTACGTTTTTGGCCCCTATTTGAAAACACAAGCATTTCTACAATACGAACAAGAATATCCTCTGCCTACTGAGATTCTACCTCTAGAACAGTATGGATGTATAATATATACAGACGGATCAGCACAACCCGCTATTGGGGATAAACCAGCTTAAAGTGCTGCGTGTGCGATTGTTAAAGGTTGCTGGTGAGATGGCAAATTCCGACCAGTGGTCACTAAAACTCAATCTCTAGGAGATTGTACTACAAGCATTCAAAATGGCGCTTGAAAATACTGATTGCGAATTCCCCACACTCATAGTGTGCGATTCCTATTATTGCGTTCAATCTAACAATGGATACTTGCAGAACTGGATTCAAAATGGTTTCAAAGATGCGAAGGGTGGCACAATCAAGCATAAGTTGCTTTGGGAACAAGTAGTTCAGTTACGACAAGAACTACAAAAGATTCACATGACACATACACTGAGTCATCAATGTGATGGCGTTCACGTTGCAGGGAATTCATTGGCTCATGAAGCCGCGAAGGCAGCTGTACACACTGCTTCCGTAGCTGCAATCACTCGTTCAAAAACAAAAATAGACGGCGAAATAATGCAAGCTGTCAATGCTTCAAGCAAAGACAGTGGTAAAACATTACCAAAAGGTTTTCCACTTAAATACTCATACATAACTGATGCAAATAATGTTCCTTTTGCTCGAATCCCTCGATTGGGGGATAGAGTAATTCCAAACATGGAACATAGATTAGGACTAATCTTAGCAGCACATGAAGGGATCGCCTCTGCACATGCAGGTATTTCCGCTACAGTATCATTATTAAAGCAGAGATACTGGTGGCCGCGCATGAGGAAACAAAACAGAAACTATGTTTTGAAATGTGAAATCTCCCAAAAGATGAAAGTCTCTACAGTGAAACGTCCTGCGCAGACACCCCTGTTAATTTCAGATAAACCATTAGCTTGTGTTTACCTGGACCACTGCGGTCCCTTACAGAGTGATGGTAACTATAAATATTTCATAGTCACAGTTGATTCATGCTCAAGATTCATGTTGATGTGGCCTCAGCTCGCAGTTGACGCTCAAACTGTTATAAAAGATCTGCGAGTCTTTATCGGTACATACGCAGTCGGCACGCTACATTCTGACCAGGGTCCTGCGTTTAGCTCAAAAGCTTACAAGGAGGCCATGGTCAATCTGAGCATTGCATTGCGGTATTCTAGGCCATTCCATCCTGAGCAAAATTCGGTAGTGGGGAAAAAAAACGGGACATAAAGCAATCTATAACAGCTAGGGTATTAGGCTCGGGTGACGGGTGGGTCAAACATCTAATAAGTGTCCAATGTAGTCTTAACAATCTGCCAAGAAGTTCTCTAGGGGGAATCACTCCATATGAAATCCTTTTTGGAACTAGAATGATTGTCCAGGACCTTGATCGTCACACTTCAGTGGTAGAACAAAAACCTTTTTATATCAAAGACCGTTTGGCTGTTTTGCAGGACTTAAATGAAATAGGAAAAAGCCAAAGCAACGTGTTCCTAAAGCAAACGACCACTAAAGAGAAACCACCCGTCCGAGCAAGGCCTGCCTTCAAAGATTGGGGATCTAGTCAGAGAAAAGACCGCGGAAAAGAAGGAATTCGTGCCTTCTTACAGACAACCAGTACCTGTCCTAGCAATCCACGGATCAAGAACAGTAATACTGCCATTTTGCCTTGCTGCTAAAAAAGAGAACAGGTTTGTATCCTTCGACCTGGTCAAACCACATCATGTGGCCACTCATAAGTAGTAGGCCAACTGGACTCCAACGATGTAGCAGACACCCTAATCTGGCTACAATCCAAGAGGTTCAAAATGAGAGACTCATCACCTTTGAAGAATCTGCAGTGCGAAAAGAAGGACTATGCAACAAAGCCATGGAACTTGTGCCTCTTGAGACCCAAATAACAGTTTGTCAAGAAACGCCTATCTACAATGAAATAGCATCTGACTATACTAATATGACAAGTGATCAAGTGGTTCCAGCGATTTCATCGAATACTGAAGCAATCCCTACAATTGACAGAACTGCCTCTGGCTATTTCATTAACTTTGATACGTTTTCCGAGGATCCCAGCAAACCTGAAAGGACGCCAGGTAAAAGTACTTTTAAAGAACAAGCAACATAACTTTTTCATCAACTGGAAAAGACGTATCTGGTTTCACAATGGATTGAACTATGGATTGTGTTGGGTGTACTTTTTCTTCTACTTTGGTTGACTCTGGTATTTACCTTGGGAATGCTGATCAATGGGAGATATACTAAAAAGGACACAGCAAGTAAGAACATCAACTTACTCCTCAAACCACACAAATCATCCCATCGTGAACAAAGAGACTTGCCATCAGTGAACATCACAGCCGTTCCTATAAATGGTGGTATAGCTTGGGACAGAACTGATTATGACATCTTTGGTTCTGCAGAGCCGTTGAAGATTCCACACCAATTCAAGGTTTCCTTGAGTGACTTTGTTTCATCCAGCACCTTTTCTGGTGATTGGGACTTTGAGACTATTAATAATATGATGTCAGACTTAGAAATGTCGGCAACATTTACAAATCATGAATACTTAGAAGGTTCATCAGATTATGAACAAATGTACTGTTATAATCACTATCGTCATCATTTCTTGCATAAATCTGCAAACCCTAGAAATGTCCTGAAATGTAACCAATGGGAACATTGTCTACGCCAGCGAAGGGTAGCTCAAAAACATTTTATGACAAATTTCCATACTTTTCAGGTTTTAATGTTTCAAATGCAGAAATATTTTACTTTAAAAATGTTAATAAGACAGGAATGAAAAGTATGTTGACAAATACAAAGCACATTTATTCATCTGCCTTTTATGCTCCACTGTCTACTTTAGGCTTTGACTTTTGGAAAGACAACATTGAGACAAAAACTGTCTTGGGCACAAAAGCCTGGCAGGTGCAGGGATTAGAAGCTTTATTTAGAGCCTGCATTATCCCAGAACAAATAATGTTTTTGAATGACACTGTTCAACAGACATCTTGTCTTGGATTAGCTAAGATAAAAGATTTAAACAAACTGTCCATACCAACACCTATACTGGATAGTAATAACACTACAGCAGGGGTGGTCGACGTACATACTATATTGCTTTACCACAGAACAGATCCTGATTGGAAAAAATGGTTAATCTGGCCCACAGACACAATCACCTGTCAAGATAGATTCCTGAATAAGACACAAGGGTTCACATACACAGCATCCAGGAATAGTAACATCATACAGTGTAGGGAAACTGTGCCTTGAGTGGCTACACAAGTCCACACTGAAGGAAGTGAAACAACACTTATCTTTACTTAAAGATGGCGCTGACCTGAGGGACGTCTTACAAGGATCTAAAAAACCACGTCATAAACGTTTTATATACGGCGGTATCTATGCGCTATATAATGAAGCATGGAAGATTACGCAAGCAGAGACTCGTATATGAGAAATTGATCGTATTCATTTAGAGAAATCTCTCTCTGAGGTTGACAATGGGTTAACTACTCTGTCATCCAGGATATATTCTTTGGACAGCATAGTATCCTCTGCCATAGACATAATGGAACAGGACTTGGTCATGTTGCAACATGGTCAGTCACAATTGCGTTCTATAATGCTATTAGGCTGGACGTTACACAACCTTCGTTCAGGCTATGTGCCTTGGCGTCTAATCAACACCACGTCATTGTTTTCTGAATTTAACTTTACAGTTAAACAAATCACACTGGCACAGAGGGGAGCAGACTATACGGTGCTGAGCATTGCAAAACTGGAAAGATTGCAATTAACTGTTTCTGAGAAACCAGCAACAGAATGGATAATATACGGTTCAATCACTCTGCCGGTTACAATTTTCCATTTTCAGTATTGCCTAAAACATATACCAGCAGGCGTAGATGAAAGGTTGGGTAAAGAATGCATCAAGACTTCCTGGGATTTACCTTATACATACAGATGTTGGAGTGGGGGGAAAGAAGTGCTTCTTAGTGGTACAAATTGTGAAAGTGCACTAAGCGGTTCACTCCTATGTCAGGGTATTAATTTACACGGGCCTGCAATGGTTCTTCGAACAACTTATCCTGCCACCTGCAAGGTTCTCCAGCTGCAGTGATTGATCCAATTTTTAGGCAGCTTTCTAATGGAAGTTACATTATGTTGAATGATCATAGCTGCTGTGGCATGTTGCCAGGAACCCCCTATCTCATAACTGTGTCAGCCAGGGTCACTTTCTGTATGCATGTACTGTTTCCTAAAACCAAGACTGACGGGGAGTCGCCATTATGGCCGTCACTGAACATCTCTTCTATACAAATTGATACTTTAAGCAGAATGAAAGCCATTCTTTTACAAAAAATGGTGCCACTGACCTCGGCCAAAGAGACGTATGATCTGCAAGTTGCAAGGACTTCTGCAGAGATACATGTCCTTTTATGGACAAACCGCCCTATACAGTTCTCAGAAATGTTAGGTCGTATCTTAAACATGTCTGATACGAGTGGAATTGTACATTTATTTAAGATGATTTTTTCGGGTCTGTTAGCACCCTTTGAAGCAGTCCTAGGCATATGTCCAAACTTCGTGCACTCTGCGTTTGGTGGACTGACTCTCATTTTGGGACTCGTAGCAGGGATACTATTTTTGCTCCTTCTGCTCCGATATGGCAAGCCAACTCACCATCGACACCCAGATCACCTTGGAGAACACTCTCCTGGCAATGAAGTGTCGTGAGCACTTGATACAAATTCTGGGATTGACTTGTTTAAGAGATTTGAATACCACGTGGTTTCTGTCATTCTGACCAATCTGGCAAGATTGGATCCTACCTGTTCTACGATGCCTGCTATGTGGAGAAGAATGCATGCTAGACATCTGTCTGACACTCCCATCAGTCCTGCCAATGGAAGTTGATACTTTGCTTGAACCAGTAACGGCTCATGCACTGTGTTGTCCCCAGCGGCTACCAATCATGATGATGTCATTCGTTGAGATCTCACAGACGCAAAATGCTGACTGTGAGGTACGAGAGGAAAGCGGCACACAGGTACCTTCCAATTCGAACATTGCTAATGTGACTGACGCTGATGGCAATGCTTCTCATCTATGTGCGGTTAATCTGCTTAATGAGGTAGTCCAACTTTCACCTACAATAGTAAACAAATTATTTACAGACTTAAAAGGTTTGATGTTTTCTCCCAACAATAACACTGACTTTTAAGTTGGCACACAGTGTTCTGAGAGACTCTGAATTCAACCTTATTTTTTTCAAAACAAGTTTCTAACTTTGGAACTCTATTTTTTCTAAATTTGTATTTTTTCATTTTTTGGCACAAAGTAAATCTGCTTAAAGTAGAACTATTCATAGAGAACTAGAATTCTTTGAAAACTTCCAAGAGGCAATATTTGACCTTGTACACATTCAACCAGTTTATATAATTTGCCATGGAATGGTCTCGACTTTTTTTTCTGTAATTCGGAGCCATTTCATAAATGTATTTTCGTGATTCATTCGGATAGCGTTTTCAAATGTCATTTATATGCTTTGAATTAACCAATGCATTCAATGCGTACAGCACTAATGCTTTTGGTGTACAACCAGTACCAATGCATCTTTATGTATTTTGGGTGGGTTTTAACACATCATGTTTTGATATGTTTTATGTGTTTAGAACTTCGTAATGTCGTACATAATAAAGTGGAGTGGGTGTTGTGTGGCGTTTTAAGCTCAGAGTGAATTTTCCCTTTTCATACCCATATATAGGTACAATTCACATTGCCCTAATATAGGCATAGAAATCAAGCCCTTATTTAGACAAAGCCCATGCAGACCAAATACAGGCATGGCTACTTACACCCGTTCCAAACGTCACAACGATTTCTTGGAAAATCGGCTTAAGCAGTTAGGGAACTTATACTTGCTTGAATATTGATTTGTCCAACAACTCATGTACTTTGCAAAGAACGACAATTCCCTAGGGGTTCTTTCCTGACGTTATAATGTCTGACTTTATGACAAACTATGGCATTTCTAGACACCTTCAAGGTATAAATATACCTTCACTTGCTCTAGCAAGACCCAGTGGTTTGGAGCAGTTCGACTATCTACTTGCCCAACGCAACTCGCTACAGCAAGTACCGAAGGAAGCCGACCCTCCAGCTGACGCACTGATCAAGAGGCTGCATTTCTTTCACCGAGAATCCAGCTCCAGTGTTTCCAAACACCCCTTGCGAGGTGTTGGGAAATCGAGTCCCGAGACAGAGACACTAGACCTCCTTCATTCTATCTAAGGTATGGAGCTGATTAGAACCTAGAGAAATCTGGATAGATTCTTGGCAAAGAATACTAAACCTATGCTACACAATACTTACTTCTTCCCGCGTACTAGACTGAGGCTAGGTACATTGGGGTAGGCGTATTTTAGAAAACACCTGTTGAGTATTTTTTAGTCATTTATATTTATGTATGTATTTTTATATGGCTTAAAAAACATACAATGCTCTTACAGTATTATTTTATTATACTTTTCTCACTGTACGCATTATACTCTGCAGTCTGCTTAACGATTGTAGCTGTTCACTTCTCTTGCATGAGACAGAAGACTGTTCAATAAACCTTTTTTATTGAAAACGCCGTCTCTCTATTTCTCTGCAACTCTGTTGAAATGAAGGTTGCACGATTGACTGAGTGAAATACTTATTTATTGTTCGGTGACTCTAGAGATATATTTCTTATTCTTAGGAAACAAAGTTGTCATGTTTATGCGGTTGTCAGAAACTAATCCCTTCTTGTGAATTCAAGAACGTTTCTAGTGATGTCTGAGCTAGCTGGCATTCACTATTAAGTTTCATATATTCGATAGAGACCTAGTCAACCTCAGTCCTACTTCTAATCTATAGGATATATTATTCCAATGCGCAGAGCCTATTGGAAATATAGGAACTACCACTACTACACCAAAGGAAGAGAGGCACTATGACCCAATAAGCATACCAGGATCTCAACACTGGTGTATTATTTTTTAATTTTGAGCCAGCAAACAAAGGGGGCCATTCATCACTTCAGCCTTTGAGCAAGTGGCTTAAATTAACAGTTGTTTTGGCTTACCAGAATTAGGAGATGCTCCACCACCTGATTTACAATGTAGGCAAACTAGAAGCATGTCTGCTTCGTTGGCAGAATCTCAAGAGGCTTGTTAGGAAGGGATACACAAGGCTGCCACGTGGACAAATCAGTCTACTTTTGTCAATCAACAAGACAAAATGTTTACTGTAAATTTTTTATATGGTATGAAGTTATAGTAGAGAAATAAAACAATATTAGTGCATGATATTGATCAGAGCTTATACTTCTTTTCCACTATAATAATTGCCTTATGACTTGAGCATTCCTCATATGTAATAAAAAGAACAAGGAAGGGGATGAGGACGTAATATTTAAATTACTTACTAGTAATTCCATTACTCTGAGTCCATACTTCCTTCTTCTGATCAGTATATAATTCAGATCACTCCCTTTAATGTATTCTAAAATATTTATTGAGGGGAAATGCAAGTGTGACAAGCATGATATAAGTCAGGAGTAAGCAAAAAAGGGGAGGTTGTATATCCACTGCCTGGGGGAGGAGCAAGCTGCATACTTACGTCTAGGGGAAATTGGGTTTGAAAACGTGTCTTTTTTGGCATTACGCATCAAGTGTATTGATCAGAACATGAAAGTATGGACTCAGAGTAATGGAATTACCAACAAGTAATGTAAATATTACTTGGATCAATATCACGTTTTCTGGTCTTTATGAAAACAGCTTATCAGTCTTTGGATGCGAAAGGGTTGTCAGTGTCCTCTGGCCTAGTTGTATAAGGAAGAAGATGGCATTCAATAATCAACCGTTATGGCACCATTCTGCTATGGACGTTTTCTTCCCAGTACTTCCCCACCCCTGCCCATCTCATCTGAGTTACCAATGCCAGGAACATCCGTAGTTCTAGGGGGAAGAAATATTCCAAATTAGGAGATTTTGTAAAAAAAATGTAAGAATTTGTATTTTACACTTGGTTATGCACATTCTAGTCTGATATTTAACCTTTAGATGATGGTTGCTTTCAGTCTTCCAGTAGACAGTAGAAAAAAGCTTTTAGATGCATACAGGCAATCAATAGTGGTTGGTATTCTTGGGCAATGCAAGTGACAAAATAGCGCCTCTGATGCGTGAATTTGGAATGCAAGCAAGTTAAATGTGTTCTGTGATCTTTTATTCCAATTTATTTCTTTGTTTCTGTTACAGCAGATAGTATTATCCATAATCTATTTACTATCCTATCTCTTATGGAGAAAGCAATTCAGGTTTCACTTGAATATTCTACCACCACAGATGGTTTCCTCCAACCCTTCATCAACTGGGGAAGATAGATGATTTCATCAATATTGTTTTAATCAGAACTGTTGGGTCTAATGCATTCTTCCTAGGTCACCCCTGTGATCACCATAGGTATAATTGTACTTACTTAGGTTAACAAGATTGCTACAATACTATACAATTTTGGAAACTTACACAAACTAGAAGAGCTGGAATCGGAGTGCAATATTTAAAATGAATCATAGCAAGCAAGCTTGGCAAATGACCTTCTCGTGCTCCAGAAAAACATAACCTTAACAAAGAAAAAATAAAACTAATTTTAATTCATGCATATAACATTTTAGCATTTGAACGTGAGTGGAACAGATTTAAAGGTTGCATATCCATCAAGTATTTAATACAGTTCATGAAAAATACAGTACAATATTCTATCATTAATACACAGAATGGATATGATAACGGATTGCTCTGTAAATAAGGCAATTTTCAATCGTCAATTTGTCACTGACTGTGCAACTGTTCACCAAGCTCCTCCTAGTGTTTTCTATGGACCATATACATTGTTCATGGCTCTGTAGATTTTATAATGTTTTATGTTTGGCAGACTATTTTAAATCTATTACGCATGTTCCACAAAATAATCCTTTAACATTTTCTAATTAATCAGCAGTCAAGTTCTACTACTTCTATTTAAAAAAGCAGGGATATCACTCTAGTCTTTTGTTGGTGAATGTATGGAATCTCTAGATCGTAGACTTTGTGAAACGTCAGCCTTCCAACTTCAAAACCCTGATTGCGTTTAAGATCTTCCATAATCCTCACTATTAACATTCACCAGTTGCTGCTGTTCTTGCATAACAGGATATCACTTTTGAATGTGGCTATATTTATGGAGATTCATGAAGTAACACAGAGCGGCTGATCTGGAACATTGATACATCTTTGCTGAAGTATACAACCCTCTATATCTCTTTACCTTGATTATTTTAAGCATGACGGTCTGGCTGCCCAATTTAGATGCTAGCGTACCATAGGTTTGGCTACAGTGGTGATTTTCTGTCATTGCCATAGCCAGACTCTCTGACGGCCCTTACTCTGGATGGGAGTAAGGGTTAGAACACATATAGCCATTTCTTTACTGTGCATCACCACCAGGTAAAGCCCGGTGGTGAGGGACATTAAAATGATAATAATGCCCCCGTCGCCATTGGAGATAGCTTCCATGGCAAGGGGAGCATTACAGTTTTAATTGCTTTAGACCATTTCTTCCTTTTGTATCCCCCAACCTCTCACGGGAAATAATACCTCTTCTTTATTGTGTGATGACCTGGACTCTTCCTGTCTCAAGGGCTTGTAGCAGTGTGTGTTGTGGATGGCTCCTGCTAGGCTTGGGGCTAAAAGTTGTGAACCATGTTGAGCTGCCTACTTGGTGAGGCTGACAGGAAGGGGGTGGAGGTGCTGCTTACTGATCTGTCTGGTTCGAGTTAGAGGAAGCAGTACTACAAGGCCATTTGCACTGAGTGACTTTCAACAAAGTAAAGGCTGCCTGTCATTACAGAGTATGGGCGCTAACTGGAATCAGGGGACGCACACTCAATTCACATGGGGATCATGCTACGCATTGGAGCAGCAGCAGTGAAGTACGTTTTCTAGCGGGTCACAGATTGTTGAGTGTCTAGAGAGACAGCAGCCAAGTATAAACTTTCTTTGTGGTGCTTTGCACCCTTACTAAGCAATTGTGCTATGATGTTGCTGCAGTCGGACCTAGCTACATGGATGTTGGTTTTCAGTCATTGAAATCTCTAAACCTTAAATGATTGGATTCTGGACATGTTGGTTTATGGAGAAGTATCCTGAAGTTGTGTGTGATTTATTAACACAATTTGAAAGCACTTGTTTGACTCTAAAGACTGGGGTTATGTTTTGTGCTTAGGGCTCCTGTGATGGAATAGAATGGTTACTTAATAAGACAATTAACATGTGTATGTGCCAATTGACCTAGTGTGTAAGGTAACATTGCCAGTCTTTATATGCAATGCTACGTTTCTTTTTTCCCTGTTCTACGTAAGTCAAGTTGATAATATATACATCTTCCACAAAAGGACATGTAGTGACATAGCTTGAGGATGTTATTCTAAAGATAGTGAAATGTTTAAGTTCATATGCATTTAGCCAAATATCAATGTATCTTATGTTTTACCTTCAAGACTTCAAGAAATTCCAGTTACCTGTCAAAGCACAGAGTTGGTTACACATAAATACTGCTAAAGGAAGGGGGCGTGGTTCTTCCCCCCCCCAAAAAATACCATTTTGGGTATTTGTTTTGGAAAGTGATATTTTAAGTTTGCAGCTCAAAGGTCAACACAGAATATCTGATTATTTACTGAAGGAAATGGTCTGGTGGTAGTCCTGTGGAGGATTAAAAAAAAACATAATTTCAATGCCTTTGCAAATGGCAGACCCAGCAATGAATCTTACTGTTCATCATTCTAGGGAAGCACCCTGCAGCGTTAGCTCAGATGTACCCCTACCTTCATATTCAAGCCACCAAATGTCACTGGCAGCTCCTCTTAGTTCTAGTGAGGACATTCACAATTACTTCAAGGTCTAGGTCTTCATTCTCAAGTTATCACAAAAGTCCTGACTCCAGTAGTTGGCCTTCTAAATTTGCAGGAAAGCTCTGTTTTACCAGACCCGGATAACTGGCTAGTTTTAGCACCTCTGTAGAATAAAGTGGAGCATGACATGCACTGTGCATGCTGAAATCTCCTCAGAACGGATTCTTATACAGTGAGCACAACCACCAGTTGATTCTTTCATAACATCTAATTTAGAGCAGGGCCAAATACATGACCTCGATAAGGATGGTGTTTTGGGCAGAGGAGAGGGACAAAAACATCTGGGCTCACATGATCGAGCTGTTAAATTTCAAATAAGTGTTGGCTCAGCAATGGCTCTGAGTACAGGGACATTTGACTACATGTGAGTTCTTGGGCCCACTCACACCTCAGAACTTTAATATGGGGTTCCATCTTTATACACACTCTAAACCTCAGAGGTACAGTGCGAACATCCCAGTCTAACTGGAATGACAAAAGTCATGCAATTGTGACTGGTTTCTGATAACCTGGCAAAAGAAATTCTCCTGACCCTAACCATCCGAAAACAGATCTGAGCGATTGCGAATGTAGATGTAAAGAAAATAAGCACTTATGGGATGCGCAAGAGAGGCAATGCTTCTTCAAATGGAAAGAGTTAGCTGTGTTGTTTGGAACCCTCTAAACCTTCCTGCCATAATTTAATCAACATGCTTCTGAACTCAGGGCAGAGAATATAAGAATGCTTTGTCATAGCTAGTAAGCGATATGTAAATATATTCAGTCAATAGTGAGGCAGAAGATAAAATCCCTTAAGAGATGAGTGGCCAAAGAAACACCTTTACACTGCAAGCAGTGCAAGTGAGGGGAAAATAAGACACAGAGGTGTGCCTTTGTCATCCACGGACTGAAGTCAGAGATAACAGAGGTTGTTATGGTAGCTCCTTTTTGTCCGAAGGGATTGTAGTTTGATTTCTAGTCCAAATGCCTATTATTCATGTGAGGTCTCTCTTTCCATAGAGGAAATCCATCTCCCACTGAGGGTATTTTGGTATTTGAACCTCGACCAGATGGGCATGAAGAAGAATGTCAGCAACGGATAGAGAGTCACTTTAGTGTGGATTGTAGATGGCAGAGAGAAAGTGTCTGGCCCAGCTGCATGAGAAGGCCAGAGGCCAAATAAAGTGAGAGCTGAATTGAGAATGGAGATCAGTAACAATCGAATATGTTTCAGGGAGGATGGTAGTATTTTGTGCATATATGTATTTATGCATGCATATGTCCATATGTACTCGTGCACATTTATCGGATTGCTGTCTGTGTGCCTTGCATTGTGTCACTCTCTGATAGAAGGCACCCCAGCCTGGTAGCTTATCCTCTAGTCAGAGACCACCAAAAGGTATCAGGTGTTCCCATCATAAACTTTATCTTTTCTGTCACAATGGGGTTTATTCCTGGTGTATTGATGGCTCTGGTGAATTAATGGACACTCTTGACATATTTTGGGCATCCTTTGATTAATCATCTCGCAATGGCAGCCATCCTTGGCATAGGAAAGGGCATCCTTGGCCTAATTGTGCCCATCCTGGATTATGATGACCACCCCTGGCTTACCTATGTCCACGTTTGACATATTATGATCATATTGGCATTATGATGCCCAAACCTGGCACCAATATGCCCTGGCATAGTGGTGGGCATTCTTGCGTTATGTGATGGTAATACCTGGGAATGGCAGGAAGTCCGTTTAGGGCTTTGATCTGTGTGAATAGTTGATGTCACTGACAAGCTGCTATTTGGTGACCATGCACTTTTTAAAAATGAAACATGGTATTTTGTGGCAAAGATTGTGTTTTTTGTTCTTGGAATTTAATCAGTTTGCCAAACACGGAAAGTATCAATTACATCGAAAAAGGTGCATTTTCACCACCATGTGTGCTGATGTTTAAAGCAAAGTTTATATATTTCCAAAACATATTTAAAGCTAATATTTGAATGTTTATTCATGCTGAGTTGGGGTAATATATTGCTTTTGTTATTTCTTTTGTACCAGAGGGCATTTGCTGCTCTGGCTGTTATGAAGTTAGTTGTGCAAAGGCATTTCATATTGATAAAGCTTTTGCTGGCGTTATTGTTGGCAAACACACCTAATTCTTTGGGATGTTCACCAATAGCAGCTCTGTGTAGGGGGGTCATTATTGTAATCTTATAGGTTGTGGCCACTTGTGTAATCGTGGTAAATGTAAGTGGCTCTGGGTGATATTCTTTAATCAGAAGTTGCTCTTTTTATGGAAACATATGGAGGCCCCTAATTTGCAAAGAAGAACAATGTTTTCGAGATAATTAAATGGGTTTAGTGGGGTGCATAGGGAATGGTGTCTTCAAACGAAGCAACGGTTGGGTTACCACTTTGTATACTCTATAAGTGTTAGAAAGCTAAACCTTTTGAGTCCTATGTGCCGTTCTGGAGATAACCCCACTGTGAAGGACTGGGTTCTTTTGGACCCAGCGGTGCCAGGGCACAACACCTGAAACCTTCGTGGGTAACCTGCTCCGGCGTACAAGTCACAGAGACACGGGACACTTCCTTCGGCGTCAAAGAGTCAAGGTTTATTTACTGCAGGGAACACAGAAATCACGACAAGCACACCACGTGCAACTTGGGGAGACTGCTTCAAATTGGTTTTGTGGATCGCTCCTTTTATACAGTTTTTACCCATAGGCTAACATTGAACACAAAGGTTTACAACTCAGTTCCCACATCAAGCTCCCAGAGGGGTCGTTTTGGTCGCTTTGAAACATACAAGGTCCGGAACATAAGTGCGGAAACATTTGGCGGTTCCCAACTGAAAAAACCCATCTTCCCACCATTAGCAAATTCCAATCGGCAGTAAAGTACATCGAAACAGGAACGAAGACAGGTGCAGAGGAAGACGGAGACAGTGGGGAGATCGAAAAGGGTGTAAAAGGGGAGGTGCCGGGAAGCACGAGATACAGGCATCAAAGGGACGTGCCTAATGAGATGCACGGCTGAGACAATAAGGCCGTGCGGCAAGATGAGCCTCGAGCGGCGCCATCTGCCTTACAGTAGCAACCCCCTCGTCATAAAGACACTTTCAAAGGACATGTGTCTTCCGCAAATATCTTGGAAGTCCCAGGGTCGCGAAGCGGACAGCGTCCGTTCGCTGACTACTTGAGGGCAAGAGAAAAAATGGACGCCGTATCTAAGATGGAACCCGTGGGTACAGATGAAAAGCCCACGTAACAAACGAACGGTTTAAGTTAGCACAGTGAAACTGCGCACACTTACTAAACTCGTCATTTGCGGTTCATAGATACTAGACTCGACCATATTCGTGCGAGTCGAAAACACCACTTACAATCGTCACGGAACCTCAGACGCTCCTTTTGCCCTCATGTAGGCAAGCACTAGTCGGAATCATATTCGATATTCATCAGACCATCAAGATGTCGTTGCAGCATAGATCTGTCCGACCGAGTCCCCTTGGTAACAGGTGGTTGTCTCATACACGTTGTAGCACAGAGGCCACATAAGGCAGGACCACACTGCACACAAAGGCAACACGTGAACAGGAACACTACCACAACCCCGATGATCGTCAGAATCTTCCAACCCCAGGTAGACATCAGGCCCCAAAACCAACCGAGTAGCGTCCAATCCCCTACATCCACGTGTATGGATTCGGAGATCTTATGCAACTTCGAGATGGCTTGATAGACAGTAGGAGCATTATCAGGTATGAAAATGCAACAGCTCGAATGGATCACTTTACATACCCCACCGCGATCTGCCAAGACGACATCTAAAACCATACGGTTTTGTAACGTCATAAGTCTCTCCGCCTGAAGTTCTGTGGTGATATTACCAAGGGCACTGGCAGTAACATTAGCTGTCGATTCCACCACTCGAGTCAAATGTCTCAGGTTCCTACTATTAACCATAGGTCCCCAAAACGGGAGGAAACCCTTGAAAAAGTCTCCTGCCTCTTGACCGGCAGTATCCTCTTCGCTAATTACGCCTCGTACAACTCTAGTCTTATGGTAATCGGCATCTACAGTGAATGTCGGAGGCAACAGATTTGCAACAAAACATGAGCCCATGAAGTCTGAGGGCAACCATGTATATGCACGATCATGACAGATGAAGTACGTACCCTTGGCAGCCAGAAGCACAGGGATCGGGGACATTGACAGAACGTAACTTTCAGTGCAAGCACTTACTCCAAGTGAGGCTTGCGAACCACGACCCACGATACAAAAATTACCAGTGTGGGGTACGACCCATATCGGAGGCGAGCTTTTAAGCTGCTTTTCATTAGTGAACGCAGTATATTCCCCTCTATCCGGTGCCCTATAGGCTTGTACCTCTGCCTTAGGGATGAGAAAAGCATCATAGATCTCATCTTCCAAATCCTGTATTATCATCGATACCACCCACTGCCACGAGGTAGGACCCGGTTTGGGGGAACGTTCTAGAGAGGGGTGGAAACCTAGTGCGCTTCGAAGCATTGTTTGGTATGCTCGAGCTGACCCTTGGGAACTATACGGTAACACCAGATATGGGATCCCCTTACCCGTAGTATGTGGCATCAATCCACACACCCAACAATTAGTAGTGTTAACCACTAACTGATGCTGATGGAGGAGCTGGATAAAGGAATTGTTGCGGAATTCTACACGTCTAGCCTGTTCGTGTTCCGGTAAAATATGAAAGGAGTGGGGAGAAGCAGTAGTAGCAGTAGAAGTAAGGTTAGGGCAAGAAGTAGGAGTAGGGGTAGGAAGTAAAAAATAAGACATAGCATAGTACACCCCACCCGCCAAGAATGCAGAAGCAGTTAAAAACAGTACAAACAATTGGAATACAACACATTTAGTACGACTGAGTTTCTGTAGTTTGACTCTATACGCCTGAGCTCCTTCCAAATCGTTCAGCTTCGAAAATGCCATTTCCCTACGACCGTCCGCAACGTTTCTTGACGCACTTCGTTCTGTGCAGCAATGGTCAATCCCCAGGAGTTCCTAGGAACCGACGGCCTTTAACCTAGCGTCAAGACCTACTGTCCAGAAGGAAGTACGCGCGCGGCCCTACGGCCCTCAATGCACAATATGTATTTTATTTAGCACAAAAAATCAGCTGTGGAAGGAAAAAGATGCAAAAATCTCAATATATGTACAAACAATTTTCAATCATACGAAATGTTCAAAGTTGATCAGGGGAAACGAGGATATTGCAGTTATCAGTTTCAGCAAAGCAAGAAAACAATTTTATTTGTCCTTATTATGAGAACGCAAAGAATATCGATGTTTCCCGGGACGTGTCTGCTCGTCAAATAAAGGATCCGTTGAAGAGACAACGTCCTGCTGATCAGTTTGTTGATTTGGTCTTGAGTCTTTTGCTGACAATGTTCCAACAGTGGCTTTCTGCTGCGCTGAGTGTTCACCAACAAGCTGTGCGTCGCTGAAAGGTACGAACGCCGGCAATGTCTCTGCTTCTGTTGACGCAATGCCTTTCCTCACCCACGGGTCTGCCGGCAAAGGAATAGGGACTCGTTTGCAATGGGTAGCATGTACCCAGTTCTTCCGTCCCTCAAGACGAACGGCAGTCCTCGTGGCCAAGAGCACCTGGTGAGGTCCAACAAAGCGGGGGTCCAGATTCTTCTTGCGCGAAAAATTTCGGGTGACAACCCAATCACCAGGCTGGAGCTGGTGGCCTGGACCCTCCGTCTGCGTCGGCAAGGCGTCGTAAACCTGTTGATGAATTAACCTCAGTTTAGCAGTCAAGTCATGTAAGTAGTCAATCAACATCGGATACTCAAGATCAACGAACATACCTGGCCTAGGAACCCCCCACACATTCGCAGGACGGCCGAACACTATTTCATAGGGACTAAGCCCTATTCGGGAGTGTACAGTCGCCCTAGTTGACAGTAATGCTAGAGGCAAAGCGTCAGGCCACGAAAGTCCAGTCGTAGCCTGAATCTTCGCTAATTTTAGCTTGAGGGTACCATTGTAACCTTCAACCAATCCAGCTGACTGGGGATGATTGGCGCTATGGAATTTTTGATTAATTCCAAGGCCCTTACACACACTCTTCATCACACTTCCAACAAACTCACTTCCGTTATCTGACCACACGACTCTAGGCATTCCGTACCGAGGAAAGTATTCCTTCAGTAGGATTTTCGCAGTAGACAAAGCAGTATTATCTTTGAGGCGATAGGCCTCGATCCATCGGGAGAATGCGCAAACCACAACCAAAACATATTTCAGGTTATTGCATCGCTCCATATGGACGAAGTCCAATTGAATCACCTCAAAGGGATACGAAGGAGGAGCAAAACTGCCAGGGGGGGTTGGGGTTCCTTTGCCAGGGTTGTACATTATACACACCATACAATTCTTCACCAGACGTTCAGCACACTTCGTAATACCATCATTCTTCCACACATCAGCCAACAACTTGCAAATACCTTTCGCGCTAATATGTGCTAACCCATGTGCCATTGTCACAACGGCTAGTACATACGCATCCGGTAACATCCATCTTTTCTGATCCGACAAATCAATCCAACAACCATTCGCATCCAACCTTCCCGTACTTTCTTTCCATTTCGTCTTTTCAGTGTCGGTGGCCTCATTCTGAATTGCTTTCACGCTCTCTATAGTATTCTCACACATACTCGATTCTGTAGGCCACCTAACCGAACTCGTCACATACATTCGAGTGCTAAGGTTCCGGGCAGTCTCCTTAGCAATCTCATCTGCAAACGCGTTACCACGACCAACATCATCCGTCACCTTACGGTGCGCACTACACTTAACAATCGCAACCTGAGCAGGCAAAGTCAATGCATCCAAAAGATCGTTCACGAGCTGGCCATGCTGTATTTTCGTGCCATGCGACGTGAAGAAACCACGCTCTCGCCACAACCGTCCAAAGCTATGCGCTACACCGAAAGCACACTGACTATCGGTGTACACATTCACACGTTTATCGTTTGCTAATACACATGCTCTAGTAAGAGCAATCAGCTCTGCAGCTTGGGCAGAATTCTGATTCAATCTCGCAGTCTCAACCACAGTATTCAACGTTACAACAGCATAAGCAGTAGTCACATCACCATTCGGCAATTTGAAACATGACCCATCCACATACAGGGTGCCGTCAGGGTCTTCCAATGGGGTGTTTTTAAGGTCCACTCGACCTTTCGTTTCCTCCTCTGTACGCAAGTAACAGTCATGTCCTGTTACTGCATCTGACTCTGCACTAATTGGTAACAAAGTTGCCGGATTTAGGACATTACAACGTTTTATCTGAATATGGCTTGCCAAGAGCGTCAATTCGTACCCAGACAACCTCGCACTCGTCAAGTGCTGAGTTTTCGTTCGATTCAAAAGAGTATCGACTGCATGCGGAACCATCACCGTAAGCATATTATCCATGACCAATCCTGCTGATTGTCGGATAGAGACCGCAGCTGCCGCAGTTGCTCTCAAACAACTCGGCAATGCTCTAGCTACTGGGTCTAAGGTCGAGGAAAAATATGCACATGGACGTTGCTTACCACCAAAAGGTTGCGTTAAGACACTCAACGCACAACCTTCCCTCTCGTGAACATATAACGTGAACGGCTTGCTGTAATCAGGGGTACCTAACACAGGAGCCGAACACAATGAATCACGTAGTTCAGAAAAACTTTTCTGACATTCTTCCGTCCATGGTAAAGGAGTTGGAACATCCTTGCACGTAAGAGCCACCAATGGTTTCGCTAGCAATGAAAAATTTGGAATCCACTGCCTGCAGTACGACGTGATACCTAGAAAGGCACGCACATCTCTCTGGGTTTGTGGCACAGCCATTCGTGCAATCGCTGCAATTCTCTCTGGGGTCAATCTCCTTCCCTCCTTTGACAATAAGTGACCTAGATAGGTTACTTCTTGACAACAATATTGGAGTTTAGAAGGTGACACCTTGTGATTTAACTCACAGAGATGTTGCAGCAACGATACCGTAGCAATTTTGCAAATGTCCTGAGTATCAGCAGCCACCAATAAGTCGTCGACATATTGGATTAAAGCCGCACCAACCGGCAACCTAAACGCATCTAATTGACCCTTCAAAGCTTGACTGTAAATCGATGGACTTTCACAGTAGCCTTGAGGAGCGCGTTTGAAGCGGAAGCTACGTCCACCAAGAGAGAAACCGAAAAGGTCCCTGCTCTCTTCGGCAATCGGGATGCTGAAAAACGCATTTTTCAAATCAATCACCGAAAACCATGAAGCAGTAGCTGGAATCAGAGTCAGTAGCGCCGTGATGTCAGGCACAACAGGGAATTGAGGAACCACAATTTTATTTACCTCCCGTAAATCGATAACAAAACGATAAACAGGCGGTTTGGTAGGATCAGTACGTTTAAGAATGGGCAGTACAGGGCTATTGCACACGTTTCCCCGAGTCTCCTCAATAACATCTTTCTCGATCAAATCATAGATGATCGCTAACAACGCTCGTTCACCATCAAGGGAGATACGGTACTGGGGAATACGTGGCAATCGCACATTCGATTTCAACTGAACAACATAAGGGGAGATATCAAGCAGGCCCACATCGTTTGGACCCGTCGCCCACAAAGACGCAGGAAGAGAATCCAATTCCGGTGGAAGCTTATCGAGGGACAAATACATGGGAGAGACTACTTTCTCTCCGAACGTAAGCTTTACACCCGCAGGAGAACAATACAAAGTTGCATACAGACGTTTAAGCAAATCCAGACCCAAAAGATTTTCACCACAACCAGTGGTTAAAATCAACGGAGCTTCGAGCTCACGAGGCCCAATTTTAAGGGGCAAAGGGCGCGAAACTGGATTGCTAACGGGGGCGCCAGAGAATCCAACGGATACATTTGTTAAGCCAGACAAAGGTGCGCCAGGGAGTTTCGAATGCATGATAGAACTTTTCGCTGCACCAGTGTCCAACAGAAAAGGCTCAACGACGCCCGATGTAGCAACTGCGACGTAAGGCCCTCTCTGATCGACCTGAACTGATACCACTCCCTCTCCTTGTCTTTGGCTGTCCTAGTAATTACTGTCGTCAGTTCCCTGATCGACGTAATAATCGTCTACATTGTACTGCGCAGATCGTCCTTGTGATGATCCACGTTGATCGAAACAATTATTAGAATTTGATGAATTGTCAGAGCGGTCGTTCTGAGCACCACGACCTCTACCACGTGATGCATTCTGTGAACCACCACGGCCTCCTCTAGATGAATTACCACTATTACGATCATTTAAAGCAGGACAATCAAATTTAATGTGTCCCTCCTGTCTACAATAAGCACATTGATTGTACCCTAATGAAGATCTGTTGAAAGAGGAATCATTACGCGATTGCGATCGATTCGATTGCGACTGTGATCTATTCTGCTGAGACGCATTCTGATTAGAACGCGGCGGATATGCTTGTTGTAACAACACTTTAGTTTTCAGCTCTTTTGTCTTTTTATCAGCGCGGTCAGTTTCCTCTTTTTCTCTATTTTCGTAATATTGTGCCGTAGCCAGAATCTGAGCTGAGGTAGAAACGGCCCACGCACTTTCTGAATTCTTCAATTTATTGCACAAGTCGGGCAATAAGTTCGATACAAATTTATCAACAAACAACCTCTGTCCACCCTCAGTACCCATATCCTGTCCACTATGATCAACGAATGTTTCCTCAAACCTCGTAAAGAAGTCTGAAACACTCTCATCTTTCTTTTGCTTACAGGCTGACAACTTATCCCAATTTACCTTCACAGCTGGCATGAGCGTTTTCATTAACGTAATGATTCGCTGGGGAAGAAGTTCAATCAACTGATCGGGTTTAGTAGCAGCCGCTTGTCCAGCGTCTGCCGCTGTAATAGCAGCCCAATCACCACCTAATTCATTTGTGTGATCTTGGTGACGAATCTTGGCCCATACCGGTTGCGGTACGACATTGCCAAACAACATGTCGATATCGGCAAGATTCATTACCGTAGCATCTACGAGCTGCGATAATTCCTTATAATACCCAGCAGGATTTTTGCGAGGATCGGGCAAAGTTTGTTTCACCTGAAGCACTTCCGATCGTTTCCATGGGAGATGTATCCATATTCTCTGGAAATGCGCCGGTATGATGTTATTAACATCGGTATTATCAGCAGGTACCCAAACCGGCGGAACTTCACGCATAGGATATTGACCAGACTCAGCTTGTTGGCGTTCAAGATCCTCTACAAACAGTGCGTGAGGAATGGGAGCTAGACGGAAAGACAACAACTGCTCGATAGCACGTCGGACATTAGTATCGACTATCAGTCCAGTTGCGAACTGAAGCCGAAGATTAGACAGGGCGGTCAGCACCTCGTCAGGCGCAACAGCCGCTATCTGATCATGTAAAAGTTTACACATTTCGTCAAACACATATCTCTGAGTCGGTATGTTGAATTGACTAAATGTTTCAAGAACAACACGGGATGGATTTCTCTGCGGATTGTCTATCCAACTCATCGCCATATTGTATAGCGCAGCGCGTTCCCTATTACCAGGAAGCTGACTACGCCTCTGCGGTGGACCAGCAGACCCAAAAACAGGTCCGAGCGACTGAAAGAAGCTAGCCGCAATGGGAGAATTACGATTACGAGTAGAGGGACAAGAGTAAGACACAGGACTAACAAGAGAAGGAGTTGAGACATTAGCAACGACAGGGGTTAACAACACAGGAGCAGTAGTGTGAGCAGGAGTATGTGGAAGCGGAGGAGCAGTAGGAATAGACACAGGCACAGGAGCGGGAACAGTCGGAAGAGCGGGTGCAGGTTGAGGAATAGGTGGAGGAATAACAAGTGGGGGAACAGGTACGGCAGGGACCACAGGAACTGCGGTACCCTGTACGTACGGAGGTGGCGACTTCATAAGATAGGACATTAAAGGATCCTCAACTGCCTCTTCCTTCTTATCCGACTCCGTAGGCAAAGCAGGATAGCATTTATCTATGGTCATACGCTGCAGCCTCTCAAACACTTCCTTATCCTTCTCCTCCTTATCACGCTGAAACTGCTCAGCTTTCTTTACAATAGTAGCAACATTATCTCGCTCACTACGCTTATTCTGTCTGATCTCTTTCTGTCGGGCTTCTTTGCGCCACAACCGAAAGGCATCAAACATGGCCGGCCTAGATTTACGTTCGAACAACTTAATTTCCAAATTATCTAAGATCGACGCTTCGAAGCTACCGTGAGGTGGCCAACGAAGATCGCCGTCTTTCTTTGTATATTTTATCCAATAATCGTTAAAAGCAATCGGGCCTAGCCCATGTTTGCTATATAAGTCATAAGTAGGAGTTCCTACCGGAGGTATCGGACACGAGTCCTCCAGCAGGGAATCCGCCCCACAAGGTCTAAAACAACTAAACAAAGTACTGCGACCAGGCATCTTGCACGCTAGCCGAGTTTCACAAACTTCAAGGGTTACGAGATTTACCAAGTCCCAGCAAGAACAAAACCCTCGGTCTTTGGCGGCTGCAGTCGTCAAACAAATACAACAACAAAGTTACGCTAGCAAAGTGTCACCGACAAAAACACTCACACAGCGTGTACAACAACAACAAACCACTAGTGTTTACAACAAAGACACTCGCTAAAGTGTCTACAACCAAGGATTCTGGGAGCGACCCACAAATACTTAACTCAAAGATCAATGGCGTCCTCAGGAAGGCCCGTCAATCGTCTCGCTATACCAAGGTCTACGCCAGGCGCCAAAACAGGTCTACAGTCAGGGCAGCAGTCCGTCGCAGCCGTTAGGAGGCGGGAATCTTCGCGGGAAAAGTCTTCGGGCCACTTATTTCGACAACAGGATCGATGAAGCGGGGTGCACCTTCCCTCGGAGATTTCACACGAAGTTCCTCACGATCGTCGGGCTTGGACCGGTACCACTGATGCAGCCCCACGTTGGGCGCCAACTGAAGGACTGGGTTCTTTTGGACCCAGCGGTGCCAGGGCACAACACCTGAAACCTTCGTGGGTAACCTGCTCCGGCGTACAAGTCACAGAGACACGGGACACTTCCTTCGGCGTCAAAGAGTCAAGGTTTATTTACTGCAGGGAACACAGAAATCACGACAAGCACACCACGTGCAACTTGGGGAGACTGCTTCAAATTGGTTTTGTGGATCGCTCCTTTTATACAGTTTTTACCCATAGGCTAACATTGAACACAAAGGTTTACAACTCAGTTCCCACATCAAGCTCCCAGAGGGGTCGTTTTGGTCGCTTTGAAACATACAAGGTCCGGAACATAAGTGCGGAAACATTTGGCGGTTCCCAACTGAAAAAACCCATCTTCCCACCATTAGCAAATTCCAATCGGCAGTAAAGTACATCGAAACAGGAACGAAGACAGGTGCAGAGGAAGACGGAGACAGTGGGGAGATCGAAAAGGGTGTAAAAGGGGAGGTGCCGGGAAGCACGAGATACAGGCATCAAAGGGACGTGCCTAATGAGATGCACGGCTGAGACAATAAGGCCGTGCGGCAAGATGAGCCTCGAGCGGCGCCATCTGCCTTACAGTAGCAACCCCCTCGTCATAAAGACACTTTCAAAGGACATGTGTCTTCCGCAAATATCTTGGAAGTCCCAGGGTCGCGAAGCGGACAGCGTCCGTTCGCTGACTACTTGAGGGCAAGAGAAAAAATGGACGCCGTATCTAAGATGGAACCCGTGGGTACAGATGAAAAGCCCACGTAACAAACGAACGGTTTAAGTTAGCACAGTGAAACTGCGCACACTTACTAAACTCGTCATTTGCGGTTCATAGATACTAGACTCGACCATATTCGTGCGAGTCGAAAACACCACTTACAATCGTCACGGAACCTCAACTGGAAAGATTAAAATACACTGTTGGCAGCTCAGAGACATGCTAGCAAAATGATGCGTGGTTGGAACCACATACTCTGCGGTGTGAGAAGAGCCTCAGGAATTGAATGCTTTGTGGGATGGAGTAAAGGAACGTGCGAGGCATGTGAAATATGCATAGATGTTCCTAAAGTGAATATTCACTGTATATAAGGCAAGTGGTTTGAACCGCCTAGAGGTTCCTTAGATGAGATTGATTCTTTTTTTCTTTGAATAAATATGTGTTATTGTTTCTTCTGCCATATTCTATCAGTCACCAAACAGAATATATGGAAAGCAAACTAGAGAATGGATTAAAACGATATCCAACAGGCACTGAGCAATGGTAATAGAGAGAAATTGAGAGATGTTGGGAGACCATGCATTCTGCATATGTCAAGAGTGGATGCAGGGAATGCCCAGTCTTTTATTATATATGTTCTCTCAAATAATTTGTATGACTGCTTCTGTGGCAAAATGCAGAAATACCATTACTGTTTCAATACTTACCAACGAAATTTCTTCTGAGAAAACCACAGCCTCACTTATCAATCAAGCAGGGGCGCTTTTATCAACTGTTGCCCATTCTCAACTCGCTCCACTAGCTTTCAGTCAAGGAACAAAATCAATTATTGTGCTTGAGCCTAACTGCAAAGTCTACAACAACAATGTATCTCTCCAGTTGGATCACACCCATTCACCCCATGTATGTTTGCTTGTGGTAGCCTCGGAGACCTCTTTGTCGTTCGTCACATGATCACAGTGAAAGCATACTTCAAATCCTTCTGTCTGGGAGGGAGAGGATTGGCTTGATAGGAGCAACCTTATTGAAAGCTCTGTAAATCCTGTTCTCTTTCTGGGATACTGAAGAATTGGTTAATACCCAAAGCCTCTTAATAAATGTTTCTGCTTTCACACCTGTTCGCTCTACTCTCCACATCCTTTTGCTGAGGCACCTTGAAGCAATAGTGATATGTTGCACCTTAAAATACCCAACATAAAATATAGATTCAAATGGTTTATTATGCTTTTGGTTTAAAAGGAAGGCCTGTGTAAAACCCATTGCAATAAGCAATCCCACTTACCTTGATGAGGTAAATAGGTATCCATTTATTCCACCAAATGTGGACAGCGCGACTGATACCGGCATGATCCATGAAAAATAGCCCAGCAACTTTTCACCGAATGTCTGAAGTGAGAGAAGGCAGACTTTTGAAAATGCAGAGCAAGGTGTAGCACAGATATAATGACATGTTGTAAGGGTTTAGGGTGTCATACTTACAACTGCTACTGCGTTTGAAGCCAGGAGCTCTTGAGGTGACATGGCAGTGAAATATGCTATATTCGTGAAGGTGTACACAAATGTCACCAATGGAATAGATATAAATATGGCACGAGGTAGGTTCCTGCCAAAAGAATGCAGAGTTTAAAAGCAAGGTTAAAAACTTCCGTTAACTTTTCAGCAGGTTTTACTGCAATGGTTATAATACATTCTACAGAATCTATGAATCTATATGCAAACAGGCACTGGCAAAGCACATTTGTCTGACGTTTGTTGGGGGAAGTGTTGGGTAAGAGGTATGCAGATTTATGTGTTGACTCCAGCAGTCCTAGAAGAGAAAATCCCATTACTGAAGTAACATATTGGGTTGCAACAATGTTGAATATGGAGTTCTTCCCTTTTGCTGATCAGACTGCATTAGCAGAGTTCCCCTTTACTCTAAAAGAAGTGTGCTATGAAAAGGAGTAGAGATATGGAATTTGTGGTAAACTTAACAGGCATATACAACAAATATTGCCTAATAGATACCTTTGACGACACAGTATTTTTATTACATCTTTAAAAAAGGCTGTAAGAGTGCATGCCTTTACTTTGTGAACAAACAAAAAAGCAAGCAATCCAATATCATGTTATCCTAACAGCAAAGTAAACCACATAAATGCAGTCGGAGGCCAACTCGAAAGAGATTACTGTCTTGAAAGGGAATGAGATCCTATTAAAGGAAAAGATGGAATCCTTAGAAAACAATCAGAGAAGAAACAACCTCCGTATTTTAAAAATCCCGGAATGGACAGAGGGAGAGGATATTAAGGCTTTTGTTGCTCATTTGATTAAATTGGTAGTGCATATGGAATGCTCTGAAAAAGATCTGGTTAAGGACATGCAGAGAACTCATAGAGACACTTTCAGGTTAAAATCAAAACCCAGGAGTAAGCATGGGCGGAAAATCCGTTCCGCTCGCGGATTTTGAGGATTTTCGGTAAATTCGCAATCCGCGAGATTCACGAATTTCCCGCAAAATCCACGAGCGGAACGGATTGGGTCAAAAGTTCAAGCTAACTTTTTGTAACTATTTTAGAATGCGCCGGCAAGCTGCCAGAGCCTCTAAAATAGTTACAACAAGTCAGCTTCAACAGGAAGCACTAATAGATAAAGTAAAGCAGGTGCTAGAGTTGAATCTCAAATTCAGTTACACAATCATTAATCACCCCAAACTTGGGGTGATTAATGACTGTGTAACTTAATTTGACCTTCAACTCAAGCACCTGCTATACTTTATCTATTAGTGCTTCCTGTTGAAGCTGCCTTATGGCTGAGGGCAGAAAGGCACAAAGTGGGACAGAGGGCATGAGTTAGGCAGAGGGCAGAAGGGCACAGAAACCAGTGGGGCAGAGGGCAAAAGGGCACAAACAAGAGTGGGGCAGAGGGCAGAAAGGCACAAAAACAAGTGGTACAGAGGGCAGAAGGGCATAAAAAACGAGAGGGTGGCAGTGATGAACCAGGCGAAAAAAAAACCGCGAACACGCAAAGCGCCCCGCGAATACGCAAAATTTCCCCTCGAACACTCAAAAATAAAAAATACGCAAATTCGCGCGAATTTGCGAATTTTGCAGACTGCGAATTCGCAAATTCGCGGATCGCTAATTCGCAAAATTCGCCCATGCTTACCCAGGAGAATCCTGGTTAATTTTCTTACCTATAAAATAAAGGAGGAAATACTATCAAGAGCCTTAAGGCAGAAATATTTGCAGTAGATGGAATAAATTTCGATATTAGATCTGATGTCAGCCAATAAGCAATGGGAGTTTGGTAACCTGATTGAACCTTTTAGAAAATGGGGAGCGACAGCACAAGTAAGGTTTTCTGCTTGTCTGAGAGTGATGCATAATAAAAAATGCAGACCTTTCACAGGGTAGACGATGCTGAGGAATTCCTTAGATGTCTGTCAGGTACTGAGGTGAGGTAGGAAAGTAGAGATTGGTTTTCTTTATATACAACTTTTTTTTGACTACCTACTGACAGTCTCTACCCCCCTAGCTGTAAGTTGAGATTTTCTTTAGTGCCTCTTTTGTTGTTTTTGTTTAATTTTTTGCCGGTATTCGTGCCGTATGCACTTAACTTCTGAATAGAGAATCACTTGTTTCACTGGGATGTATAAATTTATAGAATAGGTCTCTAAACCTCGGAAAAGTCTCCTAAGGCTTAGGCTATGAAGAAGGAAGAGGAGAGTTTTCCAGGGAAGGGAAGGAAGATGATACAGGTTGAGTTGTATGCACAGGTGGGGGAGCAGAGGAATAAAATGCAAAAAAATATTTGTCCCCAATTAAGATTATGGAACTCCGGAAGCAAGGGACTGAAGAGAGTAAAGATTAGAAGATGAGTATAAGACGGGAGGCTCAGATAGAGCTATTATCTTGGAATGTTAATGGCCTCAGGGTAAAGCAAAGAAGAGAAAAGATCCTGCAATAGATAAGAGCTGCCCCAGACCAAATTATATTCCTCCAAGAGACCCATCTAACCAGCAAAGAAATTACCGTATTTTCCGGCGTATAAGACGACCCGGCGTATAAGACGACCCCCGACTTTGGCAGAAAAATTTTAGGTTTAGTGCTATACTCGCCGTATAAGACGACCCCCCACTTCCAGCGCAGCATAGCCATTCCGAGTATGTACCGGTATTTTGAACTTACCGTATTAGTCTAGTCCTCCTCCCTGTGGGTGAGCAGTAAGGCTTTATCAGTGGGCAGTGGGTACCTATAAGCGTTTATTTTACAAACTGAAAGACTGAACGCAAAGAAATTGGTTGTAGAAACAATCTTGCTTTACTCGGAAACATTTTATTTAAAACCATATCAAAAACTGTCACTTCTGAATAACGGCAAACATAAATAACGTAGTGCATGAAACAGTGCAAGTGCATTAAACGTTCCATAACTTCCCATAAATCCAAGCGATTTCTACAGGATTTATAACGTTCCCTTTAAAAACCTTCAAAATCCTCCTCTTCGTCATCTGATCTCATAAGTAAGTCTATGAGATCTTGTGGTACATCTGTAAGGCAGTCATCGTATGGATCTTGTACCAATTCCGTATCAGATGATGTGGTCTCTTCTTCGGCATCCTCTTCACCTTCCCACAGATAGTCGTCCTCCATACCATCTAATGAGTTCGATATGCCACACTTCTTGAAAGACTTTATGACTGTTTCTGCATCGATGTCGTTCCAGGCCTTTATGACAAAGTTGCACAAAACATCCAACTGTGGCGCACGCATGTTTCCTCCTTTTGTGAATGTTTTTTCACCGCTAACCATCCACTCATTCCACTGTTCTCGGATGCGATCTTTAAATGGCTTGTTTAGGCACACATCCAGTGGCTGCACCAACGATGTCAGTCCTCCAGGTATAACAGCAGCATCCGTTTTCAGTCTTGCCAGCCTTTGCTTGGTGCTGGGAGTTAAATGAGCCCTGAACATATCCCACACCAGTAGACTACGCCTTTGTAGAAGTCCACCTGGTCGCCTGCTCCATACGTTATCAAGCCATAGCTTTACCCCTTCTTCATCCATCCATCCTTTCTCATTAACATGCACAAAACAACCAGCAGGAAACTTAAGTTTCGGCATTGTTTTCCTTTTAAAAATAACCATTGGCCTCAGTTTGCCACCATCAGCTGTGCATGCAAGTACCACAGTGAAACTGGACTTCTCATGTCCTGTTGTTTTTATTAAAATTGTCTTTTCGCCTTTTTGATGGACAGTTTTGTTGGCGATCATATCAAAATTCATCGGAGTTTCATCCATGTTTCCGATGCTACTTAGCGCATACACATGTTCATTGCGCAGCCTAATGACGTAGCGATGGAAGCTATGCATTTTGGCATCAAGATCCGCTGGTAATTTCTGGGCAATTTTTGTCTTTTGCCGCAATACCAGATTATGCCTTCCCAAGAATCTGGTACACCAGGACACAGTGGCCTTAAATCTGTGGCTGAGATCGGGATTAGATTTGGCCCACTGAAGTGCAACCAAGCGGATTTTATTTCGGGTCACGACATACCCGCTTTGCCGATGCTCGGCCACCATGTCTGCTACATGCTTTTCCAGTTCTGGCCAATGTGGGGTGCCTCTTCTTAGTGCACACTTGCCCCTTGGCATACTCCGCAATGCTTGCTCATTTGCTCTCCAGGCCCGAACCATCTTCTCTGTCACTCCATATTGCCTAGCAGCAGCACAGTTATTATGTTCCGTGGCAAAAGCCACAACTTTGAGTTTGTAGCTGGCTTCATATTTTCTTCTCCTTGCCACTGCTGGAGCCTTGCTGAGTTCTAGACTGCCAGCCATTTGCTCTGGATGCGCTGCTGGAGCCTTGCCGGGTTCTTCGCTGTCTGCCATTTGCACGGAATGTGCTGCTGGAGCCTTGCCGGGTTCTTGACTGTCAGCCATTTGCACTCGATGTACGGTACTGGTGCTGTACAGAATGGACAGGTGCAGAGACTGTCTTCAACACCACACGTACGGTACGGCAAATACGCTATCTGGTCACGAGACTGTTTTTCCTCTTAGCAACAACCAGCCAATCACGGCAAGTGCTCTACTGCCTTCGGGAACATTCGGGAACATTGTACAGTCCCCTTTCTATGCCACGCCCATGCCAAGGGGAGAGGTGAGCGTGCCAAAACGTGCCAAACGTGCCAAACGTATCAACACACTGGGCGCTGCCATCTTCGGCGTTGGCTGCCCATTACCATGTACCGTGTTTCGGACGTCCTGCTGCCTCGTCCTGCTGCCTCGTCTGCCTGGGGATGTGCAAGCGGTTGGAGGCGCGTGTACAGCGGCAGCGGCAGTCGAGGTAAGACTCATGGCGCCATTTGCTCGCTTGTGAAGCGGTTTGACACCTTCGAGTGAAGTCCTTGCTATGAAAAAAACGCTCGCTTTCGATACTTCATGGCGCGGGGCCTGGGTGTGGACGTTGCCAGGGTCGGTGGCTGTATTTTTTGACATAAGGTGTGTTGTTTCTTGTTATTTCCTATTGTGAAGCGGTCTGACACCTTCGAGTGAAGTCCTCGCTATGACAAAAACACGCTCGCTTTCGATACTTGCACAATTCATGGCGCGGGGCCTGGGTGTGGACGTTGCCAGGGTCGGTGGCTGTATTTTTGGACGTTGCCAGGGTCGGTGGCTGTATTTTTTAACATAAGGTGTGTTGTTTCTTGTTATTTCGTATTGTGAAGCGGTCTGACACCTTCGAGTGAAGTCCTCGCTATGAAAAAGCGCATGAAAAAATACCATAAAATTTTATACCCGGCGTATAAGACGACCCCCGACTTTCCAGAAAATTTTAAGGGGTTAAAAGGTCGTCTTATACGCCGGAAAATACGGTACTGAGATCTTAAAGTCTAGAAGATGGCTTCAGAATGTGATGTTTACAGATCATCAACTCTCTATAAGAGTGGTGATCTTTGTGAAAACCAACCGTCAGATAATTATTGAAGAAAGTAGAGGAGATAAGTCTGTCAGATGGGTGATTGTCAAAGTCAGATGTTCTAACCAGATGTACAATATTGTTGGCTATTATGCCCCAAACGTAGACAATTCTACCCTGTTTAGTAACTTACTCTTGGAGATTCTGGACTTCCCGGACCCCATTGTTATGGCAGCCGATTTCAATGTGGTCCTAGATGATAGGCCAGATCGTTCCACCAAAAGTAGAGCGACAACACATAATGAATCACGCTCCTTAATAATAAACTCATTAAAAATTCTAGGTTGGTGTGATATTTGGAGGAAAAGACAGGGATCCCTAAAGAGTTTCACTTTTAACAATAAAAATATGGACGCCAATCGAGAATAGACTTTTTTTCATCTATAAAGGGCCAGGTTAGGGATGCCAGTCTTATAGGATCTCATTTGTCTGATCACTTGGCTATATCCTTACTTTTGGTCCCCCCAAATATGGTGAGCCAAAAGAGATGGACTATCGATCGTACCATACTGTCGGATGAAGGGATGATAGAGAAACTGGGGCTGGAATCTCAAGAGATTTTTTAACATAATCTAGATAGTGCCCCAATAGGTATAGTATTGGATGCTTACAAGGCCTTCTTGAGAGGGAGGATAACATCTATCCAATCTTACAAAAATAAGCAATGGAGAGCACAAATAGCTAATATTGAAGACCAGATTAAGCGGCTAGAACAACAGATACAGGGAAAAAAATAGTACAGGAGTCTGGAGCAGTTGGTATTGAGGCCCTTAAAATGGAGTTGGTTGGCGTTCTGGAAAAAAGACTTCAGGAAAGATGGCAAGCCCCATTTTAACTACAGAGAGGGCTGTGGTAAGCTACTTGCCTGAAGATAAAAAATGACCAAGTAAGCCATTTTATAAAAGAATTAAAGTTTGATGGGTCAGGATGCCTAACTAGGTCATGTGAGGGTATAGAAGAGGCCTTATTAAATCCCTTTGGGGAAGTGTGCTCCGAAAATGTATCTACATGGGGCGAGGAAGTGAGAGAGTGGCTGGGTCAAGAAGCTCCCCACAAGGTGTCTGAAACACAGAGGGAAGTAATTAATAGCCCAATAGCAGATTCCGAAATTAGAAATGTTATTAAAGCAGGAAAAGCGAATAAGCCTGCAGGTCAAGATGGTCTTCCAGTTGAAGTATATGAAAAACTGGAGAGATTTTTAGTCCCGGTGATGGTCAGGCTATTTACTGAGACTTTTGAATGTGGTAGGGAGAACCCACACTCCTGGAATGATGCCATTGTCACGCTTATCCTCAAAGCGGATAAACCACCTAACTGTTGTGACTCCTTTAGACCTATCTCACTGCTTAACTCAGACTGCAAGATCTTTACGAAAATATTAGCAGATAGGCTGAGTGGGGTTTGGAGGTGCTACTACACGAGAACCAGAAGGGCTTTGTGCGTGGCAGGGGAATTAAAGAACTTACTTATTACCTAATTGGAGCTGTTGATATAGCAACCACATTCAAAATACCACTGGCAGTTATTACAGTGGGCGCAACAAAGGCATTCGACCAGGTGAATTGGACTTATCTGCAGGAAATTTTGCGGCTTTCTAACTTGGGGGAGAACTTCTGTAAGGCAACAGCTCTCTTATATAAGAATCTGACAGCTAGGGTTTTGGTGAATGGAAACATATCTAATAGTTTTAAAATCTATTGAGGACCAGGCAGGGATGTCCGCTGTCCCCCTTAGTTTTTAAAACGTTTTAATCTGTACATTGAACCACTGGGTGAAAAGATAAGAGGGCTTGAGAGCATACTTCCTTTTGGATTTCAAGGATGGGAGGAAAAAGTAGGGCTTTATGCCGACGATTTAGTGGTCTACTCCTCAGATCTCAATACAGCTCTACCAACAGTATATGACTTGGCATCAAGGTTTGGGCGGCTCTCAGGCTATGAAATTAATGAAAAGACAACTGTTGTAATGAAGTGGATTATAAAATCGCAACTGAGCTGTGTGAAGGAAGAAATTAGGTATTTAGGCATCAAAATTGTGCAGAAAATAGAACAAATCCCAGAAATTAACTTTCAAAAGGTTAACAAGGCAGTGGGGAAACTTTTGCTTAGCTGGTCCCACCTTCCGCTAACAATTTATGGCAGAGTTAATCTTGTAAAAATGACAATCCTTCCCAAGTTTACTTTCTTGTTTCAAAATATCCCAATGGCCTTTAAAGAAGAGTGGCCTAAAAAATCTCAATCAAAGATTACTAGCTTTATTTGGGCGTCAAAAGGTACGAGATTTGCTTGGAAAAAGCTTAGATGGCAATATTATAAAGGGGGCCTACGACTCCTAGATCTTTCCTATTATGCCTGGGTTTTTCATAAAGGGAGTAAATGTCTGCTAGGCAAACAAGATAGTTCTGATATGGGCAAAATATTTAAAAAGATATGTTATCCGATGTAGAACGGGGTGAGCAGGTTTTTACACATAAATATGGAGACCCACACTATTTAAAAAAAAATGCTGCTTAAGACTTTGCAAAGTTTTGCAATAACCTGGTATAACATCAGGTAAGAATCTAATATTAACTACTATAGTGAATTAGCCCCTGTTTGGGACTCTCCGGGATCTTCAGAGTGGTCAAAGGACAGATTGGCTTGTCCATTAAAAGAAGCAGGGATAAAAACCTGGGGACAATTGATTGTAGGTGGAGTATTGATTCCCTGGGAGGAGGCCCAGGAGATAGCTAAGGGGCAACTGTCAAGATTCAAATATCTTTAAATAAAGAGTTGGAGCCTTACTGATGGGCTAAACGCGGGACATTACAATGAACTAGAATCTTCAATAAAATCTGAAGGATCCTGTGGAAAAGAGGTGGCAAGATGGTATGGGATCCTAGTGGAGAGTTCGATGGAGACTTTAAGTTACCAGCAACACTGTGGGAAAAGAGCTTGCCAGGAGAGCACCTAACAGAATTATGGGAAGTATCTCTTGTGACATGCTGTACTCCACGGTATGCGTTGCAAATTTAAGGCGGAACCACCTTTTCTGTCTCCACAGGGTCTACTGGACACCATATAAGCTGACAAAATTTGTGAAAGGCGTTACGCCCGAGATTCCCCAAGTGTGGTAATGAAAAAAGCAATGACTAACATATATTTCTGGATTGCCCGGAACTCCACGTATTTTGGCTGGACGTGAGTAACACGATATCTTTAATACTTGGAGTGTTGCTCCAGGTAAGCAAATCTCGTGTCTTTTTTGGGCTCCCGGATAACTATGAATCATTGTCACAAAACACCCCAAAAATTATTTTCTACTTAATACTGCTTGCCCGTAGGGAAATTTGTAAGAATTGGACAAATGCTTTGACCTCAAGTAAAGCAGAATGGCTGGCCTCAATAAAATATATTGGCCAGCTAGATAGAGCTATTGAGCTTAAGCACAATGAGTTCTGGATCCCCTATTAGAACTGGGTAAATTCCGGTATTTAATTACAGTCCAATGATTAGGCATTTATACCATTTTTGCTTGATTACTCTGGTTGTAGCCTTGAAGAGGGTCAGGTCGAAAGATAGGCTTCCTATGGTTGGAGTACAAGAAGCAAGGTATAGAGTTACCCATCTTAGGTCTAATAACAAAAGGACTCTGGACGGTGCTACTTTTAGGGAGACCCGGGAGCTCGTGTTTTCTTACCTTTTGTGGACCTGGGCTGATGAGGACAAAAGAAAAAATAAATAAAGGTGCAATGGCTACCCGTGAGTAGCATTGTAACTTACACTAGGCCAAGGCAACCACATAGTAAGCACTCTATGCGCAAAATCGCCATAAAGAAGCAATTAAAGTCTAACCGTGGCAACAAAGTAAACACATCACAGTATACACAATGGGCCTTGATTAGAAGCTGAAACTCATGTCTCATCTGCAATCTAACAAAAAATCTAGTTGATGTCTCATCAATAACACCTAATGGGTACACAAATGGGACAATGTAACTCATTTAAATGCCATCAGCGTCATGGACAGCTCAGACGAGCAATGGCAAACAATGAAAAACACATGAAAGCCAATGGCTGAAGGGGCTGACCACTCTTTCTGTGTAATTAATTTTCATGTACTTTACTTTTAACTTGTGTGTGAATGACGAGAAGGTTTCATCATCAGATTAGCCCAGTGGCGGCAGGTATGATTAGCAGGTGGCAAGGAGGGGGGAGAATTCCGGGAGGGTAGGGTCACGCTTGGTGCAATAATAGCAAGAAAATAAAAACTTACCTTGCAACCGGCCGGGTCCCGCATCTCTGCTCCTGCTCTCCTCGTACACGTCCAGAAACAGGAAGCAGGCCCACTGACCAATAACAGCACTGCAATGCAGCATTGTGATTGGTAAGCACCCAGGCTTCTCAGACCAATCACAACGCTGCAATGCAGCATTGTGTTTAGTTTTGAGTATCCTGGTTCGATACTCAACCTGGGAATGGGGGGCTCTGCATGTTCTCCATGCAGGTTGTAATGCAGCCTGCATGGAGAATGGGAAAAAGTGGCATGACTGGTTTGGGCGGTGTGAGAAGGCTGACCAAACAGTCACTGTGCACTTAGGAGTGGACAAACCACTCCTCCTCTGGCCTGCTCCAAGAGCAGAGCAGCCCCGATAACCCACCCGCCCACAAAGCAGCAGGAAACAGCATAACATGATAATAATGCAAAGTTAATATCATTTTATGTTTCTACTTCACACTGCTTCAAAACAGTGGGGTGACGCTCCGCCACCATAGCGGAGGAGCCACCACTGGTTTAGCCTGAGGATGTGACCATTTCGTCCAAGCACCCTCTACATGAAATTCCTCTGTTGCTCGCACCAGAGAGATTTCCTTTTTTAGTTCAGACTGCTAAGAAAGAGCTTCTCCAGCAAACCAAGAGTTTCTTTTTTTTTTGTAATGATGATCAGCATGAATGGCATGCTGACGTCATTACAAAAACAGCGAAAGTAAAATAACACGATCAGCTCAGTTACTGACAATTACATTAGTGCTCGGAGAATATTTCAGCCCGCTGAGCACTGATTTACACGTGGGGGTATTGTTAGGAGGAACAGAATGTCCCCTTTCCATTGGTGTCCCTCCCTAGTGGATCCTTGCTTGGGAATTCCCACAGCAGTATGATCCACAAGCAGGGATACACCCAGACACCAGGGAGTAGTTTTGGAGGAGAGGAGCAGCCTCCCTGGCAATGGGCTAGTGCTCCCCCTCCCCATACCGAAAAGGTTTTCTGACTGCTCCCCTTGGGAGGCAGATTCATGGTTATTACCTTCAGTCTGTCCTGGGGGCATGGGAGGCAGAAAGCACATTATACACCTGGGTTTAATAAAAAGTGGTTGGGAGCAGCCCCCAAGGTATCAGGTCTAGGCGCCACCCCCCAAATCACCCACAATAGTCTTTCTGTACCCTCTCAGTGGCATAAAGGTGGTATTTTCAACAAATAAGCCCACTAGATCCCAGGAAGTTCATTTGGAGAGTGGGAACAGCCCCCTGGCTATGGGCAAGTGCTCTCACCTCCTTCCAGCCACAAACATTGTTCTGTGACCCTGGAGCAAATAGTAGCATTACCTCCAGTTTGCACCGTGGGGGGCCAAAATCCCACTAGGCACCACAAATTATTTCCTTTCAAAACATGATGTGGGCAGTCTAACAAGGCATTGGGGCCTAGACACCACACCATACATTATACCCAACAATCTGTCTGCACCCCTTAGGAGAAGAGGGGGTGTCTATACCTCCAATCAGCCTAAAGCCCACTAGACCCCAAAGAGTTATTTTGGAGTGGGGAATGGACCTTCTGGTGTTGGGCTAGTGCTCTCCCCCACCCCATGCATAAAAGGCGTTTTGCCACCAGGGGCATATAGGAGGTCTTTAGGGGTTGGAAGAAAACCCACTAGACCCTAGGGATTTGTTTTAAAAATATAAAAATGGGTGGGATGGCCCACCAAGGTTTCGGGCCAAACCCCACAGTGGGCGGAGAGGGGGTTTGGCCCAATTATCTTAACAAGGGATGGGTAGAAAGCCACCTGGATACCAGGAATACATTTTATTAATTAGTAGGATTTGATCTGGCCCATTCGGACTTTAGGCCCCACCCCTAAAGGCTCAACTGTCTTTCTGCTCCCTTGGGGACTAAAGCATTCCTATTCCTATAGCAAGAGAGTCAATTTTGATCGGTGCAGTTTTTCTAAATGGGCCAACCGAGAGTGGGGCTAAATCCCAGTATTGTCTCACTTGCCATGCTGAACGGCTGCACTTTCGGGCTCAGTTCCGGTGCCAACTGGGAAAACCTATACATTTCAGACATTTCTTAAAACTAGACACCAGGGGAAGAGTCCAGGGTGGTGTGCCTTGCATGGATCACACAACATTTTCTTACGCACAATACCCTGCAAACTTCAATCTTTGTCTCAAAACGTGCATTTTCTTTGCATTTCCTTGATGTAAACATCCAGAATCAGTAGGGATCCACAAAATTCCTACCAACCAGCGTTCCCTCACTTGTGCTGATAAAAACGCTACCCCATTTGTGTGGCTGGGTCTAGTGCCCACGACAGGCACAACTCAAACCAGGATCAATGTGAGATCCCCTCTGGTAGCACTGCCAGTTCAAACCACAAAAACTAGGAAAAATGCACAACATCTTCGAAAATTCACTGATCATTGCGAAACCAGTGGTAATTTTTTATTTCCATACTGTACTTTTTCTGAATGCTGGGAATATGGTGGTCCAAGCACAGCAAACCTTTTTTTGCCAACGTATGCTTTATTGCACAGCACTTCTTTTCCCATTTTTCACCCAAAAACATTTAGCCATATTTTGGCTATGTTCTTGGCCCCCTCCAGGGGAAACCACCAACCTTGGGTACCTTTAGAATGCTGAGGATGCTGGGAAAAAAGAGGCACATTTTGCATGGATACTGTTAAAGCAGAAGATCGCCTGACATGGAAGATTTTCTACACTTATTTATTCAGAACATATCAGCTTCCACACAGCTATGCAGGCAGTCAACTCAACTGCCACCTCCAACTGACAGTAGAATGTTGGCATGCACTCGTACCCTGAGCAGAGAGGGGTATACCGCGGGAAAAACAAGGAGGGGGAATTAGTGACAGTACCATTGTTCATAATAAGATGTTAAAAGGTAGACAATTACAGCAGATACCTTATGTAGATAAAACTTTATGAAGGCGTAAGTCTGAAGTACCCCAAATAGCAAAAAAGGACATAGCAAGGGGTAAAATAATAAAGAACAGGAGATCTGCCACATTGCTAAAACTGATTTCAACCAGACCTAAAATAGGAAGCCACTCTTCACAAGAATGTTCACTTAGTTCAGCCTCTAGCTCTTTAACCATTTGCATGTGCTACTGTTGCAGGTACAGTGGTGTAGAGTGCATACTTGCCTTCGAGGATCTACCATCTCCTCGGTCACATAATTGAGAAAGTTCCATCCACTAAATGCAAATGACCCCTGGAGAAAGGCTAATGCCAAATGTCCTACTGTGGGGGTCATCCAGAAGTTTAATGCATTGCTCGGCTTCAGCTCTTCATAATGCCCTGTAGGAATCACACAATGGAAAAGCCAGAAACATATCTAGTTACTGTTAGGCTTTATCCAAAGTCAAGTTTCTTTAAAAAATTCCATATGAAAGCTGTGCAATGTTAAACATACAGAAAATAAATCAGTAATTGGAACAGTTTCTTTTTGAATAATTAAAGATAAAATAAAAGTGTTTGCTACATCATCACACATTAATTTTATAATAGTTTAATAAACATTCCCAATATTTCAAATCAGTAAAACAAGTATATCTTATTCATTTTCAACAGGTAATTATTCGAACTTTGAGATAACTAATAAAAAAGCCTTGCCTTGTTGGTTTTGATAAAACAATTTTCAACACCATCAAAGTATGCATATCGCTTAGGGAAAATACTCACATTGTTACATAGCGATATCAATGACAGCAACTTTTGGCAAAGCCAATAGCGCTCTCCTTTATAATGCAAGTGCTAACACTCGTTTGTAAAGCATTGTTAAAAAGAGAATGCTGGAGGAAAAGCTAACATATCTTAAGGTATCTTGAAACTGTACCCTGGATTGAGTATTTTCAATATTTATGAATGGCATGGTTTAGGATGTGTTCGAATTTAAAGGAAACTGGTAACTGATGTTCTACAGGACTGGTTCCAACCATTTGGTGCTCTGCAGGAACCCCAGGATCAGGTTTATGGGCCTCTGGGAAAAGAGATACTCTTTTAGTCAGTGTTCTGACTGAAACACTGGTTGTGTGAGTGTTGAAGCCTGACCCTTGCCCAGTGTCATAAACGCCGCCTTTGTGTGTCACAGTGTCGACTTTCATGCTACAGATGCACGGAAAGAGATAAAAGGAAAATTAATCTTGATAAAGTCCGCTCTGAGTCAAGCCTTTGCAGTATCTTTATGGATGAGCTGGGACGGGGGTGGGGGAGCAACATGGAAAGTCAGGGGAAAGCAGCACATGAGGAAAGAACAAGAAAGCACATGTTCTCCCAGGGAGCACCTTCCACAGCTCCCTTATGTGAGCTGTGGAAGGTTAAAAGACATGCAGTTCAGAAGGATGGTGACAAGACTATGCTTTGGAGGACGGACAAATTCAGAAAGAAGAAGGAATGGCACTGAATAGGACAGCAGAAAATGAGATTGATAAAAAAAACAATAAATGATGAGCAATTTCCTGCCCCAAATCTCAGACCTGAAAATAAATAGCATCTGTTGCTCCAAAATCTTAATTGTTAATACATTATTCTGCCTCCCTTGTGTTAGCATAAATTTAATGAGTAGAATAAATTGAATTTATTCTAATTAATTCAAAGTAAGACCTTATGGAAATAGTTACATTTTCTTTTTAAAAGACTTAATTTGCAGAGTCATTTATTTTTAAACAAAATTGCATTTCATAAAACGTCTTCATTCCTAACATGCATTGTTGAATGTTGTTTAATTCATTTGTCAAAGCAAGATTCTGTAGCAAATAAAAATGAATTACTTGACAGGCAGTTTGAACTTTTGTAACATTTTAAACTTTAACATATTGAGTCGAATTTTTATTAACATTTAGATGAAGTGAAAATATCTGTAGACACAATTTTTTACTTTTGTATACCTCCTGAATAACCTTAGAACAAATTGTGTTTTGTTACACATTTCCAAATAACATATAAGACTTTTTAGCAAACAATTCTAACTAAGAACAATTCAAAGACCATAACTTAAAATGAATGTCATAAAAAATTGGGTTTTCTACAAAGCTGTTATTAAAGTTTAGAGTATTGTCAAATATTCTTAACTTTGTAAAAATCCTAGCTAACGTTTAAAAATAGCTTTTGCAGCTGACTGCATGTGCTCTTTTTGTACAGGGACTACTTTTTTAGGTGTGCTGCGAGACAAGACCTTTTGTTTTTACAAAAGCTATATAAAACATTTGATTATAGGGGGTTTGCAGGCAGTCCTTTTCATCAATTTGTCTTTTGTCTCATTCACATTTTTTTTGTTCAGGATAGCAAAGCACCTGGGGCTATGGATCATCCCACTTCAACTATTGACTAACTTCAATATAAGTGACCCATTCTGTTCTTTTACAAAGAGCACAGTCATGCAGAGTAGATCCCTTCAGTAACACGGACTGCTATGGCAAAGGGTGCTTTATGAGGCCATACATGTTTTTGCTTTAGTCAAAATCTATTTTTTTGTAGCTGAAGGCCAAGTATCTCCCCAGAATTAAAGTTTTACAAAAGCCAGGACAAAACAAAACAGTCATTCACAAACCAAAAACGCTGGCACCTGATGTCAGACCTACTACCTTTGCCAATGCGTGTTATTCTAAACTTGCAAGCTAATACCTTCCTGATTTGGTACTGATGCATATATCCTATTACAAAAAAAGCTACCTTATTACAAGGTGAGTACCAGGGAGAGCAGGAGGGCCAGAGTGACATGGATGAGATTTCAGAGAATGACCAGGGTGCAAGGTAATCAAAGTATTATATCTAACGCTTCCTTGTCTCAGTCATTCCATCATGAGGATCTACCAAAAAGGATGACACCCAGAAAATGCAAAGTCCATACACAAAGGAGGAAACACTGAACCAAGAAGGCTCGGAATGCGAACACAGGCACAGGTGCCAGTGGTGGTTCAACAATGTTTTGTGGAAAGAATATCATGAGACACAAATATTGTGTATTATATATCATGATGTCAAAAATGTTATGGGTTTTGATATCACAGGTAAGACAGTTTCCTCAAATGTATTTTAAGATCTTTTGTTAGAAATATTGTTGTGTGTTATTGTTGTATTATTTTTAAAGTGCTTTTAATTTAAAAAAATCTGTTCGGTATTTGATTTTAAAATATTACTTTTTTCTATAATAATTTTATGAGCAGGGTGTTGGGTTTATATGGGAATAGGGTGAGCTGTAATTAACATTTTTAAGTTTTCTATGTTCAAATCGTGTTATCATTTCTTATTTAATTTGCATATTTTTGTAACTATTTCTTTATAAAATTAATATTTACATTAAAAAATTGATTTATTATTTGAGAGGGGTAATAACTCTACAAAAGCAACAACCACAATGCTTGTCGGTTGAAACACAAATGTCACTAAATTAACCTGTGCTTCCCCCTCCCCCCCCCCGGTAGCTTGGCACAAAAGCAGTCAGGCTTAACTTACAGGCACTGAGTTAAGATTTTATGCAGCACACACAAAATAATACAGTGAAAACATAGCAGAATCAATCTTTAGAAAGTAGAACAATTGTAATAAATAAAATGACACAAAACTGTTGCGGGGATTCTGCACATACACAGAACTATGCGCAAGAAAGCAGGACTTTGGTGTATAGGGGTTGTACCTTCCTACCACCTTAGTATCCAAAATCCCAATACCGACTAGCTATAGTGTCTCATTCGTTCTCCTACATAATCATGAAGCTACAAATGATTAGACAACCCAGAACACAATACTCCTGACTCTCTCAGGAATCGAGGAAGCAACACATACACCTTCGCTCACTCACTCGGACTTGTCCGCAATAAGGATTGTCAGAGTCACTGTATAGTTTAAAATGTTTATTTTATCTTTACCATTAAAGAGGATTTTTAATGACAATTCATTTGTGTCTAAACATAACAGTTCTACCCGCACCCAAACAAAAGATAGCACTTATTAAATGTTATAAGGTAACCCAATGTTATCCAATGGGAGAGGTAGCTCTTACAGTAGTGAAAAAAAAATGTATGTGTTTTTACACTACCAGTACATGTAAAACTTAAACAACACATGGACTTCTTAGAGCGTACCTTAGGGAGTCACATATATTTAAAAAGGAAGATGTCGGCCTGGACAGGTCGAATTTGCAATTTAAAACTACACTAAAGATTGCAATGGCAGGCCTTAGACATGTTTTAAAATGCCACTAGAGTGTGTGGCACAAAGTGTGCTGCAGGCACACTAGTAGTATTTAATTCACAATCCCTGGGTGAATGTAGTACCATATACCAGGGACGTATAAGTAAAATAAGAGTGTCAATCAGGCATTAGCTAATTTTACCATGTTTTAGGGAGAGAGAGCAGAGGCACATTTGCTCTGGTTAGCAGTGGTACAGTGCACAGCGTCCTAATACCAACAAAAACAAAATTCATAAAACAGGAGTGGTGAAGACAAAAAGTTTGCGGGTGAGCCTGCAGAAAAGCCAAGTCTAACATTTACATTAATTTGTCTTTTTCTTAATTATGTAAAATAAAAATGTATTTATGTAGTATTTTTATTGTTTATGAAATGTCAATATGGTTATATTTTTTACATACATTTCTAAAACTTAAGCTCATTGTTTTTTCAGAATGTTTTTTTTTAATTTGTATTTATTTATTTACATTGGCAGTTTTGTATTCAAGCCATTTAATTATATAGCTTTACAATTAACTATTGTATTATTCATATTAATTATAGTTATTAATTTCTAAGTTCAAGTCAATATTTTTTATTTTCTGGTAGTACTTTCTATTTCTTTTTTTATGTTGTATAGTTTAATTGTTTACAATAATTAAATTGGATTTCTGTAATGTATTCTTTTTAGTGTAATGTCTAGTATAGGTTTGTATTACTAGTTGATTTTAAAATCTGTTTGGAGTTCGAATAGTAAATTTGATTCCGCCACATCAAACTACTATACTCTTGCCATTGTGGTTACATGGAGTTTAAAGATTATATATGAACCACTCAAATCCAACATTTACCCCAATATGCTTAAGTTTGGAGTGATAATATACATTTGACCCCTTCTGAGTTTAACAGTTTCCCAACTGGCTGAAAAAAGGTCATTTTTGCTCACTTTCCCTAATTGAAAAAAGCGTTTTTTGTTTATTTGGCAGAGGGAATTGGGGGGAATACTTCTCTGTGAATTGTAGCATTTTTAGAACTTTTTTAATAAAATCAAATTGTAGGAAGGATTTTATCGGCTGACACTTTTTGGGAATTTAAAATTGATTGCACCATACCCCACACTCTTGGGTTGCACTCGTGGGAGGTCATTGCGGGATAGCGGCCATCTTGGACGCGACTTGCGTAGTTCGCGGTCAGCGTTTTAGTTGAGGCACGCTGCATACCAGCTTCAGGCAAACCCTATTTAATGGGGTTAGTCCGGTCGTGCGGCGCTGAAAAAAGGTCATTTTCGCTAACTTTCCCTAATTGAAAAAGGCGTTTATTGTTTATTTGGAAGAGGGAATACTTCTCTGTGAATTGTGGCATTTTTAGAACTTTTAAAAAAAAAACAAATTGTAGGAAAGATTTAATCTGCTGACACTTTTTGTGAATTTAAAATTGATTGCACCATACCCCACGCTCTTGGGCTGCACTTGTGGGAGGTCATTGCGGCATAGTGGCCATCTTGGACGCGACTCACGTAGTTCACAGTCAGCATTCTAGTTGAGGCACACTGCACACCGGCTTCGGCCACACCTTTTTTAAAAGGAGTCTGCTCAGACGCACAGCGGGCGTGCCTAAGACAAGCCTGTTTACACCCGTCCGCACTCAGGCCGAGCCATTCTGTCTGATGTGAATCAAGGATCTGTAACTTCATTCACCTATTAAGTGAGGTATTGAAGTCTCTCAACCCTCTTCCTTGTCTGTCCCACAGCAGCTCGTGGGAAGTGCCTTCAAGGGACTTTGTATCTATGGATTGCGGGTTCAAATTTTCACCGGAGCACCCATCAACTGATACGTCTGCTGACACACGCAGGCCTGGGAGTATTAGTGCTTGCCTTATTAATGCTAGATCAGTGAAGAAGCACTATGTAGACGTTGCTGATTTGATCACTGCCAATGATTTAGATTTATTGTTTATTACTGAGACGTGGATTGATGCCTTTTTCAACCCCACCGTGCCCATGGCTACACCTGCTGGCTTTAAAGTCCACAGGGTGGATCGCCCCGTAGGCAGAGGTGGTGGTTTTTGCCATTTGGTATAGGGAATGTTGGACCCTTTACAGTGAAACATCCACCCTTTGGGGTGACTGTGAGGCTTTGGATTTTAGCCTGCAGCTCTCTGCCCACTGTACTCCGGGGGGGGGGGGGGAGGGGGGGAGTCCCTGATTTATTGGCCTCCTGGGTCAGCCAGGGTTTTTTTGGATACCTGTGGGGATGTGCTGGCAGAGCATGCATTGCGATTCTCGAATAATGTGCTTCTTAGGGATGTTAATCTCCATCTTGACCATACTGAGATGACCGATTCTACAGCCCTTCTGGACTCCCTTCACCTGGCCAGTCTTTCACAAAGAGTCATGTTCCCCACACACCAAGGAGGGCATATCTTGGATATCATCTGCTCTAATGTCCCTATATCGGTGTTGAGGCCGAGGCCGGTCGCTTAGTCAGATCATTTTCCCATATTCTTCTCTTGGTATACGAAGCATTAATCATGACCAGCTAACTGCCACCGCCCCCCATCTACTAGGAAAATGGACCCAGGCCATCTCAGTGACTTGTTGGCTACTTCCCGACCCTCCCTTTTGGGGGACCTGGACAAAAATGTGTCTCAGTTCACTGATTGGATTGCAAGCTCGGTTGCTACTCTATCGGCAACATGTCAGCCAAAGCTGAGGAGAGAGTCCCCCTCTAAGCCTTTGTTCACTCCTGAGCTGAGGACTCTGAAACATGCATGCAAAATATTGGAGAGAGCAAGGCGCTCCAGTGGCTATTGCCCTACTGATAAACACACTCTTAGAGCCAAACAAAAGCTCTTTTCTGTGGCTATTGGAGTGGCCAAAGGACAGCACAACTCCGCTCACATTGAGCGGGCCAACAACAACTCTAAAGAAATCTTTGCAATTTTGCAGATCTTTTTGACCCCTAGCGCCCAGGCGGCGGTGGCACCTGTCTCAGAGACTTGGTGCAACACTTTGGCAAAAATCTTTAGGGATAAAATAATTAGCATCTAAGAGACGTTCTCGACTTCTCCCAAGAAGCCCTTGGGGCTGTATGGGCATGGCCAATGGCAGAATCTGCCCCCACTTTTTCTGCATTTAGGTCTGTCGATCTCTCCAGCTCCCTCAGATTTCTTAAGGCCCTTAAGTCGGGTTCACCTAATGACCCATGTGCAGCCAGGCATTCTGTCTGATGTGGCAGATACCATTATTTCAGCAGTAAATTTCATGGTTAATAAGTCAATTTGTGAGGCCCCTGTTCCAATGTTTTGGAACCAGGCGCTGATTCATACCTTACTTAAGAAGCCGTCACTTGACCCTCTGCTACCTGAGAATTACCACCCGATCTCGCTTTTGCCAAGTGTGGCCATGGTATGCGAGAAGGTGGTTACGTCTCAACTCACCAACTATGTTGAGGTCTCAGGTCTGCTTCATCCAGCACAATCTGGCTTCCGAGCTTCGTATAGCACGGAGTCAGCATGGCTAGAGGTGACAGAGGCGATTCTGTAGTGTCTGGATGCCGGTGGGAGAGCAGCGATGGTTATGCTTGATCTCTCTGCGGCATTCGACACTGTGCCCCACTCTCTGCTCCTGGACCGTTTAATGGAAATAGGTATCTCTGGCCTGGCGTTGCAATGGATCAGGTCCTTCTTGGAAGGACGATGGCAGCAGGTTTGGCTTCCTCTGTGTGCCTCTGCACCTATGTAGATGACACTCAGCCCCCTACTTTTTAACATCTACGTGACTCAGCTGGTCTACCTTGCGGAGGCACTGGGGGCTAAAGTGATGGCCTATGCCAATGATATCCAGCTGTTGTTCTCTTGGAGTAAGGAGGATGATTCGGTTGTGGTAGCCCAACACTGTATGTCTTCAATCTTTCACTGGCTGGCGAATGCACAGCTGAAATGCAATGAAGGAAAGTCTGAAGTGTATGGCTCCTTTTCGACGGATTTCAGAGAGAGGCTCTGGCCTCCTGGTTTTTCACAACCTATTGTGGGCAAAGGCGCGGTTAAAAATCTAGGCGTCTGGTTCAATAAACATCAACATTTTGTGACACAAGTGATAAAGTTGACCGGTACCTGCTTTGGCAGTCTGAAAATCTTGAGGAAGTTTCTCCACCTCCTGCCAGGTAGTGCCAAAGAAACAGTGGTCCATGCCCTGATTTTGTCCCGCTTAGACTATGCCAACGCCCTCTTGGTCGGCAGTCCAGGTTCTCTTGCTAAGAAATTGCAAGTTGTTCAAAACTCGGCGGCCAGACTTCTCTTGGGTTTGTCATCAAGGCATAGTGTTTGCACCCACTTGCGCTCCTTGCATTGGCTCCCTGTTCAATCTCGTCTGAAATTCAAAAGGTTGTCAATCGCTCATCTGGCCCTTTATGGCCTAGACCCTATTTATTTGCAGAAGAGGTTTGGCTTCTATGCACTAGGAAGACAACTGTGCTAGTCTGCTCAGCTGTTGATGCAGACCCCTAGGTTTAATCGCCAACGACTTGGTGGGAATTTCTTCGTGTGTAAAGCGGGTCTAGCCTGGAACATGCTGCCCCTGGCTCTTCGGGGCATACAGGACCCACTGCTCTTTAAGAAAAAAATAAAAACGCTGCTCTTTTAATCTTTGATGGTTGTGCATTTTTCCCTTTTCTGAAGCTAGCGCCGGGACACTTTCGAGTAGCCGTGCGCTGTATAAATTAAAATAACATAACATAACATAACTGTGGGTACACTTAGAGTTGGAACAGTAAATCTGACCACCCCCTCGGCCCCCCAAAATCCAACCTTTTGCCCAATGTGGTTAAGCTTGGAGTTCAGATAGTACATTTGACTTCCCACGCCCACTCCCCCCAAAGAAAACCTTTCTGAACCCTTAATGTCCAAAACTTTCCCTAATGTGGTTAATTCAGGAGTTTGAATAGGAAATGTGAACTCCCCAGAGTCTAGCACTTTCCCTAATGTGGTTAGTTCTGGAGTGATAATAGTAAATCTGAGCCTCCCAAAGTCAAACACTTTTCCTAATGTGGTTAAGTTTGGAGTGTGAATAGGAAATCTTAACCCCAGTTCAAAACTACAACACTTTCCTGGATGTGGATACGTTCGGAGTGGAATATTAAATATATTTCATTCAAACACTGTCACCAGTGCACCATAGTTTCAAATCAGAAATGTAGTTTTGAATGCTTCCAAAGTACAACAGATCCCAATAAAGCTAGGTTTGGAGTGGGAATAGTAAATATGAACCTTCCAAATCTACCACTTTCCTTAGTGTGCTTTAGTTTGGAAAGGGAATAATACATTTGACCCCAACCCAATTCTTTTTTCCATTGTGGTGGTTTAATGTAGGAGTAGTAAACTAGACTTTGCGCACATGTAAACACTTTCTCCAATGTGGTTACGTTTATTGGAATAGTAAATGCAATGACCATAAACTGGTTGCATTTGTTTGTAATTTTATTTAGTACATTAACAAGTTAGAGCCATTTATAGTAGAAATTGTTTGTTTTTAATGTAATTCTGTACCAAAGTATTTTTCAATAATTACAGCAACTTGTTTGGATACTACTTTTTAACACACATATTTACTTACATTTTTTAAACATAATATATTAGAATACACTGAAAAAATGTTTTTATAATGTATCAATTTTTTATATTATATTTTATATTATATATTACATTTTTATACATTTTTAACAGACCTTTTAGCATGTTTATTATTTTATCAACAGTAATAAATAAAATATTTTTACCATTGATTTCATTGTGATGAAAGTCTTTTCCTTTTTTTTTTTAAATCTTTTTATTCACAGAATTTTTTAACTTTTTTCCACCCTCTGGAGCACAGAGAGGGCATGGAGCAAATAATAAAGAAAAACAGCATTGTCTACTCATATGAGGTTTACACCATATGTTTCAGCTGAGGTAAACAAACAGAAAAAAAAGAGACATCTTCTTAATATCAAAATAATACAACCCTCCATATTGGGGTGAATTCCCTCTACTTATACATACAAATTAACTTCAAATACATTCTATATATGTTATTCGTTGTTAAGCCCCTTTTTTTTTTTTATATACAAGTTATATATATATATATACATTTCCTATACACACTAATACAAGTTATATACAAATTATATACATATACATTTCCTATACAGATCATTCTTCTTCCTTCCATTTCGTTATTATCCCCCATATTTCCAAGCCTATTTTCCTCAGCCTTTTCCCTCTTCTGGAGTAGATCGCTTTTTCTAAATTGTATATACTCAACAGCCTGGCTAACCATTGTTGGAATGATGGAGCCATTTGGTCTAACCATGCAGTGGCAACACACAGTCTGTACACTGCCATAGCCACAAAAATGAAATATTTCCCTGTCTCAGCAGCATTATTTCCATCTACACCTAGCAAGATAATCGCAGGTGTTAGGTTAACAGGTAGTTTTAATGCCCTTTGTAGAAACATTTCTATATCTTTAAGTACTGTAGCTAAACTCGGACATGTTGCAAACATGTGGATGGAGTCTGCGACTGCGCTCGTACATCTGGGGCAATTTATACCAGTTGTCGCTCCCCACTGTGCCAGTTTAGCCGGAGTATAATATAGCCAATACATAGTCTTGTAGTGTTGTGCTTGTAATGACGCAGAGCATAAAATATTCACCCCTAATTCTAATGATGTATTAAAACACTCTTGTTCTACGCCCAGCTTCATTGACCAAGTTTCCCCCCATTTAGCCATATCATCTGGCCTTTTTTCGTTTAGCTCAAAATAGAATCTTTTAATTGTGCAATCTACTCCAGTCTCTATTATCTCTAATATGCTATTTTTTTCAAATCCACATGTACCCCCTCTTTTGTTTTGTAAACAACTTCTTACTTGTAAATATTTGAAGAAATGTCGTGTTGACAAATTACATTTTTTCTGTATTGTTACAAATTGTTTCACCCCTTGTATCCCCATTACATCCCCTAATTTTCTTATCCCTTTCCCATACCATTCTGTAAAAATTGAATCAGAAAATATATCTCCCGAAAATAACATATTCTTGTATAACCTTGTGTACCTATTAAACTTCCCTAAACCAAACTTTTTCATAAAAGCCTTCCATATTTTATGTGCATCCAATAAGGTCTTAAAGCGTGTTCTTTTAAAATATGCCGTGTCAAAATTTTTCAAAAAAATATCTTTTGTTTCTTCACCCATCAGTATACCATATACCGCTAATGACCCTAAGTGATCTTCCCCTTCTACTTCAGCTCCGCCTATTAGTCCTACCATATACTGCAGGGCAGCGGCCCAATAATACGACTTGATGTCTGGTAACGCCCATCCTCCTCTTTCTCGCGGGAGTGCCAAAAATCTCGCCGCTCTCCTTGTTTTACCCTTGGACCAAATAAATTTGTTGATCATATTTTCAATCCTTTTGAACCACGTGTTATCAAACCATAAAGGAATTGTTCGAAAGAGGTATAAAAATTTCGGCATGATTAACATTTTTATAATATTCACTCTTCCAACCAGGGTAAGATGGAGATTATTCAATCTATCTAGTTCCCCCCCAACTTTCCGTACAATAGGGTCGATATTTAATTCAACTATCTTATCTAATTCTGAAGTTATGGTTATTCCCAGATAGGTTCCCGTCCGTGCCACCCGAGGGTCCTGGCATAAAGCCTTACTATTTTTTATAATTTGTGTTTTTCCAGTATTCAAAGAGTACCCGGAAATCTTCCCAAAATTCTTTGCCTCCTGCTCCACGTGTCTTATAGCCTCTGTGGGTGATGATGTTATAACCGCCACGTCATCGGCATAGGCTAATATCTTACACTCCCCCCTAAGTGTGACAATTGGGGAGATGTTCCTGTTTAACTCCAGTCTTCTAATTAGAGGGTCTAGATATATTGCAAATAGCAGCGGGGAGCATGGGCAGCCCTGCCTTGTGCCCCTGTTAATTTTTACTTTATCCGTTAACCCCGCATTGATTCTAATTGCCGCCACAGGCTCTCTATACAGTGTTTTTAACGCTGTTATAAAACCACTCCCAAATCCAAATTTTTCCAAAACACTCCACATATATACCCGTGACACACGGTCGAAAGCTTTTTCGGCATCAAGTAATAATACCGCGAATGGGTCCCCATCAGCCTCTGTTTTATCCATAAGGGTAATTAACTTCCTTACATGATGTGTAGTCCCCCGCCCCGGTATAAAGCCATGTTGATTGTTAGTAACTAAAGGTGTTATTACACTGGCAAATCTTGTTGCCAGTGCCTTTGAGTAAATCTTAGTGTCCGTATTCATAAGAGTAATCGGTCTGTATGACCCCGGGTTAGTTGGTGTTTTCCCTTTCTTAAGAATAACCACAATTTCAGCCTCAGACCAAGTGCCTGGTATTGAGATTCCCTTCTGTGCCTGTTTCATAGTATAGAGCATATCTCCACATAGCTCCTCCCAAAATACCTTGTAGAACTCTAGCGGGATTTTATCCGGGCCAGCCGCCTTTCCTGATGGTAAACTCTTCATGGCTGCTTTTACCTCCTCTAATTCTATCAAGTTGTCAATCCTCTTCTTCTCTACTTCCTCCAACTGTCTCCCCTCATGATTGTTCAGGTACTCCATTATGTCTTTAGGGTCTCTTATATCACTTTCAGAGTATAGATCCGTGTAAAAATTCCTGAAGACTTCCCTTATTTGTTGTGCATTGGTAACAATCGCCCCTGAACTGTCTTTGATTGCTTTTATCTCCCCAAAGGACACCTTCTGCCTAGTTCTAGCAGCTAACATTTTGCCCACCCTTTCATTCAACTCGTAACAATTCTCCCTGTTTACTGTATGTTGTTTGGCTGCCCTTTCTGCTATCTGTTCTTCCTCCTCCATTCGCAGTTTTACAAGTTTAAGGTATGCGGAGTCCGTTGGAGCGTCATTATCAGTTTGAACTGTCCTACTGTTCAATTCCTCCTCTGCCCGCAGTAGTTCCCTCCTTACCCCCTCACTTCTTTCTTTCTCCTGTTTCCTTTTCCTAACCCCATAACTGATGGTCTCGCCCCTCACTGCGACTTTAAAGCAATCCCACACTGTTCCTACGGGTGCTGTATGCCTATTTATATCCAAGAACTCAGTTATCCATCTCCTCATATGTTGGATATATGCGTCCTCCACTAAAAAAGCCTTTTCAAAGGACCACTCCGAAACCTTCCTTACCACTGTCATATCTTTTAAAGTGATTATAAGAGGATTATGGTCCGATAACAACCTTGGTATTCTTTCGATATCTATCCCATCAATGCCTTGGTTGTTGACTAAGAAATAATCTAGTCTGACACTTATCCTATGGGGTGCTGAATAATATGTAAAACCGTCTTGACCAGGGTTAAGAGTATCCCAAACATCAATCAAGCCATTATTCCTGGCTAAATTAACAACTGCTTTATAGACTCTTTTCTTCCTTCCCTTATATTTAATTGGGGGCCCCAACCCCATTCCCAATCCCCCTGCTCCATTGATGTTAAAATCTCCTCCTATCACTATAAATGGAGCCCAGGTTGCCAGCTCAATATCAATTTCTTCAAAGATCTCAGGATCATCTCCTGTAGACCCATAAATAGACCCAAGGGTGACCCATGTTTCTCCAATCAAACATTCTATCAAGGCCCATCTACCCCATACATCCTCCCATTTTTTCCTAGTAGTGACGCCTCTTTGCCTTGCCATAATCGCAACCCCCCTATTCCTACTTCCCTGCCTAGAGTGTGCTAAAACAGTAAAACCCAACTGGTCTAACAGACTAATTTCAGACAGTTGTATATGGGTCTCTTGGAGTAGTAAAAAATCTATTTTTAAACTTTTAATCAAGACAGCTGCCTTATTCCTTTTGGTCTTATCATTAAGGCCACACACGTTCCATGTCATTATTCGTATACTCATCCTGGGTTTTTAACAGATACAATCACAATTTTAATCATATAAAAAGAAAACAAGTTGCACATTGTAACCACGGCTTTATATAACACAACGAACACAAAGCTTCCTTCAGTTTCATTATTCCCCTTATTCCGTAATATTTCCTGTATTATACATTTCCTGTATGTTTTACGCTCCTTGCCCCCCCCGTGTCTCCCACCCTTTCCCCCCACCCCAACTATCCCACCCCCCTACAGGCAAATAGGTCCATCGGACCTATATGTGACAGCTGTGTCTGTTTGGGTCCCACGCCACCCCCCCCGCTCTTGTTGTGTCACAGACCCTCTACGTAGGAGATGCTCACTTATTGATATCTACACATTTATATAGCAATTCTTGTGTTTCTATAGAAAGTTCAGAGGTCTTAGTTTTTATATCCTACTGCCTTTAGCTGGTAAGTCTACCACTAAGTCCTGAGATTGTGCACTGTTCTGCGGGCTCCTTTCCTTGAGCCATGTCAAAAATTCAGCTGCTCTGACCTCAGAATAAAAAATCTTAAACTGGCCATCCTTAACCACTTTCAGCCTGCTAGGGAACATTAGGTATGCCTCACACCCGATTCTCTGAAATGGAGCTATTAGCTCCCGGAGTCTCCATCTACGTTCTACCGTTATATGGCAGAAGTCAGGTCTAGCAAAAAACTCTACCTCCTGGTATCTGCATTTTGCTTGTGGTCTTGCTTTGGCCATTATCTCCTCTCTTAATAAGAAATTGCCCACATATATTAAAAATGCTCTAGGCTTTTTTAATCCGTCCCCCTTTCTCTGTATAAAAGGAAATCTATGGGCACGCTGAATCTCAGCTTCCCAGTTCCAGCCTTTTATATCTGGGAGAGCACCCTTGAGGAATTCGATTATGTAGGCTCTTGCATCCTGCCCCTCCCTTCCCTCCGGAATACCTAAGAGTCTGACATTGTTTCTCCGCTGCCTATTCTCGAAATCTTCGAGCTTCCATAATATATCATTGTTCATTTTCTCTTGGTCTTGTCTGAATTCCTTCCATCCCTTCATTTCATCTTCCAAACCCCCTGTTCTTTCTTCCACCTCTGTAACTCTCCCTGCCAACTCTGTGCACGCTTTGTTTACCTTTCGAAGAGCATTTTGTATCTTTTTACTTTCCTGTCTGGCTCTCTGGCTCTCTACCCTTGCCTCCGTCTGTATTTGTTTGAGCATTGAAAACATCATTTCAAACCCTAAGGGCGATTTTTGGCGTTGGGGCTGCTCCTGATTTTGAATCTGGGACTCGGGTAGGCCTTGCCTTACTCTCTCCTCATTCAACCGTAAAGACCCTAAGGACACATCTACACTCCCAACCCCCTCTTTATACATCTGAGATGTAGCTGCATAGTCCCAATCGAGTCTCTTTGCTACATTTATAGCTGCTGGGCTTATAGATCCTTTTGCTCTTCTCCTTTTTTTCGTCAATACCTTAGATTTATGCTTTGTAGCTGTGTCTTTTTCAGAAAGCTCTCCAGAGCTAGAACCAGATGTAGATGCAGTCTCTGTTACAAGTCCTGACAATGTCTGGTCACTTCCCAAGTCGGCGATAGAGGAATCCTCTGACTCACCCCCCCCCAACTGCCCCCACCTCCTCACCTTCCTCCTCACCCTCATTAACAGAGAAGAAACATTCATCAGAAGGGGAGCCAGTTAGAGAGATCACGACCTTAGGGTCGCTGCTAATCATTTTGCTCAGGTTATCTCTTCCGTTTCCATCACCAGACCCCCCAACAGCTATCTCCCTCTCCGGCTGCTTAGATGCATTAATATCCTTACTGCACCCCTCTATAGTAACAAGGGTACTGGAAGCATTAATATTGCTCTGCTCCTCCCTTAATGCCTCTGTCAGTGCCTCCGTCAGAATCATAACATTGTCTGACCCCGGATCCGGAGGCGGAGTACTCTCTTCAACATGGTGTGGGAAACTGTCATTCTCTATGCAGCCGTGTTTAACATTTGTGTAAATTGGAACATTATTATTATTTCCAGCATTCCCATTCCCAGTAGCTTTCCCAGTATCAGGAAGAAGTTCGCCCCCTGTCTCATGACTCTGTTTAACCTGTCCAATAGGAATCTCCACAGTCTCCACAGTCTCCACAGTCTCCACATTCTCCTCATTCTCCTGTATCGGAGCACCTCGTAGCGGCTCATCTTTCCTATGCACCTTCTTAATTAAGGCTCCCAAATGATCAGATTGTGTTAGAGAGCTGGCTGCCAACAAATTAGTGTCTATCTCTCTCATACTGGGACCGTTATCCAATCCATTATCCAGCTCTGAGGCCACAGCTTCACCAAGATCTGTTTGGGGGATAGTTGAACCAAGCGTTGCATGAGAGCTGGTTGTAATTACCGGAAAGAAAGCTTCTGAAACCAATGGCTGCCTCAGGTTCCCCTGCTCCGTTACTTTTCCCCTGTTACCTTTCATTACCAATACTGCCTTAGTTTTGTCTTTTTCTTTTTTTTTCGGCCTCTCCCCCACGCCGCTGCCAGCCTCCTTGCTCCGAGTTACACTCCTTACTTGCTCGGTAGCTTGAAGATCCTCACTCGTCTCCTGTGTCCGCGTCGGCTTCTTTGTACGGAGGTTAGCCGCCGGAGCGTCCGACTCGCTCCAGGCAGCTTTCTCCTCCCTCAGCGCTTTCGAAATCTTTGGCGCCATTGAACGCCAACTCATGGATGAAGCTCCCGCTGAACTTTGCTGCTGATACCGCTTCAGCTGCTGCTGCTGTCGGTACTGTTTTTTCCAACCGCCCGCCTTCACCATCAGCTGACGAGCAGCAGCCAATGCTCGAGTCAGCACCACTTCCACCGTCGGGAGGGCTAGTGCCTCCGCAATCACCTTCGTGGTGAACCACATCAATCGCTCTTCAGCCCGTTACACCTCGTAATTCGGAAGCCGCTGAACAGAGCCAATAACCGCTATCAGAAGCATCGCTTACAGTCCATTCTTCTCCTTTCTCCTAGCATTTGCACCTTTTCGGCGAGATCCTGAGCGAGGGAGCAGGTAGGAAGCGCGTCCTCACCCCGACAGACTGTCAGCGGCCATCTTGCCTCCGGACTACCGCCGTGATGAAAGTCTTTTCCTTTCACTTTGTAGTTTTCGGCATTTTGTACTGTTCATTGAATTTTTTCATTTGTGGTTCCCATTACTTCTGATTCAGGTAATACCATTTTAAAGGATTTAGTTGTGGGGGAGGTGTATAAACTTAGTTAGACTAGTCTTTGTTTTAGCATATCTTTTCTTTAGTGTAGTATGTGTTAGTTTACATTATTGTAGTAGGCCTTATTGTGAAATGTAATCTTTATATGTATTTTATATTAGTTTTCTGTGTCTAACTTTCATTTTAATGTTATTTTGCTGAGTTTTGTTTCATACTAGGATTGTAAGTGTTTTGCATGTTTTTTCCTTTGCAGGTATATAATTACAGACTTCGGACTTTATTTTTAAGCTGAAATATAGTTGGTTATTTTTAACCCAAATTATTTGTTTCTTTCTCCTTGATTCTTCAGTTTACCTGGAGCGTTTCTTTATTTATATGTTTGGGGTTGGCTTGGATAGATTCATTGGATTATAGGATTTGTAGTGAATCTTCAATTGTGCTCTGGTATAGTTTTGGGGGTGTTGTGTTTTTTTTGGAATTGGTATTTCACTGACCAGGACTTCAGCTTCAAAATAGTAATGGTTAACTTATTTGCTTTGTGTTTTTTGGGTAGGCAGTGTTAATTTGTTGATATTATGTTATTTCTTTATTCTTTCAATCTATGAATTTTATGGTGTTAGCATATTTTTGAGGTTGTACAAAACAGTTTTTTTAATCAATGTTTTCTATTTTATATTGTCTATTTATTTTTAAATATTTATTGTTGGAATTTTGACTTATCAATTAGAATTTTCAGATTTCGTATTTTAAATGTGCTTAAATATTTTTTAGAAATAAATATTAATAAAGTATCAGTGTTTGTGCTTTAGTGTGCTTAAATGGTGTTGTTGTTAGGTATGTTTTTTTATTAAAGTAGGGTTCTTGCAATTGAGTCTAGATATTGCATGCCATGGTTCTTAGTAAAGATTCTTACTTAGAATGCTAAGTGTTCATGTGTTTGTTTAGTTTGTTAGAAGATTTTTGGTTTGAGTTAGGTTAGGGGTTGTTCGAATTCTTAGCTCCTGGAAATGTTGTTCTTTTCATGAACTGGTAGAGTCTAAAGTGGCTTCTTCCAAGTGTTCCTTGGAATAAATTGTGCAACCCTTGAAATGTGTTATTTGTCTTTAATTATAGGGATATGGTACTGTCTTAGACATCCCATCATGGAATGTGATAATTGGGTTGGCGTCTGTTGCTTGATTAGTGAAGACGATTACCCCATATACCTTCCAAAAACTTCATTAGTGAAGCTAGTTTTGTTTCATGTTGTTAGTAATGGGGTGCAGAGTTTAATTTGCAGATCATAATCTTTACTGCCTACAGTTACAGGAATGTATGCTACAGCAAATTAGCTTTTTCATATGGTGTGAAAATTCTAGGTTAGTTACATATTTTATTCTTAGGGTGCATTTTTGCAAGTGCCTCCACATCTTCTGGTTAAAGTAGAAGAATCCCCTTTAAATTGCAGGTTGTGGGTAACAATTTAGTATGGTTGAAATCACTGCCTATTCATAATCTATGTTTATTTTCTCTGGGTTATAGATGTTAGTTTGTTGTTTTATATGTGTTAAAATGTATTTATAAATTTAAATTTGTTTGTTAAGTTACAGTCCATAAATGAATGGGATGTTTATATTTTGATATTGATCTTGTAGTGTGTCTACCTAAATAAATGGTGGGGGCACGACTTAAAAGTTTAAGCCATCATCCATGTATTACATTGCATTAAAGTTAGTAAATTGTTAGTAAAGAGGAATCATGTGAACAGAGGTCAACTACTGAGCTGAACTCTCAGTTTGAATAGTGATAATGTTCACTGGAAGAAGAAAGCTGGGGTTTGCTATATGAAAAAGTATTTAGAAGGCTAGCTTTATCAATATCTACTGGCTCCCTGTTGGTTCCTATCTTTCCAAGAATCTAGGAGGATAGAGCATTTGAAATTTTTACAACATTACAAATAATCTGTAACCATTCCTTAACACTATGAATTGTACCATCCATGTGTAAGAAAGCCATGGTAACACCATTGTTAAAGAAACCCAGGACTGATGCCAAGGACCCTTCTATCATCCAGTTTCTTTTCTCCCCTAACCTATTAAAGTCCTTGAAAAATATGTCAGCAAAATATTGGCTAGCTACTTGAAACAAAATAAACTATTAGGGCCACAGCAAATGGGCTTTAGACCAGTCAATGTCAGTGACGCTGCCCTTGTAGTAGCTACAGACGAGCTAAGACTGATGGTTGATGGTGAACAGGTAGCAGTCTTTGTTGTGCTGGACCTATTAGCTGCCTTTGACACACCAGCCATCACATTCTGCTTACCAGACTTAAGGAGATAGTTATAGGTGGCTTCCTTCTTGACTGGATTGAATCCTACCTTACTGGTAGATTTCAGGCAATATCTCTTCCCCCCATGCGTCTGAAATTAAAGCAATTCTCCAATGTGTTCCTCAGGGCGCAGCTTTGAGCCCCAATTTGTTTGTTATTTATCTTCAGCCAATTCTGATGAAGATAACATTTTTAGGTGTCATTTGTAAACTACTCCGATGATGCACAGCTGATAGTGTCCATTGACAACAAGGATCTTAGACAGTTTGAAAAATGTTGTGCCTGCTTAATAGAGATGGCCAAATGGCTCAGTAAGAACAGGCTCAAATGTAATTGCAGCAATCCTGAATTTCGTTGCTACTCCTCTAGTAAAATACAGTGTGCACAGCTGTGTAATGTTTGGCCATGGTTGAGGCTACTAGCCTATGTTCTGCGCAATCAGTTTGAAATTTAGGAGTGCTGATCAATGACAGAGTCTCTATGGAGGTGAATTTTAACAGAACAGTGGCCACATGTCAGGGACTGTTGAGGAGTTTAAGCTTGCCAGGAAATTGGTGGTGCAAGGTATAATCTTGAGCAGGTTAGACTACTGCAACTCTCTTTTGATGAAAGCACCAGACTGCCTGTTCAAAAGACTTTATAGGCTATAAGTGCTTGCTGCCCAATTAGCCTTGAATAAAACCAGGTTCAACTTGGTGACTGAAACCCTGAAAGAACTTCAGTAGTTACCAGTTAGGCATAGAAGGATTTTTGAGACCATGTGCTTAATTCACAAAACTCTAAATGGGCATGGATCAAGTTTCTACAGGAAAAAGTCTGTTAATATTGACCCTTCATATCTTTAAGGTCCTTCACTGCAAACCTGGTTTGTGTGCCAAGATTTGGTGGGAGAACCTTCAAAGTCAAGGTTGCACAAACATGGAAGGGACTCCCGAATTCTTTGAGATGAAACACAAATTTGTTGAGTTTTAGAAAAGGTCTGAAAACATCTCACAAGCAGAGGATAAAGGATTTGTATCTCGCCTATCCAGAGAAAAGCCATGTTATCAGACTTTTTCTAAAACTCAGCAAATTTGCAATGCATTTGGAAGCTTTGAGGCGTCAGCTGAACAGTGGCAGAACTGTAAAACAACCCACTGTGGTTTTTTATATTAGATACTGGTTGTTCTTGCATGACACCTCACATGAGGAAAAACTTTGGAAGCACTCCAGATACCATAAGGCCTTGTGAGCGGCCACACCCACTGGGGGCGGTATCAATGTGGAAGATAAAGTGCATCTTTCTGCCACTAGAACAATTTGAATTGACCTTGGAAGAAGGGCGGGAGCCCAAAACGCGTCGGCCTGAGAAAAGACTTTAAGGACTGCTTTGTCACTGCTGCAGCTTTCAAATAAATTGGAGAGCATTACAAACCTGTGTGGGCCTCAGCCGTTGGGGGCAACTCTTTTAGATGTGTGTATGTATATATATAAGTGAGAAGGCAAACTACCCACTCGGGATGTATTTCTTGACAGCTTCTCTCTTAGTTGTTTTGTTTGTTATTAGCAAACTTTATCGATTAATTACAATTGTAGTATTGACATGTGGATATTATGATATAATATATGAAGTGATATGGCCCAATTGAGAGTTATATAGCCCACTGGGGATTTTGCGTTGGCAATATGAATTTTTTATTTATCAATGAAAACTTTATTGAACAATTGTGATATGGGAAGATTCATGATTCATGAGATCTTAACTTATATGAAATTCGATTGGATCTGTGACTTACGCAGCAACAATTATGTTTTGTTGGGCACCATTTTATATTTAAATTCAGGAGAGATATAATACTGTGAACGATGATTTTCAGATTCACTCGAAAGTTTACAATTTGGTGAAAGTCAGGAATATGTTTTCAAGACTAGATAATAACATTTTGAAATTCAAGAGAAGATTACACATAACACTTAAAAATTATTGTGTTTGTGTAAGTAAAAACATATTGTAAACAAGAATTGAGATAATGTTAAGTTTCACCATTCAAAGATGGCTGATACTTTTACTGTTTTGAGTCTATTTTCTTAGTTTATTGTGACGTACTGTTTCTGTGCACGTAAAGTTGAACTATATTTAAATGTCTGCTTGTCAATGGAAAATCACCCGTGACCAAGGCGATTTATCGCCGAAACGCTTTGGGTTTCGTTGGCTTGATGTTTGAATATAATTTTTCAAGCTTCTCTGGCTCGTGGATATTATTGGAAAGAGTGCATCATGTACCTGATTGTACGATGTGGAAGGTATGTGTATATGTATATATATATATGTGTGTGTGTGTGTGTATATTTAATATATATGTAGTTGTCATGTAAATAAAAGGTTTATTTGTTATGTGTTGTTAGTAAATGTGGGGGTATGTCTATATTTTCTTATTTCTAAGTACTACAGCTGCTTCTTTGACTGTTCTATGTGTTTTGACAAATAATATTGTAGAGTTGGTATAGAAGGGAGTTGGCCTGTTTCTTGTTCAGGAATGTTTAGTATAATATTTTTCAATATCGCGATTGTTGGCTCTTGTGTGCTGATACTGGCCTTTTCTAGGGCTTCTAAAATATTTCTGACTTCTATTTCAGTATTATTAGAGAGATTGTTATGTTCTGCCATAGAGTGAGTTTGATTAATATGTTGTGCATTTCCATTGTGTTTGCCACTGGTGGTATTCCCCTTACTATCCATAATATCCTCTGTAATTTATTAACAGCTTTACTTTTTGGGGATCTGATGCATTTTGCTGTTTGTGATATTTCATCCATGGATTTATTATAGCAAAGAAAATGTGAATATTTTATTCAAATATGAGAATCTGTGGATCTGCAGTACCTCACATATTGCATCATTTAGGACATGCCATATTACACCATTGTTAACATCAACTCAATATCGGAAATAAGATCATTGATTACATAACTGTGCATGGCAGGGGTGTGAGTTATAGTTACTTGAGGGCACGAGTTAGTGTAACTTCAGATCACTATAACTTGTGAATTTCAGTTGCATTGCTTAATTAAAATTGTATGTTTTACCTGACCTTTTCACTTGAATACTGACCCTTTAACCTTTGATTTTTTTTCAGTGAATGAATATATATATTTATAACTTTAGAATGATTAAAAGTTACTCCAATGCAGCAAGCAAGATAAGAGCCATTTGGCAAAGGAACTAGATAATTTAAAAATACGATGGAGTCATATGGAAAGATCTGCCTTCTCATACATGAATGACATTCAGGAGATTGTGGTCGATAAAAGACCATTTAGTAGAAAGCCATCTACCGATGGTAAAACAAACTCCAGTCTACAACATCTCTGTGGTTCTTTCCCATGTGGGAAATGTAAGGCAGGTGCTAACAGCAGAAAAGTAATTTCATATCAGATCAAGGGCCTTACGAAATAGAAGAGGATAATAAAATGTGTGATCTATACCACAACACATGTGGTCTATTGCTTGGTCTAGAGTTGTGTTTGCGGGAACCGCAGGTACATCCCCAATGAGGCACACCAAAAATGATCATCAAAAGTGCTTCATAGATTCGTGAAAAGTATAACGTTTATTTTCTTCAAAGTCGTTTCATTTGTAACTTGTTGGTTATTTGCTGATATTTAAGGCATATCAGAGGACAACATCGTTGGACACCTGAACGGTTATATCCAATGCATTTCGGGCTGTTTAGCCCTTGATCACGGATAGGCTGAGGAGGAAGAATACATAAAGAGGTGTAAGGAATAATGAGGTGAAATGACATGGGGTTATTCTACGAGTGCTCGTGGTGCAGATTAAACAAACTACCAGCAAATTATGGCGTGAGGGAATTGTGGCGGAATTCTCAACTAATTAAAAAAACTATGCAAGCAGGGTCGGCTAGTGAAGCCAGGTTATAGGGCTCAAGTAGCTGAGTAACGTGCGCATGCTTTGAATATGTTTAAGCCGGCGAGGGCGTGCTCCGGAAAAAAGCCGGTTGCGTGTTTCTTAGAGCGAAGGAGATGCGAGTACGCGTGTGTGCATGCACTTACTTCAAGGTGAATAACGTGGCGGCGTGAAGACGCATGCTCATGCAGGTAACAGCCGGTTGTCTGTCGTGCAGGAAGAAACACGAGAAAATAAATAAATGAAAAGTGAAGATGGACTTACACATGCGGGTTGTGGTGGAAAGTGTAGCAGCCATATTGGAATGGTGCTGTAGTGGCGGATATAGAAGCAAGGTAGAACAAATGTGTGAGCAATGCAATTATGTACATTTCAGAATTATACAAAACATTTCAGAATTATAAAAAACAACTAAATTCAGTGCGGTCATTGAGCCCATACGGCTTAAGTGTCTGTAACATGTAAAGACGGACAACACCACCCTGTGAGAGCACCCTATAACTTCAATAACCTGTGTCAAACTTCCAGTTTAATCCAGTTGTGCACCCCCCAAACTCTTTTTCGAAACTCTTTTTCTATTGCTTGGTCTGCCCATGTGACCTACTTTACGTGGGCAGCACTATACATCCTGTCAAAACACGAATTTGAGAGCACCAAAGGGCGATAAACAATAATGACTAATAATAATTGGGGAGAGGAATTGGCCTAACGGTTGGGGAAGTTGTCCTTGAATCTGGGGAACTGGGTTCGAGTCCCGGCAACGACGCTGAACATCCTGTGATTCTGGGCAAATCACTTAATCTCCCTGTGCCTCATAAAAAAGGACTGTGTCTTCATGTAATACAACTGGTGCCATGTAAAGCACTCTGATACCCGATTCGGGTCAAGTTCGCGCTATATAAAACTACGTAGAAAAAAAAAAAATGACGTGAACTATCCAGTTGCATGTCATTTTGCGAGCCATCATAATAGCAACAGGGCATTCCTGGAATATTTCTGTTTGGACCATGTGCCTAGGGATGTTAGAGGAGGTGACAGGGAGAAACAATTGAGGCGATTGGAATTGCAATATATAATAGACATGAAAACTAAGTCACCAGACGGCCTCAACAGTGGAGAGGAACTAGCAATACATTTATGATTTGCATAGTTGGAAGGGAGGAGATGTCATTGAGGAACAGGGATGGACAGCACAGGGTGGCCCAGTGAGGGCTTGAAAGCTGATGCATATAGATAGAAGCACACAATGTAGAGAGTAATTTGCCATTTGCAAGTGAATTAGCAATAAGGAGAAATATTTTTACTCAACCTGAAGAGTTAATGCCCATACATGGCATAATAAGTGGAATTGTGATATACACATAAATGACCTTAGATTGGGTATACATATCATATTGGCACCTGAAATTATTTAGGCATTTAGGCCGAATTTGTAATATGGCGACAATTGTTGATACAGTGATGATCAAATGATAATAATAATTAATTATGCATGCTGAAATATATACATGAAGCAGCGCGTATGATGAATTAAAACATTGCCTTATGTTTTAATGAAGAATTTGCACATGTAAAGATGGCACCCAAAAAATAAGTAAATGTGATTGTCCTTCCACATTTTCAATGAAATGAGTTCTATACAAATATGATTTCAGAAACGGTGCCCGTCGACATTGATGAAGGCTCATGCCCAAACTCATCTGTTTGTAATAATTGTGCGTGCGCAATAAATCCCAACGAGGATTAACCCAACATGAGTGCTAGTCCTTCCGTTTGGAGTGGAGCGGGAGATATATATGTGTATATATATATGTATAGTTTTAACTGACATTTTCACCTAATTATAATACCCCTTAAAGCTTTGGTTATTGTTTGGTAATATTTGTGTATGTCATATTGTTTTTCCTGATATAGCGTCATGCAGTCAGGGCCAGCACTAAAAAAGGCACTACACACCCAAAGCCAGACAGCACAACCAATATGTCCACAGGAGGAGCTTTAACCAATTTTTTAACATTCTTACCATAGTTTGCCATTTTACAAACTATATAAAGATATCTTTTCTTCTGTTACTGACTTTTCCCATGAACTGTCCCACATAATGATTTCATGGTTTCATTTACATTATCTCACTAGATGCACAAACTAACATCTAGCTGATGTTGCTCCTGGCTCATCAGGCATCAGCTGGGCATACCTTTATTGGTGTAACCTTTACCTTCTTAGTCTTTGGATATAGAAGTTTGCTCTATGTCATGTAGGCGTACATACATGTTTAGGTGAGATAGCTGTTTGTCTACTGGGATGCACTGTCCTTTCCTAAACTGTAGCAGGACTTGTACTGTCCATTGGTGTATGAATATCAATGATGGCATTATTCTGATTCTCTACCTCATCCTGATTTTTTTCCCTCATGGCCCTCTGATATGTTTGCCTCAATGTCTGTAGTGCAAGGATTGAAAGGTAATAGAAAATAATGACAATGTCATGTGGACATATTTAAAATGAATTCTATGTGTGATGTGTTTTTCAACTTTGAAAGGTATAACAATATATCCCACGAAGAAAAACAGATTTTAGATAAATGGAACCAATTATTGAACTATCATGCAACACTTCTAATAAAAGCATTTATTATTAAAAATAAATAAATAGTGCATTTTGGGTTTGACTGAGGAGGTTGAGACGTGTACATAGAAGTCCAGATATCATCTATGATGATAAAGTACTTTCTATAGTATCATCCAAAGGTGTGGGTGGTGGCTGTGTGGATGGACCCCGCCTAGATCCAGCAGGTTCATTTCCATGCAAAGATTCTCCTTTGTTCTGGACAAAGGTCATACCACCTCTTTCTTATTTCTGCCACACTGTTTATTTCCCCCAAAGCTGTAATGCACTCTAGGATTCTGCTCCGGATTCTTTTTTTTGGTGGGTTCTGAAGTTAAAGAAGCTTTCCAAAAAAAGATGTTCATTATTGTCCACACATTCCTCCACAAGGATTTAAATTTCTTCATCACAACTTAATTTTTTTATTTCGCCCTGAATGGTCCTGCTGACCTTCGTAAATTACCATTTTAGCAGAATCCAGTAGATTGTATGCCCAGCTCTTATTTCCTGCCAGTTCCTATGCTTTTTAATGTGAGTTCAATAATGTAGTTCCTGATTCTTATGTCCTCACTGTGGCCCAGATGTACGGAGTCACTTAGCATTTCTTAACGGGCCGAATTGTCATTTTGGCCCATTAAGAAATACTGAATGGCCTTTTCCGATGTACAAAGGGATAAAACTGGTTGTAATTTGTGATTTCTACAAGGTAGAATGTGCAAATTGAAGGAATCGTAAATAGAGATTACCTATTTGCGATTCCTAAACCAGAAGTATAAAGCATTTCCTAAATGCTAATTGGGCATTTAAGAAATACAATAATCATCAACTACAAGATGATGGTTACCCTGTGCAAAAACAAAATTAATAAAAATTGCATTCATTTTCTATTGTGACATAAAGCTCACATATGCCCCTGGGGCATTAGTGCACTTACATGTGCACTAGGAAATTCAGGGTACCTCCAGGGGGGACTTAAGCCTAGATGCACCCTTGGCTGTGCATTTCTTAAATCGTGATTTCTTATTAGGAAATCGCAAGTTAGGAAATGCAAACCATTTCCTATTTCGCCCATAGGCAGGAATGCAATGGCATTTCCTATTTGCGATTTCCCAATAGCGATTTCTTACCTGTAGGAATCGCAAATTTTGTACATATCCTTTTGCATTTTTTCAATAGAGATTCATATGGTGTCGCTGTTTAAGAAATGCAAATGGGAACCTTACTACACCTGGCCCCATGTATCTTACATTCAACATTTTACAAACATGAATGATTCGCTTTGACCAAATCTTCATTTTAGGAACGCAAATCTTAAAAAATTGCTATTTGTAACATGTACTCAATAGTACATTTCATTTACCAAATCATAAATAGGGCTCCCGGTTTATGGTATTTATTTTTTTAACATTTGTGTCTGTATTTATCCATATTTATTTTTTGCCTATCCATTGGTGTCTGTACATATTTATTTTGTGTTTTGAGAGTTAATGGAGTCATAAAATGGTGCATTTCCACATTTTCACATTTATTTAATTGATAAACATGCACTAATTTATCAATGCCTGTCTCGTTTTAGCAAGTAAAGCAGCCAAATATATCAAAACACTACACCCTCAGGTAAATATCAACATGATATAAAATATATATATATATTAATAATTGCCTGTATTGAAGGAAATATCATCATGTTCTCTAACTCCGCGTGCTGTCTATCTGCTCAGTTGGTGACCTGGAATTCATGGAGAGCCACTATTTGCTGTATTTTTCCCTGTTAAAAAATAAATACAGACAGGAAACATATTGTTTTCTGTCTGTATTTATCTGTAAAATACTGCAAAAACGGAAAACTGAGAGACTTAATAATAACATTTGATTGCTTATCAACAAGAATTTATGATTCATTATATTATACATGAGTACTTCTAACCCTTAGTGATCAGCTATGGTTAAGCTCATTGTGGCAAGGAGTCTTCAAATTGATGTCTAGCAGGAAAATAAAGGAAAACAAAAAAAGAGCCAACAAGGTGAGCAAGGCAAAAAACAGCTTTAAAGATTCCAGCATCCACATCATCCATCCCACTTACAACCAACACTATCAAGAGCAAAGTGAACAAGACTAAACTTGAGGAGGAAACAAGGATAAGTTATAGGGGCATTGAGAGAGTGGAAATTGTGGAGGATGCATGAAGCACGGTCAGCATAGCCTTCTCTTCAGGATGGAGAGCACCAATGTGAAAGACGTGTAATGTTAAATAGAGATGGGGTAGAGAACATGGAGTTCAGGCAGGTTAGCAACCAATGTGGCCAGCAGATGGGTCAGTGGAATGCATTGGATGGGGTAGAGATGGTAGGGAAGAGGACCAGGTACATTGCACTCTAGAGGGTTGGTTAGGTGCTTTAGAAAGTGATATGGCAAAGTGAAAGGAACAAGGGCTGGGTCCTAGACCAAAGAGCTGTTGCAGTCATTCAGTATGAGATTTAACCTGTGGGATTTGGTACCTCTGTACTTCTGTGGAGAGCCAAGAAGCAAGAATATGATAGTCCCACTCAAAACTATCTCTTCCTAGGAGAGCTCATTACCCCAATACCAGCAGCCAAGCCAATGCCTAAGTACAGCCCTTCAAGCTTCCACACACTAAAACCAACACACCTCTCACCCAAACAATGTGCAGTCCACATGCTCTGAGTGTGAGGAGAACAGGATGAGATGGAATAAAAGCATGCTGGACTTTGGTTAAGGTTGAATAGAATGGGAGGTGGATGCATATAGACATCAGTCAGGACGGCCCCTCTGTGCATGAGGGTATGCGCTACAGAAGAGGGTCAAAAGTGCACAGTGAGTTATAAAGGAGAAATGGAGAGTTTGGCCAGGTCTGTCCCACAGGACAGTTGATGGGTAGGGCTGCTGTGCTGGTGCTGAAGTTGCAAGGCTGCAGATCTCAAGCTGTCTTGCCTTGAGTTGCCTCCTGCCTTGGCTCCAGTCAAGGAATGTTTCTATCAGTTCTTTGTTCTTTTTTATTGCGGTAATCTGCGGTCCTCGCACGATCTACTGGCCAGACGTCTGGAGAGGTATGATAACAGGGTCCGACGGAACAACATTCGTCTAGTCGGAGTACCGGAGGACAATGGTGCTGCTTCTATCGATCTCTTGATCGAAGAGTTGATTGTGACCAAGCTTGCTCCCGCAGGTCTCAGTAAATTCTTTGCGGTCGAGCGCGCGTACTGTTTCCCGGGTGGACAGACCAAGCCGGGGGCACCCCAGATGCCTATCATTGTTAGGCTATTCCACTTTCGGGACCAAGACGCCATCCTTCAGGCCTCTCGTAGATACGGTCCGCTGAAATTTGAGAACAGCTCCATTTCCATCTACCCTGACTTCACTCCTCAGGTGCAGCGGCAACGATCTGGATTCATGGGTGTGAAACGTCGATTGCGGGACTTGGGACTTCAGTACGCGATGCTGTTCCCAGCTCGTCTTCGCATCGAGTATAGAGAACGTACTTTCTTTTTTGATCAACCGGACAGTGTTAGCGACTGGTTGGACTCATTGCCCAAAGAGAACACCAAGAGCGGAGGCCTTGGAGGCGCGGACGGAGGTGCATCGGCATAGGAGTGACATTCTGGTTCCTGAGGTTCAATCCTGGGTCGTAGTATCTACAGAGTATCGTGTATATGCTTTCATTGTTAGGCCCGAGGGTGGGGCGGGGTGGGATTGTCTCTCCCTTCCTCCTCAGGGGTTCTTTGTGTAGAGTTTGATGAAGGGGCGACAGGCACACTGCAGTTTGGGGTGGCTTCTAAGTCAGCAGGGGTGCAGGGTGGGGGGTGTTGTAACGGGTTCTTGGTTGGGGGTGGGGGGGGGGGTGTTCCGGGTTGTTCTTTGTGTTTTGTATGTGGTTTCTCACATGGTACTTTTTCATTTGCTTGTATCCTTAGTTCTGGGATTTCGGGAGAGGGTGGTTTGGGGGTTCTGCGGGGATGGGGGGGGTGATATGAAAGTGTTGTCTTGGAACGTCAATGGTCTGGGAGACAGGATTAATCGGGGTATTGTGCTTCAATTTATTAGACGTCACTCCCCTGATGTAGTTTTACTGCAGGAGACCCACTTGATAGGGAACGCTTGTAAAGCCCTGGATCGTCATGGCTACCGACTGGTGGCACATGCGGGTTTCACTTCCGGTTCCCGGGGGGTTGGCATAATGGTGAAATCCTCCCTGCCCCTTGAGATAGACGAAGTCACGCTTGACGATCGGGGCCGCTATGCTGCTGTTTTGGGGAGGTGGGAGGGAATGCTGATTGTAATTGTGGTTGTTGTTGTTTATGTTCCTCCGGGACTTCAGGCTACTACGTATGCTGATCTTGGTAGGACCCTCTTAGGGCTTCCAGACGGTGTCCTTATAATGGGAGGGGACGTTAATTCGGTGGTTTTGGGTGAATGTGATTGGTTGCCTCCCAGGGTTTTGCCCTCGTCCCAGTTGTGGCTGACTGAGTTGATTGAGACTTTTGGGTTAGTGGATGTCTGGCGGATGTTGCACCCTACACAAACCCAGTACACCTTTCACTCTGGGGCCCACGGCAGCCTTTCGAGGATTGATTATTTTCTGATGTTAACTGCTAATACCTCCTTGGTGCGTGGGGTCCGACATCTTCCCAGGGGTATCTCTGACCATTCCCTCCTGTTGCTCGAGGCTTCGGTGAGAGACTGTTCTGGAGGTAGGGTCCCCCCTCTTCATCCCTGGCATTTTAGAAATCCTCAGCTTCGCTCAGACCTGGTTAAGGCCATTGACTGTTACTTCGACGAGAATGAGGGTTCCGTTTCTTCACCTACTACCCTGTGGGAGGCCTTTAAGTCCGTCATACGGGGCTCCGCGTTGTCCTTCATTGCTGCTGACAAGAAGGCCAGGAGAGAAACTGTGTCAGCTCTTGAGGCGGAAATTACTTCGCTTGAAAGTGGCCTGGGTGGTGACGATACCCCTGCAATCCTGCACTCCTTAGCGTTGAAACAGGCAGACTATAGGGCCCTGGTGACTGACGCGGCTAAAGTGATGCGTATGAATCAGCTGGGCCGGCTCTATGATGTGGGCGATAAGGCTAGTAAATTGTTGGCGGGGTTGGATAAATCTGAGCGACTGAATCGAGTAGTGCCCGTAATAACCCATGAGACTGGAGTGTGTGTGACTGATCCGGGGGAGATTGTCGAATGCTTTGTGGACCACTTTCAAACCGTATACCGATCTGTGAGTGACCGAGACGAGGCTGACTCTCGGTTGCTTCTGCGGGACATTGTGCTTCCCTGTGTGTCGAAGGAGGATAGCTCCGCTCTAGATGCACCTTTTACGGTGGATGAGATTGCCATTGCCATTCGGTCCTTGCGATCAGGTAAAGCGATGGGGCCCAACGGTTTGCCTATCGAGTTATACAAACTGCGTCCGGACAAAATGGCGACCCATCTGTGCACTATGTTTGTTGATGCTTTTGAGGCGGGCAGCCTCCCTCCCGACCAGTGTTTGGCCACTATAGTAGTAATCTACAAGGACGGCAAACCTCGGGATCGATGCACCTCATATCGCCCTATCTCGTTGCTTAACGCCGAGCCTAACATCCTGGCTAAGGTCCTCGCTAATCGTTTACTGACAGTTATCTGTGACTTGATCCATCCGGATCAGTCCGGTTTCATTCCTCATCGGAATACTGCGCTCAATCTCCGTAGACTGCACAGCGTTCTTGCGAGAGCTGGGACCCTTACTGAACCCGCTGTCGTGGCCTCCCTGGATGCCACAATGGCTTTTGATACCATTGAGTGGCCATATTTGTGGGCGGCCCTCTCGAAATTTGGTTTTGGCCCTAACTTTATCGCGTGGGTGCGGCTTCTGTATGAACAACCGTTGGCCCAAGTCGTAGTTAACGGCAGAGTTTCTGGACCGTTCACATTGGGGCGTGGCACCCGGCAGGGCTGCCCGCTCTCTCCACTTCTCTTCGCTCTGGCATTGGAACCACTGGCGGCGTGGCTTCGATGGGAGCCCTCGATTAAGGGGATCCGGTGGGCACCGGACCTGGAGGATCGCGTCTCTCTGTATGCAGACGATATTCTGCTCTATTTTACCTCACCTCAGAAATCCCTCAACGTGCTCTTTGATGTTCTTACCTCTTTTGGGAGGAACTCTGGGCTCGTTATTAACTGGACCAAATCGTGTGTTTATGTTATAGCCGGGGAACTGCCTCTGCTACCTCGTAGATTCCCAATCCAGGTGGCAGAGACTGGGTTCAAATATTTGGGAGTTTTCATTTCTATGGATTCCTCTGTGCGGTATGATCGCAACCTTTATGCTCCTCTTCGTCGCCTCAAACAGGATGTTCGGAGGTGGCGCGGTTTGTCTCTGTCCCCACTGGGACGCGCAGCACTTTTTAAAATGATGTCCCTTCCCAGATTTTTGTATGCCTTGCAGAATTTTTTTGATCCTGTTCCTTCCCGTTACTTTCGCGAGGTTGAAGGTCTACAGAGGCAGTTAATTTGGGACGGATGAGCTCGTATCTCCTTATCTAAACTCACGCTCCCGTGGTACGATGGTGGCATAGCCCTTCCAGACATCAGACGTTACTACTGGGCCTCACAGCTCAGCGCAATTAACCACGTGACGTACTCCCCGGGGCCCGCACCCGCCTTCGCTATGGATAAACTCGTGTTGCCGGGCGGCAACTTCAACAGGGCTTTATATTCGAAGGCACCACTCCGCCTTCTGACTGGCCCTACGAAATGCGCCGTGCGTGCTTGGAAGGATGCGACTGTGGCCACAGGTTGGAGTGATAGATTGACGCGAATGACCCCGCTGTATGACTCAGAGCGGTTGGTGGCCTGTGGCGAACGAAAGGGTTTGATAGATGGGATATGATCGGTATTAGCAAGGTGGAAGATCTTTGGGCCGGAGGCACAATTAAGTCCTTCAAGGCCCTGAAGGTGAAGTATCAACTGGATGACAGGGAATATTTTTGTTATCTTCAGGTGCGTCATGCGTTGCTCTCTGTTTTCCCCCCTGGGACGGAAATCCCCCAATCATCCCCGCTCGAGCATCGGATCCCTGACGGCCATGTGCCGGACAGCACGATTTCTCTAATTTATAAAAAACTTATTAATAACAGAGCTGATCTTCTGGTGAGGCCTAGGGCCTCTTGGACGGCAGATGGCCTTGAATTAGATGATGAGGACTGGCAAATGGCGATTTCCTCCCCCTTGGGAGGTGGCTATTCCGGCCCGCCTTCGCTTTGTGCAGTTAAAGATCCTCCACTGAGTTTACATGACTGGTACGCGTCTGGTTCGGATGGGGTTCTCGACTGATGGGCTTTGTAAACATGGTTGTGGTATGGATGGCACCTTTCTTCCCATTCTATGGGAATGCCCGGTGATTGCCGCTTTCTGGTCCAGAGTGCATGATGTAATGGGGCAAGTCACCAGGGTCTCCCTCCTCCCTGAGGCGAGGCGCTGCCTGCTTAATGTGTGGGAGCCTACGGATTGTACGGCTGCTCAGATCTTTTGGATCACTCTGGGCAACATGGTTGCCAAGAGAGATATAGCGCAACTCTGGGGCTCCCACAGACCACCTGGGATCAGTGCTTGGAGAGAAAACATGGACTGGTGCATGTTTCGGGAGAAGACGGTATATGAGGCTCGGGCCGACCCAGGAAATGGGGTAGAATTTGGTCACAATGGAATGCATACCGTGGAGACATCTGTACCCCACCACTTGATTTTACTGCTGACATCCCCTCGTCCCCGTAGTTGACGTTCATATGGACTGACTACTATACCTTTTCAATGATCCTTTTCACCGTCTCCACCCTCCCCAGAAGGTTGCCTTTATTCTTTCAAATTGATCTCCCCCTTCCCCCATCCCGTGCCTTAGACACTGATCTACCATGTGAGTGTTTGTGTTGATTCTTTCAAATTTCATCAAAATTATAAAAATGAAACCTACATGATCCTTCCTCTATGTATGATGCCAATGCACTATAGTGATGCTATTTTTGGCTTTTTCCGCAGCATAATGTGGTCTGGAATATTGTAGATTGTCATAGCGGCCGGCCCGATTGGGTTGTAGGCAGACGCTGTGTACTGCGCATACGATAATAAAGGTTTTTAAAAAAAATTTAAAAAATGAAAAATAAAAAAATATTTTTTCTTCTCAGTGTGGGTGTAGGGAGCAACTGTATGTTTTGAAATGCAATTTTTGTACATGTGTGTTGGCATATTGGAGATATGTATATATTGCATGGTTTCTTCCTTTTTTTGTACATATATATGTATACAAATGTATATTTTATTTGCTTTCAGTCCTGATGAAGTCCCATTCTGGGGAAGAAAAGTTTGGCTGGCCTGCTGTTGGAAGTTATAAAGAATAAGGAAAATTTGTTTTGAAACACAATACCATGGCTCCAGCGTTATTGAATGTATAAGAAGACCATATTTTGTGTGTTAAGAATGTGAACCAATTGAATTTTGAATGTTCAAATTGAATATTGCTGAACTTCTTAAGTACTCCCTTTTTTGTATATATTTTCTTTTTTGGATTTACGATCTCTGAGCAGTAGGACCATTAGAAGTTTCAGTGCTGTATTCACATACTTTTGTTACGAACACCTGTGTTGCAGAATTGGAGCCAATACAGCTCTTTCTAGTGGGATTGGTTTTCCTAAAGAACTAACTATTTAAAAAGGTCCATTGTCGTGTTTGGTGGAGTCTCAAGAGTACCAGACTAGATTTTGGATTTGTTATGCTAATTGCAGTATGTAGTAACGAGGTCCATACAAGTAGATGTGGTTCAAGGTGTTTTATTGTAGTTAGTTACAGAATATGTAGATGAGTCGCACCAGGAGCAGCCAGCCTGCTGCTCAGCCCACTCTCAACTGTGACATCTCCACACAGGCTCCCAACATTCCTAAGCACATCATTACTGCAACATTCCACTGACTGAGTAGATGGTTAAAATGGAATGACATTAACATGGATAGGATTCTAGGATACTACATAGTAGATTTCAGAGTATATGGATCCCAGTGAGAGCACAAGATGAGATATGCAGAGTTTAAAGCTGAGCATTTTGCCTTTGCTACTGATAAACGGGCAGCTCATGACTTTGTAAACATGGTGAGAAGTGGCTGGTAGGTCAGGATTGGAGGCTTTGTGCATCCATTACTTGTTTGGGAAGAAACTAAATCCAACTTGCAGATTTGTTTTTAGTTTCGATTTGACCATATACTAGGCATTTATTAGAGAGCAGTGCAGGGTGCCAAGGATGTTCCTCAAGCAGGGGAGAGACATTTCTAATCAAGGAAGGCAAAGGACTTGCATAAGTAGAGGATTCTGCCTGCTGAAGGATCAGAGCCAACGGCATTGTGGAGTCTACATGTTAGTGAATAGGAGCATAAACGGGCAGGGTACCTGGTGCTGGAAATGGTGGGTTATAGGTAGCTCAAACTAGCTTTCCTCACCTGTGTTTTCAGAACATCAGCTGCATGCCTGCAGTGTGACTGTGACAAGCCCATTGTAGGAGGATAAATCAACTGATCTCAGAAGCCAAAGTCTTGTCTTGGGCAACTGTACATTGTAGGTTAAACAGAAACGAAACACAGGTGAGGAAAGTAAAGGAAATTAGCTCAGCAACTCTTGCATACAGGAAATTCACACCCAGTACAGCTTAGTGAGAAATAAAAAGTATAAATAAACTGTGAGCTCTAAATCAGGGAAGTTAAAACAAAAATAACAAAGCGTTCCACTGAGTGCCTAACTTAAACTTAAATATAGATTATAAAATATTACCCAAAGATTAACAAACCAATTCATTTCCTTTTCTCTGTTTTGAAAAACCTTAGATTAGAGTGGGGTTATCTCCTACTACCTCCTAACCTTTTCTCTTACGGCAGCAAACCAAGTGCTAGTATTCTCTCTTTGGGTAAAAGCCCTCTTAATAATACCCAGAACTAAACTCTCAACCATCCCATGTCTTCAGATTACAGTCTAATCATAGAGAATAAACAAAGAATTCGCAGATAAAAGCAGCGTGAGGTAATTTTCTTCACCAGAATCAAAAATATAAACAAATGGCCCAGAGGAACAAAAAAGTAATATCCTAGTGATGTATATACAGTGTGTTATTGTTATGCATGATTCATTAGGAAGCATCTTAAAGACTGCTCCAGGGTCTTATTCAACCTCTCAATCTGCCCATCAGTCTGAGGATGTAAGCTTGTCAACATGCAATATATTACCCCGAGATTTGTATGTAAGGCCTTCCAGAATTTGGCAATAAACTGGGATCCCTTATTTGGTGTGAAAACAAAAGTTAATCCATGCAACCTTACTCTTTCATTCAGGAAAGTTATTGCCAAAGCAGGGGCAGTAGCCATCTTGTCAAGGGGAATGAAATGGCCACTCTGAGTAAAATATTCAAGCACAATAGAAGCACTGTTCTCCCTTACTGTCACAAAATCAATGGAAATTCGGCACCAAAGTTGTTGGGGGTAGGAAGTGACAGTAATAGTCCCCTGGGTTTACTTCTGGAGGGATTAGCTTGTGTGCTTAACAAACACTGTTTAATAGAGTACTCTGAGGGTTTGATTTAGAGGTTGACAGACAGGGTGAAGGTAGCCTGTGATACACCGTGCCTTTACTCTGCCTGCCAAAGTTAATGTTCAGCGCCAACCCTGTAGTGAACTCCATGGGTTTGTATGAAGTTCTGCCACACCATTTAAAAGTTTGGTGTGCGTCCGTCATCAATAATGGACATGTACAGTAAACTTTGAAAATGTTTTTCTTTTCCAAAAACAAACCTCCAAAGCATTTGTTTTTGGAAAAGTATAATCTAATGGCCCAAACACCATGGGAGTTTTCTTCCATGGTGTAGGGGTAAATTTTTTTATTCTTCCCATCACCGCCTGGAATGGACAGTAAAAGACAGCTATCCGACAGCCCACTCTATATATATGGCAGACAGTTGGATGGCTTACCTCTGATAGATCGTGCTTCCTCCGGGCCATACTCCCTTGGGTTAAACGAAGAAGGTTTATACCGACTGAGTAAAATGTACTCCATCAGTGTAAACGTGGACGCCACCCGACCCTCCTTGACAGTTTTGACCCTACATCTTTTCTTGGAGAAATCACGTCCTGTGTCTTTCGCATCCCTGGATATCATACCACAGGGGAATAAGATCCTCTCTTGAAAATGTTTTGTTAGAGATCTCTGACAGGGATATGAATATTACTTTGAACATGACATAATGGTTGATTCTGTTATTTTCTTTTGTAGAGATCTTTGGAAACCTATTGTTTCAGACAATTTTGTAAAAGGTGTTTCATAAACCTTTGATCAGTTTCTAATTAATTGATCTGAGTGACTAAAATGGCTGTAAGGCTACTGATCCCCTTTCCCATGTTTGATTCCTAGTCTGTAACTTACCTCATTGTCAAACCTAGAAAAGAAAAGAGATCACCTGGCATGTCTAGGACCATCTCTTGTTCCTTGCCCATTGACAAGGAACCTAAGCTGGTTGTGCTTTGAAATCGGATGTAAATCTCAACATTTTTAGTTATACAATACCTATCACAATCGGAGAACCCCAAGTCCTGCTGAACTTCTTTAATGGTTCAAGATGGGGAGTCAATCATGTGCTGCCTTAACCTTTCCCAAATCCACAGGTATTCCTTTTGGTGAGATACAGAACCCAAGGAATATGACTTCAAGCACTGCATACACACATTTTTTTTACTCTCCAAAAGCAAATGTTTTCTTAAACTTGTTAGTACTTCCTTGACATAGGTATAATGTTTTTCTAGATTATTTGAAAAGATCAAGATGATATCAGGTTATATAATGATGTATGTGTAGAGCAGGTCTCAAAAAATGTTATTTATACAATTCTGGAAATACGCAGATTCATTGCACTGACAAGAAGCATCATTGCATACTCAAAATGCCTGTATCTTGTGTTGACCGCTATTTTGCATTTTTCTCCTGGTCGTAGCCTCACTAAATTGTAGGCTTCACGAAGCTCAGTCTTGGAAAAGATCTTGGCTGGCTTGATCTGATGTAATAATATGAATATCAATGGTAAGTGATACCTATTACTAATGGTGATGCATTAAGTCCTCCATAGTCTATGAGTGGTCTAAAGTCACCCCCCTGGACAGGAATGAAGAAAATCGGGTCTCCCTCAGGTGAAGCAGAATTGTGAATTGACCCCTTCTGTAGATTTTAGGTTAAATGTTTTTCAAGGATCTTATCTTCTTGTACTGTTAATAGATATGTCTCCCCATCAGGAATCTTTGCTCTGGGGATCAAACCAATAGGGCTATAATAAGGATGATGTAACAGGGCAGTTGAACCACTCCCCTTTCTCTAAAGACATCATGGAAAACCTCACGTGAATCTGGCATCTAAATTTGCTCTTTCCCCTTTGATGCTGTCCAACATGATAAAGAAGTACACGTTAATACGTTCAGAGGAGAGCAGCCCCTATGGCAACCTTGGGATGAAAATGTAATGTTCTATTGTTGCCAATCAATAAAAGGCTTACGTTTGTATAGGCAAATTGTACCCAGCACAATGTCAAAAGATAGAGTTTCAATGAGGTCACATTAAATGGTCTCAAAATATTTATTGTTCAAAACCATTCCTAATATGGAGTTTCCAATCTGTTTTCCCCTGAGTCAGTGCATTCATGGAATCTATGGTCCATCAAACATCCTGAAGGAACACAATCCATGAGAGCCAAGCTGGAAAGCAGACCTTGACTGTTAAGAATCTGTACCAGGAGTGGGAAATGCTCTCTACTTGAGAATATGGTGAGACTTAGATTGGGGAACTCCCTTTATAGTTGAGACCTTAAGTATCCTATTGGGACGGGAACATTTTTGAACAAAATTTCCTTTGTTTCCACAATAAATGCAAAGGCCTTTTGTAGCAGGGAGGCCTGGCGGGAATCAAACACTACCCCGGTTCATGACTGGTGGAACCATAACTCATGTCCTGCCTCTCTTTCACCATCCCAGGAACCGTGGGAGACTGACTCTGTCAGCTGGTGGGAGCAGCCCGAACCGCAAGGAGAGACATGTACCTTTTACGGGGCCGGCTTCGAGGCAGAGACACGCCCCCCTGCAGCGTCAATGCTGTGCCTACCAATTAGTGGAGGAGAAGCTGACATGCCCCTGGATGACGTGCATCCAATCACGCCGCTAAGAAGGCCGGAAGGCGGAAGAGCGGTGTGCAGCGACACCGAGGCGAAGAAGAGTGGAGAGCGAGCCGACATGGAGAAGACCGAAGGAAGCGAGGCTGACCGAGTAGCAGAGCCAGGAGGCCAACATTTTCGCTCAGTGCCCAGCCACGCTCACGGAGGAGTGTGGCTCTCCCAGGTGCGTGACCGGGTGGCCGGGTGGCAGGGGAGGCGGGACGCCACCGTGTAGATGTGTACAGTGACCCCATTCTTCCTGACTGCTTCACCCGTCCTCGTTTCCCCCCCCTCTCTCTCCCCGAACCTTACTTCTTGCCTGCCCGACCTATCCTCACAGAGTGACCTCACCGTACAGAGCACAGAGTGTAATTAAGCGCACCGGTGTCCTCACTTCCCCGGTCCCCCCCCTCTTGGGTATTACTCAACTCATGAACGCCTTACTGAGAGTGTTCTTTTCTCCCCCGCATGTGGCGCTGGAACACCGCGAGAGACGACGACCGCGCCACCAGGGAACCCGAGCGCAGGCGTGCAAGTCCAGGAAGATCCAACACCCTAGCTGACACCTTGGATCCGGCAGCCCTAGCCCGAGAAAGACTCACACAGAGACGTAAAAAGACCTTTATAATAATAAAACCTTCTTTACCACGCTCCCGACTCAGTGTCCCTCCTTCTGAAGTGCCACAACTGGTGTCAGAAGTGGGATCTGACCCTCCCATCCTGGTAATAGAGATGGAACAAGTCATTCAGCACATCATAAAGGGTCAGGAGAAACTCGAATGGGCAGTGGAACGCCAGATGACGTCAGTACAGGCCGACAGGGAGGCGTTCAAAGCCGCTATGACATCACAGATGGAGGGACTACAAAAGGCAATGAAAGAGACGGGAGCAGGGCCGTTTATAGAGAGAAGGGCACCAGTACCCCATCCCTCCGGAGTGTCTCTACAGATGTATACGCATGGCGAAGACCCGGACGCTTTCTTAACGAACTTCGAGAGGGCGGCCAGAGCTTGTGGTTGGCCAGAAGAAAAGTGGCCGTTTTTTCTCGCTCCTCTCCTGTCCGGAGAGGCCCAGGCAGCCTACCAAGTCGCTAACCCTATGGGTACCACCCCCTACCAACAAATAAGAGCACTAATACTCGATCACCTTGGAATGGACGCTGAAGCCTATAGAGTCCGTTTCCAAAAAGAGAAGGGCCTGCCTGGCGAGAACCCGAAGACCCTGTACTTCCGCCTCAAGAACGCAGCTGACAAGTGGATCAAAACGGAAGGAAAGACCAAGGAAGAGATAATGGACTGCATTTATCTTGAACAATTTATGGAGGCCCTACCTTATGGGACCCAAATATGGCTGCGGCAACATGCAGGTCTTACTCCTACACAAGCCATTGACATGGCCTCCACCTTTTCACGGGCACAGCCCAAGACGGGGCCGTGGGGAGGCGATAAGGCGAGGCTCCAGACAGCTGCTGTGAAATCCGATAAAAAAGGAAAGCCCATACCCGATCTACCCAAACCCCGACCCTACAAAGTCGAGTACCCGGTAAAGCGGGGTCCACAATGTTTTGAGTGCGGGGAATGGGGCCATATCGCCAGGATGTGCCCCAGAAAAAAACAAGGAGAAGAACCCATGGAAGTGGGCTATGCCCCGAAAGCAGTCATGTACACGGCCGAGATGGGCCCCTCATTCTACGTAAGGGTTTTAGTCAATCAGCGATGGGTTAGAGCCTTACTGGATTCAGGCTGCCGCCAGTCTGTTATTTAAAAGTCATTAACGTACTCCCACCAACATATTCCTGGGTCATGCGTCTTCATACGGTGTGTCCATGGGGACGTAAAGCCCTATGCTATAGCCAGAATCACGATACAACCAGAAGGAAAGAAACCTTGTGTAGTTCAGGTGGGGGCGGTTGAGGCCTTACCCGAAGATCTGATATTGGGGGTGGATAATCCAGATTTCTTAGCCTGTTTTATGGAGAAAGCAAAAGCCCAACGGGAGCGGAAATCTAACACCTACCCCAACCTGATAGCAGCCGAACCCTGGGTTCTAGATAGGAATTTCCGTTTTGCCCAAGCCAATGACGCCACGCTGTTTAATGCTTGGGAAGCGGCACATGTACACCAGGGAAACCCCAATGCTCCATTTCCTAGGTTCATCATCATGAATGACCTTCTTTATAGGGAAGGGAAAGAAAGGGAGCCTAAACAGCTGCTAGTTCCCAAAGACTTCAGAGAACAAATACTGTATTACGCCCATTCCCATCTAACAGCAGGGCATATAGGAGCGGAAAAAACCTTGCAAAACATCCTCAAGTGCTTCTATTGGCCTGGTGTATACCAAGAAGCAACAGCTTATTGTAGAACGTGCGAGGTCTGCCAGAGAAAAAACATGCAAAGACCCCCAGCAGTTCCCCTTCACCCCATGCCCATCATAGGAAAGCCGTTTGAGCGGGTGGGCTTGGACATTATTGGACCCCTCCCCCGTACATCGAAAGGGAATACCTATGCACTGGTACTCGTGGACTATGCCATCCGCTTCCCGGAAGCCTTTGCCCTCAGAGCGCCCACAGCCAAAAACATAGCCGAAAAATTCCTGGAACTCTTTTCCCGAGTGGGGTTCCCCAAAGAGGTCGTAACCGACCAAGGAAACCCCTTCATGTCCAAATTAATGAAAGAGGTCACTCAGATGTTAAACATACACCAGATTCGCACGTCTGCATATCATCCTCAGACAGACGGCTTGGTGGAGCGCTATAATCGCTCCCTTAAGACCACCCTCAGAAAAATGTTGTCCCTAGAGAGTCAAGATTGGGACCGACTTCTCCCCTTGGCTCTATACGTACTGAGAGCCCAGGTCCAAAGTTCCACCGGCTACTCGGTTTTTGAGCTCCTCTATGGCAGACAACCGCGTTCTTTACTAGAAATAACGCGGGATGCTTGGGAGAAAGAGGAGCAAGAGGACTCCAGGTCACTGCTAGAATACACTCAGCAGTTGCGAAGTAAAATAGGGAAACTTAGAGACCTCGCCTACTTGAACTTAGAGCGTAGTCAACAACGTCAGAAGAAAACATACGACAAAGGAAAAAGGTGGAGGTCCCTGAAAGTAGGGGATTGGGCCCTAGTCCTTCTACTCACCTCGGCCCATAAATTCCAGAGGGAGTGGAAAGGCCCTTATCCGGTCATACAGGTAATAGGAAGCACTACATACCGGCTCCAAATCTCCCCGGCTAGGAAACAGTGTTTTCACATCAATTTACTGAAAAAGTGGTTAGGGCCCCCATCCCGAACCACCCAGTTTGGGCTTCATACCCCCTCCGAAGCCTCGACACTGAGGTCCCTACCGATAAACGAAGAGTTCCCCTCAGGAAGCAAGATCTTGAGCAGCGACGGGTCGTAGCTCGCACTGCATTGCATTTTGCGATGCAAGGCGCACTACGAAATTCGTTTTATTAATTAAATTGTTTACTTACCTGCAATTATCCATATGCCGGTTTTTAGCAACCTCCACCCTGCCCCTCCCCCTCCCCGCCCTCCTGCCCCACCGTAACTCCCTCCACGAGCCGTCGCTGAACTTGAGTCCACCCTGAAACCCTTCTCTGACCTCTTCTCTGACCAACCGGGGCGTACATCCCTGATCGAACATAAGATAGAAACGGAGCCAGGAAAAACAGTCAGATTACGGCCCTACAGGATTCCCGCAGCCAGGCGAGAAGCCGTCAGAAAGGAAGTACAGGATATGTTGAAACTTGGCGTAATCAGACCTTCTCGCAGCTGCTGGTCCTCTCCCATAGTAATGATCCCAAAACCTGATGGGTCCTCCCGCTTTTGTATGGATTTCAGAGCCCTCAAGTTCATTTCAACCTTTGATGCTTTCCCCATTCCTCGGGTGGATGAGTTGATAGAGAGCATAGGGGAAGCCCAGTACATAACCACGCTGGACCTCACGAAGGGGTACTGGCAAGTACCCCTACGGGAGGAAGATAGACACAAAACAGCGTTTTCCACCGATGAGGGCCTCTTTGAGTTTAATGTGTTACCTTTTGGGTTACATGGGGCCCCGGCGACCTTCCAGCGTCTCATGCACCAAGTCCTCCTCCCTTATAGGGCATTTTGCTCGGTGTACTTGGATGATATTGTCATATTCAGCAACTCATGGGCAGAGCATCTGGTACACCTACAAACCATAATGTGCGCGTTAAGGGAAGCAGGGCTACACATAAACGCCAAGAAGTCACGAGCAGCTTATGGCAAGGTCAAATACCTAGGATACATGTTGGGAGAAGGGGCCATAGCACCCCAGGAAGAGAAGATAAAAGCAATCCGAAGCACTCCCTTTCCCTCTTCCAAAAAGGATCTTAGGGCCTTTCTGGGCCTTATCGGTTATTACCGTAGGTTTATCTCAAATTTTGCTGAGATAGCCACTCCACTGACCAACATGTTGCAGAAGGGAGCAAGCCACAAAACCCTACTACACCCCTCTGACGAAGCAAAACAAGCATTCGAGGAATTGAAAAGCTCCATAACCACCAGTCCCGTCCTGATAGCCCCCGACTTCGGTAAGACCTTTATGTTAGCCACTGACGCTTCTGATAGGGGTATAGGAGCCGTCCTTTCTCAACTGGGAAAAGACGGATTGGAGCATCCCATTCTATTTATTAGCAGGAAACTATACGATCGGAAAAGAAAGTACCCCACTATAGAAAGGGAGTGCCTGGCCATTTGGTGGGCGGTGGAGAAGCTGAAATACTATCTGGAAGGAAAGCCGTTTATTCTCTTCACTGACCATGCTCCACTACAGTGGATGTACCATCAGAAATCCCAAAACCAAAGGGTGTTAAGGTGGTTCCTCTTCTTACAGCCCTATTCCTTTTCAATACAGCACAAAAAGGGGAGAGACAATAGTAATGCAGATTACCTGTCCAGGACACACACTCTCCCCGATCGGGAGAATCCAAGGAGGGAGGAGTGTAGCAGGGAGGCCGGGCGGGAATCAAACACTACCCCGGTTCATGACTGGTGGAACCATAACTCACGTCCTGCCTCTCTTTCACCGTCCCAGGAACCGTGGGAGACGGACTCTGTCAGCTGGTGGGAGCAGCCCGAACCGCAAGGAGAGACATGTACCTTTTACGGGGCCGGCTTCGAGGCAGAGACACGCCCCCCTGCAGCGTCAATGCTGTGCCTACCAATTAGAGGAGGAGAAGCTGACATGCCCCTGTATGACGTGCATCCAATCACGCCGCTAAGAAGGCCGGAAGGCGGAAGAGCGGTGTGCAGCGACACCGAGGCGAAGAAGAGTGGAGAGCGAGCCGACGTGGAGAAGACCGAAGGAAGCGAGGCTGACCGAGTAGCAGAGCCAGGAGGCCAACGTTTTCGCTCAGCGCCCAGCCACGCTCACGGAGGAGTGTGGCTCTCCCAGGTGCGTGACCGGGTGGCCGGGTGGGTGGGGAGGCGGGACGCCTCCATGTAGATGTGTACAGTGACCCCATTCTTCCTGACTGCTTCACCCGTCCTCTATTCCCCCCCCTCTCTCTCCCCGAACCTTACTTCTTGCCTGCCCGACCTATCCTCAGAGAGTGTCCTCAACGTACAGAGCACAGAGTGTAATTAGGCGCACCGGTGTCCTCACTTCCCCGGTCCCCCCCCTCTTGGGTATTACTCAACTCCTGAACGCCTTACTGAGAGTGTTCTTTTCTCCCCCGCATGTGGCGCTAGAACACCGCGAGAGACGACGACCGGGCCACCAGGGAACCCGAGTGCAGGCGTGCAAGTCCAGGAAGATCCAACACCCTAGCTGACACCTTGGATCCGGCAGCCCTAGCCCGAGAAAGACTCACACAGAGACGTAAAAAGACCTTTATAAAAATAAAACCTTCTTTACCACGCTCCCGACTCAGTGTTCCTCCTTCTGAAGTGCCACACCTTTCATTCTTACTTGATTCTTCTTCTCTGAAGATAAATCTCTACAAATATTGCCAATTGCATGGTTTTGTCAGAGACAGTGATGGATATCTTTGCTGAAATCCAACAACTTTCTTGCTTTCTCTGAGTTTTTTGGACATATATTTGCAATGGGAGATCAATTAGCACAGCAGGGGATGTTGTTCCAATTTACTACTAATGAAAGTGCCTCCTTTATTCCCTCAAAGTGGCCTTAATAGATGATGGCTGCTGCATGTTCATCTGTCTAGGTTACCTTAGTGATTACCTGCTGGTAACAGATAATATAGGATCGCCGATTCTCCTTGCCTTGTCAAAGGAAGTAAAGCAGCATGTATGGCGGCCCTTATCTGACTCTTACTGAACATTGCTATCAACTGCTACACTAATGATCCAGAGTAAATCAAATGAGGTTTTAGAATAAAATGATGGGAGTTGTGCAGTCTAATGCATTCTTGCTTATGTAAGATAACATAACATTTACCTTAGCCTGATCAGTTGCAAATTGCTGAGGTTTTGCTTAAAGTGCAAATTACTATAAGCCATTAACGCTTGAAGGGGATATGAATTCCCAGTGCATTTTTAGGGTGGTGCCAAAACAGAAACTACATAAGGTGCAGCTCATGCCTGACTTGTTGCTGAATTACTCCCTCCTGTATCTGGGGTGGTATCGATACTAGGAAAAGTGGTAGGATTCAATCCTCCTCACCTGAATACATTAGGAAGGTTGAGTTCCTGATTTATTTTCGCTAACATGAATGCATAAACTGAACAAGCAACTTCAAGATCCTTTTGGATCTTATGGATCACATGTGCCACTGTCTGCAAAGGACGGGCTTCCGACAACATTTTATATAGTTCTGGCAATTTGTCACAGATACAGTTATTCAGCAATGTGGATGTGAGGCCAATCTCATAGTCTACCCCTTGGAACAACTTAGCCACTTGCACTGTGACAAGGATGCTACTGAAGACCAAGGCTAAGGTGAACAGGCGATAAGGAGGGTGAGAGAAACACACTTTCCTTTAGGCTGATTTTTGGAAAACCTGGAATGCATTTCAGAGGTTCAGCACTTCAGGGCGCAACTATGAACATCCCGGTCTTCCCCAATGGGAGACAGAACACAATTACTCTTGAGGTGACTAAATAGGATAGGAGTTAGAATCAAAGGGCACAAAATGTGGGACTTACCTGGTGCAAGAAAAGGGGCTGGTATAACTAGCCCCCAACATACTGTAAATCCTGCTGAGGAGCCGAAGGTGAAAGCCCATGCTGCACTAGCAGAGAGTCTGTTTGGACAAGGAGACAAACTGGCAAGATGGTAACAAGACAGGAACCCCTATCAGTAGGTAAGAGAACAAGAGAACCAAACGAGGGAGAAATCAACTAAAGTTAGTGGGTAAAACAAGCTGAGTGCAACGTGTAGTAATTTGCGAAGCATGGCACCAACTGCTGTTGCCAGAGAAGTGAACTCTATACAGGTGGATCGGAAATACCCAGATTGCCACTACTGATCTGGAAGTTTGCCTGATTGTGCTGGTCCTATAGTGGCTGTGGCTGTGCGTGTTAGTGAGAAATCTAGTCTTTCGGGTACAAATGTTTATGTTTCACTGTCGTTGTAACCTTAGTTTGTGAGGCTTGATAGCAGAGTTTGACGTCAGGGAGAGCTCAACCTACTCTCCATAGACATTTACGGGCTAGGCAAGAAGATTTCAAAGTCGTAACAACATTTTATATTACTTTCTATATTATATTTAAGAATTTAAGTTTGATGTATATTGGGAAGGCCTGAAAAGGAAAGTTGAACTGAAGGAGAGCTACAACTTTCATAGCATGAATCTAGTCAATTTAAGTCAGGAATAGGGAGTTCCACTTTCTGAATTCTTATTGAACACATGGACTAGAGTGCACATGGGTATAGTCACTGATGCTTTTGAACATTTCCCTAATGATCTTCATGAATTAATTTCACCTGTTATGTTAACTTGTGTGTTAACTAAGCCTTAAGCCAAAATCTTAGCACAAATCCTAGCATCACATTTCAGTAAAGATAAGGAGTGGTAAGAGAAATATTGATGTGGATCTTTTACCAGCTTTTTGAAAACTATGATCAATGCAGAGTAACATGAATGGCGAGCTACAGCCAAGGGAAACATCTTATTAAATAAAGTATCAAACTGAGGAATAAACCCCTCCAGAAATATGTATACATTTCGACGGAAATTACCTTCCCATTTGCCTTTTTAACTAGGGTCATATGCATTTCTTCCTTTGTTATGGTGGCAGTTACAAAAAAAGAATAATCTTCATATGACCCCGTTGTGTGAGGTATCATTTATGAAACTCTCTGAGATGACACTTACTGCCATTAAAACTTTTTAGTAGATCTTCAAAGCACCCAGTATATTGTTGGTGCCAATAAGTCATTACAAGTGATCTCCTTAATTCACAAACATACCTGTTGTATTTATTGTAGCCATGCAAGTTGATATTATCTTTTCTCCACTATCTTAAATGTTCTAATGTCTTTCTACAGCCAATTTCTCATCATTGTTAAAGATCATAAAGTTCAGTTATTTTACCTCTAATGGGTCTTGCCTGTTCGTCATCTAAATGGAAACCAAGATCTCTCCCTGCCAAGGGCTACTGAAAGAACACCAAGATTTTTACTGGTTGCTATATACTAGCTGGCACTCAATGAGTTATTTAGATCTTAGTCTTTCAGTTAACCGAGTCATCATTTGGGAACAAGCTGATCTGATTTAAGTCTGCCATAAATGTGATCACATATTTGCTGCTCCCGGCCCCTCCACATTCCCCAGAAATTCTAGGTTATTTCTCCATGCTCAATCCTCTAAGCTTTCCATCATAGTCTTCATAGGTTTCATATTACTTTTGTTTTTCATTAGTGTGGTTTCTTGCTTCCTCATCTCCTAATTTAACTTTTTATGAGCAACTTTGAGCTTCTGTAGCTACATCCTAAATCCCTCCACCTTACTAACAACCTGTGCCATAGATTGCTGGATCATGCTAAATTTAGAGGCTGTAGAAGAAAGCTCTTTTTGATTGTCATTACCATTTGGATAAGCATCTTTGTGATGAAATCCGGAAGCAGTGGTAACTCTTTAGCTCTCTCAGTTTTGAATGTCCCTTTGTTGTCAAAGCACCTCAACACTGACATCTACTCCATTAGCTTTGTGAGTAGCTTGTAAACTTTAAAACGATTGAGGCCATAGTCTCTCAACATATCTTCCCCTGAAAGTTTCTTCATTCATCCCAGGAGCTTCCCTATTGACTGCTCCCTGTAATGACCTGACTGGAGCTTGTAGGAACAGATATAATCTTATCATTCTGAGGCCCACCAATGGTTGTGGCTGATTGGTCTCATGATGGCCCCAGTGGAGCTCTATCCATAAGTATATTAGGTGGTTGAGTATTATCCTTATCTTCTCTCCTCTCATGTGTAGCATGACTGAAGGTCCAAGTCTGTGATCTTCTTGTTGAATATTATTGGAAATCTTCTTTATTTTCATCTTGAGGCTATAGTTTAGGTCACAGATAAAGTCATAGATATTATAACAAGTATGATAGGGGTCTTTCAGGACATAATACTCAAATAATGGCATTTTAAAGTGACTTTCATAAGGATGTGGGTGGAACTCCTTGAGGGCAGGGTCCCTTCCCCTCACCATATATTGCAAACACATTTTCACATATTGTAAAACACACACGCTTATATAATTCTTTTTTATTTTAATTTAATAGATATCAGGTGTATACAAAAATAATTTTCCAATTAAAACAGATGTTCCAATGCAGTACCAATCCATCTACAAAAAATGTAATAACAGTTCATCATAAAAATCCATAAATACATTAATACGCCATGATTAAATATGGGTCGGAATTTATCCACGGAATAAAAGAGCAGGGTATCCATCAATGACTACATACTACCATCCCTACAGCTCGAAAGGGGGGCCCAGATCTTTTGCCCCAGCTCCCTCATTCTTCTACCCCTACGGGAGTACAAGGATGCTTCCATATTGTGGATGACAAGCAATCTAGATAGCCACATCTGGAAAGAGGGTGCCGAGGAATCCTTCCACCGTGCAGCCACAAGTATTTTTAAAACTGCTATACAAATAAAAACAAAAGCTTCCTCCTCCTTTTTCAATCTTAACTTAGAATCCATTTCAAATATCATCAATACCGGGGATAGGGTGATCTTAATCCCTAGCAGCCCCTCCCAAAATTTTTCAATCTCCGTGCCAAGTTTGTTCAGTGCACTGCAATCATAAAACATGAGGACTAAATTTGCCGGTCCTAAGGAACACCGTGGGCACCTATCGTCATCTCTTTCCCCCCACTCAAACAGCTTGGCTGGAGTAAAATATAGCTTATACAGCGTCTTATAATGTTGTGCCCTAAGGTTTGAGGAGCAGAATATATTACTAGCCATTCTGCAAATCCACATCTGGGTCCCCTAACGTCAGCGCCCAGGAAGCCTCCACCTTCTCCATATCGTCTTGCAGTGTATCAGATAGAGCCCCATATATCGTGCCGATCCTGGTACCAGCCCCTAGAACATAATTGATGATCTTGATCCTTCCACCTGGGTTAATACGGGGTCTGATGGACATTAGGGTTTGAAATATTTGCATGTACTTAAAACTATGTTTACCCTCAACCCCAAATTTCTGTTGGAGCTTCATAAAGCTCATCGGGACAGTGCCTACCCAAAAATACCCTATTCTGCTAATTCCTTGCAATTCCCAAGCAACCCACCCTCCATCACTACTCAGATGACGAAAGAGTTTTGACTTCCAGAGTGACGTATAATAATTATATCTCGGAATTCCTAGCGCCTTCCTGACCACTTACTACACCCCCCAAACACTATCCAACACCTTATATATATTTTTATTATATTATCAGCGGTCAGTGTTACGGAGCAAGAACCCTACTGCTTCTTTCCACAACAACAAATCATAAATAGAGGGGGGATAGGTACTTACAGATTGGCTATCAGGATAACCAGAGATGTTGTCCATAAGTATCGCCATTTGGCTAAACAGAGAGGCCACTAAGTAATACCTAATATTTGTTGCCCCCCAAACCTCCTCTTTCTTGCGGCAACAACAAATATTTTAGGGATCTTCTTATCTTTCCATGCTGCCATAAAAAGTTGCTAAATGCTGATTCCATAGATTTTAACACATTTTCCCCTACCATAAGCGGGATCTATCGAAAAAGATACAGCAATTTCGGAAGCATGGTCATTTTTAAGACATTAATTCTCCTATTAATGAAAGATGAATAACATCTATCCTCTTTAGCTCCGATATAATTCAGTCAGCCAACGGCTCATAATTTTCTTTAATTATAGACTCCATTGAAGAGCTGATTCTAACTCCCAAGTAGATTTCCGAATCTGTATATCTACCATCCCGCTGTACGATGTTATTTGAGCAGACTATCTGGGTCTTTTTTTCATTAAGTAGATACCCGGAACAACAGCCAAATTCTTAGGTAATTGCCTTCAGAGCGGACATAGCAGTATCAGGGTCTCTAGTTATAACTGCTATGTCATCCGCATAGGCTAACACTTTTGTTTCAAATCCATTCTGTACCACTGCTTTAATGTCCCAACATCCCAGAATCTTTCTTATTAACAGATCTATATATAGAGCAAATAAAATTGGGGAAAAAAGGCACCCTTGACTGGTCCCCCGGGAGATGAAAACTCTGTCTGAACCACCACCCATTAACTGAACTCTGGCATATGGGTCGGTATACATTGCCTTAATGGCCTTAATTATTTTAGGGCCTAAGCCCCTCCGTTCAAATATCCCCCATAAATACATCCAAGTAACACGGTCAAAGGCTTTTTCGGCATTGAGAAGGATCATGGCGATCCGACCCCCCCGAGGCAGCAAGTGCATCAAACAGCGTGATAGCATGCCTTATATGGTCCGTTGTTCCCCGACCCGGGATAAACCCATGCTGCCAAGGGGAGACCAAACCACCAATGACCCCCCCAGCCTATTAGCTAAGACCTTCGAATACATTTTAGTGTCTGCATTTATGAGGGATATTGGATGGTACGACCCGGGGTCCTCCTTAACTTTACCCTTTTTATTGAAGATTATGATATTCGTCTCTTTCCATAAATCTGGAATTACACCAGAACATGAAATACCACTAAATAGGTCCAATAATATTGGGGTCAGAACTTCCTGCAGACTCTTATACACTTCAGCTGGGATATTATCTGGCCCAGCGGCCTTGCCAGCTGGCGAGTTCTGCAGTGACATTACCACTTCATTCAATTCAATGTCCCTATCTAATATATTTCTCTCTTCATAAGTCAAAGGGGGTCCACAATCCTCAAATGCTAAACTGAGGGATCTGCCCTAGTCTCCTCTTGATACAGTTTTTGGTAGAATTCCATAAATATCCTTCTGATGTTCTGTATATTCTTGATTATTAACCTGTATTCTACCTATCAGATGTTTACTAAACCCCTGCCTAACCCTTAATGCTAATAGCTTAGCAGCCTGTTCCCCAGTCTTGTACATTCTTCCCTTATGCACCTGGTAGTCATCAGCACTTTTCTGAGCATCCACCATATAAATTTCCGCCCTTAGCGCTGGGATCTTGCATAGGCTTTCATTTGCATCTTTCCAGACTGCAATATCTCTTACATGTTGTTCCTCTCCCAATACTAGTTGAGCCACTATTGTCTTGTGTACTTCCCGAGCTTTTTTCCTTTGGCTAGCAGAGAAACTGATTACCTCCCCTCTTAATGCTGCCTTGAAGGCGTCCCAAACAGAAATACGAGAAGCACTATACCTGTTCATATCGAAATAGCCCTGGGTCCAGTTCTTAATATGGTTCACAAATTCAGGGTCTAGCAATAGTCTCCTCTCAAACGTCCACCTATAGGGGGGATTTCCTACATTCACCATCTCATATTCTAGAATCAATGGGCTATGATCTGATATTACCTTCAGCATTTTACGAATCCCTATCCTTCCTGCCTCAGTATGTGACATGAAAAAATAATCCAGTTTGGTGTATTTTTTGTAGGGGCATGAAAAATAAGTAAAGCCTGGATTCGATGGTTCCTTAAACCCCCAAACATCCAGCAAATTGTGCGTGTTAATTAAGGCGGACAAAGCTCTAAACACCTTAGGTTTACGCCCTACATAAACCACATTATTATCTCCACTAGTAAAAACTGCAGATATATTAAGGTCACCGCAAACTATAAGAGGATACGGCCAATTCAATAATTCCATCTCCAGTTTATCAAATAAGTCAGGTTCGTCCTCATTGGACCAATAAACTGTACACAATGTGATCCCTATCTTAAGTTCGACTATAGCCCACCTCCCCCAAGCATTAGATATAGAGCGTTTACATCCACCCAGATTATTTGTAACCAATACGGCCACCCCCCCCCTGACCACAGATGTTTGCGTAGAGCACCCCCCAAGATCGAAACCCTTAATATTTAACAGATGTTTCTTGGACCAGGGCAAGTGCGTTTCCTGAATGCAAAGAACGCCCAAGTGGTTCACATCTGCAAAATGTCCTAATTTCTGACTTTTAAGCCCGTCATTCAGACCCCCTACATTTAAAGAGCAGATCCTAAGTTTTCTCATCATTCCTTAGCTCAAGAGATGACCCTCCATACATTGGAACTGTGACAATAATACACCTGAATCTATTGCGTTTTTCTCTTTTTACCCCCAACTGCCCACCCAACCCGCCCCCAAAAGTGGGACTCCTCCAACTTCCATTGTATGTCCTTGATCTGGGCATAATGGGTCTCCACCATCGTAACTGCTTTGTCAGCATCAGTTTCGGCACCCATCACCATTTCCTCCAGGTTTGCAACTCTTTCCCCCATATTGGAAAATGCCTTTGATAGTTTTCTGACCACGCCCAGCATTTTCCTCATCTCAGCCTGCATTTTTCTCCTATCTTGGCGTGCCTCATCACTATGGGCAAGTATAGCCTGATGGATGGTATTGAGCTAGGGGGATCTTCGGGTCTCAACTGGGAGGTTGATTTACCACAGGCGCCTGAAAGTGGGGTGGTCGCAGAATAGTCCCATGAGAGACCTTTTCTCCCCTCTTTTTCCCTTCCCATTTGGCCTGGTACTTTTTTAGTAGTTGAAAATAATTCCTCCTCGCTCTCCTCCAAGTCTGATTCCAGGCTACTAGCCCCCTGCGAAGTACTTAAAACATCATCAGACCACTCAGCTTACTCCGTCAGGGAAAAAAAAACAGTCACTTGGCTCCCTCTCTTCTTACAAACTGTTTTTATCCTCCAGCGAACACTTGTCTTCTAGTGTACCAGATGCTTTTTGACTGTCTATATTATTCTCAACCTCTTGAGTTACTGGCATACTGATAGACTCTGGTGCTAGATTAGTACGGATCTCAGTGCCCTCAACACTCTTATTACTGCCTTCATTATTAATTGGTGGGGTATTCAAATATCCGTTTTTTACACCCTGGCTGGTTACAGGACTCTGTTCCTGGAGCGCCACTCGCCCCTTAGCACCCCCATAGCATCAGGGAGACCCGTACCCGACAAGCTCTCTCTGACCCGGGTTGCCTGAGCTGCTTTGATTAATACTTCGGGGCTTTCCGCAATATCCTTCCGAGCTCCCACTCCGCTTCCAACACCGTCACCAGTGTTTTCAGCCGACAAACTCACAGCACTGATACTCAATGTGGCCGCTGATTCTCTTCCTCGCTGCAGCAGGTCTACCACTGTAGGTCCAGCCAGCTTGTTTTTCATGGTGCCTGTATTCGTGGATCCGTTCTTCCCTCTCCTTATCTCCATCAGGCATGGTTTTTGTGCTTGTCCAGGAGAGTTTTCGGTGGGGGCCGGGCCGCTCTCACCAGAGGGGAGAGAAGCCTCGCTCTGCGAGCAGCTGCCGTTGCTGCCACTTTGGCTGCTGCTCCACTCTGCACTCCTTCGGTGCCATGACGAAATCCTTCCTCAGACAGAGGACAAGCAGGCGTCACAGGTAAGACTCCACGCAACGTCTCATCAAAGAGGCAATTCCCAAATTTTGAAGCCAGGGGCCTTTACGGCAAAGCAGCATTCATAGCGCGCGGGGGGGGCAGAGACAAGGTCCGACGCGGGGGTGCACTCTGTTCTTCAAACCCACACCAGCCACATCAGAGCAACCGGACCGCTACCTCCTAGCTCCGCTAGCGTCCACCTATGCGGGCGCCATCTTGCTCTCCCGAAGCCCACGCTTATATAATTCTATACTAGAATTACTGTATTCATCATAGTGTGTAGAAAAAAGAAAATGTTGGAAATACAGTTTGTGGTAAGGTATTCTGTGTTCTTCATTTGATGCAATGACAGCCAACACATGTTTTGCCTCATAACAGCACACAAGCCAGGGTCCTTTTCAAGGCTTTCAGGTTCACTTGTCACGTGGCTAAGTTGGGCCCAGAAAGAAACACTGCCATTTTACATGTACACATTTCTTAAGTCGCCTTCTTTTCTAAACAATAACTGATACATGTGCTTGTGTGACAATGCAGAATTAGTTTCTCTGAAACCATATTGCTTACAATTTTACTTCGTAAGTACACTATCACGATGCCTTGAATATTGAGTACAAGGCCTTAGCACACATTGTACAAATTTTGTTGTTTGTTATTCGTCCATGAGGCTAAATGGCTATCACAAAGAAAATAAACATTGTTGGCCCTGCTGAGGCCTCGACAGGGAAGCACGCATTTCCTTGCTCAAATTAGAGGAGCACTCTGCTGTTATTGCAAGGTCGTTGCTGTGTCTGAGTCTTAGCCAAGCTAAATCCTGTTTACCCTTTGCGAGGTGGGATGTCCAACACGTGACCAAGATGGGGACCTATATACCTTGCCTTCAGGTAATGGAGACTTAGATCATCCTGTAGGGATTTCTTGGTGGAACACCCGCCCTAGGCAACTAGGTTAGGGAGCACATAGTAGGAGTACACTATACCCAGTACTTATATGCCAGCATACATACATTGTTTTACCACAATGGTGGAATCTTTCATTCTTTTCACTGTCCTTATATTGCTAATCACTTTTATCTGCTTCTGCCTATTAATCATGGCAGTGCATACATTTTATGCAAGAATCACAATGGTTCAATAAATATTGAAGATGCCCCTTTGTGTATCTCTCTGAGTGAGAATGAGTGACTGAGAGAAAAGGATCTAGATCTGGTATGATTCCTTTTGGAGTCAGTTGTCATATTCTGAGGTTACCTAAACCATTTATTACCTTGCCAGATATAGGGGTACTTATGGTGGCACTGAGAGCCAGCAGGTCTATAGGCCAACATATCCTGAGGGGGGAGTGAGGAATCGTTCTGGCACCATCTCGACATAGAACAGTTCCTACTGAGTAAGTGGAAACCGTACACCATATTTATCAGGGTCAAATAACCTTGACTGTCGCAGGAATCAATTTAAAGTCCTGATTGTAAAACTGTAAGGACTAGTGTCCCAGGCCACAGGTGACTCAACTTCTCTCCATGTTAGACGGACTGAGCGGAGATGGTACTGGAACTACATCCTTCTTGTAAGGGGTATTAAGTGGCACAACTTTCTTCCTTTACAGAATCTACAGTCTTACACTCCAGATTTTCAATTGACTTCTAAGACAATCAAGGGTATTTGACCCCAAACAGAAATACCTGAAAGCCTTGAAAAGGCCCCAGGCCTGTGTGCCCATAGATTTCTGTGTTTAAAAACTGAACCTAACTATAAGTTGTTTTTAATTCTATTTCCTAACTATAACGTCCCTGTAACCTTTGTTTGTTTCAGTGAATTTCGACAGTCTTTTTAATGCAAAGTAATATTTAATTACCATATGTTAAACCAACCGCTGCTGCATACTGCATGTGTAGTGGGGGTTGACCACAAGGCCTAGCCATGTGGCCAGCCCCCCCAAATGTGGCCCGCCCCCCGAAGACAGCCAACCTGTGCGCCCCCACCCTGGGCTGTAGTATGTATGAGTGGGTCTGTGGGTGGCTGTATGGGTCAAGGAGTGTGTGTGTGTGTGTGTGTAGCTGTATGGGTCTGTGAGTGGGTGTGTGAATGGTTTTATGGGTCTGTGAGTGGTTCTGTGGGTGTGTGAGTGGTTTTGTGGGTGTGTGAGTGGTTTTATGGGTGTGTGAATTTTTGTGGCTGCCTGAGTCTATGAGTGGGTTTGTGAGTATTTGAATGGGGGTGTGAGGGAGTGTGTGAGTGGATGTACTTTTTTCATTGGCCCCTGGATCTGTGGCTCCTCGTGGGTGTAAAGAAAAAAGCTTTTCGGCAACTTCCTGCACTTATCCCTCTACCACACACATGGTGGCAGGGTATCTCTACCCTGACCTCTTCTATTTTCACTTTTATTTTCTGGCCCGGACCATGTCTCAATATGTAAAATGGTAGCTGCAACTTTCCTCTCAGACTTCGGCCGGCCAATCACAGCACTGCTATTGGCGCATGGATCCGCTGACCTGCCGCGGTGGATTCACGCCCGTATATATCTATAAATATTTTTCTTTAATAACTCTAAAACTACTGAACAGATTCACACCAAATTATAAAAAGAGATCTTTCTGGACCAAGATCTAGCTTTCTGCCTAATTTGGTGTAATTCTGTTCAGCCGTTCGGACTGTCGTCATGTCTAAAATCCCTTGTGGAAAACGAGATTTGGGTCCCCCTTAGTCTCAGCTTTGCTTGATGACTCAAACCGAAACTTTCAAGAAAGCAGCAGAGGTGAGTGGCAAACAACTTTTGAGAATTTTGTAAAGATTCATCTATCACGCCAAAGTTATTATCAAAACCCAAAACACTTTGTCTATGGAAAGTAGGTCCTAACTATAACTATCTACTGGCAACTGCCTGCAAGTTTGACATATATATATATATATATTTCAAGGAGATCCGAATCTAGTGCAGAGTTTCGAGGCTGCAGAAACAGATACGGGCCCAAAGTAGGTGCAAAATTAATTCTTTATTGTTGGTGCTTTCAAATCACCGTGACACATTTCGCGCTTCCCTGAGCGCTTGATCACATGACACAGTATATCGGCAGGGTATTGGTTTAAGTAGTCACATTGAGCAGTCACATGTTACAGCCTAAATTGCATATAGACATAGAAGAGTTTTGTAGTTTAAATAAACTACAAGCAATTATTCGAGTGTAAAAGACAATTCATCAAATAAAATACAATTTGGCTGTAGCTATATATATATATATATATATATATATATATATATATATATATATATAGAGAGAGAGAGAGAGAGAGAGAGAGAAAGAGAGAGAGAGAGAGAGAGAGAGAGAGAGAAAGGAAAAAGAGAGAGAGAGGAGAAGAGAGAGAGAGAGAGAGAGAGAGAGAGAGAGAGAGAGAGAGAGAGAGAGAGAGAGAGAGAGAGAAAGAGAGAGAGAAGCTTAGATTAGGAAAATAACCCACACTTACATTTGTTTTTTGGAAAAGGCCCCATTTTGGGTTATATAATACAGATCTCTTACTTTCTTGGGGGACAGCTTGGTCTAAAACATGTTCCTGGGGTGATCTGGTGAGTCAATTATTTTGTATTTAGACAACCCAGAACATTTTTTTAGGTCTCTTAAGGATTATGTAACGTGGTATACAAACAGTAATACAATACAGTAAAATCATGGACACATATGTCTGAGTTTGTCAGGGCCATCCCATCCTATGGTGTGCATAGTATAACTCTGTGTAATGCTCTGTGTAATGCTTGCTGCCCCTAAAAGTCAAGAGCCGGTGTTGCATAACATAGACCACCTTCTCCATTAAGAGAATGCTGGGCCTGGAATATTTCTATCATAGGAACATCCACTGGGCCAAGCTGGAATCCCCTTCTTTACATCTAGCAGATTGCAAAGGAAAATAGTTGCTTTTGTCAGATTGCAACCTCAGACAGCACATGCTCCTCTTTGTACAGGGTTGGAATCCAGAACATGGTGTCAAAATACTATTTTCTAATTATGGGTGTCACAAATGCAAGTGTAGCCTCATCCCTGCCCCCTGCTGTCAGCTAAAGAAGAAAACTGAAGAGACGTGAATCGAAGAAATAGCCAGTATTTGGTTGGAGGACTTCATAAGAAAGATGCATATTATGTGCTCGATATCTCTAATACCATGGAATCTGATCCACTGAGAATTTTATGGAATCTTTGTTACTCATAGATCAAACTATACCTGGATATAGAAGTAATGATCCAAATTGGTGCCTTCCACAATTTCAAATATTACATCTGCTCTCACTGGTTGATTGACCTGACCCAGCGGTCACTGTTTGTGAATGCATGTTGGCCCTTTTTTGACCTAAAGGAGAAGGAAGCAGACTGTTCTAAATGCTAAGAACCTGATTTGCATTTGATCAACAACTATAGGCCCATCTACATCAGGTGCAGCCACAAGGGCCACTGAAGAGAGAAGTGTGGCCTAAGAACCCAAAATCTCAATCAACAAGAGTAGTGCATTCAATGCTCTCCATATGACACCCCGAGAGAGCGGAACATGAACCCATTGTGCCATGCCACCAGCAAAAGTCCAAGAAGGAACAGTTCAAGTAGCCTTTGGGCATACCTGTTCCATTGAGTATTGCCTGAGGAACTGCTCCTTCGCCTGGGAGTGCCACCCCCATTAAGTGAGCTTGTAGGTTGTGGAGCTTGCCTCATTCTCCTTGTGGAGCCTTGGTGCTGCCCTGCCAAACTGAAAAGGCTTCACCACCTCAGAGAGCATGCACCCTCACCATCTGTTGTTGAACCTGGGCCTTTCCCCTTGTGATCAGTTTGCCCTGTGTGCTGAGGCCTCACTGCACACTGTTGCCTGAGAGAACCATTCTAAGGACTTTCCTGCACCTGATGGAGTCCAGTGGTTGCACAGCAAACCAACTGTGCCACCATGCTTCCATTATAAAGTAGTGTGACTTGCTGACTAATTGACTAGTCTTTGTGAATGGATCACTCTACATGTTTTCCTTAAGTAAGCATATCTTACTCTTGAGTTTTATCAGTAAGTGACAAAAAAGTCTTAATGAATAAGGCCTGACTATTTAGGTGTAGTTTATATACAAAGATTAGTAAGCCGCAACTACTCCGAAAACGTTTTGTAAATTAGCCCCTGAATGTAGCAATGAAGTGATAGGCTTGCATCTTTCCTAACTTTGTAGCCAGGGCTTAAAATAAAGTTGTTTATTCATTTTTGATAACCACAGTCCCAAACAGTGTGCTTCGCTATAAAACTATTTCTATGCCCTTAAGCAGCAATAAGTTGCTTTTAAATTCTTGACTACCTCCTCTTTCGCCTAGCTTCTGTATTCAGTAATCTTACCAGTAAATATCTTTCATTTTGTAAAAACAAAGAGCAAATCTAATGTTAGAAATAATAGAATTATAATGTAATATATGAACAGAGCAAAGGTCCTAGTTGTATGGGTTAGTAGTACCTTTAAAGATCTGCATCAATCCCACAGCGATGATGAGGGCGAGGGCCAATAGTTTTCCGGCTGTGAATATATCTTGAATGCGAGTAGCCCATCGAACGCTGGAGCTATTCACCCAGGTCAGAAGTACTGCATGGAGAAGAAGAATATTCAATAGAGCAGGGTGGAGTGTATGCAATTTACAGTAGAAAAATGTGACAAATGCTTCCAGATGGAGCATTAAACAAATTGGCTATAAAACACAGAACCATTCACATAGCAAGATTTGCTTAGGCCTGCTTCTTCCACACTCATAGCTCACTGCCCAACCAATCAGTGAAAAAAGTAACAATAACTGCACGATCAATAATAGACCATATAAAGTTTGCTAAAGCAGAAAAAGGCCAATTTTATTTATTAACTTGGGCACTGGCATAATATGCCATTTGTCTTGATATTCCTTCTGTTCATCCTTGTTGTGCCACAACTGCAGTCATCTTCCACTTGAAAAGTGATCATATACCAAAACAAAGCATCGAATAAACAGGCACAATACCAATTCTAGGCACAGATATGTAGGAACAGCTCTAAATGCTTTAGACAAATCGCTAAGTGATTAGGCACAACCTCCAAATACAAAACACAGCACTAGTGCCCAGCCCCAACGCCTACTGCCCAGGTGGAACTATCAGTGCACATATACAGCTTCAAACGCAGACACCATTATTGCAAATCACAGCCAAACACAGAGTAGGGAGAGCATAAGCAGCAGCAGAGTAAGTGAAGTGGGCACAAATGCCCAAATAAATATAAAATGAATAAAAGTTATTCTCTATGGAAGTCCGTCTCTTTGGTAGCTTTGTAACTCAGTGAACAAACAAGGGGTAGGGATCCAAATTGAGTGGGAGATCAGCAAGAATAGGTTGTAGAGAGAAGGAATAAGTGTGACTTTAGTTGTTTCAAGAACTTGATGAGGGTTGTCAGAGTTCTGAAATGTGCTGTTCCACACCAATGTTGCAGCCCCTGAACAAGATCTGTTTTGGTTATGAGCCTTTCAGAATTCGGAGACTTCAATTCCCAGTTCATTTCCGCTGAGGAGATTTCTTTGGTCTCTGATATGAGAATAAGAGTTGTAAGTGGGATTCTTAGCCCTTATTGCATCGTAAGACAGTCAGCACAGATTTAGATTCATCCTCACTTTTAGCGGTGACCAGTATAGGTCACAAAGTATGGGGAGATGTTGCTGATCTTTCTTGAATACATTGCTAGCCTAGTTGCTGAGTGCTGTACTGCCTTTAGTGGGGCAGTATATGATTGAGAGATACCTGGCAGAACAAAATGTCTAAAGTCTAGCCTACAAATCACAAAGACATGAACTGCAGTTTTCATTTGATCTTTTGGGAATGATGTATCTACTTTTTTGACACAATAGTGATAAAGAAATGCTGGTCTTGGCCACATTGTTCATGTGAGGCGTAAGAATGAGTGAGGAATCGAAAGTCCAAAGATGTAATATTTGGTTTGCAGGTAGGGGGAAGCCATCCATTTTCGTGTAATCAAAAAGATTGGCATCCAGCTTACCCCTTGGTGGGGTGAACGTGGGGATTGGTAAACATTCAGCCTTATTTGAAATCATTAGGAGAAATTGTGTCGACATCCAGCCTTCGATTGAACGAAGGTATAAGTGGGCTGGTATCTGAGATGGTGGAGGTTTTGAGGTAACTTTGTGTGTTGTTCGAATATTAATGGGAGGACACGCCTGCCTGGCTAAGGATCACACTTAGTGACTCAAGGTCTGAGGTAAAAAGAGTAGGTGGGGCATAGATGCTTGGGGAACCCCAAACAACACCTCATTTGCTGAAAATGTATTTTTTACATACAATTAAACTTAGACAGTGCAAAAGTACATTGCATATGCATCTCATGGTACATTGGTAAAATGTTCTAAAACATTCTAAACTTACAAAAAGTAATGAGATTTGTGCATGCTATAGTGCCAAAGGAGCATTCTGTTTTGTTACCCACTAACAATGCTGGCAGATCCTATAGAATCATGCAACCTTGTAAAATCTGAAAAAATTGAAAAATGAAATGTGTTATTAAAAAAGAAGTGGAGACCTTTGTTGGGAAGTGGAGAATCAAGAAAAGAATGAAATACTACTCAGCATGAAACCAATATTTTCTGGTCAATATCAATCAAGGGTATGATGTTTATAAAAGTATTTGCACTGAATCACTCTCCGAGTTGGAATAGAGGAATGGGAGAGTCCTTTGATGTTGCAAAGATTCTGCACCCATTCATTTAGATAAACGTAAGCATTGTTTTTTGAGTCGGATTTACAAAAAACTGAAAGTGAGACTTGTAGAGTTGCACCTGAATTTAGGAATGGGTTTTCACAGTTCTGGAATCCTCAAAGAATTTCTGGAACTTTTACAGCCATAGCTTTCAAAACTCAATCATAAGTAGTTACCTATGTGCAAACATATATAGTGGACAATTATTGTGAAAATGCTTGCCAAAAGGGCATTTGCACATGCTTTTTGATCCATGAAGAAAATATTTCCCCGTATGTAGAAACTAATTCTCTAACACCTCCACCAATTTTGGGGGTGTCCCTTTCTCAGTTAGGGGTAATCTGCAACCATTTACAGGATGGGTATAAGCTGAGAAGAGGTTTGTGAATGCCATCAAAGTACCAGGTTTATGGACCTTCATGAACTGCCCTGTGCATCAATGCCCTGAAAAGGACTAGATAACAGCTTTCAAAACCCAGGCCATGCAAATCTGAGTACTGTAAGTGAAAAATTATAGTTACTCTTAGTTATATGATCATGCAGTCTATTTGCGAGATGTAATGCATATTTCTCCTTGACATCAATTAGCAATTTGTGTGTGCGAAAACATAGCAGCTGAAAAACAGTCACACATACACACACCCTCTCTCTCTCTCTCTCTCTCTCTCTTTCTCTCTCTCTCTATTTCTCAACTTTCACACACAAATTTTCAGTTCTCACATTCTATTTGTCAACTCTTTGTCACCTGGCAAGATTTGACAGTCCTTTATATACAAGACATTCTACAAGAGATATATTTTATGGGACAGAGCAAATACTACGACCGCCAAACAATTTGTTGCCTTTGCAATGCGGGCGAAACAACAAATGGGTCTGAACCAAGCATTGCCTTTGCAACGCAAGTCAATGACCTGCGCTAGGTAAAGTGGCGTTGGACTTTAAATTCCAGCGCTTTCCCTGCTGTTGCAGGGACTGGAGTTGGAATAGAAAATTATACTATTCCAAAGTTCAGCAACCCCCTAAGGCAAGTTGTTGTAACAACTTGTGTTGTAAATGGAATGATAGTTCAGGCACATTCGTTGTTCCGAAAAAGAAAAGTGTGGTTGTCTCATACAATCTTTGAGTATTGTGGCTCAAGTTTGTCAGGAGAGATAGGTAGGACTAAACGAAATTTGGAAAAGCTCTCCTTTAGGTAAAGTTTAACCACAGTGAGACCAACTTATTCATCTAGATATTGTTCTAATGAAGTAAGATGCCAAATTCCATGACATCCATCAGTGCGTAAAAAGTCCATGATAATCTTGATATGCATCACAACTAATTGCTAGGTTTCTGTGAATTTTATTTGTTTGAAAATTACTTCAATGTCACAATTAAAACTGCATTCTGTAGCGGGGGAAGCAGTACTGTATGACCAGCAAGAGGACTACAGTAACGCGGGGGGTAGTAATGTATGGATTACGGACTTTAACAGGTAAGTAAACATATAAATAAATAAAACAAATTTCATTGCGGGCACTGCATCGCATTTGGTGATGCAGTGCACACAATTAAATTAGTTTTATTTATTTATATGTTTACTTACCTGTTAAAGTCCGTAATCCATACATTACTACCCCCCACCCTGCCCCTCCCCCTCCCCACCCTGCAGTTACACCTACTACCGGCCGCGGCGGCATTAACAACTGTTTATGCTCTACATAACAAAAACATTTCTTCAACATTTTCAACTTGTAGTGTTTTCTAAGAGCTAAATATTTATATCAATGTTATGGCCATATCTACAAATTTGACTCTGGCCATCTGTGCAACATGTACTGCAAAATGTGTCAGATGGGTGTTTATTGGACTTAGGGAAAAAACGTATAGTGCCATCAATGTAATGTAGTCTGGGAGTCATAAAAATGTGTAATCAAACACCAACAGATTGCAAGTGCACGCCTAATTCATGGCCTCACCAAACAACATTGGTTGATTGGGGTGCTACATCAGGATAGATCACAAGTACAAATGGATGAACTATGTAATTCTCTTTTCTATAAGGAATGATCAATTTGATATGTGACCACTTATGATCCTGACCCAAAAACCACATAAATTAAAAAGTGTATTGTGCCATCAATGCAATGTAGTCTGGTAGTCATAAAAATGTGTAATCAAACACCAACAGATTGCAAGTGCACGCCTAATTCATGGCCTCACCAAAAAACATTGGTTGATGTGGGTGCTACATCAGGATAGATCACAAGTACAAATGGATGAACTGTATAATTCTCTTTTCTATAAGGAATGATCAATTTGATATGTGACCTGACCAAAAAACCACAAAAATTGAAAAGTGTATTGTGGTTGATATAAATTGCATCTGGTGCACAGACCCAATAACATCCTTGCTCACCCCCTAGCATCTGATGAAAAATTGGAGTTTTTGCACTGTACTGTGTGAAATGTGTCATTGATACAGCCAGAATGTTAGGAACTACACACTACTAGCCTACCATGCAAAGGTTCATGAAAGTTTCTTCATGTTGCTTTAGCTTTCTACTAAATACATTAAAACAGAACTTATATTTCAGATTTGAAATGGATGCTGTACATGTTGATACCTCAATTTATAAAGTACAATGACCCCCTACTGTGTACCTGTGATACATAAGTACACTTGCAAAGGCTTTTGCTTTTCCATTTTATAATGGTCATTTTTCACATTTTGTTAAAACTTGATATTTTAAATGGGTGTAGTGATACAATGATTACACTTTTAGAACTTCTTTTAACCAACAGCAAAGCAACCAAGGGCAACAGTCAAAGTTAAACAAAAAAAGTGGATTATGATACTTGATCATATCTTAGTCACAAGGAATCTGAGTGCACTACTATTGCCTCTATTTGAGGAAGAAAATGTCCATTGTGCCACTTTTTTTTTAAGACTTGAGAGAATCAAAACAATGTGGGTTCTATTCCTTCTCTTGAACTTTGCAGTTCATATTTGCAGGCACTAGTGTGAAATATGGTTTTATGATATAGTACTTGTTAGAAATGGGGGTCTCTAGTTGACAGAGGTAGATACCTTTGTCCAAATAGGGACCCTTCTTCCTAGTCAGGATAAGGGAGTTACACTACTAAAATAACCCCTGCTCACCCCCTTGGTAGCTTGCCACAAACAGACAGGCTTATCTCAGAGGCAGTGTGTAAAGCATTTGTGAAAACATACAGTCATACAGGGACAACACTACAAATGGACACCAAACCAGTTTAGAAAAATAAGTAATCCTTACTGGACTTAACACCAAACCAAATGACAAAAATCTGCAATACTGTAATAAAAATATGACTTTAAAATGGTAGAAATAGCTAGAGGCATTGTATAAAACATTTGCACATAACCAAGAGTAATTCAGTGTAACCACTACAAAAGGAAACAACACCAGTTTAGAAAAATATCCAATATTTTTATATATTCAAGACAAGAGAAAAAATTATTAAAAAATCCCCAATACAGTACTAAGAAATTTTCAGTTATCAAAATCACCTTGAAATACAGTTCCTTGAAGTCAATAGCTCCGTCTGGGGCTATCACAGTGTCGTGAACAAACAAATCCAAACAGTTTTGGCTGACTGCGGTGTTGCCGGCCAGCTACTGTGTCTGGAAGACCCCCAAACAGTACCTTTAGAAATGGAGGTCAGGTCCTGCCTCGCATTTTATACCTCTTCCAGATGTTGCCTTTGAGCCCCCAGCCGGGTACCATACAGAAGCTGCAGGGACTGCTTACCAAAGTCTTATGGAATCACAAAGGTCCAAGGATTGCCTCCTCGGTGCTAATGGCCCCTAGAGCTAGCGGTGGGCTGGGCTTTCGCGCATTGCAAGCGTATTACCAGGCGGCCTGTCTGCGATTTATTCTCGAATGGAATAGGCCATACTCCAGTAAGCATTGGGTGTTTATGGATCAGGCGGTGGCGGCCTGCAATGTTTGGCGCGAGTTATGGCTCCCCGAAAACATAGCGCTTGGGGCTTATTCTCGTCCCCGGTGACGTCGCCGACTATGAAGGCGTGGAACCAATTGGCGAGGCGTAAATGCTGGACCACCTTCCCCTCGCCCTTGACGCCCATTGTCGATAACCCAGACTTCCCGCCTGGGTGCTCCTCCCCGATCTTTCAGCGCTGGAGGGAGTAAGGATGCAAGAGGGTGGGCCAACTCTTTGATCTGAATGGCTTAATCTCATTCCCCTCGCTCCGTCGGGACTACTTTTTCCTCTCCGATTCTGATGCCTTTCCCTACTCGCAAGTCGCACATGGGGTCACTCAGTCTCCTAACATTGCTGATATGTCCCGGCCACTGACGGCCCTGGAACATTGGGTGGTTTGAAAAAAGATGATCGCAAACTTATCTCTGACTTATATGCTAAGATCATTGCATGCCTTAAGGCTCCGCGAACTAAAGCGCAGGTTTGCTGGGAGACGGAGCTGGGACGCCCTTTGTCACATAAGGAGTGGGAAAAGGTGTTTTACCGGGCGCATCACTCCGCTGCCAATGTTGCAGGTGCTGAATCGGCCTACAAGGCAGTGGCATACAGGTACCATACCCCAGCGCGTATTAAGGCCTGGTACCCGAAATGCTCAGGCCTGTGCTGGCGGGGCTGTGGCGCGCCGGGCACCTTGACGCACCTGCTCTGGCACTGGCCAAAGCTAGAGCGCTACTGGAAGGTGATCCTCGATGATATAGATGACGCATTTCACATCACATTTCCCAGGGCTCCTGAACATGTGCTGCTAGGACTACCGCATGCGAAAGCGTTTCCTCTGCGTTCTCTGAGGGGTAAGCAGATTGCTCTGGCATTGTTAGCGGCTCGCTTAGTTATCCTTACGCATTGGCGATCCGCTGACCCTCCTGATCCGAGGGACTGGATTCGGGGGCTGTGGCATTCATTGGCGATGGAAAGACTTTCTTTGTGCATGGATGGCAGGGGGGAGGATTGTGCACAGCTGTGGGAACCATTCATTCACCTCCTATCTCGTGATCTGCGCAAGGTAACGTGTCCAAAGTATCTGCAGATCCTGCAACTTATCCCGGTGGTGCCCCAAGGGGTAGTCCAATAGATTCGAGGGCTTTGGGTTGTGCTGGGGGGCGGGTGTGATTTAGCGCGTGCAGGGGGAGTAGACGAGACTGATGCGGAGGGGGGTGGTGGGAGGAGGGGTGGGGTGGTGGTGGGGTGTGGGGTGGCGGGAGGGGTTCCTATTTTGTTTGCTGTTCCTGTTTTTATTCTTAAATGCAGTAAAACACTAAGCGGGCTGGCCCTTCCACCTGACATTGCATACACCCTCGCCGGGTCACCCCGGGGTGTAGACCCAAAGGCTGTGTTTAATTAATGTTTAGTATTACTTGATCTTGCTCTGCCGGCTGGTGGATGTAGGCAGCTGAGCTGTGTTCTGTGACGTTATACTGCTCAATAAAAATGATTGATTCTAGAAATGCAGGTCATCTAGGACCTCTCGATGAGCTTCTGGAAGCACGACGTCCCCAGGCATTGGTTCCGGACGTTGGTGGAGGAGTCAACGGGTCCTCGAAGTCACAGGGGTTGCAGATCGAACTCCTCATGGTTGAAGTCAGGAGGGCTGGTGTCGGCAGGTGGTGTGAAGAGCAGCGGTGCGGCGTGCATTGCCCTCAGGTGGCGGTGCGAGCAGCGGCACAGTGGCGCGTCAGATGGCGTCATCAGTAAGATCAGGGGCACGGTGCGAAGTGATGTGGTGCTCGTTGCGGTACTGGCGCTGGAGTCAATGGTACCTGCATTGGTAGGCCAGGGCTGCGGTACTGGATGAGGACGGTGCGTCGTGCAGCTTTACGAGCGGTTCCCTCGAACCACAGTGCAAGCTGCTGCATTGATTTTGGCATGGAGCGTCGTTGTCAGGGATACCAAGGCGGCAGCGTGAAGTGGGGTGATGCGGAGTGCAGTGCCCACAGGTTGTGGTGCAAGCAGTGGCTTGGTGGTGGTGTTAGAAGGCGTGGTCAGTGAGACCTGGGTTGCGGTGCGGCGTTGCCACGTGCTCTCAGCGGTGCCTTCAGGACATGGAGTCGGCAGCAGCATCATAGATGGCGTTGGGTCGCTTTTTCTTCTTTTGCAGCACAAAACACACTGGCCCCAGTGCTTAGGGTAGAAGAACTTGAAGTCTTTGCTGTTCCTGAGACTTCTTAAACAGGGGGCAAGCTCTACCTCAAGCTCTTGGAGAAACTCACAATGATGGACTGCAGGCCAACATAGCAAAGCACTAAAACAAAGTGGTAGTTCCTCCTCACAGCTTCTCCAGCTCTTCGCCAAGCATATTTTTTGAAACCAGAAAGCATATAGACCTAGTACCACCCAGTTTGAAAAGCAAACAAAACCATTATTTTATACTGATAGTTCAGTTTCTGACATACATTTCTACAAAGAAAGAAATGTTTTTTTAGCATGCTGTAGAAGGCACAAAACATCAGGTGGATATCCTATATAGATGGTGTACCAAGACTTGTATTTACCACTGATACATTCAGTGCTAGAGGCACAATTAATTTATAACCCAGTAGGGTATTAACTTTGAGTAGCATCCTCAACTGGCATTGGTAAATACACATGTGGTTTCCAACCACCACATTGATGTCAGAACCTTCTGGGAACATGAGCAACTATAGATGTTATGAAAATGACTTTTTTTTAAGAACATGGGTCTTCTAGAGTCTCCAGAGCCCTGCAATACTTTATTTCTCCAGTATTAGGGGTGTCTTTCATAGATTCACATGCTTGAATATTCCCCGTCGTCGAAGTGGGAGTCCCACGGTACATAAAATAGCAATAATGCTAATATATATATATATATATGTAATATCATAATACATAATAAAACAGAAAAAATATACACTGAAAAACCTCAACAATGGCTCCTACATAGGAATGCATTAGAGAGAGAAAACTCATTTGCAACATATCAGTGTCATTATGTTAGTCCAAACTGCAGCCAATCAGGCTCAAGCACCCTCTAGAACCTTCTCCTCAGAAGCTCAAGCCCTCAGATTTTCTACCGCACGTCGTGTGAAGGGAGTCTCCCTGAGCTCTGCTCAGTTTTCTTCATATCGACTCTTCTACTCAGTGTTTTTCTCAAGATGTCAAGTAAGAAGTCTTTGTTTAGACCTTGCTCTTCCTGTGGGAAACTGCGTTTATTTGAGAAGGACCCCCACCAAAAGTGTATTTACTGCTTATATCCAGAACACAAGGTGGCTGACTGTAAGTTCTGTAGAACTTTCCCTGCTAAAACCCTCAGAGACAGGGAGGGTCGTCTTCTGTTATGGCTGAAGCGCCTTCAGGATAAGGACGCAGTTTTGTCAGACGCAGAACGTTTCCAGTCAGGTCCTTCTACTGTTGCTGCCAAGCGTGGCAGTGTTCAGGAGTTACCATCTCCTTTTCTAAAGAAGAAAAAGCTGGCCTTAACTGTAGCTCCAGTAAAACCTACTGCTACTATGACTGCTGTGTCTACGCCCACGAGACTTGGCTCTCAGGCGTCTTTTCCAGCCTCTATAAGTGTTGTTACACTTATGACAGCACGGTCGTCGACGGGCTCGTCGACGACCATTCCATCGACGAGATTGGCTGCTGTGGCTTCGTCGACGACTACTGTCACTACGACGTCGGCGTCGTCGACGAGGTTACCGTCGACGGCTTTCACGACTACGAAAGCCTCTACCTCTTCAGTCTCGTCGACGATTCCTATTATATCGTCGACGAAGAAGCCAACGTCCACAAAGAAGTTATCGTCGACGATTCCGTCGACGTCGAAGATCTCGGCGACTGCAAAGTTCCCGTCGACGGCGAAGTCTCCGTCGACATCGAAGACTCCGTCGACGGCGAAGATCCCGTCGACGGCGAAGACCCCATCGACGGCGAAGACCCCATCAACGTCGAAGACCCCGTCGACCAGCTTGTCGACGACGGCTTCGTCGACGGCGAAGATATCATCCAAGGATTCGACGACGGGCCCGTCGACGAAACCACCGTCGACGGTTGTATCAAAGCATTCGACGTCGACGAATACATCCAAGACATCACCGTCTCCGACGACTGTTTCTAAATCATAGTCGTCGACGACTGCTCCAGTTGAAGTATCTACGTCAACGGCTGTGTCGACGACAGCTTTACCTTTACCTTCAGGTACACAGCAAGAGGACGCAGCATCCACTTCAGGATCACTGTCCTTCGCCAATATGCCCTTAGTTCCTTTGGACATTTCAGCCCCTACAGTCATTATGGAGTCTTCTGTCAGCAATGTTGAGGATTCTGCTCTCCAATTGCCAACTCCTACTCTTCAGCCACCTTCTCCATTGTTCGTAACTGACCATGAAACGGAATCCGTTGCGGACGACACTGTTTATGGTGATGCTCAAAGTCCATCGGATTTGATTATCAAGTGTCAGGACACTAGTTCTGAAGAAGACGAGGATGAGGCTGTAGACCAAACAGGAAGAACAATATGTGCAGGTTCCTATGGCGACTTTTCCAGTATCGCTATTTTCCAACCTCCAACATATGTTGGATGATTACAATAAGAGATTTCCTCCTACCCCCCAGGGGTACTCCGGGACATGTTACCTCTGAGACCACAAGGTCTTTTCAGCCTCAGCAAACTCCTCCGAGTCAGGCTACTCCATCAGAAGAGCCACGTCCAGCTATCCCCACTAATTCACAACGAGATGGGGAGTCAGAGCCGGAAAGAAAGGAAGGGGAAGTTAATCAAGATACAGATGATGAACAGGATCCAGATATGGCAGAATTCGATGACTATCGAATACAGACACCCTCGCCTCAACAGGGCGATTCCAGTGATTCACCTCCGGTTGACATCGCTAGCTTCCATAAATTGATGGATAAAGCGGCAGACCGCTTCAAATTACCTAGAGTGTAGTGAGAGGAAGACTGCTTTCTTTATGATTTTAAGAACCAGCCTTATAGCAGGTCCATACCATACCAATTATCGAGTTTGTTTGGAAGGAGGGAATGAAGATCATGCAGGCTCCTAACTCCTTGCCTGCTCAAATACCTCGATTGGAAAAGAAATATAAGGCCCCAGCAGGCTCGCCTGCTTGTTTGCTCTCGCATCCTAAGCCAGATTCCGTAGTGACTCAGGCAGCGCAGCGTCGGGCGCGTAACCCGGCAGCTCCTATCACTTCCCCTCCTTGAGGAAATATAAATTTTATGGTCAAATTGTGTTCCCTAGCGCGTACGCCACCGTCTCCATGTACCAGCTTAAAGTGCATGTAACTTCCCTCCTGTGCCAGCTATGAAGACGCAAATACATTTGCGTCCAACGTTAACATGTCCTCTTTCAGACCCACCTTGAATGGATTAATTAGTCCGTTCCTAAGTATGCTATGCCAACGTCTTTTTGTAATGTACTTTACACGTTTTTCAGCTCTGGCAAAGTAGGCCCTGAATTTCTGCCATCGAGCCATTTTTCTGGCTTCTGACTCTGAAAGCCTTAGCCCAGGCTGCCTCTGTACCCGTGAACTCTGACTTACTTCCAGCGCGGCCCACCGCGCTCAGCTCAGCCTGCTGCCTGCCAAGACTGACTATAACCTTCGAGTTATCTGTTCCGCTCCTCGAAAATACATTCCTGCCTACTAGCTTCAGTAAACATCCCCCTCAGCTACAGGGCCAGAGGGCCAACCCGTCTCCGTGCAAGTAATTCATAGACTCTGTTACCATGCTCCCATGGAAGGCCCCATGCCCCACGCTTCTCATGCAGACACTCAGGCGCTTACACACGCATCCATAGTCAGTATAGAGTAGCTTCTGCCCCAGAGACCTTTCCGTCCAGATAATATGGTTCCCAAACATCAGATATCAGATATGATAGAAGTACAAGTTGATCTGACATGCCAGACTTCTGTCTCTTTCCGTCAGTGTAAATGTCAAGTCCCCTGCACCCTCCAGTTTCACGTCAATCACACGTCATGCAGCTGCGCGCGCATCCAAGCTTCCGATTTCTGCTGACATTGCAACATTTCTGTTAGTGCCACCCCTTTTGTGACACCTACCGGTGACGTTTCTAGCACACACCTCCAGTTCACGCCTAGTCCACGCCTTCTGATTACGTACTAGTAACACGTGGATACTGTTATCTTGTCTTCTCTCAGCTGTTACGCCTACTGTACTGTTTTCTATGACATGAATTAAGTATATAAGCTATGTACTGTCAATAAAATGTAGCGCGCTCTATCCCTTCTTCCACTCCTGTGGTGGGAAGAACATGATATTCTGGTCTGGACCATTCCTTTTTGAGGAATAAAACCCCTAAGAACTCTAACACCACGGACTCTGATTCTTTCTTTCCGATTTGAGTTATTATTGATCAATTACTTACCTGCATAGAAATTAAGACGGTAAATTATATATTTACATCATCCTGATAGAGAGGGTCGACGTTTGGATGCAATTGGGAAAAAGTTTTCGTCCATGGCATCTACTTCAGCCCGTGCCGCTAATGCTTTGGCCATTTTAGGTCGTTTCGACCGACAAATGTGGTCAGAAATTTCAGCGCTGATTGCGTTAATTCTGGAAACATCCAGAGCGGAAGCGCACCAGATCCTTCAAGATGGGCAAAGGGCTTCAGAGAAAATAATTGACTGTGCTGTGGACGTTGCGGGTACTGCCTTCCGTATCCTTGCCAGTGCTGCGGCGCTCCGACGCCAGGGTTGGCTGAAATCCATGTCGTTCCGACAAGAGGTCCAGTCAAAAATACTTGACATGCCGTATGACAGAGAGTCTTTGTTTGGTTCTCACATCGATGAGTCGTTGGAGTCCATAAAGAAAGATACCGACACGGCAAAGTCGCTTGGGTCCTTACAGTTCAAGAAACAGCCTTTTCGTGGAGCGGGGCACCTCGTCCAATTTTTCCTGAGGAGGACAGTCACAGTACCGCCAGTACAATCAGGGGAACCAGCGTTACTCAAACCAGCAATCTTCTCGTCAGCAACACTCCAATCCCTATAGAGGAAAGTCTAACTATAGAGGATCCAACAACAACAACAAACGTCATTGACTTTCAAGTTCAGCAGAAAGTTGGAGGGCGAATCTCGCAGTTTTACTCCCAGTGGTCTTTGATAACATCAGACCAATGGGTTTTGGACATTGTGCGCAAGGGTCATGCCTTGGAGTTCACAGAGATTCCTCCACATTCTCCGCCTTCCGGCCCGCCACCTCCCTATCTAGAGGAACTGCAACATCAAGTTCTTCTTTTATTAACAAAGGGTGCAGTCGAAGTGGTTCCTGTATCTCAGCGAGGGAAAGGTTTCTACTCAAGGTTTTTCCTCATTCTAAAAAAGACGGGGGAGTGGCGACCCATTATGGACTTGAGAGCTCTCAATCTATTCCTCAAACAACAATCTTTCCGCATGTTGACGTTATCGGAAGTCTTACGACTTCTCTGCAGCGGAGATTTCTTAACGACGATAGACTTGCAAGACGCCTATTTTCATGTGCCAATTATCCATCAACATCGGCAATACTTGAGGTTCAAGGTGGGTCACGTTCACTATCAGTTCAGAGTCCTACCTTTTGGCCTCCGATCAGCTCCTCGTGTCTTCACGAAGGTTCTGGCTCCGGTCATGGCTCATCTGCGTCTTCAGGAAGTTCACATTTTTCCTTACCTCTGCGAAAAAGGAACTTCCTCGGAGCAATCCTAGACGCAAACTTGTCAAAAGCCTTCGTCTCCATCGAACGGCGCCAGAAGATAGTTCATCTGGTCTCAATCATCAGGTCAAAGCAGTCAGTTTCTGTGCGAATGTTAAAATCGTTTCTGGGGATGGCATCATCTTGTATCGCAATGATCCCAAATTGCAGGTTACGTACCCGTCCTGTACAGGAGGAATTGGACCTGCAATGGCGTCAAGTGTCAGGGTCGTTCAACCATCAGGTGGCGGTCACACCCCGCATGAAGACCAGTCTGCTCTGGTGGGAACAACCAGCCAATCTAGACGAAGAGATTTCTTTTCTTGCCCACTCTCCGGATCTGACATTGACCACGGATGCGTCCATGGAAGGTTGGGGCGCTCATCTTCTGGACCTTTCCATCAAGGGCAAATGGACGGCGACACAGCAAACCTGGCATATCAATCGGCTGGAGTTGATGGCAATCTTCCTAGCACTCAAAGCATTCTTGCCCGTAGTGCAGGGGGAGTCGGTGCTGGTTCAAACAGACAACACCACCAGCATGCACTACATGAACAAACAGGGCGGCACAAGATCTCAGCCACTGTCTCGTCTAGCTCAAAGAATTTGGGAATGGGCACTTCGTCACAACATTTCTTTGACGGCAGTCCATCTGCCGGGGGTATCCAACATACTGGCAGATTCCCTGAGCAGGTCCGCGTCATCCACTCACGAATGGGAGTTGCATCAACCAACTCTAGACCTGGTGTTCCGCCGATGGGGTCATCCCAGGATAGACCTCTTTGCAACCCCAGTGAATCGGAAGTGCCAATCTTTCGCAAGTTGGCATCCTCATCCAGAGTCCAGCGGAAATGCCCTACTGATGGATTGGAGCGGACTGTTTTCTTATGCATTTCCACCGATCCCGTTGGTGCCAAGAACGTTGTGGAAGATGCGCAGGCAACCCTGCCGCTTGATACTGATGGCCCCACGTTGGCCCAGACAAGCTTGGTTTTCGGAACTCCCTCTACTGTCACAATGCACGCCCATTCATCTGCATCCACGTACGGACCTCCTGACGATGGACGACGGTCAAATTTGCCATCCAGACCCATTGACGCTTCAATTGTCGGCATGGAACCTGAGTACGTTGAATTTGCCTCCTTAAGTATGCCCCAAGAATGCAGAGACATTCTAGCGTCTGCTAGAGCTCCATCAACCATCAAGACATATAAGCTAAAGTGGAAGCGTTTCTGTCATTGGTGCGCTGCTTCCAATGTTCACCCAATTGACTCCACTCCGGAGCAACTTTTGCCTTTCTTTCTGAGCCTCGCTCAGTCTGGTCTCTCTCATGCCACCTTGAGAGTTTTTCTGGCGGCTATCTCATGCTACCGCCATGACGGCTGAACGTCTCTCTGTTCATCCAGAATCATCCGACAGTCCTTTTAAGGACTTTTCAGGAAGTTTCCTCCGATAAGGCGCCCTCCTCCAGCATGGCACCTCAACGTGGTATTGTCACAGCTTATGAAGCCTCCATTTGAACCGATTCACCGAGCACACATTAAGTATCTTACCTGGAAGGTTGCTTTACTTTTGGCTTTAACATCGTCTCATCGTGTAAGTGACCTTCACGCTTTCACGATCAAGCCTCCGTATTTACAGTTTAAGCCCGATGGAGTGTCACTTTGTACCAATCCCTCGTTTTTGCCGAAAGTACCTACTGACTTCCATTTGAACGAACCTGTCTTCTTAAAAACTTTTTTCCCGGATCCTAAATCTCCGGCAGAACAACGACTACATTCTTTAGACATCAAGCGTTGTCTAAAATTCTACATTTCAAGGACCACCCATTTCCGTAAATCCGATCAACTGTTTATAGCATATGGACAGCTGCGGAAGGGGCATTCAGTGACTAAACAAACAGTTGCAAGATGGCTCTCTTCAGCCATATCCTTTTGTCACCAGCAGGCTGGCAGGTAGGCCTTTACAGCGTCCAGTGAAGGCACATTCAACGAGAGCGATGGCGTCATCCACCGCGTTGTTTGCTGGGGTGCCTCTACACCAGATTTGTCGGGCAGCGACATGGTCCAGCAGGCACACCTTTACCAGACATTATTGTTTGGAAGCTATCAACGAAGCGGATACCGCAGTGGGGCAATCAGTGCTTCGTCATCTTTTCAAATAAGGTGAGCCTCTATTCCCTCCTCCGTTTCTCTTGAGATTGCTAATGCTTTTAAGCTATAAGTTGTTCTTTTCAAGTGTTAAGAATATATTGCAATCTCAGCTTCTAAGTAGGTTACTGCTATCTATTCTATTCAAGCATGTGAATCTATGAAAGACACCCCTAATACTGGAGAAGAACAATTGTTACTTACCTGTAAACAGGTGGTTCTCCAGTATTGGTGTCTTTCATAGATTCACATGCGACCCTCCCTCCTCCCCTCAGAGGCTCTTTTCTCCTCATACGCTTTTATTACTTGTGCTACGAAAATCTGAGGGCTTGAGCGTCTGAGGAGAAGGTTCTAGAGGGTGCTTGAGCCTGATTGGCTGCAGTTTGGACTAACATAATGAAACTGATATGTTGCAAATGAGTTTTCTCTCTCTAATGCATTCCTATGTAGGAACCATTGTTGAGGTTTTTCAGTGTATATTTTTTCTATTTTATTATGTATTATGATATTACATATATATATGTATTAGCATTATTGCTATTTTATGTACCGTGGGACTCCAACTTCGACAACGGGGAATATTCAAGCATGTGAATCTATGAAAGACACCAATACTGGAGAACCACCTGTTTACAGGTAAGTAACAATTGTTCTTGTACACCTTTATAGCACTGTAGCAGAAGGAAAAAAGTACACTGCAGTTTTGTGAGTTTTGGCACCCTTGCATGCACTGCTAATTACGTCCCATATTACATCACCCATGACATATTCTATGACTCCATTGATAACATCACTGCAGCATCTGAAATTACGTCATTGATGTCAACACTGTGCATGGTGGGGTAGGGAGTTTATAGTGCCCATAGGGAATGAGTTAGAGGTACTTAAGATAACTGTAACTGGTGAAAGGAATTTTTGCGATTTTGTTTGTTTAAAACTGAAAGTTTTACCTACGATTTTTATCTAACTATAACGTCCCTTTAACCTTTGGTTTTTGCAGTAAATATATATATGTGTGTTTGTGTGTGTTTTTGTATTCTTCTTCCTTTCTGTAACAAAATGAATCCTTTTTCAAACATGTGTTTAAAAACCTTTTAACTTTTTCAAATATTACAATTTAAAGTTTCTCCTTCCTTTTCCTTTTAATATTGATTGTTAAGAATTGAAAATCAATATAAAGCACTTTCTAAAGGAGTTTCTTGCAGTTTTCAAAACAGGTCAGGGTATATTTACACATATTTCATGACATGGTGCAGGGTATATTCTTATGGGATTGGTACACTATACTATATTATGGTAATCCTCTATGTCACTTTCCCTGTGATTTGCCTGGTAGAAAGTGTGAGGGTGGATTGACAGGATGTAGGGTCACTAGTTCCATTACTTACTGCCTATAGCACTATGGGAAGAGTTGAAGGAGAAGTGTGGTTTGACCCCCTGGGAACCTGGAAGTTAGGGTCACCAGTTACATCACTTCTTGCAGGTTGGATGCTCAGAAGGTTTGCAGAGATAGTGTGGTTTGACCACTTTGGACTTGGATATTTGGACACACCAGTTAGAATACGTCTGTGCATTGCATGCAGGTAGAGTTTAGGGGTAAGTGTGGTTTGAACTCTTGGAAACTAGTTGCTCAACTCACCAACTAAGTCAAGTCTTACACACTGTATGGTTGGGATATGTTGAAGGGTAACTGTAATTGGACCACTTGAGTTTTAGATGGTGGGGTCACTTAATACAGCACTGCCTGTCAAGCCCCTTCATACAACACCAATACCTACCAAGTTACTTCTTGAGTAAGCTTCTGGCAGGTTCATGGATGATATCACTTCTGGGGTGGGACGTTCAGGTCATGGGTCGTAGGTATCATCACTTCTAGGACAGGTGATGGAGGTCCGGATCAGGAGTTCATGGGGTGTGGTGTTACCCAAAAAGAGGCAGGGTCACCAGCAAACCACACTAACCTTTAGCCTGATAAAGGTTGTGTGATTTGTAGAGTGTAGTCTTTGTGGTGACAGCTGTAGCAGCATGTGGAGTAGAAGGAGTAGCTGGTGCTCCACATGCATAGCGGTATAAATACTGTACCATGTGGCTACTTTATGTAAATACAAAAAGGGCAGCTTAAGGCCCTACCAAGGTCTGTCTAGGACCGACCTTCCCTGTGCACCTCTTCTGGCACTGCTATTAAGGCAATTGTCCCCTAACTGTTGTTGAAAATGGTAGGGCTCGTGGACATTTACAAGTAGCATAACATTGTTCTTTCAATATTTTTGGCTGGAAACACATATTGAGCAACCCAGAAGGAAGTGTAAGAGAGCTGATATGATCAGTGTCGAGAGGATGAAAGAAACGCGGAAGGGGTGAAAGTACATAAAAATATCAGTAGCATCTGTGGAGATAATTTGCAAACTCTTTCTCACAAGGACTATTAATGTACAGAAGGAAAGAAATTGACAATAGTTTTCAAATTCACTTTTTCCATTTTGTTTTATGTTAATGTAAATGTTATCAAGATACTCCCCTTTACAATGCACATAAAAGGTATTTGGCAATTTAAGAAAGAGAGCTCACTCTGGGCCTCCTCACATTGATGATTTAGCCACAATGTTACCATGCCAACTTAAAGGAACAGGCCATTTGAAGGTTAATGCAAACAATCATATTTATTGATGTCAACCGCCAATTGTGGTAACTCTTTAGCCTCACATCTCTGTCTGTTGTTACTAAAAGGATAACATACATTATCAATACTTACATAAGCAGACGATGGAAAGTACTCTTGAAGCATTGTAAGGTGGGATACAGTCTGGGAACACAGGTTGCAGAACATAGTTTGAAAATGTCAAGGTGATCACAGCAAGGCTAGTGGGATACATGATAATTACTGTGCTCCATAGCAGCAAAAAACTGTAGACAAAAAGAGACACAATGGTTGATGCATTTCCAGGTCAAGGTACTTTTTACAATACAATATTGTCACTTGTGCACTTTTCAAATTTTCTGGAAAGAAAAATCTGTTTTCAATGATTAACAGGTATCAGTTTTTGCGGAGCGGTCTTAGAATGCAGCACTGATGGTCAGTACCGCACAGCTTTCTGTAACATATGGCTGCAAAGAAAGCTTATCAGTCATTGTGATGTTGTTCACTAGTAGCCTGCATTAACTGTGAGTACCATCTGAATTTAATTGGCTATTATATATGTTTGAGTATCCTTTCTGCTCACATGGTCCGATTTAGAAAGTTACTAGGAAACGTTATACAATTTCCTCCCACGAGTGCTGCTTTGTTAGAAGCACATTTCTGACGTTTATGGGATTCACAAAGTATCCCAGTAGTAACTCATGAAAACATAAAACAGATGAAGTTTCAAAAAGTATTCAAGCATGCAAATTTTACCAATGTGAAATTTTCACATGATGGAAAATTGAGCATGAGTAAATCAAGCACTTTATTGTCTTTGTATTTGTACCCTGGGAGAAATCTCATGTCTTTTAGACTACACCACCGTGAAAGATGGAGCTGTTACCTTGATGCTGTTAACACACTCAAAACCAAAAACTTCTACCTTTAACAGGAACATACATGTGTGGATTTTCAAGTTGGTAAATTAGCTGCAAGGACTATGTGGACCTAGGACTTTAACTGCTCCTATAGAAGCCTGTTAGAAATCGGATTTCTGTTGGTAAGTGAGGTACACATTAAAGGATAATTTGTGCTCACCCTCTCCTAGTTTGGCACAGAGCAATCAGGCACATCTAAAGAGGCAATGAGTAAAGTATTTGTGCACACACACACACAGACAGTAACACAGTGAAAACAACACTAAAAGATTCCACACCAGTTTAAAAAAATAAGTTATTATATTCTGAACAAAAAAGACCAAAACAACAAAAATCCAATAAGTACAAGTAAAGATTTAATTTTTAAAAGAATAAGTGAAAAACAGCATTTAGAAGCAAATAGCGCTTTGGGATTACTCAGAAGTCAAGAGTTCAGGACGCCCGTGAAAGAGCGCAGGCTGGTTACAGGACCCATGGAGGGTCCGCTGAGCAAAGTACCTTATTCCTTGTTGCAGAACAAAATACAGTAGTGGCAAGGCCTCGTTTCCATGGTCGAACCGCCAAGTCTGGAATGCAAGGGCAAGGTGCTGGATCAATTCACACTGGAGACAATGTGTTATCTTTTCTACGCGCTGGTGGCGATGTGTTGAGATTCTGGAGGTGCTGCTGTGGTGCTGAGTGCAGTATGCCAGGTCCAGACCTCGCAGCCGCGGTGGCGATGCGTCAGTCCCAATGTCATGGCAGGTGATAGATTGGTGTCTGATTGGCTCAGAGATATCGAAGGGCAGGTACTGGCAGATGCATTACTTTAAACTCACATCCAAGGGTCATGGACTGGATTGGTACCACTTGGCAGAGCAAGACTTATATCGAGCAAAGTCCAGGTGCTGAAGTGAAGATGAAATGTGAAGTCTTTGCTATCCCGGAGACTTCAGCAACAGGAGGCAAGGCAACAAGTCCTTGGAGAACAGGTACAGTCCTTCTCACTTTCAGGCAAGAAGAAACAGGTAGCTGTCCAACATAGCAGAGCAGGTAGCAACATTGCAGTCTCTCCTACAGCACAGCATCTCTTCTTCCTGGCAGAATAGCCTTAGTTCGAGCAGTTTTCTGAGTATATGGTGTCAGAGGACCAGTGCTAATACACATTTCAGCCCTTGAAGTAGGGAGACTTCAAAACAGGTCTTTGTAGTGCACAAGACATCCTTTGTGTGTGACTGGAGGGAATGCAGAAAGCTAGCTGTCACCCACCCCAGACGAGTATTCCAGAGGCAAGCAGAAGGCACCAAATGATATTAAGTAAGAAAATGCCAACTTTCAAACAGGTAAAAAGAGGTGGCTGGTTTTTATAGCGTTTTCTGCAGCAAAAAATATCCCAAAGTCATTGAACAAGAAAACAACTTAATTTTATCGTCATCATAGCTTAATGAGGTGATTAGGACTAGTGGTGTTACTACCAGCACTGATAGTTATGGGGGAGAGGTATTAATCATGTACAAGGCCCGGATAGTTTCGGTTGGTCCATACTAGCTTGGCTAGGACTAAATTTAAATTAAACAATCAATTTGTAAAGAAGTTCCATTTCAGAATTCCGGCAAGTCAAAAGAATTAACTTACAAATTATGTTGAAAAAGCAGTTATAAGCATGGTTTTAAAAGCTATTGCATGCATTGTACATGCCAACTACACTTTTAAGATAGATAATTATGCGCAGCACACAGTTGGTGAGATTGCTAAGCGCCCCCCTCATTTGAGTGAAATGTGCATGCAATTTAGTCATGTCACTGGGAGCACCAATATCAATAAACTAAGTATATTGATTTGTAGGTCCAAAATGCTAATTTTAATTCCAACTAATCCTTACAGTTTCAGGAGGCTCTACAGTCCGGATGATGATCTGAAATTCATACAGATCGAAACGTCGTCGACCTACCCAAGGAAATACCCCCACTCCATTGTATATATTCACGTGGTTTTGTAGCCTTGTTGTTGTGTGAGAGTCCGTTTTTTCACTATGTTCACTCATGTCACGTTCTGCACCTTACCACTTATTTGAGCACCTGAAAAACGTTATAAGAATTGTATACAAAAAGAAAGAAAGAAAATAAAAAATATTTCGTATGAACCTACTTCTCAAGCTCCCTAGCGTTAAGTAATTATTCGCTATAGTAGTATTATTATTCCTTTGAGGACCTTACCAGGCCACCCTTGAACCATTGTTCTTTTAATAGTACATACCTACCCCAGGTTCGCTTTATGGGGTACCCTTGTTCTTCTAAAAACAACTTTCAAACAGTGGCATTTTCAGAACTGCAATCTAAAAACCAACTTCACTAAAAGATGTCTTTTTTTCTCTAATGCAACAGATACTAACGCACAATACACTACAGACCTACATTGTCCTTCCACTTTTTACCCACCATCAAATACGTGCCTAAAGAGGTTACAACATTTGATTATGTTTTCTTGACAGAAATAGAGTTCAAACAGCTCAAATATGTGAATTACAACTTTACTAAATCAAAAAGTGAAGCTCTAACAACTTTGTGAAAATGTAGGAATATTGTAGTAAAACCCGTGGATAAGGGTGGGAGATCATAGTTCAAGGTGAACTAGACTATGACACCAAGGTGTTGAGGCAGCTACAGAATCCTTTGTATTATAAGAAACTCGACTTTATCAAGAAAGAAATCCTTACACTATCTGTGGCATGTTTGATTGCTATGTGACTGAGTAACAAAATAATTTTATTATATGAACAAAGATGTTTATACCATACCAGCATTGTATACGCTACCTAGTTTACATAAAAATGACAAAAGACCACCAGGATGACCGACTGTTGCAGGGTTTCAATCCATTTCACAGCCACTTACAGAATACGTAGACTTTTTCCTAAAACGTTATATTCCTGTGACTACCAGACTATACCAGAGATAGTCTTACAGTTATTACACAAATGGAAGGTGAGACATTCGATGCTGACTGTAAAATTCTTTTAACAATGGACATCGAAAGTCTATAGACGAAAGTCCCACAATCAGTAGCGTTGGAAGCTATAGAGTCTACTCTTGAAACCAGACATAGGCCTCATAATATACCAACCAGTTTTATTAAGGATTGTGCTAAGATAGCTTTGGAACGCAACAATTATATTTTTAATGAGGACTTTTATGCCCATAGAAAAGGTGTTGCGAGGGAGGCAATTTTTGCCCCAGACGTAGCTAATTTGAATGTTACTGCTTTTGAAGAGGGAACTATTTATACTAGTACCAACCTCTATGAGAGGAACATAAAGAAGTGACTATGATACATAGATGGCGTTTTGTTAATTTGCAGGGGTCCACTGATGAATCGCTTGAAATTTACAGTTCTCGAAGTTAACAATTTGATAAATTTTATGGATCTGAAAATCACCAATGAGAAAGGCTGCCTTTATATAAGCCTCCATACTAAACATACAGCAAGAAATACTCTGTAGAAATATAAAAGTCACTATCCTAGGAACTTGAGAGATAAGCTTCCCTTTGGGCAGCTGTTACGGATTAGGCATAAGTGTACAAAAAAGGATGACAATTTTGCCGTCACAAAGGCACTACTTTCTAAATTGGTCACCAGAAGTTACTCATATTGGTTGGTCAAAAGATCGCTAAAACGGGCATGGTATTTTGATCGTGATTCATTGTGAAGAGTAAAAGAGAGACAGAATCAGTCCCATTGGGCATGTATGACTATGTTTGGTACGGAGTCTAATAGGATTAAAGAGATAATCCTAAAAACAAGCATTTATTAGATGCACTCCACATCAAACGGGAGAAACCTTTGTTCTCCTTTAAACGAGCGAGAGATCTTAAAGATTGATAGGTCATAGCATGTGCGGAACCAGAACCAATCACAATCAGTCAGATGTGGGGGCTAACTCCTACTTGTGGACATTATCATGTGTCAATTGCACAGCATGTTCAACCACAACTTTCATGAAATCATGTGTTTTGAATGAAAGAACATGGGAACTGAATTTATTTTCCAACTGCTGGTAATTTTATTATTTAGAGCAGTGAATGTCCTTGTTTATTGTACATTGGTAAAACCACACAAGAGGTGAGGAAAAGTATCATACAGCATCAATCTAGAATCAGTTGTAATGTCATCAATTCTCGTTTGGTTGACCACTACAAGACTATGTCACATGCCCCTAATGCAATGAAATGGTTCGTTCTGGAAGTTGTGAAGTGCTCCAGGAGAAGACATGATGTAGATCACTTGCTCACAATAAAGGAGAATAGGTGGATTTGGATGGACAATATGTTAAAGGAGGGGCTTAGCCAACAGGTTCAATGGCATGTTTTGGCCATCTTGTAAGAATATGATCGTTGCTGTGGATAGCATCTGAACATGAGTATATGATATTGTCTGATTTACATTTAGGAAGAGATTTGAATAAGAATTAGATCTTGCTTTGACATTTCATTGTCCCTGCTTTGAATGTGGTTCCATTTTCACAACTTGTTGTTGGTTATATTTAGGCTGTAATATTGTGCCATGCAATCTTTTGATTATTGGTTCGCTTTTAGTGTTTCTTGATTGTTGTTTTTTCCTTAAGTGTACACTGGAATGAGTCTATAGTTAGTTATACACTTATTTAGAGACATAGGCCGGGTGTTTATGTGAGGTCTAATAGTTTGCTCCTGAGGATTTTCTATATCCCCGGAAGGTAATTTTGTTATTCCTCAAAGTCTTGTAGTATGGCCTAAGGCCTGCTTTGCGCGCATGTTATGTTAGCATGGCATATTAGAAGTTTAGAGAGATGAGAAAAACAAGGACCCCCTGGGTAGTAGTAAAAAACAGACTCCTAGGGCAGGGTAAGTAAGGTATGTGAGCAAAATGTCCTAGGCCGTCTAATGAATAGGAAAACAATTAATCTGACCCAGTAGTGAAAGGAACACCCAAGAAATAAAATTATATAAAAAACATGTTTTTAATTAACATAGTAAAAATCATATAGAACCTGAACATAAATCAGACTATATGATAAGATCAAACAAGAATCGTGATATATACAATCAAAACATCTACATTTAATACAAAAGCATATAAAATACACGAGAATTATACACAATTCAATAAAAAGTACACCCTAACTTGTAAGTGGTGCCTAGAGTACAGGAATAAATAAAAACTAATTTTGCTCACATACCTTATTAGAAGTTTAAACACCATTTTACCTTTTGCCGCTTTTGCACACAATACTGCATAGCTGTTTTTGTAAGTTAACCTTTGTGAAGGTCTACACATGAGAAAGGGTTTTGTTTTCGACATCTCTAGACTTACATCATGCCCCTAGTCTGCAGAGTGAGTGCTGAAGCCGTCAACGTTATCAAAACATGGTAGCTGTTTTTCGACATGATCGAGTAAAGCTTTCTAGACATAACAATTTGGCAGCTGTGAGCCAACTAAGATTCTGGCGCCCTTATTATTGCACACTTGCTATGATTTCACACACTTGGAAGATTTTCCGTTTCCAGGGATGCAGAGAGCTTTAGCTGATCCAGATGTGATTTACTCTTACTGAGCGGAAAGGTAATGGGGTCCCTAAAACAAGCCTTCTTTAGTTCATAATACATTGTCCCTATGTAGGGAGGGTGTTAAAACTAGGCGCTATAATTCCTGTTTTCACCATCATTGTAATGTGATTTCTCCTTTTGTATTTTATTAAATTATAACAATGATGACCATATAATTTTTAATGATATGTCTGCTTATGTTGGCTATGATACTGCATCTGAGATCACGTCGTTAAAATAAATATTTTAACCTTACTGTGTCTCTTCTTTACTCCTGTTGTGGACTGGTATGAGAGTATAACAAAAGAGTGTTCTTACTTCCCACCATTCCTGAGTGTGTACTAAGTTGCATGTTCTAGGTTGTCTAATCATTGGTTACTTTGCTATAGGACGAAGAGCTAATGTGACACTGATGCTAGCTGGTTGGAGTTTTTCTAGGTACTGAGGTGCGTTTCTGGTACACCATACGTCACTGATGTCCTAGGCCTCTGTGCACAGTTCTGTGTATGAGCAGGATTCTTGCAACTGGCTCCTTGATTAATATATTCACTTTGAATTATTTACATTAGTGTTGCTCCTCAATATAGGCTTTTTGACTATTTTATTCCCTCTGAATTTATTGCATTAGTGTTTCTCCTCAATATGGCGCCGATTGTACAGTCTGTAGGTAGAGCCAAGTGTCTGTGGTCCCCCCTTTCTGTTTATGACTCCGCCTGTGCCGTAAAGCTGCAGTTTGGTTTTGATAACCTAGAGATTAGTAAGTGTCTAAGCGGTTGTTCCGTTCAGCTTTTAGTGGGCTGATGTACCCCTAATCTCATTATTGTTTAATACCAGCTACATTGTCCGCCCTCTTTAATGCAGTTGGGCTGCTTTTTTTGTCTCAATATAGCGCAGATGGGACCACAGTTTTGAATTAACAAGTGTTTGTGGTCCTTCTTCTATGCTGATTGGCTCTGGGTGCGCCTTATAGTTACAGACTGACACCCTTTCTCCATGAGTCTAGTAAGTCTTTAAAGCTTTGATACATACAGCACTGAGGAGGTAGCTGCACTCTGAATTAATTTATTCATGACAGCACTTTCTTTCATTTACTTGTGATGGTGGGAATGCACATTGTAGTAGCTTTTAGATGATGTGTCTTATACTGAGAGTGTGTGCCCCATTCTCAGTGTAATGCTATAGGTAGGTTCTTCTTTAATAAGGGACAGTGATGGCCTGTGCCATTAAAATATTATGCGTTCCTGTTAGTGGGTACCACATGACCTTCTCTGGGCATGTCCACCACACATGCAGTTATAGCATTTTCAGTTACAGTGCTGTTGATTGCAACTTTTGGAGGTGATCTCGATGCGAGTTAGGCGGACGTGTGCATGTGCAAAATTGATTAAGATTGAGCATTGGTAAGAATGTAATTTTTTCATTTATATGCCATTGGGTGTAATTTCTTTCAGATGCTTGACATACTTTAACATTTTTATTTCTCAGTTTGGTGGTCAAAATCTAGGCGAGATACATCTTTTTGACACACCAATGTGGTTGAATGTGAAATGGGTACTTGACACTGTGGGCCTATGTTCTGATGTGTGCATTCAGAGGCACAGTGTGGTGTTCTGAACCACCTCCCCAGGGCATTCAGTAAATTAAATATAGGGATCTGTTTCCTCCCAGGGGCTATGCAAATGATGGGAGGGGGGCCACACATCCCTCTCCTGGTGCCATTCATGGCCCTGGGGACTGCCAACCCCCAGGTCCGGCTTCTGCAATGTCCTGGGGTGCCCACACCTGGGACATTGCTGTTTGCTATGACAGGGCAGGAGCACGACTCCCACCCTGCCATAGAAAACTTCTGCTTTGCTTCTTGAAAGCGAGAGCCAGAAATCTGCTCTTGCTTTCAAAAAGCAAAGCAGAATTGCTTTTGGGCAAGGGGAGCTGCATGTTAGCAGCTCCCCTTGTCCAAAAGCAATGCCAGCTCCTGCAGGAGGCGGGGAGCCGGCAGGGACCGTGGGGGCTTTGGGGCTCCCTCCATTGTACCCATCAAAGAGACCAGGCCCTGGAGGATTGGGTCTCGGAGCCAAAAGTGGCCCGGAGAGGGGGACTGCACAACCCCCTCCATAAAAATGATAAATAAAAGGATTAAATATGTGACCAGGCCCAGGGGGATGGCGTCACCGGGGTCAAAATAGGTCACCTGGACCCTCCTGTTTTATTTTTTATTTTTTTTAAATACCAAAAAATGTTCAGGCCCTGGGGGGTGGGGTCCCCAGGGCCCAAAAATAATAAAAGGAAGGGGGTGCCACACAGCCCCCCTTCCAAAAAACAAATTTTAAAAAAGCTGGCATATAGCCGGAGGCCCCCACTCCCTCCCTGCACCACTCTGCAGACACGTCCCCTGGCTCGTTCTAAGTTGGGGGATTAAGTTCCCTTCATTGCTGAGGGTCCCTGAGGGCCACCTAGCCCACTAGAGTGGAATTCCTGAGAGGTGGTCTGAGGCCATGCACCTTTTATACACCACTCTGCAAATGCCACTTTTGACGCACTGCTGGTGGGGCAATGAGGTCCTCTTGTGTCCTGAGGACCTCAGGACACAAGTGGACTTCATCCTCCGAGCTGCAGTGCACCAGGAGGCGTGTTTGAAGAGTGGTGTAAAAAGGGGGCATGGCCTCGGACCGCTCTCCGCAATCCAGCTATGTGGGGCTTAATGGAGGTACCTGGTGGGCTATTTGGCCCCAAGGGACCATCAGGAGACAAGGGGACTTCATCCCCCAACCAAGAGTGTGCCAAGAGGCACGTTTGCAGAGCAGTGGAAAAAGGGGTGTGGCCTCTGCCCACCTATCAGCAATTCCACTATCTCGGGCATACTGGAGGTATCAGGTAGGCTAGTTGGCACCTAAGGACCCCCAGCAGCGAAGGGGACTTCAATCCCCATCCAAGAGTGCACCAGGGAGTGTGTTTGCAGAGTGGTGGGGAAAGGGGGCGTGGCCTATGAAAATTTAGCAATCCTGCTCAGTGGGACTTACTGGAGGTAATAGGAGGGGTAATTGGCCCCCAAGGTTGTCCTTGGGGGCCATCTACCTCTCCTATTTCCTCCACTAAATCCAACACAGTGGGATTGTTAAGAGGTCTTCGGAGGACACGCCCCCCTTTCTCCACCACTCTGCAAATGCACCTCCTGCCACAGTACTGGTTGGGGGATGAAGTCCACTTTACTCCTGAGGGACTTTAAGGGCCAAAAAGCCCTCCTGGTATCTCCTGTAAGTCCTACGCAGTGGACTTTCTGAGCGCTGGTCAGAGGCCCAGCCACCTTTCTGCACCACTCTGCAAACCAGTTATAGAAGCATTTGAAATGTAATAGGTCTTGCAATTGCGAGAGTTAGAGCTATTGGCATTGTAAATGTAAAATATTTTTACAAATGTTTTTGGGTGTAGAGTTGGTGTACGTTGTGTGTAGTAGAATTATGTTGTATGTTGTGCAATGAAATTATGTGAATAGAAAAAATATGGTATTTAGTATATAGGAATTATGTGGAGTGGGATTATGCGTTTTGGAGAGTAATTATGTGATATTGAAGTCAGTGTTGTGGAGTGGTAACCTCAGGATTAGTCTTCCTCGTTTCCATGGAAGTTAAACGATTAACTCTATGAAAGACAAAAAACAGAAAGAACCACCGAGGAGCACTTCTGTAACTAGTCGGAAGTATGAGCAGGGCCACTGGAATTATGTGACTGTTTGGTGCACCAATTTTCACGTAATTAAACAAGTTCCACATTTGACAAATGTTCCATCATCTGCTGCCTAATCTGCAGATTTGAACAAAAAAGCCTTGTTTCAAGCTCAAACGACTCAAATGTTCCCAAAAATTAAGTATCAACTGCTACAGTGTGGTGGAAGGCCCTTTGCAAAGCTGAAATGGTCACGTATTACTTATTGCAAAATGTCGGTCTTAAACTGGTACTAATGGTGCACAAGCATTTCTTCTTTCTGTGCCTCTTTCTGCATTTCTCTTGCTTTTTTTCACACCTCTCTTCTTTTGTTCTGCAGATCTTTTGCCTGCACCTCACTGTCGTCTTTCTGCACTTCAGTTGCCTCTTCCTGCACCTCTCTTGCCTCTTTCTGTACCTCACTTGCCTCTTTCTGCACTTCTCTTGCTTCTTTCTACATCTCTCTTGCCTCTTTCTGCTCCTCTCTTGCCTCTTTGTACATTTCTTTTGCCTTTTTCTGCACTGCCCTTGCTTCTTTCTGTACCTCTCTTGCCTCTTTCTGCAACTCACTTGCCTCTTTCTGCACCTCACTCTCTTCGTACTGCACCTCTCTTGCCTCTTTCTGCACTTCTTGAGCCTTTTTCTGTACCTCTCTTGCCTCTTTCTGCACCCCAGGTGCCTCTTTCTGCACTTCTCGGGCCTCTTTCTACACTTATCTTGCCTCTTTCTGCACCTCACTTGCCACTTTCTGCACTTCTCTTGCATCTTTCAGTGCCACTCTTGCCTCGTTCTGCACCTCTGTTGGTTCATTCTGATATGCTCATGCTTCTTTCTGCACCTCTGTTGCAAGTGTATGCATCCCTCTTGTACCTTTCTGCACCTCTCTTACCTCTATCTGCACACCTGTCCCCCTGTTTGCACCCGTTTTGCCTGTTTCTGCAACCCTCTTGCCTCTATCAGCAGTTCTTTTGTCTTCTTCTGCACCTCTGTTGCTTCTTTCTGTACTTGGCTTGCCTCTTTCTGCACCTCTCTAACCTCTTTCTGCACCGCTGTTGCTTCTCTCTGTACTTCTCTTGCTTCTTTCTGTGCCTCTCTTCTTCTTTCTGAACCTAGCTTGACTCTTTTTGCACCCCTCCTCCCTCTTTCTGCACCTCTCTTGCCTCTTTCTGCACCTCTCTTGCTTCTTTCTGTACCCCTGTTGTCACTTTCTGCACTCATATTCCCTCTTTCTGTACATCTCTTGCTTCTTTCTGCACATTTCTTGCTTATTTCTGCACCTCTCTTGCTAAGTTCTACTGCACTAAAACTGAATTAACAAAGGTGCCTGCCTTCCCTTATCTGGGGGTGCTCTTTGATGACCGACGCTCGTGGGTTATACAACGTACGCATAAAAGAAATACTTTAGCCCGAGCGTTAGGAGCCATCATGGAGTTTGCGAAAAGAATTGGCTCAAAACCCCTCCCTGCACTTTAAAAAATATATAACGCAAAGTGAGTCCCAATGGCAACTTATGGGTGCGACCTATGGGGTTATCTAGATACGGGCGACATCCAGGCGGTAGAAAACGGGTTCTTCCATAAACTATTGTCGCTACCAGTCTCTATCCCTATTTTTAATATCCATTAGGATCTTGGAGCTGGGTATATCTCAGACCAGATTGCGGTTGCTCCGATACTGTGCTGGTCAAGAATTTGGGCACAACCATCACCTAATTTAAATCAGCTGATAATTCAAGACTGCATTACGCTAGACAAGGGCTTAGATATACCCTGGATTCGCTACATTAAGACTCAAATGGCCATCCTTGGCTGCCCCGAATTATTCTCTAGTCCAAGGGCTATGGCCAAATTGGCAATCAAAGACTTGAAGCAGCAGTTTTTGAATAGATCTATGCTGTACAGGGAGGAGAGGGAATTAGTGAAACCTAAAGTAAGGAGTTTTGTCACACTGAGTATAACTAGTCAGTTGCAACCAACTCTGACATATATAAACAAGCCTTATCATCTGTTTGTCTTAGTCAGATTTAAGCATAATATGGTACCCTGGCTGCTTGCATTCCCGAAAGGGTTCTTTAAAGAAGGTTCGATAAGACCCTGTCCTTGTGACAACTTCTCAGAACAAAATCTATTACACATGGTATTTTTCTGTGAGTATCATGATTCTATGCGCAGGAAATTTATTATCTCCCTCCTAAAAGGCGAAAACTTTGAGAAAGTAAGACCAGCGCTATTTTATTTACAAATGTTGGCATCGCCTGTGGTGTGCTTTGGGGTTGCAAGCTACTTAATAGCCGCCATTAGGTGCAGGAATAGACTGATGACTGTATAATGGATTATGTTTTAAATTACATATTTATGATCTTTTGTTATATTTTTAGCATTATTATCTGTATTTATTGATTATTTATTACTTAGTGTGTGGGATAGGATTGCGTTGTATCCGATGGGTTTTAAAGACTGTCTAACATCATGAAATAAGAATTGTAATTAATGTAACTAATGTATTAATTGATCATATGCACTTTGATGGTTTTAATTTACCCGAATAAAGTTATACTTGACTTGACTTTCTTGCTTCCTTTCTACAGCTCTGTTGCTTCTTTCAGCAATTCATTCTCTTGCCTTTTTCTGTACTTGCTTGTTTCTGCACCTCTCTTGCCTCTTTCTGCACCCCTCTTGCCTCTTTTTTCACCCCTACTCCCTCTTCCTGTACCTCTGGTGCTTCTTTCTCTACCTCTCTTGTTTCTTTCAACAGCTCTGTTGCTTCTTTCAGCAATTCTCTTGCCTTTTTCTGTACTTCTCTTGTTTGTTTCTGCACCTCTCTTGCCTCTTTCTGCACCCCTCTTGCCTCTTTTTGCACCCCTCCTCCCTCTTTCTGCAGTTAAATGTTAATTTCTAACTATAACGTCCCTGCAAACTATGTTTTTTTCCAGTGAATATCTAAGCTTTTTTAAATGCTCATTTCTAACAATGCCTGCAGAAAGAGGAAGAAAGGTGCAGAAAGAAGCAAGACATATGCAGAAAGAACCAACAGAGAGGCAGAAAGAGACTTGTTGCAAAGTCATCCTATGCCCCCAACATTTTGCTGACGGGTACTGGTGGTCGCTGACTCTGACTAACCAGGCCTAGAGCCAGTGCTATGCTAAAAGACACTTAGAATACAGTGAAAACAATGACATACTCTAGGGTACACTATACGTTGGGGTACCCCTGTGATTGGCCTGTAAGGCCCTAGTATATAATAGGGCAGGGGGATTAAAACTACCTCCAAGTCAGAGGTGAAGAAATACGCTTCTTTAACTAGTGGTCATTTTTGCAGAGTGGTAGAGAAAGGGTGCCTGGCCTCCGGCCAGCGCTCAGGAATTCCGCTGACCACGACTTACATGAGGTACCAGGAGGGCTTCTTATTCCCAAAAGTCCCTTAGGAGTAAAGGTGACTTCATCTCCCATCCCATATTCTGCCAGGAGGTGCGTTTGCAGAGTGGTGGAGAAAGGGGGTATGGCCTCAGAAGACGTCTTAGCAATTCTACTGCGTGGGACTTACTGGAGGTAAAAAGAAGGGTACTTGGCCCCCTCCTATTACCTCCAATAAGTACCACACAGCATGATTGCTAAGTTCTCGAAACGGGCCACGCCCCCTTTGCCTACCACTCTGCAAATGCGCTCCCTGGGGCGCTCTTTGATGGGGATTGACGTGCCCTTCACTGCTGGGGGATCTTAGGGGTCAACTAGCCTATCTCATACCTCCAGTAAGCCCCACACAGTGGGATTGCTGAGAGGTGGTCACAGGCCAAGCCCCTTTTTCCACCACTCTGCAAACATGCCTCCTGGCATGTTCTTGGTTGGGGAATGAAGTATCCTTTCCTTATGAGGCTTCCTGAGGGTCAACTAGTCCACCAGGTACCTCCAGTAAGCGCCACACAGCTGGGTTGCTGAGAGTGGTCTGAGGCCACGCCGCCTTTTTACATGCACTCCACCGGCCGCATCGATTCTTTTGTTGAAAAATGTAGCACAGACCACAAAGTAAGTGCTTGAAGTTTGTTTTATTCCACCAAGTTTACATGGCAGCCATAACACGTTTCAGCCCCTGAGGTCCTTGATCACATGACGCGCATACCAGTCAACAGCTGATTTTGAACTTGTTTTTTTACCCTGAATTAAATTGACAAGTGCATGAAAAAAGGAAATGTAACTGGAAACATAGACAAAATACTGCTTGTTCTCTGCCTTTTCATGCACCATCCAATATGTGTATTTAACTACTGCCATATATACACATTCAATATTTATTATAAATTGTCATTGTGTGATCGGTATGACTGCGTAGATAACTTATGGTTTAAATACCATTTGCCAACTGGTTTATAAACAGATTAACTAGCTATACAATAAAAGCAAGTATATCGTAAAAATTGCATGTTAAAAACTGTGAAAAATGAAACATCATTGTACAGTACAATATGTGCAAATTATTCCAAATACAGTACTTGATTCTTCAGATATTCAGAGTGAGCCCACTCTGAATTTCCAAAATAAGGTGCTTGCATCAACAGTGTCCTCAACCGCTTATACTATGTAAACATAAGCTACAAAAGTGCAAAAGTCCTTGGTTTATAGATTAAAGCGCAAGTGCTAAAAAAACTCGAGTGTCTGAATGCTAAAAAGAGCTAAAACGATACATATAGAATAAAAACCTATTGTTTTTTGACTGTCCTATCGAGTAGTCTATCAGCATATTCCCAGTATGTATATTGGGTTAGAGATAATCATGGTCAATACCTTGACTTCAAAGATGTATATATCTTGAGCATTCCTAACGTGAGTTATAGACATGGATAAAGGTCCTCATAAATATTTAGTCCACCATGGTGCTTTGAATCTAGCTCCAGAATTTATCGAGTTTCTAACCTGCACAGGGCTTTTTCTCTTTTCCCACCTCTTTTACTGACTTGTACAGCATCAATTAGAAAATATTTCAGATCTTTAGGATCAGATTGATGTTTTTCTCCGAAATGGCAAGCTACTGTTACATTTGGTCTTGGTTTTTTATGGCTCTAATATGTTGCAATATCCTCTTGTGACCCTGTAGTATGGTACTTCCCACATACCTCAGACAACAGGGACACTGGAGCACATATACATCATAATCAGTTTTGGAAGTCAGAGCTTTGTCGATGGTAAGAAAGATTAGTCTCTATGCTGATATTGGCTGAAAATTCCAAATTAATGTCATTGTTATTCAGACTGTCTATAAATTTTTGTACATCTGGCACGGTCCCATGCCAGATTAAGAACAAATCATCTATAAATCTTAACCACATTTTCACGTTATTTCGTAATACTGTCTCATAGGTTTTTTGTAGAACCAGCTCCTCCCACCACCCCATGTGGTGGCAGGCATAGCTGGGGAGAAGCTGGCCCCATTGCGTAACTGTTGGTATAAGGTACTCTGAAATAAAAATATATAAATATTCAAGCAAAATTCAATCATATTGATGAGCATTTTGCTGAGCTGCTCATGTGGGGCGGGTCTTTTTCTGAGGTAGTGCTGCACCGCCATCATGCCATCTTTATGGTTAATGCTTGTATAGAGTGCCGTAATATCCAGGTTATTAAATGAGAGTCATCTTGCCCCTGGAAACCTTGAATTTTAGTTAGGAAATCTCCAGTGTCTTTTAAATAGGAGAGAAGTTGCTGGACGTGCCCCTGCAAAAAATGGTCTACATATTGTGATGTTTTTTCAATCAGACTGTTCCGTGCAGGTATTATTGGCCGTCCAGGGGGCTAGCGAGTTTTTATGTAGCTTTGGGATGACGTAAATGACCGGAGTTGTTGGTGTGTCATTTAAAAAAAATGTATATTCATCCGTTGTAAGCAGACCTGCGCTTTTCCATGCTAGTAGTCTATTATAGTATGCATTATAGGTTGCTTTTAAGGACAGCATGTCACTCTTGTGATATCAGTTTCGGTCTGATAATTGCCTTGTAGCTTCCTCTATGTAGTCTGTTTTCCCCCAAATAACTAGATTGCCTCCTTTGTCAGCATTTCTTATGATTAGCTGGGGATTGTTCTTCAATTTGGCCATGAGTTGGTGGTTTTGGATTTCCTGTCTGTTGTTTTTTTTTCTTTTTTGAATCCTCTTACTTTGTGGTTTAGTCGTTTTATACCCGGGATGGTCTGTTCGTGGGATATATCAATCGAATCTCTTGCCATTATTGGAATAAATGTTGATTTAGGTATTAAGAGTGTGGTGGCAGCGATCTGTTTATTCCTGTTAGTGCCGAATTCTTCTGTTGTTGCTGATGTTAGAACGTTCACTTCCGCTTGTGGATTTTCTTTTGCAAAGTCCTCTAGTATAGACCAATTGGTCCAGTTAGCCCTCAACAACAGACATTCATTGACATTCAGTATAATATGTCACTCACTCATTCTAGAATGATTATCCTGGGAGATTTTAATCTATGGGCTAACGGGAATTCAGGCCCGGCACTTAAGTACCTTCTTCAATCTTGTGAGAATTTAAATCTGCAACAGAACCAACGCATCAGGGAGACCATATTTTAGACGTAATCTTTTCGGAGAAAAACGTGGCAGAAGTGGAAGCTATTCTACCTTTATACTGTACTGACCACTTTCTTATTACATTTTCAGTGTCCAACCCCAGAAGGAATAAAAACAATGTTGCCACGTGCGATAACCATCAAGGCAGGGGATGGAACAAACTGCTAAAAATAACAAAACAATCCCCAGTATTCACTGATATATATGCTTTTGATGAAAGTACATCAGTGGATAAAACTATTTAAAATTCTGTAACCAGGTGAGCAATACTCTTGATCAGATCATTCCAGTGAAAAAAAAGAAGCATAAGTAGTCAGTCCCTTGGTATAATGAGGAGCTAAAAAATTAAAAGCAGGGCTGCAAACAAGCAGAAAGAAAGTGGAGAAACCTTTATGAGGAGAAGGATAAAATAGACCTAGAGGTAAAATTGGGTAACTATAAAGGGGAAATCGCTAAAGCGAAAGCTGAGTACTATGCCAAATACCATCTTAGGGATGTCTAACAATGCTAGAAGCATATTTATAATAGTGAATGATCTATCCAAACCCGACTGCATGAAAAATAAGATCATTGTGACTCAAGACCTATGTGTTGGTTTAGCGATTTTCTATGAGGAGATGATAACTAAAATTATTGACAATCTTGAAATAGACCAGGTGGATGATATAGAAGGTAAAATCTGAGCGACGAGGTGCTGCTACTAATGCAGAAGGATGCAAAAACAACAGTTGATGGACAGAATGCAGAACCATGTCATACATTCACCCCAGTACAGAGATCAGGGCCTAAATCGATCGTTTTTTGCACTCCACACCACCCCAGTTCAGACATGGCCATATGCAAATCAGCCTTGACCCTGTGCCTCATGGGACAGTCCAGTCAGAACTGCCAAGCCATGTCTTTCCTGGACCGGAATCAAGCATCCTAGGACCGGTTTCTGGCTACCAGCTGTCTTCAGCCGGGATAGCTTGACTCCAGTGGTGTGAAGAGCATGGGACTCACGTCTGAGCATACCCATCCCACTCGGGGTGACAAATGCAAAAAAAACAATAATTCAGAAGGAGGAGGGGACAAGTTATGTTATGTTATGTTATGTTAAGATAGATTTATTAAGCGCACGTACACCATAGGTCTCTTGGCGCTGTTCCTACACTGGCAGCTGCGAGGATCCGACTTAATCAGTTTGTCCAAAAAGCCAGGTTTTTAAGGTCTTTCTGAATCCTAAGAGACTGTCGCAGTTCCTAACTGAGAGTGGAAATGAATTCCAGAGCCTAGGGGCTAAATAAGCGAACCTGCGTCCGCCTAGTCGTTTTAGTTTATTAGTTGGAATAGACAAAAGATGAAGATGAGCGGAACGAAGGTTGCATGTGGGGACGTGTCTCGTGATTAAGCTGTTAAGGAATTTAGGGCTAGTGCAGTGCAAGGCCTTAAAGATTATACAGCCCGTCTTGAACACCGAGTACTGTGCTATAGGTAGCCAATGTAAGGTGCGCAGAAGCATCCTGGCCGACTGCCATCTCGGCTGCTTGTAAATCAATCTCGCCGCCTGATTTTGGATTATCTGTAAACGGTTTACCAGGCTTATGGGGAGGCCAGAATACAGTGAGTTAGAAAAATCAAGGCGGGACAAAACCAGCGCAATCACCACCTGGGTCAAGGCTTGATGAGACAAAAGGTAGGCGATCTTCCTTATTTTCCGTAGTTGAAACAGAGAGGAGGAAATCACCGTGCCCACATGGCCCCTAAGAGAGAGATCTGGGTCTATAGTCACTCCAAGACTCTTCACCGAGGGTGACGGTACAGGAGCGGGGCCTAGTTCGGCCGGCCAAAAATGGGGTCCCCAACTAGCAAGGCTTTACCCAGGCAACACCAATTCGGTTTTCCCGGGATTAAGCTTCAGTTGGTTCTGATCCATCCAGCCTTGAATGTGCAGCGTTGTAGCTTGAAATTCAGCTGCTGCATTTTGGGGATCTAGCTTAAAGACCAGCTGAAGATCGTCAGCATAATTGAATACTGTTACATTCCTATCCTTGAGTGATTGAATCAGAGGTCGAATTTACAAGTTAAACAATAATGGGGATAGTGATGAGCCTTGGGGAACTCCACATGAGGTGGTCAAGTTAGGGGCAGTTTAACTTCCAAGACGCACCGCCTGGGTTCTACCAGTCAGGAAAGATTTTATCCACCCAAGTGAGACAAGTCAGTGACTTTAGATCACTTTGAGACTCCTACAGAGGAAGATTTTAACAGACTTGCTCTAAGTATTTTGTTCAGGGTCCCCAATGGATCCTCTCCCACATAGGGTATGGAAGGAGCTCTTTCCGCAGCTCAGTCAAATTTGCTGCCAATCCCTGAGTAGTGGGGTAGTACCTACATGTTGGAAACAGGCAACTGTGACACCCCTGTTAAAAAAAGCTACGCTTGATTCCCTGTGCCCAAATAATTACAGACCCGTCTCTTTTCTATCCTACCCTGTGAAAATTTAAGAGTGCTTGGTCAGTAAAACTCTTTCGCAATTTCTAGAAATTAATCACATTCTAGAAGATGTACAATTTGGCTTTGCCCAGGTCATGGAACTGAGGTTGAATTAGTAACAGTCCTGGATGAACTTAGAATGCGAGCAGAAGGAGGACAATCTGTTATACTGATCCTACTGGGTTTGTGATCCGCATTTCGATACGGTCAATCATAAGATCCTTCTGAGGCTGCTTATAGAAATTGAGATAGAGGGCATGGCATTGAAATGGTTCCAGTCATACCTATCGAATAGAGAACAAGCAGTACCCTTATCCCCCTTTCTATCTAAATATGGTACCATTCAGTATGGTGTCCCCTAAGGATCAGCAATTAGTTTGATTCTGTTCAACATATATATGAGCCAGCTGATTCCAATTATTAAATCATATAAAGTTAATTTGGTGAACTATGCTGATGATACGCAACTCATTTTGTAATTGGAGGGGAATCAGTCATTACCACTCAGTAGTTTTCATGAGTGTATGCAAAAAACTGCTTGATGGCTTTGAGATAATTCCTTGCAGTTCAACGGAGATAAAACACAAATTCTGTATTGCATGGCTAAGAAAGTCCCTCTCCCTCTCCGGACCAACTTTTGGCCTATCCCTACAGATAAGCCATTAACATCCTCTGAGGCAGTACGCAATCTGTGGATGCTATTTGATGACAAGTTGAGGTTAGAAACCCAAGTGAACAAAACGGTTGGAACATGTTTTTCCCTTATCAGAACACTGTGAAAAATACTCCCAATGCTAACGACAACAGCTAGGGCACTTGTGGTGAGAAGTGTCATTCTGAGTCGGTTAGATTAGTGTAATGCTCTGATACTGGGTGCCCCAAATTCCTTGATCAAAAAACTTCAAAGAATTCAGACAATAGCTGCCCATAGGAATCAATGCCAATTACCGAATCGGTAAATACCGATTTGGTAAAATTACCTAATTTGCAAGGGGGACAGGGTGTCACTTTGACACCCTGTTGCACCCCTCAAATGTGCATGGGTGCACATGTTGCTGACATACATGCCCTTAGGGCATGTATATCTGTGAGAGAGCGCAATTTGAATGAAACATATGTCCGTACCATATTTACAAGACTGTAGCATATTTAGGACTTGTAACGTGAAATTAGAAGCTTGTAGCATGAAGTTAGCACATGTAACTTAAGTAATAAGAAATGTATTCGTATGTATTCTAGAATGTGCATTAGAATTAGAAAGGCTCATATATAGGTTGGGCTAATATAGAAATGTGAAAATGCTTAAGAACAGTAGAACGTGCTAAACAGAGTTCATATATGTATGTAATTATTAAACGGAGAAAGCGGTGCAATGTAAAGTGAAGAAATGTGCAGACTATATAGCACTGTGTAGGAACGAGAGTATAACATTGTATTTTATGTAACAAGGATTCGATTATAATGAATAAGTTACTAATTCGATTATATATATGTGTGTTAAAAGTCATACTGTGTAGAAGAGTTTGTAGGAATTTTAGAATGGTGTGATCATATGTGATTTTAACCTAACGGACCAAGGGTTCGCAAGAGTGTAGTCCACTGCATATAATTTAGTGGCCTCTCAGGAAGAGGGGGATAGCTTTGATCTGTACGTGCGAGCCAAGAGTCAAAGGTCTTGTTAAATTAAAGTGACAATGCTGGACGAAGTTTATGGCTTAAGTGAGATAAGGGGCGCTTGGAATTTGGGGTCTTGTTTAGAAGTGACTGTTCACAGGACCAAAAGAGGTTACAATCACATCTGTAATGAATAGAGCTCTGTTGAGGTGATAGACTTTGCTCTGAAAGTGTCAACTGGAATGTCATGAGGTTACCAGCACGATGACGAAGATGGCGCCTAAGAAGCAAGGTCAACTTAACAGACGACGCGAAGAGATGAAGCTATGGAAAAACCCAGAAGCGGGACTACGTGAAATGTGTACGTGGTGGGCGTCTCAAAGGGGCGTTCCACCCATACTGTGATTTTGTATTTAGGGACAGCACCCCGGGGAGAAGACAGAGCAGATGGCCTGAGCAAGAGAGAGAAGAGAGCAGTAGGCCGAGGACCCTTAGAGAGCGGATGGGTAGGCAGATAGGGTACTGTTTCTCGACATAGGTTTCCATCAGAGATTAAGAGAGTTTGAACTTCTTTGGAAGTCAAACTGCTGACACCTTTTTAGGTAAAGGACTTTCTGAGTAGGGATGTCATCTAGCATAGAGTAGGGACAGATTTAACTTGTTTATTCTTTTATGTAAATGACGCATCATATTCATTTTGTATCTATGCTATTCAATTTGTTGATTCTAGAATTGGTTTTAATCGTTTTCTTTTGTAGACTGAGATTCTTTAGGGAATTTATGTTCCTTTTAGTTCCTGTATACTTGTTGAATCTTATCTTGAGAGGATTGTATTTACAATTGACTTTAGTTTTATATTAAACTTTTAAACTTTACCAGTCGTAAGTGGTTCTTCAGAGTTGCGTCAGTTTATGGGGTTGATTTAACTTATGTGGGTTTGCCTTTTACTCAATGACAGTCAATAATCGATCCAAAAATTGGATGAATGAGATAGGTATCTAGGTAATCAGAAAAGATATCAAAATCTCATTCCCCGCAGTTGCAACATGGCACGTTTTTTAGAGCAAAAAAAATATTTTTTGAAGAGTTTTCATTATTTACCACCAACTTCTAGTTGGTGGTAAATAACGAATTCTTAAACCCTTGTAGCACTGATTACAGTGCTACCTACATGTTGAATTACAGAATCAGTAATTTTACCAATTCGGTATTTTACCGAATCGGAAAAATTACAAATTCGGTAAAATTACCGATTCTGTAATTTAACATACCCCTACATCTCAATATCCAAATACCGGTCAGAAACGGCCGAAAATCGGTATTTTTGTCCATTTCCGACTGGTATTTGGATACCTACATCTGCCCCTTAATAACTTAACATAACATACCATTTGAAAATCCTGATATTATTTTGCAGAGCAGCTCTTTAGATTGAAAGAAACATATATCACCCTGTGGGCTAGGGAAATCTCCACACATATACATTTCTGCAAATGCCTGGACACAGACAGGCACACAGAAAGCTCTGACATGGATGGTATTAACCAATTATGGTTGCATATATCTGCCACCTAGTAGTAGAATGCGTCTTCATCTCCTTACACAGGGATGTAGCAGGTGAGGCATGTACTCCAAGGCATAAAGTATAAATGTCAGTGGAAGCAAAGCTGAGGAAGAGATGTCGGTCTCTGCTGTTTAGAACTAGGAATTGAAGAGTATAGGGAAGCAACACTCATCTCAGCAAAACAACACACATCTGACAAACATGAATCCCGCAGGCATATAAAGTGCAGAGCAGACCAGCTGAGCTCAGCACTCTTCCCCTTGTACTGGCAGTTGCCAGATGGCAGCACCAGCCTCTAAGATGCAGCTAACCGCATTCAAGAGGAAGAAAAACTTCACTGAGCAAGAGGCAGAACTTAAGGTTAACTTTGTAGTGGATCTCTACAGGCAAATAGTTGATCTGCCTCCACACACCCTCAATGAAGCTGGAAAGGAGGCCATGTGGGAGGAAGTCACAGACTCTGTGAATGCATTTGGGTGGTAGAGGTATGCATTGTGGAGATTTAAAGAAAAGGACGTAACACCTTTTTTTCTAAAAAACATAAATGCAAAGATGGAACACAGAGTCAAAGGACTGAGGAAGGGTGATTCACTGTGGCTCACAGTTCAGTGAATTAGAATCAGAATGAAGAAAAGTGCTTTACGTGAACCCTCTGGTGATGTTAATTAACTGCAGATGTGATTGCAATGCTAAGTGACTTCTGCTTTTCTCTAATCTTCTCGGTCACTCAGTCAGTCAAGAATGTTCATTGTGACCTTATTCTGTGGACATCATAAAAACCACACCATATAAAAAAACATTGTCTTATATATAAAAGCAATCAAAATCACTTTACACAACTAGACATGAAATGCATACATTAGATAAACATTTTTTTAAAACCCCTTTAAGAATCAGATAATATGCATTTAATGGCCACTGCAAATCTTCCTACGGCGCATGCCACGCCCAAAAAGCACACTTCAGTTATTGGCGCTACTGCTTGCCTCCGTTCATAAGTGCCATATTTAAAAAATATTGTCTTCAAGATTGCATTGCGAGGTATCTGCAACTTTTAACAATCCAAAAGGATGTGCAGGCAGTTATGTTTTACCTGCAACCCACATGTACATTTTCCCTGCTCATCCATCATTGCAGACTTTAATTGGCTGCTTAACCAATTCTTAGTCTTAAAATCTCCCCTCGTAGACTGGGTTTTAGTAGGGCGTCAACATAGGGAAACCATTCTTCATTCTGCCAGGACGTAAATATAAACCGATCGAAGGATTTTCCCTGAAGAAACTGCATGTCCTGTTCTCTGGCTTTATTATTGACCAAACTGCGGATCCTACCCTTTGTGATCCCCATCTGTAAAATCTAGACCCAGGATCCTGCAAATTTCGACCAGGTTTCCATTGGCATTCTTGACCCACTTCAACTCACTACACAGGATCTCACTTTTGCACAGCGACATATTTTGCCCTTCTTCTGTCTCCAGGCGTAACCAGAATCGTACTGTCTCGTCATAGGCGAAGTAACTCCAGGATGTTATGCCTGGTTCATTGCGGACCTCTGTAGTGATAGCACGCTTTTCAGGCATTGTCCCTCCTCATGTTCCCAGATCATTTTGCCACTTATACATAATTATCCTACACCATAATGAAATTGCAGGTATAGCCATGTAGGCAGTCAACACAGGTCTTAGAGACATGCATCCACAGTATTTCTTAAATATTTAAGGGCTAAGGCAACTTATTGACACCAAGGTTTTCCCTTGAAGAGACTCAATATGTTCTGTCTATGTTAGGCTCATTTCAAACCAGACTCCTGAGCATTATATATGTTCACAGTTTCTAATTTGTGCCACAAAGTACCATGCACATTTTGCAAGTTTTTTCTTAAATGCCAGGACCTTGGACTTATCCATATTTATCACTAGCTTTTTCTTAATATAGTACTCCTGAAATGCATTCAATTTGTTTTGTAGGTCTCTTTCCATCATATCCATTATGACCAAATCATCTGCGTATAGGAGGCATGCTATATGGCTACCAACCATTTTTGGGCTGAGGCCCTTTGCTGTAGCTAACACTGCCGGAGAGTCGGCGATGAACAGCAAGAAGAACAATGGGGCCATGACACATCCGTGGCGTAGGCCATTCCTAATTGGAATTTTATGGGTAAATCTGCCTTATATGTCAATGATTACCTGGGCCCTATTTTGTTAATGCAGACCGTGTCTAACAGAAAAAAGACTTGAAGGAATGTTCATTTGGATCAGCGTTTCCCATAGACATATGTGATCCACTGAATCAAATTCTGAACGGTAGTCAACAAAGTAGCTAAACAAGTCGCCCCTTTGTTCCACTGCCTTCCTTGTACAGGGCCACAGGCTGAAACAACGGTCAGCCATTGTGTGTCCTTCCTTGAACACCTCTTATTCAAGTGGGACAATGTTATGGAGTTCTACCCAGTCCTTAAGGCTGCCTAGGACAATCTTTGCATTTTTGAAGGTTCTTCTTCAACTCAGTTGGTAAGTTTTCAATTACTTCTATTGATTGCTCCACTGGTTTGCCTATTTGGCGCTTCCCTCTGTGCCTTTTTCCCACCTTCTGTATTTGCAAATCATGCCCTTGGCGTATCTTGGATCTTGTAGGAGACATATTTGCTACCTCGGAATTCCGCTCCTAAAAGCGTATATTTGCGCTCTCTGGCTATTTTCAAAGGGAGCTCAGGAGAGTGTGGAGACTATGGAGCTTAACTTAAATGTCTTCCCCTGTCCAGTGTGTACCAGCTACATAATGCGGGAGATAAGCTGCTAAACCACTCACATAATCAACCAGACCTCTTACACTTACCTCACCCTCCTGACATGCTGTTTCTGAGGATGACGCCACCACCACCCTTCCACTCCGCCAGTCCCATTCCTGCAAGTACTCAGGGGCGTAGCTAGAGCTTGTGGCGCCCGGGGCTACCCCTCGGATTGCCGCCCCTTGGGGGGGGGGGGTCCTGGGAAAAAAGGACGGTGAGCACTTCAAAGATGTCCGAGTCTCCGAGGAGAGACACGTAGTATTGCTGCTAACAGTTACCTCGATCATGAAAGTTACATTTAGTTATTTATAAAGTTTTATATAGAGCGAACTTGAACCCGAAGGATATCAGAGCGCTTTAAAATTTGAGGCAAACGTAACAAATCAGAACATTAGTCTAACATGGGGAATCTAATGGGCATTGAGATGTTTACTCCTCTCAAAATCGCAATGGTTGTTTGTTAGAAATGGGGGTCTCAAGTTGGCAATGGCTGGCCACTGTCCAAGTGGAGACCATTCTTCCTAAGTCAGAGTAAGGGGGCTACACCCTTTGATAACCCCTGCTCAACCCTGTGGTAACGTAGCACAAGCAGCTAGCCTTATCTCAGAGGCAGTGTGTAAAGCATTTATGATCATACACAGTAACACAGTGAAGAACACTACAAAGGGACACCACACAAGTAGTTATAAAAAATATGTATCTTCATGCATAGACTTAACACAAGACCAATAACGATAAAAAGCCACAATACTGTAAACTAGGGATACTCTTGAGATGATGGAAAAATAGTTCAAAGTGTGCAAAAATGCACATACATGACACGGTCAAAGGCTAGACAGTTGAATACACCGGTGTCTGGCAGTACAAAAGAGAACACATAGACTGCATGATCTATCTGGGGACTCAGAAAAACCACATGCGACATCCATCAGAGAGCTTTGTGAACAATTACCCTTCAGCACAAAGCAAACATGCACATACATGACACTGTTCAGGGATCCATCATCTACAGCTGACCATTAAATGACCATACATCATAGTCCCCCTCAGCCTGTGTCCGGCCCCCAGAATTGTAGCTTTCTCCTGGCAACACTGGAATGAAGTTCTTCACCACACAAGCATAGTTACTCTTTCACCAACACCATCCACGAGCCTTGCTTGCATTATACTCTGCATCTATATATTGTTAAAATAATGAAGGTAGCAGCTGGTCCGTTTACACGGACAGATTTACATAACCGATCTTAAACAAATCTTTATTTTCCCCCCAAAAATTGTTTTCTCTTTTGAAAGGGCTCAGTACTTGGGTGAGCACAACGTGTCATACATCGAAACATTATTTCTTTGAATATGTGCAAAACCAGTATAATATAATGTATAACTTTTTTTTAGGACTTCACTTTACACCTTTGTGATAGTGCAATTTGTATTTATTCATTTATTTATTTGCACCATCGCATGTTAAGAGCAAAACACCACCGGGTTTTGCGCTGACACTTCCCAGCATTCTTTTTGATCTTATTGCACTAGCAACCAATAATGCCTGAGAATGAGTGATAGTGGATCTGGAACCTGAAGGTAATGGTTACATAATAAAGCATTTATAGAAGAGTGGATATGCACATAAACCACATAATAAGGTTTCCAATGCTGAAAGAGGAGCTTGAGAGTAGAGCTGGTCACAATGTCATTTACACTGGCATAATGTTGCATAATTTCCGGCATTTTGTAATTTGATTGTTACGTGACATGCCTGAGTTTATAACATTATGCAATGTTGTATAATTGAGTCTTTGTTCACATATAAATCCTATCAAGTGAGCACAGGAAGAACACGATTGAACTGAAGGAGACCCGCTGTTGTGCACATCACATGCGTTTTTGCTCTTTAGGGCGAAATGCATCCGTGTGCCAAAAAACGTTGGGAGGATGCATTTTACTCACAAATAGTGAAAAATACAGAAGCTGGTATTTTGCGTATTAACGTATCATTTTGTATATATTATTGGGCATATTATATTATTTCCACAAAGGAAATTATGCAAATTTCACCCTGGTCTATAGTAGACCTGTGCAAAATTCTCGAGTAATTTGTGTCATTTTAGTTCTGTCTTGAACTTATGCTTTTCACTTTTTACCAGTAGAGGCAACCACCCTCCTAATGCATTGAGCAGTTATCTCTCATGACTTGTGTACTTGACTCGTTTGCTGCGTGCATCGGCCAACGGCCGTCGCGATCACTAATAGTGCTGTGCACGTCCGTTTGCCGACGCGGCCCCGCCCGTGCACGGAAACGTCCGCACCGCAGCGGATTCTATGCCGCGCGTAACGGGTTAAAGACACACTTTGTGATTTCCTGCAGAAGACTGCACAGCGCATGCTTCATGTCACTCATATATGACTTTTAAACACAATGGCATGCACCGTGTGCAATTTGCACTCGAACATAGGCCTACATATAAGTCAAATACTTCTGAGAAAATATTGTGAGAAAAAAATCATTCCATTTTGCCCACTCCTGGTTCAGAGTATCCCCAATGCCTGATAGAAGCTGACTCTACGGGGCGTTTGACAACAGGTTCCACCTAGTGAACCCTTAGGGGCTCCTTCACAAAGCCAGAGGGAGTTAATTATTCTCAGATGTACGATGTCATATTCTAGCTCTCTTTCCTATAACCAGATAGGTATATACCATGTAGAACACAGTTCAAATTTAACCTACCCCTCTGAGTGAAGGCATGTACGTAGGAAGCTGTGAAAAATGGGGTTTGCGATTACTGTAGAATACTGAGACATGTACACACGCCTACATAACCACTTCTAAAAGGATGGTGAGATGTTAGAAAAAAAAGTGTTCAGTTAACAAAGCGTAGGGTACACTTAGTACATCTGCTAACATGACGGCCAATTAATCTTTTGTAGCTGGACATTCACCAATATGTTTTCAAAGAAAAAAATAGGAAGTGAGAATGAGTGATGGTATAACCAACCTAGTTGCACTTGCTATGCTATTAATTTTTTTAGGCTAGCGCAGGTCATGAATGAAGATGTCACAGTCACACTCACACATAGCCATTTGAAACTCAGCTATAATCAATCTCTCACCTCAATTATTTTGGTGTGTGTCGCGCAGAGAGTGCTTCCCGCCCGCAGCTACAGTGACAGCCCACAGCACAGAGAGACAGTACAGTGAGTACTGTAAAGCGCTGAACAGGGCAAGGCGGAGGGGAGCAGGGCCCCGGCCAGGCCGGGCAAGAAGAGAATTGTGGTGGTGGTGGTCTCCAGTCCACTCCTCGACACGACGGGAGGGGCTGGGGCAGTGAGCGCGCAGCCACAGCCCCTAACGCGTCACAGGTCACACTGGCGCGGCGGCGAGAGGGCTGGCCCAAAATGTTACAGGGCCGCCGTCATTGGTTGCGGCTGTGCGCACCGCGCACGCTACCTGATTGACGGCCCTGTGAGTGAGTGAGGCTGGGAGCCCTGAGTTGATGACGTCGTGACTCGTGATTCATGCTAATCGGAAACCGACAGGTGTACATTTATAATTAAATGCATGATCGATGTGCTACTGCTACTGTGCTTAAATAAGAATGGGAGATGGCCTGATTTACTTTTACTGACTGTCACTGTCCGTCCCGTCCGACGGGTGTCACCACCGCACGGCCGGCCCACCACGGGTGCCGTGGTCAAAACTCTGATCCTGATAATGTGTAGAGCAGGCGCTGCCCTGCGCCACCGGCCACGGGCCGCCCTAGTCACTCACAGTTCACAGGCCTCCGCGGCCGCAACGGGCCTCGGCCGGGCCTCCTCCAGTCAGTCAGTGACAGTGAGAGTGCCGGCCCGCCCGTGCGGCCTCGGCGGCCGCCTCAGCCGCCTCTGCCGCCTCAAAAAAGGTGCCGCCTGGGGCGGACCGCCCCCCCCGCCCCCCCCTAGCTACGCGGCTGCAAGTACTCCTTATATTCTGCCATTCCAAAGCTCCCCCATGCGTAGAGTGTAGATGTCAAAGGTTTTTTAAACATGGCATCGGCCTGTCTCTAGGTACGCTCAATAATTATTAGGTTTTCCTACTGCCTTAACTCATGCCTTATCAGCACCTGTCCATCAGAGAATTACCACCCCAAGCTCCTGTAGTTCATATGGCACAGTAGCTGCTTGCAGCCTCAAATTTACAAAAAAGGAAGCTGATTTAACGGTCGGTGGCAAGCAGGCTCTAACTTAAATTCAACTTTTTGGTGTTGACTTGGCTGCTGGCCTGAATATCTGCCGCCTTCCACCATTAACCTCGCCCCCTCTGTGCCTCCTTGCGCTGCCCTGTGGTGAAGACCGTCTGGAGTACCGACGGACAGAGCGGTGCTTCATCTCCCTGAGCCGCAGCCAGGTGAGGTGGGGTGTTATCCTCCTGCTAACTAGTGGCGTAACAGCCCGACTGCAGAGGAATTCCCTATACACCTAGGACTGCACTTCTCCAAGACGGCTTGGAAGACCGCCTTCTATGTCTCTCGATGGAAACACTAAGAAGAAAGCCCAGATGATGACCAGGGCGGTATCGAGTGGCGACTGATGGGTATCTTCATTTTTGAAGAGTTTTTCATTTTCATTATAACCTATACACTTAACTAATGAGACTAGGTAGTTGCATTTCTAAGGCAGAACTCTTGTTAGACCCGTGGACACTTGTGTTGTAATTTAGACATATACTATCCTCATAAAAAACCCTCTCTTCCTCCTAGCTACCAATCTCTCCTGGTTCCCTTGAAGCTTAGTAGGAGGCAATATAATTCCACTGCCGGACAGCGTTTCCCTTCCTAGTGTTATCCTCATTATTACAAGTCCCTACTGACCATCACTGAGTGCTCATGCCTCCCAGTATCTCTGTTGCCTCCCCTATTCCTTCCTGCCACATGTCATTGAATTTTGATATGCCACAACAATCCGTCCTGCCACCTTTCCAGTGATCCATCAGACCCCAAGTGACTGTACTGGCCAAACCCCCACAAAATATCTAATAGAGGCAAAAAGTAATCCGCAAATACTAGAGAACTAACTTTAGAGGTGCTTCTAGAACAGAAGAGTTTTCATTCTAAGATATATAATAATAGCTCAAAACTGTAACAAAACAAAACTTTCTCAGAACGTTACACTTTTCCTGTCACAGATGGGACAATGACTACTGCACCTCTCCCAATCCCTAATGCACTTTATTATTTGGGACCTTTCCTTTTATAAGTAAATTCTTCGCAAGGTTTGTGTACTGCAGAAGTGTTCTTTTGAGCTAGTCTTTAAAAATCTCACATTTAATGCACATTTTGCCGTCTTGTATGGCATGGAACATCGTAAGGTAGAGTAGGAAGCTGGCTCTCTATATATAGTGAATGAAAACATGGTACATTGTGTAGAGAGTCCAGGCGAACCCCAATTGGTTTACAGAGGCACAAATGGTATCCCAAATGATCTCTTTTGTGGTAGTGTTTGCGAGCCTTTAGTTGTATAAGAGGGTAGTGCTAAGCATTTGTTGTACACAAGGAGGCAATACATGACACACAAACTCAAGAATAATTCGGAGACCAATTTTTTTTTTTAAATTCATATTTTATGTAAATTTTCGTACCAAAAACGTAATTATTATGTTTGTACTTTTACAGGTAAGTAAAAGAGTTCAATGTCATGCGTCTTTAGGCAGTAATGCTTCCCTATGGCATATGTTGCACACAGTTATTTTCTATTGGTTTCTGGGGGTCCCCTTCAGGACCTAGGGTCGTAGGGAGCCTAGGTCCAAAGTACCACCAGCAGTTATTTGTTACCTCCGGGTGCAGAGGTGCTAGTCGTTGGTAGCTGTGCGCTCTCCGCTGGTGGAGAGAAGGGGGTCCACCTAGAAACAGACTGCAGAGGGGGGCTTGGGGACAAGACTGGGAACTCCCACACTGGGGAGCTCAGGTCACATGGTTCCTGTGGAGAAGGGGACAGAGTTGGTACATCGGTACATGGGCTGGGGTGCTTGGGTGCAGAGTGAAAAGGTCGGCTGGGCTCTGTGTGTCCTAGATCCTTGATGTTTTCAGTCTCGCTGGTTGAGGATGCAAAATCAGGACAGCTCATCCACTCAGGAGGTGGGTCTCTGTGGTGCTGATGTCCCTCGATGGCTGCTTGACCTTGGTGTTGTTGGTGTCTGGATTGGACTCTCATGGTCCTTGTTTGTTGCAAGAGTTCTGGTACCCTGGGTATTGGTCCTGTGAGGCTTTGATTGGCGCTGCTGTCCTCTCACCTAGGGCTAGATGTAGGTAATTCCCATTTAAAGACTCTTAAATACCGAATTTTACCGATTCGGTATTTAAGAGTCTGTAAATGGAAAGGGGGCAGATTTAGGTAATTTTAAAATCTGAATTACCGAATCTGTAAAATTCGGTATTTGTCGATTCTAAGCCCATAGGAATCAATGGGAAATACCGATTCTGTATTTACAGAATCGGTAAATACCGAATCCTGCAAGGGTGCAGGGGGTGTCACTTTGACACCCTCTAGCACCCCAAGTACAGGCTTGTGTGCAATGTGACACACATACATGCCCTAAGGGCATGTCTGTGTGTCACATTGCACAGGTGTGCATGCACAGATGTGCATGCACACCTGAATTCGGTATTTTACCACACAATAGGATTGTGTGGTAAAATACCGACTCTTAAGGGCCTCTGGCACTGTAAACTGTGCCACCTACATTTGTAATTACAGAATCGGTATATTTACCGATTCGGTAATTTACTGAATCAGTAATTTTACTGAATCGGTAATTTTACCGAATCGGTAAATATACTGATTCTGTATTTTTTAGCCCCCTACATCTGAAAACCCTAATACCGGTTGGAAACGGCCGAAATCGGCCGTTTTCGACCGGTATTAGGGCTCCTACATCTGGCCCTTAGTGAGGGGACAGATCTGACCTTCAGGAGCACAGGGTCTTATTCCAGGGGGGTGATGTGTCTGGCTGGGTGGGGAGCAGCAAGTCAGTCGAGCAAACTTTGCGTTTCGTTGCTAGTGGTCTGCAGGGTAGTAGCTCTACTCCAAGGGAGAACGCTTGGGAATTTGCAAAGGGCTGGTGGTCTCCTGGGGTTCTTGGAAGCTGCTTAGCTGCAGGACGAGTCGTTGGTCAAGATAGTCGAGACTTGGTGCAGGAAGGTAGGTTTCATGCCAAATGTCTACAGCAGTCCTCAGTTCTCACTTTTTTCATGGTTCTTCTTTGTCCTCTCTTCTTCCTGGTGTGAGAAGTGCCACCTAAATACTCAATTTAGGTTTGTTACTGGGAATTACAGGTAGTAGCCAATGTGCTACTTTCCTTAGGGTGTCTACACCCTCTATATTACTACTTCCTGTGGGAAATGTGCATAACCCTGATCCAGAGAGGGAAATTCCTCCAAAAGTAAGATTGTGAAATTCTAAAAGTTGTGTTCACTTCAAGTGAAGACCACTGCAGGGGTGGAACTAACCTGAGAGGGGAACGCACCTCCTGACTTACTAATTTTCCCACCTGTCCTGGTGCCAAATGGGCCCGGGCGGGGGAGGAGTGGCAATTTCTCTTGTCTAGGGAAGCCATGGGTTACATATTAAAGGTGGCAGAGGCCTTTGAAGCCTCCCGCCTTGATATGCTGATTACTTAGCCATCCTGCTTGGAGTGACAACACCTCTGGTCAGGGCAGGCATTGCTTATGCCTTCAGAGAGTGCAGGCTCCTTCTGGCGGGGAGGTCAGAAAGCTGTCTGTGGTGGCAGGTTGGTCTGCACCAGTCAGCCAGTACACAGGCAATTGGTAGGTGCCCTCTGGGTGCATGTGCTAATAAATCCATCACTGGAATCAGTTTGGGCTTATTAATAAGAGATGTTTGATACCAAACATCTCTAGTTTCAGTAGAGCCATCATGTAGCTGAGGAACTCGTAAACACCAGTGTCCAGCACAAGTACTCAAAATGGCTTCCCTGTTCACATGCAATATCTAGGAATTGACTTAGACATCACAGGGTCATATCTACTCATGCAGATATGCCCAGGCAGGTCATATAGTGCACCCTACCATAGGGCTGTAAGGCCTGCTGTAGCGGTGACTTACCTATACTGCATGCAGTGTCTGCAGGCATGGCACACAGGAGGTGTGCCTTGTTGTGTCTTCAATTTTCTCTGCGCCATGGCATGCAGCCTGCAATAGCAGTCTGTATGTTTGTGCTGAGGGGTCTCTTAAGTTGTCAGAATACATGCAGCAGCCCTTAGAGAACCTCTTTAGCCTCCTGCCCTAGGTAACAATGGTACCATTTACTAGGGACTTACAAGTGGGTGCTAAAGGTATTGCCAATTGAAGGAACAATTGTAAAGATTTAGAGAAAGAGATCAAGCACTGGGGACCTGGATAGCAGGTGTTATATTCCATATAGATACTCAAATATAGACTCAGGTAACATCCTAAACATTCACCTATATTCTTCCCTACATTACATACATAACGGTTCTTAGGGACTGACCTTTTACCTGGATACGACACTGCACACAGAACACGGAATTGTCACTCGTAAAGGCCTCATACATTACGCATAAGGATTCTCGGAAACTCAGTAGGACTACCATCTCCTGTATAATATCTATATATAAAGTTCATTCCCAACGTCATCCTAAGTTGGACAAGTGGTACAGCAAGGTAGAACCTCCGGGGAGACCTTTGGGTATAAAAACATCACATCTTGCTGAACCAAGGGGAGGAGATCAGGACTTCCCATTTTGACACACACTGATGTGAGACGCTGAGGTTCCTGCATGCATATATTCCAGCAAGCAGTGGTCTAACATCCCTTGTGGGGTGTCCAAATCGAGACCAAGACAGAGTCCTACAGTCTCTCACTTCAGGTAATGGGGTTGACTTTATCCTAGAGGGATTCTTAGCTTGACACCTACATACATGCTAGGTACATTTAAGTACATCTAGTTGGGGTAGCATTGTGGGAGTACGCATTTTAATGCCATGTATTTTATATACCTGCCTGTATTGATGGTTATAGCAAAATGGCAGGAATCTACCATCCTTTTACTTTCTTAGTGCTTCTAATCATTTATATCTTTTATTGTCTAACTAGCAGCCCGCCCCAGCGTTGCCTGGGGTAGAAGGGGGCTGGGGGCTGGGGGCTGCATTTTTTGGCCAGGGCAGAAGGGGGCTGGGGGCAGCATGTGGTGGAGCGAGCAGAGGTAGGTGTGATGTACCTCACGACCCCCGCAGCCCCGACCCCTGACCCCCTGCCCTGGCAGATTGCTCCTCCACCATGCTCCGCTCCGTTCTCGGCCGCCCTCAGCCCTCAGCCGGTCAGCTCTGCTCCCCTCCCCTACGCTCGAAGTGCTGCAGCTGACGGGACTCCTCCTTCTCCTTCATGCCATCAGAACACGGACAAGGACCACCTCCCACCCCCCTCCCTCCCCGACATTTTCCGTGTTTGTAAATGCCTTACCTGATCCGCTGCTCCTCACATCACCGCCGCTCCATGTCCCGTCATCACGCACGTCGCGGGCAGCGCGTCGCGGCCAGCACTACGTCGCGGCCGGCGCTTCTTTCAGGGGACTACTTTGTTTTTAAAGTTCATTTTTTAAATTTACGTTTTTTTTAAATTTTATGTAGCCTATGTCCATCTACACACCCTTTTTTCAAACAACATTGGTCCCATGCATGCAAAGGAGTTGGAAGCAAATAAAAATATAGACAGAGTCAATCTATATTAAGAGAGACATGTCCAGCCGGACAGTGGTCTTTCAAAGTTTTACTCAATTGTCATGTAGTTGATATCACACAGAGTACCTTCCACAAGTCCAGTGGGAACACAAGCCTGTGCCCAGCACTTACAGAGCGGGTACAAAGGGTGGATATAGAAAGCAAAGAAGGGCTTTATAAGGCAAAACACGTTGCTCTGTCATAAATGCAATTGTACAGAGTATTACAACTAAGCACCTCAGAACACATAGTAATCACGTTTAAGCTTTTTTGGTGCTTTAAAGGTCGACGGCGTTTCGTGGCCACTCCAGGTGTGGAATGTGTGTTGTGTGTGACTTCTCAGTAGATGGTACAGAATTTGTCTACAAAGATGTAAAAAATGTACTGAAAACATTCACTAATTGTAACAGTCAAAATATTATTTATGCCATTTTTTGCCCATGCGATAAGATATATGTGGGCCAAACCAAACAGAAAATTAAGCTGAGGATATCCCAACACCGGAGCCGCATTCGCTGTAGAACACCAAATGCCCCATGTCTCTCCCTGGTAAGAGAAGTTTCTAGTAGGCACTGTGAGCTAGCTGGTACACAGGCCAACATACCCAGTGGGGGTGTCTAGAATTAGTCTGACACCATTCCTGCAGTGTATTTTGTCTAAACGCACAGATCCTATATAGGATTTATAGGAACTACACAACACAGAAACCCAGTGCACTTCTGTCAAAATTGAATCAGAGACTAGGAAAAACGTGGGGGTGAACATGTCAAAAAGGTGCCCTTTCCTACAGATATTGGTTTCGAATGTTTGAACTGCCCATCCCCCATTTGTTTTGCTTTTGTTCCTCTGGTTTTTGGACCTCTGTAGAGACATGGGAGTTTCTAATGTAGGCTTGCTCAGTGTATCTATGTTAAAATGGATTTGGCCTGTAACCTCCAGTGCACACCTTTTAACGTCTGGCTCACTGAGGTGGAGCTGGAGCAAGCTACTCTGCAGAGGTTATGTTTGAAGAACTGTGTAGATGCATGTGCAGACACATGCAGACTAAGTAAGGAATATTATTGTCTTACTTAGCCTAGTACCTGCCGCACAGATAGTACTATATCAGTGAGGTACGAAACAAAATTGGTTGTGGCCTGCTACAGTCATATGATTCAATTGAGGATCCATAAGGTAAGGTCAGATTTGTTATTGGATGATGTGTAAATCTGTAGTGCTTATAGTGATTTGTACTTTAAGTACTGTGTGCCTAAAATGTAACTTAATTTGCGCAAGGTAGAAAGGTCATTTATGTGCCTATTTCTATCATTACTAGGTCAGGACCTCATCTCAAGAGAAGGTTTTAGGGGCACATGCATCAAGGTATGATTTTGTGAGTCCTTAATTGCGATTATTAAGCAATCACAATTAAGGACTCGCAAAAGCCTATGCATTTAGGAATGACTATAAAAATAGCGATTCCTAAACATTCCTTAATTGCGACTTGCCAATTGCCTACAGGCCCATAGGAATGAATGGGAAGTTCCATGCACTATTGGTACTCGCAAATTGCGCATGCAATTTCAAGGGTGTTAAAGGACACCCTGTTCCACCCCTGGAATTGTGATGTGCACTCATGCTGCGCACACACATGCCCCAAGGGCATGTGTGTGTGCAACATGAAACTCTGAAAAATGCACTTTAGTGCATTTTTCAAAGTTTTTGCAAATTACCGACCAGTTCAATTGTTCGGTAATTTGCAGCCCCAAATAGTGAAATTGATATTTAAAAGTGGTTATTGCTTTGCATTTAAGGAATCGCAAATTGCGATTCCTAAAAATGCAATCCCAATTTAAGAAATCTCAATAAATCGCGATTTCCTAAATTGCGAGTGACTTACAGTTTGATGCACCGCAAAAGCCCTTTTTGCAGGTGCAAACGGCCGATTTTTGCAAATTGTACCGTTTGCGCTCTCAAAAAAGGTTGATGCATGTGCCTGTTAGTCTTTATGAGTTCTTTCTTATACTTCTAAATTTCATGTTTTTAGCTGCCCTGCTGAGAGTGTTCATATAATCTGCTGTTTCTTTATGAATGGTCTGTCCACCTGTCAGTTTGTAAATATTTTTAATATTATGTGTAGTATGTAGTTACATGTGTATTGACATGATTTTATCTTTTGAAAAGAAAAGGCCCCAACTAGACAATGGTATTTGCTGTGTTATGAGTTTCTAGCCTACAGTACGTGCCTGAGTCAGCCATGGACTGCTCTGCCTTTTAAACCTTAGAGGGAAGGGGTACTTGGTCCCCAATTTGAGGATCCTCAGAACAGGTCTGCCAAGATACCAGAGGTGAAAGATCCCAGTTGATGCAATTGAGGCCCAGTAACTTCTGATTTCCCTGAGACCTGCCGACCCTGATACCTCATGTTGGCACCAGCCATGTAGGATCACTGAATTCCAATTAAACATCTATTAATAGTTTTTATTATGTCTGGGTAGCCTCTTAGCTGAGTGAGAAACTGTACAACCTCCCAAAGGGATCTGTATGGTCCCTGGACTATCCTCAGTTTAACTACTTGGAAACAGGGAAGTTGTTGGAGATTGGGATATATCAGGTGAGGCCTAAAAAGTGCTAGAGACACTCCCAATTGACCCATTGGGTTTTACAGTTCCTAGGTAGGAGCTTTGCATCCTGTTCTTGAGGGAGGCAGGTGGGTTAGTGTTCCTAGATCGGTTGGTTTCTATGAGTGGGATGGGTGGGGCTAACAAATAGAGCGTGTAGAATGGTCCATCCGGGGTGACATCAGCACTCCTGAAATCACCAGCATGCTGGTGAATGGCTTTGGCCTGATACATGGAGGCAAGTGCTGGTCTCTGGTGCCCCAGACAGAAACCAGGTCAATGACCCTGAGGTGAGGTTGTTACTCAGGGGATTGAGTGGGTTGTTCTTCCAGAAGAGTAACAAGTACCAACCTTTGTGGTAGACAGTATCTGTGCTGAGCCACTGAAAAATTGCCAGAGAGAGTTCAGGAAGAATTGTGTGATCATGGGCAGAAAAGACCATATAACTGCTATTGCCATAGAGTTGGTTAGAGGTTTGGATCCATCTAACACAGAATAAATTTGGATCTTAGTGAAGTCTAGCTTGCGGAGGCAGACCGTGCCCTTTTGGCTAGGTATGTGGGGTTGCTCTAAATTTAAGAAGGTCATGTTAGGATACCTGGTTTCCAAATAACAGGTGTGTCTTATGAAATGTCAGAACCCGTTTATTTATTTATGCAGGTTTACTTAGTGAAACATGGCTCAAAGGCACTGGAGTTCTTTACAATAAATAGATGGAATGCAGTAGTTTACGGTTGCAATACATAATCAGACAAGTTACAGCACATAGTAATGCAGAATGATAAAACATATCTAAACTGCAGGACGGGGTAAAATACAAGTAGTATTACATTTTCTAGAATAATACAAGGGATATTTTTTGAGGAGCAGTAGAATCAACATATACAAGCAAGGCAATTTTAAGAGTGCATTATGGATTAAAGTGATAACCAAAATTACTATAAAAGGAAACAGTCATATATAAAACAAGGAATGGAGCAAAACTAAATACTTAGATAGCAAAATAGATATGGAGTTAAATGGAAGGAATGATAACATGCAATCCAAACATATCAGTGGGCAAAGTAGTCGAAAGTTCAGTGGTAGAAACATCTGTACTTAATAAAGGGAGCCACAGGATGAGTTAACACAACTCTTACAAAGGAGTAGGAAGCATCATATGAATAAGGAGAACAGAGTTAATAGGAGAAAGTGAACAGAACCAGCAACCGGTCAGTGTGTAAGGTTAAGGTTGGCAGCAGGACAGGAAATGGTGATAAGGGAATACATGGAAAGTAAAGGAGGAAGAACTGGGGATGTGACATTGGAGAATATATTGGAGCAGACAGTTAGGGCCCATTTCCATTGTGATTGCTTGCATTGGAAGAACACTTACAGTGTTGGCTTGGTTCTTCCTAAGTCTAGGTGGTGAAAGAGTTTTTTATATTTAATGTTTTTGCTTCACCATGACAGTAACACATAGATATATTATTGTCATCATGTGGACAGAAATTATGTTTATTCACGTTTACATTTAGTAAAGCTAACGAAGGCCTCAATGTTAAAATTGCTAGCGTTGGTTGCCCTCTTTGCTTTGTGATACATGCACATTTTATTTGTAGGTTAGCTGGAGGTCCAATGCTGCCAAACCCAATATTCTTTTCCTTTCGTTCTATGTGAAGAAATGTTTTATTTTCTTTATAGTAATCTTGGAAACTTTTCTTGAATGGCACATTGCAGACAAAACGCAACAGTGTCCTAAAGAAGGAATTGTTTGATACATTAGTGCGATCCTATGTTACCACAAGTCCACAATTATCTTTAATTTATTGGTAAGATCCTTCTGGGAGAACGCCACGAACCTTACGAACTTGTCAGACCCTGAACCGCTGTGTCCACGCAAAAAGGACCAGGGGAGGAGACCAGGAAGAAAGCAGTAGCAGGAGCAGAGTCCCCCCCGCCGCCGCTTATTTCCACCTGAGCGGCCACCGAGCGAGGGGACTACAACCCCAGGAGCCTTTGCGGGGGCGCCATCAGTGATGCGCTACAGGCGCCCGGAGGCGCATAAGACAGCAGCGCTCCCGGAGCGCTGTGGGAGAACGCCACGAACCTTACGAACTTGTCAGACTCTGAACCGCTGTGTCCACGCAAAAAGGACCAGGGAAGGAGACCAGGAGGAAAGCAGTAGCAGGAGCAGAGTCCCCCCCGCCGCCGCTTATTTCCACCTGAGCGGCCACCGAGCGGGGGGAGTACAACCCCCAGGAGCCTTTGCGGGGGCGCCATTAGTGACGTGCTACAGGCGCCCGGAGGCGCATAAGACAGCAGCGCTCCCGGATCGCTGTGGGAGAACGCCACGAACCTTACGAACTTGTCAGACCCTGAACCGCTGTGTCCACGCAAAAAGGACCAGGGGAGGAGACCAGGAGAAAAGCAGTAGCAGGAGCAGAGTCCACCCTGCCGCCGCTTATTTCCACCTGAGCGGCCACCGAGCGGGGGGACTACAACCCCCAGGAGCCTTTGCGGGGGCGCCATCAGTGACGCGCTACAGGCGCCAGGAGGCGCATAAGACAGCAGCGCTCCCGGAGCGCTGTGGGAGAACGCCACGAACCTGTCAGACCCTGAACCGCTGTGTCCACGCAAAAAGGACCAGGGGAGGAGACCAGGAGGAAAGCAGTAGCAGGAGCAGAGTCCCCCCCGCCGCCGCTTATTTCCACCTGAGCAGCCACCGAGCGGGGGGACTACAACCCCCAGGAGCCTTTGCAGGGGCGCCATCAATGACGCTCTACATGCGCCCGGAGGCGCATAAGACAGCAACGCCCCCTCCGCGTAGCGGGACGCGTGCGGGACCAAGCGCGGGGCTAAGCCCGGGCAAAGGGCGGGCCCTCTGTGGCCCTCAGAGGCCTGAGGAGCCTGGACTGGGCCACACACCCTGCTCGATCTCCACCAGCTTATGGACATTTGGACTTCTAAATTGTAAGTTTGCCGACCCCATATGTATTTCATTTCTACATAATAGGGCTGAACGTTGACTGCCTGTGCCGGGAGCTACCCATGCACTTGACTTATTAGGATCAGTTAACATAATTGTTGATATTTCCAACTGCTTTATTGGTGGGTAGTTATAGGGTCTGTTATGAACTGTCGAGAGACCAGAAGCATGGCAGCTGCAGGAGCAAAAAAGTTGACTGGTACCCTCGACGACTTTATTGTTCGTACCCATGCCTTAATCGATGATGGGATTGTTTTACTGGACAGAAGGGTGTCTCAAGACTTAGCCATGGCTAAGCGATCCTCCTTAGGCCCTATCGCTCAGGCTTGTACGCCTAACAATGTAACCGGTCCGAATACTCTTGCTATGGTACATAACGATGTGGACTATGATGTTCCAAGTTCCCAAGAGGGTTTGGAGGCCACCCCCAATCTCCATCTGTTGACAGACGGTGGCTTAGTTAGTAACGAGACAGATAATCCATCTATGGCTAGTGTCTCAAATCAAAGGGGTTTGAAAGAGGGAGCAATTCCTAAACAAAAGGCCATTAAATCTACCATTCGTAAAGGGAAAAAAGCACACACTACCCATAACCGAGACTTAACCAACTCAGACTCGGCGATTGCGACTGTGAATAGCAACCTGGTTGCTTGTACTAATGATACTGGGGGAGCGCACCCGGCCAATGTTGGCCTACCTTTAAGCCTCCCGGATGATACTGTTGTAGACAGCAGTTTGGAGGAAATCTTGGAACTAAGTGGCGAGGTAAATAACCTAGTCAGAAGAAGTGAGGATGGAAGTGGGTTAAGCATGGTTAACAACAATATCTTTGAAATGTTAAAAATCCTCCTCAAACCCATTGAGGTTAGGTTACGTTGCTTAGAAACAATACTAAAAAATATCCACAAAGATATAAGTGCCCCTAGCTTTAACTTGAATAACAAGGCACCCCATGTGAAGACCACAGTGAATAAGCCACCTTTAGCTGATAAAAGTGTCTCTATCGCTAAAAATAATGTGCTTAGAAATCCTGGTAATACTACAAATCCAGGAGGTGCTATGACAAAGTCCCCTGACCCCAAACAAACACCGAACCCAGCCAAACCTAAGACAACTCCTCAAGTCAAATTTAAAGAATCCACACCCTTGACCCCAAATCTGGACCCGGCCCCAAAAGATAAGAGAGAGGCCCGGAGAAACATTCATCTCCCTCCTGACGCATGTCCATATGTAGTGATCCTGACTGGGGTTACTGAAATGTCTCCAACTGAAGCAGAATCTTACCAGGCTCTGAAAAACAAAGTATGCCAATGGCTGTCCAAAAACCACCCCCTACCACCCAACATGCCCAGCAACATTTTAATGGTGGAGAGAACTCCATGGGTTGGCGGAAATAGAAAAAATTTACAAGGGGACTGTATCGTGGTCACCTTTGAGAACCCACAAGTGGTAAATTACATCTGTGGAGGAACTCCGCGTTACCATGCAAGCACTGTCACTGCCAGGCCCCTTTCTTATTTCTACTTACCAGGGAATCAAGTGGACAAAAGATGGAGTTGGTTAAGGGGTCCACAGGAACACAAAACTAGACAGAGGTTTAATTCCCCATGGGAGGTGCAAGCTCATGGGTGGGACGAGGGCGGTGAGGACGGATGGAACCGGGTAAGGAAAAGAAGAGGTAGACCTTTTCAGGGAGGGTTCGCCACAGGGCCTCGAAATAGTCATCCATATCATGACCACCATATTGCGAATGGGCAAGAAAACTACTTTAATATTCCGACGTTTAACCACAATGAGTGCCCGTCATTTATGGATTGGGTTGATTGACAAAAACAGGGCTCACCTTTTAGACAGACGCAAAATACCTTTCCCATTGCCTCGCAAAATGAACAATGCAGTCAGGTCGTGCAGGAGCTAAATACTGATCTAATTTTAGCTACAGATCAGGGCGCTGAAGGCGGGGCCTCACTCTGCGGGAAAATTGATAACGCAATGGGAGGGCGGGAGATAACCTTGGCAACATGGAACATTGCGGGTCTTAGGAGTAAAATGGATGACCCCTTCTGGAGGGATCTCATAGGCACCATGGACATAATAGCTATACAGGAGACTTGGGCCACCCAAAATATGCTCACAGTTGACGGTTTTACCACCATTTTTCTCCCAGCAGTCAGCTCAACGCGGGGGCGGGCCAGAGGTGGCCTGGTCACTCTGATATCCGCCAAAATCCCGGGCACTTATATGGAAATAGCAACTGATAGCCCCTATTGTCTTGCGGTTCTAATTACCCACAGGGGTACCAATACCATATTGGTAGTGAATTTTTATAATTCCTTTGATAGGGACCAGCTAGTTGGCAACCTGATGAGGTTAAATTCTTTTTTGGCCAACTTTAAGGACTCTATAGAGTCTGAATGCATCATTATTTTAATGGGAGACTTTAATGTCCATGGCTGTCAGGATAAATGTCCCCCTAATGTTCTATTTGGTCGTCCGGAAGAGGAGAATATTCACTTTGAACACTCAGAACAGGGCATTTTTTTGGAATCCTTACTGGCCGAAAATGGGTTAATATTACCAACTGGGTGTGATGAGGATATCCCCACCTTTACAGGTCATGGCAGCGGGTCTGTAATTGATTACATATTTTTGAGTAGCAGTTGTGGAAACCAAATCACTAGTTATTCAGTTGTGCGGTCTCATTTTAGCGACCACAATCCGGTTGTATTAAAAGTTAAGAATGTAATTGTTATTAAGGAATGTAGCTTGAATCTAGTAGATAAATGTGATATGCGGTTGACTGACCAGGCACGTAGAATCAAGTGGTGCAAAATAATTCCTGAGGATTTTTTTTGTAATCTTTGTAATAGTAGCCAGGAGGCTTTAAAGCTCTGTATGGATGATCAGGCTGGGGACAATGAGGTAATGGAGGCATATAAAAAGGTTTGTGCCGACATTTTTTCCAACCTGACGCGACAGGGTAAAGGTAAATCACAAGGGAAGGAAGGCTGGTTTGATAAGAAATGTTCTGCTGCTAACCATAAACTTAAAGGAGCACTTAAATCCAAACCAGTAGACAGAATGCTCGTGGCTAATCTCAGGAAAGAATATAAGACAACCATTGAAAAAAGGCGGCGTGAGATCAGAGAGGATGCCTGGGCTGACTTGACCTCAATCGATGTATTGAAAAGCAGCGCCAAGTTCTGGGCCGTGGTCAACCAACCCTTTTTCTCTGATTCAGGCAATAATGAACTGGATTGTGGAATCCAAGCAGATAAATGGCACTCACACTTTAAGTCTGTTTACGAACAGGAAACTTTGGGGGCTGAGGGCACGACCACCTTTTCCCAACTACCTTATAGTCTAACCGTGGACGAGGAAGAGGTGGCCGTGGCCATTGGTAAAATGACTAGCAATAAGGCACCCGGGCCGGATGGCGTTCCCTCTGACCTTTTTAAAGTTGATATTTTATTTTGGTCCAAAGTTTTAGCTAATGTTTAATAGAATCTTCAAAGTAGGAATCCCAGAGTCATGGACCCAGTCAGTGATTGTCCCTATCTATAAAAAAGGGGATAGGGGTGACCCTGGAAATTACCGCCCCATATCCCTTATCGATTCTGCAGTTAAGGTCCTAGGGAGAGTGGTCCTATGTAAACTTACTGAATGGTTAGAGGAGACTAACACCCTTTCCCCTCTACAGTATGGCTTCAGAAAGGGGCATAGTACCATTGATCAAAGTTTAAACCTACAACTGCTCATACACACAAGTGAAGCAAGGATCTTTGTACATCGCATTCAATGATCTGTCCTCGGCATTTGACCGAGTTAACAGATCCAAGTTGTGGGGCCAGCTTCTTAGTGTTGGAGTAGATCCAAATATTGTGTATTTCTTAGCAGACCTCCATAGGGACCTTACTGCCACGGTTCGTTACGATAGAAAAGGGAACTGCACGGGGAAAATCAGCATCATCAATGGTGTAAGGCTCTTTACACTATATATAAACGATTTGGGTGGAATTTTGGGTACAGCGTGTAAGGACATCTCCAGGGCAGGGAAACATCTATTGCCCGCCTTATTATACGCGTATGACGCTGCTCTCATAGCCAGAACTGCAGTGGGTCTTCAAAGCCTGTTGAATTCTTTTTATGTTTTTATGACAAATCTTGATTTAAGTATTAACTTTGGAAAATCTCATGTTATGGTGGTAGGCCGTAAAGCAAAGGCCAAAAAATTGTGATGACGCTGCATAGTAACGGCCACAAGCTGACAAGAGTCTCCAGATTTCCCTATCTGGGGGTCGTTTTTGATGACCGTTCTACATGGCACCCTCAAATGCTGGAGAAAAAAAAAGTTTTGGCACGCTCTATTTCTGCGGTGCTGGGTTTTTCACGCAAATTAGGGGTGAAGCCCATTGAGGCAGTTTTAAAAGTGTATGCTGCTAAATGTATTGCCATCACCATGTATGGTGCACACCTGTGGGGCTTTAGGCCAATTAAATCGCTCCAGGTTACGGAAGATAATTTTTAAAAAACAATCCTTTCCCTGCCAAGATCCACGGCCAGCTTCATAGTCCATCAGGAATGCGGCGTGGATTATCTGGAGGATCGAATCGCCATGGCCCCCCTTTTAAAATGGATATCAGTCTGGCTTAATTTAGAGCTCGAAGTCAACCACGAAATTTTGAAGGACTGCCTAATGCTAGATCACTGGGACAAGATCCCCTGGCTGAAATATGTACAACAAATGTGTGTGAAGTTGGGACGGCCTGAACTGTTTCACAAACCATCCGCTCTGGTGAAAGCTGATCTGAAGTGGGCAAAGAACACTTTTTTGCTGCATAGAGGAATGGATAGAGAAGGCAGGGAGCTGTTAAAGCCCTCCGTCAGGACTTATCAACTGATTGCCTCTTCTGACCATGATTTAGAACTCTACCTAAAGGTTGTTAACAACGCAAACCATAGGTATCTTTTAACTAAGTTCCGACTGAATAAAGTCCACTTATTCATTTCAGGCCGCCCTGGCTGGACCAGGGATTTGGATTTGGATCTGTGTAAATGTGACGGTTGCTTGATCATGGATACTGTCCACTTCTTGTTTTTTTTGTGACTACTTCAATGACATTAGGAAAAAATTCATTATACCCCTGTTAAAGGGGAAAGGGTTTAGGCAGGTCAAGCCAGCTTTATTGCATCTCCAATTGTTAGCAGAAATATGGGAAATTTACAATGTGGCTAAGTTTTTAACCATAGCAGTGAGATTGAGCAAAAAGATCAATTGGTCTTAGAACATCCATCATAAATATTGCTCATTGTAACTTGAATCAAGTTTTTTCATTTGTAATTCTTAATGATGCTTCTTTTCAATTATAGAATGTTACACATATCGCTGTTTTTAATCTCTGACACCATGTGCTGCACGTTTTAATGGGTATTCTCCCCTTTTTTTTTTGTATTTTATCAATGTCATGCTGCCTGGTGACTCCTGGACCATTTTTACGTGTCTTGTACTTTTATGGTTTTTGTAAATTGAACCAAATAAAGTATTTCTTGACTTGACTTGGTAAGATCCTCACACACCTATTGGAGTCATGCTTCATCATTAGCTCATCTCGGTCCCTAAAAACCTGGATGAGCTCAACCATTCGGTGGGGAGAAGAGGCCCAAATAGGTGCATGTGTGACATGGTACCCTTTACGACTGGCTACAGGGACATGTTCCTCACTCCTCTGGTTTAGTTTAACTTCCTGAAAATTCAGAGACCCAATGATATCATGTCGTGGGACAGGGCAAACAAGCCTTTCTTGCATGCTTTACATGTATATATAGGTATATATATATACTGGTTGTTGTGGTAAATGCTTCTATGTATTTTCCCTCTCTACCACTTTATGAGAATGTCCTGTGACATCATGGAATGTTGGTGTGCCTCTCTGTGTAAAGATTGTCAGTTGGTCATCTGAGGCTGAGGAGCTGGTAGCAGAATGTCCTGTGACATCATGGAATGTTGGTGTGCCTCTCTGTGTAAAGATTGTCAGTTGGTCATCTGAGGCTGAGGAGCTGGTAGCTCTCTCCTGGTGGGGTTTCTCTCTACAACTTACTATCCTGTAACCTGCCACCTAACTACTTGTCAATAAAGAGGGATCTTCCACTACACCTGGACTACGCATCCTTGTTTGTGTACCACAGTTTGGCGACGTTTTGAAGCTGATGAATCTACGTGTCAACCAAGAACAAGTGTCTACTTAAGGACTAAGCAATTTAAAAGAAGGAACCTGAACCTAAATTCAAAGGTAACGCCCAGCTAACCCCACCAGTGTCCTTTTCATCTTGGACAGCCTCCACCCTGGGCGTCTGTTTTGTGAAGGAGCTAACTGCTGTTCTACTGTCATCTGGAGATTGTCTGCCTCCAGCTTCAAAAGCGAGTGTGACCCAGCTGGCCTGATCAACCCGTTGTGTCCCTGTTGCTTTTACTCCTTGACAGTTCGCCCTCGCTACATTTGATGTGGGACTGGCTAGACAGCTGTGTGTTCTCCCACGTTTCTTGGGTGAGTCTTTCCTGCCTTTGCCTTCATGGATGCTCTGGGCGCAAGCAGTACTTCTTTCACAACAGTCACTACTATCTGTAGTGTCGTACCAGTCATGTGTCTTGGGAGGGCCTGTTGAGCTGGATTGTGTTATCCTTTTTCTTTGTCTGCTTCGGTGTTCTACTTGACACACTGCCGTCTTTCAGACATGCCAGCACACGTTGAATTTGAGGCCGATATCGAGGACGGCAAGTATCTGACTACATTGTGGTGAGACATTGAACCTTTATTTTCCGAAAGTGACTGTGTGGAGGATTTTAATGTTTGACTCGTCAGCGTATTTTACCCTGAGCGTAGGGTCACGCAATCCATTGTGCTGTGTCTACGCTGCCTGCTTGGTTTGATGCGCTCGAGTTTGAAAGAGTTTCAAACTTGACTGTTGTTTACCTGCTTTGGCGTGGGAGTCGCGAGACTGCTCGTTCGTTGCCAACGGCACTTCTGTTCTCAACCGTTCTGCACTCCCTGCTCTCTTCTGCCTTACTGATGACGTTCTCGGATGTCCAAGGGAGCTGGTGGAAGGCATTGATGACGCGTATTCTAGCCTCCAATCAGGTGTTTCTACGTTTCTTCTTCTTTCCGGCTGAGGTCACACGCCTGATTACGTGACTCCTTCCTCTCTTCTTCGTTGGGCACACGTATTGAAGGAAGCCGTTTTCGTTACCATGGTAACCTGTTCGTCTCTTCAGTCTTCGGTGGAAATTCAAAGCTGATCCTCTGTTGCGCTTTCAAGTTTACACGGTGCATCTGTTCTTCCGTTTTGTCATAATCTGAAAAGGAACAACAACACACGATCTTTTCCTCAGTGTAATTCACACGCTGCTCGTGTGTATGTCAACATGTATGTCATTAGTATCCAGAACTTGCTTGCGTATCACCTCACGTTTCCTGTGCTGCAGTCACCCATCGGAACTTTTGGACTATTCTGCCTAAGAAGATCTCGGGTGAGATATCGCTCACCGGAGCTAATGTCTGTTGTTTTATCATTTCCTGTGCTTCAACTCATTTGTTTTTCAGTGTATGTTGTGGGTTGGTGTATGTGTTGAGCATATTGGATTGTTATATTTACCTTTTGGGGGTTGTTGTATGTCAATGTTGTTTTATGCTGTACTCTACCATTGTGAGTTTGCGTTGGGTTCCTTAGGCAATGTTTTAACACCTAGGGGAGTGTCTGTGGCCAGTCAATGCCATATTTCTCCTTAGGGGGATGTTGTACCTTTTGGTGTACCCTGTATACTTACAGGGGATGTTGTAGTTTTTTTTTTTTTCGTTTTCACAGGGTGTGTATCCTGTGTTTCATCCTGCTTATGCAGCTAGGGTGTTTGTGTCTAATTAATACCCCATCCATGTACTTAGGGTTAGTACTCATGGTGTATCCTTACTTAGGGGAGGTTTTGGGGTTGTGGTGCCAGTCAGTGCCTACATGTGGTTTCCTAGGGTCTTGTCGTTATTCTTTGGAGATGTTACGTTGCGCACACTATTTTTCTCCAAAGTTTCAAAGTTTGGTTTTCTTTGTGTACCCTTTTCTGGGGAAGGTGGTGTGCGTTGTCAGCGCCGCCACTTAGTGATGTTATCTTGAATAATTCCTACATTGTTCAATGGTGTACCCTTTTGTTTGGGGAGGAGTTGCATCACTCTATGTGGGTTGTCGGGGTGCGTTGTCAGCGCTACCTCTTGGTGTAGTTGTGCCACTTTTGCGTGGCTACTGTCTATTTTGTTCCAGCGGTGTTATGTTCCTCTGGTGTACCCTTTCCTGGGGAGTTGTTTTGTTCCACGGTTTTAAGGTTGCCTTTCTACGTGTACCCTTTATGGGGAGGTTGTTAGTGCACGTCATGCACTAGTCTCTTTTGCAAGGCATTCCTTTTTCTGTAGGTTGCTATGTTCATCTTTTTGTGCTTATTTCCATCTGCACTGATTTGGTGATTATGTTGTTACACCCTGCTTGATTTGCCAGGATCGCTACCTTGTTTTATTAAGGAGGGTGGATGGGCATGTTATATAATTTGCATTTAGTTTATCTGTGCATCTTATGTTTATCTTTCTACATGCCTCTTTTTATTGTCCTTTGTTTCTGCTTTCTTGCTTGAGTTTCTTGCTTTTCAATATGTCCCTTTGATTAGCTTTTGTGTCTACAGTCTCCTCTGAATCCTTCTGCTCCGTCTTAACTTCTTTCTTGCTGTTGTTTGTTAACGGAAGAGGATGTGTGGTAAATGCTTCTATGTATTTTCCCTCTCTACCACTTTATGAGAATGTCCTGTGACATCATGGAATGTTGGTGTGCCTCTCTGTGTAAAGATTGTCAGTTGGTCATCTGAGGCTGAGGAGCTGGTAGCTCTCTCCTGGTGGGGTTTCTCTCTACAACTTACTATCCTGTAACCTGCCACCTAACTACTTGTCAATAAAGAGGGATCTTCCACTACACCTGGACTACGCATCCTTGTTTGTGTACCACAGTTGTCATGGTTTGTCCTGACTTGAACTGATGGTTAGGGTGATGTACATATATAGAACTCTGGTATAATTCTGGAACATACAGTAGTGATTTAGTCCTGGCCCCTTAGGCCTCTCATGTAGGGCTGAAACATGTTGACTTTACACAGGTGCAGGAACACTATCTCCATAGACACCCCTTCTTGACCTTTTTAATCATAGCAGGAATGCCCCTAATAAAGGGATACCTAGGTGTCCGGAGGTATTTTTTAGCAATCCCTGGTAGGAAACTATCCAAAGTGCTCCCTGGAATATGGTTAAGCCCATCCTGGTTTTTAGGGACCAGGATGAGCTCAGATAACGAAGCATGACAAAAATAGGGTGTGTCCGGATCTTACAAAAAAATCAAGGATGTTTGTGAACTTGTGGTAACATAGGAAGATACTAATGTATCAAACAATTCTTTGTTTAGGACACTGTGTTGTGTTTTGTGTTTAAGACAGGAGGATGTGTCCTAAACATCCTTCCACTCTTCCCCCCATGTGTAGCTTTCGATTGAGTTTGATCACTCCTTTGCTATTCCTGTGAAATTGATATAGCACATTGAAGGAACACCTGAAGTGCACTGACGAATCCCTTCTTCTTATCCTGTTACAGATAGTGTAAGTTTGAAGAACGCAGAGAAAAGCTTGTACTGTGAGATATCATGAGAACCTAATGAGTATGAAATTAAATAATTTCTCATTAACCTGATTGGACAGCCTTATGAGAGCTCTGTATAGGTGTGTAAAATGTTTGAGTTTGTCTGCTTTTAGTTTAGCAGTATAGCACTTCAAAGCAGGAGAGTGAAGAGGAGAGTAGGGCAGAGCAGAGTAAGAGATCTTTAGAGTGCTCTCTCAGAGAGAAGACTGACTTTCCTTTGAGGCGACTCTATACTGGATTGTCATTTAAGTTATATGATTGTGATTTATTTGAATTGCATTTTAAATGGAGCACACTAGTTGCAGGTAATTTGATTTTTGCATTCTGAAAACCATTAACTCATAAAAATACCTTCATGGATGGAAACTAAAATATTTTCTATCCTTTCTGTGGAGCCCAATGTGCTTCACATAATGTTAGATGCATTTATTTGTTGACCACGCTCAGCCATGAAACTCAATCCATCTGATATTTAGCACACACAGAAGCGCCAGCAGTGGTATGTGTCAAGTTGTAGCCCCTTTTTGATTTTCGAACTCTGATTTTTGGAACTTTGTTGTGGCTTTGGTCCCCCAATGGGGTCTCACTCACCAAAATCTCTATTTTTAAAAGGGATTTCAGCTGCAACCTCCTGTGCCCTGATTTTAAAATAAGGGACACTGCTGCACATCTGGGGTAAGAGGCCCTCCGATGGTTACACATGAACACATGCACAGAAATATGCACAGATGCAGGCTCAGCAAAGAAAACTGTAATCTGAGCTAACGGTTGCACTAGTAAAGTGCTGTTTTCTATATTACCTTGCAGATTGATTCCTTCTCTTTTGTACTTTTTAATGAGTTGTTCACACTTAGATGCAGAGGGGGGATATAATACCACCACTACTACTATTACGACTACTACTACTACTAATACTACTACAATGGATGGAATTTAAAACTGTTATTATACGTCAATTTTATGTTATTGTGCATATGGTACTCCACAGAAACCATCAAAGTTAATACGCTTTTGAGCCTGTCTTGACCTAATTACCCAATTTAATTCAGTGTAGAAGTAATCTAATTGAGATGAAAACTACAACTTGTAGCTTATTTTTATTTCATTATATTGTTCTTTACAACCAAAATGCTGAAAAACAGAGCTGTATCAAAAGGCTTAGAAACATGGGAGAATGCTTAAATCTCTAGGCTGAAAAAAGCAGGGAGGTCTGGGTGACAGGATAGGTTTAAATGCATATTAAATTTTATGTCAGTTATTTATTGGCAGCTTAGTTGACATCGTGACATCTTAACACATGCAAAGTGTGAACAGTTAATTCTCCATACATTTCATACACAATTCGTCCACCAATGCTTACTCGTTCACATCTTTGATCCATTCCTCTAAAGTGGGGAGCTATAAACCCTTGCATTGTATGTAGTTTATTTGTTTGTGCAGTAGTACAGCAAATAGGCAAACATTGTGAGGTTCTTAGCCTTAATTCTGAAAAGAGCTATGCAGAGTGGGCCAGTATCAAGGCCTATGCTGTCAACCCTATGTTTTGTGTGTGTCTGTTCATGATTTCCTCCCAATATGTCTGAATAAGGGGTATGGCTTAATCAAAGGTATAAATGTTGCACCAGCCCATTGACATTTCAAACACATATTTGACCTACATGAATCTATTCGACGTAGGTGTATCATACGTACAAAGCAAAATCTTAAATTGTATCACTCAAAATCTAGCCTTACATAATGATTTTGTTTTTATATTTACCAGGACTTCAGTCTAGTCATTGGCTATGATTACATCTCTGCAATTCCTCTCTTATGTACTCTTCATCCGTAATGCCTTCTTTATATCTACCCCAAGAACTCTATATACTGTCACAACAGTTGATCTGGACCTTTGCAAGTCTAGCATTGCTGTCAATTATATTATATACATACTGTCCCACTGGAAGCAATTGCCATGTATTTCTGGCTGCTTTCCAGACTCTGCTTTGTTGCAAGTGTTGACCAAAAAAGGCCTAGCCTACTCAAATATCAAACACCTATAATTGAGGTATATTTCTCCAATCACCACACAGACTCCCATCCTCCATTTCCCCATGATGCTATCCACCATTACTTTTCAAGGAGCGTTTTGTAAGGTCTTCCAATAATTTTGGTTCTAGGAGCAATGTCCAATCTAAACTTGTTTCCTCAGAGAGCAAGCGTACTTGAAAACATTTGGCAGGAGTTAGAGTTTGGCTGTCAGGGTATTCCGCTACAACATGGTGGAGTACTTTCTTGACCAATCTGATAGACTGCCCACTTTGTAGAGTCATGTGGGCTGTCATGTATCAATCAGCAGTGACCCTGGCACTGCAAGTGCAAACCTTGCCTGACGGCTTGACGTACTTGGAGGCTATGAGTGTAAATACATGGGTATGTGATGTCGGTCCAGCACAAGGGCTATATCAGCGAACCTTGAGGTTATTATCTCAGTTTTGGGTTTCGGGACTAATTTCAAGAGACAGACGATTGAAGTCTGATCTGGTTTTTTTAGTCCTCTGGTGGTGTTAATAAGGTGTAACACTGTTTCCCAATGTGGCATGAGAGACGGGATGCTTGGGCAAAATATCAAGTGTAGTTTTTAATATTGCTGAAAGACATATTGTTCGAGAAAATATTGTTGTGTATAATATAGGTAAATAATTTTAAAAACAATTTTGCTTAAAAAACTTTTTTTTTAAATGTGCTAAACTAATTTAAAAATAAACGTGTATTTGTATGCTTTTAATCCAAATTTCGTAAAACATATATATTGTTACTTTAAGAAATAAAAACATTTGAAATTAAAATAATATTTTTTTAATTATTTAATGTTAATGTTTTTGTACATTTATTCATTGAATTCATGTATATATTTTCATTAAAATATATATATATATATATATTTGTACTTTTACAAAAACCTTTTCATTGTGATAGAAAAACAATATTTCAATATTTTATTAAATAAAACATCTACATTATATTTAAACAGTCTTGTATGTTTTAAATGTTTCTGTATTTTTTTTATTTGTGTTACATAAATTTGCTAATATGAATAGTTATTTCAAGTACATTTTAAAAACTATTTTTTAAATTACTTTTTCAGTATATATTAAATCACACTATATTTGTATAGTATTATTTAATTTATACTTTACATTTTTTTCACATATTTTTACAATTTTTTTTACATGCTTTAAGTTATTTAGGCGAATTTGAAAACATTTTTTAAACAGTTTTACATTAAATTTCCATTGTTTTTTTTAGTTTCATTTAGTAGCTATTTTTTATTGTTAACATCTATTTTGCAATCTATTTGACTCATTTTGAGTCTATTTTTCTGGAGCTTGAGGGCTCGTTATGATGTCAGTGGGACTGACACCGACGGCACATCAGTGTCGGTCCCAACGACATCTGAAGCAGCAGTCAGACTGCCGAATTACAATGCGGTCACTCCACCCGCATGGGTGAGGGACCAACCGATGCAGTTCCAACGGGCTCAAAAAGTTAATCAGCCAAGCGGTCGAAATGTAATCCCTACAATGTGGGGGGTGCCTGCTCAGGCACCGCCGTAAGGATTACGATGGCCCTTTCCGATGGCCTCTTTCAACGGCTGTCTGCCTGCCATTTAAAGGCTGTTGGAAACAGACTTTGGGGGCCCATAGTAGGGCCCAAGCCCCTACGTAGCCTCCGCTATGAGGCTAGGGGGCACCACAAGTGGCCCTACAAACATCCATGCCCCATGTAGCAGACACCGTGAGATGCCTGCCACAGGGCGCAGAGATGTTTAAAAACATGCCTTTTGGCCAGTGGCGGTGCGTCCATTAGGGGCGATGGGGCGTTGCCCCACAAGCCTCCCGTGCCCGCAGCTCCTGACATTAAGATAATGTATGTCAGTCACTTTGAGTCAGCATGACGCTGGACCGCCCACCCCCGGGTAGGCGGTCTGGCGTCATGCTGACACACTGTGACTGACATGCCTTGTAGGGCCGGCAAGGGGGGGGGGTGCGCGGAGCGCACTGCAGGCAGCAGCACAAGTGCGCATGCTGGGCTCAGGTCAGAGAATTTTTCCGACCAGCCCACTCATGGGCACTAGTGTTGCGTCTGGTTGGCGTGCGCATTTAGGAAAGTGACGTTTGAGCAACGTTGCAACCCTCGCTCTCATAATGGGCAGGCGGGCGGTGAGTCACTCTGCTCTGAGTCAATCCTGGCGCTGGAGCAGCGCCAGGATTGGCCCAGAGGGGTTGCCACTCCAGTCAGTCACGTGGACGTTGAAGGCGCCATCACAGTGTGGGAGTCGGACCCCAGCCCAGCCGCAGAGGCGGCGCGGACCGGGTAAGTTGTTTGCTTTATTTTAGGCTTCCCTGTGCTCGTCCCTCCCCCGCTAGTATTGCGAGCGCCGTGACTGGATATTACATGCTGTCAGAGTTAGCTGCTATTTCCGTGTAAGTTGTTGCTTATAAACTTTCTGATGTCGTTAGTGCTGCTGTAAAAGATATTAGATGCCGTTATTCGATGTGACAGGGTGTTCGTAGATGGTGTCTCGGGTGTTGGCCCCAACATAGAGGAGTTTGTGATATAATCACTCCTAATGCTACACACATGCAGGCACGGCCGTCCATGCAGAGCGGGATTTGTTGCATGTCCATTTATTCTCCTAGTAGTTTCTCCGCCTCTCCTGACACATGTTGTTCCCTGTTCTTCTCTTAAGAAAATAGGCGGCTGCTGTACATTTAAGGACGGGCTTTGCATTCGGTTGGTTTCTGTCAGGTTTGGTTGGACAGTTACGTTGCATGGACTGTGTACTGGGGCTGGGTTCTTGTACAATCTGTGTTGATGCTCGGTTTCTGGCCCAGTCTATAGTAGGTTTAGCTGGCAGGTCAGCGCCACGGCTTTAATTTCACAGTAAACAGACGTCTCCTTCAATGTCTATCCTCTGTGCACGAGAAACACTAAGGCCCTTCTTCCTCGCGTAGCTAGCGCCCACCTCACACACAGAGATCCAGGCGCTAGTCCGTTGGGTGGTGGTGTGAGAACAGTACCTCGCTCCGGAGTATGGTGGAGGCTAGTAGAATAATGCATTAATTGCTTGGTATAGGATCACACCATGGGTCAGAGGGATTCTGGTCTCCTGCAGTCTACACAGCAACACCTCACATGTTAGTTAGATAATTATTTGAAAACAGGGGCCCAAGAAATGTTTGCAGTATGTAGCTGAAAGTTGTTTAGCATTTTTATATCTTACAGGGTTAAGTACATCCATCATATCTCCATTGTCCCATAGGTAGTCCCATGTTGCATGCCCATCAACAATAAAGTAGTTTATTGCAATTGTATCATATTACTTCTTGGCTTGTGTAATAACATTATTCATATAGGTATTGTGCCACCAACACAAACAGTGCCATAAAGTCAAATCCGTTATTTGTTTTTATCCAAAATAAACTGTAAATTGTTCAAAAGCATTTATTTCATTGCCCCTAAAAAGCTACACAGATCATTTATAGCTCAAATTCAGATATTTCTTTCAAAGTTTACCGTTCATAGCCAATATCAGTTCAAGAACTGTACAAGGTACCATCACTCACTACTCATTCTAAGATACTGTGTGAAAAGTATGTCAGGTTAATCGTAGCATCATGCAGCCAACAGCAGACTGTATAAATAAGGTTTCATGCAGCCCAAACGGGGTCTCCACTTGATATAAAGGGGTGGCCTTTTTAAGAACTTCTTCAGTCATAACATGTACATACGGCCAAATAACTGGAGGCTAGAGAAATGATCTCCTAATTATTTCCATGCTTTCTTACACGTTCTGCATTCCCTCGGAGTGGGTGGTATATTGTCTCCTATCAAAATGGGTCTAGTTCACTATAAGCTATAGACTCACAAGCTGTTTATTTAAAAGTGCGCCACAAAAACACGGGCGGTTTGCAGGCCCAACTGGGCGCTGTGGGTAATTCAAAGAATTCAATGTATGTATGCATGTGTATTTGTGAGTGTTGTGAGTGGGTGTGTGTGTTTGCGAGTGTGAATGCATGGGTGTAAGTGAATGTGTATGTGTGTTTGTGTGGCTCCCTGCTAAAACTACCGACCGCCACTGGATTGGGGCTTGTGCTGCGGGCCTTTTCCTGGCAGCAGTACAAGCCTCAAATCAGAGGCATGTTTCCGACCACCTTTACAGCGGTCGCATCCTAATTTGGCAGTTGGGGCTGCCTACAACCAGTCGTCCAGTCTCTTTACCACAACGATGCCCGAAAGCTCGTCCGGCAGGCAGCGTAATTAGGGCCTTAGTGCTGCTATTTATCGGAACAGGTAAGACTTTTTAATAGTTTTTTTTGTGTTTTGAAGGTTTGGGGGATGTAGGGAGTACTTGTGCATTGTAGTTAGAAAGTTATTATTGGGGTTTGTGGTAGATTTAGTTCTTTGTGTGGTTTTATTTATTAGTGTTTTGGGCTAGGTTTATGTAGAGTTTGTTAGAAATGTATCATTATATTAGGTTACATTATGGGCTTTGTGTTGATTAAGTGCGATATATAAGTTTAGTTTGAAGTTATTGTTTTTTGTAGGTGGGCACGTCCTTCTGTTTTACAGGTATTCTTTCGCCAAGGTGTCCTAAAGACGTTTGAATTTTCACATTTTCTTTTAGACAAAATCAGTTTGGGTTTCTAGTCAACTAATATTTCAGGAGTCTTTCGGTTTTGAAACACTTTTTCTGTTTTTTAGGTTCTTGAAGACTTTGGATTGCTTTGCTGGATCTCTAATGGATTTATTTTATTTTTGCATTTTTGGTGCTTTTTAAAAATTATTTTTCCATTTTTGGCAGAATTGACTTCTTGAGTACAAGGATACAGAGGTGGATCTGCAGCTTCAGAACTGTAAGTTATATTTGAGTTCTTTGTTTTGGGTGCAAAATATTATATTTTATGAATTATGTGAATTTTATGTGAGTGTCATTTGTTAAATATATTTTCTGTGTTGTAGTTAATTTTTAAATTCCACTTCATTTGTAATTTCAGGTTTGTTGATGGTGAGACTAACATGTTTCATTTAATTAATATACATAATCTTTTTATTCATTAGCCTTATAAAAAATTCTAGTTGTATATGTTTTTTGGCTCATGAATAGAAATCATATGTTTATTATTTATTTTAAAAATAATTTTGTTATGCTGCTTTCGATTGTGATTTTGATTGATTGGGTCTTTTGTTGATTATTATTTCTTTTATAATTGGGTTTTGGCTGTTGATTCTAAGTAGTGTACTCATTTGTTGTTAATAAACAGACTCATAAATCCTCCATTTTATGTTGTACCATCAGGACAAGGTGTTTCTCTCTTTTCAAACAGAGGCTGTGCCGGTGGGGTCGGGACACTGGTGGGAGGGAATTAAAATTCCTTTAGGAGGTCCTCCTGGTGAACGATCTAATGCCAGATATTTTGGCAGTACAGTGCCCCCTAATGACTACTTAAAGGCCTCCCATTCCACTAGGGGAGAGGACATGATTCAGTCGTTCTCTGTGAAACAGTTGCATATAGCATCAACTCAGACTGAAAAACAGAGTCATCGAAGGCAGCAAAATGTAGGCACTAACTGGAGATGCAAGGTCTGGGGACTCCCCAAACGTGGATGAGGAGCACTGTTTTATGGGGGTGGGGGGTGGGGGTTGCAAGGTTATCAGTGTCAACCACCTGATCATGAAGTGTTACTGTGCATAGGAACCTATTGAGGCAGACAGTGGGCTGATGAATGCCAGAATAATAGGAATATGTCATACCCCTTGTGTTATGGGCCATCCAGGAATCAATGAGGCCCCACTCTGATGTCCTGTTGCAAAATAGACTAGCATCCTTGTGAATCTGAGATGCGGGGAGGGGGTGGGACCTGTCAAGGTTGACATCTGCTATACAGTTGAAATCCCCACCCACCAACAATGTGTAACGTAGTACAGTGCTAAAGAGGACAAGAAAGATGATTGGTTTCTGTTTGGGGCATATACATTAATGAGAGTAATATTTTTACCACCTAATTTGCCCCCTAGCTCCACATACCAACCCTCTGGTCCAATGATCTCCACTTGGGACAGAAAGGGAGTGCCAGGGAGCACCCATATCAGTGGTCCCCTTGCAAAGCCTAAGTGAGTGGCATTTTGAGCCTATCCACATCGGTGCCTCTGAAGCACCTGGCTCTCCCCTGTAGAAAGGTGTATTTCCTGGATAAATGCTATCTGCACCTTCCGTCATCTAAGAAAGGCTTGAATGTTATGTCTTTTATTAGGGGAGTTGAGGCCATACATATTCCAGGTGATTGCCTGCAAAGTAGGGGCAATGCCAGCCCATTGAAGAACATAACCAATCACCCACATCAGTGAGCAAACAACAAGAACATACCCCAACAAGATCCCCCCCCCCAAAGGACAGTCGTGACATGGGTCCCATAAAACTCATAACAAAATCTCAGCTCGCGTGAGGTCACAAGGGCCAAACACTGAAGGTCAGAAGCCGGAGCGGGCGAGAGACACATGAAATGTGGGGAGCCTATCCCTTTTCTCCAGACTCCCCCAGTGAACATAAAACACATTGCTACAGAGAAGTGATAGCCCAGGCCCCAATATTGTAAGGTACAAATGAGAGAGCAATAGAAGCCCTGTTGGTTCCCAGAGAATCCAGTAGGGAAAGGAGGCGGTTAGATAATGTTGTCTGCAGTGCCAGGCAGGACCCAGGGCAGGGCAGTGTTGGGACACTCTCTCTGCTAGATCTACAGTTTTCAGCTGATGAAGCTCTAGTGTCCCTACTTTCCGTTGACCATATCATAGACGCGGCACAGCCAGAGCCTGAGCTCTGCCAACCTGGGCCTCCAGTGGTGTGGGGAGAGCACACCCTCCACCTCCTCAAACAAGGCCATTTGCGTCTCCTGGGAGTGGGAGGAACTTGCTATTTCTCAGGGAGAAGGTGGGTTTCATAGGTCTCAAACCAGTTCCATGCCTCAGTGTGAGTGATAAAGAATAAAGACTTTCCAACAAGCTACACATGTAGCCTGGCTGGGAAAAGAAGGGCAAAGGGTATGGAAGGGCATAGAACTTAAAAAGGCCCTCAGGGGTCACCACCTCCTGGACCCAGGTCCTCAAGAAAAGTGACAATAGAGCTCCCTTCAGTGTTCTCTCAGAGACTGATCTTAGCATTGTCGCTCCTGGCCCTGCCCTCTTGATCCTTGATTCTGACTTCAAGAGTTTGGACATGGTCAGCCATAGCAGCAAACTTAAAAGCATAATATTGCATGGCTGGGACAAGGTCAGATACAGTAGCTTAAACTGTACATACGTGATCAGCCACTTTCCAGTGATCATCTCTTAGGCGGGTGTCGTCCACTGCCAGGGAGTCGATTTTAGTCTCTAATGCTTCCCTCAAAGAGCAGATGGTGGCCAGAATAATGCCAAGCGTATCTCCTGTCCCAGGTGTTGACTCAGTAGAGGTAGAAGCAGCCCATGAAGCCGGGGTGGGTTCCCCCACTATAGGAGGTGGGGGAATCCATCTTCGGTCGGTGAGTGCCCCCAAAGCAGAAAGAGGACAAGGAGGGGAGGCAGCCAGCCAGTTGGAATAAGCATGATAGGCGTGGTGGCGATGGTCAACACAGCTACATGGTAAAGGGCTCAGCAGCAGCCAAAGGTGGTCGGAAGAGTCGGTGTAGGGGGCTGCCAACAGACCCACTCTTAGCAGTATTACACAATGGCCCCCTTTTCATGAGAGGGATGAACTGGGGTCAGGAAATGAAAGATGCAGTTCAGGAGGCAATGTGGGCCATTGTGCCACCCTGTAGACACATCTAGGTACTACTACCAACAAGGGGGTATTCTACCATGGAAGAGAAGGCGGTCAAGTCAGAGGTGGCTGTCTCCCCTGGTGTCAAGGTCCAGAGGTCAGGTCAAGCGTGAAAGGGACACCTATCTCCAATGATACCCCACTTGCAAGGGGGCAGCTGCAAGTGGTGGAAAAGGTGCAGTAGTCCCGGAGTGGTTCGACAGTAAAGTCTCATGTGGGAGTATTCTCAATTTCCAGCAAGGGAGTAGGACCTCTGGTCTTAATGAAGGCACTCATAGGTCATGGACCCTGGCTATGCAGGCACCTTAGAGGAGCTTTCAGAGCGCAGCCATCCTCCGTAAACTCACAGCACCTGCTACAGGCTCTTAGAAGCAGGTTACCAGTAGGGGGTGGTCTCCAACAGTGTCAAGTTCTACAGGTCAGGTGAATGTGGGTTGGTGGAGCGGCTATCTTCTCTGAACACAATCCCCGCTGAAGAGGGCAGTTGAAGAACAGCAACAGAAAGGTGCAAAACATAAACTATATGTGGGCCATCACACCACAGATGACTGCATCTCACCCCACAAGGGAGCCACAACTAAGCAGGTGAGCACCAAGTGACCAGTGGAGAGGGGGCCTAATTTCCTAGCAGAGGTAGCCTCAGTCTCTGTGATCACCTCTGGAGAGTTCACGGAGCTCAGCTGCCATGTTGGAATCTGATGCGCAGGCCGACTGCAGCTCCCAAACTGGCAGGATTAAGGCAGTTGCAACAGTCATAGGTGATCGGCAACTAGAGAGACCAGCTTCCTTGCACCCAGCCAGCGTTCCTGACTTATCGAGTGGGGGTCCTGACAAGAATAGAGTCGGAAGGATCTAGGAAAGACAGAGAGCTCCAAGACTCTGCTCCTTACAGCTCACCCCTGATGCCTGACTTGAGTTAAAACAGAGGAGTGCTGAAATAAGATATTTGTCAGAACCAAGCCCATCAGATAAACCGTACAGTTGGAAGAACATGTAAAGTGGCATTACCACTGTTTTAGGGTTGCCACAAATACAAAACTTCCCTATTCAACTTCATTGGATTATTTAAAATTATGTGTAGTCCGTTAAAACTGCTTGCTAAGGATACAGAAATAGTAAAGTAATTCAACTATATTGCTATGACTTCAGTGCATACTTACTAACCATCGGACCTAGGTATGCATCCTACTCCTTTCCTTTTTTTATTTATTTTTATTTATTTTTTCCACAGTAACTCAATGAACCAATACATAAGTTACAAAATCACTTCAAGTGGACACATAATCAGAGAACATTCCCCAAATTCCTAGCCCAACATTTCGTTTCTTGACACCTGGGCAGAATACAAACTATACTCTAACAGAAATCAATTATGCATCTTAGCCCTCCATCGATCGAAGGAGGGAGGTTCAGCCTGTAACCACTCAGCCGCAATGCAAAGTCGGGCAACAGTCATTGCAATAAAAATAAAATATCTATGTTTTTATAAGGGAGTACCCTTGCCAACATCCTATCCAATACCCAAAAGCATCATTATAGGCGTTATAACAATTTGAACTCCTATTACTCTAGAGAAAAATTGTTCAATGTGTTGGATATAATTTGTCATACAAGCACATGAAAAAAAATGCAAAATATCTGCATTATCCCCCCGGCATCTAAAGCATTTTCCATCTTGCCCATTCCTCCATTTTAACATACGTGCCTGTGTATAATATACATTGAAAAAAGCTTTAAAACATTGAGCTTTCAGGTTCGCAGACAGCAGAGTCTCCCTGGATCTAATAATAGCATCCTTTAAACTCAAATTCTCAATGCAAGGATTGCGGCCCATTTAGCACTTTGTTGATCTAGGTCATCCTTTCTGCAGGATAACAATAATTGGTACAGCTCCCCGATTTTGACCTGACGTTGGACAGTAGGGACTACTGAAGTGGAATCCGATCTGACTTTTTTTCTGGAAAATAAAATCTCTTAACTGTAGAAACCTAAAAAATAGTTTTTTGGGCAAATTATACTGTCGTGATAATTCTTCATAAGACATCAGAGAGCTATCATTACCAAAAAAATCCCCCAATTGGACAACGCCCTTTCCCCTCCAGCCCACAGCAGTAGTATCCCAGAAAATAGAAGGAAGAATATTTATAGCACTTGTTGGGGTATACCGGGACATTTTCTCAACTAAGCAAAGCTTTCTTATTCTTTTCCAGACATTAAAGGCGGATATAAGAACCTTAAACCTTGTGCGCTTGTAGTAACTGCCGTCAATTTGTTTAAAGAAACATTGACGTGCTACAGGACCCAGAAGAATCTGAAAAATAGAAGGGGCCTCCGCGATATTACCATATTAAAAATAAAAGGCAAAGTTCAGAATAGCAAGCCCCCCCCCACCCGCTCAGTGGATAAAGTCATAAGTCTCATTGCTCATCTTGGTTTACCCGGGGCCCAGAGAAACTTAGAACAAATAGACTAGGTGCTGCAGTTGCGCTATAAAGATTTCCAGCGGAACTGCACAAAATACATACAACACCTTAGGTAAAACATTCATCCTGATAATATTGCTTCTGCCAATCAAGGTAAATTGCATCCTGGACAATCTATCCAACGAATCTTGACTATGACGTAAGAACGAGATCCAATTGACATTAACCAATTCATCCATGGATGCCCAAATTTTGACATCCAGATATACCACTTCTTTTACCACACGAGGATCGTGCATGTTCACTTGATCAGTAATTAAAACCTGTGTCTTAGCAACATTTAGTTTGTAGCCAAATACTTGCCCAAATGAAAATGCAAGCCGCTCAATCTCTTGAAGCGCTAGAACAGGGTCAGAAGTAGTTACTGCAATATCATCTGCAAAGCAAACACTAAATAAGACACATTGTGCACCTTGAAAGGCTTGATCAAAAAGTTATTCCTTAGTTGTTCTAAAAACGGATTTATAAATAGCGCAAAGAGGAGCGGGGTACAGGGACACCCCTGCCTTGTGCCTCGAGTGATTTGAACCGTTTCAGAAAGTAGGCCCATTGAAGCGATCTTGGCGACCGGTGAAGTGTACAAAACTTGTAGGGCATTTATAAACTGTGCACCAAATCCCATCATTAGCATCAATTCCCACAAGTAAGCCCACTCCACACTGTTGAACGCCTTTTCTGCGTCCAATAATATAAGGCCTAGTTCCCGCTTCTTCATCTGTGCAATATCAAACAACAGACACAACCTTATTAACATGTGAAACTGTACTGCGCTGAGGAATACAACCATGTTGATTTTGTGACACTAAAGGAGTTATGACTTTAGAAAATCGATTAGCTAAAAGTTTAGAATATATCTTGCTATCGCAATTCATTAATGAAATTGGCCCATAAGAGCCCACTAATTCAGGGTCTTTGCCTTTTTTTCCAAAAACCACAATAGTGGTTTCTGCCCATGATTTAGTGGCGGATTCATTCTGGGCAGCCCTAAATGTACTTAACATATAATGTTTTAAAACACTGAAAAATAACGTATAAATTTCTGCCGGAAGTCTGTTCGGGTCCAGCCACTTTCCCCAAAGCAATTCCATTAACAGCTGCTTCCAGCTCTTCCATGGTTATTGGCTCATCTAACCTCAAACTTTCAGCATTATCAAGCTGTAATATAGGCCAATCCCTACTTTATAAACTGGGTATACTAGAAGATAGGTTTCTGAATAAAACTGTTGAAAAATGGCTTCCTGGCAACGTACTCCAGCATTATCCTTTATACCCGCAATACGCCGCACAGAATCTTTCATATGTAGGCGAAGCGTCAAACACTGGCCAACCGATTCCCCAATTTGTGAATTTGTTTTTTATGGACCAGGGATTTCCTGGCATTATCAATGTTCCAGACTCCTTTAATTCTGGACCTAGCCACCTCCACAGCCTCCTCTAGTACTTGTAAATTACCAGTGCATGCAGTGGTCCCCTGAATTAATTTCTTTTCTGCGTCACTCAAATTTGCATGTAGCTCCAGAATCTCCTGTTTTCTCTTCCTATTCTGATAACTCACAAAGCTTAGTACCTCCCCTCTGAAACATGCCTTGAATGAATCCCATACTATAGCACATTGTGTAGAGTTGCACTTAATAGAGAAACATTCCCTAATCCACTCCGACATACATCCCTGAAAATCTTCATTCAGACATAATTTTCGGTCAAAAGAAAATATTTGAATCGGTGGTAAAAAAGCAAGAGCAGGTACAATTGGAGAGTGATCAGATTGGATTCTTGACAAAGTTTGCATTGAAGCCCCATCAATTAATGAGCCCGACACATAAAAATAATCTAGACGCACAAACGTTTTGTGAGGAAATGAATAATAAGTTTATCCTGGATCTACCACATTCAAGTACCCCCAGGCATTCACTAGTCCATGATCTATTACCAGATTATACAAAGCTTTAAACTCTTTTGGCTTGCGTCCCTTGAAGGGGCCCCTTCTTTAATTCTCCAATGGATAAAGATATATTAATATCCCCACAGACTAAGAGAGGTGTCCCCCACATTGCTAGCTCATTATTAAGTTCTATTAAAGCAGAAGCGTTGTCCCAATTGGGGCCATGTATTATGCAGAGGGTAAATTTAATCTGCCTTATTAGACACTCCACAATAGCCCATCTCCCAGCTTTATCAGCTAAACTTCGTCCTACCGTAACTAAATTAGATTTGGCAAGAATCGCTACCCCCCTAATCAATGATGATTGTTGAGAAGCCACTAGCAGTGAGTACCCCAGCGTTTCTAAGGTTGCACGCTGTGACCAAGGGATGTGTGTCTCTTGGAGACATACCAAGTCTGGATAGATACTGTGCAGTTCTGCAGAGATTCTATTTCTTTTATGCCAATTATTAAGGCCACTGACATTTAATGAATAAATCTTTACCCCATTAGACATCATGGTAATAATTTGACACTGTCACATCAACCATGCCTTCATCGCATTTTACCTGAAGAACCGACCCAATAAATCTAACTTTATTAACTCCTTGAGTTACTGTGATTTTTTTACCCCTTTTCCCCCACCTCAGTGCCCCCCCAATCAAACCAGCCCTCTCCCACCTTAGCCACCCTCCCCACCCACCATCCCCTGAACAAGGCTTTAGGACACAGGGTCCTGTAGATGCAGGTGATCGCACTCCTCCTTGCCCCTACTCATGACTATAACTATATCTAAACACAGTAATACAGAAAATTTGGAATTGCAACATCTCTCAATCAACAAACCAAAATTAGACTAACGCTACTGTGAGGAGGATCCACAAGGGGCGGACCGGAAGTGGGAGAAGAGCGAGCCGACACCGTTACCAGCAGAAGCATGCAGCGGTCTAGCCGCTGAGCGAGTCAAGAAGGAGGGGTCAGTGAGGTATGCGGAAGGGGAAAAGCCCAAAAGGAGAACGGGAGTAGAACCGGCGTGCTACAGAATCAGAGGCGTACAGGAGCGGAGCGAGGAGTGGAACAAGGAGGCGAAGGAAATCATCAGAGGCGTACAGGAGCGGAGTGAGGAGCGGAACAAGGAGGTGAAGGACAGCACCAGAGGAGGCGTGCAGGAGCAGAGCGAGGAGCGGAGCAAGGTGGAGACCGGAGGAGGCACCGGCGCTAAGGAAGCAGCACAGCAGGACGCCAATGGAGCACTGTACACCGCGAGTATACCCGGCAGGCTGGAGAAAGGAGAAGACGCCCCGGGTCCTGACGCCACGGCCCTGGACACGGTTCGTGGCCTGAGGCGAGTACTTCTTGGTGGATCGTTCTGGTGTGGGTGGTGGGGAGGTCTGAGGAGATAAGGCACTCGGGTGTGTCAATAAATAATAATCCCCAACACCAACCTACCCTAATCACACATTTGTATTTGGTGAAGGTAGCACAAGCCCTAACAACTGAAAAGCAAGACATTGACCCAATCATTTATTTTTTCTTTCTTTTCTTTCTCCTTTCTTTACCCGACGGCCACAAGAGAAAAGAGACAAGAGAGAGAAACCCAGAAGACCCTGACAGTCTCGGCCCAGACCTCGAGGAGAGGACTTATTATTTTATATATATTCTTAATTTTCTTTTGTGCTGTATTCAGCCAACCTTGTCCACATCACCAAACTGTGTAAAATAAAAAGCAAATCAAATACACCATTCTTCCCATTTCTTGTGTTCCCTCATACCCACACGGCCACAGCTACATTGTTACCCCTTTAGCTAAGATGGGCCGGCCACTAAATTGATTTAAAAAACTCATTAGCGGAGCTCTCACTGGAAAAAAAATATGTGTGATCCCTAAAAATCACTTTCAATTTTGCTGGATTCAGCAGATACGCTTGTGCATTTTTTGCCTGAAATCTGGGGATCATCTCGCGAAGCAGCCATTTAAGCTCAACTGTTTGCTTACAAAAATCGAGCTGTACAAAAAACTCAAAGTCACCCCCTGATCTTTTTTTGTTAGGTCGTGAGAGCGATAGACTTCCTCTTGCACCAAAAAACTATTGAATGCAATTAGCAAGGCTCTAGGGCACTCTTCCTGCTGGGCATTACTAGCACCAGCCACAGAACGCCTATTAAATGGAAAACGAAGCGCTCTCTCAATTTCACGGTCCCAGTCCCACTTGGACAATTCTGGGAAGGATTTCGTAAAAAGTTCAACAATATAACACCGTGGGTCCTGTCTTTCCTTCCCCTCGGGAATCTAAATCACTCTCAAATTATTACGACGAGTACGGTTTTGAATGTTGGCCCTCTTCCATTGTAAGTCGTCCTTGACAGATTAAATCGAAGCCATTTTAGATTTTTGCTGAACCAGTTCATCCTTTAAATTGGATATCCGAGTTTCAGCTTCGGTCACCTTAGAGAGAAAATCAGCCTTTGACTTAGACATCTGCCGTACAGAGTTCTGTAACTTCCTACATATATTCTGGACTCGCTGGCTATCTTCACGAGTTTCGGCTCGATGAGACATGATGGATTGATAGATAAGAGACAAAGAAATCTCCTCTTCCCCTAGTGGCTGTAAATTCTCATTGGAGTACTCTGGACCTTTATCCTCATTTAATGGAAATTTTTTCCGCACAGTATGTGATTGCCCTTCATTAAGGCTGGCAGCATCCTCGAGGAATGAGCTACTGTGCTCACTACCATTATTAATATTTATCTGCGTTTCTATATTGTAGCTCCGCCTCATCCCCTGATGTATTAGATTGGTCGGACAATGAAAAGAAGTCGCCAGACTCTGTGTCAGGCATCACATTTTGATCATCAGGTGAAGTTTGCGAAAGACAATCTGGTATCTCTATCGCTCTGCCTGTAGCAGTCCTCTCCTCCACTACTGCACTGGCCCCCTCTCCCCATACCGTATCTCCACCAGGGTTTAAATCATTATTTCCCCATCTAGTCATCACCATTACACCACTAGAAGAATCATTGTTTTGCACAGCAGGTGCACAAGTCCCAGACATAGAATCCACAATTGACTTCAATTGTGCAGAGTCATTGACAGAGGGGGGAGGCAGTTTACCTTTGCGCTTCTCTTTAGTGGCAGAAAAAATTGCTGGTATTTTCTTCACAGCTCCCTCTTTATCTTTATCTTTATTTTTAGCTGACCCAGACACCGGAACAACACCAGCTTTCCCAGAGTTTTCAGAACTTTCACCCGTGTTATCTCGTGCCTCCAAATCAGCACTACTACCAATAATATTCGCCATGTCTGTATCAGGTGCCCGGGCTCTCCCACGTGCTCCCTTAGGGGGCATCTTTATTATTTAAATCTCTCCTCAGATGTTATATGACGATTAAATCACAGTAATTGATCTCTCCACCGCGGGGATATCACAAAATCCCAACAGCCTCCTGAAAACGCCTAAAAGCACTGTATCGTCAAACGCCGTCCGCCGAGTCTGCCAAATGATGTACCTCCTCGTAACGCTCTCAGAAAAGCAGTCCGACATTCGCTCTGCAGCCCGCAGGCAAGGTGAATCCACTGCCGAATGAAAAAATCAATTTGTCCGTTGACAAGCGCTGGGAGCTAGACACCAAACTCCACTCCCCGAGCCTAGGTCCCGAAACGCCAACGCACCAAGCCCCGAACTCCCAGGGCTTCTCCCGATCAAACAGGGCCCTCTGTCACCTCTTCATCGCACCACCGGTCCAAGATTCAGGAAAACCGCTGTAAGTAAACCGGCAACAATGTAGCAGCAGTGTAGCGATTATTGCACAATACTCATGAGAGGGTGCAAAGGAACGATCCTCCTATGCGTCCGCAACGGGCGCCATCTTGCCTCTTCCTCACATCACCCTACTCCTTTCCATTGAGGAAAACAATGTTTTAGTGTGTGGATTTATCACTCATGGCCATATAAGATGCATTCATATGTGTTGAGCTCTCCACCTTTAGGTACTCCTGTATGACCTGACCATGAGCTAGTGATTGTTCCGTGTTAGTAAGTAAACTGCGTTAGATGGTCTCAGATTGACTTCAATTATATCTATCAGACCATTTGGGGATATGCATGGCCTAACAAATAAACTACCCCACAAGTATGGCATATCCAGAAAATGAATGGCCTGGAAGAACAGTTTCATCCCAAGCCATTTTCAGGTAGTCATTTGATTCCTCTGTTTTTGAAGCAATTAAGGTAGGGCATACAGTTGAGGATTACTGGTCATAGCAATGGTAATGTGAACAAAACATTTGGGAGATTTAATTTTCCCCATCGCTATCTCTTTGGCTCCTCTAAGCACAACATATCATATTAATACGCCAAATCAATAATAAAGAGAGAAACAGAGTTGCATAGAAGGACCTTGACGGTTTTGATGAAAAACCATCAAGGAAAATTTAGCACATTGTTTCACATGCTTTGCTTGATCCTTACTAAACGTGAACAGCAGAGCTACTTTGAGGTGAAACCTAGAGTCAGTTGTGTAAGACTCCCACCATGGGATTTTCCATATTTTCAGAAACCATAGGATTCCCACCAGTATAGCCTTAATTTCCGCCACCAGGAGTGTAGATTTTAGGTCAAACAGACTTGCATGCAGGAGTCCTGAAAACTAAAAACAGCTCTAGAAAATGCAATATCACACCAGTATTGCACAGAGTATACAGTCATAGTGAATGAATCCACCAATTTGGGGAAATTGAGAGAGAGTTAAAGAGTAAGGCTTTTTTGTCAGAAGCAATTTAAAAGTGAAATTTAAGTAAAGTCAGTATATCTGTATTTGAATTCATATCTGATGAATAGGGGTGTTAACACAATTTGTATCATTTGTTTTAATAAATTATGCAACATTTTAGAATATTTATGCAAAATCATGCATATTTACACGAAACAGAATTCCGCTATTTAGGTCAAAATGTGTCCTAGTGTACAATTCTGACACAAGGAGTCATTTGGCACTGCAAAAGTGCGAAAAAACAAAGGCACTGTGAATATGAGCTGCTCACATTCTGCTGTTCCCATGCATTGCTGTAAATGTTAAATGCGAATGGCGTGTTTGTGTAGTTTTTTATGATGAGTGGCACGTACATGATGTGGCGTAATGGCATAATCTGGGGAATTTAGTGTAACATGTGTAATGTGAAATTCCTGAAATTATGCAAATTACGCCACCATAAATTACATTTTGCCCAGGCCTAATGATGATTTGCATACAATGGCATTGATGGAGAAAGGAGAACACTTTATGGAGTGATGCATGCTGACATTGCAATAATAAGTGTAGTTGAAGGTTTTGATTGTCATTTGTGATTATGTGTCAGAAGTTGGACAACAAAAATATTGTCCTACACAAATATCGACACAAGAATATCGATTACCACAATACTGTCATGGTATTTATATAAAGGAAAATATAGTTCTATATTTATCTATATATTTATTCACTGAAAAAACGTAGGTTTCAGGCAAGTTATAGTTAGGAATTAGCATTTAAAAAACCTTAGAAATTCACTGATAAAAACATTTGGACATTTCACTCATACAAAACCATTGAAATTCCCCTGTTATAGTTAGTTCAGCTAACTATAACTTGCGCCCCCGCAATGCACTGCTTCTGATGTCACATGTTACATCACTCATGAAATGGTCAGTGACATCACTCATGACATCACTGATGACATCTCAAATGTTTTTTTCAGGGAATTTCAAAGGTTTTTTAAATGATAATTTCTAACTTTAACGAGACTAAAAGCTATGGTTTTTTGAGTGAATTTCAAAAGTTTTTAAATGCTAGTTTTTAACTATGCCTACAGAGGTAGGACATGTGAAGAAAGAAGAAAAAACGCACAGAAAGAAAAAAAAGTAATGCAGAAAGAACCAACAGAAGTCCTCAAAGACGAAGAAAAGTGCAGGAAGAAGGAAAATGTGCAGAAAGAACAAACAGAGGAGCAGAAAGAAGCCTTGTTGCAAAATCATCCTGTACCCTCAACTTTTTCAGACGGGTACTGGTGGTAACTGAGTCTGACTAATCATTCCTAGAACCAGTGCTATGTTAAAAGACACATAGAATACAGTGAAAACACCTACATACACTAGGGAACACTAGGCGTTGGGGTACCCCTGTGATTAGCATGATCTCCTCTGTAAGCCCCTAGTATATATTAGGGCAGGGGGATTAAAACTACCTCCTAAAACGCGCCACAGGGTGTGTTTGCACACTGATAAAGGGAGGGGGGGGCTGAGATGACACGTGTGCAAACACGACCTGTGGGCATTTTAAGTTGTGGGATAAAGTCCCCTTGAATCCTGAGGGTTCCTAGGGTCCAACTAGCCTACTAGGTACCTTCATTAGGTGCCACAGAGCTGCGTTGCAGAGAGGTGTAAAAAGGAGCACGGCCTAGTCCACCACTCTGCAACACAGCGTAGTGGTGCTTACTGGAAGCACCTGGTGGGCTAGTTAGCCCCCAGGGGCCCTCAGGGTTGAAGGGGAAGTAGTTCCCCAACTTAAAACGCGCCACAGGGCGTGTTTGCACACGTGACCTAAGGCCCCGTCCTCTCCCTTCACCACTGTGTAAACACGCTCTGTGGCCGTTTTAAGTTGGGAGAGTAAGTCCCCTTGAATCCTGAGTGGCCCTAGGGTCCAACTAGCCCACTAGGTACCTCCAGAGTGCTGCAGGAATGGGACGGGGCCTCCGGCACAATGGTGGTCTTTTTTTTTTTTTAAAGAAGGGGGGCTGTGTGGCCCCCATTCCTTTACTATGTTATGGGCCCTGGGGACCCTATCCCCCAGGGCCTCACCCCCATTTTATAAAAATAATAAAAATGTTACGGGAGGGAGGCCACGTGGGGCCCCCTCCCGTGGCTGATTCTGGCCCTGGGGACCCCATCAAATTTTTGTTTTTTTTTTATTATGGAGGGGGGCTGCGTGGCCCCCTCCTAAGGCCTCTATTGGCCCCGGGGACCCCATCCCCCTAGCCGGCCTTTATCTATTTTTTCTTAGGGAGGGGGGCTCTGTGGAAAAGCATCTGCTTTGGTATTTGGAAGAGAGAGCAGGTTTCCTGCTCTCTCTTCCAAATACCAAAGCAGAGTTTGCTATAGCAGGTAGGGAGCCGCGAGGCTCCTGCCCTGACATAGCAAACTACAGTGTCCCTGAGCCGGCCGGGGGCCCGGGCGGTCCCCAGTGCCATGACAAGGCTCCAAGAGGGGGGCCGCGTGGCCCCCCTTCCACCATTTACAAAGCCCCAAGAGGAGGTGGTCCCCGGGGCTTGAGGGGGTGTTCAAGCCGCCCCACAGGTTTTTTTTAAAGAAAAGCAAGCCCTGGGGTTGGTGGTCCCTGGGGCTGCGGGGGGGACCATGAGCCCCCCTCAAATATTTTAGATAAGCCCCGGGGTGGCAGTCCCGGGGCTTGGGGGTGCCTTTGAGCCCCCCCCACCCATTTAACTCAAAATCCCCGGGGGTAGCGGTCCCTGGGGCTGGGGGGGCTGTGAGCCCCTCCCACACATATTTTTTAAAAGCCCCGTGGGTGCGGTCCCCGGGGCTGGGTGGCCCCCTTGGGCCCGCCATTACAATTTAACAATTGCCCCCGCGACTTGGCCCACCCAGGGGCTAAATATTAACGTAGCGTGGGAGCCCGCACTTCTCTTTTATTTTTTCTTCGGCCGGAACCGCAAATCCTCCGCGGATTTTGCTGATTTATAAAATCCTTGTGGGACCCCCTAAGCAGGCCTAGGGGGTCAGGGTGTTTCTACCCTGTCCCCTTTTCGTGTTTTGCACATTTGTTTTACTGATTTCTTGTGTCTCGGTTCTACTGAGGCACAAGATGGCTGCCAACACTTCCTGGTTTGGAGTGTTGACAGCCAATTAGCATAAAGTTCGTGATCGGGAGGGTGCGTGGATCCTACGTGGCCATAGATATCAAAACTTTTTTAATTTTGATTTTCTCAGCAATCACTGAAAGGATTTACACAATTTAACAAAAAGGGATCTTTCTGAACCGAGGGCTACCTTTTTACCAAATTTGGTGTAATTCCGTTCAGCAGTTAAGGGCTGTAGCCGTGTCTAAAATTTCCTATAGGAAATTGCATAGGGAAAACATGTTTTGAGATCCCCCTTTTTTCTCGGCCCCCGCTTGACGAAACTTTCAAGATAGGAGTGGACCTGAACCCCCTACGAGTTTTGAAAATTTTGCGAAGATTCGTCAATCGGCGCCAAAGTTATTGGGAAAAGAATGTTACGATTTTTCAATGGATAATAGGTCCTAACTATAACTACCTACTGGCGACCGCCAGTAGGTAGTATATGTATGTATAAATAAAACCAAAGGATAAAGTGGAGTTATACCCAGGTCTTCTAATATTAGAAAATTATGTTTTAAACTAAAATAAGTCTGAAATTCACCAGTGATATGTAACTGACCTAAGTATAACTTGCACCGCCATATCTTTCAGATGTCATTTGTTATGTAATATTTAAGGTCATAAGCAGTGCATCATAGCATACACTTAGGTCAATTATGTATAGGTGGTGATTGTCAGTGTATTTTTTAAGCATTACTTTATTATTCGGAGATCTACTATAACTGCACTTTAACCTTTGTTTTTTTAACATGAGTTAAAATCTTAATATCATACGTAAAATTAAATGGAGTCAAAAAATTCAAATCATGCAGCACATTCTCTGACTGTATTATTTTACCCATTCAAACTAGAAACATAATGTCTGTGAACTCCGTAAATTATTCAAATTAAGTGAAAATGCTGTAAATCCTTAATAACTAGGTAAATGTTATAGTCATGGGATCAGATTAACACTTGCCCATACCACTGTCCTTTGGTGTCAACAATATAATCATAAAGGACAAACCACTAAAGCATTCTAATTAGATTGTTATATGTACTTTGAAGAAAGCAGTGTGCTCTCTCTAACTAACCCAAAATACACTTGTGATATAAAAATGCCAAATTGAATAGCATATGTAATATAGTTCTGTATTGTTGTCTCGGGGTTCTGTTACAAACCACTTGCCTTTCAGCCTTGTTGGCACCCAGAAGCCCTAGATGGCAATATAGAATCTTAGGCAAACTGTGCACCGCAGAACCTTCGACATACACAGTCAGACTTGACATCAAGACTTGCGCTATTCCCATTCTATGCACACACATGTGCTGACAGTAATTGTGTGAATATATATGACTATAGGCCCTTAACTCCCAACTTTCTTTGGGAAAACGATGTAAGGGTTTATGGAGTAATGTGAATAGCGGTATCATGGATGACGTCATTAGTTATAAGTGATGTTATCAATGACGCCATTTGAGATATCATCCAAAATACCATTTAATATGTCATAAGTGTTTTAATAATGAGAGGTGTAATATGTGAGATCATATGCAGTGCATGGCAAGGCCAGAAGTTATAGTTAGTTCACTAAAGTTATTTGAGTGGCTTTTAGCTTTTGCTTTGTAACTGCACTTTAACTTTGTTTCAGTGAATTGCTGAATTTTTAAACATTTTTTAAAGAAAGAAAGACATTGTTAGACCTAAAATATGTTAAGATCTTTATCATTTGTTTTTTTTGCTATGCATTTGTTATGTTTCTTAATCTAAATGGATTTTGTTTAATCTCACCTCTGTGTACAGCTAATGGCATGCTAGGCCCTAAGCCCCACCCTTTGCAAGTGTCTAAACTAAGCTGCACACAGCCTTCAGATGTGCACAGTGTGAGTAGGGCACACAGCCTAGCCTGGGGATCCCAACTTTGATCAGAAGCCAGCTTCATGACATTGGTGCCTCAGTCCTGTGGAAGCTATCATGTTGATAGGTCCCAAGAGGCCAGGTTCTGTACCTCGCCATCCACGAACTCCAGTGCACACAGCACTCTCAGACTCGCACCCCGTTCATGACATGTGACCTGCCCCACCATCCAAGGCCATTGGCTGTACACAGCAGTGTGGGCGCATGGCCTGGCATGCAAGGCACTGCAGTTTTCTCTCTGTGAATGCCCAATCTTGCTCAGTGGCATAACAAATATTTAAGGCCCCCCTGAAATGTACACGGAGGCGCCACCACTCCGAATTTAATCCAGAGCGCTCAGGCTTGAACTCTGCGCTGAGGGGACCCGCTGCAGCTTGGGGGCCCCTCCGCACCACGGGGGATGCGAGGGCCTGTTTTACGCCCCTGACCTTGCTCTGAATTGCATTTGGCCCAGTGTAGGATAGACACAAGGCCTGGTTTTTGCCCAGGCCTTTGCTCTTCCCTCCATGGATGCCAAACTGGCTGTGCGTAACAAAGATGGTGTGCAGTGCCTGGCCTGTGGTCAGACCCTGCATCCATGCCTCCCTGGCCAACTAACCCTAACATGTACGAACTTCAGCACCCCAACCTTCACGAGCAACTGACTGATTACGCAAAATGCAATGCAGCGCAAGTAACAAAATTCGTTTTATTTATTTAAATGTTTACTTACCTGTAATTGGCTGTAATCTGGAATTTTCTACCCCCCACCCTGCCCTTCCTCCTCCCCACGTCAGCCCGGCAGACCTCCCACCATGGGCCGCTACTGAGTCCAGGCTTATAGGCAAATAAAAAAATGGCTTCTCAATGGAAAGTGCGGCTAGCCTGTCATGTGCCAGAGTTAGGCCTGGTAGAAAATAGTACCTTTCTTGCACACACATGCATCTTTTTATCTATAGTTGCCTTCTCTTTGCCACACTAACATTTGTCACACATTTTGCATTTGTAACACTTGGATAGGTTTTTGCAGAAACACCGACCTTGCTGACACAGAACACTTTGTGAGAATCCTATCACACTGCCATTGCATTTGATGCAAGGACTCTCACATGCATAATACAAATGTATTTTATTATTGCATCCACATGGTGACACAGCAATCTGTAGAACACAAACATTGGTTACCAGATTACAATCTCAACTCAAGGCAAGGATGTCATTTTCTATATATAGCCTTTTGTTTCCTAACATACACAGAGGAGACACTTCTGCTGATCTCGAGGGATGCCTGCTTGCTTAAGCTTTTGTATAACAGCTGACTGACATCTCCGTGATGGGTGTCCAGTTCATGACCAAGACGGGGTCTTACACTCTTGTCCATCAGGTAAAGGGGTTGGATCATCCAGAAGGGTATTTTCTTTGCAGACCACAAATTCACATCTTAGACACATAAGTTAGGGCTAGCTTCTTAGGTACGCTGGATTGTTATGATCCTTTATACGTTTGCATATATAGCTTGTCCCAACAAGATGGTGGAACTCTTTGTTTTATTTTCTGTGTTGACACTTATTATAACGTTTATCTGCTTCTGTCTATTAATCATCACAGCCAATATATTCTACATAAGAATCACTCTGGTTCAATAAATATTGAAAACACCCCTTTGTGTATTTTTTGTATATTTCTCTGGGCGAAAGAAAGCACAAATTACTGAGCGAAAGTTTGAAATCTGTCACCGCGGTTCCTGAGGGACCAGAGTTGTCATGTTCAGTGGTTGTCAAAACTGTTTGCTCCCTATTCAGGTTTAGGGGGGATGGCAGTGGCACTACTAGCTACCCTCTAAAAGGGAAAATATTTCCTACCAGCGATGTCTCCTCGGTTAGGGCAGAGAGGTGTCGCCCGACAGCTTTTGAACAGTGAAAAATGAAAAATACAATGATAAAGACAAAGGTTATTATTCGTTTATTTTTCCTTCCTTCGCCCTTACTTCTGCGACTGAGCCAAGGGCGGGCCATCCAATACAGGCGCTTGTACGAATACCGCTGTGGAACCCATCCTGGCTTTCCCTGTGAGGCGTCCACTCCTGGGCACCCCCAAGGTGGAGGCCAGGCATCCTTAGCGTTGTGGAGACCGTTGTGGAGATTTAGCAAGCTATTGCCCAGAGTTGCAGAGTGGGACTACATGATTGGAATAGGCACCGAGGCGAGAATTATCACGTCCGTGGAATTTTTGAGCCCAAGACCCGCCGAGGCGGGGAATTGAACCCTGGTCCCGGGCTAGACCTCTGCATCAGGGTCTGCCGCTCTAATCACTGACCGTACAAAAGGGGGTGGTGATGGACGGAGCATCTGAATCAAACACTCACACCCAGTCAAAAGATCCGGTTTTGATCCATCACCGTTCTTTAGCCCACTCTGCCACCCCAGTTCAGACATGGCTATATGCAAATCAGTCTGACCCTGTGCCTCATGGGAACAGTCCAGCCCGAACTGCCAAGCCATGTCTTCCCTGGACCGGAAACAAGCTTCCGAGGACTGGTTTCTGGCATTCCAGCCGTCTTCAGCCCGGCTTGCTTGAATCCAGTGGCAAAGTGAGCAAGGGACTCACGTCTGAGCATACCCTGCCACACTTATGGTGGCCAAAAGCAGTACAAAAGGGGGTGGTGATGGACGGAGCATCTGAATCAATCAAACACTCACACCCAGTCAAAAGATCCGGGTTTGATCCATCACGGTTCTTTAGCCCACTCTGCCGCCCCAGTTCAGACATGGCTATATGCAAATCAGTCTGACCCTGTGCCTCATGGGAACAGTCCAGCCCGAACTGTCAAGCCATGTCTTCCCTGGACCGGAAACAAGCTTCCGAGGACCAGTTTCTGGCATTCCAGCCGTCTTCAGCCCGGCTTGCTTGAATCCAGTGGCTAAGTGAGCAACGGACTCACGTCTGAGCATACCCTGCCACACTTGCCACACTGGCTGAAGACGGCTGGAATGCCAGAAACCGGTCCTCGGAAGCTTGTTTCCGGTCCAGGGAAGACATGGCTTGGCAGTTCGGGCTGGACTGTTCCCATGAGGCACAGGGTCAGACTGATTTGCATATAGCTATGTCTGAACTGGGGTGGCAGAGTGGGCTGAAGAACGGTGATGGATTAAACCCAGATCTTTTGACTGGGTGTGAGTGTTTGATTGATTCAGATGCTCCGTCCATCACCACCCCCTTTTGTACCAATTTTGGCCGCCATAAGTGTGGCAGGGTATGCTCAGACGTGAGTCCCTTGCTCACTTTGCCACTGGATTCAAGCAAGCCGGGCTGAAGACGGCTGGAATGCCAGAAACCGGTCCTCGGAAGCTTGTTTCCGGCCCAGGGAAGACATGGCTTGGCAGTTCGGGCTGGACTGTTCCCATGAGGCACAGGGTCAGACTGATTTGCATATAGCCATGTCTGAACCGGGGTGGCAGAGTGGGCTAAAGAACGGTGATGGATTAAACCCGGATCTTTTGACTGGGTGTGAGTGTTTGATTGATTCAGATGCTCCGTCCATCACCACCCCCTTTTGTACCACTTTTGGCCACCATAAGTGTGGCAGGGTATGCTCAGACGTGAGTCCCTTGCTCACTTTGCCCCTGGATTCAAGCAAGCCGGGCTGAAGACGGCTGGAATGCCAGAAACCGGTCCTCGGAAGCTTGTTTCCGGTCCAGGGAAGACATGGCTTGGCAGTTCGGGCTGGACTGTTCCCATGAGGCACAGGGTCAGACTGATTTGCATATAGCCATGTCTGAACTGGGGTGGCAGAGTGCGCTAAAGAACGGTGATGGATTAAACCCAGATCTTTTGACTGGGTGTGAGTGTTTGATTGATTCAGATGCACCGTCCATCACCACCCCTTTTTGTACCACTTTTGGACGCCATAAGTGTGGCAGGGTATCCTCAGACGTGAGTCCCTTGCTCACTTTGCCACTGGATTCAAGCCGGCTGAAGACGGCTGGAATGCCAGAAACCGGTCCTCGGAAGCTTGTTTCCGGTCCAAGGCAGACATGGCTAGGCAGTTCGGGCTGGACTGTTTCCATGAGGCACAGGGTCAGACTGATTTGCATATAGCCATGTCTGAACTGGGGTGGCAGAGTGGGCTAAAGAACGGTGATGGATTAAACCCAGATCTTTTGACTGGGTGTGAGTGTTTGATGATTCAGATGCTCCGTCCATCACCACCCCCTTTTGTACCACTTTTGGCCGCCATAAGTGTGGCAGGGTATGCTCAGACGTGAGTCCCTTGCTCACGTAGCCACTGGATTCAAGCAAGCCGGGCTGAAGACGGCTGGAATGCCAGAAACCGGTCCTCGGAAGCTTGTTTCCGGTCCAGGGAAGACATGGCTTGGCAGTTCGGGCTGGACTGTACCCATGAGGCACAGGGTCAGACTGATTTGCATATAGCCATGTCTGAACTGGGGTGGCAGAGTGGGCTAAAGAACGGTGATGGATCAAACCCGGATCTTTTGACTGGGTGTGAGTGTTTGATTGATTCAGATGCTCCGTCCATCACCACCCCCGTTTGTACCGCTCTAATCACTGAGCCACACTTCTCCACTCGGTGACCTCCCCCCCACCCCTGCTGCCCTCCACTATGCTGCCCTACTACTTAACTGCTGTAGCAGCCGGCACTGTATCCTATGGGGTGCATAGAATCAGTCTGGCACCATCCTAAGTTTATGTTGTCCACAGATGATCAGTTCCTACTGATTAGTGAAAACTACACAACAAGCCCATAATTACATACCAGCGACTGCCAGATGTACGCCAGACTTGGCATGAAAGTTGAACTTTACTCAGAAAGCATTTTTTTATTGGGTTGGTGGGAATATATTCAGTAATTTCTGAGAAATTAATGTTCAGAAAAGGGGACAGGTGTGAAGGATTAACACTTTTGTGTATCTGGACACTTTTGTCCTCAGAGGTTCAAGGACTAGGTCTCAGATTAACATTAAAAAACATGAATGCTTCAATGAGCTGAAGAAAGTTTCTGCTGCTGTGGCAACTTTGGGTCCATGGACAAAAAGACACAGCTGCATACCTGATAGCCCCATATCAGTAAACGTTGTCTTGCTGCTGCCATTATACATGCTGGCAACCCTCCCTGGACTCTAAAGGAAAAAAGGCAAAAGTATCACAACTACTTTGAGATTCTGATTGGTTGCCCGCTCAGATAAAAAAAAAGTGCAATTTTCTTGGCAAGCAGTGTCATAAACAGTATTTGCTGAGAAACCGGAGATCAGAGAGCGCGTTTCAGCAAGCCACTGCTCTATAGTCCAGAATATGTCACGGTCGAGATAAAATAATCTAGGATTATCTGCTGTGCAGGAGGAGAAGGAAGATGTCAAAGAAAGAGAAACAATCTGACCTGTGGGAAATCTTTAACATCCTAGAAAGGGAGAAAAACATGAATGAATGCAGAATTATGTAAAACCTCTGCAAGAGGAAGCTTAGCCTGGAAAAAAGAAGCCTATACTCCTTCGGCACCGCAACCATTCAGTGAGATCTAAAGTCTAGGCATGACAAGGTGAACAACACGTGTGAGAAAGTGCATGCTGAATTGCATGAGTGTAACAGAGGCAATGATGGTTCAAGTAGCAGAAAGAAACCCAATTGCACCTAAGAGTGTTTGCAGTCTATTGCATAGAGTGCAAGGTTCACATCTGCTGTTAAGAGCAGAACAAACGGTTTTGATGAGTACCAGATGGAGTAACAATATCAGAGGTTCTACTAGTAAGAAAACAAAGTGGAAGCTTGAAAAAACACATTCCCACCCCACAAAGACAAAATCTCCACCCAAAACAAAAAGGTTTTTTCAAGAACCACCCACAAAATACTGAAAAATAGCTTGTCTCTATTAACTCATAGGCCCTGCACATTTGCACATAGTGGGTGTGCCAGGCCCTGTGGCCAAAACCAGCTGCACAAGGCTTACAACCCTGAGGCCAATCATTTCTGCACATGGCTTGGCGTAAGCCCTGAATAGCTGGGTTGTCTACCTACAGCAATTGGGTGAATGGATTGGCTTCAGGCCGGGGTCTGTGGACAACTTTGGCTGTGCATGGACAATGCATGCATAGTGGGAGTTGGTCATTAACAGCAGATTGGGCTCAGGGCCCAGTTGCAGGCCTGACCCTGCGGCCATCGCCCGCTGTTTATAGGTGGAGGCTGTGGCAGTTGGATGTCTGTGGCAGGTTTGGAGTAGGCATTGGCTCCTATGGTGGCTTTAGTAGAGTGACTGTGTGCAGGATAGGCCCTAGGGCGAATCTTCACTGCACATGGATATATGGATATGGCCATGCACATCCGGGTTTGGGCGCTTGTGATGGATTGGGCACAAGCCTAATCACAGTTCATGATCTGCAGCCAACACCTCTTGTGTACAGATGAAGGCTGTATGCAGCCTGAGTTGGATGCCTGTGGCAGGTTGAGCGTACCGCCTAGCAAAGAGCCATATGCAGTTGGGGTTAGGAATAAAAAGTATCATAAAATACTCCTAGAAATTCAAAGCAAAAATCAATCAGAAACTGGGTTATGATTCTGGCTCAAACACGGAAAAATTCCGAAATAAGTCCGTTGTGGTATACAATGCACTCATTGAATGCCATAACTTACATGGCCACAATGCTCAAATGACACATGTGGAAATGGCACAGGAAAAGGTCACTCTCTCAATAGAAAACCATGCCAAATCTGATGAATTGCAGTGTTTCCTTGTATTTGAGCCAGAACCATAAGTCAGTTTGTAACTTGACTTTTTTCATTGACTCTATCTGTCTGTCCGTCCATCCATCTGTAAGTCTGTCAGTCTGTCAGTCTATATATATTTATATATAGATAAGTTAAGTATATTAAATCTATAATTGCCTCTATATAATTATGTGAGAAAAGAAAGATCCCTTTGAGTAAATTTCTTAACCCCTTCCATGCTGATGACGAACCCCAGCCGTCATGCACTACGGTGCTCGTGTGCTGATGACGGCTGGGGTTCGTCACGGCCCGCCCCTGTTCGTGTTGTTTACAGCACACCAGGGGAATCGCGGCCGCATGGAAGGGGTTAACAGGGAGGAACCTGTCTGCAAGTAACATTCACCCTAATGCACTCTAACTATCATTCATCACTATCCAAACATTTTAAGATTGAACCATATGTAATAGGGAAAACACATAACATTTTATGTTGGAAAAATATATCACAAAAATGTATTGTTATAGAATTATTCAATAAAAACCCAGGAATAGCCAGTCAGTCAATACATTTAATATCACAAAAATTCATAAAAAGCACACTACAATTAAAATATTTATCACAATATGCATGAAAATATAAAAAGAGTGAGAAAGCAAGGGCTAGGCTGGAAAACTCAGTCTTAGCTATTTACACATCCGTTAACATGTCATGTTATGGGCATGCAGATAAGCATTCTATAATTGGCTTTTTTTGCACCAATGTCCAATGGGCGGATTGTGTATCAAGAAATGACGTTGATGCGTTTCGATGGAAAAAACCTTAAAAATCCATCTTGATCAAGACTTGGGTATAAGCACTGTGTATCTTGTTAAACATTTTTTCATGCAGACACCTGTTTAACTAGGGGAGACTCCCTTAGTTGTGGTCTTTCACACATTTTATCATTGAAAACATCAATAAAACTCAGTATTTTCATAAAAACTTTGTTTGACATAACAGGGATCGCAGCTGGTATCAAAACTGATTGTATCTAAAATACGGACCTTCTCTGTATTTATCCTTTAGCAGAGAATCAAAAGCGTAGTAGAATAACTGCTTGGTTTTATTGGAAGTTCATCCTCAAACTGGCATTACACGTGATGGGCGGTGTTGTAGCTATCGGTCCCTTTAATAAGTAGGGATCCGTGCTAGTGTGATGGTCGGCGCGGTCCTCTCCCACGGGTCAGCTTATGTCTATATAATTATGTACCGAATATGATGATAGTTGATATTCTAGATACAATAGTTTGTGGGCAAATATTTAAAAACTCAGTATTCTGGTAGTAGACCTCACTGGTAATGTAACAAATGGGAAACGTTTAAGCTTCATACATAAATTGAGGAAAATGTAGTAGAACTATGTAAACATTGTTATAGGGGCATTACCGTCTTATGCATTTAAAGTTCTTTGTGCTATTTGTAGTGAGGTATTTATTTTATAGACAAGAGCATGTGGAATGAGCAGTTACGATTTATAGTGGAAAGAAAATGTTGAGGTAGATGCTGAATAGATGTTTGAAAGTTGAGTAATACATACACAAGTCACCATATGGATAGTAGCAGACAATGCTTATTTCAGATACACAAAGAATCTTTACATGCTGCTGCACTTATTATACCTGCTCAGCCTGTATAAGAGTGCACATGCTCCTGAGGCCTGTGCTTTAACTAGTCGTTGTGTTAGGAAAGCCTGCAATGCTGCTGTCTAGGCTGTATTTCTGTTTTTTATTAGTGAAGCTTACTGAACCTCATTCTACTATCCAAAAGCCAAAGCGATAGTTATGATAAAGGTAAAAAAGTATAGGGACACTACCGATTGCATTGAGGAGCACAGGTTGCAAAAGGAAATCAATAGTGCAAATGGATTGGGTAGTATTCCAGGAGTGCAGACTTTCTTTCCAAAAACACAACTGGTTTGGAACAGGCAGCAGCATTTTAGGCTCCTCCTCACCCAGAACAGGTACCCCAAGGGCATCAGCAGTGTAAATGCGCCTCACACACACAAAAGTGTTACATGTATGCATTGATGTCAGTATACGTTTGGTAGGTTGCACATCTCAGAGATTAAATCAGTGTTGCTGTCTTTGTCCATTTGTGTACATTCAATGGTTGAAGTGGTTGTTAAGACAGGGGATAAATGACTTCAGGAACATCAGGTAATTTCTTTCCTGCCCTACAAACCTTACAGTGTGTGACTGACTCTGTCATAGACCTACTTGCACACAATACATAAGTACTCTAGTGAACTACACCATAAAAGTACAGTGCTCATATATTGTTAATCCAGATTGGTATCCCAACATTCTCTGTTTGTTTTAAATAGCAGTAGAATATTGTATGAACTCATTTAGTCATGTTGGCTGGTCAACCAAAAACCATAGTTTCCTGGAAATGTTTTCCTGGTCCAGAAAATAGAAAGCAGCTGCATAACACAAAGACAACAGGGCACCCCTTTGTATGTGGCCCTATCTGACTGTTGGACCAATCAAACTGTGTTTACAAATTCAAAACTCCAATAGTCAGGAAAAGCATATGCACTCAACCTGTTGCTATTGAACGTGTTGAATGACAATTCAAAAAAATATATACTGTTCTCTATATACATTAGATTAGTTCCAAACAATAGATAAAGCTGTCTATCAGACCTAAAATTGAGGGCAAATAATACATTTTTCTGCAAAGTTCTGAAACTATTATGGTAAAATATATTCAGTGAAGAAACATATTTTTTGTGATCTGTTCTGAAGGGTAACCTGTCAAATATTCCAGTATTCTGTGGGCTGACACAGTATCTAGGAACATTATTTCCTGGGAGGCTCCTCCGTAAAGGTGGAGGAGCGTCGCCCCACTGCCCGCAGATGATAAATAAAACTATAATAACACACTGTTATTAATGTTTCATTTATCTCTGTCGGAGTTACTTACGTCACACAGAAGGGGTGGGACCAGGCTGGGGCAGGGAAGAGTAGTGTGCACTTATAAGTGCGCATGTGTGTTTATCTGGACGACACACATGTCCACTTATGTTTACCCAATCCAACTGTATTTTTTTAAAGCCAAGTTGGAGAAACTCGACAGGCTCCCAGGCATCATATGAGCGGCAAACAAGGCCGCTCACACTAATTCTGGCACTGCTCTCACGCTGAAGAGCAGCACCAGAATTGGGTGCGGAGCCTGTCCTGGGAGGACCTGGCATAGTAGTTAGGGCTGAACAGTCCAGCCCGAACTGCTAAGCCAGGTCCTCCCTTAACCCGAAACAAGCATCCTGGGACTAGTTTTGGGGTATCACTCTTCATCAGCCAAGTACTTTTTGCTGGTTTGCGTTATTTTTTCTTACAAACCAACACAAATACAATTTTGCGTTTGTTTGTAAGTCCCCAAAAAGATTTTGCATAGGTCTGCGTTAAAAAAAGTAACAGAAACCCGACGCAAAACCTTTCTAAATCTGGACCTGAGTTCTGTTCCCCAAGCCTGATTAGACTGCGGATCATTCCGCCCCCTAAGCCCTGAAATCAGCTATTGCCTCCCAGCCCATTTTGCGTTTCCCATTGCCCCCAAACAGCAATCCTGCATGTAACAGAACCAGCTCATTATTTGGTATTCCTATAAGAAATAATTGTAAAGCACATCGTACGGAAAAGGAAATATGGTCAATGTTTAAGTTTTAGAACCATTGAAGTCATCAATTTAAAATGTTGACATTTGACATGATGTGAAATAATCCGGTAACAAGGAGATAAAATAAGAGGATCTAGTACTTACCCCGCTAAACCACCAAAGATCTCTGTGACGTAAGAATAATCACCACCTGATTTGGGGATCGTTACCCCAAGTTCAGCATAACATAAAGATCCAAGGGCAGAAATCCCCCCTCCAAGAACCCAAACAATCAAAGCTAGTCCAACTGAGCCAGTGTGTTCAAGAACTCCTTTGGGTGAAATAAATATTCCGGAACCAATAATATTACCTGCAAGAAAGGAGAGGATAGGGAAATGTTATAGAGGCAATATGAAAGCAGATTTACAGCAGCTACCATTGTTAAGCACCAACACAATAGAGGTGATGGTACACCCATGAGGTTAGACTACATGCTGCTCTGTTAAATGCCTCTCTAATATTATTATTAAAAACTTGTGGTTTTATCTCAACAGTAGAGTGTGATGCAACAAGGAATAAATGAATTTTGTGCACAGCTATTTTTTGATTTGTGTAATATAGGATGATGAGTCTTTCTTACTCTATTTAACATGTGCAATGTATATATTTTACATCAAAGAAACAGGTTTGCTTCATAGTTTAGGAGCACAAATAACCTAGGCACCATGCACATGTTTGTGACTGCAGAACTCTTGGATCATGAAAAACAGGCTTTGTGACTTTGTGACTGCAGATGAGCATTTTATGTACAGAACCCCTTGTAGGAATCAAAAAAGTATTTTGGACCCAGACAACGTTTTTTCCATTCCAATGGAATATATCAATTAATAGTTATCGTGGTTGCAAATCATTGATCAGCTACAGATATCTCAAAGTCGTTGGTATCTGATTCCCAAATGGGAAGTTATCCTGTTGTAAGAAATGTGGTTGTTGGTTGACTGGGTGTGAACCCTGGTCAAGCAGCAACCGCAATATTTTTCAGGCTGAGGTACAAACCACCCATAAATTAACCTGTGCTCAACCCTCTGGCAGCCTAGCACAGAGCAGTCAGCCTTAACTTAGAGGCAATGTGTAAAATATCTGTGCAACACTTCAAAAAGTAATAAAGTGATATAATCACCATACAAAAAGATTCCCACACCAAGTTGGAAAAATACAGATTTTGTTAATAAATAAAACAAGACCAAAACAACAAACATCCAGTCAGTAGGGCGCCAGGACGCTCCTTTGCTGGAGCAGCTGTGCGCACAATAAATACCTATAACATAACATAACATAACATAACATAACATAACATAACATAACATAACATAACATAACATAACATAACAGTAGAACTGGAGATCTACAATTTTAAAGATTTTACTGAAAATAGTGCCAAAATGGTCAAAGCACCAGCTGTGGATATCTTGTCCCAATGACCTAGGACAAAGACACACGTTCAGGCTGACTGTGATGGAATGTGGGCCAGTGATATGGATCCGGTAAGACCTCAAAGCCTGGTTTGTGAAGCATTGTTAAGATTCACGTTGAAGATGTGTTGCACAGCTGAAGTGATGCATCGGTTCCCAGTTGTGGGGAGGCTGTGCTGCAAGGTCCTCCACCATCATCGACGATTCCATCCATGAGGGCTTGTGATGCGAAGTCCGGTGTTGAGAACGCATCACACAGTCGGGGTGATGCATTGGTTCAGGAGAACAGCGAGTCTGCGATGTTTAGCCTGGTGTCATCGCTGAGGTTGTCGTCAACAAAGGATGTGAGGGCTTGTGCCGAGGATGTGTTGTAGAGCTGTAGTTCCAAAGAGGCTGTAGAGGCAATTTGGGTCTTTGCAGTGGGTCCAATCCACATAGCAAAAGAGATGTGTTGGGTTTGTTCTAGGTTGCGCCGCGCAGCAGAGGAGATGCATTTGTTCCACTGGATCCACAGAGGATGGCAGAGCACTTTTGGCCCACTTCCAAGGATCCAGGACTGAGGTGGAACCACTTGGCAGGACAGACTCACAGATGACAGAGTCTAGGTGCTGGGGTCAAGGTGGTTGGAGCCTTTCGTACCTGAGGCTCAAGTAACGCATCTAGCACACTAGCCCTTTGAGTCACTCTGGTGTTTCTGGTTTCAACAGATGCAGGTCCATTCCTTTTCGCCGAGGCAGGAGGGCAGCAGGTCAGCAATGCAGGACAGCCGTTCCTTCAGAGGAGCAGTCAGCAAAATGATAGTGCTTTAATCAGCACACCAGTCCTTCTTCCTAGCAGAGTATCCACAGTTTCAGAAGTGTACTAAAGATTTGATGTCTGTTGTCCAGTATTTATTCCCAGTTGAGCCTTTGAAATGTGGAGAAGCATCTAGAGGTATGCCTTTGAATTGCCCTGTCCTCCTGGCCCTGGCAGAAGACTGACTACAGGGGGTATACAGTCCTTTCTGTGGCAGCAGGACACAGCCTATTTAAGTATAAATGAGGCTGTGCCCAACTCCTTCCTCCAATACAGCCAGTTATAGCCCATCCATGTACACCAAAGCTCCCTATTGTGTGTGACTGATTATGAGGAATACACAACGCCCAACTGTCAACTACACCTAGTCATGTGACCCAGAGACAAGCTGCAGACACCAAATGGCTAAGGCAAGAAAATGCCACTTTTCTAAAAGTGGCATTTTCAAAATAGTAATTTAAAATCTGACTTCACCTTAAGTTAGGATTTTTCATTACAATTCCACAGACACCAACCATGAACTGGCTACTTGTTCCCATTTGGAAATTACAGCTTGTTAAATGTAATAAGGTAACTTTGATAATATCCTATGGGAGAGGTAGGCCTTGCAGTAGTGAAAAATGAATGTAAGAGTTTTTCACTACCAGGGCATGTAACACTTAAGAGCACATGTCTCTTTAAAAACATTGCAAACTGACACCTGGGCTGTCCAGGGCCTACCCTAGGAGTGTCTTATCTGTATTACAAATGATAGTTTGGGCACTACAAAAGGTTTATATTTCCAGGTTGAAAAGGCAGTTTAAAACTGTCCATACAGACTGAAATGGCAGGCCTGATGCCTATTTAAAGTGCTACTTAAAGGGATGACACAATCAGTGCTGCAGGCCCTATGCTAGCATTTAATTTACAGGCCAAGGGCACAGGTAGTGTCAGTTTAAAAGGAATTTACAACAAACTGAATTATTCAAAATGGATAGAAACTAATTCTACCATGTTTTAAGGAGAGAGCACAAGCACTTTAGCACTGGTTAACAGTGGTAAAGTGCACAGAGTCGCAAGTACAGCAAAAACAAATGATGGGGGGAACCACACCAAGAATGCCGGGTCTAAATCATTTGAACAGTTTCTCCTTTGGAAATTCTGTTGGGCAACCTAGGGAAGAGCAGGCAGTAGACCAAGGGACCACTACTTGCTCACCCTGATGTGGCCCCAAACGGGAAGCATTTTTTTAAAAAGCTGCTCCTGAGAATATAATCTGTCAAATCTCCCACTAAACAGTCCTTTCCCACCTTCAATACACAATCGGGTCTATCATTTTCATTATATGAAGTTGTTGAGTCTATCCAGCAGAGGATAGGTATCAATGTTTTTGGCCCTCAGTTTTCTACAAATGAAAGCATGCCATTTGCCTTGGTAGTGGTTGACTATCACTTAAAGTGGATCTCTTATTAGTTCATACATATAAGAACTAAACATCTATAATGTAATAGAGTTTTTGAAGGAGATGTTTCATTGAAAAGGCTTTCCAACATTATTTGTCGCCTATAATAGTGTGCAGTTTAAATCTTGTCAGATGGACTCCTTTTTAAATGAGTTAGAGGTCAAGCACTTGACCACAGTATTACAGTGGCATGGTGACGTGTGAACTGAATGCTTAAAGAAACCATGCAGCTAGCTCTTCCTTCTGATTTGAACGTGCAGGAAACGATTGCTGAAAGGATCTGGGCTACCATAATATTCAGCTAACACAACATTGTTTATTATTATTTTCCACCTTTCCTCTGTTACTGCTGAGTCTGGCTTGATCACCGAGAGACATTGTGTGCTGCCAATCTCTTGATTGAATAATCTTTGTTAATCATCCAAGCAGGTGTGCCTGGAGCAAAAATTATACTGAGGAGGAGAATACAACCCTGTAACACAGAAATGTACAACTGATAATTTGAAATATGGGTGATGAAATGTCAGTCTTTAACAATATGTACCATGAGCTCTGGCTGCATTAACTCACTTTCCTCTTGCTAGGTTAGGTGCCCGGAAAAATTCACTCTGCATTCAAAATTCTAGCTGTAAGCACCTCTAGTTCTTGCATTTCATTTTCCCATATTGCACATGAACTTTTAATAACTTCATTTTCAAATATTCCGAATGAACTTTTAAAAATGACTGCAGATTTGCATATGTTGTTTGAGAGAGAATACAGCGTTACAGCCAGAGTAGTAGACTTTGAAACGGGGGAACCACTTTCGAGTATCGGCGTCACCTCAACATCTTGTAGTTCTTGGCAAATCACCTAGGGCCACATGCATCAAACTTAGGAATTGCGATTCCGAAATTGCGATTCTTAAAAATCGCAATTTAGGAATCACAATTCCTTATGCTTGTAGGAATCAGAAAAAAATGTGCAACTCCTACATGTTCCTTATTTGCGACTCGTAAATTGCGAATCGCAAATAAGGAATGGCTTCTCATATATTTCTTATGGGCCTAGATGCCGATAGGAATCAATGGGAATTGCATGCACAATTTGCAAGTACCAAATAGGTACTCGCAAATTGTGTATGCAATTTCAAAAGTGTAATGGTGCCAAAAGGACAGCCTGATGCACCCCTGAAAGTGCAATTAAAAAACATGTTGCACACACACATGCCCCAAGGGCATGTAAATGCACTTTTGTGCATTTTTTAATGTTTTCCCAAATTACCATCAACTTTAGGTTGATGGTAATTTGCATTTCTTAAAAGCGAAATCGCAAAAAAAAAATGTTGTTGCATTGCATTTAGGGAATTGCAATTTGTGATTCTCTAAATGCAATTGCAATTTAAGTAGTCACAAATTTTGTGATTACCTAAATAGCGATTATTGCATTTGGGATGATGCAGCCCAAATTCAAAAATTGCTGTTGCAAAGGGGCATATTCTATGTACCTGCCCCTTTGCTACCGCAAAAAACTGTGATGCATGTGCCCCATAATCTCCCCGTGCCTACAAAAATGAATTGAATCTGAATTTCTGTAGTGTAACTGGTGCTCATGATGTAAAGCATTCCAATACCTTTGGTTTAAGTTTGCGCTATGTAAATTTGCAAAACAGAAATAACTTAAAAAAACAAGCATTGGCCAAGCCATTACATCTGGCATTGGCCACCAGTCATTTGGCAATTATTGTTTTGTTTTGTAATGGTTTTTACAAAACGGTATTGTCCAAGAAGCTGATGGGCTCACATTACATCTAAACAAAAACACAACAGCTGTGGGCAAAAATATTTGTGAAAAAATGGAAATGGAAAACAGAAAGAAAGAGGGATCGAAAAGCAAGAAGGTAAACAAGTAAGAAAATAAGAAGGGAAAGAAAGAACGACAGAAAGAAAGGAAAATGAAAGAAGAAAAAATGAAAGGATAAAAAGAAAAAAGAAGGAACAAGAGGAAAGAAGCCAAAAAGAAAGAAGAAAAAGAAGGCAAGAAAGAGGGAAAGGTGGAAAGAAAGATGGAAAGAAAAAAGGAAACAAGGAAATAAAAAGAAAGAAGGGGAGAAAGAGGATTTACAATATAAAATATTGAATACTAAAAAAAAATTGCACCCGACAAATCTTTAAATAATGTTTAAATAACACTATTACAATTGTAGTGCAAATTAAAAACCATTAAGTGTGGCTTTCCTCCTAGGCAAAGTTAATTAATAAAGAACCATTGGTGAAAGGATGTCCAGGAACGCTACAATATTGTATTGTGCTGTTGTAAAAGCAATTTACAACAGCACTTGAATGGGACAGGAACTGATATAGCTGGAATGTGCCCTGTGCTCACTTCAAGTGCGCCCTACTGTCACACCAAGCAACACCAGCAAGCACTAAAGGGAACTCCTTGTGTGCGGATGCCCACCTTGCGAAAGAGAAAATGCAGTCACTCGAGGTGACTTTTACCAGAGGCTTAAGTAGGCTGCACTATTGCCCTTTCCGGTATACTGTAGTGGGCATAAACAAAATAGGAAAGGCACAACAACAGAAAAATGGGTGAAGAGAGGTGGCTGAACGCTTCTATAAATAAGTATATTATGCATATTATTTTAGTAAAATCAAAAGGTCTTGGCTAACGCCAGTCCTAGAAATGTTGCGAAGCTCTGTCATTGGTATCTCGTGATTAACACACCTGCCAGGACAATGCAACAATAAACTTATTTAGAAAGAACCGTAAAACATTTGAAACACTTTAAAGATACTGACGTCGTTGGCAGAAAGCAAATAAGGTTTTCAAATGTTTAAATATGCTTATTGCTAATAGCTCCAAAGAGTTTTTGGCAGTTGTTTACGTACAAACTGTTTTACTAAGTTAATACGTTCTTGGAAGTATCATGGCGCACTTTGGACCTGGCGACTCGCGTCATGAATAAAAGATTGGCTAACAACATAGAGAACAGACCAGTGAATACACAAGCTGGAAGGGGCCTGCCCACGGGCCTCGCAGTGCCATGGGTTTCCCACAGGAGACTAAACTCGGTGTTGTCTGTAAACCTTGTAAACGACTTTTTGAAGCAAACTGTAAACTCATTAAAAATAGCACAGAATTAGAGAAATTGGATTAACAACGCAGGCACGCCGAGTAAAAAGGATCCGTTTTGCAAACGAGCAGCATAATTTGTCCCAGTTTTCTTTGCTAGAAGACAATCTTTCGAGTATTCAGCAAAGCTCCTATTATACAGCAAAAGGCTTTTAGCTCAGTGGCACGAGGTCAAACCAACACCCCCTGCCACATTTCCAGCTTTCCCTTCCCCAGGCAACCACACTGAGAAATGATGTCGTTGTTTTAAGAGCTTCCTGCTTACCATGCAGGCCTGCAGCCAGACATTCAGACTTCTGGGGCCTGAAAGAGATGGGGACAAAGGAACACCATATCACCGTGAAATGCTCTGGTGACTTATTTTGTCCAATCCTGCCCTCTTTGGACTTGCAGACTCCGGCTCTATGATATGGCGTCCACTTTGGTTGGCAGTGGATAAAAAGATTGTGCTAGTTCACAGAAATGCGTCGTTAATGCTGAACCGATTGCGCCTTTATCCTTCAGAGGCCCTTCTTTTGCGTTGACAGTCGATGCATAATCCACCTATTTAGTGCAAGCTATAGGGGTTAGGGTTTTAGGTCGACGAGAGTAGAGCTTTCTAGAAGCATCGGATGTCACTGAAAGTTTGTCTGTAGCTGGCTGTGAATTTGTATTGGTTTGGTCCCATGTACAAAGTATGTTTCTGAGGTGCCAGCGACGACCTGGAAACCAGTGACCCGGCGAGGGTAGTCGAAGCAGTGCTGTCACTGCATTCCTATTTTTTTTATTAACATAAATGTGTAAATTGGAGACAAAGGCACAAGCATACATTCATGAAGAAACACATGCACTAAAAAATATACAGACATCTGCACAAGTCAGACAGCCATGTACTAAGCCAAACAGCTGTGATTAAACACAGGTAGCCATATGCTAATGCAAGCACCTGCGAGCGCTGACTGCCATTCAAACAAGCATTTGCAATGCAATAGGTCTCGCATTTGCGAGAGTTTAAGCTATTGGCATTGTAAATGACAATATTATGCGCACAACGTGACATTCACCCTTCTCCGTTTCTGACATTTTTCTTCCCGCTATACCCAAGAACTCTCACAGTCAGAGCATGTTGTGTAGGCATAGCCTTTTATTTCACATCAAACCAGGTAATTCTTCACAGACCAATAGGAGAAAAACATCCTGTTTGGATATATAAAATTATTCATAGCATCATGCTTTACCCGCCTCAACCTGTCAAAGGCATTAAGTACTTCAGGCATGACATTACTTAAACTTCAATTTTGGCTGTACACTTTAGTGGCAACAACATGTCAAAGGCAGTAAGAAAATTAGGCACAACATTACACCTGCACTTGAGCTTGGCCTTACATGGAACTTGTCCGACTCATCCCGCCAAGCTCTCCACTCAGCTGCGCACATAGTGCCGGCAGGCCCCAAGTCGCACAGCAAACAGTTGCATTACTTAAAATCTAGGGCACCGCATAACACACCGGCCCACCGGGGTGCCTGAACAAAGGCAGCCTCCCCAAGGTTCTACTCAGTCCATACGTTGCTGGTTAGGACAGTAGAGGCCAGGACCACTGGCGTGTTGGTCCTCCTTTTCTGCCTACCCTCAGCAGAAGTGGAACCTACCCCCTCCTGTTATGCTATGTTAGGTTACCTTGTTTTTGTATAGCGCAAATCACCACTGGTCTCTAAGCGCTTTCCAGAGGAAACAGAACACCCTGCCACTAAGAGCTCCTCACAGCCTGACCATTATATTGCGGGGAATGTCTTTCTAAACAGATGAGTTTTCAAATGTTTTCTGAAAGACAGGAGCCCTGGGTCTCCTTGCAGGAAGGCGGGAAGCTCATTCCAGAGCTGAGGGAGAAGGACCGAGAGAGCTTTACCTCCTCTGGTCTTAAGTTTGAATCTTGATGACGTCAAATTCACAGCTTTGGAGGAGTGTAGGGCTCTGCCTGGGACGTACCTCACCAGTCGATCCTTGATATATTTGGGGGCCTCCCCCTAGTTGGCCTTATGGGCTACACAAAGACATTTAAACTGCACCCGATATTCAATAGGCAGCCAGTATAGTTTGTGCAGCAAAGGAGTGGCACAAGTTCTTCTCGGAAGAGAGAAGATGAGCCTAGCCGCATCATTCTGGACTACCTGCAATTTCCTGATGAGTTTTCTTGAAAGGCCCAGGTAGAGGGAATTACCGTAGTCCAGCGGGGCTATGACAGTGGCAGACACAATGGATTGATGCGCTGGGACTGAAAGAATAGGTACCAATTCCCGCAATTGGCGGAGTAGGCCAATGCAGGTGCCAACCACCGAGGTAACTTGGGGGGCCATAGACAACTCAGAGTCAATTTTTAGGCCCAGGCTCTTCACTACTTTCCCAGGAGTAGGTGCCTCACCCAGTTCTGGGGGCCAGAAAAGCTCACACCAGGGATTGTTGGGAGTATCGATGATAAGTACCTCTGTTTTACCAGGGTTAACCTTCAAAGAGTTATTGGCCATCCAGTTAACCGTGAACCTAAGAAGTTTTTTGACTGAGTCTTGGGTTTGGCTTGTATTATCCAGTTGAACCAAGAGTTGCGTGTCGTCCGCATAATTAAATACTTGACAGTCTCTCTGCATTAGCTCAGCTACCAGAGGCTCCAAGTAAATATTGAAGAGAAGGGGAGACAGTGCTGAACCCTGGACTGGCCCTAGATAATTGGTCTCCTATTTGCACTCTCTGCGAGCTACCAGTTAGAAAGGAGGTTAACCATTTAAGCGCTTGCCCCCTGATCCCAAGATTCGACACCCGGTCTAGCAAGATGGCGTGGCTGACCATGTGGAATGCTGCAGACAGGTCCAGGAGAATCAGGGTGCATGGTTGTTTATTGTCTGCTCTGATTCTCAGATCATCCACCACTGACGCCATAACTAGCTCAGGGCTGTGTTGTGGTCTAAAGCCTGCCTGTCTAGGATGAAGTAGCTTGAACTCTTCCAGATAGCTCACAAGCGTTTTCAAGACCTGTTTCTTCAGAACCTTTGCTAAAAAAGGGAGCTGGGAGATAGGTCTATAGTTTTTCAAAGTTTTTATATCAGCCCCTGCTTTCTTCAGGAGAGGAATAACTCTAGCTTCCTTCATATTCGCCGGTAGATAACCTGAGTGCAACGACTCATTTAGAAGATCTAGCATCAGCTCTTCCAAACCAGGCAAGGCCATTTGAAAGAACCTAGATGGGCACGGGTCGATTCTAGAGCCATATTTAACCTGATTTGCTGTGGCCGTGAGGCTCTCCGCATCAAAGCGGGGAAAGCTCATTAAGGTGCCACTCCATTGTGGGGGGCTCAGAGGGTCCTTAATGCTGGTATCATTTGGGGTAGTGGTAATCTCTAGATGATACCTTTTGGAGAAAGAACTCCTGGAGCTGGTCACAATTGGGAAGATCGTTTACTTGAGTCTTGCTCCCTCTCAGAATAAGTTCCTTCAAAATCAGGAAAATCTCTTTTTGTTTGTTTACTGCGTTGCCTAGTCTATCCTCCTCGTAAAAGGATGCCTTCTTTCGGAGAATATAGGATTTATATTCAATCATGAGACTATTATAAGCGTCAAAGTCCGCTGGCTTATTATTTAGTCTCCACCTCCTCTCTGCCCAAAGGAGAAGCCGTTTTTTCTCCCTTAGAGTAGTATCAAACCAGGGAGCTCCCTTACCACTGTCTCTGACCCTCTCTAGTCGTTCAGGTGCAAGTGTATTGATGGCCGACTGAAGGCAGGAGATTAACGCAATACTTTTATCATCTAAATTGCCTTTACCCATGACAGGAAGTGGCATAGAGCGCAGTGTGGAGACTAGGGGGTCCGCTTCCACTTTTTTCCAGGATCTGATCTTCTTCCACAGGGGAGTGGTCGATAGTGGAGGATGACCGCACAGGACCCAGCATCTTAGCAGGTAATGATCAGACCAAGCACATGGGCTAATATCTGTTATCTCAATGTTGGGCAGCGAGGACCAGATCAGATCGAGGGTATGACCTTTCATATGAGTAGGGCCCTTGACCAGTTGTGATAGATCTAGAGAGGTCAAATTTGTTTCAAATCCCGCTTCTGTCTTGTCTCTGGGTATCTTGTCCCAATGATAATTGAAGTCCCCAACTATTACCAGATGTTTGTATCTTGAGCTAAGATCTGTTAGGAGCTCTAAGAATGGTTCATTAAAATCTGGAAAGCATTTGGGGGACGGTAAACTACCAGTAACGCAAGGCAAGCGGATTTCAAGGTAATTTTTATTCCTAAAAGTTCCGCCATATCGCAATTCTCAGCGATAATCTGAGCCACAACAAGACACTTTTTAAATATGAATGCGATGCCACCGCCCCTTGAATCGCCAGGTCGGTTGTACCATAGCCCGTCATATTCAATTGGAAGCGCTGCCAAAATATCCGGGGTCGATGAATCACCTAGCCATGTTTCCGTGAGGGCTAAGATGTCAATGTTCCCGTCCAAAAGGAGAGACAGCACTTCCAGATGATGTTTCTGCAGGGTGCGTGTGTTAAGCAGTGCTAGCCTAAGGCCATTGATCTTATTTACATTTAGGGGGCCTTGCTTTGTTATAGGTCCCTTCCCTTCAAGTTACAGTCCATCGGTAACGATTCATTCCGTAGCCTGGCTAGCACATTGGCCCCTAATAGTTCAGTGTCTGTTCTTAGTAAATGTAATTGTTCAATAGTATAAACAAAATGTACGCCATGGGTCCTGGTCCCTGGGCCCGGCAGGGCGCGTACGGGCGCAGACGGGCTCGCTAGTGGCGCGCCCGCTGCACGCGAGCGCTGCGCGCTTGCATCCCTTCTCCTTAAGTAGGGAAATTGCAAGCCTAGCGCGCTGACTGGGAGACCTCTGAGGGCTCCGAGTCCCCACCCCACACCCAAGATGGCGGACAGAGACCGAGAGAGGCTGAAAGTCGCCAAAATGGTGAGTCAGTGAAACATAATTTTTAAATGCAGGCAATGCGGGGGATGCAAGTGAATGTCTCAGGAGGAAAATAAAAACGCTATTTGAACCACACTCTTTTTAAAAATATCGTTGCAGTAGGGTTAATAAAAGATAGGGTCCATCCAGATGCTGATCTTCCCTTTTTGTGCACCCCACTTTGTTGTTAACTGTCAGTGCTGCGCCACAGGGTGTTAAGCTACCCGGTGGACTCGCCCCCCCCCCCCCTCGGCAGTGACAGTGCTCCCCAATACTCAGAACTTGCGTTATCCCTCGTTCTGAAAAACGTCCCCAGGATGCACTCAATCAAAACAGCTTCAATAATATTTTCAATATTTAGATTCAATTTTAATTGTGTTTATTCACACATGTTAGTCTTAATTTTTTCATTTTGCCATAACATCAAACAAAAATTTCTGCCCAATGCATTTTGGGCTTGAGCTCTTCTTCAGGGGTCTTAATATTCTGCAATTGTAAATTAACAACAGTATTACCAAAAGGAGTGCTGGTACTATCTGATTTACACAATTCAGACATTGTAACCACATAAAGTGCGGTGTTATTCTATGTTGCCGTGGGTATACCTTCCTCCTATTTATGACTTGGTTAATGTGAAAGGAATTGAGGGAAAGGGTAAAGAAACAGGTACTTTAACAAACTTCCCCAAGTGTTCGTATGTCATGTACTAAATCATGCGAATTGTACCTCAAAGTGAATGAAATGTGGAAAAGTGAAAAACGGAGTCTAGTTACTTTAAACTGGTGACAAAGATAAGAAGTGCCCACGAGGCGTGGGTTAATGACGTGCAACTTATATAGAAAAAGTGATCGGAGTGTGCAAGTTGAAAAACCAAGACGCGCTACGTTGTACTAGTGACAAAAATAAGAAGTGCCCATGAGGTAAGCGTGAATGACAATGTGTCAATCTAAAATTACTCACACGAGTTTTAGGATGCGTACGTGCATTCCCCATACACTGGGAAAAGTAAACAAAGATTTGAGCATCCAACGTTTCAAAACGTTATAAAGTTAACTGGCTGTATGGAAAAAAGTAAAAGTAGATTAGAAGCGAGAAGGTATCGTGTTTGAAAAGGGGGCGCTATGCACCCATATCGACGAAAAGCTTACCCCAGGTGGTGTGGCGTTATCCATGCTTTTTTGGCGTTTGTTTGCCATTAACATCCAATGGGTATTTAAATTCTATCATTTCCGCCCGATCGTATCACGTGTCAGTGTAAACAGAGTAAAAAAGACTCATGCAGCTTAGCGTGATGAAAGAAAAAAGGAAAAAAGAACAATGACGGTAAACATCCGCCCGATTGTATCACATGCCAGTGTAAACAGAGTGAAAAGACTCATGCAGCTTAGCGTGCTGAAAGTAAAAGGACTATGACAGTAAATACGTCCCGAGTGTCACATTACTATGAATTTAAAAGAATTTAAGAGAAATATCTCAGTGGACAATGAAAGTTGATAACGGTGAAATACTGTTGAAGGAAATAAAGTGCAATGTATTAAAAAATATATTTATATAAAAAAAAACGAGTAAATCGTGTGCGAAAAAAAAGCAGCTGTGGGGTACCCGCAAAATGCGTCTCAAGCGACTTATTCATGGTACAAGAAATTACGAGGGATTATAAGCAAGGTTTCACTTAAACATATTAGATGGTGATGTCAAATTCAAATATCTATCAGCTACTGTACGTGTCTGCAATGTCTTTATCAAATAAAGGGGAACAAGAACTAAAAACCATTTACATTGATCCTCCTGTGTAATGAAACTCTGGGTATTTCCGAGGTTACCAATTCATCTAAGAATACAAAGCATTCTATCAGCACATCCTACATTGCAGATCTAGAATTAACATGGTTTCTATATTACCCCAACTGTGTGGATAGAAGAATTTATTCAGGTTTCTAAGAATTGAAGACTTAAAGAAAACAATTTAAATCAATGCGTTCATTAAGTCCAAGCGGATGTGCGGTGTTCAAAAAGTTTATCCAATGTACTTCCCTTCTTAGTAAGTGTTGGGTATTGTCTCTTCCAAGGAGAACTTGTGCTTACTCCAAAATGAAGAATGGTAGTTGACTAGGGTTATGATTGTGTGAGTTAAAATGTGTTGCTACAGTAGATTTACTTTGTTTGGTACGGATATTACTTTTATGTTCTGTCAAACAAGTTTTTATTTTCCGTTCTGTCTTGCCCACCTAGGCTAGTGCACAGGGCCATTTTAACATATAGATGAGGTTGCTGCGGTCACATATAGCTGTGACCCGTAAATGTATTGGAGTTTCTTTAGTTGGGTGCAAAATTTGGTTACCTCAGATGATAGCATTACAATTGCCAGAGTTGTGGCATGGCACTGTTCCCTTGTATGTTCCACTTATTCATGTTTCTATTTGATTAAGCATTTCTTTAATGTTCCATGTTCGTGAATATGCGAATCGAGATGGTTTGGAAAAAATACCATTAAAATCTTCTTCCAATGTCAATAATGACCAGTGTTTGATGATGGCTTTTTTATCTGATGACTTTTGGTGGAAAATTTTGAAACAAATACCATTCTTTCTTCTTCTTGTGGTTTCAGTTCCTGTGAAGGTAATTTTTTTCGATCCAAGTTTTGTATTTGGTTACTGCCTCTTCTAAGATGTTATTAGTGCTCCCCAATAGCCACCAGAATAATGCGGTTAACAAGCTTATATGCATTTCCTGAGAGATGCACTCCAGCTCTGCGGAACTGGTCCCTTCCACTACTAGCGCCAGTTGTGACCAACTTCTACCTGTTGTGGTAGCTTACGGAATTACTTCTGATCACAGGAATGCACCAGGCCACCCGTAACAGATGCCTTCCTAATGACATTAGATCCTTTCCACTAATGACTAAAGGGACTAGACACAATCCTGAAATCTGTACTCCGCCCAAATGAATGGGCCTGCTGCTTTGCTGTACCCCAAAAGAATGCCTAACTTAACTTAGGCGGACCGTGCTGCACCCATTAATGGGGTGCTGTTGCCCCCGCTAAAGTGCAAATGCGGGAGACAGAAACCCTACATGTCACTAACTTTCGGCTAGTGTGGGCTTTATGTATGAAAAGAAGCTTGATCATAAAACCTTATATTCTCCCTTGTCCAGGGTCTGGCGCCCACAAATGTGGGACCCTGGCCCTAAATTTTCTCAGAACCACAGACCCATAGGAGAAAATGCTACTATTTACATATAAACCATTATTTGTAGCATTATGCTTAGACACATGAACCTGTTAAAGGCATCAAGTAAATTGAGCACAACATTACCCTGGAATTTTAGTTCTGGTCGTACACTTTAGCGGCAACAGCATGTTGAAGGCAATATGAAAATTAGGCACAACCTTACACCTACACTTGAGCTTGGCCTTACAATTGAACATGACTGACTCATTCTGCCAAGCTTTTCACTCTGCTGTATATATTGTTCCGGCAGGCCCCAATATGCTCAAGCAAACAGTTGCATTACTGAAATCCAGGGCACCGCATACCGCCCCACCCACTGGGGATCCTGAACACAGGCAGCATCCCCAAGTCTTTTCAGTCCATACAATGCACGTTAGGGCAGTAGAGTCCAGGACCCCCAGTAGGTCAGTCCTCCTTTTCCGCCTGCCTTGGCCATAGTTATAATCTAAACTGATTTCTCGCAATCCCACTCACCTGTAGATTATGTCACCAATAAATCATAACCCTTTCTAGTTATTTGAGTTTAAAAAAGAAATACAGCCCTATAAATTTGCAGGGCTGCATCCACGCTATAGAACATTGCATATCAAATCTTGGTCATTTAGCAACGCCGCCCAATTGTTGAAATATTAACCAGCAATCCCTATTTCCTGTGGAGTATGCCTGAAATAGCCCAACACCTGTATTTGGGATGGTGTTTTCTAATAAATGTGTTGTCTAGAGCCAGCAGTTTGCTGATAATATTGCACACCGCCTGTTCCCATGTCAAAGGCACTACGAAATTAAAATTGTCATTACAGTTGAGCATAGCATTAAGTTGTCCACAGTCTTTGAGCCTGTGCTGCGCACATTGTGCCAGCAGGTCACAACACGCTAAAGCAAATGGTTGCCTTACTTGAAATCCAGGGCACCACATAGTGCACCAGCCCACCAAGGTACCGGAACACAGGCACCCTCCCCAGGGCACAGCATAGCGCACCGGCCCTCCGAGGTACCTGAACACAGGCAACCTCCCCAAGATTCATCTCAGTCCATAAGTGGCGGGTTAGGGCAGTAGAGTCGAGGCTCACCAGCAGGCCGGTCCCCCTCCCCGCCAAACCACTGCACACTTCAATCCTACCCCCTCATGGGGTACATCCAGAGACTGAACCTCCATTGTCCTTGTGAAGTCTTCTGACAATTACACAGTAGGAGAAACTTTGCTGGTAAATATTAGGCAATTGGGTTTTGTCCCAAAAGGCGGTACCTTTTAATGAGATGTGCTTGTACCATGAATGGTGTTGCACACCACCCGTCCTCAGCTATTATAATGTGTGTCTTTCCCGAGGCCCACTGCATGAGAGTTGCACCACAGAGTACTCACTAAGAACTACTGAGGTCCCTTCCAAGGATTGCTGACAATTCCCTATATAACCTGTGGTTTATGGCCTCAGAAAATTGCTACTTCCAGCCACCATCACGGAGGACTGATGCCACTTGGAAGGAGAAATAAAACCTGCATAAAACCATTTGTCGATTACATAAAGTTACCCCAATATTGCTAGAATTGGCGATTTCCCACAAAGACTACTGAGTATGCCACCAATAAATCTCCACCCTTGCAGGGATGAGCTTAAAGATGCAGTTAAACCTGCATAACCTTTTGTTGATTACATAAAGCTACGCCAATATTGCTAGAATTGGCAATTTCCCACAAAGCCGAATATGCCACCAATAAATCTCCACACTTGTGAGGATGAGCTTAAAGATGCAGTTAATTAATGCCCGGGAGAAGGCAGGTTCCATATAGAAACGCCACATCTTCCTGGGTGATTATGTTCTAAACAAAAGCATAATTCAACGTTTCGCTATAGAAGGATTACGTGCAGCACCCTTGGGTTGGAACATTGGACTTACTCCACACCAGGTGAATAAAATCACCGCCGGGCAAGCAGTTGTTTTGGTATTGGGGGCAAATTAGGTACAAAATGACTTACCCCACCCGGTGAACCCGAGGACGAATACCAATTTGCAGCAGCCCATCCTTATTTTGACCTATAGCATGATTTGTATATGCCTGAATCTTTCATCCCCCAAAGAGGCATCCTGGCAATGAATAACTGATGCTTGGTTTGCCAACCAAATGTTGCTTAGTAGCCACCCCCTCGAGTGGAAAGGCTAAGCGTACACACAGGGAATTGAACCTGTTTGCTTGAGGTTGAACACCGACCCCTGTAATGCATGGGTTAATACATAATACGAACCACTTGTGGATGCGGACGCCAGGAGATTTCAATAAAGAAATATTATGCCTTAGGGCTGCCACTACCATCCCAACTTGCAAGGAGTGACTCCCACGTTGCTGCCGCCCAAACCCCTGGGCATACTGTTGCTGAATAACAGATGCTCCTTTACCTAATGGAATCATGTTTGTCTACCTCAGCCACGATGAAATCCTAAGAGTACCTCGCCGGGAATTGAACCCATGACCAAGAGATGGAACCCGGGGCCTGCAATCGATTAGTTAATCCATTAACCTCCCCAGCCCTGCCTGACGGCCCATATAACAGCTGTTGCAAAAAAGGAACTACCTGTTTGCAGCCTCCATAGAATGACATATGAATTGTAATCTGAGCCCTAGTTGGTGTATCCCTTGAACCCTAACTACTTACGTGGAGAAATAAATCAGAACCACTTAAAAGGAACACATTTAGTACACTGGAAAACCAACCTAAATGAGGAATGTACTAAGTAAACACTGATCATGCGGAGCCAACACATGTATTGTACATAACTGCGCTCTGCCTTGTGTTATGAAGTCTGGCCCCCTAGCTTATGAACAGGGATCCCTGGTTAAATCACAGAGGGATATCATCCCCAGTAAATATGTTTGGGCCCAACCAACAACGCGACCCCAGGTTTCTTCTACATGTCATGGTAAAGGAAAATCGCATCACCGTCACTTTCCTGTAATAACTGTATTACACCAATGTCACCATTGCAATAGATTGTGTTACCAAAATCTTAAAAATTTTGATAATAGGCTCAGTAAATGTCAAACATCTTTACACACGGTTACGCTTTCCTTCAAGCTTGAGCTTCAAGCAAAATAATTTTGGCATTATTAAATACCGCCATGGAGGGGGCCATCGCATGAAGTGCTTGTTTTAGGAGCCCCTTTGAAGACCCTGTGGGAGTCAGAGCGGAACTGGCAACCGACTTTCCTTATGACTGACGATACAGTTAGCTTAGCATAACATGAAAGCATACCCTTAATACTTCTGCTATTTCAGACGCTCAACTTTCCAATAAAATCAACAGCATAACATGAGTGCATAGACTATGACTGACGATACAGTTAGCTTAGCTAGGGTGACCAACTGGCATTGGTGCAAATTCAGGACGGGGAGTGTAAAAATTCAGGACAAAGGGTCGAAATTCAGGACACCAATTCAGGACAGGAGGTCAAAATTCAGGACAAAACTTCAGGACAATTGGATACGTTTTACAGACACATCAGAGGTCGCGCAATAGTATAGAAGTAAGCCCAGCCATAACCAAACATACTCAACAATTTGCAAACCTATCCATCATGTATTCTTCCATCTATCATTTCACTCATCCATCCTTTCACTCATCCATCCAATATCCATCCATCCACCCTTTCACCCTATCCATCTGGACACTCATCCATCCACTCTTCTACCCATCCATCCATTCACTCATCCATCCACCCATTTACCTTTTCACCCATCCAGCCATCCTTTCACTTGCTCATCAATCCACCCAGTCACTCATCCTTCCACCCTTCCACTCTATCAGTCATCCGTCCATCATCCCTTTCTCTCTCCATCGACCCTTTCACTTAGCAATCCTTCCTTCCATCCATCCACCCACCCATCCATCTACTAATCCACTCATGAATCCATCCATTGACCCTATCACTCATCCATCCTTTCTCTCATCTATTTATCCTTTCACTCCTTTACTCATTTATTCATACTTTTGTCCATCTACACTCCCTTTTACTCACTCATCCATCCTTACATCCACCCTTTCACTCATTTTGTCCATCCATTCAACCTTGCATTTATAAATTCATCAATCCATCCATCATTTCACTTATCCATCCACCCATTCACTCATCATCCACCTTTTCACTCATCTATCCTTCCACTCATCCATCCACCCTTTTACTCATCCAGGTACCCTTCCACCCATACATCCAGCCATTTACCTTTTCTCTCTTCCATCCTTCCACTTACTCATCAATCCATCCATCCTCTCTCATTATCCATCTATTCAATTTTTCATTTATCCATTCACCCTTTCACTAATTCATCCAGCCATCCACTCATCCCTTCACTTACTCACTCGCCCACCTTTTCATATTAACTTTGAGCAGAGCCTTTTTGACAACAGGCCCATCAAGAACTTCACCCTTGCTGCATGAGCCATTCCAAGACTGGGACAGAAGCCACCCAGGGCAGAGACAGGATCCACCACAGGAGGGAGACAGGAGCCATCACAGGCGGGGGGGGGGGGGCAGGTGGGGGGACAGGAGCCATCACTGGGGCGGGGCAGGAGCCATCACAGGAGGGGGAACAGGATCCACCAGGGTGGACACAGGGGTGGGTATGCAGTATTCTAGTATCATCTTGGTCTCTTCCAGGGTGGGGTAGGGCTCCTCACCCCCTCCTGGACAAGACAACGAGAAGACAGGCTCTTTCCAAAATGTTAGTTCTGCCATCCCCCGCTGTGATGTACAGTACTTACAGGAGATGCTCCAAGAGAACTGATTTAACTGATTGTCCGCCATACTTTGTTAATTAGTGTGGGTGCGATTGTGCCATTTCTTAATTTTATTACATTAAGACTGCATGTTAGAAGAACCGAGGTTTAATTACAATTTAGTGACAGTATTTAAGCTCTGTGAAGAGAACCACTGCTGCACAGTGTAATGGGCAGAAATGAAATGTGTGAAGCCCTCCTAAATCGCAGAGACACAGCGCATTCAGGGCTGTTTGCATCTGAATAGATGCCCCTGCTCCTGATGCTGCCGCCCCTCCCTCTCAGTCACCTTCAAGCACTTCTTAACAGCTCATCCAGGGCTGAAGGTGTGAGGGTAGCCTCCCCGCTGTGCCTCTCCAATGCTGCGGGGTATCTGAGCTTTGCATCAGAGTCAAGAAGGGAGGAGGTTGGAAGCTGTGCCGGCTTAAGGGTAGTGCGACCGGTGCCCGAGGTTAAAATTACGGACAAATGGCGTCCGTTAAAGAATGCTTCACGGACAACAGACAGACGGCCGAAATTACGGACTGTCCGTGAAATTTACGGACGGTTGGTCACCCTAAGCTTAGCTGAGCCCAGCCCGCAAGTTACCCTACTTCACCGGCTCTGACTGCGTTAACATGCTATTACATTAGTAACTTTCCAATAAATTAACTGCCTAATAAGAATGCATACACTTAATACCTCTGCTCTTTCCATCACTCAACTCTCCAGTAAAATCAACAGCATAACATCAATGCATAGACTTATTACCTTTAATATTTCAGACGCCCAAGCACTACCAAGGCAGGAAGAGCTAGGGATACGTGCGGACGCGTGGATGTTAAGCAAATACAGGAAGCAGATGGCATAATATGCAGGAAAACTTTTGAGACTATGTGGTACAACTACGCCTATTATACTGATTCCGCTAATGATTGTGACTGAGGAAAGTAATTCCACTGGTACATAAAGTACGATCATAAGGAAAATTAAATACTATGTAAAGGACTAATGGTCCCTTGAAAATGTTCTTTGGAAAGAAAAGCATTGGCAGGACTCTGGCTTACGGGTCTGGAAATGGGACCATCCCTATGTGCCGTCCCAGCTTTGGATAACAATTTGGAAGCTGGCTGCGGCGCGGGCCCGCCTTAACGTTGTGCAATGTGTGTACTGTGGACTATCGCCGCCCCTTTGAACTGAGGGCACGCTCCCATACAGCTGCGGGCTGCCTCCTGGTGTGAGCACATCCAGGGCCGGACTGGCCGTTGCGGGCACCGGGCAATCCCCCGGTGCGCCGCAAGGGTGGGGGCCGGTTTTGGGCCCCTGGGGGCCGTTTTTCCTACAGGACCGTTTTTGCAGCATAGCTGCAAAATCGGCCCTGTAACAAAATCGGCCAAAAACCGGCCCCGGCAAAGAGCTCGGTCGCACCCCCAAGGTCAGTTTTTGTTCCCAGTCCGGCCCTGGCCACATCTCAAGTGCTCCTGGTGTCCCCCCCCTCACTGCAACTGCGAGCTAATGTCTCCTTGTGTTAGGCGAGCAGAGCCTTGCAGGCTGCGAGGATATTACCGCCCCCCCTCACATAGGTCTTGGCCCCTCCCCTTGGTCATTGCAATCGTAAGAATTAGCGCGACCCTGTAACACGGTCACATGTCTCCTGCATCCGAGCTTGCTATGGGCGGGGGCCCCCACTTCAGTTGCCGCGAGCTGCCAGTACCGCGCCCCCCCGCACAACTCCGGAAGTGAGAACAAGGGCGCGTCCTAGCCATACACTGCGTTGAATACCGCTTCTATGCTGCGCGAAGGCGCTTTTAACGCCTAGAAGTCTAAACTGAATACGCAAACTAAACACACACTAAAATAAACATAAACCAATCAAAACACTACGCCTAGGCCCCCTCAAACCTCCTGAGCCACCCTGCACACCGAAAACCTCGCTCCCATTCAGCGGCGTGCCTCTACCGCTTGCTAGAGGTCTGAGGACAACTACTCCAGGGCGCAGCCTTAAACAACCTCCCCAACAATCCTGCGCGCCCTGATGACATCACCGTCCCGCCTTACTCGATACACCCCCTTCTTAGCCAGCCCTTAGGGGGCTCAGTCACGTGGCTCAACTGAGGGTGCCCCTCCCCTATGCGCGGGGGCGCCTGTTCATACCTTTTATTTATACGTTTTGATAATTAACACATAAATAAAAGACATTGTCATGTACAATGCCAATAGCTCATACTCATGTAAATGGGAGATCTATTCAAGGAAGTAGCCGCCAATGTCCCGGGCTGCTTAGAAAGTGAAAACATGCATGGCGCACTGAATGTTGCATGAAAGCATGTCGTGCCTGCAGTAGGCGAAACTATTAAAAGAAAATGGTGCTTACAGTCTAAATAAGACTCACCATATAACAACCGAAGTAAATGGGCCAGTCTTCATAGGAGGTTACGAATGAAGACAAGGCGGTACTAAGGGGGGACTAACAAGCCTTTAATGAATCAGAGGCAAGCATTTACGAAGGACAATGACACAACCCAATGACAAATATAGGTGAAGAGTGGCCGGGGCTTCTATTCCATACTCCAATACAGCATGGTGTGCAGAGCTGTGCATGCGCTGCCCAGACTCGACCTAAAAAACTTGACCCTACTCATAAATTAGGACAGCTGTTCACCAATGCAGGCAACTGTAAACACTTTCAAATATATGTATGTGGTCAAAGGCTTAGACATATTCAACATGTCATAGGAGAAGTAGTGGTTTGAGGACTGTTACTGCATCATGATGTACTGTTCCTTAAAGAGATGATTCTTCAGGTTGGCTCTAAATTAGAGCAGGGTTGGGGTAGTCCTGATAGAGGCAGGCATCTACTAGCAAGCACTACCCGAGGTGTAAAACTGCATCCTTCTACGAAGAAACAGCGACAGCTATTCACAAATGCAAGCATCTTATCATATCTTATCACCCAGTACCTTACATTTACTTACTTACATGAGATGTATTAAGCTCTGACCAGGCATTCAGGGTGTCGAAGATCTGTTCACATGAAAGCAATTGCAATTTTTGACAAATTTGATATCAGAAAGCAAGAACAGTCACTACTAAACTCAGAACAATGGAAGACGATGTGGTGTTTTAATGTAATGCCTGATTGACAGGACAGTGGTGCTTTCCTAAACATTTAAAAGTGAAAAACAAGTTGTTGTGTTGATGTGACAAGTCTGGCAAAACAGGGGTGCTTTAAAGCAGGAATTTTCGAAATGCATACAAAAACTGGTGAATGTGGCTGCATGGGAAGATAGAAAGCATGTGTAGAAAAATAATACATGGGATTCTGCAAAACTTGTATAAAAGCTTGTATCAAATTTCTTTATAACAGAAGACCTGTGACAGAACTCCACTGTAATAGCCTACTGCAGTTGAGTTCTGATCTCACAATGCGTGCTGCCAGGGGCAGCAGCCAGGGGAAAGCAGGTCATGTCATGGAGCATAATTAAAGCATCTGTTCATAGAACGAAAAGCAAACATGGCTTTTCTTTCTTCTGCTCTGTTTTTGTAGCTGTACAGTGACAACCAGAAAGGAGATATGTATGGCAACATGTTATTTTTGTACTCCTTATGTAATTATAGAAAAGTTAGTTTCTTCCTGCACTTGTCCACACATACAGACTAATGCACCTTTAAAAAACAACAAAAAGCTGACTTGTATTAAACTGATTCTAAATTCCTTTTACAACATATGTCTCACAGTTTTTTTTATGTGTTTAATTTTGCACTAGAGATTCTATCTTTATTCTTCATGTTTGCAAACATGCTCTCTCTTTTATATGAAAGAGTTATGTACTGAAGATTTAAGGACCAGATTTTCAAAAAGGTCACACAACCCAGCAGTCGAAAATGCTGCGGTGTGTTGCGTGACAGGAAGAGAGCAGGAGACTGCTATATCTACAGAAATATAGCACTCTCCTTCCCTCTTCCTAGCACCGCCGCAGAATTCTGCTGCTGAGCACCACGCACACACCTTTGAGCCATAGTGCAAGGGTACATGAGAGTCGAGCATAGGTTTTGCAATGGAAGGGTTTCCTTTGACTACCAAATACTATGCTTAGACCAGTTTTAATACGTATCCTACTTTGTATGTGTGCTGTACAGTGCAGCACACATGTAAAGGAGTAAAAGAAAGGAGAAATGAAAAAATGTCTCGTTTTAACTCCTGCTTTCAAGTGGTGTTAAGCTTTAACGCAAAACCCTGTCTACTACTGTTAGATATGGTTTTGCATCAAAAACCATAGGAGGTTGCAAGGAAATGCCCATTTACCACCAATGTAAAGTCCTTGTAACGATAAGTAACACAAAGCAGTACTTTTTGCGCTGGAAAGTATATTAAAAAAACTTTTTGTACTGGTTTACGCCACTTTTGTGACACAAACCCTGAGTAAAATGTTAGTAAAATCTATTTCCTTAGTGGTTTGAGGGAAAGATGATGCTGTGCCTATGTATTATGCGGAATAACATACCTCCTGCCGTACATGATAAGGATATTGCAAGTCCCTTCAGACTTACATAACCTTATAAAAGAACTTGGCCTTTGGTCTCATTCCTCTATACGTTCATGCAACTCTTCAGTGACTTGCAATATCCTTATCATGTATGGCAAGAGATACTTCATCCCTTATATAATTGAAGCAGGACCCACTAACAGCATGTCTTATTGCAAACCACCAAGCATTAAAAAACTAACAGTATGGTGAATTTAGCTACCTCTTTGTAAGATCATTTTTTAGCTCATTACTTATAAATGCTGATAGTAGGCTTGGTGAAGGTAGGGCAATATTGAGTTTGTGTCATTTCAGGGCCTCACTAGAGAAGGCTTGTGTCTGGTCTCATATTTCTGTTTTTACAGAGGTTCAAGTTTTAGACCTATTTTATGAAAGCACAGATCTCTCCTGGTATTTTGAGTTTTCGTGGTGCCAGTTATTTTTCTGTGTTTACATGGACAACCTAGTTCGTGGTGTGCTAATTTGTAGGCACATCTTGTTTCCACTGGAAGCTATTTAAGGTCATTGAGCACTGGGGAGATGTGGTCCTTGCTGCTGGTGCAAGTCACAAGGCCATCAGCTGCATTAATTATTGTGTTAAGGGGTTTGCCTGGATTTCAGGACCAATCAAAGCTAGCATTACTGTATTCAACTTTTTTAAGTACTAGTGATTGTACGACATGCTTCAAGTCTTGCTGGGGAATGAAGGGTTTTAGTTATCTTAGCAATTTCATTTAAAGTTAGGCACCTTTAATGATATTTTTAATGTGTTCATCCATTTGGAGCCTCTTATTTGAGTCAGCGTCTTGACACATGCAATCCATTTCCCTTCTTCCCTAAGACCTAAAAAGACCTTATTCTGCAAAGCACTCAAAAATAGGTCTGGATGTACTGAATGAGACCTCCTCCACCAGCCATCAGACAGGCCAGTTTTGGTCTGTCTCCTGGGATTAAATCCTACCTGGTCTTCAGGAGAGGGTACTTAACTTTTGTTGGCATAGTACTTTCTGGTCACTGCCTGACAAGGCAGGTAACCAGTTTCATAATGTATTTATTTATTCTGAATTTTTGTATACTGTGCACAAGACCCAAATAAGTTAAAAATATATCAACAAAATCCATTGGGGCCAGCCCTTTTGGTGCTTTTAGAATTCAGCTAAAGGATGCAGTTACTACACAAACTGAGTTAACTTCAATTTAGATACAAAGGAATAGAAACATGTACAACATTTGTTCCCCTAATAAAGCGCTCTGATACCTTCGGGTCTAGCCAGGGCTATGTAAAACGTTTCAGATGTACCTTGTAATGCAACGATCCTCTGGTTAAGCTCTCTGATACCTGTGGGTCTAGACAGCGCTATATACACTTCTCAAATCAAATATACTCAAAACTGTTTTTTCTGAAGGCTGAGACCTGAGCAAGATGTCTGATGCTCGGTGGAGCTGCTAGACAGCTATTGAGGAAATTGGCCCTGGTTTCCCCCCTGACCGTCACCTACCCATGCAGGCATTGGGCACAGTTCCTCCTCAGCTCCCCTGCTTCCTCCCCTCCCTCCTACGAATTCTTGCAACATTGTTTTGTGTACTGTACTTTACTATGCTCTTGTAACTGCTGTAACTTTTAACGCAAAGATCCTGCATGTAAAGCTCTGTATACCCTCTTGGGTCAAGTTGCGCTATATATAAAACTTTATAAAGAAATAAATAAACATATGCCTCCATTGGCCTAGATGATTCCAGGAATGTGCAGTACTACTCTTACTGCACATACCAGAATTATGAAATTGGCTTCTGAAATGTACTAAGGGAAAAATGTCTACTTTTGACTATTCACCCGTTACTAGTGTGAAGTTACTCAAACCTGTAAGCTTACATGGCCCACCCTCTGATTTCAGCGGGTGGCGCCTAATTCATGAATGTTAAGTTACTGCTTATAACTCTTCACACGTAGAGGGAGATCTTCACCACCAGAGTAGAGATTTCCTATATTAAAAGATAGGGAATAGTGTAAAAGTTTGTTAAAGTAAAAAAAAAATCTAAAAATATATTCATGTTAACTAATACTGTAAAATAATGTAAATTTATTTAAAATATAGAACAACATTTTAAAATGCTACAGCATACATAATGTAATGTCAAATCAAATATTTAATTATTTTGAACAATTAAATTCAAATTATTTTTCTCAAGCACTAAATAGAAACACCCTCCCTGAAGTATAAAAATGTATATTTATTTATTATGCGGTATAGATTAGTTATGTATCAAATACATTTTGCATTAATTTCATTTTAAATAATTAATGTTACATCAATGCTTAAATTCAAAAGAGGTTTAGAAAATGTCATAATAAATGATACATTATGTTTTATTTATATATGTTTAAACATTAAATTAGACAGATTTATAGTTATTTACATTTCATATTATTTCCTAAGTGATTGCTTGTAAATAAGAAAACTTTGTTTTTTAAAGCAGCCAGTAACCCTTCAATTGTTTGTGACTGGCTCTCCCAGAAAGCCCACAACATACCCCATATAAATTTCAATCAGGTAACCATTTGGAATCCCACCTTAATAATTGGTAAAAGTTTACTGACTCCTAAAATGGAAGTTGTATATTAGAAAAACTTATTTTGTGGTCACAAACAATCTAAATAGGACTATTATCAACTACAAAATATCTGAGATCTGGTCGCAAGAGTGGTGTTCTGTGGTCTGAGGGGAAAACCAAGTGCTCCCTCCTTTCTTCAAAGTGATTACTTTCCTTTGGTTGGGTTGAGAAGCACTGGCAGTCATGGCAGCAATTGATTATAAAAAGCCCGGTATTTGTAAGGAGCGAACTAATTACCCTTAAGGGTCTCAAGGCGCTGGTGGGCATCGGAGAGATTAAGTAAGCTATTGCCAGGAGTCACATGATGCTGAGCTGATCTGCCTCCGGGACTGGGGGATCTACCCATGATCTACCCATGAGCCCTGCACTCATGAGTTAGCCACTCTGACCGCTGCGCCCACCTCTCCTTTATTAATATTATTATTATACATATAGCACTAAGATTTTTTCCTGTTATCTTTATAAGGTGAGTGGCCTACTGCTCACTTTTTCCAAAAAGAGTTCTGCTAATCCATTTCACCCATGCCCTGCATGTGCATGACAACTTCGAAGGCAGCACCTGGAAGATTTCCGCATCCCTAGCCTTCAGGAGTGGGATTGTCAGCCAGTGGAGCTTGAAGGCACAACCAGAGTGTTCAATCCCAGTGAGAAAGGTGAGAGACTCAACCAAGATCCCAATACTTGACTAAAACTGTGTGGAGCAGATTTACAAGCCCCTTGCACCACTTTTGCATTACTTTTAACGTGGGAAAAGTGACACAAAAGTGCAGCAAGGTGCTTGTAAATCTGGCCCTGTGTTTTTTTGCAACTAGAAGACGCTAGTCAGGGATTCTTATTTGAGGAAGGATTATGGATGGAGATGGGAGGGCTATCCCTAACTAAACCATGGTCAATGGACTACAAACCGAGAGTGCACAAGGGCAGCTTATTGAAGAAGCACAAAAAAATAGTGGGAGGGGGCCTCTTCAGAAGAGGCAGGGGATTCTAGAATTCTAGTAAAGAATAACAGCTGCAGTTAACCACAGACTTTGATTACCCCCAGAAAATTGGGTTGATACCTCAATCTCATTATGGGATGATTAGTATTCCTTTATACTGATGCAAAAGCACTTTTTCTTTTTAAAGATAACACACTGGATGGTCATTTATCTATTGTAAAAGCACACTTTTCTGCTGGTATTACAGCAATTTTGACCCGAATGACAGAAAACCGTCTCCAGCTGAATGCCAGTAAAACTGAGATTATCGGCTAGATTCATCAAGCCGAAAACGGCTCGCAAAGGGCCAGATTCTGAGAATCTTGCCCTGTGCGGGCGCTATTTTTGATTCATCATCCCAAATGCAAAAATCGCATTTTTAGAAATTGCATATTTGCGAATAATTGCATTTAAGGAATCTTAATTAGAGATTCCTTAAATGCAATTCAAGAAGCATTTAAAAATTGCGAAATCGCTATTTTGGGCCGCTATTTACAGCGAGGTCAAACCTCGTGGTTAATAGCGAAAACTTAGAAAAATGCATTTAAATGCATTTTTCTAAGTTGCATGTTACACACATATGTCCTTTGGACATGTGTGTGCGCAACACCAATGTAGATTACATTTCAAGGGTGCTACAGGGTGTCCTTTGGGCACCCCTGGCACCCTTGGAATCGCATCCTTATTTTCGATTAGCAGGCCCATAGGAATGAATGGGGAGTTATTCCTTATTTGCGATTAGCAATTTGCTAATCGCAAATAAGGAATATGTAGGAATCGCAATTTATTTAGCGATTCCTACATGAATCCCGTTTTGCAAGTCCTTAATAGTGATTTCTTAATAATCGCTATTAAGGACTCGCAAAACGGCACTATGATGAATCTAGCTGTAAGTTCCTTGGCAAGGCCCAATAGCTTTGGACACCCTGACTCGTGGCCCTTGGAATGGTGCTCTGCACCTACTACAAAACTGGTTGTAAAAGAAAGTGGCAGTTTGTCTAGGTCAAGCACTCACTATTAAAGAGCAGGTTGGTACGACCATAGGAACTTGTTTTCATGTGTGGTGCTTGTTACGGAGAGTTTTTCCTCTGCTTCTACACTCTACAAGGTAGACCTTGGTTCAAGCATTAGTCATCAGTTGCCTAGATTATTGCAATGCCTCACTGGCTTCAATCAATGAGACAGCGATAAATAAACTGCAAGTGGTCCAGAATACTGCGGCACGTCTCATTACCAACCTTCCACCCAGGACGGCTTCTTCTCCCCTTTTGCGCTCTCTTCATTGGCTGCCAATTCGCAAAAGAATCATTTGCTGCCTGACACATAAATCCTTAATTTTCAAAGCCCTGAGCTATTCGTCTTTAAGCTTTTTTCTTACCGGCCAGGTAGATCACCAAGGTCTAGTGACAAAGCCCTGCTTACTGTACCTTGGATAACAAAGTCTTGCTCAGGAGGCAGGTCTTTTTCGTACTTAGCCCCTTTGTATTGGAATGAGCTTCCATTCCACTTACGTCAATGTACTGATCATTTTAAATTCAGGAATCTTTTTAAGACAAAGCTGTTTGTGGCCTAAAAGTTTTGATTATCTATTTATGATCTGGGCTGCGCAAGATACCCCTTCTGGGGTGATTTTTTGCGCGTTATAAACTTGAACTAACATAACAGATTGCACTTTCAGACCCTTCAACTCACACAATGCCACAGTGTGTCACACGATTTTGGCTCCCCTCAAATGGTCACCCTGTGAGGAGCCAATTTCACACAGTGGCAGAGAAACAGATAGAAACTGCTGTACAATGGTGTTTTTTGGCTGTTTTAGAAGATTCGGAGTAGCCAATGTCAATTAAGGAGTGTGAAAACACCCCACAAGATCGGCGGCACCAGCCTCTGCAAGCCTTTATTCCGTTTTCTTCTGTTTGTTTATTGGAGTAGGAGTAATCGCGGGTGGAGGGGGCAGAAGTGCCTCTTACGAGGCCCCACCCCTTTCACGGCCACATCCACTCCTCACATGGTAAAATGTTTTATTAAGTTGGCAGGTCTGCACTGTAAAGTGCTTGTGCTGAGTCTCTAACCCTGTAAAAACCTCTCTGAGTGAGCCTTGGATTAGTCTGCTTTGCGACACTGAGGATCAAGTGTGAACCCCTTCCCTGCTGATGACAAGCTGGACTCATCATGGCACACAGTGGATGTGTGCTGATGACGAGTCCAGCTCGTCATGGGTTCCACCCACGGGGGAAGCGCTGGTGCTCCCTCCACGGGTGTCCAATTTCGGCCCCACAAAATGGAATGGCAGCAGAAGAGCTTCCGCTGCCACCCCGACCCCCCCATTGGAATCCCATGACAACAGCGCGCACAGCGCGTACTGACGTCATCAGGAAGTCCCAGACACTCGGGAAGCCATTTGCTTCCTGAGCGTCGTTGGACCAGGTAGGATTCCTCTGTCCCGGGGGGGGGGGAGGGGGGGGTTTGGGGAGAGCATCAATGCATCAGGGGAGAAGAAAGAGATTTTCCTCTCCCCTGATGTCTCTTTGCAGGGATTTCTGCTTCACGATCGCGCACAGCATCGCGATCGTGCAGCGGAAATGCCCCCATTAGCACCAGGGATTTTACATTTGTGCATTGGAAGCGGCCCCTTGGGCAAGGGTCGCTTCCAAGTGGGGGCCAATATTATTAATGATTTTCTGCTCCCCCCCCCCGGGCACAAATTGGCCCATTTTTCCAGCCGTTTTGCCCCCAGGGGAGGCAGAAAATGCCACTAGGCACCAGGGAATGTAGTGGGGCAGTCTAAATGATAATAGAAGTGACCCCTTGGGCAAGGGTCACTTCCTAGAGGGGGCATTTTTTTAGGAATATTTTTCTGCCCCCGGGGGTAAATCGGCACGTTTATTTCGCCGTTTTGCCCTGGGGGGGGCAGACAAATGCCACTAGCCACCAGGGATCTACTTGGGGTCATTTTCATTTGGATGAAAGCGACCCCTTGGGCAAGGTTCGCTTCCTAGAGGGGGCATATTGTAAGGAAAGTTTTTCTGCCCCCCTGGGGGAAAATCGGACCATTTTTTCAGCCTTTTTGCACCCGGGGGGTCGAGAATGCCACTTGGCAGCAGGGACTGTAGTTGGTGCATTTAAATTTGGATGGAAGCAACCCCTTGGGCAAGGGTGGCTTCCTAGAGGGGGCCCTTTTTTAAGGAATGTTTGGTGGCCCCCCGCGTGCAAATCGCCATGTTTTTTCAGCCGTTTTGCTCCAAGGGGGGGGGGGCAGAAAAACACCACTAGGCACCAGGGATTCATTTGGGGGCATTTACATTTGGATGGAAGCGACCCGCTTGGGTAAGGGTTGCCTCCAAAGAGGAGCATTTCTTGTTGATGTTTGTCTGCCACAGATCAGCCCGTTTTTGTTTTGCCTTTCTGGCCCACAAGGCCCTAGGGATTGTGTTTTGTAGTGTGTGGAAGCAACCCCTTGGGCAAGGTTCGCTTTCAAAGGTGGTTATATTTTTGGATGTTTTTTTCTGCCCACCCCCCTTGGGGGAAGTAGGTCTTTTTTTGTCCTTACTGCCACCAGGTCTCAGCCGCATTTGAAGGCCCATCTGGTCAAATGACCATTTGGGTAGCGACATTGTGTGTTATAACTTTAATTGTCACATTGTTTGTGAAATGTAATAGTAATTATTTTATTTCTCTATTTTATTCTAGTTCAAGGCTTTTGCTGTTTGGGCTGTTGTAGGTTGCGGTTTTGTTACTGCTGGTTTTGCAGCTTGAGTAGTTGCATGTGCTTGGTAAGTGAATTTATTTTGTACTGTTTACTCTAAATTAGTTTAATTTCCCTACATGAATGTGTTTTTTGTAAATGGTGCAGTAATAGCAGTTTGTTTGGCTTCTGTGTTTTTAGTGTCAAAATCTTTTTTGCATTAATGCTTGATGTGTACTTTGTTGTCTTATGAGTAATTGTTTTTTTTCCTTTCTAGTGAGATATCATTGCATTTTGCTGTGTCTCTGCAGAGTAGGTGCTGGTGAGTGTAGCTATCTTTGGTAAGAGTAATATAGTTTTGGAGTGTATAGATCTTTGTGCTAAAGCCATACTTTGTTTACTACTTACTTTGCACAGTGTTGGTTGTTTATGAGTTGTTTGTGCAGTTTCCTTTCTTAGTAAGGATAATGGCTAGCCGCAGGATTACTGCTCAGCAGGTTGTTGGTATGCTTTTTGAGTCTTCCTCTGACCTTGGTTCAGAGACTGACTCTGATTCTGAGGCCGAGGTAGGAGGGAAAGATTCAGGAAGTGTGTTTTCTCTTCACATGGAATCATAGGATGATGAAGCTTCTTCTAGTGCGAATGAAGTGCCTGTGTTAGAGGAAGACATTGATGTGCCGGTAGTGCGCCAAGAGGCATCTGGGCTGCAGCCTGGGGCTGCAAGGCTTCCCATTGGTATAGGTCGGCAAGAGGCATCTGGGCTGCAGCCAGCGGCTACGAGGCTTCACGTTGCTGTGGTGCGGCAAGAGGCACCTGGGGCTGCTAGTCTTCCCGTTGGTGTAGTGCAGCAAGAGGCATCTGGGGCTGTTAGGCTTCCCGTTGGTGTAGTGCGCCAAGAGGCATCTGGGGCTACAAGGCTTCCCGCTGGTGTAGTGCGGCAAGAGGCATCTGGGCTGCCAGCTGGGGCTGCAACACTTCCCGTTGTTAGTGTTGCCATCTGGGTTTCCCCTGGCATGGGGCAACCTGCATTGCCAGACTTTACTGGTGTTCCAGGGTGTAGAGTGAATACTGAGAACTTTTTGCCAATACATTTTTTTCAGTTGTTTATGGACGATGTGTTTTTGGCAGAGATTGTTGTGAAGAATATTTTTCATGCCGAACAGTTTTTGAGGGACAACAGTGCCAGCCTTAAGCCCCATTCTAGAGCTACCCGGTGGACTCCCACAAATCTTGAAGAGATGAAGAAGTTCTTGGGATTCACTTTTTTGATGGGCTTGCTAAGGAAGCCATCAATGTCTTCATATTGGTCTACTAATACCTTGATGGCAACGGCTAGATTTCCGGCTGTCATGAATCGTGATAGGTATTTCCTTCTGCTTTGGATGATGCATTTTGTCAATAATCGTTTAGCATTGTCACAAGATCACCCTATGGTGAACGTCTTTTTAAGATTCAACCTGTCCTTTATCATTTTGTTGATCGTTTTTCTGAGATCTATGCTCCAGGAAAAGAAATAGTAGTGGATAAGTCTTTGGCGTTGTTCAACGGCCGCTTAGTTTTTAGGCATTACATTCCTACTAAGAGGGCACGCTATGGAATTAAGCTGCATATGCTGTGTGACAGTGGGACTGGATATATCTCAAATTTCAGGTTGTACACCGGTGAGGAGTCCAGCATTAACCCCCCATGGTTGTCCGTCCACTTTTGGAGTGACTGAGAAAATTGTGTAGGAATTTGGTAGAGGATTATTTAACAAGGGCCACCATTTATATGTGGATAACTTCTACACTGGTGTGTGGTTGTTCAAGGAATTGGCCAAAGTGGGCACTGTTGCTTGTGGCACAATTCGCTGTAACTGTAAAGGTTTCCCAAAATAACTTGTTTGTCAAAAGCTTGTGCGGGGACAGTGCAGTGCGTTGTGATGTGAGGAGCTTCTAGCTGTGAAGTTTTCAGACAGGAGAGATGTCAACATGCTGACTACCATCTATGATGAAAGCACTGCACCTGTGACTGTTTGGGGTCAGGCTGCTGAAGTGTGCAAACCTGTGTGAATTTTAGACTATAATAGCACATGGGTTGGGTTGACAGAGTAGATCAGAGGTTGGAACCTTACTGGCGGTGTGTGTGGACTGGCGCTTGGCTGGCGGTGTGCGTGGACTGGCACTTTGCTGGCTGTGTGCGTGGACTGGCGCTTGGCTGGAGGTGTGTATGGACTGGTGCTTGGCTGGCGGTGTGCGTGGACTGGTGCTTGGCTGGCGGTGTACGTGGACTGGCGCTTGGCTGGCGTTATGTGTGGACTAGCACTTGGCTGGCGGTGTGTATGGACTGGTGCTTGGCTGGCGGTGTACGTGGACTGGCGCTTGGCTGGCGTTATGTGTGGACTAGCACTTGGCTGGCGGTGTGTATGGACTGGTGCTTGGCTGGCGGTGTGCGTGGACTGGTGCTTGACTGGCGGTGTGCGTGGACTGGTGCTTGGCTGGCGGTGTACGTGGACTGGCGCTTGGCTGGCGTTATGTGTGGACTAGCACTTGGCTGGCGGTGTGTGTGGACTGGCGCTTGGCTTGCGGTGTGTGTGGACTGGCGCTTGGCTGGCCTTGTGCGTGGACAGGCGCTTGGCTGGCGTTGTGCGTGGACTGGCGCTTTGCTGGCGGTGTGCGTGGACTGGCGCTTGGCTGGCGGTGTGCATGGACTGGCGCTTGGCCGGTGGTGTGTGTGGACTGGGGCTTGGCTGGCGGTGTGCGTGGACTGGTGCTTGGCTGATGGTGTGCGTGGACTTTCCTTTGGCTGGCGGTGTGTGAGTAGTGACTTGCTGCTGGTCACTACACACACTGCTAGCTGAGCGCCACTCCACGCAATCCTTCAGTTTGTGTAGTTGCTATGTCAGGAATGTGGGCGTGTGAAAGTGATGGGCCCTTGAATGGCGCTGTTTGCTGGTGTGGGTGTTGTAATGTGATGGGCACCGCGGCTGGCGGTGTGAATGTTTTGTATGTGTCACACGTATGAAAGGTGTATGAATGGCCTGTAAAGCGGTTGGTGCCTTGTCGTGGCTTTACAGCTTACAAGCTGTGAGTCAATGGTTCAGTTTCTCGTTCTTTCAATTATTAACAGTGCATTTTATTTTTGTGAAATCACTTGCGAATACAATTGTATATACTGAATCATCACACACCCTTGTGCCAAATCCAACCAGTATGTGTGTGTGCTTGAGGATTAGATGGCTGTGCAGTAATATTTGTCTTTTTTGTCTTTCTGAAGCAGGGTGTAACTTGTCCCTTTTTGCGTAATGTTTTGGTTTTGTGCCTGTTGGTGGGAATGGTCTTAAGTGTATCACGTATTAAAGGTGTGTGAATAGCCTGTAAAATGGTTGATGCCTTGTCATGGCTTTACAGCTCACGAGCTGCGAGTCACTGGTTTGGATTTTTGTGCATTTAATTATTGACAGTGCATTTCATTTTTGTGAAATCTCTCGTTATTAAAATTTTATGTACTGAACCATCACTCACCCTCGTGCCAAATCGAACCTGTATGTGTGTGTGTTTGAGGAATAGATGGCTGTGTTGGAATCTTTGTCTTTTGTGTCTCTCTGTCAAGGTGTACATTCAATCTAAGAATAACCTACCAAATGTAATTTTATTGTTAACCCATAGGAGAACATGGTGATGTCTCTCTTGTGAATTCCAACAAGTTATTTTACCCACAATGTCCTGCAAACCTAAAAATGTCTGTCACATTTTCCTTGCAATATTGTGCCAAAAATCTCATGCTGCAGAAATAAACACATAATTATGTCAAAACGATTTGGTTTTGCAAGGGAGGTCACCTGGGTGTTTGGTCCTGTGCTCGGCGGCCATCTAGGGAAAGCTACCAAACCCACACACTTCTGAAAACTAGACACCCGGGGGCTTCCAAGGAGGTATTGTTTGCGTGGATCCCTCAATGTTTCCTTACCCAGAATCCCTTGCAAACCTCAATTTTAGCTGAAAAAAAACAGTTTTTTCACACATTTTTGTGTGGGAAAGTGTGGTACCACTGGGCTCACACAAATTTCCTACCACCCACCGTACCCACAGGTCTCCCGATAAAAATGGTGCCTCACTTGTGTGGGAGGCATAAGTACGTGTGGGAGGCATAAGTACCCGTGACAGGGAAGGGCCCAAAACGCAGTGAGGCAACATCAAAATTGCCTATCTCAAAACCCTCTTTTTTTGCAAAGGGTGTCACCTGGGTTTTGAACCCCGTGCTCGGCGAGCATCTATGCAAATCTACCAAGCCCACACATTTCTGAAAACTAGACACCTGGGGGCTTTCAGGGAGGTATGGCTTGTGTGGATCCCCTAACGTTTCCGTACCCAGAATCCTTTGCAAACATCACTTTTAGCTGAAAAAAACAGTTTTATTCACACATTTTTGTGTGGGTATGTGTGGCATCACCGGGCTCACACAAATTTCCTACCACCCAGCATATCTTCAGGTCTCCTGATTAAAATGGTGCCTCACTTGTGTGGGAGGCCCAAGTACCCGAGACAGGCAAGGGCCCAAATTGTTTTTGGATTGGCAATGTTGATGTTGCCTCAAAATGTTTTGTGCCCTTGCACGTTGTGGGATCCACGTAAGCCATATCTCCTTGGAAGCCCCCGGGTGTCTACTTTCCAGAAATGTGTGGGTTTGGTAGGTTTCCGTAGGTGCCCGCAGAGCTAGGGTTCACAAACTACAGCTAGGCACTTTGCTAAAAAAGGGTTATTTTTCTCTTCGAAATTGAGGTATGACCACGTTGCGTTTTGCAACGTTTCCTGTTGCGGGCACTAGGCCGACCCACACAAGTGAGGTACCATTTTTCTTGGAAGACTTTGGGGAATGCCGGGTGGGTAGAAATATCTGGATCCACGCAGATTCCAGAACTTTCCACCACAGAAATGTGGGGAAAATGTGTTTTTATTTAAAACTTTTGTCGGTTTGCAAGGGATTCTGGGAACAGAATCTGGTGGGAGGCAGTCAAGTCACCCCATCCTTCATTCCCCTGGGTACGTAGTTTTCAAAAATGTATAGGTTTGCTAGGTTTCCCAAGGTGCCGGCAGAGGTAGGGTTCAAAAACTACAGCTAGGCACTTTGCAAAAAAGAGTAATTTTTCACTGCGAAATTGAGGTGTGACCATGTTGCATTTCGCGCCATTTCGTGTCACGGGCACTAGGCCGACCCACACAAGTGAGGTACCATTTTTCTCAGAAGACATTGGAGAACGCAGGGTGGGTAGAAATTTGAGGATCCACGCAGATTCCAGAACTTTACACCACAGAAATGTGTGGAAAATGTTTTTTTTTACAATTTGTTAGGTTTGCAAGGGATTTTGGGTAACAGAACCTGATGGGAGGCACTGAGTTCACCTCATCCTAGATTCCCCTGGGTGCCTAGTTTTTAAAAATGTATAGGTTTGCTAGGTTTCCCTAGGTGTCGGCAGAGCTAGGGCTAAAAAACGACAGCTAGGCACTTTGCAAAAAAAGGGTCACTTTTCACTGCGAAATTGAGGTTTGACCACGTTGCATTTTGCACCGTTTCCTGTTACGGGCACTAGGGAGACCCACACAAGTGAGGTACCAATTCGTGGTTCCACGCAGATTCCAGAACTTTCCACCACAGAAATGTTGGGTACATGTGTTTTTTTGACAATTTTTTAGGTTTGCAAGGGATTCTGGGTATTAGAACCTGGTGGGAGGCAGTGAAGTCACCCCATCTTAGATTCCACTGGGTGTCTAGCTTTCAAAAATGTATAGGTTTGCTAGCTTTCCCTAGGTGCCGGCAGAGCGAGGGTTAAAAAAACTACAGCTAGGCACTTTGCCAAAAAAGCGTCATTTTTCACTGTGGCTTTTTTGACAATTTTTTAGGTTTGCAAGGAATTCTGGGTAAAAGAACCTGATGGGAGGCAGTCAAGTCACCCCATCCTGGATTCCCTCAGTGTCTAGTTTAAAAAAATATATAGGTTGGCTAGGTTTCCCTAGGTGCTGGCAGAGCTATGGTTCAAATACGACAGCTACACACTTCACAAAAAAAGGGTACATTTTCATTGTGAAAATGTGGTGTGTTCATGTTGGGTTTTGATCCCTTTCCGGTCATGGACACTATGCCTACCCACACAAGTGAGGTACCATTTTTATTGGATGATTTAGGGTAATTCGAATTTGTAAATCAACAGTTATTACCTATTGATTTTTGATGCACTTCTCTCCAAATGAAAGACAAAAAATAAGTCATTTTGCAAAATGACCAATAATTCTCATGCTAGTATGAGTATTCCCAATTTTGAAAACGTGCAAATATGTACTGTTTCTAAACTCTGTAATTTGCTCCCATTTCAGAAATACATAGGTGTCTTTCATACAGATTTTTCCATGCAAACATTTTCACACAATAATTGCTATATACCGGGTACATAATCAAAAGCCATTGCAAATTGCTACTCAGTTTTTGACTCTTGGTTCGTCTGGTTCTTGGTGAACCTACAATTCCTATATATCCCCAGAACTAGGAAGGTCCAGCGGATGTAACAGTATATTGCTTTTAAAGAGCTGTCACAATTACAAGAAGTTACAGGTGAAAACGTTGACACAAAAGGCTGTTTTTTCTACAAGTTTTCAATTTTTCCAATATTTAACAGTTAGTTTCTACAAAGAAACCTTGATGCATCTACATAAATGACCCCTTTCTGAATTCAAAGTTTTGTCTACTTTCTTAAAATGTATAGCTTTCCAGGATCCATTATTGCTTTTACACTAATTTTTACCATTAACTGGAAGGAGGTTTAAAGCTCAAAAAATAGCAAAAATAGGCTATGTCCTAGAAAAATGCCAAACTGTAAAAAAAAATTGGTTTCCTGACAAAAGTCTGTCATTCCCTAAAAGCTGGGAAAATGGTGATTTCAGCCCCACAAACCCTTTTTTGATAACATTTGCAGGGAAAAACCCAGACATTTTCATTTGTAACCGGTTTTTCAAATTTTTTCGAGAAAAAAAAATTTGATGTATTTTGGCTAATTTCTGGGACCCCTCCAAGGGAATCCACAAACCCTGGGTACCTTTAGAATCCACATGATGTTGGAAGACAAGGACGCAAAATTGCTGTGGATAACTTATGTGGTCAAAAGGTTACAGGGGCCTAAGCGCGCACTACCCCAAATAGCAAAAAAAAGGCTTAGCACAGGGGGGAAAAGGCAGCGAAGGGGTTAATAGAGTGTACTTGATGCTTAGTTTTGGGTTCTTTAGTAGGTCAGGCGCAGGACAGCAGTGACAATAGGCCCCGATTGACACAGTAACCCTTGCATGCCACATGATTTGTGGACCATTTGCCAAAATTACCCAGGTAGGTACATAGGAGCTCAATCAGGCAACCCAACATGATAAGTGTCCAGAATCGCAGAATTCTGGCCAGCACTGAAAAGTAGAAAGAGTTCCTTAAGTATTAAAAACTTCCTTTGCATTTGTGACCGTGGATTGAAAACATCGAGGTACTGAACTTAAAAATATATGTAAGTTATGGAAAATGATCAATGAGGGCGATGTTGGAAAGGCTTGTATTAGTTGTGGAAATTGCATCTCCCAAGAATCTTAGGAATTGCTTTTTGAATGCCTTTATAGTGGCTCTCAAATGATTTTAGCAATTCAAGAAGTGGCCAAGCTCAGTCAGGGTATATGGTCAAAATATTGATTCCAAAATATAGACTAACACAAATATCGATTCCAAAATATAGAATGAACAAAATATCGAATGGACAGAATATAGACATCAAAATTATAGTTTTTAAGGTAAGTAATGTAATATCGATTTTAAAAATATAGAAAGTCAAAATATCGAAGTACATATTATAGTTTATTAAAAATATCGAACTTTTATTAATATCGAATTTTTTTAAGTGTTTAGTATGTGTGAAAAGTGTATATTATTTGAAGTAATTAATTTTATGTTATTTCATTTGTGCCTAATTTAATTCTGTAGCGGGTTGTGGGTTTATAGGGGAATAGGGTGGGAAGTAATTTAATTATAATTAATTAAATATGTTAATTAATTTATTGGTATTTATGTTGAATAAATTGTCAATTAATTTTTAATTGGTAATTAATTCATTCTTAATTGATACTTTTTATTAATTGATAATTATGTGAATAATATTAATTGATTTATTTTCTGTAGCGGGTTGTGGGTTTATAGGGGAATAGGGTGGGAAGTAATATAATTATAATTAATTAAATATGTACATTTATTTATTGGTATTTATTTTGGATACATTGTTAATTAATTTTTAACTGGTAATTAATTATTCTTAATTGATAATTAATATTAATTGATTAATTGATAATTCTGTGAATAATATTAATTTATTTTCTGTAACAGGTTGTTAGTTTATAGGGGAATAGCGTGGGAAGTAATTTAATTATAATTAATTAAATATGTTAATTTATTTATTGGTATTTATTTTTAATAAATTGTTAATTCATTTTTAATTGGTAATTAATTCATTCTTAATTGGTAATTAATTTTTATGAATTGATTAATTGATAATCATGTGAATTATATTAGTTTATTTTCAGTAGAGTGGGAATAGTAAAATGTACCCCTATGCTATCCAACGCTTTCCCTACTGTTGTACTCTCTGGAGTGGTAATAGTAATTTTTACCCCTACGCTATCCAACGCTTTCCCTACTGTTGTACTCTCTGGAGTGGGAATAGTAATTTGTATCCCTACGCTATCCAACGCTTTCCCTACTGTTGCACTCACTGGAGTGGGAATAGTATTTTTTACCCCTACGCTATCCAACGCTTTCCCTACTGTTGCACTCTCTGGAGTGGGAACAGTAATTTTTACCCCTACGCTATCCAACGCTTTCCCTACTATTGCACTCTCTGGAGTGGGAATAGTAATTTTTATCCTTACGCTATCCAACGCCTTCCCTACTGTTGCACTCTCTGGAATGGGAATAGTAATTTTTAGCCATACGCTATCCAAAGCTTTCCCTACTGTTGCACTCTCTGGAGTGGCAATAGTAATTTTTACCCCTACGCTATCCAACGCTTTCCCTACAGTTGCACTCTCTGGAGTGGTAATAGTATTTTTTACCCCTATGCTATTCAACCCCTTCCCTACTGTTGCACTCTCTGGAGTGGGAATAGTAATTTTTACCCCTACGCTATCCAATGCTTTCCCTACTGTTGCACTCTCATGGAGTGGGAATAGTAATTTTTACTCCTACGCTATCCAACGCTTTCCCTACTGTTGCACTCTCTGGAGTTGGAATAGTAATTTTTACCCCTACGCTATCCAACCCCTTCCCTACTGTTGCAGTCTCTGGAGTGGGAATAGTAATTTTTACCCCTACGCTATTCAACGCTTTCCCTACTGTTGCACTCTCTGGAGTGGGAATAGTAATTTTTACCCCTACGCTATCCAACACTTTCCCTACTGTTGCACTCTCTGGAGTGGGAATAGTAATTTTTACCCCTTCGCTATCCAACGCTTTCCCTACTGTTGCACTCTTTGGAGTGGGAATAGTAATGTTTACCCCTACGCTATCCAACGATTTCCCTACTGCTGCACTTCTTGGAGTGGGAATAGTAATTTTTACACTCCCACTATCCTACGGTAATAATATTGTGTATTTTTTTATTAATATTATGTTAATATATATATATATGTTTTAACATATATGATTGTATGTTTGTTTTATAAGTTAAATTAATATTTTATAAATTTAAGATAATATAAGTATTTTTAAGTATATTTTAGCTATTTATTTTTAATTTATTTTTGATTTTACATTATTTTTAAGAAATTCGATATTTTTACAAAGTATATATTTTTAAACGATATTTTGGGTTCGATATTTTGGTAATTACCTGTTTGTAGATAGCAATTCAATATTTTGTCTGTCGATATTTTGGAATCTATATTTTGGGTAGTCTATATTTTGTACTTCGATATTTAGTCAGTGATCCCTCAGCCAGACATTCTGAAAGAAAATGGTAGAGTCTTTGAAGACTTCTCATGCACTGGGCACAGATGCTCTAGTATATTTTCCAATAAGTGCGACAAAAGATGCCCATAGTCCTAAAAGGAGTCTGTATGCTGCAAAAAGAGGTGGTATTGTACCACATTCTTGGACAAGGTTATATTTGGTACCTGTCTTCAGAAATGAATACTGATCCGAGGATGCAAATGTGATATTTCAATATCTGTGTTCTAAAGTCCTCTGCAGTCCCGAGCGTGTGTACACTGCTGAGCTTCACACCCACTCCTCGTATTGTTTTGGGAACGGTATATAAAGGGGCGGTCGATTCTTTGTCACATGTATTGTTAGGGCTGGAACTTAGCCAAGGAGTTTCAGGGTCGGACTGAAGCAGAAAATAGGTTCCTGCATCACAATAAAAGTGGTCCATATTTATAACTTGGGTATTGAAAAAAGTGGCCCACATTTGAAGATTGGGAAGCTCTCAATATTAGCATTACGGCACCAATATATGTTGAGGTGAATGTCTGACATAATATCGACGTTGAAAATATCGACGTCCAAAATATCTGAGGTGGAATATCGACGTCAAGAATATATAAGTCCTATCTACATTAAGGTAAGGACAAAAATACCGGAAAAAAATATTGTTGTTAAAAATATTGTTATAAAAAATATCTTTTTTAAATATGTTTAATAATAATATAAAATTAAATAAATGACACTTATAATTAAAATAAATATGGTTAAAAATATGTTTAAAATTATAAGTAATACATATAATGTAAAAAAATAAACATATATATATAAAATATAATATATACTTACTTAATAATACTTACAATTAATTACTCTAATACCTTATAAATTGTTAAAAAACATTTTATTAATTATTAATACATACTTACACATACAACAATAATATAAATAAAATTATCAAAACTATATATAACAAATTAAATTTTTTTTTTAAATAAATTAGACACTATATTAACTAAAACAGTAAATATTGGATAGCGTTGGGGTAAAAAGTATTGTTCCAACTCCAGAGAGTGGAACAGTAGGGACAGTGTTGGATAGCTTAGGGGTTAAAATTACTATTCCAACTCCAGAGGGTGCAACAGTAGGGAAACTGTTGGATAGCGTAGGGGTAAAAATTACTATTCCGAATCCAGAGGGTGCAACAGTAGTGAAAGTGTTGGATAATATAGGGGTTAAAATTAGTATTCCTTCTCCAGAGGGTGCAACAGTGGGGAAAGTGTTCGATATCGTAAAGGTAATAATTACTATTCCAACTCCAGAGGGTGCAACAGTAGGGATAGCGTATGGGTTAATATAGCTTCCTAATAATCGAAATTATAATTTTTTTTGTAACAAATAATTTAATTATTAAATTACAACAAATTCATTGACACCAATAAATAATTATGTAAAAATAATTACCAATTAATAATTAACAATTACAATAAATCAATTAAATATTAATTATTCAAAATGTATTACCAAATAATAATAAAAAATAAAAATAAAATTCCAATGCGAAAAAACAATAATTATTCAAAAACACATGGCCATTAATAATTAATGAACAATACATTATTGATAAATACCCCAAAATTATAACAAATCAAATGTAATTATAATGAACAATAAATTATTTTTGTGTATCTGTTAATTTTAAAAAATGTATTCCAATTAATAATTGATTAACAATAATTTAATTATCGATACTCAACACAAAAAATTATTACTTAATTACAATTAAATTACTTCCCACTCTATTACCCTATAACCTCACAACACACTTAATAATCAAGTAATACACTTAATATAATTACCAATTAATCAAGTAATACAAATGAATTACCAATTAAAAAAACGAGTTACTGATTAATAAATAATTAACATAAAAATATTGATCAATACCAATAAATAAAAATTAAATATTTACCTAATTACAATTAAATGACTTCCCACCCTATTCCCCTATAAACCCACAACCCGTTACAGAACTAAAACGCACAATTTATTTAAAATATTTAATAATTCCTAAAAAATGTTTAATTAATTTACTATAATTAAATTACTTCCCACCCTAATCCCTTATAAACCCACAACCCGCTACGGTACTAAAACGCGTAATATTACTAACTTCTAAAGATGTAATACATATATTTTAAAACTAGTACAATAATTAACACAAATTATGAAAACAAACATATTTAAAATACATAATAAAATACATAACACTAATATCAATATCGATATTAGTAATATCAATATTTTTGCTATCGATATTACTAATTTGGAAATTAACAAAAAAAATCCTTACTTTCAGGTCGATATTCTGGTCGTCGATATTCTTGTTTTGATATTCTGTCCCTCCGAAATTTTGAACTTGATATTATTGTATGTCGAAATAAAAAAAGTCAGTATTTATTTGTATTTGTATTTGTATTTGTATTTTTGATTTGTAGAGCGCCTTATCACCCAGGGGTCTCTAAGCGCTTAGCGGAGAGTGGACACAAAGTTGTTAGGGGAACAAGCTAGATGGTACCCCATGCCTCCTGGAGTAGCACGTTTTTTAGCTTTTTTCTGAAGGGCAAGAACTTGTTTCTTTGCGCAGGTTCTCAGGCAGTTGATTCCATGCTCTGGGAATTGTGTAGGAGAACGTGCGTCCTCCTAAAGAGGACAGTTTGAACCGTGGGCAGATCAATAGTGCGGCCTCTGCTGATCGTAAGTTCCTGCTAGGGGCATACGGGACAAGACGTTCCTTAATGTATTTAGGGGCTTGCCCATACAAGGCTTTCTGCGTGATGCATAGGCCCTTAAACTTGGCCCGTTGAGTCACTGGCAGCCAGTGAAGTTTGCGAAGAAGGGGGGTGGCATGGGTCCTTCTTGGTTTGTTGAAAATGAGTCTGGCCACGTCATTCATGACAATCTGAAGTCTGTTCATTAGTTTTTGCGGAGTACCAAAATACATGACGTTGCCGTAGTCCAGCCGTGCCAGGATTAATGCTGATACTGCTCTCCTGAGAGTGTCCGCCGTCAGGATGGGAGACAGTTTGCGCAGTTGTCTCATTAAGCCCACACATGTGCCCACTACTGCTGAAACCTGGGCTAACATAGTGAGGTTGGCATCTACAACTATGCCTAGGCTTTTATCCAGTCATTTAGACTGTTTACTGTTGAGGTATAGAGTCATTTAAGGAAATCGCATACCGTTTTTTAACCCTATATGCTGCCAGCCTGTACTTCTATTGATATGGAATTCATAAATGAATTTTCTATACTTTTTCACTTTTTAAATAAATACAGCCAGGAAACACACTGTTTTCTGTCTGTGTTTATCTGTAAAAATGAGGGGTAGATCCTCCTCCCTCAGGACTGACAGCACACACAATCAGCATATGGTATGCAGCGCAGATACGACTAAAATGCAAAGAAATATCACCCAAATTACTCCACTCTGGTCGGCACGACAGCTAGGACGACTTCAAAACAGCAAGGGATTCCAGGCGTGGGACTGGATAGGTATCTCCACGGTGGGGGATCCATGGAAGAAGTGGTGTCATTTGAACAGATTAGGATCCAATATGAGATGGCACCCACCAAGAGGTTTCGGTACATGCAAATTAGACATGCACTCAGTTCAGTTCTACTGCCTGGTACCGATATACCAGAAAGGCAACCTCATTCACTTATCACAAATGAATCAATAAGATGCCAGACCCGATGCTGACACTTAAGCGCAAATGCTCTACTTACTTGGGTGATATCGATGATGCAGACTGGCAGATGACACTGTTGTCCCCACAGGAGGTGGCCATACCTTCGAGACTCCGTTTAGTGCAGCTAAAGATACATCATTGCGTGTACTATACCAGGGTTACCCTCCACACTAGAGGGAGGGCCGCACACCATTTTTGCTTGCGGGATTGTGGGGAGGATGGAACCTTTATTCATCTTTCTGGCAGAGCCCCCAGATTGCAGCTTACTGGGTCAAAGTCATGCGAACACTATCACAGGTGGTGGAGGTATCTGTTGTCCCGGAGTCGAGGTTCTGTCTCCTGAATTTGTGGGAACCAAATAATCTCTCCCAGTCTGCTCAAGACTGGGTTACACTGGGTGTAATGTTTGCCAAATGTAATATTGCCAGGAAAAGGGGGTCCGGGGAGGTGCCAGTACTCAGAGACTGGTGCAAAGATATGGATGAAGCTATGATGGCGGAAAGAGTGGCATACACACACCATGGATGCCCCCAAAAATGGGAGAAAGTGTGGGGAGCATGGAACAAATTCAGGGGCTATCTCTGTGACCCACCCATGCAAGAAATGGATGATGTGTCGGAGTGAGGGGGTATGGGGAGGCGGGTCCCGCAATGTGCCAACAGTGATAACTAGGCTGTATCATGTATTAATGATGTGTGTGATGTAATTGAGGTTAGCTGCAATCCACAGTACTCAATGTAGATGCCATGAACTTATATTATGCCCTGAATTCTTTCTCAATAAAAACAATATTTAAAAAAAGCTGTAAATATGGAAAACTAGGAGCCTTAATTATCATCCAATGATGTGGGCTGATGATTATGAGATTTTACCATTGGCTTAAACAAAGTTCAAAATCAATTTCTCAACTTTCAGAAAGGTCTGTTTCTGTGTATCTTATTCAAATGAGTCTTGAGAAAAAGAAAGATGTTGCTTACTGTCACTAACTTAAAATTTTAAATCTACTTTTGCAAAACTGACAGATGGCATTTATGGTCCAAATCAAAAGTGTTAGGAATACCCATCTTCGTGCTGTACTCTATATAGTTACTGCAATTCATCACAGAGATCACTGCCATATTGGCAGGTATTTCTAAATGTGGCAGGTGGCTCTCTGCAAAGGGTCAGAAGCCAGACTAAACTGATACATTCTGTGGGTCGTCTGTCCCAAAACGTGGCTGATTTGAAGGGGGGAGTCTAGAATTTATCAACTGTCGCTGGGAGCACTCTGCGAGTTTGGGTCTCTATGCTTATATTTAGAAACCCATTAATTCTAAGGACCCTGAAGTATTCCATGTAAATAAAGGAAAAGTCCACATACGGGTTCTTGAAGGATTTATTCATAAGAGGATACCACCCACCAAGCAGGAGGTCAGGACAGCCACTGATAATTCTTTACTTCAAAACTAAATACAGAATTCCAAGCCATACTTAAGATTCCTTAGTGACTAACACAATGACATGCTTATATTTCTACAATGACACATAACTATTCTAACATTTTCCTATTGAGTAGGTTAATACAATTACAGGATTCCACACATCTCCCTTCTTTAACAAACGTAATCAGTAAATTATATGATGGACGTTTACACATTCTAATGGAGTTTCTGGTGACAGGACCATTGAAGCAGTGTTCACCTACTCTAGGCTTTACCTTCCTATTAACAACTACAACTCTATTTAAATTCCAAATTCGATGATCACGTGTCTTTACTGCATTATTGAAAACCTTTATGACTTCAATAGGTTTCATGAATTTGGACACAAAGGGGGTCATTACGATGTCGAACGGATTGCCTCCGCCAGGCGGAGGCAATCCGCCCGACATCCACACTAGTTTCCCCCCTCCATATTAGTATGGCGGGGGGACCTCGGCAGACGGAAAGACCGTCCGCCGCTTTTCCGCCCCGGTCTCCTTGCGGCCGGGGCGGAAAAGGAATAATATGGAGGCGGTGTCTATCAGACACTGCCAGCCATATTATGATAGGCATTTTTCAATGCCTTTCCGTGTCGGCAATGCCGCCACAAGAAGGCATGCAGACTTCACTCTGGGGGCACTCTGCGGGCCCCCAGAGTGAAGGAGAGTAGGGGGGTGCACACGGGGGGGGGGTACCTGTGGTACACCCTGCATTTGCATAATCAAAGCGGCAGGCATCGCGCGGTGCCTGCCGCTTTGATTATGCAAATGCTGAAATGCATTTTTAGCATTGTGGCGGGCGGTGCAGAGAGCACTGCCCGCCACAATGCTAAAAATACAGGATGTGCCCGCCACTGTGGTGGGCACATCCTAATACTCCCCACGGGACCCCTGCCCTTATGGCGGGCGGTCCCGATTACCACGAGGATGGCGGGCGGGCAAAGTCCGCCCGCCATCCTAATGACCCCCTTAGTTTCCAACCATTCCCGGTCGTTTGATCATTACAAAATCCCCTACAGCAACACTTGTTTTCCTTACACTTTCTTTTCATCCAAATACTGTTTACGTTGTATCGCCTTCTCGTCTTCCCTTTTCTGAATTTCAGTATTATTACATTTGCTCTCCTTACCTTTCTCCAGTTCATATTTATTAACCCATGCAGGCTCTGCACAAGTATTAGGTACTCTTCCTCTAAACAGCAAAAACTGAGTTTTCCCTGTAGTCGAATGAGGAGATAGCCTATACTCCTCAATTTTCTTTTAAACTTCACTCTTCCAATTCAAGGCTGATAACTTTGCTAAGATAATAGTTTCTTTAAGTACCTTATTAAATCTTTCAATCATTCCATTAGCCTCTGGGTGGTACAATGAGCAAGTTTTGTGAATAATGCCTTTGGAAGAAAACAAATCCTTCATTTCTTTTGATATGAGTTGAACTCCATCGTCTGTTAAAATTGACTAAGGAATCCCTTCTCTGGCAAATAAACTTTCTAAACATTGAATAACACGTGAAGAATCAATAACTGACAAAAAGAACATTTCAGCCATCTTGAAAACATGTCAATAATAACTAAAAGAAAAGTTTGAGAATCATTACTGTGAATAGGCCCTAGAATATCTAATGCAATATCTTGCCAAGGACCAGATGGGCGTCTCCGTAAGACCATAGGTTGAACGCTGGTATTTTTGGATTTATCACTTAAGGTACATGGAATGCAATCATGAACTACACACTCCACATCTCTGTCCATTCCAGGCCACCAGTAAGACATCCTCAATCTCTCTTTGCTTTTAGTGAGACCTGAATGACACGAAAGAACTAAATCAATTCATTCAATTCTCAGTTAGCTGAGAAATTGACTCCGTTCTCAAAGCAATCATTGACTTTGTAGAGTTGCTAGGTAACAGGAAAAGATGTCCGCCACGCCAAGAGACGTTACGCGATGACATCAGGCGTCGACCATAGAGATTGACCGCAAACCTTCATCGAAGAAGCAAGAGGACGATGAGGAATGCGAACCTTGCCGACACTGTATTCTGAAGAACTCAGGCTATGCCAGTGAAGTACTCCATGTAAATAAAGGAAAAGTCCACATACAGGTTCTTGAAGGATTTATTCATAAGAGGATCCCATCCACCAAGCAGGAGGTCAGGACAGCCACTGATAATTCTTTACTTCAAAACTAAATTCAGAATTCCATGACATACTTAGGATTCCTTAGTGACTAACACAATGAAATGTTTATAGTTCTACAATGACACATAACTATTCTAACATTTTCTTAATGAGTAAGTTAATGCAATTACAGAATTCCACACACCCACAATGTCAAAAAGCAGTGGAGGTTGAATAGCATATTTGGAGCATAGAAAATTGTATAGAGTTGGCTCGAGATCAGGTGAGGGAAAATAGAGAAACAATAGAAACAACAGAGCAACAACTGAGGTGCCTAGCACACACAAGACACATAGGTAGACCTTTGGCAAGGTCAGGTTTAGTCTCTCCACCAGTAGCTTAACTTTTGTAATTGAAATTTCACTTAGAGATACAGTGGAGGGGGTGCTGACAAATGGTTGTATGGTACAAACCTTCAAAACCTATGGGAAAACGTAGAGAAGAGAAACTTGTATCAGGCACTATAGCTTGGAAGGCTCAAAAAGTCAGAGAAAAAGCTTCAGGAGGTAATATGAGCAAAGACAGTGCCTCACATGGCCGACGTTCCATAAGGTAAGGAGCCAGTAAGGTGGGGGAATGGGTGCAAAAGCCACAGATGTGATATTGGGTGCAGAGGTACTTGAGGGGCTGTACCTTCGCAACCATGAGCATTGGAGTACTAATTGGTGTTCTGCTTACTGCATCCCCCTATATGGAGAAAATAGGTTTGAAGAACTGCTCTTCAAAGGGTAAATTTAGCATGCTGAACTATACAGCTGGTAGAGAATACACAATGACGAATGTGCAAGCAGGACCTAATCCCTCAGATCCTGGCGTACATTTTAGGGCGACACATGGTCCCCCTCCCCAGGCTGATTTAAGCACCGAAGACTCCAGCCCCCCGGAACTCCGGTGTCATTATTAGGGATTGCAGGGCATGCAGCCCCCCTCCCTGGCCCATTTTGGCCCTGGTGACCCATTCCCTCGGCCTGGCGTAAATATTCAGGTACTCGGCCCCCCGCCACTGTCCAATTTCAGCCGAGGGAACTGATCCCCCCGGGGCACAGCATAATATTCAGGGGGAGTGGGCACATGGCCCACCTCCCTGGGCTGACTTTTCCCATGGTAGACCCCATCCCCTGGGGCTCAATGTAAACTTCATGGGAAAGGGGAACCTGGGCCACCTCCCCGGGCTCACTTCGGCTCCAGGGGCCCTATGTCTTTATTAGAGATAGGGGGCACATAGCCCCTCACCTCTGGCTGACTTTGACTCAGGGGACCAACCTATCCCCTGAGTTAGATATACATTTCATGGGGAAGGGGTATGTGGTCCCAACCCCGTACTCACTTGGCCCTGGGGAACCCATTCCCCAGGGCCCAGCATCATTATTAGGGTTATGAAGACATGCAGTTACCCTCCCCAGGATGATTTTACACACCCAGGGCACCCACCATAGTGTTGTTAGAGGCTGCTGGGGAAGTCCCAAGGCACACGCAGCCCATATACCGTGCTATCCGGCATTGCCCCTTCCCACAGGGAGCAGCTCCACATGCAGCTGCCTGTGGGGGAGAAATATTTCGATCTGTTTCTTTGCTACCATCACTCCCAGCAGGGAAACAGATCAAACGTCTGCTCCCAGCCGGTGTGGGCATTTTTGAAGATCCTGCCCACATGGAGAAGGGTGTGTGTTTGCTCCCGCTTGGCAGGAGTTTTGACAATGCTCTGGCCAAGCGAGAGCTAACACAGGTTTCCCTGCCAATACCACTGTGGGCAGGGACACCGTGATGACCTGGTGGTGGACTCCCCAGGCTATAGCTTGAGAGCTGGCCCTGGGAGATGGGTTCCGGGGCCTTGAAGGAATTGACCCCGGTTGTGGGCTCTCCACAGCCTTTTTTAGGCTTGGAAAGGGGGGTACATGGCCCCATCCCCATTTGTTACATTTTGGCCCTAAGGGTGGGCTTCCAAAGGACCTTTCAGGCTTGCAGAGGGGGCCGCATGACCCGCCTCCTCATTTTCTAAAGTATCAGTCCATGGGGTGGGCTCCCTGTTTTTTTTTTTTAGGCATGGGGGGAAGGCTGCATTTTCTCCTCTCCTTTTTGTCCAAGGAATTTCAGCCCTGGGGTGGAATTTCCTGGGCCTCTGCAGGCTCAGGGAGGAGGGCTGCGTGGCCCCACTCCTCATATACACTATGGAGGTCATTAGGATGGCGGGCGGACTTTGCCCGCCCGCCATCCTCACGGGGATTGGGACCGCCCGCCAAAAGGGCAGGGATCCCGTGGTGGGGATTATGATGCGCCCGCCACAGTGGCAGGCGCATCCCTAAATTTTAACATTGTGTGGGCGGTGCTCTCTGCACCGCCCGCCACAATGTAAAAAATGCATGTATGCATTTGCATACACGAAACGGCAGGGACCGCGTAGTGCCTTCTGCTTCGTGTATGCAAATGCTGGGGGGTACCACAGGTACCCCCCGTGTGCACCCCCCACTTCTCCGTCACTCTAGGGGCCCACAGGGGCCCCCCAGAGTGAAGACTGCATGCATCTCACCAAGCCCATTGTAATATGGCTGGCTGTGCTAATAGACACCGCCACCATATTAATCCTTTTCCAACACGGCCGCGGGGCGACCGGGGTGGAAAAGCGGCGGGCGGTCTTTCCGTCCGCCGTGGTCCCCCCCCACCATACTAATATGGCAGAGGAGAATTTAGGTGCGGATGGCATTCGAATTGCCCCCGCCAGGCCGGCGGTGGCTACCGCCAGCCTGGCAAGGGCAATCCGCCCGCCATTGTAATGGGCCCCTAATTGTTGCCCCGCGGTGGGTTTCCCGGTGCCTCTGCATGCTTGGGGAGGGGGCCATACGGCCCCCTCACAACCCCAGGGGTGGGCTTCCTGGTGGCTAATAGGAAATAAATATGGCCCGGCTGCCATTTTTTTCTTTTTGTTTTCAATCCAACGTAAGTCTTGCTGGATCATGGCATTCTTTGCCCTTTCATTTTCTTTTTGTTGGCCCCAGGGTGTCTCCCTCATAATGTCTAAGGGGACAGGGTATACCTACCCTGCGCTCTCATACTATAATGTTTTTTAACTGGCGGGCGCATCTTGTATATTTTACATTGCGGCGGGCGGTGTTGCAAGCAGCACCCACCGCAATGTAAAAAATACATGTTGTGCTTTTACATGCACAATGTGACAGGCACCGCTCAGTGCCTGCCACACTGTACATGCAAACGCAGGGGGGGTACCATAGGTACCTCCCATGTGCACCCCCACCCTCCCAACAGCAGGAACCACCAGCCTTTCCATGCGGCAATGCAGCCATGGAAAGGCTGATCACAGCCTGCATCGTGACGACGACATGTCTGCCAGCGTGGCCACTGATGTACTGTGCGGGGACATCGTGACTATCAATGTTGTCGTGTATATTGGTGAGAATGTAAAAAATATATCAGTGAATTATTAATACGCATTATTATAGAGATATTGAGATTTTGATAAATGTTTTAATAGAGTTATTTATATAGCAACCTATCTACTGTGATGGTTAGAATTAATTATATAGTTATAATTTTTGTATGTGCTGGTGGCCATTGAATGTCTGCTTTTGTTGTCCGCTTTTATGACATGTCCCCTAGGAGCGTGATTATTCACGTCATTGCAATCTCCGGAGCCATGCAAAAACAGAAAATAGGGTTTAGAGACAGTTTTTATAGAAACTCTCTAGAAAAACATGTCTTCAGAGAAAACCGTAAGAAAGCCCTAGTTAGTAAAATACTGTAATATGTGTGCATGTATGTGTTTTCACTTTATAGAAAAGGAGCGATCATTGCGGTTAGCAACTTCATCTCAAAGTCCCAAATAACCGCAAAAATAGAGAATAGGTCTGAAAGATGGTTGTGAAAGAAACTTAGTGTAAAAATATGAGTTTAAACATGGTTTGAAAGAAGTGTGTATATAGTAATATGTGTAGTGCAATGTTCAGAATGGATTTTTTTTGTTGGTGGTCATTGAATGTCTGCTTTTGGTTCCTGTTTCACGATGTGTGCGGGAAAGTCGCGATTACCGATGTCATCTCAAATTCTGCTGTCTTTGCGGAAACAGAAAATATTGTTTGAAGACGATTATTACTGAAACTCACTACAAAAATATGAGTTTCAAAAGTACACTAATAAAGCTAAACTGTTAAATTTACTGTAGAATATGTCTATATTTCCGTTTTACATTTTGTACAAACCACGCTTTAGAGACTGCCGACGTCACTGTGATGAGGCCGGTAGTCGCGAATAAAGATTTTTTTGTTGTAAAGGTGTCTTTCTTCTAAATTGATCACAGAAAGAAAATTTAAAACATTATTTGGCTAAATGTTAAGACTTAAACTTTAATGAAAAAATATGTCTTTGTGTGTATTTTAATGTATGTAAAATATATTTACTGATGGCCGATTTTCACCAGTAAATGGAACAATTTGTGCCGACTTACGAAATTGTTAAAAATAGAACCAGTAAGTAATTTACTTTCTGATAAACACATATGAAATCCAACAATTTAGTGGTATATAACATAAATATAATACACAATGTCCAATTATAGATAGAAAGTGCGAACATCTTAGAGGTTCACTTAAAAAAATGGACATTAATTAAGAAATAGAATTTAAAAAACCTTAAAAACTGAATAAAACAAAGGTTACAGGGATGTTATAGTTAGGAAATAGAATTCAAAAAACCTTCAAAATTCACTGATAAAAACCAAAGGTTACAGAGACATTCTAATCAGGCTGACATTTCACTTGTACAAAACCAGAGAAATTCAGCAATTAAAGTTAGCTGAGCTAACTAGTTAGCTGAGCTAACTATAACTCGCACCCCGGCAATGCACAGCTATCGACCTCACATAATATATCACGCATGACATGGTCAGTGACATCACCGATGACATCACTGAGGATATCTCAAATGACATCACTGATGACATTATCCACAGAATCTCTGATGCACCCACTCACAACCCATGTAACCTTTCATACACCCACTCCAACTTTCACACTACCATTCTCAAAATCATTCATGCATCCATACCAGTACTTAACATACCCATTCACTGATTCATAGGTCTACACACGCATCCACTTAGTCACCCATACAGCCATTCATACACCAACTCACTCACTAATAATGCCCCTGATAAATCTACTCATACAGCCACACAGCACCTCACACACTCTCAGTCACCCATAGAACTACTCACACACCTAGTCACTCACCCATAGAGTCAATCACACAGTCACTTACTCACCCATACAGTTATACACTCACCAACTCATTCATACAGATACTAACACATACTTACTCACCTATACAGTCACTGACACAAGCACACACCCATACAGCCACTCTCAAAATCACTCACACATACAGTCACTTATATACTCCAACATTCACCTAAACTGCCCTTCACATATGCAGTTACTCACCCATATACCACTGTCACATCCATTCACTCACTAACACAGCCATACACACACTCACTCACCCATATAGCCCCTCTCAGATGCACCCACTAACCCATATAGCCACTGATTCACCCACTCACTAATGCATACAGGGAGTCACACACTCACCTCACCCACACACACAGACACTCATACACCTATACAGGTACTCAGAAAACCAATCAATGACCCATAAAGCTACTTATGTACCAACTTATCAAGCCATAGATCCACTTACACACCAAATGAGAGACTGATACAGACATTCACACAAATTAGTCACTCACCCATACATTCACTGAGACACGTATAATCACTCACTTATACAGTCAGGCACACACCCTCTAAATCATCCATACAGGTACTCCTACACCCACTGAATAATTAATACATCTACATATATTTAACACTCATTAACTTTTTAGAAAGACTCACAGTCACCGGAGGATGTCATCAGTAATGTCATCAGTGATGTCATTTGAGATGTCATCAGTGATGTCATGAGTGATGTCACTGACCATGTCATGAGTTATGTAATATATGAGGTCAAAAGTAGTGCATTGTGGGGGCACGAGTTACAGCTAGTTTAGCTAACTATAACTGCTGAAATTCTCTGGTTTTGTATGAGTGAAATGTCAGCCTAACTATAAAGTCACTGTAACCTTTGTTTTTTTTCTAGTGAATATAGATATATCTCCTATTGGCGGTTGGCAGTAGGTGGTTATAGTTAGGACCATGTTTCCATAGGAAATGTGTTTTTGACTTGCCTATATCTTTGGCGCCGTTTGATGGATCTTGACAAAATGTTCCAGTAAAAATACCCCTATGAATTTTGTTCTGCATGGAAAGTTTCAGTGTGATCTGTGAAGTGGAGCCGAAAAAAAGGGGAAGGGTGTCCATAAAGTGTGTTTCCTATGTCAACTCCCATTGGACTTTAGTCAAACATGCAGACCGAAGCACGGAATAACACCAAATTTGGCAGAAAGGAAGATTTGGTTGCGCAGATCAAGCTTGTAGTTATTTGTTGTAAATCAGTGATATCTGTGGTTGTGGAACCTTTGCGATTATTTGTGAAAAATGGATGCCGATCCCTCCGTTGCGGCGTCCAGCGGCCACCAGATTTCCCCCGCCGAATCTTCCAGGGACCTTTATCACCCCCCACATGAAATTGGGGGGCTTCTTTCTTAGCCCCTCTGCAGGATCAGGTTAGGGGTCGGTGCGGAGCTCCTCGCTCACGAGTCCGGTCCCATCTGCATCTTGGCCATGCCTCCCCGATTGATGTATTTTGGTGTTAAACTTATCCTAATTAAGTGAAGCCTTTGCCCATGCATTGTTAGCATGTGTAAAATGTAAAAATAGTAAAGTAATACTGCCACAAATGGTGCTGTATTATGCCGCATAATTTGCCTTTCCATGTCTCATAATTTAGTCAACCCTGCCGCATAACCTGGTTATCCCCGTTGCATAATTGCAGTGCCTCTAACTATAACGAAGGCTACATACAACAAGGAAACCTTCTGTGTCTCTGTAAAACTAAGCCTGTACTTTGCAGCCAGTTAATGGAAAGTTATACACCCTTGTTTTTCTTGAATGCTTTACCCTGCCACTACTATTCATGCCAGACCAAGACGACACCACCAATGATACTACACATCACAAACGTCACCATCACTAGTACTTCATTTACAAAACTACTACCACTGACATGGCTTAAACCTACCTGCACTGATACAATCAGTACCAGACCACAATAATACCCCCAACAGTTACACCGTCGATATCACCAACAACACCAATACCACCAAAACCATCCTACACAAAATCATCACCATCCATAATACAACAAGACCACCATCAATACCACCACCTTCATCAGTCTCACTATCACCACCTTCACCAGTACCAGTACTTCACATATACGACCTATACCAATAGCACCACCACCACATCATCAATACTGCTAATTGACAATAAATACAAAGCCAGGTGACCAAGTCTTCAGGAATTAGGCTCTTGTTGGGGGGGGGGCTTTGGGGGAAACCATATGGTAATAAGGGGAAACAGGCTGCATGAGCTAGGCCTTCTCCTGTTACTGATTGTAGTGTCTGGGCACTCGTTAGGCTATGTGAACACAGGTTGTAAAATTTACACTTACTAAGACTCATGACTCCCTGAGTCAGCACATTGCTGTCTGCAGGGTATCTCAGTTCTGAGTCATGTGATTGGTAGAACAGCTCAGATTGAAATAGTTTCCTGAAATCAGGGATTCTTTTTCTGAATTATGTTGGCTGGATGAAAGCTGGACCAGAGATTTTGGCCCTTTACTTTCAAGGATATTTCCTAATGCTTTGATCATTTGAATATCTTAAAAACGTACTGATTCTACTATGATTATATTTGGTTTATTATGATCAAAGGGCTGTGCATGGCAGAACAAATTTCTATATTTTGATCTGATCTAACCTAACTGATTAAGAACATTATGGATGATGACAAAAACAACACTGCTCAGGGTTGGCTCATTATTCTGGAATGCTATCCCAAAACATGTCACTCATTCACTTGGTAACCACGATGCCAGTCAAAGGAGCCTCACAGACCAGGAAGAGGCTCACATAGACCATTACTATCGGCACATGTACTTATGAGAAGACATCTACCTCAAAAGTTACAAAGTAATAAACAACCAATTGGGAACCTCATGTGGTAGGCTTGGTTGCTTTTTCAAATCACATTGCTGGATACTTTTGGCGAACCCTTGTGACCCTTACCTGCTATCTTGGGGACGTTTGTTGTTGAGGCAGTTTCCTTTGCCGGTCCCGCTGCCCTGTGTCACCCTCCCCCGCTCACCCCCCCCGCCGCCGCATTCTCGCAACATCAGAGCGGCCGCTGTGAGGGGGAGAGCGCGTGTCATAGCGGACTACTATCCCCAGCAGCCTTAGCGGCCGGAAGCCACCCACGGGGGAAGGGCACCAGGAGCCGCATAAATCATTGCGTCAGTATCGGTGGAGCCGGGACATTGCTGGATACTTTTGGCGAACCCTTTTGACCCTTACCTGCTATCTTGGGGGCGTTTGTTGTTGAGGCCGCTTCCTTTGCCGGTCCCGCTGCCCTGTGTCACTCTGCCTGCTCACCCCCCCCGCCGCATTCTCGCAACATCAGAGCAGCCGCTGTGAGGGGGAGAGCGCGTGTCACAGCGGACTACTATCCCCAGCAGCCTTAGCGGCCGGAAGCTGCCCACAGGTGAAGGGCGCCAGAAGGTGCATAAGTCATCGCATCAGTATCCACGTCGCGGAACCGCGTGGGAGCGCGCTGGGAGAAGCCCAGGACAAGGGCGGGCCATCTGTGGCCGTCCGGGGCAGGACGAGGCAGGGCTGGGCCACCTCTCTTGGTTCAGCTGCACCGACCCCACTGGACCATCATTATTGCGAACTTAAGGTACTTTATATTATTGACCTAGAGGTTTCTTTTTTCGTCATCTGAACCATGGGTAAAAATACTCCTGTTACAACAAGATCTAGTACCAGACAGAAAATGTGCACTACTACCCCTTTGCCAAGTTTGACTGCAATAGATAGGATGCTGCAGAAAACAATAGGGGTAGTTGTAACAGCTATAGAGAGTACTGAGAGACGCCTATCGTTCCCCCCAAATATGTGTCTTCCTTCATTACATACTAAAACCATTGCAACACAGGCAAATTCCTCTGATTCTATACTATTGGATTCCTATGCAGAGCTCCCAAGGATAGAGGGTAATTACATCACCTCGCCACCACAAAACCCACCCCTTGAACCGTTTCCTACTGCTAGCAGACTTTCACAAAACCCAATTCTGCTGACCCAAGATTTATTTGTGGAGTCCCCCCTTTCAAAAAACGATTTAACTGACTTAGAGGGTTTGGACGCCTTTTCTTTGGGGCCTCTAATGCAGGTTAATTCCATAAATGCATTAGATGGGCCACCAATTCCGTTAATTAATGAGGAAACAAACCATCTAAACCATAATGACTTGATATTAGTTCAGGAGGCTTCTTTAACTAATGCTTCTTCTTCTTCTAAAATGGTTAATCGATACCCCTAAACTCGAGCAAACACTGGAGGTACTATAAAAAGAAAAAGGACAGAAACCGTACAATAAGGGAGGAAGCCAAAAACATCGAAAATTGTGAATCCCGCAAACCCCGAACCAGGGTTACTTGCAGGTAGGGTTTTAGTAAGGTCTGATTATGACCAAGTGAGACCAATCCAAACCACTATAGGTAACTGTGCAGAAACTATCCCTCCTGCCCCTACCGAGGAAGTTGGAGGGTCAATGGCACAAATAGAGCATGTTGTTAGATCATTGATCCTCCCCCTTCTTGAAAGAATAAAATTGGTAAATGAAAAGCTGGAGAGATTTGAACAGTTAACTTTAGACAATTTTACCTCCTTAAAAAACCTGATAAAACTTGAAGTTAGAGAGAGAATGGAGAACACAGCGCCACCTCTTGGGGATTCCGTAACTGCTACAGGAACTGCAATCGGTGTAGCCACTGTTTAACCGACAGAGGTAGGGATTCAAAATGGTCCCATTAGTAACAAACGAACTAAAAAAGCCCCTGGTAAAAGTATACAAGGCATAACAACTAGCGTAGGTAAAAGTGCGATGGAGAGCACAGCTTGTTCTGAAGGTGCACAAAAAACAAAAGACAATTATGACAGTAATCCGAAAGTCCCATTGGTAATGGTTGACCTACTGCCAGAGTCATTACCATATGCAATTGTGCTCACTGGCGTCCCAGAACTAAAGAGTGGGAAACCAGAAACTTATCAAGAACTAAAAAATAAAGTGATATTCTGGTTGAACAAGAACAGGCCGATCCCTAGATACTTGAAAGGAGGAGTATTGTTTGTTAGAAGGGTTAATTGGGTAGGAAGAAGACCAAAAGATATACAGGGAGACACAATCATTGTTAACTTTAGGGATAGCAACGTAGTAAGACTAATTTGTAATGAACAGCACTATATGGGCAGGGGCCCTATTCGAACAAAAAACCTCACTTATTTCTATAGCTCGAAGGCTATGCGAATACTTGGGCGCGAGCAAATCACCACTCATGAAGAGATGTCGGGAGGTTTTAATACCTATCTTCCGATAGCTACAAAAATTAGTTTTACATAATTATATGGGCTAGATGAGGCTGATTGACTGGGAGAAATTCATGGAAAGGAAACAAGCGACACAACAGTTAACTGCACCCAGGAGAGTGAGGACAGGTGTAATATAAGGTAAGTAGCCAAACAGGGTTCTACCCCCGTTGTGTTGGATCAGTTGGGAAATATTAACCCACCAATATCGATAACCCAAGGAGGTATAAATATGGACCATAACCAATTCGATGGCAAGGTCAATTCTGAGGTTAAATTAATTTCTTGGAACGTTGCCGGAATAAGAAAAAATATCTCTGACCCTGCATGGCACGACTATATTAATAGTGGGGACCTTATCTTATTTCAAGAAACATGGGGAGTAGAAAACCACTTTGAAGTAGGCTACAGGTCATTTTATATACCGGCCACAAACTTAAATTAAGGTAGACCCTCTGGTGATTTGATAATCTGGGCAAAAATTACACTGGGCATTGTTTTTAAACAGATAGATTTTAATAGTCCCGACATTTTGGTTATAAAATCCCAAGATGTTAAAGGACGGGCAATCTGTATTATTAACATTTATAACAGACCCCAATAGCCGAATAAAGAATCAGAGACAATAGCCCAGTTAGATAACATTATTTCCAACCTAGACCATAAAACCATGTTGATCATAGGAGGAGACTTCAACAGGAGTTTCGGACCAGTTATGGGCCTAGAAGATATTTATGGGGAAGAAGACAATGCTAATAATATTCCCCGTATTGATGCAAGCCATACAATAGCTTGTACAAAAGGCGCCCTGCAACTGTTAAAAATGACAATGGAACAAGGTCTACGCTTCTGTAACGGGCAATTTCCATCAGATTGCCCAAGTAAACCTACCTTCAAAAGAGGTTGCAGTGCCAGCCATTTAGATTATATATTGGTTTCTTTAAGCCTATGGCCAATGCTTCTGGATCTGAAGGCGGATAACCGCATAGAAAGTGACCACTTCCCTCTCTCTTTGACCATTCTTAGTTCATTATTCATGCTTCCTACAGAGATGGTCTCTCGAGATTACAACTCATCACATGACCCTCTAGAGTCTAATAATCGTAGGTCCTTAAAATGGCCCTCTGTGATGGGTAATGCAGGCATTATTAAGAAAATCTATGAACTTTATGTAACACTTATCTCACCGATAGTCAATACTAACACTGAGGGTTCCTCCCTAACAGAAGTGCATGGGAATCTGATACTGCAACTTAGCGAGATTCTTTAAAAAGGGACTAAAAAAGCACAATTTGGCCGAAATAACTGTCCGAAGGAAGGACTCTGGTATAATAAAGCTTGCCGCCAGGCCAAATCAGAATTAATAAAAGCTGTGAAAGAGAACCAAACAAATATTGTTAGAGACAAAAGAATGCATTACAAAAAAACCATCTTATTAGCGAAAAAGGGATGGGATGAAAAAGTTTGGACGGACTTGCTTCAAGCATGCAAACTGAATGACCAATCTTCGTTTTGGAATCTTATTGCCAGAGGCACTAAAGAAGGGACTCCATCTAGGGATAGGTTTCTTGAAGAACATATCTGGGTCAAGCACTTTCTACATTGTATTGGTGTGGAGGGGGTGGGGAAGAGTGGATACATGAATACACAGAATTAAATTCATGTGAAACATCCTTAACATTCAGTTTGACAGATACTATATTAGCTATTAATGCAGTCAAACAGGGCAAAGCTCCAGGCCCAGATAAAATACTCCGGGACCTTTGGAAACATGAGAATCTCTTGTGGGCTCCGTACATTAATTTGCTCAGTAATGATATTGCAAGAGGAGCTCCAATTCCGGAGACTTGGAGGGGCGCAGAAATTGTGACTATTTTTAAGAAGGGAGGCAAACTTAATCTATCACACTATAGACCTATCAGTTTGATAGATGTCCTTCGAAAGATTTTTGCTCGCCAACTTTTAAGTAAGTTAAATACGTGGATCGAGGATAATTCTATTTTAACAAAATACCAGGCAGGTTTTAGAGCTAGCATTAGTACGGTAGACCAAGTTTTCAGATTTCTATGTCTAATCTGGAAATATATTAATATAAGGAACTCTCACTTCTATGTAGCGTTTGTGGACCTCAGAGCGGCCTTTGAACTGGTCCCCAGGGGGAAGCTATGGAAATCGCTATGGGACATGGGTGTCCCCGGGGACATTCTCCAACAACTAATCAGGCTGCATGAGGGAAACTATGCAAGAGTGAGGTGGGGACCTAATGGAGAGTTAACAGAGAGAATAGATATAAAAAGAGGAGTCAGGCAAGGCTGTGTCATGGCGCCTACCCTCTTCTCCCTTTATGTAAATGACATTCCAGACACCCTCTTGGGCTGCGAGCATGACTATCCCAAGTTGTGTGGTCAAGCCGTTCCTGCCCTATTATTTGCAGATGACACGATTTTAATCTCCCAGACCCCTAAAGGATTACAGAACCTGCTGAACAAATTCCGTGTTCGGAATTAAACACCTTGACATGCGAGATTGCTGGGCTGTGGTCTTTTTCTCAGGTCCCTAAGACTAAAACAGCTATTTATTTTTAAACGCTCCCTTAACAGAGAAAAGAGGCACGGCAGAACGTAGCCTTTGCTTGGCTTACTGTTCCGGTACCACGCCCCCTCTTCACTTCCTGGTTCCTTGCTCGAGGTCTCCGTGGCGTCCTTCGGATTTCTTCGAGGCTCCTTGGACCCTTTCCCTTTTTGATGCCTTCATTCCCTGACCCTGCAGCTGCTGGCTGGTCAGTTACCTTGTGAGAGTGTCCTTTGCCGAGCTTCGGTATTTCTTGGTTTCTTAAGCGAGAGTTTATCGCGACTGCCCTTACTTTGCTCACGCATTTAGCGGGCGTTAGTTCGCTCGGTTCCTTTTCTTTTCTTCTGCTGTATGAATGGTACGTACCTGGCGAGTTATTTGTTGTTTAGTGCCTCCTGTGAGAGTGAGCGCTCTGCCCTTACCTCCTTTTAGGACCGGGTGTCTCTCCTCGTGTGTGTGTGCTGCTCCGCTGTTTCTGCCCACAACAGCCGGCCGGTGCTCCTCAAATCCCCTCAATTTGATTTCGTTTTTGTCTGGTGTGAATGTCCCTTGAGAGTTCTACTCCTCATATCCCGATACTGAGTATCCTGCTTACCTTTACTGAACTCTTCGATAAAGTCCGCCTCACCTACAGTTGGGGTAAGCACACCTGAAGAATCACGCATGTCAATGTCTCCTGTATGAAGGTTAGTGAAGTAAGGAAATATTATGTGTATTGCCTATTTTGTTTTCTAGCCTGGACATGCACCTGAGACTCCTGCTGTACCCTGCATACCCCCTCGTATGAGGAGAGTGGTGGACACTCCTAGGGTAATTCCCTCATACTTTTAGGGGACAGTAGACAGGAGTGTGTATCTATTTTGCATTCTTGCTTCTGTGTCCTGGAGGTGTAGGGATTCCTCTTCGCGCCCGTGGAAACTTGGTGACTAGCCTGACAGAAAGCCAAGCCCACGAATTGTACTTCCCCTGAGCGAAGATGGATCCTGACCCTTCGTTAAGTCCTGTAGACCTCCAGGCTCATTCAATGGAAGAAATTACTGCAGCCTTAGTAGCCCTTCAGTCAGAAGTGGGTAGATTGGGGGTAGAGAATCAAAGACTCCTAGCTGAAGTGCATCAGTTAAGAACAGGAGAGAGAGACACAGGCACCATACCCAAAACCAGAAAAAACTATATACAACCCGCTAGGTTCACTTTATCTCCCCCAGAAACAGACCAAGGGGCTAGCGGCGATTCCCACATCTCCCCTGTTCACGTCACTGTAAATACCCCTAACCCTGTTCCTCTAGCCATGCCTGAACGATTTACAGGGGATAGTACCAAATATAACGTATTTATGAACCAATGCCAACTCCACTTTTTGTGTAAGACTGCCTCTTTTCCTGATGACTCAGCCAAGGTAGCCTTTATAATTTCCCATCTTGCAGGGAATGCAGCAGAATGGGCGGTTCCCTTAGTCCAGAACAATGATCCAGCGCTATATGATTTGGATCTCTTTAAGGAAAAAATGAGAAGCCTCTTTGCCAAACATTCATATATGCAAGCAAGTGATACAGAACTGCTCAATCTAAAACAAGGCTCCAAAGATCTCTTGTCTTACATTACCAGTTTCAATCGTTTGGTGGCGGAAACGCATTGGCCAGACGACAAGCGAACTTTCTTGTTTTATCGTGGGTTGGGTGATGACTTAAAAGACTTACTCTCTCAAATAGTGAACCCCGCAGAAGATTGTGCCTCTTTTATTGATCTTGTAGTGAAATTGGATCATCGATTGCATGAAAGGAAAGGGGAAAGAACACGAAACATTGTACCTAGGTTTCTTTTACCTAAAGTTGAGAAACCAGTACAAAAAGATGTCCCTGAACCCATGCAAATCGGGGGCCTACGCGGTCCTTTATCCACGGAGGAAAAAGACAAGAGACGAAAATTAAACTTATGCTTGTATTTTGGAAAGGGTGGCCACTATGCTAAAGACTGTCCAGTTCGTCCTAAGACACCAAGACTATCAGCTAGCAGTCTTTCTAGTTCGGAAAACTAGCAAGCTTGAGGAATAGAGAGGTCACTTCCTCAAGCTACATCCCTCATCAGATCTCTACCAACAAAATACATGTAGTCAAACATTTCACACTACCCATTACACTCACGTACAGTTGTAAAAAGCAATTCACTATGTCTGTCCTCCTTGATTCAGGAGCAACAGGAAATTTCTTTGATACCAAACTTGCAAAACAGTTGTGACTGTCTTTTGTTGCAAAACCCCAGCCTGAATCCATATGGGCAGTAGACGGGTCCGAGTTGTCTTCAGGGATGATAAGTTATCAAACCCCGCCTATGGTTATTGTTTTTAATAATGGGCATTAAGAAAGTCTTGTTTTTGATCTCATAGACGCTCCTAATTTTGGTGTTATTTTGGGAGTACCCTGGTTACAAGTGCACAATCCAGTTATAGACTGGGTTAAAAGAACAGTTACCTTGATGTCCCCGTATTGTAAATCCCATTGCTACTTAGAAGCCCGAGAACCTGAACTCCCCCTATACTGCGCCATCCAAACAGGACTAGACCTGAAATTACCTGAATAATATGCAGAATTTGAAGAGGTGTTCAGTGAACAAGAAGCAACTAAATTACCTCCTCACAGGAGTTACGATTGCAGAATTGACTTGATCCCAGGCGCAGATTTGCCCTGTAGTCGGATTTATGCTTTAACTCCCGCAGAAAACGACTATCTAAAAAACTATCTGGACGAAATGCTAGCGAAAGGTTTTATCCGACATTCTACTTCCCCCGTGTCTTCTCCTTTGTTTTTTATTGATAAAAGGGAAGGTGGACTCAGGGCATGCCTTGATTATAGAGCCTTGAATAAAATTACAATAAAAAACAAATACCCTCTGCCTCTGATTCCAGTCCTTCTGGAACAGATAAAAGGAGCAAAAATCTTTACTAAGATAGATCTCAGAGGTGCTTACCATTTAATATGCGTCAAACAGGGCGATGAATGGAAGACCGCATTCCGCACCAACTTTGGGCTCTATGAGTATTGTGTGATGCCATTCGGTCTGTGCAACGCACCGGCTGCATTCCAGTATTTTATCAATGACATTCTACGTGAATATATCGACATCTTTGTTATCGTCTATATCAGGGGTCTCCAAACCGGTCCTGGAGGGCCGGATCCATGCCAGATTTTTAAAATTACTACATGTATCTCAATGGGGATATCCAAAAAATCTGGCATGGATCCGGCCCTCCAGGACCGGTTTGGAGACCTCTGGTCTATATTGACGATATCCTTATATTCTCGCAGAATGAGAAAGACTACGTGGAACATGTACGAAAGATCCTTACCAAGCTAAAGGAAAATCAGTTGTTCTCTAAATTGGACAAAAGTATGTTTCACACTACTGAAGTGGATTTCTTGGGCTTTACCATCAAACCTAATGGCCTGCAGATGGATCCCAAGAAAATTGAGGCCTTGGTGAACTAGAAAAGTCCTAATTCTGTGAAGGAAATCCAATCATTCCTAGGATTCGCCAATTTTTATCTGCGGTTTATTAATCATTTCTCTGATACTATAGCACCAATAACTTGACTCCTGAAAAAAGGAGTACCTTTTCAATGGTCGAATGAAGCAGAAAGAGCCTTTTGTGACTTAAAAAACCAGTTCACTTCCGCTCCTATCCTTCATCACGCCGACAATACTCAACCATTTATTGTGGAGGCGGATGCCTCTCAATACGCTGTGGGAGGCATATTTTCACAAAGAGACCCTGAGACAGGACACATGCATCCTATAGCGTATTTCTCTAAAACCCTATTACCAGCGGAGAGAAACTACACTATAGGTGAAAGAGAATTGTTAGCTATCAAATTGTCCTTCCAAGAGTGGAGGCATCATTTATTAGGATCCCCACATGTTGTCACATTTATTCTGACCACAAGAATCTTCAGTTTTTTAAATCAGCTAGAGCCCTCACGCCCAGGCAAATGCGGTGGTTATTATTCTTTAGTGAATATGACTTTGTAATCACCCATCGCCCAGGGATACAGCAAGGAAAGGCTGATGCTTTGTCAAGGCTGGGTCATGACCAATGTTTGGAACAAGAACAACCCCGTCCTATAATACCTGAAAACAAAATACTGGGAGTGGGGGAAAAAGATCATAACCTTCTTGAGCAAATCAAACATCTTCTCTTAGATTTGTTACATGAAGACTGGTTGAAGGATACTCTACACACCATTAGAGAAGGGTTGTTCTATCATGACAACAAATTGTTTGTCCCTGCTTCAGAGTTGAGACTGAAAATCATAGAATGGTGTCATAGTAGCACCGTGGCTGGTCATCCAGGCATTAGGAAAACCAATGACTTATGTAACAGGTGGTTTTGGTGGGAGTCTATGTTCAAAGAGGTAGCAGCATATGTACAAGCTTGTGCCACTTGCGCTCGCCAAACGGCGTTGCATTGTGCTCCCACAGGACTCTTAAAAAACATAGCCATTCCTCCACATCCTTGGCACACGATTAGCATGGATTTTATGACGGATTTGCCCTCTTGTCAAGGTTTTACCTCGATCTATGTGGTTGTTGATTTACTGTCCAAAATGGGACATTTCATCCCTCTGAAGAAAGTACCTTCCTCCAAAGAACTAACATCTGTCTTCCTGAGAGACATTGTCAAATTACATGGTTTACCCACGGTCATAATCTCAGACAGAGGTCCACAGTTTGTCTCAAAGTTCTGGAGGGGGTTGTGTTCTATGCTGGGGATAGACCACAGATTATCTACTGCTTATCACCCCCAAACTGATGGGCAAACAGAAAGGACCAATCAAACCATAGAATAATTTTTGTGTTGTTTATTGACTTCCCTTCCATCCACCTGGGTCCAAGCCTTACCTTTGGCTGAATTCGCCTACAATAATTCTAACCATTCCGCTACACATATCTCTCCTTTTTTCTTTGTGCAGGCGCAACACCCTAGGATGATCCCTATTACAATACCTCCCAAGGACTCCTCTGTGCCTTCCCTAGATGAACACCATGCCCAATTTAAGCTAGTATGGGAAACAGCAAAGACAGAGTTAGGTAAGGCAAAAGAAGCGATGAAAAAACAAGCGGATAAACACCGAAGACCCGAACCCATGTACACAATGGGAGAGAAAGTGTGGTTGTCCACCAGAAATCTAAAGATGGAAGGATCGAAAAAACTCCAACCCAGGTTTATAGGTCCCTTCCCCATTGAGAAAGTCATATCCCCTGTCACCCTGAAGTTGCAACTACCCCCTTGCATGAAAATACATCCTGTTTTCCACAGCTCCTTGTTAAAGAAATATATCCCGTCTATTGTCCCTGAAATCCCTCCTCCACCAATACAAATTGACGGAGAAGCTGAATACGAAGTGAGAAAGATTCTAGATTCCCGGAAAACAAGAGGCAAACTCCAGTACCTCATAGATTGGGTAGGATACCCCCCAGAGGTTTTTGTCATGGGAACCTGCAGAAAACATACATGCAGCGAGATTGATGCAACAATTCCACAGACTTCATCCTGCTAAGCCTGGTCCTCTGAATAGACCTTTGAGGAGGGGTACTGTTAGGAATTAAACACCTTGACATGCGAGATTGCTGGGCTGTGGTCTTTTTCCCAGGTCCCTAAGACTAAAATAGCTATTTATTTTTAGACGCTCCCTTAACAGAGAAAAGAGGCACGGCAGAACATAGCCTTTGCTTGGCTTACTGTTCCGGTACCACGCCCCCTCTTCACTTCCTGGTTCCTTGCTCGAGGTCTCCGTGGCGTCCTTTGGATTTCTTCGAGGCTCCTTGGACCCTTTCCCTCTTTGATGCCTTCATTCCCTGACCCTGCAGCTGCTGGCTGGTCGGTTACCTTGTGAGAGTGTCCTTTGCCGAGCTTCGGAATTTCTTGGTTTCTTACGTGAGAGTTTATCGCGACTGCCCTTACTTTGCTCACGCATTTAGCGGGCGTTAGTTCGCTCGGTTCCTTTTCTTTTCTTCTGCTGTATGAATGGTACGTACCTGGCGAGTTATTTGTGGTTTAGTGCCTCCTGTGAGAGTGAGCGCTCCGCCCTTACCTCCTTTTAGGGCCAGGTGTCTCTCCTCGTGTGTGTGTGCTGCTCCGCTGTTTCTGCCCACAACAGCCGGCCGGTGCTCCTCACATCCCCTCAATTTGATTTCGTTTTTGTCTGGTGTGAATGTCCCTCGAGAGTTCTACTCCTCATATCCCGATACTGAGTATCCTGCTTACCTTTACTGAACTCTTTGATGCTTACCTTTACTGAACTCTTCGATAAAGTCCACCTCACCTACAGTTGGGGTAAGCACACCAGAAGAATCACGCATGTCAATGTCTCCTGTATGAAGGTTAGTGAAGTAAGGAAATATTATGTGTATTGCCTATATTGTTTTCTAGCCTGGACATCCACCTGAGACTCCTGCTGTACCCTGCATACCCCCTCGTATGAGGAGAGTGGTGGACACTCCTAGGGTAATTCCCTCATACTTTTAGGAGACAGTAGACAGGAGTGTGTATCTATTTCGCATTCTTGCTTCTGTGTCCTGGAGGTGTAGGGATTCCTCTTCGCTCCCGTGGAAACTTGGTTACTAGCCTGACATTCCGGTCTTATTGTCTGGATAAAAACCTTGAAATTAATTCTTCTAAAACTAAGGTCATGACGATCAGTCCTCATAAGGGTTTTAACAAAGTTTTTATTGTAAATAATGAAAAGATTGAACATGTGCAAAATGTTAAATATTTGGGTATTACCCTCGATTCTAAAATGAACTGGAAGCCACAAATAGAAAAATCAAGGTTAATATTAACACAAAACCAAGCCCCCATAATCAGGAAGCATAAGAATAGTTTTGTTAGAGCTGTATCACCTGCAATTGAGCTATTTAAATATAAAGCTCAATCGGCTACTTATACGAGGCAGAACTGTGGGGCCACGTAGTAAGAGATGCCTTTTCAGTACAAAAAAACTGCTTCTTTAGGCAACTTTTAGCTGTTCCAGGTTGCACCGCTTTAAATTCCTTTATTCTGGGATCTGAATATACGCCGTTCTGATGATTATGCCTCCCTACGTCCACTACTATACTGGGTTCGCCTGTGGTCTACCGACGAGCTAGTGGACTATAGAGAAGCACTAAAGGAAATAATGCAAATAATGAACACTACTCGGTTGGCATGGTTAGTGCACATCGAAAATTGGTTCTTGAAGCTAGGCCTATGTAGTTTTTGGACAGATCCTGACTCCCTTACTCATGCTTCTACAAAATTGCCGAAGGCAAGGTATTGGGAATATACCCACAGCTGTTTATTACAAAATTCTAAAGTAGAAACATTGACCCTTAAATTCTTTGATGTTAAAATTGAAAGTAAATTTGAATGCTTTATGGATGAAATTCTGCCCCCTGTGGCTAAATCATTGTATCTAAAGTACCGTTATGGCATTCTACAAATCAAATCTAGAACATCAACGTGGGCGTGTAATAAAGGACCTAGGGGCAGTACCAAATCTGACTTGTCTGAACTGTGTGACATGGGTGCTAGGGAAGATGAGGCCCATGTTTTATTCGTATGTCCTGCATACTTGCAGGCAAGGAAAAAGTGGATTAAACCCATTTGCCTCCTCCTACGCTTTCGGTATATTAAAGATGGGGAAAGAGTGTTCAAGGGCGACACATCACAGACTATAGTATTCAGTCTGAGACTTTTTTTCTTGCTGTGGCGATAGCTAGAAAAAGAAATGGCCTAAAAATGTAACAGTATTATCGGGACAAGTACTGATATGACATGTATTGGCCTTAAAGCTCAATCCATTGAATCAAAATATGCTAAGCAAGGTGGATTTTTACTAAAGTCCCCTCTATATATTTTAATCCTAACTGTAATATGTGTAATGTCTTACAGATTGCCATGATTAAAATATTCATTAGTCTTAACATTTCTTAACATATTAGTTCCTGGTATTTTTACGTTTTTTTTTAAGTTTAAAAAAAAAAGCTTATCTATTATATTTATTCTTTTATATATGTATTACCTCGCCCACGGATGCTTGGACTTGTTGCAAAGGATTGATGAATTTATATTGTGTCTGGAAGAATTTTTAATGTCTCCACAAACTGTGTGCCCTTCAGAGTCAACCTTTTTACTGAGTACATCATGTACGTACGTACCAACTCCACTTCCTTTAATTGGCACATCCTGTTTATGATGAATGTTTTTAAATATTGTATTGTATTCTTTTATGGTTTGTTTTAACCGAAATAAAGATATTGATGATGATGAAATCACTACCTGTTGAGATGTATGTGCGACATACGAAGGGGCCCATATGCTATGCTACACACACCTGTGCTCACCAGGGAAGCCACTCAAGAGACCATGAAAGTCAGTCAATTGGTTCAGAATGCTAATTGTCAAGAGTGAGAAGCTTGCATACACTGGTTTGTTGCTACCCAGGTTTGAACTTGCCTATATAAGAGGCATGCCTATTTTAAAACTGCACAATGTGTTGGCAGATAGGTTCAGAGTTAGATCAATGACAGGGTTAGGGGGACCAACTAGCAAGGAGGCAAATTCTGGTCAGTGTCTGTAAAAATTCAAGACAAAGATTACAAAGTAAGGACAATAATTCAGGACCAAATGTCAATATAATGATACATCTTAATGGAATGTCATACCTCAGTACTTTACCAATGCGATTATATACTGAATGTTATATTGCACTGTATATTTACTGTGTTCTGTATAGGATTCTCTTTAGGCATATTACATTTATGTAGTGCATTGTGTTCTTGTTCAGTAGCAAATTGGGGCCCTGAACACAATGTCAAGGGTGTCACCCCTATATAAGCTACACAAAGGGCTTGATTCACAAAGATAAATGTACACTTTTGTGTATATGTTTACTACATTTTTCTATTCACAAACTACAAGTTTATAGAAGGTTTTTCACTGCAGAGACTCCGCAGTCGGGGTAGAGAACTCAGCACATAAAAAAAGATCAAACAGGCGTATCTTTTTATGTGCAGAGTTTTCTATCCCAACTGCTGAGTCTCCACATTTGTAAACTTACTAAGAACTCTTAATTTATGACTATCAACTCCCCACTTGTGCGTGCATTAAAACGGCTATTCAGTTGACCTCATCTCTGAGAGACAAAGCACAAGCAACACCATCAAAATATTTGAAATATAAATTACACAACAACAATATGTAAACATGATATAAACTACCTTAAAATAACATATTGCGCTTAACAATTGGAACTGTTTCAATTTAGTACATTAACTCGCATCACTAAATTTACATTATTTAAAGTGTAAGTTTTCAAGCATGTACTGAGAAACCTTAATTAAGCCTCCTTCCCTCCTGACATATGTATTGTTTAGTCAACAAAACTTTGCATTCTGGGGTTTTGAGCCCATAATTATAGTATTAAAAGCAAAACGACATGCCTCACAATGCAGCATACTGTTGGCTGAAATGTCAGGAATGGCTGATGGTATATGCCATAGTGCTACTTGACTGACTTGTAAAATGAAAATAGAAATAGTTCCTGTTTTTCTGCCTTTTTCTTGTAGTCAATCAGGGGTTAAACATCCCAGTGGATGAGCGAGCAGAGCTTGCCTTTCACATTCAAGTGCATCTCACTGCTAATGGGCTATCATTAACACTCCTTGGAAAAACAAACCGTTATGTTAAAAAGACATTATGTACCCGAACTAATTAAGCAGCGGTTAAATGTGCCTGAAGAGACACTGAGTCAGTAAAAAGAATATCTGGGCTTCATTCTCCCTGGGCCCATCCTCGGTCTAGAGATTGGTGTGATTTAGGTGAAGCCCCAGCAACACCACAGTGATGCACCCTGCCTTTGAACAGGTGCAGCATGGGGTGCCTTTGGTGGCAGCAAGTGAGTACAGAAAAATTTAGCGAGTTCAGGAAACAAGCTATTTTTTTCGAAGTTAATATTTAGGACAAATGTCATTTGTTGACCAATTAATAATGGACAACAGACAGAAGACCTAATTTATAGAGAAATCCAGGTAAATACCATACGGTGGTGATGCCAAACAAGGTACACGAACCATTCAAAACCAGCACCGCTCCCTGGGTAAGTCTCTTGGCCCTCTTTCCTCCATGAGCAGCAGGGGGAAAAATAGAAGTGTTAGTACTCTGTATCAGAGTACCAGCTTGATTCTGAGAAGTACTGGTACTTTCCAATTAAAAGTATTACGTCTCTCTTGAGAAATTCAGCTATACACCCTCTCAAAATAAAAACGCACTAGTACTCAGTACCAGACAGTATCTGCCCATTTAAAGCACTGATGTTCACAAGACTGAAGAGGTGAGTGCTTGACATAGCTAATAGGATTGTTGCGTTTTCGAGACATAGTTAGGCCTGCGTTGTTCAACTTGACTCAGACTCTTGGAAAGGAGCCATTATAGTGCCAACCCACAAAAAAAGAGATCAAGGGCCAGATGTAGGAGCCAAAATACCGGTCGGTAACGGCCGAATTCGGCTGTTACCGACCGGTATTTGGGTTCTCAGATGTAGGGGCATATATTTTACAGAATCGGTAAATTTACCGAATCGGTAAATTTACCGATTCTGTAAAATACCAAATCGGTATTTTTACCGATTCGGTATATCCAAATGTAGGTGGCACTTCTGAGAATGCCACAGGCCTTACAGATTCAGTATTTTACCACCCAATCCAATTGGGTATTAAAATACCGAATCCAGGTGTGCATGCACATATATGCATGCCCACCTAGTCATGTGACAGACAGACATGCACTTAGGGCATGTCTGTGTGCCACATGGCTCACATGCCCGTCTTTGGGGTGCTAGAGGGTGTCAAAGTGACACCCCCTGCACCCTTGCTGGAATCGGTATTTACCGAATCGGTAAATACCGATTCGGTAATGCCCATTGATTCCTATGGGCTTCAATGCCCATAGGAATCAATGGCATTACCGAATCGGTATTTACCGATTCGGTAAATAACGATTTTTACAGATTTGGTAATTCAATTACCGAATTTTCCTCACACCTTCATATTTACCGATTCATAAATACCGAATCGGTAAAATTCGGTATTTATGAATCGGTAAATACGATTTTTCTACATCTGGCCCAAAGTTCCCTAAGAATTAACAGACCCAGAAGCTTAATCGATAACAGCCAGAATGTTTCCAGTTCCCAGATACTTAAAAGGCTATGGTATTGGATTGAGCAAGCCAAGGCACTATCTCACCTACAGGCAGGCATGCGGGCGAACTGACAGATGAGATACCCATCTGGAGAGGGGTGCACCAAGAGTGCATATTGGCTCCTACACTCTTTCTCCTATACATCAACAAATATCTCCCATATCTTTTCAACTGAGAGAACGATTTGCCCAAGATCAAATACATCATGTTTGTTATTTGCTGATGATACCCTGTTATTGTCAAAAGTCACTGGGCCTTTCCTTACTGCTCAGGAGATTCTCCTCATACTGTAGGGACTATGGGTTAGAAATGAACAACAACAAAACCAAGTATATGGTGTTTGGTGATCGCAAGGGCAAAATGGAAGTTCTATAGCAGTGGATGGGGTAGCCCTCGAGCGGGTCTCTGAGTTCGATTACTTGGGTGTTCGCTTGGAAGGCTCGCATAGGTGGCCAGCTCAATTGAGGAAGAGCACCCTGTCGCTAAAGCAATCTACAGGGTCTATCATAAGGTTTGCATATAGCGCACCATCTTTTCCCATTTCACCCTTTTGGAAATCAATAAGAACCAAGTGTGTGGGGAGGCCCTATACGGAGCAGATATTTGGGATCACTGTAATCTGGAGATGCTGGTCAACAATGTCTTGCAATCGCTGTTAAAAATTCCTCCTAGCACCCCCACACTTCCTATCTGCATGGATTTAAATTTGAGATCTATCTCTCATATTGCAGCAATGAGACTGTTTTAGTATTGGCTAAGGGCTTGGGTGACAGGAAAACTAGAGCCCTATAGGGAATGGCTTCAAGGTTCGCTTGAGGGGTGGTGTGCTGATAGGATCCCTTGGTGTGCCTACATAAAATCATGGTTAAACAAGCTGGGCTTAGGGGACTTTTGGTCAAATCCCAATGATATCTCATGCAATGCCATTGAAAAGCTCAAAATGGCCTACTGGGACCATTTTTTGGGAGAAAACACAACCAGGACCACCTTGGGCAGACTGACTGATGGCTTCCTCTTATTCAAATGTGGTGTTGAATTTGAACAGTGTTTAGATATGTTACAAACCCGTCTGTTCTGGCACGTTTTATTAAGTTTAGAGTGGGCACATTGCCAATAGCTTCCTTCACCTTTCGTTGGAAGAAGGGACCAGGCAAATCAAATATGTAGCCGATGGGATGCGAGGCCATAGAGTCCATTGAACAGGTTTTATTCTTTTGTATGGCATACACCAAGAAATGTAAATGCTTGATCACACCACTAAGCAGAATGATGGGCTTCAATGGCCGCATTACAGCAATGAGAATATGTATTACAAACACAAGTGGAACAGTTGTCTTTTCAATTGGTTCATTTCTCACAGCCACATGGTATTTGAGGACCAAGAAAATTACTGTGGGAGAAAGGTTTTTATGGACATTTCAAATTTTTTAATTGTTTATACTTTTGCCAAAAGGGCTGTAACCAGCTTTTATCACTTCTTAGCCTATAGTATTTTTATATGTACACTTCTGTATTTGGTATTTTACATTCTTACCTTTTATGTTTTTTTATGAACTGAAATGATAGGAAAATGAATGAATGAATGAATGAATGACTCAGATCTGTTGGGAATATTATGTGAAGTTCCAGAATTAATGTTTAAGTACATTTGGGGCATTTATGTCTGAGCAAGCAATGTAACACACTGGTATCAGCTGGTAATTTTGGGCCTACTGACATTGTATCTTCAGTATTTGCAGTCTTTCCTGGATTGGGGTTGTGGTTGCACCTCAACAGAGGTGTTATCTGGCTCTCCGAGCGGGTTGCAATGTCCAAGTGTACATTTCTGGGATCTGTGTGGTCCAGTTAGTAGTAGCTTCTTGTATGCTGATTGACTGTAAAAGGCTTAATAGCCTTAGTGCAGATGCTAGGAATTTGGGCCCTGATTCGCAAACCTAACATATACTTTTGAGTATTTATACTTTTGAGTGCCTTTACTACTTTTTGGCTGTTCACAAATTCCAATTGTGAATTTACTCCGAATGTGTAACTTACATGTCTCCACCAAATTGAAAGGCATGAATGCTATACCCTCGTGAGTAATTGACACTTTTGAATAAGTTTACTGTTTTTGGCTAATATTAGACTAATTGTGTGAAGTTACAATTTTAGAGCTAATGACTCTTTTTGAGTAAATTTACACTTGTGAATTCATTTCCCCAATGAGCTTGGGGAATTCTCTAATGTAGTTACCTAGAGCAATATGGCAGGTACTAATAGGCAAACAGTTATAGAAAGTTTTGTTAAGAACTGCTTCGAAGTACTCATTGATGACAATTCTCTGTTTTTAACTCAGCGGGGAACCCACTGTGATGACATGATGGCGAGGCTTCCCAGAAAGCTGGAAGGAAGCAGGGATTGGAGCACATTGAGTCAACTGTAAAAGTGCTGAATGCTATATCGATCCAAAAAACTAAAGGAAGTGGAAAAAAAGTCACCAGTGGTTGGTAGTCATGTGTCGGTAAAGGAGGAATTAGTCCCTATAGTTTCTGTGGTGGTTAATGAGGATGTCTGATTAATGTGTCTTGCTCTGTGAGGCATTAGATGTAGTTTTCTCTGGGGTAGCTGTGTGTAATGTTGCTGAACAGTGACCATCATGGAGTACACACAAGTATTGTGAGTCGGTTAATTTTCGTATGACCAGAGCACCTTTAGTAGTTTCACAGTATTTTGCAGCAAGTCTGGGAATTCAAATAGCATGGTTGCCAGCTGAATCTTCTCTTATAACTCCTTTGTAACCTGTGCTTAGCAGAATGACACAGGCTACCAACACAAAGAGCCTCATTATTGGCAAAAGGACTCAAAGCAAGAGGAATAGGAATGCACCCTTCCTTGTTCTTTGTGTCTCAGCCCAGGAAGTTTACTGTTTCCCTTTCCTGATGGTCTTATTTTACTACAGCAACATTTTTTTGGTGCTTCCTACCTCCGAGGGTGCTCTGAGGTGCTTCTCAGGACACTTAAGTCTTTTAATTACTGATATTAGCACACATGGCCAATTACGGCAACAGGACTCCCTCTCTACATCCACTGAGGGTCCTAGAGCAGGTGGACCTCGACAGTCTTGTTTTATTGCAATTGCATGTATACAGCACTTCCTACCTCTGATGGGATAGTGAAGCATCCTATGGGCCACTTGTGTCTCAAAGGCACTGATATTATTGAGCATAGATATTTATGCCTTCATCAGTGCTTAATTTGTGCCGGTGGTTTCAAGTGCTCGGCACCTGCACTTAATTGTTTGCACCAGCTCTAGTGACAGTTCCCCACATGGTGGCATTGTCTTTTTAATTTGAGATGAGCACAACAACTGTGTTTATTAACTCAATATACACTGGAAATAAATAATAATACCTGTCTCTAATGCCATATTCTAGTTTTGTGTGGCCTGAAATAGTCTGAATTGTCACACTTGTAGGAGTGCGAGGGTTAGGTGTTTTGTTGGTACTGCCTTTGGCAGCGCTGGCAGGGTACAGGTGGTGCAGGCTGCAGTAGCCTTCCAAGAAGGGCCCTGGCACTTAATTATTTTTATAAATTAAGCACAAGCCTTCATGATACATGCAATGGACCGGTTCAAGATCAACCAGTGAGGTCAGAATGCCTAAATAACATGTGCCACACAGGCCGCGTGAATACCCACCCATCCAGATCCTCATATTCAGCAATAGTCTGCCTGGCACAGTGGTGGCAAGTAAGCCAAAAGAGAAACGTTCATGACAGAACACCATCATTGGATGTTTCTCAACCCTTTTCATCAGTGGCGGCTCCTTCGTTAAGGCGGAGGAGCGTTGCCCACTGCTCACAGAGCAGTGTAAAATAAAAAATTAAAATAAGAATAACTTAAGTTAATATCATTTTATTTTTAGTATTGTCACGGGTTGGGTGGGGCTTGGCTTCCCTGACTTCGGGGAGGGGAAGTGGTTGCTGCACTCTAAAGTACGCATCATGCTTTAGCCATCCATCTCGAGCCGGCCAAAGTGTCATGCGCATGTTGCATGTTCTCCACATAGGCTGCATAACACCCTGGATGGAGAACACGCCCAGGACCCCACACCTGTCTGAGCGCCGAACCACTGCACTCAGACTAATCACAACACTGCTCAGGGGAGCCTGGGTGCTTCCCAATCACAACACTGCATTGCAGTGTTGTGATTGGCTGTAGGGACCCTGGGTGCTTCCTGGAAGAGACACAAAGTGGGAGAGACAGAGGAGGGATGCGGCTAGATAAGGTAAGTGAATTCAAATTTTTTAAGCTCCCCCCACCCTACCGCCACCCCGACCACCCTGCCATCCCGCCAACCACCACCCTGCCTTCCACCCCCGTACCGTTTCTACTGCCACTGCTTTTCATGGTGGTTGTGCTGGGTGCAGGACTGGTTGGAAGACTCAAATCCTCTAGCCCTACCCCAGTGTTGCCCACATTGTGTGATTGGTGTGAGGCACGTGGCGCCCCAAACAGGAAGAGTTGTGAATCAGTTCCCTAGTTTCTGATTCTGTAAATAAAAAAACTCCGTGTTCAGCTGGAGGTCATGCGCTTGCTTAATTTGCTCCTATGCAAATGTTTCTTGGCAGCAGGGCCTGCCCCACAAGGAAGATGCAAATGTTAAGTTTGTGTGAACTGCTAATTAAGCATTATGCGTGTCGTCAAGATTGGGAAGATATGTCATTTGGCGACAGTCTTTGCCAAACAATCGGTAAAAACTTGTGACATGCAATTTACAGACAGGCTTTGCAGTAAATCTAAACTGCGCCCTGCTACTGACGACCTCAAGCCTGTTAACGGCTCATCCTTCATAATCAGTTGTTTGAAATGTGGGCCCATGACATTGTGCATATGCACGAATTATTTTAAAATAGATGGAGTAGGCGTGGCAGGGGGGGGGGGGGAGCCTTCAACGGGCCACCAACTCATCAGTGGTGCCTCATTCAGCCTAAGGCCATTGCATATTTGTGAGCTATGATATACTCAGGGGCCCCGTTGCACATTCTGCAGGGTGCCCCATAATTTTGTGTTACGTCACTCGGACAGAGAGGAAACACAGATTAGCCCCGTCTTGCCCATAATTGTCCATATGACAACTACCTGCAAACACAGTCGTTAAGTTCTGCTGTAAAATGTTCAATTTCTCATACATTTTTTTTTTAAATTAATGGAATTTAGAAATAGCGTTTCATTTGCAACATGGTTACTCATTCGTTTAACTGTGAATGGTAAATGTAATGGTGTATGGGAAATGGTTTTTACTGATTTTTCTTATAAACTTGACTGCTGCATTCAAATTCCTAAATTGGAAATGCTCTGTAGAAGAAACATCTGTAAGAAATGTATTCTGTTAAATGCATCTCTCTCTCTCTATATATATATATATATATATATATACACATATATATATATATATATATATATATATATATATATATATATATATATATATATATATATATATATATATATATATATATATATATATATATAGGATTATGAAAAATATTGGAACTATTTTGAACTAGTAACCTTAAATACATGTATGAGATTATTTCACAATAAGTTACAGAATGCTATGACCAATGTGACTTGAACCTGCTTGAAATCTTTACATTCCAAATCTTGGCAAGTAATAACATGACCAATCATTGTGCATTGTAATTTCAGCATTCCTGCTGGATTTCGCTCTGCTAAACCTGGAATCGGATTACACTTTGCCCAACTTTAAAGATTTTTAAAATTAGATTGCTTAATACAGCATTGACAAAAATGCAATTTTCAATCTTGTGGGGCACATACGTGAAAATCCATCTTTTAAGTCCGATTTGTTAGAAAATGTCTTGTTTTTTGTGAGTAGGAGTGGAGATGATATAGGAGGATATCCAAGACAAAATAAACAAAAGATTGTAGAGAAAGCGGACAGGGTGAGAAAATGTGCAATGGTTAAAGAAGTAATGTGAATAACGAGTCCAAAAATACAATCTTAACTCTAACAATAACACACCTCACCTTTAATAACTAACACTACAACACAATTCATGACCCACCAAAAGACAACGCACTGGTGAGCTACGGTGGTAATCTTGCACTCATTCACATTAGTGTTTTACATTAGTGTTTCGAAACCTTCGACTTCACATTTCACAACATTTGAGAGTTCATAGGTATTTTTGAAAAATCACGATAAATGCGCGTTATTTCACTTCATTTTTTCAAATTCTTTTTGAGTGATCACTAACATAATCTCTCATTGTGAGCATTGTTTTTCATCTATTTGTATCCTTGATGTTTTTTTTTAAAGAGAAGATAGCAAGTATATATAGCACTGCTCTATAATGTCTGTGTCCATGGGACACCACCATGTTTGTCTGAGAAAGTGTGTATGTGTATGCTTGAAGGCGCATGTACCAGTGTGAGTGGGCATCCATTTTGTTTATTTGTTGTAAAAGAATAAGGACTTAATTACGACTTTGGCGGTCTCGCATGCAGGCGCCCCGCTGCGAGGCAGCCGAAGCCCTCCACTGCCCGTCTGCCAGATTAGGAGTTTTCACCTGTTCTGGTGGTCCTGCAGCTGTGGTCCCAAGGGCGGAGTCTTTCAAAGGCTCATATGTGAGCTTCAGGAAGGCAGTGCCGTGGGATCACCACTGCGCGTTCCAGCACGGCATAGACTGTGAAGTCCATACAGTGCTGGAAGTGGAGGTGCATGCATGCAGGGGGCCACACCATGCGCCCCTGCATAGATCACCAGGCTTTGAGCCAACAGGGAGACAAGTAGGGCCCCCTTTATTTCCTCACGGCCACACTTTTCTTGGCAGACTTGTCACCATGAATACTGTGGAAGTGAGGAAACTTGTAATATGCTTAGCTGTGCCGCAGAGGCAACGCAAAGCATGCTGCGGGCCTCAGACTGCCATGAAACCGCTGGGGATCACGGATCCCCGGTGGCGGCAGCGGCCAGACCACCTCTGTGGCGGTGCAGTAACTCCACAGCAGCTACGGCAGTCCATAGAACTGCCGTTGTCGTACTTAGCCCCCTTTTTTTTCACTGCTCAACACTGTAAAAAAGAGAAAGCGTTGATACCATAATAATAAAAAAACGTTTGAAGCCTATCTCCTGTACAAATACGAAAACATCTGTTTTTATCAATAAGTGGTGGGAATTCTTTCTTTGTATTAAATGAGTAGGAATCCATCTTTCATGATATCGTAGGGATGCCCGGCGAATGGCTTACAACTTTAACGTCTGATCTATTCTAAAGTGAATGTTTTACTTTGACTCCATATTGGATATAGTACTGGCTTAGCTCCTAAATAAATGTCACAAGCATTGTATTTAATGTGATGTCACAACAGACTGCTGAGGCAGAGTAGCTGAATTTGTGGCAGTTGGACAAATGGAGGAAAGGCAGTGGGCTGCTCAGGACTCACTGTTCTGTTAATTACTCTATACAAATTCCTTTATTATTGCTTGGCCTCGCAAATGCCAATTGTTAGTGAGCAGGACTCACACGTCAAGGTCAAGAGATAGTTTGAAAAAACAATAGCTTAGCTCATATCACCAATTCTTTCGCCTCAGAATATGCTCAGCTTCTAGGTCAGAATTATGTACCTGCACCAATGCTTAATTTGAGCCGGTGGTTTCCAGTGCTTAGCACCGGCACTTAATCGTCAACACTGATATCTATAGTGCAAACTCGACCCAAAGGTGGCACTTCACGTGAGCACCAGTTAAGAACACATCAGTTTTTATTTTTTTGTAGGCCCTGGGAGATTAAGTGATTTGCCCAGAATGACAAGATGTTGAGCCTTTGCTGAGACTGAAACCCAGTTCCTCATTTCTAAAATCGGCAGCTCTGGCTCTTATGCCACATTCTCTCCCCACTTATAGGGTTTTGGTTAGTTCTGTTATAGACAGAAATGGTCTGGTAGAACCTGTCTCCTGGCAAAAGCCCCGGCACCTTGCTTTTCACAAATTAGCCACTGACCTGCACTACATTGTGAAGCAAATTTCATACCATGTCTTTGGTTTTCAAATTATAAGTGCCACTGCTCCTGCATTTTCATCTACAAAAATGAGTGTGATTCAGAGGCTAATCTTCATTCTGCACTAGTCACTGTAATGTATTCATTAGTAAAATCTGTGTTTTACTAGTCAACTCTCCATTTTTTAAGTGGATCTCTCCCTTAAATCTAAGAAAACCAATGGGGCAGATTTACTAAGAATTTGCGAAGCCGCAATGTCTGGTACAGGGATTTACTTTTCAGTGCAGAAGGTGTCTTGTGCTGGGAAAGTGTCTTTTTCTTGCAAATATTTTGCTACTTTGCAAAACATGGATCAAGGGGGAGTTACAAAGGTGGGACCAGGATTTACAATGCGTGCACCAATGGTTTTGACGCAAATCGTGATCTACTAAGATAGTGAGAGTGGCCTTTGCATAAAAAAATAATGCCTTCTTGAAGTGGGTGCAAAGTTGGACAAATTATTTTATTTCTCCTAACATTTAATCCAATGCATGTGTGCTGCACTGTATAGGAAACACACATCCATTTGTGGAATGTTATAAAAATGATTAAGGCACAGGATTTGCAGTAAAAGGATATACTTTCACTACAAACCTACAGTAGACATCACACACACACACTTTGCACCATGGTGAAAAGGTGTATGAATTATGCTAGGCAGCCTGTTTGTGTGCCAGCACCATATTTATTAAATGTGACTATGTACTGCTCCCCCCCTGTGCAACACAGCACCTATAGCCGCTGTGCTGCATTGCCCTAACATTTAGTAAACCTGCCCTATTATTTCACAACTAAAGGCCAGATGTAGGTTGCCAAATACCGGTCGGTAACAGCCGAAAATACAGAATTTCGGCCGTTACCAACCAGTATTTGGATATTGAGATGTAGGGGCCCAAAAAAGACCGATTCGGTAAATACGAGTCGATAATTTATAGAATCGGAATTTACCGAATCGGAATTTACCGAATCGGAATTTACCGATTCAGTATTTACCGATTCGGTATTTACCGAATTCTTATTTACCGAATCGGTAAATAAGAAATGGAAAAATATGAGTTTTGAGATGTAGCAAACTTCTAAAACACAGAATTTCATGAAATTTGGTATTTAAGAGTCGGTATTTACCATGGATTGAAAGCAGGTGCTAACCAGGTGCAGGCTATAAAAAAGGACCCAAAATGCAATATTGTGACCAGAATGGCAGCATTCTACATGATAGCAATGCGGCTAAGGCTACAGGCAGCAGGAGAGAGGGTCTGGATGAGGGAGGAGCAAGTCGACAGGCAGAGGATTACGCTGTTCCAACTAACTGAGCCAGAGATGGACTTAATCAGGGACCTGCACCCACTATTGGAGCACCTAACCCCAAGGGCGCATGCCATCCCACTCCATGTGCAGGTGCTCTGTAGCCTACACCTGCTTGCATCTGGGAGTTACCAGGGGGTCATTGCTGTGGCAGGTGGGGTGTCTCAGAGCTGTCTGTCCCGTTTCTTCAGGAAGTTCCTAGAGACCATGATGCAGAGGATGCATCATTACATCTACTTCCCTGACACACATGCGGAACTACTGAAGACTAAGACTGATTATAATCAAATTGCACATTTCCCACACGTCATCGGCTGTATTGATGGCACCCACATCCCTATATGCCCACCTGCTGCCACAGAGTACATATACAGAAACAGGAAGTCAATCCAGTACATCAATGTACAAGTAATCTGTGATGCCATTAACATAATCACAGACATTGTGGCCAAGTTCCCAGGAAGTACCCACGACTCCTACATCTTTCAGAACAGTGGGATCTACACAAGCCTGACAGCAGGGGAATTTGGCGAAGGATACCTGCTAGGTAAAACACTGTAACACACCCTGATAGATATAGCAGATGTATGTGTATGTGTGCATGTGAGTAATGGTTTTCTCATTTACATATAGGGGACAGTGCATATGCCATCCGCTCATTCATCCTGACACCCTACCTCAACCCTTCAACCCGCAGCCAGAGTCGATACAACGTGGCACACAAATCCACCAGGAACGTTGTGGAGCGCACCTTTGGCCTGTTAAAAAGCAGGTTCCGCTGACTCCACAAAAGTGGAGGGGCACGGCAGTACTCATCAATAATCTGCTGTAAGATGATTGCAACTTGTGCAATGTTACACAACCTTGCTACAAAGAGGGGCACAGAGGTGGATTTGAGCGACTTTGAGGACCACGATGATGAACATGCACTGCCTGAATCAAACACAGCAGGAGTTGCGCCACCACCCGATGGCAGACAGAGACGGGCAGAGATCACACAGATTTTTTTCTGAGTAAGTAAATACTCACAGACAGGTGGAGTATGCACCCAACATAGTTTAATATTTGGCACTACGCAGGTACTCAAAAGCACAAATGTGCAACACAAATGTCATCCATTCAATAATGGTAGTCCTGTCTCATTTCCCCATTTAAGTTCATGGAGAACGGGCTGTATGAGTCATTTCCGGGCACGCCTACCAGTGCCAGATGAAAGTGGCTGGCTGTCCTTACTGGGGGTTTGGGCTGTTGGCTCACCATGGCGCCTGCTGCTCCTCTGTGTCTCAACTACAGGGGGGCTTGTCATGCTGCTCCTACTGGTGCTTTCCTCACTTTCCGGTACATCCAGAGCAGCAGTTTGTGCTGTCTGTGCATTAAGCAGCTTTATAAAGTGAAAGGAGGACCCCACGCAGACTTATAGGGGACTGGGGGGAGATAGTTTTCAAAGAAAAGCAAAGGTGTCCCCACACAATGGACAAAGTGAAGATGTGTCCAATTTCAATGAGTATTCCCTGAGGTGAACCTATTATCTAAAAAACAGCACGCCATCAATTGGGCGGGAAAGGCAAAGGTACAGGGCGTTGTGTTTAACTTATAACAATATGCTCAAACTGGACAAACAAGTCTTAGACTTGTTTGATTCTTTGTGTTTTAAATGTAATTTTCAATAAAATGTATAACATGAGTTTTTAAATATTGTGATAATGAATAATGGAGAAAATTTTTGTATCAGAATAAATCTAAACAGAGTTTTACCAAACATATAGTGTGATGATCATCTCTCTCTTTTTTAATTTTGGTATTTATCAAACATAGCAGTATTTGAGAATAACTTGTTGTTGTCCAGTTTGAGCATATTGTTATAAGTTAAACACAACGCCCTGTATCTTTGCCTTTCCCGCCCAATTGATGGCGTGCTGTTTTTTAGATACTAGGTTCACCTCAGGGAATACTCACTGAAATTGGACACATCTTCACTTTGTCCATTGTGTGGGGACACCTTTGCTTTTCTTTGAAAACTGTGCATTAAGCAGCACCTCTACAGCACTGGTCACCCTTGCAAGGCCCCTAGATATCTCATTGCTGCTGTGTGTTAGTCCCTCTTGCATGTTGATGCATCGTCTGCATAGAAGGGAAGTGGCTGTGGCCAGGCGGTTAGTTGCTGCTCATGTTGTCTGTCCTTGCGCCTTGCTAACCTATCATTGTCCAGTTTACTGCACAGAAGCTGCACTGATTGTGTCATGTCCTGCACACCTGTGGCCATCTCCCGCATCCCTGCAGACATCTCCCTCATACCTGATGCAATGTCTTTATTCTCATCTACCAGTGCACTGATGCCCTTCCCCATGTTTTCCATATGTGTATTCAGGGTCCTCACCTGGTGTTGCACAGACTGGATGGCCTTCCCCTGCATTCTTTAGATCTTAACCATGCTACCCTCCAGCCCACGGAAGACACTGGGACCCTCCACATGTTGTGCAGCACTGCTATCTCTGGGTCTGTGGCATCTGATACCTATACGGCCAACCTCTGCACTGGACTGCTGTGTGGCAGTGCTTCCTTCCCCAGCCAGGGTTTGAGTGTCTTCACCCTCCATTTCACCTGCTGAAGTCGCTATTTCTATCAGTGGAGCTACTGCATGCCTCCTTCTCTTTTGAGGTGCAGGTGTTTGCGGCAGTGACGCAGGCAGTTCAGGTGAGGACACTAGCAGAGGGGATCCTGAACGTTCTGGGGACGCCTGCAGATGTGGAGACATTTCAAGGTCTTGGGATGCTGGCAGTGGTGTTTGTGCACCAGTGTCCTTTGTGACATTCTCTGCACTTGTGCCTGCCTCCTGGCTGTCATCCCTCTGTGGTGCTGTGCCTTCCTTCTCCCTGGTACGCCTGCGAGATGTCTCGCCTGTGGACATAAAAGCATTAGCTCTGTGCTCCTGTCTCACTGCTTCTACAATTACATTTTTTCACTCAAACACTGTACATATTGCCTCAGCCTCATTATGACTGATACTACATGTCCCATGATGCATTGCTCCTGTCTAATACTACCTCTACTGCAGTGGGGAAAACTTTGCCACATAGGGAAAAGGGAAGGTGATGGGGTGGGGGTGATTGCTGTGCATGCGTCTTACCTTTTCTGGTGGCCGCTCTGGCTGAGCTGTCTGCATCTCCCAGTCCACAGACGCTCTCTGGTTCAATGGTGGACCCCACCATCTCCTCCAGCTCAGTCAGGGGAGGTGCACGGTTCTTCCATCCTCCAGTTTTGTTTGCCTCTTTGTGGAGCTCTGTTATTTTCTTCTTGGTTATGCTCCTGAGGTCATAACACCTCTTTTTCAGGTCATCTATGTCCCTTGGAGTCACTCCTGCAGCATTCACCTTTGTCTGTATTTCCAGCCAAATCTTTCTTTTTGCAGATTCAGCCACAGTCAGGGACTGCTTTCCAAACAATTTCTGGTGTTCTTTCACCACTTCCTCCACAAGGACCTGCAGTTCCATGGTGCTAAATTAAATATTCCTCTTCCTCTCTGGATGTTCCTTTTCACTGCTGCTTGCCATTTTCAAGGGTTAAAAGCAGAAAGTTTTCATTTGGCTCAGTGACGCAGCTCTGCTTGCTCTCCCTCTCCAGAAGATTCTAATTACTTCCATCTGCCTGGATTTGGCCACTTCCTGGTTGGGAGGGAGTGGGTGGTAGCATCTGATTGGCTGACTCATAGGTTTCACTTTCTTCCCTTTCCGATTCGGTATTTACCGAATCGGTATTTACCGATTCGGTATTTACAGATTCAGTATTTCCCATTCATTCCTATGGGCCAAAAGGCCCATAGTAATGAATGGTAAATACCGAATCAGTAAATACCGATTCGGTAAATTCCGAATTACAGATACCGAATTTTACCGAATCGGTAAAAATTACAGAATTTTTACCTACATCCCAAATACCGATTCTAAAATACCGAATCAGTAAAATTCGGTATTTTAGAATCAGTATTTTCGGATTACCTACATCTAGCCCTATGTTCTAACTAACCTTCCTAAAATACTCATCACTTTTGGTCCAATGTGTAGATCCCCATCACCATCACTCTCCATCTTTATCTTTATCCTCAGCCCCCTCCCCAGTACTCATCTGTACCCTTGGTGTTTTAGGGGGTTCAGAGACTTAATATCGAGGGACATAATATAGAATACTCCAAAATATCGAAGGACAAAATATAGAATCCCTATCTACAAACAGGTAAGTACTAAAATATTGAATCCAAAATATAGATTGTTAAAAATATAGTTAACTAAAATATCGCATTTTAAAAATATATTAAAAATAATATAAAATGTATTAAATATTAAAAACAATTAAATAAAACATACTTAAAATAATGTAAAAAAATCTTAAAATATACAAATAATAAATGTAATGTATAAAAAAGTAGAGAATTTGTTGGATAGCGAGAGGGTAAAAATTACTATTCCCACTCCAGAGAGTGCAATAGTAGGGAAAGAGTTGGATGGCTTAGGGGTAAAAATTACTATTCCCACTGCAGTGAGTGCAACAGTAGGGAAAATGTTGGACAGCGGAAGGGTTAAAATTACTATTTCCACTCCAAAGACTGCACCAGTAGGGAAAGAGTTGGATAGCGGGGAAGGGGTAAAAATTACTATTCCCAGTGCAACAGCAGGGAAAGCTTTGGATAGCGGGAGGGTAAAAATTACTATTCCCACTCCAAAGAGTGCAACAGTAGGGAAAGCGTAGGATACCGGAGAGGGCAAAAATTACTTTTCCCACTCCAGAGAGTGCAACAGTAGGGAATGCATTGGATAGCGGGAGGGTAAAAATTACTATTTCCACTCCAGTGAGTGCATCAGTAGGGAAAGCGTTGGATAGCGTAGGAGTAAAAATTACTATTCCCACTCCAGTGAGTGCAACAGTAGGGAAAGCATTGGATAGCGTAGGGGTACAAATTACTATTCCCACTTCAGAGAGTGCAACAGTAGGTTAAGCAATGATTTAATATTAAAATAAAATTACATTATCAATACCAATAAAAAATACTTAAAAATAATAACCAATTATTATAAATAAACTACCAATTAAAAACATTAATTACCAATTAAAACATTAATTACCAATTAATAAAAATTAATTTCTAATTAATACAAATTAAATACCAGTTAATAATTAACAATTAACTATCAATACATATAAATAAAAATAATTTTTAACTTTATCACAACTAAATTACTTCCCACTCTATTCCCCTATAAACCCATAACCCACTCCAAATAAATACAACATAATTATCAATTAAAAAAAATTATTAATCCAATTAATAAAAAATAATTGCCAATTAATAAAAATTAATTACCAATTAAAAATTAATGATCAATCAATTAATTATCAAGACATATAAATAAAAATGAATATTTAATTTACTATAATTAAATTACTTCCCACTCTATTCCCCTTTAAACCCACAACCCGCTGCGGAATTAAATTACGCAAAAATAAAATTACACATTCATTTCTTTAAAAAAATTAAACATACATTACAAAACGAATACATAATTTTAATACATATACTACTATACAATGATTTTATGGAAATCGATATTTTAAATTAGATATTATGGAATTCGATATTTCATACCCTAAATTAGATATTCTGGGCTGTCTATATTTTAGTAATTCGATATTTTGGGCTGTCTTTATTTTTGATCCGATATTTTGGGCAGTCTATATTTTGGAATCAATATTTAGGGTGTTCACTGTTTTAGGGTGGTCTGAGGATGGATTAAGCAGTTTACAAGCAAACGTTATAGCGTGAGACTCAAGTGCTGATACACTGTCACGGGGTGTTACTACCACTGACACCAGAAAACTGACATAGTTGAATAGATCGAGAACACACCAACATCCACATTCTAAGTCCTGATTTTCTAAGAGTTATGCATGCACATGTACAAATCTTCACAATTGTGCACACACCAGTGGGCTGTTTTCATGGTAAGTAAATCAACACAATGCAATGAGAGTATTAAAATCTTCAACTTTTCATCCGCAGGCTCTTTACTTGCGTCTTACTGCTTTTAATTTACATTCTCTTCTCTGTGTTGTATTCATAATGAACCGCCTAAAGCATATTCAAATAAACCTGTTCGAGTTGAAAACAGATCCTACTTGTATGAATTATGTTTTGTTCCAATGGGTAGACCAGTGTGACTAGGTACCTTGAAATACATTTTTAATTTTGTAAACGAGATACCTTGGGACCCTCTTGAGTATATCCTAAGGAGTCCTTACCAAAATAACAGTCGCCAGCAAGTATTTTATACAGGAGGAGCACCATTGGGTTGGGATCATTACAGCACAGGGCACTGACGAAGGCGAGTGTGCCGAAATGCATCTGCCGCTGCTGGGATGTTTGGAATAAAGGGTTTCCTGCACTGAAATCCCCTTGTGGCCTCTGATCTTTTTTCGGAAGGATGGTGTTGGAGATATATATATATATATATATATCTCAAGGTTTCCACCTCCGCTTCGATAGAAACCACGCACTCCGGGGGTAATTCTCCAAATTAGATTTTATTTAGTTCGCAACAGACGCGTTTCGGCGCTCCGCCTTCCTCAATGTTATACTAGCAGGAGGAGAGAGCGCGGATATATATATATATATATATATATATATATATATATATATATTTTACATTTTTTTTAAGCAAACAGATGCTCAGCAACACATCATAGATATACAAAACACAACATCTTGTGCGCAATCATATTGACAGATTCCACCCTTATGTGCAACTGGGTTCTTCCAAAACATCAAAATCAACAGAGTTTCAAGTCCATTGGCCTATTTTACATTGTACACAGGTATTCCCACCCGCCTTACCCGCAGCCCATTACATCATTGTGATGTTTCAAATCCCTCTGTATTCCGTCCATCTACCCCATACATCCGCACGAAAATACCATATTTAAGTCAGTTTTACTAGACTTAAGCCTGAATATTGTATGCATTGTGTAAAATACAACAGTTTAGCAGCAATAAATTATATGTTTTTAAATAAACTCTGCAAATTGTTGTATCCATTTAAAAAAATAAAAGTTTCTCAACATTGTTCCTGCTTCCTCATCGTCCCTATGAAAACTGAATTAATTGGTGCTCTCTTTGCATTTATGCAGGAATTACACTACAATCTTTCAGATGTGCTATAAGTGTGCAGGTCAGGTAAGTGTTGGAAATGTATTTACAAACGTCCTTGAACACCCACGCTCGAGTGATTGTTCGCCATAGTTGTGGGAGATTTCCATGAAAACTTCTCTGACACACAATTGGATAATGCCTACAAGTGTAACACATGGAAAAACTTGCACGTTCGTAAGTTGTGAACATACAAGTTATGTCGTAATAGTTCACCGACCTACACCAGTAATGAAAATTTTGTTATTAACCCTTTCCTTGCTGCCCTCGGCCATTGGCCGACGGCAGCACTACCTCCCCAGTGCTGCCGTCGGCCAATGGCCGACACGGCCCCACTCGCACACGGAAACGCCCGCACCACGGCGGAATTACCGCCGCGGTTAACTGGTTAAGGGGCAAGTCACTTTTCTGGAAAAATTGCAGGTTTTTTCAACATGTTACATTTTATGTATGGATATGGTACTTTACTTGCTGAGTCCCCTTCCCCCTCTCTCTCTCCCCCCTTTCTTTTCTCTCCCTCTCTTTTTCCCCTTTTCTCCTTTTATATTAACTACAGTTTTTACTTGCATTGTTTTTTGACATTAATACTGTATCTTTTTTCCTCATTGCATTCTCATGTCCAATAAAGATTTCTTTAAGCTTAAGAAAAAAAAAAAATTAAGGGGAAAGTGACATCTTAAAAATGGTGTAAGTCATTTGTCAGTCTGGAAAACTTAGTAAGTCTAAACAGAATGTTCTGGTTTGGGACAGTAATAGTGAAAGTCCATGGACATTTTCATATAGTTTCTGCACACGAAAGTATTTCCATAAATGTGAAGGATGGGCTGTTAATAGGAGTCTTGACTGTTAGCATTGTCTAAGCTTGTCTTTTAAGCAGTTTCATTGCTGTGTTTTTATTTGGCAGCATTTCTTAGGTTTTTCTTTAGGGCATGCATGCAGTGCTTAACTGGAGTCGGTGATTGCAGGTGGCACACCAGCATTCATTTTTGGGTACCAGCACTTATATTTTGTCAACAGACATTGGTTCAGAGCAAGAGAACGAAAAAACACGAAAGGAGGAAAGAAGGAGGAAAAGAAAGACAGACAAACTGTGCCGAAGAGAGACATCAGGGGTAAAAATAGAACCTGCAAGAGTGAGCTAAATAGGCAGGAAGAGTCTAGTGGTGGATTAAAGAGGCATGAGGTGGAATTAAAGTTACCTTTGGGCCCTGACACCTATTCTTTTGCAAATTATGCATTGAGTGTACGTGTAGGTATGGAACTGAACGGTGCTGGTGCATCAGCCAAACAGGAAGGTGATTAGAAGTTTAGTGAGGCTGACTGCAAGCACTGGAACTGCGGGTCCTGAAAACAGAAAAGGAAAAGAGCAAGATGCTCAGGGCTTTTGACCCCGAAGAAACACTAGACCTCAGAAGAGAAGCACTTGCTTCAAGACAGATCCTGGGGCTTCTTTGTGCTATATGTTGATGGGGTTGCTAGTCTTTGATTGCATTGCATGTAGATGGAAGAGCTGCAATATTTTACAATAGAAGCCCTGGGTGAGAGAGAGTGTGATTACAGGCAAACTATATGGATGCATAATGGTATTACTACAGAAATAGAGTTGCTTTGTCTGACTTTTCTACTGGTAGGACTAGGACTATAAGAATGTAGAGTGAGGGAACAGCAGTGCTTAATTTGAGCCGGTGGTTGCTGGTGGGGGTCACTGTCACTCTTTTTTGGGGATGGGCATCTATTTTTTCACATCACACTTTATCCCGGCTCAAGAAAGAGAAAAACACACAAAGCAGAGAGACAGAAAAATCAGACACGTGTAAGAGTTAGATGAAGGGGCAAGTAGCGCCTGGTAGTGGATTAGAGAGGTCTGACTTGTACTACGCAGAAATACCAATGCGCTCCAATGGATTGCAGCTTGTTAACTGGTTTTAAAGGTTTATTAAATAAACAAAACATACAGGTCACTCGGATTATGAGTGGCAGGCCTATTTTTGAGATTTCCAGTTTTACAATAAATATTCAGGGATTTCCTTCAGTCTTTATGTGGTCGTGGTGGGCCACTGTGAATTGACCTTGACTACGCTGGAGATAGCCGGCCATCTTATATTTATTTTAATGTCTCCCGTCGGGGCATTACGCCCAGATGGGTTCGAAAGTAGGGTTTCAACTCCCTCTTCTCCCCACCATGGGGGATTGTTTATCCTTTTCCCCTTTGACAGTGGTTTGCCCTTTCTCCCCTCTTAACTTGCTTAACTAGTACAAGCACTCTGTATCTATACCCTCACCAAGGAGTTTAGTATCTAACATGTCAGAAGGCATGAAGCCGAGCAAACAGTTGACTATAGTCAGAGGAGGGCTACTAATAGAAGGGGCACTTATACAAAGACAGTGTTGGGCAAAAGAAAACATTTCAGAAATCCAGCCTCTATTTATTACACTATTATACAAATACAGCAAGGATAAAAACAGATCCTAAAATCAGTATCATGCCCTGACCAGTAAACTGCTCTTGCGGTAATGTGCAAGTGTAAATGCATCAGCATATGTTATAAAAATTTGCATTTCTAAAAAGTTGGAAATGATCCACTCTGAGCAATCAAGACCCCACACACGTGAGTAATCCACCACGAGCTACACCCTACGCTTATTTTACTAGGTCCACATAAGAGCTCATGTGGGAAAAGGTTGACAACTGCAGCGGTGAAATTACAGGGGTAGTGATTATCCAGAACCGCGCCTCCCTTCGAGGATTTATGTTTTTTTCCCTTCCATTCCAATGGCTCATTTGAGACAAAGAGCCCATGGGGCCGAGGCAAGACTCCTGAATATAATTTCACAGTGGGTGGCTCGTTTCCGTAAGAAGTCCACCTCAAATAACCCCAAATGCCTTTATAGTAATTAAAGGATACACATCGCCTGCGTATAGTTGGCCGCTGCCCAAGTCCCGCTTATGTCTTTTTTTCAAACACCAACCCTCATGCTTCTCTTTATCCGTTTTCAAGTTATTTGAGGGCAAAAGCTACTTAAGACATTATTAAAAATACATTGTGAATGCAGAAATAATGCATGCTTTGCAGTTGCTGCATTCCACCCTCGGTTATGTGCATTAGAATGCTTAATCCCCCCAACGTAATATGTGCATTAAAATATGTGCCTTTCCTGCTGAAAAAGCATATTTGTATTTCTAATTTAGTATTTTAGGGAGCAGTGGATACTAGCTGGCACTGGACTGTAAAGGCACTGAGAACAGATACACAGTCACATTCAAGGCTGTTAGCTGAGACTGGCTCTGATAGTCACATTCAAGGCCCTATAGTGTTAGAGACTGGCGGCCACAATCTCCTAAACAGTTCCCAAAGTACTGACACCAGTTTGGTATTAATTGCTTTAAAAAACGTAGGGGTTGGTTTCAGCTGGGTGACAATTCTACTTTCATGGGAATCCTGTGCTTGCATTTTTTTATTCTTTACATAGGCTGACAAATGCCACTTCATGTTTAGCATTGAGTTTGTATCTTATGCCTGTTACTCTACTTTTTTTCACATTTGAGAAAATGCTCTATATTACAAGTAGGGGTGAGCGGAATTGAAGCGGTGAGCGGAATTGAAGGAGTTCGATTCCATGGAATCAAGAGGAATTACATACAAATTCCACCAGATTTTGCGAGTTCTACAATGGGCATTGGCCCACATGCATCAAGCACTTTTACATTCGCAAACGGTGCGATTTCTTAAAATCGGCCGTTTGCGAATGCAAAAGTGCTTTTTGGGATGCATGAAGCAATTTTAGAATTCGTAACATGTTTGCGAGTTCTAAAATTGCGGGTGCTTTTAAGAAGTCGCAGATGTGCGATTTCTTAAAAGCAATGCATCATTATTTTAAAAAGTGAAAATTCGCAAATAGGGTGCCAAATTTACCGAGTGGTTGAACCACTCGGTAAATTTGGAAAAAGTGTTTAAAATGTTGAAAATGCTTTTTTTTCAACATTCATGTTACGGACACACATGTCCTTAGGACATGTGTGTGTGCAACATGATGCGAAAAATACATTTCAGGGGTGCATGGGGGGGTCCTTTGGACCCCCCCCCCTGCACCCATGAAATTTTCTAAGTGCCACTCGCAATTTGCATTGACTCCTATGGGCCTTTTGGCCCATAGGAATCAATGGGAATTGCGAAAATTACTTAAGAATTCGGTATTTCTTTGGGATTCGGTAAAAATTGCGATTTTTACCGAATCACAAAGAAATACCGAAAAAAATGATGCATAGCATTTTGCACTTCTTAATTTGCGATTCCTTACTTTTCGCAAATTAGGAAGTGCAAAATGTCACAATGATGCATGTGGGCCTTAGTGTGCAATTTTTTAGCGCCATAATGCACCCTTGTGTCTAAAAATGGAAAATAGAGCACATGTAAGTGTGCAGAGTGGTAACTATGTGGTTTCTAAATTTAGAGAGCCTGCTCCACGGCAGGAAGAGGGAGCAGTCCTCTATGTTTAGAAACTGAACCCTCTCGGCGCCCCTTCACACTTTCTAAACAGTGCTGGAAGAGGGAGCAGTCCCCACGTTTAGACACTGTACCCTCTCGGCGCCCCTGCACACTTTCCTAATGGTGCTGGAAGAGGGAGCAGTCCTCTATGTTTAGAAACTGAACCCTCTCGGCGCCCCTGCACACTTTCTAAACAGTGCTGGAAGAGGGAGCAGTCCCCACGTTTAGACACTGTACCCTCTCGGCGCCCCTGCACACTTTCCTAATGGTGCTGGAAGAGGGAGCAGTCCTCTATGTTTAGAAACTGAACCCTCTCGGCGCCCCTGCACACTTTCTAAACGGTGCTGGAAGAAGGAGCAATCCTCTATGTTTAGAAACTGAACCCTCTCGGCGCCCCTGCACACTTTCTAAACGGTGCTGGAAGAAGGAGCAATCCTCTATGTTTAGAAACTGAACCCTCTCGGCGCCCTTGCACACTTTCTAAACGGTGCTGGAAGAGGGAGCAGTCCCCACGTTTAGAAACTGAACCCTCTCGGCGCCCCTGCACACTTTCCTAATGGTGCTGGAAGAGGGAGCAGTCCTCTATGTTTAGAAACTGAACCCTCTCGGCGCCCCTGCACCCTTTCTAAACTGTGCTGGAAGAGGGAACAGTCCTCTATGTTTAGAAACTGAACCCTCTTGGCGCGAAACTGAACCCTCTCGGCGCCCCTGCACACTTTCTAAACGGTGCTGGAAGAAGGAGCAATCCTCTATGTTTAGAAACTGAACCCTCTCGGCGCCCTTGCACACTTTCTAAACGGTGCTGAAAGAGGGAGCAGTCCCCACGTTTAGAAACTGAACCCTCTCGGAGCCCGTGCACACTTTCTAAACGGTGCTGGAAGAGGGAACAGTCCTCTATGTTTAGAAACTGAACCATCTCGGCGCCCCTGCACTCTTTCTAAATGGTGCTGGAAGAGGGAACAGTCCTCTATGTTTAGAAACTGAACCCTCTCGGCGCGAAACTGAACCCTCTTGGCGCCCCTGCACATTTTCTAAACGGTGCTGGAAGAAGGAGCAACCCTCTATGTTTAGAAACTGAACCCTCTCGGCGCCCTTGCACACTTTCTAAATGGTGCTGGAAGAGGGAGCAGTCCCCACGTTTAGAAACTGAACCCTCTCGGCGCCCCTGCACACTTTCTAAACAGTGCTGGAAGAGGGAGCAGTCCCCACGTTTAGACACTGTACCCTCTCGGCGCCCCTGCACACTTTCCTAATGGTGCTGGAAGAGGGAGCAGTCCTCTATGTTTAGAAACTGAACCCTCTCGGCGCCCCTGCACACTTTCTAAACGGTGCTGGAAGAAGGAGCAATCCTCTATGTTTAGAAACTGAACCCTCTCGGCGCCCTTGCACACTTTCTAAACGGTGCTGGAAGAGGGAGCAGTCCCCACGTTTAGAAACTGAACCCTCTCGGCGCCCCTGCACACTTTCCTAATGGTGCTGGAAGAGGGAGCAGTCCTCTATGTTTAGAAACTGAACCCTCTCGGCGCCCCTGCACCCTTTCTAAACGGTGCTGGAAGAGGGAACAGTCCTCTATGTTTAGAAACTGAACCCTCTTGGCGCGAAACTGAACCCTCTCGGCGCCCCTGCACACTTTCTAAACGGTGCTGGAAGAAGGAGCAATCCTCTATGTTTAGAAACTGAACCCTCTCGGCGCCCTTGCACACTTTCTAAACGGTGCTGGAAGAGGGAGCAGTCCCCACGTTTAGAAACTGAACCCTCTCGGAGCCCGTGCACACTTTCTAAACGGTGCTGGAAGAGGGAACAGTCCTCTATGTTTAGAAACTGAACCATCTCGGCGCCCCTGCACTCTTTCTAAATGGTGCTGGAAGAGGGAACAGTCCTCTATGTTTAGAAACTGAACCCTCTCGGCGCGAAACTGAACCCTCTTGGCGCCCCTGCACATTTTCTAAACGGTGCTGGAAGAAGGAGCAACCCTCTATGTTTAGAAACTGAACCCTCTCGGCGCCCTTGCACACTTTCTAAATGGTGCTGGAAGAGGGAGCAGTCCCCACGTTTAGAAACTGAACCCTCTCGGCGCCCCTGCACACTTTCCTAATGGTGCTGGAAGAGGGAGCAGTCCTCTATGTTTAGAAACTGAACCCTCTCGGCGCCCCTGCACACTTTCTAAACGGTGCTGGAAGAAGGAGCAATCCTCTATGTTAAGAAACTGAACCCTCTCGGCGCCCTTGCACACTTTCTAAACGGTGCTGGAAGAGGGAGCAGTCCCCACGTTTAGAAACTGAACCCTCTCGGCGCCCCTGCACACTTTCTAAATGTGCTGGAAGAGGGAACAGTCCTCTATGTTTAGAAACTGAACCATCTCGGCGCCCCTGCACACTTTCTAAACGGTGCTGGAAGAGGGAGCAGTCCCCACGTTTAGAAACTGAACCCTCTCGGCGCCCCTGCACACTTTCTAAATGTGCTGGAAGAGGGAACAGTCCTCTATGTTAAGAAACTGAACCCTCTCGGCGCCCTTGCACACTTTCTAAACGGTGCTGGAAGAGGGAGCAGTCCCCACGTTTAGAAACTGAACCCTCTCGGCGCCCCTGCACACTTTCTAAATGTGCTGGAAGAGGGAACAGTCCTCTATGTTTAGAAACTGAACCCTCTCGGCGCCCCTGCACACTTTCTAAATGTGCTGGAAGAGGGAACAGTCCTCTATGTTTAGAAACTGAACCCTCTTGGCGCCCTTGCACACTTTTTAAACGGTGCTGGAAGAGGGAGCAGTCCCCACGTTTAGAAACTGAACCCTCTCGGCGCCCCTGCACACTTTCTAAATGTGCTGGAAGAGGGAACAGTCCTCTATGTTTAGAAACTGAACCCTCTTGGCGCCCTTGCACACTTTTTAAACGGTGCTGGAAGAGGGAGCAGTCCCCACGTTTAGAAACTGAACCCTCTCGGCGCCCCTGCACACTTTCTAAATGTGCTGGAAGAGGGAACAGTCCTCTATGTTTAGAAACTGAACCCTCTTGGCGCCCTTGCACACTTTTTAAACGGTGCTGGAAGAGGGAGCAGTCCCCACGTTTAGAAACTGAACCCTCTCGGCGCCCCTGCACCCTTTCTAAACGGTGCTGGAAGAGGGAGCAGTCCTCTATGTTTAGAAACTAAATCCTCTCGGTGCCTTTACATACTTTCTAAACAGTGCAGGAAGAGGGAGCAGTCCCCTATGTTTAAAAACCACTGCAGATTTAACTTTAATCTCTCCTATTTAGAAATCACTGCAGGGCATATTCTTTGGTGCCCTTAAATACTCTGCAGTAATCACTGCAGAGTATGTAAGGGCGCCGAAGAGTGCGCACTGCAGTGCAGTGGTATTTAAACGGGGTGGAAAGGGGGAGCAGTCCTTCTATATTTAAACACCACTGCAGACTTAACTTTAATCTGTAGTGGTTTTTAAACATAGAGGTACTGCTCCCTTTTCCTGCTCTGTTTAGAAACCAAAGCACTACAGATTAATACCCGTAGTGGACTGGCGGAATTGATCAGTAAGGCTGTCTTCCAAGAGTAATGATGAATTAGCAATTTCCTTCGATTTCACTGTTGGAATTAAACATTCCAGCCAGGCCTAATTATAACGATACAGCAGGTCACAGAAGAGTTCCATGACCAAATAGAGGAACAATGCTGAAGGCCCAGTTGTTCACAATGTGACAGAGCGTCTCTTTTTTGTATGGTAGGGGTATTTTATTCCTTTCTATATACCATGAACCATCACTGTAGAATATCCGCCTTTTCTGCCTGGCCACCCTCAATTTTTCTCTATTATATTGCTTTTTGCCTCTGCCTATTGGGGCATTGCTGTTCAGTGCCCAGGTGTGTGTGTGTGTGTGTGTGTGTGTGTGTGTGTGTGTGATCTGACCCCGAAAACACAAAGAAATTGTCTAATCCCAGATTATCATATTTAACTTTTTCTATAATGTAACAGTATATGGTGAGGAAATGTATCCATGACATGAAAAGTTAACTATCACCCGTGCACTGCAGCACTTACTGTGTCATCCATTAATGTAACAAAAGAAAATATGGCCTTAGGCCTGCCATTGCAACCTGGCCGCTGCAGTGTTAAACCTGCAACAAGACCTTTTGAAATAGCCCTTTTTAGCAGGTACAAACCCCCTTTTTAAATATTAGAACGTTTTTCAACCCCCAAGGGAGGGGAACATGGTTTTAAAAGTGAGATTTTATATGCAGAAAACTAATAATAGCATGTCTGTACAGTGGCAAGGCCCACAAATCTATTTTCCCTGTGGCAGGTCTATCTGTTTCATGTAGAAAACCAGAGTAGAGAAAATACTAATACTATATCTCAAGAATGGGACCAGCTAGAATAATAATGAAACCACTATTTTTAATAGTTATTAAAAATCCAATTTGTAAGAAATTGGGTTGTCGGTTGACTGGGGTGCGAGCCCTGGTCAAGCAGCATCCACAATCCTTGTCAGGGTGAGTCACAAGTCAACCCTAAATTAGCCTGTGCTCAAACCTCTGGTAACTTTGCCCATAGCAGTCAGGCTTAACTCAGAGGCAATGTGTAAAGTATTTGTGCAACACTTCAAACAGTAACAAAGTGAAAACGTCACAAAAAAAGTATCCCATACCAAGTTAGACAAATATGACTTTCTTTAATAAATAACACAAGCTCTAAATGACAAAAACCAAACCAGTAGACTCTGAGATATGTGATTTTGAAGATTTTGATGAAAATAGTGCCAAAAACCACAAAGCGTAATATGTGGATTTCTGCTCATGCCAGATTGGGACAAATTCACAAGTTTAATTCAATTAACTTGTATTTCCTGAGTGCATGGCTACCCAAAATGGGATTCCCAGTGCTTCGAGCTCCTGCTTGAGTAGTGAGCGATTAGGTGATGAGGTAGGTTTTAAGTTCTTCTCTGAAGCTTAGTAGATTTTTGTTAAGTCTTACGCTGATCAGCAAGGGGTTCCAGAGTTTAGGGGCGATATAAGCAGATGCACGGCCTTAGTCACTGTCCCTCTTCATTCTAGCGATGGTGAGGAGACACGGGTTGTTTAACCTCAGTTATCTCTTGGCATAGTAAGGATTGATGAGGGGATGAAGGGTGCGTGGGCCTACTTTCTGTCTTGCACAATGTGAAATGCACAGTTTTTAAATAGGATCCTTCAGCTCATTGGCAGCCAGTGAAGCGTTGGCAAGGGCCAGATGGGTTGATTTACTCCTAGGAATACCTAATAGTATTCGAGCAGCATAGAGAGTATAGAGAGTTGCTGTAGTGGAAGTGCGATAGTATTAAGCTTTGGACCACTATTCTGCACGCATACATAGGAAGCCATTTAAGAGTCTTCCTGAGGGCTCTAAGGAGACCGAAGCAGCTGGCTGCAAGCTTCTGCAAGGGAGGCCAGAATAAGATGTCTATCCAGTGTAACTCTCAGATTTTTCACTTCTTGTTAGGGGGATGAGCGAGCACCAAGGGACGGGGGCCAGTTGAGTTGGTCCCATAGTGATGGATTATTGCCTACCTTCTAGTGAAGTAGTGTGGCTCACTGGTTAGAGGCGGCAGACCCGAGAGCAGAGGACGGCCCGGGACCAGGGTTCGATTCCCGACGCGGCAGGTTTCTGGACCAGGGTCAGCGGACTCGATAATTCTCTCGCCTCGGTGCCCACTCTGATCAGCGATCACACTCGGCAACTCTGGGCACTAGCTTGCCTCATCTTCATTAACGGCCCCACCAGACCGCCGGGGATGCCTGGTCTCACCCTGGAGATACCCATTAAGGGACCATCTCTCAGGGAAGCCAGGAAGGGTTTCGCAGCGGTCGAAGCGCGGAGGTACCCCTTCGGGAGTGATTCCAGCGCTATATAAGCACATAATTAATTACCAGGACCTCTGTTTTGTTTCAGTTTAACTTTAGGCAGCTAGCTGTCATCCAGTTAGAGACCTGCTCTAGAAATGAGTGTTGTTTTTGGGATGAGTGTCGTTTTTAGGATATGGAGCTTGTATTGGGAGAGAGAGATGATAATCCCTCTAGCGTCCGTGTATGATACCATGGTGAAACATGAGGAACCAATGACGATAGATAAGGGGCAAACGTAAAGATTACAAAGCGTAGGGCTTAGGGAAGAGCCCTGCAACACTCCACATTTTAAGTAATGGTTCGTAAAGAGAAAAAGCCTCTTGCTGACTTGAAAACTCCTATTGTTTAGGGAAGATGCTAGCCATTTTAATGCACCCTGAGATGCTGATTTCTTCCAGTCTGCAAAGTAGAGTGGAGTAGGAGACCGTTTCAAAGACTTTTTGAAGATATTCTGCAGCCATTAAAAGTGCTGCTTCTGTACTGTAGCCTGGTCAGTAGCCCTTTTGAGTGGGGTAAGTATCTGATTTGCTTCCAGGAATTCAGAGTGATGGCTATTTATCGCCTTTTCAAAGATTTTGAAAACAACAGGAAGTAGTGAGATGAGTCTGTAGTTTTCAAGTTGATCCGGATCTAGTGACATTTTCTTTGATAGGGGCGTATGATGGCATGTTTCGATGCATCTGGGATGCTACAGCTAATCAAGGAAGAGTTATAGATGTCTGCCAAGGATGAAAGAATAAAGTTCCCCCACTTTTAGGAGGATGTCGTCAATAGAAGCAGGATCAAGCGGAGAGCCAGATTCACTAAGCTTGCTATAGCCAGGATTTAAATGTTATCCAGTTTGGGGAATGTAGCGAGCTCAACTTTTTTATTAACTGATCTCCACTTCGGTCCGCCCGCCATGGAGCGAGGGCCAGCTACAGGCACCCATTAGGCCTACTTAATACAGTACATTAAATAGTGGTTTGCGCAGGATTGCTAGGGTCTCCATCGAAGATGCAACACGCAGACGAAGCAATGCATCTGTTCCGAGAGGCGGCAAGGCTGCAATTCGAGGACTATGTCATCGTCAAGAATCCCATTGATGGGCTTGCAAAGCAAAGTCCGTCATTGAGGATGCGTCATGCAGTTGGGGTAATGTGTTGGGTCTGAGGAGCTGTGGAGCTATGAAATGGAGCCCGTCATCTAGGCTGCCATTGATGAGGGATGCGAGGACCTGCGCCGAGGATTAATCGTGCAGTGGTGGTTCCAATGAGGCTGATAATGCGATGCTGTTTTTTTATGGGACCAAATCCACGCAGCCATGGCGATGTATTGGGTGTGCAGCAGCGGAGATGATTTGGCTCCACTGGATCCGCAGAGGCTGGCCGAGCACCTTAAGCCCACTTCCATGTGTCCAGGAATGGAGTGACACCACTTGGTAGGGTACCCTTACAGATGGCAGCGTTGAGGTGCCGTTGTAGATTTGACACTGTTGTGTCCCTGAGGTTTCAGATTAGAATGCTACCCAACTAGCCGTTGGAGTCATTCTGAGGTTCTGGGTGCAGATCCAGTCCTTCTCAACCAGACAAGAGGTCAGCAGGCAGCAGGTCAGCACAGCAGTGCAGCAGTCATTCAAAGCAGCAGTCCAGCAGAGTGGCGGTCCTTTCAGCAGTCATGTGAGATGGGGGAATGCACACCATGGCTTCAACATTCTTATTTATCACTTTATTTTTGTCCATCCTTAAACATGGTTGCGTGCAGATTGGTTAAAAAAGCATGCCCTGCTGCCTCCAGTTACGAAAACATTAAGAAGTGAGGGACTGTGTAGCCCCAAAAACCAAATGCACAGCTTAGTGCCGCTGTGTTAGCGTGCACCTTTCCATCGAACAACTGTTTAACCTTTTGGCTTCATTTTTCAAACTTTCTCCGTATTCTTAAACTGATATATATCCATTTCATCCAGATATCCAACTTTCAGGGTTTTATTGCCAATTTACAAGTTTCTGATATTCAAACTGTGCCCATCCAGGCCTTAAAGGAATGAATACGATTAACGCAAGAAGTCCATCGCAAGCAGTCTTTAATATTTCATAAAAATACCCAATGCATTTCGGGCTGCCAAGAGCCCTTCTTCGGGGGTCACTACAAATAAATCATAATATCAATTAATTACAATTTATCCACTATATAACCAACATTGTAACATTTATTCACCGTTAAAAATCATCTGGCTGACTAAACAAGCATTACCACAAAGCTGCGTAATCTCACGGAATCTCCCTTTAATTAAGTGTCTATTTCCCATTCCGTCCCTACATGTTCGGGGTATAAACTAAATTGCACAACCCACTTTTAATTACAAGAGTATATTCCGATGTTGCTCCCATCCCTACAAATGTTACACTTTTAATCCTTCATTACTCGTAACGGTAACAGTGTTGTTCTTAAGTCATCCCCTCTTAGTCATTATCAGTTCCGTCAGATCTTATGCGTGTACATTTCTACATTCATTTTTATTCAAACATTTTCACCTTTTCAGTATGCAATCCCTCTAGCGCTTATCCTTGAAGTACTAACGCTCTAACTGTCGACCTTTCAACATACCTGCTTGGCTTCGTTTAAAAACAACATCGTCTCCCACTCTCGTGGTGATTGCTCCAGGTTTAAAGGAGACTTGTCACGCCCTTCCTTTAAGCTCCTTTCACCCCTACATTCTCCCCTCCCATTGGCCCGGAATCTAGGACTTCCTATTACTTCCTGCCTTGAGTGCAGAACTCCATTTCCCAGAATGCATGTTTGCAGCAGAAATAAAAACCATTAACATTTGAGTGAATAAATGCGTCAGTCTCTAAGGGTCCTCGAGTTAGGTTACTGAAAGTCCATATTATATTTTCAAACCCTTTGCGATGAACTTAGATGATTACTCTGAAAGTGCTGGAATCTTAAAGCGTTCTTTTTATTTACATGAGTTTGTCGATTCTTCTGGCGGGTGCAATCCCTGGGTAGGGCTTTAGTTAAGACATTCATGTGAGATGGGGGAATGCACACCATGGCTTCAACATTCTGATTTATGACTTTATTTTTGTCCATCCTTAAACATGGTTGCGTGCAGATTGGTTAAAAAAGCATGCCCTGCTGCCTCCAGTTACGAAAACATTAAGAAGTGAGGGACTGTGTAGCCCCAAAAACCAAATGCACAGCTTAGTGCCGCTGTGTTAGCGTGCACCTTTCCATCGAACAACTGTTTAACCTTTTGTCTTCATTTTTCAAACTTTCTCCGTATTCTTAAACTGATATATATCCATTTCATCCGATATCCAACTTTCAGGGTTTTATTGCCAATTTACAAGTTTCTGATATTCAAACTGTGCCCATCCAGGCCTTAAAGGAATGAATACGATTAACGCAAGAAGTCCACCGCAAGCAGTCTTTAATATTTCATAAAAATACCCAATGCATTTCGGGCTGCCACGAGCCCTTCGTCGGGGGTCACTACAAATAAATCATAATATCAATTAATTACAATTTATCCACTTTATAACCAACATTGTAACATTTATTCACCGTTAAAAATCATCTGGCTGACTAAACAAGCATTACCACAAAGCTGCGTAATCTCACGGAATCTCCCTTTAATTAAGTGTCTATTTCCCATTCCGTCCCTACATGTTCGGGGTATAAACTAAATTGCACAACCCACTTTTAATTACAAGAGTATATTCCGATGTTGCTCGCATCCCTACAAATGTTACACTTTTAATCCTTCATTACTCGTAACGGTAACAGTGTTGTTCTTAAGTCATCCCCTCTTAGTCATTATTAGTTCCGTCAGATCTTATGCGTGTACATTTCTACATTCATTTTTATTCAAACATTTTCACCTTTTCAGTATGCAATCCCTCTAGCGCTTATCCTTGAAGTACTAACGCTCTAACTGTCGACCTCTCAACATACCTGCTTGGCTTCGTTTAAAAACAACATCGTATATAAAAACAACATCGTATCCCACTCTCGTGGTGATTGCTCCAGGTTTAAAAGAGACTTGTCACGCCCTTCCTTTAAGCTCCTTTCACCCCTACATTCTCCCCTCCCATTGGCCCGGAATCTAGGACTTCCTAGTCCTTCTCAACCAGACAAGAGGTCAGCAGGCAGCAGGTCAGCACAGCAGTGCAGCAGTCATTCAAAGCAGCAGTCCAGCAGAGTGGCGGTCCTTTCAGCAGCACAGCAGTCCTCCTTCCTGGCAGAGTATCCACAGGTCCAAAAGTGTACTGAAGATTGGGGGTCTGTAGTCCACTATTCATACGCAGTTGTGCTTTTGAAGTGTGTGGAAGCTCCTATAGGCATAGCTTTGAAGTGCACAGGTGTCCTGCCTTCCTTGCCCTGGCTCAAACTAACGACAAGGGGTATGCAGCCCTTTTTGTGGGGACAGGACACACACTATTTAAGGGTAACTGGCGCTGTGCCCAGTTCCTCCCTCCCATACTTTCAGTTGTGGACCATCCAGTCATATCTAAGCTCTTCATGGTGTGTGGCTGTCTAGGAGGAATACACAAAATCCATTTGCCAACTACACCCAGTCCGGAAACAGTCGGAACACTTTGGTCTGAACCATGCATGTTCCAACAATACAAGCGCAACCACGCTTACTCTAACCACGCATATGCCTTAACGGCGCTTCCTGCACACTTTTAGGGGCTTTGCAAGCCTACCTTTGGCCACCACTGGCTCCCTGACTTTGGTGCTGGTCGTCCTGCTCTCCCTCCCGCCGCCGCAGCGTCCTATCCCTGCGGCCGCAGTGAGGAGGGGGACTACACCCCCAGGCTCCATTGCGGCGGAAGCCGACACCGTCATTTCCGCGCCCGTAGGCGCTTCAAACATCGGACAGCCCCGGTGGAGCGGGCGCTTCCGGCACACTTTTGGGGGCATTGCAAACCTACCTTTGGCCACCACTGGCTCCCTGACTTTGGCACTGGTCATCCTGCTCTCCCTCCCGCCGCCGCAGCTTCCTATTCCTGGGGCCGCAGTGAGGAGGGGGACTACACCCCCCAGGCTTCTTTGCAGAGGAAGCCGCCACCGTCATTTCCGTACCCGGAGGCGCTTTAAACATCGGACAGCCCCGGTGGAGCGGGCGATTCCTGCACACTTTTGGGGGCATTGCAACCCTACCTTTGGCCACCAATGGCTCCCTGTCTTTGGCGCTGGTTGTCCTGCTCTCCCTCCCGCCGCCGCAGCTTCCTATTCCTGCGGCCGCAGTGAGGAGGGGGACTACACCCCCAGGCTCCTTTGTGGCAGAAGCCGCCACCGTCATTTCCGTGCCTGGAGGCGCTTTAAACATCGGACAGCCATGGTGGAGCGGGCGCTTCCTGCACACCTTTTGGGGCATTGCAAACCTACCCTTGGCCACCACTGGCTCCCTGACTTTGGCGCTGGTCGTCCTGCTCTCCCACCCGCCGCCGCAGCTTCCTATCCCTGCGGCCACAGTGAGGAGGGGGACTACACCCCCAGGCTCCTTTGCGGTGAAAGCCGCCACCGCCATTTCCGCGCCCGGAGGCGCTTTAAATATCAGACAGCCCCGGTGGAGCGGGCACTTCCTGCACACTTTTGGGGGCATTGCAAACCTACCTTTGGCCACCACTGGCTCCCTGACTTTGGCGCTGGTCGTTCTGCTCTCCCTCCCCCCGCCGCAGCTTCCGATCCCTGCGGCCGCAGTGAGGAGGGGGACTACACCCCCCAGGCTCCTTTGCGGTGGAATCCGCCACCGTCATTTCCGCGCCCGGAGGAGCTTTAAACATCGGACAGCCCTGGAGGAGCAGGTGCTTCCTGCACACTTTTGGGGGCATTGCAAACCTACCTTTGGAATGAAAAGAGAAGAACAAAACCCTGCCAGAAACTGTGTATGGGTCTATAGAAGGATCCTTCAATTAGAAATTAGGGTAATCAACTCCAAACCATCAGAGCCAATTACTATTCAGCATAGTTTCATATTCTTTTTTATACATTTATTTTTTATCAAAGACATAAATTTTCATGAACGACATTTGTTTAATATTAGAATAGTGCATAATTCTGTTTGTACAAAAGATATTTAAAATCAGGTTCAATAACAGTGTTTAAAAGACATAGGGGTCCCACACACACCCAATCATCACGACAAAAAGCATACTCAATTACACACTATAGTCATTCAAAACTCAATCATACACCATTTTCACTTTCATACTGGTACAAGCTGTCCTACAGTCTAGATGGAAATAAGACTTTGTAGATAGAGAAAAGGAAGGTTAGATGGCAGAGACACAATAGTAAGGTTTGGCCAAGGTAACACAGCTTCTGGCGCTCACAGCAACCACGCCAACGAGCGTTTCGGTGTGAGGCTTTTTCGGGCCACACTTTCGTCAGGGCGATAGGATGCACCGTGGGGTTGGGGACACACAACTGATAGGTTTCTGCATCGAGGCAGAATATTTAGACGAAGCGGAGATCCACTATCTTAGAGTACCCAGCCGGAAGATCGCTTGGATGGCGGGGGAAGAGGCGACTCCTAGACTTTGGCGCTGTCGTCCTGTTCTCCCTCCCGCCGCTGCAGCTTCCTATACCTGCGGCCGCAGTGAGGAGGGGGATTACACCCCCAGGCTCCTTTGCGGCGGAAGCCGCCACCGTCATTTCCGCGCCTGGAGGTGCTTTAAACATCGGACAGGCCCCACGTCGCAGGATTGCGCGCGGACCGCGCCGAGTTAAGCCCGGGACAAGGGTGGGACCGTCCACGGCTGTCAGGCGCCAGAAGAGGCTGGGCTGGGCCACCCCTCCAACCCCTAAATCTGGGCATAAAGTAAGAGAACATTGAATTTTAGACTCTGTTGACCGCTCTTTAGCGGTGAGGCGGTGACCTTTGGAGTGTTTAGAGGACATATTATAGCTGCATTGTGAAACGTTAGTGTGCCTGTCACTTATAGCCTCTCTAATTGTATGCTAAGATCTTCTTAAAGCGCCTAGTAAATCAAAAAAGTTTTTAAAGAGCACAATAATAAATTGGGGCTATGACTTCTAAACATAATAGAGTGGGGCAGAAGACAGGGGTAGGGGGAAGTGTGGTAGGCACCTTGGATGCCTTTTTGGTTAGAGCTGGTTCTTTGCTCCAACATGAGATTATGCAAACAGAAAAAAAGCTTTCATTAGGAGTCTACGCAGCTCAAACAAGATCTTCAATGGGTAACATTCAATCGGTCAAATCACCTGTGATAGCGGCTCAACCTTTAAGTCTCCTAAATGCTGACCCCGTAGATTGCGTACAGGGGGACACAGGGGATATAGTTCTAATGTCAAATTTGGATCAGAGCATTGGGCATAATTCACGGTCATATGAGTGTAACACTCCCCAGGATGGTATTGAGTTTGAGGCTACTCAAGATAGGAGTGTGGTGCCTTCTACCATGTATAATCTGGCCTGTCCTCCTGATCAAACCGTAGCCAATGTGAAAACGTTTCCCCTTTTAGATAAAGGGGAAATTTGTGACACCCAATCAACCAGGCCGAAAAAATCGGCCAGGGAATGTAACGGTGTAAGTGGTGGCTTGGGGGAGCCTTTGGCAAAACGGACAAGGGGTGGTCTAGCAACACGGTCACAAAATAATGCCAAAGGGAAAAGCAAAACTCAGAAGGGGATAACAGCAGGTGCTCCTGATGTTGGGGTGGACCAGGATCATGTTTTACGCTCTGATGTAAATGATACATGTGACTCAGGGGGTAGTCAGGTTTTTTGGGAGCGTGTGGAGACATAGATTTCATCTATTCTTGCCCCCTTTTGGACCAAGCTCGAGGTTATTGAGGATAAAGTCACTAGCTTGGCAAAAGACATTGAAGTAAAAAATAACACTAACCAACAGAGTGTAGGGGAGGTAATGTACCTATTATCAATCCAGGAAGCATAGCAACAGGCACAATAATTTTGTGCCTGGTGGGAGTTTGCATTCTGGCTGCCAGACACCGTTAGCCGGTAATAGACAGCAAGATTTAGCCCAGCAAATTCTCCAACAGCCTCCAGGTGTACAACATCCGCCACCCTTTAACAATCTGCCTGGAATGTCCCCACAGTAGGGCAAGGTAGCGGGCAGGACAGACAAGCCCATAACATCATGATGAAACCAGCCCAAGATCTCATTGACTTACCACCAACCGCGGGCCCTTTGGTTGTAGTCCTGGCTGGTGTTCCCCCATTAAGATCAGACCAAGTCGAAACCTGGTCCTAGTTAAAAAATAAAACTGCGGACTGGCTTACTTGACAAAGGCTTTATACCATTTTTATCAAACAACATCTTGATGGTCCGTGGAGTTGCATGGCTTCGCAATTCGCAGAAAAGGATAAGGGGGATTGTGTTATTGTCAATTTTAGAAGACCAGAATTTACACAAACAACACTTGAAGCACAAGATCACTTCACAACCACTACCTGCATTGCGGCTCTCCCATTGGGCAATTTTTATAGGCCTTCTGTGAGTCCAGAAGGGGTGTTTTTTCCGTTTATCCCAGTCACAAATAGTTTTGAGGCCCTGTCCAATTTAAATGACCAAGGTTGACTGCAGGACAGTGATGTGCTTGTTGTACGTCGGTCAGCAGTGGGGTTGTTGGCAGAGGGCAAGTCCCCGGCTCTGGCGCCTGACTTTGAAGAAGAGGTTGCATGCCAGTTTCTGCAGCCAATTCCGGTTAATATGGCGGTCCCGGATACAAAACAAACCGGGCAGATTGTATTCGAGAATAAAGTAGAGATTCTGTCATGAAATATTGCCGGGCTGCGGTCAAAAGGAGGGGACATAAACTGGGAGGCCTTTCTGTCAACTTATCAAATTATTGCTCTGCAGGAAACTTGGGAGGCTAGAGACCCCTACCATTTGGATGGGTACTATTCTTTTAGCAAATACGCTGAACCATCTGTAATGGGGAGATCAAGGGGGGGGTCTCTTGTTATTATTCAGCCTCAAATTATTGTACAGGATGGAGTTGGTTGCGACAAGCTCCCCAAATATTTTAGCCGTTAAACTTGTAGGTGATAACCTCCCTGCAATGTTGGTGGTCAATTTTTATAACTCTTTTACTAGGATAGATGAATTGGACCATTTTAGAGCATTGTCTATTTTTTGGATGATTTTGATGTTAATATTGATATGCCTTATCATCTTTTAATTCTTGCTGATTTTAATATTCATGTCTGTCATCTAAATTGTTTACAAGGTATTAAGTATGAATACGGCCCACAGGGGGTTACCCATTTTGAGCACACAAAGAGCGGGACGTATCTGGAGAGTCTTTTATCCGCCCACTATTTGTTCTGCCCTTCACAAACAGAAACCCTGTGCCCTGTCCCGACTTATATAGGTCAAGGTCACTGTAGTATTATTGATTATATTTTAGTATCATCCCCTTTGATGGACCTGATAGGCTATTTTTATGATACACAAAATGGTCTGAGTGACAACAATCCGCTTACGATGGACATTAAAATTAAGGCCCTTGAAAGTGAGATCCCATTGGCCCTTATTTCAAATTCCAGGATAGCAACGAAATGTCAGGCTCGAAGGTTGAGAAATGAGGTAATTACTCCAGCTGACTTCCTTGATATTTTGTAAATTAGTAATGCTGAGGATCTGAGTTTATGCCTAAATACGGACTCTGAGCCAACTGCAATCCTTGGTGCCTTTGACCGTATTACCAAACAGGTAGCAGTAAATTTGACTCGGCGTGGTAAACCAAGGTCTAAGAAATTTAAAAACTGGTTTGACCAAGCTTGTAATAGTGCACATACGGTTCTTTTGGAGGTTTTGAAAGAGTCAGTTAGGGACGCTAATAAAATTGCAGAGGCCAGAAGGGCCTATAAATTTGCAACTAAAGCAAGGAAAACTCAGCTAAAAGAGATGGCCTGGGAAGAACTGACCCAAGCGAGTGTTCTGACAAATAGCACCCATTTCTGGAAAGTGATTAATAGCCCATTATTTGATGAGACCGATAATACAAGTAAAGATTGTCTCATCCCCCCAGAAAGGTGGGTGGAACACTTTAGTGGCCTATATGCTGAGATCAGTCAGTCATTATCCACTTCTCATGGGGAAATTTGTAAGGCCCCAAAAATTAATTTTATAGAGGAAGAAGTAAGGGAGGCGATTGTGTCCACAGCAAAGGGGAAAGCACCAGGCCCGGACGGGGTACCAGCTGATTTATATAGGGCTGATCCTAGTGTATGGGCAAAGATTTTAACTTCTGTTTTTAATGCACCCTCTAAAGTTGGTTTCCCAATGTCCTGGGGTAAAGCTGTTATAGTCCCAATATTTAAAAAGGGCTCAAGAGAAGATCCGGCCTGTTATAGGCCCATCTTTCTGTTGGACTCGGCTGCCAAGATTTTGGGAAAAGCCGTACTAGCCCGCCTTACAGACTGGATGGACAAAAATTCCATCGTCTCGGGCTTACAGTATGGGTTCAGACAGGGAAAGGGCACAATGGGAAAATGCCTTAATCTTGTTATAGGGAAGTACACGGTCGCAAAGCAGGGGGACATACATCTAGCTTTCATGGATTTGTCCACTGCTTTCGACCTTGTAAATAGGCAAAAGCTATGGGCTTCCCTCTATGGTATGGGGCTGGACCCTGCATTGATATTTTTCCTGGCTGATATCCATGAGAGCACCATGGCAGCTGTCCGCTATAATGAAAATGGGAGTTTAACAGAAGCTTGGCCAGTTAAGTGAGGGGTAAGGCAGGGATGTATCCTTGCACCCTTGCTGTTTACGCTTTATATTACCAACTTGGGAGATTCATTAATTTCATCTTGTAAGGACATCCCAAGAGCTGGCTCAAAAATGATCCCTGCATTACTATATGCAGACGATGCAGTTTTAGTGGCAAGAATGGCAAGAAGGCTTCAATCACTTTTAGATTGTTTTATTAATTTTATGCACTCTCTAGATTTAATTACCAATTTTAAAAAGTCACACTCTATGTCAATAGGTGGGGGACGTGCAAAGAAGGCTACATTTTTCTGTAAAGGGATGGAGCTCATTAAAGTCCCAGCCTTTCCATATTTAGGGATACTTTTCGATGATAGAAGGTCTTGGGTCACGCAGCGTGCCCATAAAAAGAATACCCTTGCTAGGGCGTCAGGGGCACTGTTAGGGTTTGCAAAACGGTTAGGCTCTAAACCACTCCCGGCACTCATGAAAATTTATAACGCTAAGTGTGTTCCAATGGTGCTATATGGGAGTGAGGTATGGGGCTACACAGATGCTAGCAAAATCCAAACAGCAGAAAATATCTTTTTACAAAAGTTGTGGTCGCTCCCAGCTTTTACTGCAACATTTAATATCCATGAGGACCTTGGTGTTGGTTATATTTCAGACCAGATTGCTGTGGCCCCTTCATTAGGTTGGTTGAGAATTTGGGCACAGCAGCCACCTAACCTAAACCAATTAATTATCCAAGACTGTTTGTCTTTAGACAGAGCCCTTGACATCCCGTGGATTCATTATATTAAAACCCAATTTGACTAATTGAGTAGCCCTGAGTTGTTCACAAACCCTAGTGTGTTAAGCAAAACGGCTATTAAAGCCGTAAAGTCTCAGTTCCTGAACAGGGCAATGGTAATGAGGGAAGAAAGGGAATTGGTAAAAGCTTCAGTCAGGAGTTTTGTAATGCTGAGTATAGGGAGAGAAATTTAGCAGTACTTGACCTATATAAACAAGCCATATCATCTGTTTGTCTTATTAAGGTTCAAGTATAACATGCTCCCATGGCTATTATCTTTCCCAAAAGGTTTTTCCTAGGAAGGGGCCTTGGGGCCCTGTCCATGTGATAATTTTTCCGAGCAGAATACCTTACATATGTTTTTTTCTGCAAATTTTATGTGTCATTACGTAAGAAGTTTATTTTGCCACTGTTAAGGGTTGTAACTTTGAGCAAGTCAGACCGGCTATGGCCTACCTGCAAATGCTTGGGTCCTTGGTGGTGTGTTTTGGGGTAGCTAGTTACATCACCGGGGCCATCAGGCGAAGAAACAAAGTACAACTACAGCAGTAATTGCCCTTTACCTCTTTACCCATAGCGATTTTTAATTAGAAAAATTGTGGTGTGACGATTTAGTTGATGAATTAGTGGATTTTAAATAGAGAACTCATTGGGTGACAAACCTTTTAAACTATGTATGTATGTACGCCAAGCGCTTTTCTTTTTTTTTTTCATTCTTTGAGGGTCTTATGTAACATATTTTGTTTATGTATTATTCATAGTATTTGATTATTTGTAATGTGTTATCGTTATTATTTGTTTGTCTGTAATGTGATTATTTACATCATGAAATATTGTCCTATGATTTGATGGTTTTACATTTTAACCAAATAAAGCAAATCTTTGACTTTGCCTTAAACACGCATATGCATGGTTAAGGCAGTGCGCGATCTAGCTGCTGGAAGACGAAGCACAAAGATGCTGTGGTGAGGTAAGGGGGGCTGGGGTGTAGATTTAGGGCTGGAAGGGGATCAGGGTAGGTTTTGGGGCAGTGGGAGGGCTTGGGGTAGTTTAAGAAAGAACACAGGGCTGGGTAGTGTAACTTATGAGGCAGATTTTTAGGCCTTAGGGCAGTGGGAGGGGAATGGGTATTTGGGTTCGTTTTTAGGGCGGGTGGGGGTTGGGGTAGCTTTTAAAGCAGTTGGGGGGTTAGGGTAGTTTAAGGGACAGCGAGGGGTGGGAAGAGTCGGGTAGTAACATAAAGGTGCACGGTTTTAGGCCTCAGGGTAGTGGGAGGGGAATGGGTAGTTGGGTTAGTTTTAAGGTTGGGAGGGGGGGTCAGGGAAGGTTTTAGGGAAGAGGAGTTGAGGTAGTTTAGGAAACAGTGCTGGAGGGGCGGGTGGGGTAGTGTACTTAATGGACCAGGGTTTTAGGCCTTAGGGCAGTGGGATGGGAATGGGTAGATGGGGTAGTTGTTAGGGCTGAGGGGTCGGGCAGGTTTTAGACCAGTGGAAGGGGTTGGGGTAGTATAAGGGGCAACTTGGGGGGGCAGGTGGATAAAGATAGTGTACGTAAAGGGGCAGGGTTTTAGGCCCTAGGGAGGGGTAGTGGCGACTTTAGCCACACATACCCCTTTACCATTCATAACTATACCACAAGATTTCATAGGGAAGGTATTCATGGTAAAGGAATGTGTGGTTAAGATGCATTCGTGGTTTGGTTTGTGTGGTAGAGTCTCACGTCGTTTAACAATGCATGCTCTTATCATAGAACCCATTCAGCCATGCGACCCAAAGACAGGCTACAGGCACCAAATGGCTAGGGCAGGAAAATGGCAACTTTCTAAAAGTGTTTTTTTCAAAATTGTATTTTGAAATCCGACTTTACCATAAGTTAGGATTTTCATTACAATTCCAAAGACACCAAACATGAACTGGTTAACTGTTCCCATTTGGAAATGACAGCTTATTGAATGTAATGAGATAACTCCAATGTAAGTCTATAGGAGAGGTAGTCCTTGCAGTAGTAAAAAACAAATTTATGAGTTTTTCACTACGAGGATATGTAAAACTTAAAACTGCATGTCCTACTTTTTAAACACATTGCACCCTGCATTCTGGGCTCTTTAGGGCCTACCCTAGGGGTCACAGTTAAGTATTACAAAGGAAGATTTGGGCGTGGCAAAATGTTTACTTTGCCATGTAGAACCAGCAGTTTAAAAGTGCACACACACAGGCTGCATTGGCAACCCTGAGACATGTTTAAAGTCCTACTTAAGTGGGTCACACAATTAGTGCTGGCAGGCTCACTAGTAGCATTTAATTTACAGGCCCTGGGCACAGGTACTGCCGCTTTGCTAGGGACTTACAAATGCATTAAATGTGCCGATTGAGTATAAACTAATCTTCCCGTGTTTAGAAGAGAGACCACAAGGACTTTAGCACTGGTTAGCAGTAGTAAAATTCACTTAAGGCCAGCAAAACAAAGTCTGCAAAAACAGGCGGTCTAAAGGCAAAAAGTTAGGGTGAAAACCATGCCAAGGAATATTCAGAATATTCAGCATGAGGGTTGTGGGAATCCTGTGACACCACACTGCTAAATCCTCCTTGACAGGTCTATTCAGCCAATTATAACACTTGGGGTACACTGGAAAGGGAGAGAACAGGATTCTAGAATAGTTCTTTCGGATCCTCTGACTGTTATTCCCATGCAGTGGTTGGCATTCCGCCCCAGCCGTCTCCTGAAGATTCAGCATCTAGCAGGTGGGATGTCTCTGTCTCCCCACACTACTTGTGCTTGGAGGCTTGAGGATGCACCGAAGGGTCACCTTATTCCCCAACCCACCTCACCTGTTGCATAGTTTCCCTTCTCTGCTTCCTGTGTCTGGCCTATAAAAGTTTAGCCTACTAATCCCTGTATTATAAATCGCTTTACTTTAGACAATCATCAAATGAGAAGTTCTCATTTGATGATTGTCTAAAGTAACCTATGATTAATTAAGAAACAATTTTGGAAGGATGTATATGCATTTTGAAGTAATCAGGTTACATACCCGACAGAACCATTGTATATATTATACTAATCCCTGTGTCGTAATGCACTGAGTAGTAGAATTGTTGTGTTCCTAACTCAGTCCAGGTGTTTTATCCCAATCTAGTGCCAGTTTTCCATCATAACCTAACCTTTCTTACTCATGCTTTCCTTTGGTGTTCAAGCCTTCCAAGCCTGCTTTGCCTTCTGTTTTCTCCTTTGCATCCTATGTCTTCACATTCTTTGCATGTCAGCCACTAGCTGGTGCCAGGCATTAATAATGCATTACCAGACAGTCTTTTCAAAACACTTTCTGGATCTGCGCAAGAGTCGCATGGGGTGAGGTGCGATTAAGGGAGAAAAGGGGTGATGGGTCCCAGTCCCTTACTGGCGGTTAGGTATTGAGCAAATCTTGTTGCAATATTTCTCTTTGACAGGTGGAAATCCCCAACCCCCTAATCATAAGCGAGTTCCAAAGTGGTTATCAGGACAAGTCAAGTTAGTTGTTTTATTCAGAAAAAGTTCCAGTAAGCTGGGTTCATAGTGATAGTTCTTTATATAAAGGTGTTGTAACTCATTTAAGAAATTCTGAGTTGGTATACAAAAGGTGAAAAAACAACCAACACGTGTTTCGGCCCAATACATGGTCATCCGGCCTGGGGCTTCCTCAGAGCTGTACCACCTCCCTATAACCACTCCAATGTGGCGCCCACGTTCAGGTTTACAGACTTAATGCCTCTGACTACAACGCAAGGCGCAGACGCGGCATTCCACTAAGACAGACCGGTGGGCATTACGCCTGTTACTTCATAGGTAAGCTACCCTGGGTACCTGCGTTTTCTTTTTAGTACCCATAACTTCTCCCACTTAAAAGACGCCTAATGTTATACCAATATTCCCTCAGATCGACCAAGGACCTATAAGAACTTTCCAAGACAGCACAAGCCTTTTTAAGAATCGCCACAGTAAGAGGACATTATCATGGAGTTTTTCAAGCGCGTACGCTTCACCGCCAATAGCTCTAGTTCCGATCACTTGCCGCTGAGACCCCTAACACTGCGGCCTCAGTAGACTTCTTTTTTGACACCATTTTCCCAGCGACCACCACACCCACCACCTGCACACCAGGTTAAAACACAGCTCCCCCACCAGGGGACAGGACGATATTGTTCTCAACATGGACATTTAGTCATACAGTATACTACACACATGGCACTGAACTGTTACCATACTATGTTGTCCCAGGACTAATCAAGTCACATGTCATTTCTTTTTCCGATCGGGACTGGACCTCTGAACATGAATCTCCTACCTGCCTTGTAAATATACATATTACTTTATACGATGCACACCGGTATACTTTATGTCACAATACATGCATGACCTGCTTCACCACTGCATATTTGCTTCCTTTCCTGATGACTAAATGTGAAATGATGATTTGCATTCATAATACTGCTCCACCATGCCGTGATGTTATGTATGTCACCTCCTACCGTCAATTTTTGCTGTGCCCCCCTCCTTCTCTCCATATTCTCTAACTGACCACGTGCCAAGACCCATAACATCATGTATGTAATATGGCCAATTACCTTAACTTTGTGCATACAGCACATCCCGACTTCACTATAATTCCTTATATAAACCCCTCTGGTTCTGTTCGGTCTCCTACACACTCAAAACAAACTCATACCAAACATGATCCACTTTCTGCCATATCCCATTAACCCCCATGCTCGATTCTCTCTTGCGATCCACTCCCATTCACCCATATTGTTTTGTTTGTATAACATATTGATCTTTATCTTTTCCTCACAACCTTGATGTGATGATCCGTTAATTCTCTTCTCCCCATTTTGTGTTTGAACCTCCCCTGTATCCTATTTCTTATATATATCAAATTGTTTGTGTGTACATATTATGACTTGCCAACATACAATGGTCGCTGAATGTGTTTGATGACACGGTACACTCCTGCAATGTCAATGTTTGTATGTGTTCCTTGCTTTTCACTTTTTAAATTTAACTTGCATCCCTGTACTGTTGTGCGTCCTTGCATATGATGATTATGTCTCTGGCCTCTACAATTTTTGATTCACTTCTCGTATTGTTGTGTGTCTTTGCTATGTGCTACACTGACCATAGTCCTTAGGGGCGATCCCGCTGGTGAGTGAGTGGTGTGCGACCCCACCCCCTTTTTGAAATGTTTAAGCGGGCTGACGAGCCTGGGACCCCGCACCCGCGCGCCCGTGTGGTACTAGACCTGGCAATATTTGGCAGCCACCGGCAACCCCAGAAGATAAGAAGATGGCCTATTCCCTGCTGATGAGGGGTAAATACCCCGAAGCACGTGTCCAGGGATGGCGAAGATGGATACATCGCGGAATACTAAACTACACTGATCATAGTCCTTAGGGGCGATCCCGCTGGTGAGTGAGTGGTGTGCGACCCCACCCCCTTTTTGAAATGTTTAAGCGGGCTGACGAGCCTGGGACCACGCACCCGCGCGCCCGTGTGGTACTAGACCTGGCAATATTTGGCAGCCACCGGCAACCCCAGAAGATAAGAAGATGGCCTATTCCCTGCTGATGAGGGGTAAATACCCCGAAACACGTGTCCAGGGATGGCGAAGATGGATACATCGCGGAATACTAAACTACACTGACCATAGTCCTTAGGGGCGATCCCGCTGGTGAGTGAGTGGTGTGCGACCCCACCCCCTTTTTGAAATGTTTAAGCGGGCTGACGAGCCTGGGACCCCGCACCCGCGCGCCCGTGTGGTACTAGACCTGGCAATATTTGGCAGCCACCGGCAACCCCAGAAGATAAGAAGATGGCCTATTCCCTGCTGATGAGGGGTAAATACCCCGAAACACGTGTCCAGGGATGGCGAAGATGGATACATCGCGGAATACTAAACTACACTGACCATAGTCCTTAGGGGCGATCCCGCTGGTGAGTGAGTGGTGTGCGACCCCACCCCCTTTTTGAAATGTTTAAGCGGGCTGACAAGCCTGGGACCCCGCACCCGCGCGCCCGTGTGGTACTAGACCTGGCAATATTTGGCAGCCACCGGCAACCCCAGAAGATAAGAAGATGGCCTATTCCCTGCTGATGAGGGGTAAATACCCCGAAACACGTGTCCAGGGATGGCGAAGATGGATACATCGCGGAATACTAAACTACACTGACCATAGTCCTTAGGGGCGATCCCGCTGGTGAGTGAGTGGTGTGCGACCCCACCCCCTTTTTGAAATGTTTAAGCGGGCTGACGAGCCTGGGACCCCGCACCCGCGCGCCCGTGTGGTACTAGACCTGGCAATATTTGGCAGCCACCGGCAACCCCAGAAGATAAGAAGATGGCCTATTCCCTGCTGATGAGGGGTAAATACCCCGAAACACGTGTCCAGGGATGGCAAAGATGGATACATCGCGGAATACTAAACTACACTGACCATAGTCCTTAGGGGCGATCCCGCTGGTGAGTGAGTGGTGTGCGACCCCACCCCCTTTTTGAAATCTTTGCTATGCGGTATTGTGCTCTGGACCTTTATGTCAAATTGTTATGTCTGAATGTACAGTCCTGCGGAAGCCCCAGGCCGGATAGCCATGTAAAGGGGCAAAACACGTTTTGGCTGTTTTTTCACTTTTTTGCGTACCAACTCAGAATTTCCTAAATGAGTTACAACACCTGTATATAAAGAACTATCACTATGATCCCAGCTTATTGGATTTTTTTTCTGAATAACATAACTAACTTGACTTGTCCTGACAACCACTGTGGAACTCGCATGGGGTGAAGTGGCCTTATGTCTGCACAAATTTCAGCATCCAAGTATGTATTATGGGTTTGTAAAATGAATGGGACTCTTGAGTGTGAACACATTCCAATTGATTATTAGTAACCCTCATTCCTCATTATACTATTTTGTTAAGGAGCGAAACACATTGGCTGTTATGCTCATCATATATTTTTTGACTGAATTATTTAATATGAGTTTGAGTTGGATTCATCTCATCCATGGAAGAGTATTTCTGCATGACTTATTGGACTATGACAGTTGAAATTGTCCAGTTAGAGCCCATCCAGTTAGTTATATATTTATTTAAAAATGTTATCAATATTTTACCAAGCCTTTAAGTAGATTGAATAGTGTCACTAAACAGTGAACCTGAAAATTATAAAAATGTAGGTGTGATGGTTGTAAGGTGCTCCTATTGTAATGATGCGGAAAGAGGCAATGAGTCAAGTCACTTTGAAATCATTGTAAAAGATTGATCACCTGTGGTTACGATTAATCCAAGCATTTCCATAAGTCCGAATTAGACACCTACTCGTTATAGTTTGCCAGACAGAACTCTCTGCCAAAATTATGGAGGATATCCAGTCTGCCAAACTCGTAGTCCCTGTACTCTGTTTTGAGTCAGGGGAACTGCCATGTTTCTTGCAACAGAGTGCACGAGGACTCTGCAGGTGAAAATCTTTGACTGACAGCCCGAAGGTCACTGCATCATTGGTCAGTGGACATCAGACTGTCTGCCCCATTTTTAGGTCAGTCATCATAATGTCAATTTTTCCTGTTTAGAATCACAAGGTAAAGCCTGGAGGTCCAAACCGGAAAAAAAAATATTGAGCCCTTCAAGCTCTGGGAGAAAACTCCCAACAAGTCAAAGTTTTCTTTGTTTTCCTTGACAAGAGTTGGGATTGCTTTCTCTGGTAGATAGTCGCTCAAACCAAATAATAATAACATTTCTTACAATCAACCTTTTTTCCTCCTCCTTAAACATTGCTCTCCTGCCCTGCCTGCTGTGAGAGATTTTTGGTCAATAAGTTTGGTTTACATTCTTGGAAAATAAGATAATCAATGTGAAGCTTGTTATGTGTTGTAAAGACAATAAGCAATTTTGTGTATGCTAATTGTAAAGCCAGCTTTGTAATTTTCAATGCATGTTACATGTACAATTATTCCTTCACTAATACTCCAGCTGTACAAAAAACCGCCATATTACTGCAAATACCTCCTTATTGGATATTCACAGTAATTTTTCAAGAAAAGCCTCTGTATAGCTATTTATGCTTTTAATCGACTATGCAGCTGCTGGTATCTGCTCATGTAGTTTATTTTCATAATGGCGACCGGTTTTGTAACGTCACAACTCCATTATAACAGGTGTTTATGCCATACATTACTCTTGATGCTAGTGAGTCCCTGATTGAAGGTCCCCAAATAGAATACGGTTCTAATTATCCTTAGATTCTGATTGACAATGGCCACTTGTTCTGTGTTCAGAGATATGACTGTAAGGCTCTCCAGCTCACTTGAATTGCATTTTTTTCTTGACCAGCTCCATATCACTCCTTGTCTAATAAACTCTTTTTTATTAGTTTTACTTTTTAAATAAGATAACATTTAAAGCCTGCTAGTTTTTCCTGCCTTGATGCCTGTTCTTCCTCCCGCCTCCCACCTCTCGCAAACCCTGCCCAGCCGCCCACCCACTCCCAGGGCCTATTTGATGGAGGCCACGGCTCCAAAGGTAAGCCTGTCTGTACCTGTATGCACCTGGACCGTGCCCAGCACCAGGAACCCTGGCTCTCCCTCCACCCACAGCTACACCAGAACCCTGGACCGCTAAATAACAACTGCAGCCATGCCTCTCCCCGCTCAACGGTAGGACCAGTCTCCTGCCACCACTATCTCTTCTCTTGTAACTCCAGAGCCCCCGCACTCACCACCACCACAACCGGGCCAGGACAACTCAACTGCCTCCTGCTCAATGGCCGATCACCATAAGAACATAGCGCCCAACGTTGACCTGGCTCAACCCGAAATCTATGCCCGACATCGCCACAGCCACACCCAACAGTTACAAGATAGCAACTCAGGACCGCATCAACAGACACAGAGATGGAATGGCCATTATCCACAAGGAATCCATCCACTGCACCACCACCCTAAATGACACCACTACGATCATGGAACACCTCAAGTTCCAACTCAAAACAGAAGGCAAAACAACCATCAGAGGCACCCTCACCTACAGACCCCCAGGACCATGCCCCAGCTTCTGCAACGCCATCCCCGACTTCATTGCCCCACTGGCCATCAACACCAAAAGTTTCATCTTCCACGGAGACCTTCCTTTTCACCTCGACAATCCCAAGTATGCCAACACAGCCAACCTCCTTGAAAGCATGAACAACCACGGCCTCACTCAAATAATCACCAACCCCACTCACAATGCCAGAGACACACTCTACCCCATTTTTACAGCCAACAACAGAGTCACGTACGTCCATGTCACAGAGTTCACCTGGACTGACCACCTAATTATCCATTTCAACATCACAGCTGCCCCCACGAACACCATCAAGCCACACAGCACTGCACACAGAAGCTGGAACTAAATATCCAAAAGTGAATGAACCAATGCCCTCAACACCTCCCACCCCCACACCACTACTGACCTTGAAGAGGCTGTCAAGAACTTCAAAACCTGGATCACTAACTGCACCGACAGAATCGCCCCCATCAAGCCCACCAAACTCAGGAGACCCATCAACCAGCAAATGCATTTGCAAGTGACTAAAAAGAAATTGGCATACCAACAAGAAGCCAACTGATCACACCACCCTTAAGACTGCACTCAACCACTACCACCAACTCCTGAAGGAGACTAAAAAGAACGCATTGGCTGACCACCTTGAATCCAGCAATAACCACACCAAAGAACTCTTCGTATTGTCAAGGAGTTCTACAATCCCTCAACAACTGAAAGCATCATCACTCCTTCCCAAGATCTCTGCTACACCCTGGAGGATTTCTTTCACAATAAGATCACCATCATCTACAACCACTTTGACCCACCACTGCTTGCATCCTCAGCCTACTCACCTGCACTGACCCCAATCCCAACCACTGTATCACCGCATGGGACCTGCTCACCATGCAGAGCACCACAGCCATCATGCACTGTCCACTCTGGACCACCCATGGGCCATTGTTCCCACCAAATCTTCGTCCTCGGAAATAGGACTATCAGCAACGAGCTCACTACCATCTTCAACATATCCATCACACCAGCCACCTTCTAAAAAGAATGGAAACATGCTGAAATCAAACCCCTTTTCAAGAAACTGCCTGCAGACCCAAATGAGGTCAAGAACTACGGCCCATATCACTGGTCCGTTTTCCTGCCAACGTCCTCGAAAAGGCCATTAACTTGTGGACTATAACGACCATCTGGACTCACCCCAATCTGGATTCTGCTCAAACCCCAGCACAGAAACCGTTCTAATCGCAGCCACTGGCGACATTGGGACTCTCCTAGACCAAGGAGAAACTAATGCCCTTATCCTCTTCGACCTCTAAGCAGCTTTCAACACCATGTCCCACCACACCCTGATCAAGAGGCTCCATCAGATCGGGATCCAAGAGGACGTCCTCAAATAGATTGCATTGTTCATCACCAGAAGAATGCAGAAAGTCCTCCTTTCAAATCACACCTCTGATCTCAATAACACCATCTGAGGCTGAAGGATGACCCCTTAAGGGTCATCCTTCAGCTCCACCCGATTCAACACCTACAAGACCCCCTGGCCAACATCGTAATGACCCATGGACTCAACATCATGTCATGTGCAGATGACACCCAGCTTATCCTCTCTCTCTCCGCGTACCCATCTACCACGAGGGCCAGTTTTCACTTGTACATGACTATTGCGGGGAATGAGATTTTAATATCAATTTATGATCACATTTAATAACTTATCTCATTCGTCAATTTTGGATCGCTTGTTTTCTGTCATTGAGTAAAAGACAAACCCCGCATAGGTTAGATAAACCCCATGAACTGACGCAACTCTGAAGAACCACTTACAACTGATGAAGTTTTAAAAGTTTTTATATAAAATCAGGATTAAATGCATATACAATCCTCTCAGGATACATCTCAATAAGTATACAAAAGAATACAATCAAAGTCAATTCCAAATCTGTTCCAATCTCCAGATTAAAGCACAGATACAATGTAGTCCTGTTGCGTCATCTACAAAAGAATAGACAAGTTAATTCTGTCCCTACTCTGTACTATGTGACATCCCTACTTCGCTAGTTCCTTACCTAAGAAGGTGTCAGCAGTTTGACTTCCAAAGAAGTTCAAACTCTCTTAACTCCTAATGGTAATTCCTATTGAGAAGCAGTACCCTCTCTGCCTACCCATCCGCTCTCTAAGGGTCCTCGGCCTACTGCTCTCTTGCTCTCTGCGCTCTGATCTTCTGTTCTGCGCTCTGAGCTCTTCGCCCCTCTTCGCTTGCCTCTCCTCCCCAGGGTGCTGTCCCTAAAATACACAATCACAGTATGGTTGGAACGCCCCTTCGACGCCCACCGCGGACTTTCCCCATGATCTCATTCTTTGCTCTTTTCCATGCCTTCATCTCCTTCCGTCGTCCGTTAAGTTGACCCTTCTCCTTAGGCGCCATCTTCGTCTTCTTGCTGGTGACTTCATTGACATATCAGTTGTCCTTTTGGAGCAAAGTCTATCACCTCAGCAGACCTTTAGTTCTTTACGGCTATATGCATAACCTTTCTTGGTCCTGTGAATGGTCATTTCAAAACAAGACTCAAATTCCAAGCGCCCCTTATCACGTTTAGGCCATAAACTCCGTCCGGCATTGTCACCTTAAATCTAACAAAGACTAGACCCCTTGGCTCGCACGTTCACATCAAGGCTATTCACGACTCCTGTGAGCCCACTAAATTACAAACAGCGGACTACACTCCTGCGAACCCTTGGTCAGCTAGGTTAAAATCACACATGACCTAAACCCTTCTAATATTTTTACAAGAAGCTTTCTACACAGTATAACCTTTAACACACATTTATATATTATCGCATTTAGTAAATCGTTTGCTTAAGTGAATACATTCTACATAGAATATAAATTACATAGATACAAAGTTATATTCTTGTTCGTTATCGTTATGTATTTTCTCTTCACATCTCTTCATGTTACATTTCTCGCCGTTTCTCCATTTAAAGTTACGCACGTACATGAATTCTATTTTGCACGTTCTTCAGTTCATAAGCATTTCTACACATTCCTACATTAGCCCACTACGTATACGGGCCTTCTAAATCTGATGCATGTTCAAGGGTAAATACAGTTACATTTCCTATATTACCTTGATAACATCAGTTAATTATATGCTATAAGTGTCAACTTCATGTTACGATATACATTTCATTCCTACGTCATACGATATGCTTGTAAATATGGCTCGGATATACGTTTTATTCAAATTGCGCTCTCTCAGTTCCCCCCTTTGATGACTTCTAGGAGTCATCACTAAATGCAATTTGAATAACACCTTTACACAGAACTAGTTACAATATTCCCTCTTTTTATCGTTTCGAGAGCTCTTAAACTCTTGTACTGTTGATCTTGTAAAGCAGCTAATCTTCTTTCTTGCTCTCTCATGGATCTTTGTAACCGGTTCGACCTATACCATTTATACAATTTCACTAACCCTAATATTGTGATTATACAAATCAATACTATTAGTACAGGTTTTAATATATACCATATTATGCTTTTACCAAGGTTGGCAAACCAATTTCCAACTTTTCCTACTCCATGACCTACTTTTTCCCAAACATTTGTTTTTGATAAATCTTCGATTTCTTTATGTATTTGTGTAATGTTCTGTATGACTCTCTCAAGTGGTTTTGAATTGTCTGGAATGTAAGTACAACATTCTTGGACCTTCAAAGCCTTGCAAACTCCGCCCTCTTTTGCTAGCAGTACATCTAAAGCAAGTCGGTTCTGAAGAACCATTGCTCTAATCGACTGCATCTCTCCTTCTACTAGCATTAATGACCTTGCAGTACTTGCAGATAATCTATCTACGACTGTAGCTAGTCTCCTGATCTTAACATCGTTAAGTATCAAACCTAACATAGGAAACATTGCTCCAAATATGTCTCCAACTACTTCTGCATCTCCTACTTCCCTTTTCGCTCTTGTCGAAGCCTTTCCTTCTATGATCGCTAAATCCTTTGCATGATATATTTTGGGGAAGACAATTGCCAAGTAACACGAACCATACCAATTATCAGGTAGTTTTACATAGGCATTTCTTCCACATACAAAATATACATTAGGAATCGCTTGCATCCCTTTCATAAAATCCTTCGTGTAGTACTCTAACCTAAAAGCATGTTCGCAATTTACTTCACCTACAAATACACTTTCATAATACGTCTTGCTTCGAGTTAAACATAACTTTCCTTTCTGCGTTCTATCCAAAGCTATTGGACCATTGCTACCCTTCTTCTTGTGTGCTTTTTCTTCTTCGGTCCAATCTGTTTTCCACTGTCCTGACATTTTCAGAATCTTCTGCCTTCTGTATCTATCGTCTACTTGTCCTATGAACTTTTTCTCTACTTCTGACACTTTGCAAGTCAGATTATTTCTGCGTGCATATGATGTATCTAATGTATCCCAAGGAAGAAAGAACTTTGCCAATCTATCTTCCTTTTTGTAATAGTCCCACTTATTCATTTGCTTATAATTCGGAACTTCAGGTAGTACCGAATCATAATTTGAAAAGTAGTACTCAAATCCTTCCCTACCATAAAATATACTAAGCAGTAAACTACATGTTATCCCATAAGTCAGTGGGAGATGATGATATCTGATGCCTTCGTCTACGGAAGCCGGCAATTGCATACAAACGTAACATGGCCTCCATGGCATCGTTATACTTGTACAACAATTTGGCATATGCATTTGACCTAAAGTTTCCCTGTGACTCGTCTACATGTAACCTACGAGCTTCATTCGCCAGTAACGCCTTTTCACGGATGACATTGCTCTCCTCTTTCTTCCCAACAAGAGCAGGTTTCAAAGTCGTTACAGGCTTTACATCTGCTACTTCTTTATCACTTTCAGGTCCTACCATGTATGATGTGGTTACTACTGTAATTATGAGAAAAATTACTACTGCTATTAATGTACCTATTATGCATTTAGCTTTTCGGTTTGGGTTGCCGTTCTCCATGTTATCAAAAACAGCGCAACTCCTTCTTTTGCGAAGAAAAATTTCTTTTCAAGTCTTTGGTTTGCTTTATTTGCTTTCTCAGTCTGTAAGGTGCTCTTTACCAACAAAAGTCTCTTTTCACAACAATGTCTTTTTTTTTTTTTTCATTTCAACAGTAGACAACCCTAACCCTTCTCCGTCCTCTAAATGTAATCCCTAAATTTATTCTTCTTTCCACTCGGCGCTAGGTTATCTTCTTCTTTATAGCTTATATACAAAAGTTTTTATGCATCAACAATTATTCTCGTACCTGCAGCTTTAACAACAAGTTCCAATAGTTCAAAACGAACAACTTTTTCTTCTTCTTCTGGAATTTGATGACCAAAAGTCGGAAACTGTAATCGATTTAGCACTAGATCTTTGATCCGACTTAGGTATGGGGGTATGGGAAGTGTGAAAGTCAGTAACCCCTCAGTCTCGAGTCCAGGCGTCAACATCCATATCTCCACTGCCACAAATGGATCGAGATCGATTACCTTCACTTCTTTCACTCTCCCAGATTTCTGTCCCCAAGACATCTGCTAGATAGGTCCACTCTGGGGTGGCGTACCTTCTGCAGGGCACACGTACCCTTCTCGATCTTCTTGGACTCTCAGTGCCTGAGTCTGTAGTTTCTTCTTCTTGGTCCAACTCTTCAGAGATCGGGACAAGGGTTCTTTCTTGATCTGCTTTTAAGCTTGGCCTTCTCCTTCTCTCCGGCCAACTAGCTTCGTCACTCCTTGTCCTCCTACTCCTTGTTCTTGGACCTATCTCTTGGTCACTCTCAGCTTGTTCGGTATCTGATTCGGACTCCCAATTACTTTCTTCTCCTGAGGCGACTTCGGTCCCACTGGTGTCCTGACCGTCGTCAACCTGTTCCGACACCGGCTCAACCCCTTCGATCACCTCTACAGCTTGGCTCTCCCCCTCTGTGGCTTCTCCGCTTTCCGCTGGATTCTCATCCGAGAGAGGAGCTGTTTCTTCCAGAGGTGTTGGCACTCTTCTGGTGTGTGAAGCATGTATCCAGTTTGGCAGGCCTCCACACTTTACTGCAGTGTTCATAACAAGTATGACTTGAAACGGTCCTCGCCAACGCACGTCTAGACAGTTCTTTCTAACGTGCTTCTTCACCAGGACCCAGTCCCCCGGACACAGGTCATGGCACAAGTCTTGTGCTGATGGAACCTCTGCAGCCTGGACCTGGAGGGACACAGAATTAATGGCATCAGATAGTCCCTTGCAGTAGTCCAAGATCAAATCGTCTGTGATGTTCAACAACGCTGCAGTCGGAACCGATGGCAATCTCATAGCTCTCCCCATTAGCACCTCATGTGGAGAGAGGCCTGTTTTTCTATCTGGTGTGCTACGTATGCTCATAAGAACCACTGGAAGTGCGTCTGGCCAACTCAGGGATGTTGATGAACAAACTTTGGCGAGTCTGGACTTTATCGTGCTGTTGATTTGCTCTACAATCCCTGAAGCTTCTGGTCGATAACTGCAATGGAGCTTCTGATCGATACCCAAAGCTGAGCACAACATCTTCACTATTTCGCTGTTAAAATGAGTTCCTCTGTCTGATTCCAGAGAGGATGGCACCCCAAACCTCGGTATCAACTCTCTAAGTAACAATTTCGCTACTGTGAGTGTATCACACCTACGTGTCGGGTAAGCTTCAACCCATCTAGAAAAGATACAGACAATCACTAACACGTATCTGAGTCTATTGCATTGAGGCATTTCAATAAAATCCAGCTGCATTCTATTGAAAGGCCCCCCAGACCTCCCAATGTGACTCAATGTGACTGGCGTTCTCTTTCCTACGTTTAGCTGCTGACAGATCGCACACCGCTGACATACTGCTTCTGCCGCTACTCTAAACTTCGGGTTAAACCACGTTTGTCTGAATACTCTCACCATAGCATCTCTACCTATGTGTGCTGATCCATGTAATTTCCTTGCCATTGGACTAACAAGTTCATTTGGTAACACTGCTCTCCCATCTGTAGAGATCCAAAAATTCATCTCACTTCTAGTACATCCAGCTGTCTCCCAGCCCTTTTTCTCATCATCTGGTGCATTTTCTTGAACACACTTTAGCTCATCCCATGTATCTACAGTATCTAACAACATTGTCAATTCAGTTCTTTCCTGTATTCCCCCACTTCTACATTGGTGTGAGAATAACCTTGTTCTGCGCAATAACGCGCTACCTCATCAGCATAACGATTGCCTTGCGACACAAAGTCTACGTTCTTCGTGTGCGCAGCACATTTGACAACTGCTATGGCTGACGGACCTTGCAATGCCTCTAACAATAATCTCACGAATTCTCCATTCCTAATTGGAGAACCCGAGGAGGTCATGTAACCTCTTTGAGACCATAACTGCCCATAGTCGTGAACTACCCCGAAACCATACTGGCTATCGGTGTATATGGTGACTCGAATTTTGTTACCTGCTAAGCAGGCACGGGTCAAAGCAATAATTTCAGCAACCTGAGCGGAATGTACTCCTTCCAGGCAAGCGGCTTCCACAACTCTGGTAATAGTACAAACTGCATAAGCTGCTCTCAGCTGACCAATATCGTCTCTTACGCATGAACCATCAACAAAGAATATCTCATCGGGGTCAGTCAATGGCTCATCTACGATATCTGGTCTCGGTTTGGTGCATAGTTCAGTCACATCTAGGCAGTCATGATCTGTACAGATTTCGTCATCAATATCATTTGGAAGTGGCATCAAAGTAGCAGGATTCAAGACGGAGCATCTCTTTAGGGTCACATTCTCGGCAGCCAATATGACTTGCTCGTAGCGTGTGAGCCTGCTATTTGTCAGATGCTGAGTCTTAGTCCTGGTCATTAACAATTCCACAGAATGCGGTACGTACACCACTAACTGATGTCCCATTACCACACTTTCACAACGTTCAATGCTGACACCCGTTGCAGCAACGGATTTGAGACATCCGGGCAACGCTGCGGCTACTGGATCTAATGTAGCCGAAAAATACGCCACTGGCCTACGCGCATCTCCGTGTATCTGGGCCAAAACTGCTAACGCGCATCCCTCTCTTTCGCAGCAGTAAAGCAAGAATGGCTTTGTATAATCAGGCATTCCTAAAGCCGGGGCACGACATAGGTCCTCCCTCAGCTGCAAAAATGCCATCAAACAATCTTTGTCCCATGGTACCGGATCACTTACTCCTTTGTGCGTCAGTTGTAGTAACGGTTTTGCCTTCAGTGAGAAGTTGGCTATCCACTGCCGACAATAACCGACCATGCCTAGAAACATCCTGACTTCTCTTTGTGTTGTAGGCGCGTTCATTTTCATGATCGCCTCTATTCTGTCTGGAGACACCTTCCGCTTTCCCTTTTCAATCCTATGGCCCAAGTATTGCACTTCAGTTTTACAATACTGCAATTTACTTGGAGACACCTTGTGTCCGTTCTCGGCCAAGTGATTTAATAAGGTAATGGTGTCTACTTTGCAAGCTTCCTCAGTTTCTGACGCAACTAGGAGGTCGTCTATGTACTGGACTAGAAGCGAGTTCTTGGGCAGTACTAGACTTTCAAGATTCTTCTTCAGTAGCTGGTTAAAAATTGATGGGCTTTCTGTATACCCCTGAGGGATACGACACCATGTTAAAACGCGATCTTCCAGCTTAAAAGCGAAAAGATACTGGCTCTCTTCATCTAAAGGAATCGAAAAGAAAGCCTGGCACAAATCTATTACGGTGAACCATTCAGCTTGGAACGGTATCTGGAATAATATCACTGATGGATTCGGTACCACTGGACAACATGAAACAACAATATTATTAATCTTTCGAAGATCCTGCACTATTCTGTATTTTCCACTAGGCTTCTGTAAACCCATAATCGGGGAGTTACATGGACTTCCCACGATCTCCTTCAATATTCCCTGCTTAATCATGGATTCGATCACAGGCTTTATTCCTGCAATCGTCTCCGGTGTCAACTTGTATTGTGGTATTCTCGGATACTCGGCATTGGGTCTTACCATGATCTTTACTGGTTCTACCCCTTTGATCAATCCTATTTCTTCTCCTGTAAAATCCCACACTTCAGCTGACACTTTGTCCCTCAAATCCTGTGGAAGCTCCTCCACTGTCAAGGTAGGATATAGTTCCACACATTCCTGTGAGTTTACGACTTTAAAATCGGCGTCCTCATCATTGGACTGCACCTCTACCCCTTCAGGTGTGCAATGTATTGTGCAATTCAATTTACACAACAGATCTCTTCCTAGCAAACACACAGGGCTAGAATCACAGATTACAAACTGATGTACGTCACTGTAATTCCCTATCTTTACTGACACTGGTTCTGTTAGAGGATTCGTCATCCTCCTGTTTGCGACTCCTACCACCTGAATCGTCTCTCCCGACATTGGCAAACCTGGGACTACCGCTGATCTCAACGTGGATCGAGTGGCCCCCGTATCCACCAAAAAGGTCGTAGGACATCCAGCTACTTCAGCCTCTACGTATGGTCCTCTCTGATCTACTTCCAGGGCTGCACCTAGAGTACAGTCCTCTTCTCTATTCACTCGTTGCCCCGTAAGAGGATCAACGTAGTAGCATTCTTCTCCTCCTACGAACAATGGCATTTGTCTATAGGTTTTCCCTCCATTGGTAATGCGAGGTGGTTGAGGAAACGGGGCTCGAGGAGTCTGATTCCCCCCTTTGATAAACTTTCCCTTCGGGACTGCTGTTCCCTTTACCATGTTGGGTTGAACCTCGTCCTCTTCCTGTTCTAATTCCCCCGTCTCGACATTATATGGACACTCGCGTCTCCAATGTCCCACCTCGTTACACTGATGACACCTCATTGTCTTTTTCAGTGTCGCGATATCTATTCTCGGTCTCGCTCTCTCTTCCTCATCTCTGTTTTGATTATTCTGTTTCTTTACTGGTGTTCCTGTTCCCTGTTGCCGCTGTCCACCCTTTCCAGCTGATTGCATTTGCACCAACATCAGCTTTTCTTTAAGTTTCTTTGCCTTCGAATCTATTTCGTCGCTACAGTACCTTGCATACCTCAGAATCTCATCTAACGGTTTGTTCTGCCAACAAATCAAATGCTGTTGAATCATTAGGCTTATGTCTGGTCTCAATCCTAGAACAAACTTCGACACAAACTGTCCTATGTCTTTAGGATCCATGACATCCAACCCGCTATACTGTTTAAATGCTTTCAGCAATCTCTCGTAGAATTCATGAACTGTCTCTTTAGGTTCCTGAGTTGTTCGATCTATCTTAACCCAGTCTATGTCTTGCACTGGCACTTTCTCTTTTAACCATGCAATTACTCTTTCGTACTTTTCCATGACTCTATCGGATGGGCCGTTTGTCTGGGTATCTCTCGGAGGCTCACAAGTGGGCCATTCGATACTAAGTTTGCATGCCGTCCACAAATCTCGCATTAGGTCTCCATCCTGGGACTTCACAAGGGCACTCCTTCTGACAGATCCCCTCTTGGACCATTTTTCCTCCCATCTATCCAGATCTTTCCATATCCTAATACACATGATCAGTTCCCTTATGTGTACTCTTAGCCCAATCGTCCTACGCTCATCTAGATCTCGATCTGTGCAATTCAGCCTATGGTTGGCCTGTAAGGCTTTAGTTCGTGACATGTCTATCATATACTTGTCTGCCAGCTCAGATAATTTCTCATGAGCTGCCCTTGCTTTCCGAGTAACATCCTTAGATAAAAACAGTATTTCATCTGGTTCGTACAATTCTAACCTTTCTATTGCCACTGTGCCATCAATTATCTCATCCAAGTCTGATTTTAAACTCATTACATCAATCCGTCTTGCTTTAATTTCAGCTCTCAGTACGTCAGTCCTAGGTTGTTCTCTTACATCCCTCTCACCTCCACTATGCGCCCTACGCCTAAGCACAGGTGAGTTATGAGGAGTTTTTCTTCCATCTCTTTGTTCCCACCTCTCTAGATCCCAAGCCTTTCCATCTTCCCTTGGGGTGTGGTGGAACATTACTCCATTCCCCATCACTACATTCCGTCTTTCTGGCTCGGTGTCTCCAGATACGATATAGGATCCACCGTGCTGTTCTAAACCATTGTAACTCGCTTGCTGTCTGGTGTCGCTCAACAACCGATAAGATCCTTCCTGGCCCTCCATGTTCCCGCAATCTCGTTCGTGATCACCGGATGCATGGCGAGACGTTTCGCGACTCCCTATATTCCCGTGACTTCGTTCGTGTTCACCGGATGCATGGCGAGACCCTTCGCGGCTCTCCATGCTTCCGTGATTTCGTTTGTGATCACCGGAGGCATGTCGAGACGTTTCACGACTCTCCATGTTACCGTGATTCCAATGTCGCACATTTTCTTCTGGGGCATGGTGAGTGCATCTGAAACTATTTCGATACTCCTGCGTCCTTCGTTCTCCCTCGCTAAAAGTGACGCGAGGCACCTCCCCACACCCTGTACTTCTGTCGTTACACATTTGCCTATTGCCGCTGGTAATATGGCAAGTATCTCCTGTGCTTCCTTGACTCCCTCTCTCCCACTCTGGGCTGCTTTCGCCAGCTCCACAATGAGAGAGGATCCTGTTATCCTGATCAATCCATTCTGCTCCGGTTTCTAATTTCTTATTCTCTGTTTCTTCGGCAGTATCCCATTCTCTCAAATATTCCCTTAATTCTTTATAGGATTTCGGTTTCGGTCCCCTTAAATCCATCTGTCCTCTTTGGCCCCCCTGTTCTATCCAGGGACCCGTTGCGGAATCTAGTGGGGTACTCCGACTCATTGGTGCTAGTATCTGCCTCTGAGGATTCATCATCCTATTCCTATTCTCCATCTCTGCCCTTTCCCTGTCCCATTGTGCCTGTTCCTCCTGCTGGACTCCCTCCGGGTTATAGATTGACACTATAGGCCCTATGGTAACAGGTACTTGCAGAGCATCTGGCATTTGATACGACCTTGCATACTGCATTTCTGGCACCTTCTGGACCACGAATCTTCCTACTACTCTCTGTTCGGAACTAGATTGAGGTACTTCCTCACTTTTCTTGGCATCCCACTCTGATACTGGGAGCGATTTATATTCCCCCCATCTAGCTCCGTCCCCTTGTTGTAATACAGGACTTTCGGCTTCTCCGCTGTACGCAGGTGGTCTATCTGTTAATAGCCTCTCTATCAGATCCTCTTCTGTCTCGCTATCCTCATCTTCTTCTAGAGGTTTCTTTTCCCCTGTAACTTCTAGCATCGGGTACAGCTTGTCTGCTTCTATCTTTTGCACCCTCCACTTTTTGGCTTCATCGTCCCATTTAGCATCCTGCACTGCTTTTACCGATCGCCTCACTCTTTCCTGGCGTCTCTTTACGCTCTTTTCGTGTGCTGCTCTAAACCATGCACTAAGTGCTTCGAACTGTGTTGGCCTCGGTAGAGGTCTTGTTGCAAGCATTACTGCTTTCAGTTGGTTCAATACTTCTAGCTTAAACGTTCCGTATCTCGGAAACGTCAGTTCCTTATTCCCTTCTGTTAGCTTATTCCACTCGGAGATCCATAGTATCGAGTGTAAGCCTACATTTACTGCCATATGATAAGCTGGTGTGCCTTCTGGTGGAGCTTCTTCTCCAGCATATAAGTTTCTTCTATCTCTCTTGAAGATCGCCCTTAAACTCTTAAAACACTTCATTTTCGATAATCTACGATTTTCCCCTTACTCTTCCTTGTTTACGTCCCGATGACAAACCAACCAATCACTACGCGGCTCTCGCTAATCGGCCTATCCCAGCGCGACTCTACTCTGACCGACCAATCTCAGCGCGGCTCTACGCTGACCGACCAATCTCAGCGCGGCTCTACGCTGACGTCACTCGTTCCCTTTGCAGCAATTCCCCTCCTTTCTCAACTCGTCTCACGATCTTGCATGCGTTTTCATTCATACGCCGAAAAATGACTACTTCCGTCCAAGCGATCACTTTTTTCTGACTGTACGGCCACAGTCTAACTGTAATTGTCACCTCAACTGACGAAACGTCTTTCCTCGCACGGTCAGACGATCGCCTTAACTGATAGGTTACTTACACACAGTAAACGTATGACCAGCGTCCGTTACTCATACACTCACTCTTACGCTCCCCCTATCATCGGTCTGTCGGGCGATCAATGGTACCTCATGACCCCCTTTCAATGGTAGACAAATTACTCTGGGTGTTCGATACACCTGAACCACTTAAGCTCTCTTTGAACTTAAGATTTTATCCGGTTGCGCGCGCTCACAACCTTCCCTCACTCACACTACAGGCATTCAACTCCGCTTGACATTACAACACAAGTACAACATAAAATACCGCAATCTTACAACGCATGACCCTTATACTCACTCTCGACCGACTCTGCTGCTTTTCTCTCGACGCACCGTCAGCACCTTCTTCGGCAGGGATTCTTCTTCTGGTCGTTGATGACTAGGGACCTTGGGGTAATCTAGACCTGACCTAGGTTGTCTTCCTCAAGAAGAAAACCATCTTTCTCTGCTACCAACTGCGGGGAATGAGATTTTAATATCAATTTATGATCAAATTTAATAACTTATCTCATTCGTCAATTTTGGATCGCTTGTTTTCTGTAATTGAGTAAAAGACAAACCCCGCATAGGTTAGATAAACCCCATGAACTGACGCAACTCTGAAGAACCACTTACAACTGATGAAGTTTTAAAAGTTTTTATATAAAATCAGGATTAAATGCATATACAATCCTCTCAGGATAAATCTCAATAAGTATACAAAAGAATACAATCAAAGTCAATTCCAAATCTGTTCCAATCTCCAGATTAAAGCACAGATACAATGTAGTCCTGTTGCGTCATCTACAAAAGAATAGACAAGTTAATTCTGTCCCTACTCTGTACTATGTGACATCCCTACTTCGCTAGTTCCTTACCTAAGAAGGTGTCAGCAGTTTGACTTCCAAAGAAGTTCAAACTCTCTTAACTCCTAATGGTAATTCCTATTGAGAAGCAGTACCCTCTCTGCCTACCCATCCGCTCTCTAAGGGTCCTCGGCCTACTGCTCTCTTGCTCTCTGCGCTCTGATCTTCTGTTCTGCGCTCTTCGCCCCTCTTCGCTTGCCTCTCCTCCCCAGGGTGCTGTCCCTAAAATACACAATCACAGTATGGGTGGAACGCCCCTTCGACGCCCACCGCGGACGTTCCCCATGATCTCATTCTTTGCTCTTTTCCATGCCTTCATCTCCTTCCGTCGTCCGTTAAGTTGACCCTTCTCCTTAGGTGCCATCTTCGTCTTCTTGCTGGTGACTTCATTGACATATCAGTTGTCCTTTTGGAGCAAAGTCTATCACCTCAACAGACCTTTAGTTCTTTACGGCTATATGCATAACCTTTCTTGGTCCTGTGAATGGTCATTTCAAAACAAGACTCAAATTCCAAGCGCCCCTTATCACGTTTAGGCCATAAACTCCGTCCGGCATTGTCACCTTAAATCTAACAAAGACTAGACCCCTTGGATTGCACGTTCACATCAAGGCTATTCACGACTCCTGTGAGCCCACTAAATTACAAACAGCGGACTACACTCCTGCGAACCCTTGGTCAGCTAGGTTAAAATCACACATGACCTAAACCCTTCTAATATTTTTACAAGAGGCTTTCTACACAGTATAACCTTTAACACACATTTATATATTATCGCATTTAGTAAATCGTTTGCTTAAGTGAATACATTCTACATAGAATATAAATTACATAGATACAAAGTTATATTCTTGTTCGTTATCGTTATGTATTTTCTCTGCACATCTCTTCATGTTACATTTCTCGCCGTTTCTCCATTTAAAGTTACACACGTACATGAATTCTATTTTGCACGTTCTTCAGTTCATAAGCATTTCTACACATTCCTACATTAGCCCACTACGTATACGGGCCTTCTAAATCTAATGCATGTTCAAGGGTAAATACAGTTACATTTCCTATATTACCTTGATAACATCAGTTAATTATATGCTATAAGTGTCAACTTCATGTTACGATATACATTTCATTCCTACGTCATACGATATGCTTGTAAATATGGCTCGGATATACGTTTTATTCAAATTGCGCTCTCTCACTATCCTCACCCACTGAATGCAAAACAACTGCCTTCAACTTAACACTGACAAACAAAGGTATTAATCTTCAGGAGCAAGACCTCTCCTTGAAGCCACTACCCGTGACTTGCAGAACTGAGACTCTCACCCACAGCAACAGATCATGCTTAGAACTTCAGCATCATTGTGGACAGCAAACTCACCATGAAAAAACTGATCAATGCAGCTTCCTCACCCTGCTTCCTCACCCTCTGCATGCTCCGGAAGCAGCAGATGCACTGTTACCCAAGCCCTTGTCACTAGCCGCCTGGACTACAGCAACACTCTCTAATCAGGATTCACCACCCACCTACTGACCATACAGAACTCAGCGGCCAGACTCATCCTCAACCTCCCTATGCAGACCCAAATCATTCCACACCTCAGGAAACTCCAATGGTTCCCCATCCACAAGAGGTGTTACTTTAAGATGCTAACCCACGCCTACAAACCCTGCACAATCAAGGACCAGCATACATCAACCACTGCCTGAGCTTCTACCAATGGTCCAGACATATGCATTCCACCTCTCTCTCCCTTTCCCATACTTCCCATCTCCACTGAAGCTGGAGTGGTGGATGCTTTTGTCCTACCTGGCTGCGAAAGCCTGAAACAATATCCCTCTCCACCTCCGGACCTCACCCTCCCTGCTGGTATTCAGAAAGGAACTCAAGACCTGGTTGTTCAACTGGTTCCACTTGAGCAGCAGAACCTCCGGTGCATGGATACCCTCACAGGTGATTAGCAGCGCTGTACAGATCTTATTTGCTTGATTTATTGAAATAATACATGTCAGGTATTCAATCTCATTTCCCACTTCTGTCATTTGGGTTATCAGTCAAAAGAATTCGAAAACTTGCAGGAGGTAAACATGCTGCATGGATGCCAACTATATCACACCTTTATATCCAAGGTTCCATCACCTTCAACATGTAAGTACCCTCACCATTAACCCTACATTTTTGCATGTTTTGAGAAAACATCTTGCCTTACACACTATTTCTTCAACTTTGGTGCTGTAGCCAATGCCCCTCGTCCATTCCCCCAGTCCAACATCCTGTCACTCCTGTTCTAATGACCACAATGCTTTCCGGTCCCGCTTTCCAAAGCAAAAGTATATATTTGCAAGCATAATTGATTTTTCCCAGTTCGGTCTGTTTTTCACATAAAATGTCATTTATGTGTCTGGCTAAATAAAGCATGGGAAAAGTGAAGTCCTATAAGATCTTGAGCAAATCACTTTGTCCCATGTTTCTTCAATTCCCATAACTGTTCAAAAAATTGGAGTTCTTAGAAACTACTGACTGCCAGATCTTTAAGAAGAATCCTATTATGAACAAGAAAGTGGATTTTATTTGTCTCACAGGATGAGTAGAACTGCCTATCCATAGAATACTCTCATTTGGAAAAGCAGCACATATAGGTAGTATGCCCATGATAAGTATTATACATTAAAATGCTTGCATCTCAACTTCCCAGCCTAGATTGACTTGGATTAAGGTGTATTAGTTCTATTTTGCAATGTCCATCATATTGTTAACACTGCTACACACTTGTGTTACTTTAGTCAATGCAGAAGAGGCTACCCAAAAGATTTCATATTTAGATAATAAAAGGAGTGATAAAATCATAGCAAGTTGATGCAAGGCTTCAATGAGTTTAGGTAGGACTGAATACCAGCAATGACTAAGTTTAACAAAAAAATACAAGTGGCAGGTTTCGAGGCTTCAAGGTCAATGTCCACAATTTAGAATTTGACCTAACATGGTCCATTACTCAGTTGTAGATAATTATAGTGAAATATATAAAAAAGAAAGGCTTAATTGACTGCATAGTTTAACAGTCAGGAATTTGTCATGGCGTTTCATTGAATTAGCTCATTTTGATTTTAGCAGGATGTATTCCTGTATTCTTTCGCGTTGCTGAGTACTACCTGCCATATTTATGGATCTTCACCAGGCAGGCCGCGAGCTCCTTTCCTTTGCCTTCAGCGGAGCTGCCTCTACAATGGCTCCATCTTATGCACTAAAGCTTTGCTGTGTTGGTATTATACTTAATAAGCCAGTACAGCAACGTTTTATTAAAGAAAAACAACAAGAAAACAATGACTTTGACTTGTTGGGAGTTTTCTCCCAGAGCTTGAAGGGCTCAATATTTTTTTTCCTGCTTGGACCTCCAGGCTTTACCTTGTGGTTCTAAACAGGAAAAATTGACATTATGACGACTGACCTAAAAAATGGGGCAGACAGTCTGATGTCCACTGACCAATGATGCAGTGACCTTCGGGCTGTCTGTCAAAGATTTTCACCTGCAGAGTCCGCGTGCACTCTGTTGCTAGAAACATGGCAGTTCCCCTGACTCAAAACAGAGTACAGGGACTACGAGCTTGGCAGACTGGATATCCTCCATACTTTTGGCAGAGAATTCTGTCTGGCAAACTATAACGAGTAGGTCTCTAATTCAGACTTATGGAAATGCTTGAATTAATCGTAACCACAAGTGATCAATCTTTTACAATGATTTCAAAGTGACTTGACTCATCGCCTCTTTCCGCATCATTACAATAGGAGCACTTTACAACCATCACACCTACATTTTTATTATTTTCAGGTTCACTGTTTAGTGACAGCATTCAATCTACTTAAAGGCTTGATAACATATTGATAACATATTTAAATAAATATATAACTAACTGGATGGGCTCTAACCTAGAAGAGCACAGACTTCTACATTTAAGTACATTTCAGGAGACGTCTGGTGTCAGCATGAAGCATTTAATGAGATAGCAGTGATCATGGGGAGCATCCGGTGCCAAAGTTCCTAGAATTTCTCTTAGTGTCACAAGTTATAACATTCTTATACATTCTCAATGGGAAAAATGTGATCATTACCCACTATCACAATCAATCAACAAGCTTTATTCTAATTGAGTTAACAAATTCATAAAAGCATACATGATAAAAATCACTTTAAAAACAAACGGCGATTATATTCAGAAGATGGTCACTATTTGTACTGTACAGATAAAATATTACATTTTTAAAATATAAGATTTGATTAAAATTCATGTTTACACATTTTGAAAATGTTCAGTTAAATGGTCTTTCTAAACCTAAAAATTGCTCGCAGGAGGGAAGTTACTAATATAATGGTATGCTCATCTTCTAAAGTTCTGAACTTGTTGTAAGCCTCTCTGGATGATCTTAAGCCCCATGAAACAAGGAGGGGTTTCAACAATTTCCTCCTTGGATGAGTATAAAAGGAGCAAAAGAGGATACAATGGATGTTCGATTGCATAGACATATCATCGCAAGGACAAAGTCTTTTTTCCCTAGACCAATCATTACAATGTGGTAATGTTACAAGCCTATAAAACGTTTCAAGCCCACTAAATCAAGGCCAATCCCACAACACAGTGGCATAACAAAAGTTGAAGGGCCCCCCTGCATGGTACACGGAGGGCCCCCCCGCTCTGGATTTAATCCTGAGCTATCAGGCCTGAGTGATGTGCTGAGGGGGCCCCCCTGCGACGCGGGCCCCCCTGCCGCGGGGGCTGCAGGGCCTGTGTTACACCCCTGCCACAACAATGTCTTGCAAGACAAGCAACACTGAAACAGGGGCTGTCCACTCAGGCATTTTATTGATTGTCATTGGAGCCCAGAGAATGAGGCAGTTTACACCAGCATGGAAACACAACACATCTTTTCCATATTTGTATATTAATTTGTACATTATGGGAGTGTCATCCTACTTAACCCTGTTTCAGTAGGGCCTCACTGACCCCATTTACATAGAGCGCAGGCTTGCTTCTTGTAAAGGGCCTTTCATGATCTTACACCTTTGCCCCTGTTTCTACCTTGCCTCTTGCCAATCAGAGGCGGTTCCTGCATAGGGATGGAAGGGTGTTGTACCACTGCTTTGATCTGCCACCCACCCGCCATATATAAAACCCATGGTTGGCTGAGCTTCATACAGGGGCAGGACTGGTTTGAAACTGTATTTTTAAATAGCAACTCAAAGGAATGGGGGTGGCTGTTGCCATGGAATACTGCAGCAGTGTGTAGTTGACGTATGCTTGACAGACTGACCAGGCTCTGGACTCAGCCAGCCTGACATGCATATTTCAGGTGTTTCACTCCAAATCCACTCTGTGTTAAGGCTGGGGCAGCAAAAGCACATCTCCATGTCTTCACTTGGGTGCTGTGCAGACCTGCCTATCCAATCCCAGCACAGCTCTTATGCAATATACCATATTCAAAGTCAAAGTCAAAGTCAAAGTCAAAAAGGCTTTATTTCGACATATAAAATATCTTAAAAAGCGTACATACAAGTAAAATTCATTTCAAAGCATTTAAAGATAAAAACAAGTTTTTTTTTTTTAAAAACCCCTTGCATGATCTAGGACTGCAATTTTTACTGTTATTATCTGGGGGAAGAATAATTAAATTACCTAAAATAGGCATGGTTTTGAAGCAGACCATAAAAGTAAAAGCATAATTAAACAATTTGTCTGAGTCTTTTTGACCGAATCCGCCATGCCCACCCAAGATACTTTGAGGTGGCGCATGCATAAAAAGTACGAGTGTCTGAAAGAAGAATCCTTAGTGCCACTTTACAGTATCTAGTTCCCAGTGTGCGACACATGGGTTTTAGCCATTTTGACCGTGGGACTTTATAGGCAGGACACTCAAATAAAAAGTGAGGGACAGATTCATGGCGCTGTGGGCAGAAGGGGCACCACGGAGCAGTCTGGTAGGGAATTTTCCAATGACTAGTAAATTCCATTACGGGGAGAAGACCGATTCTGAATTTGAAATACAGAGATCTTTCCCAAGGGGCTGAGATAATGTCCAAATACAGTTCTCTAATGGGGACATCTTTGGACTCCATAAAATTTCTGGTCGACTTACAAATCGAGGTAGAAGAATTCCTTCTGTTTGCCACCCAGTTCCAATAAAGCTGTTTTATCGTTGATTTGGGCGGGGCTGTCTGTTGGTGCCATGCTTCTTCCAGCCCCAGATTGGTGAGTAATGCTTTGATATCCGTTAGCCACTTTATTTTCGCCCAACCTGTCGATCTTAATATCTCCCGCAGTCCATCCGCATAACTTGAGAGCTCAGGGACTCTCCAGATGCGGGCCCACAGAAGCAAAGGGCGTAGCTTTGCTAGATCTTCAATCGCCCGACAGCCCATGTCCAGTTGCAGAGGCAAGATGGGGACAGAAGGGCCGAGGGACATCAAGCTTCTCAAGAAGGTGTTCTCAGCTCGAGTAAGATCTTTCAAGTTCGACATTCCCCACAGTTCCGCCCCGTACAAAGCGGCGCTTACTCCTCTGGCCGAGTAAATGTCCAAAACTGCAGCTATAGGTTTGGTTGAGGCTGCTCTCTGCTCTTTCAGCAGGGTCCCGGTTACTCTTTTCAGATTTAGCAACATTTTGGTCAGATGCTGGTCCCATTTCATGGAATCCACCAGCCGGATACCCAGATAGTCGAAGGTCTTGGTCCTGTCCAGTGCAACGGAGCCCAATGTTGGTGGAGGGCCATGTTTTTGCGGGGGATTCAAGATGAGATACTTTGTTTTGTCTGTGTTTATACAGAGTCCTCTTTGTTTACAAAAATCGTCAAAGCCAGAGAGAAGCTGTTGTAGGCCCATTGGCGACTTTGACAGGAGCAAAGTATCGTCCGCAAAAAGCAGGGTGGGAATTAAACGACCTGCCAGGCGAGGGGCATCTGCTGGTATCCTTGACAAGTGGTCCACCACCCCATTAACATAGAGCGAAAAGAGTGTTGGGGCAAGAACGCACCCTTGCCGCACTCCTCTATTCACATCTATTCTTCGGGTCTTTTGACCATTCGGACCCCAGCGAATTTGGGCATAGTTGTTTTCGTGGAACTTCATGATCAAGTGAAGCAGATAAGGTGGCAGGCCAAGATCACTAAGAACCTTCCATAAGTTGTTTCTGGGGACCAAATCGAAGGCCGTCCGGAGGTCGATAAAGGCAAGATATAAAGTGCCCTTCCCAATCGTGACGACCTTCCAGTGAATCATAAGTAGCCTTAACGATTGTTCAATTGTTGCTGTACCAGTTCGGAACCCTGCCTGGAGATCCGAGAGTATCCTGTTTTCATCTGCCCACTGCTGTATTCTGGTTAGGAGGACCTTGCCTGCTACTTTTTGCGAACAGTCTATCAGGCTAATCGGCCTGTAGTTCGCTGGGTCTTCTCTTGAGCCTTTTTTGTGCAGAGGGACAACTTCGGCGGCCATCCAGGAGGCGGGTAGAGGAGCACCCGCCATGGCAGCGTTCAATACAGATGAAATTAACATACTCCAGTCGCCTAGGTCTGCACGGAGCAGGTCGCCCGGAAGTCCATCGGGGCCAGCCGCTTTGCGCGGGACAAGAGATTTTATTGCACCTTCCGCTTCTTTCTTGGTAAACAGACTTTCCTCAGGTCTCTCCTCAACTCGAGAGAACTGTGGTAATGCGAAATCCATCGCTTCAGCTGCAGTTGCTGTATACAATTTCGAAAAATGTGAGTACCATAGATCCTCAGTTATGTTGCAGGTGATGACTGTGTCAAGGGGTCTGTTTTTCTTGCGTAATAAGTCCCAGAAACCTTTTGCGTTTTTTCCAACACTGGCGATTCGGAGTTCCTGCCAAAATTCGTCTTCCCAGTCTCTCCTTGCTGTTTTAAGCTCCGCTTTGTAACTCTTTCGTTTGGTGGCTATTAAGGTTGCATCTCCACTTTTTACAGCCAATATCAGTGCTCTCTTTCTAGCACGACACTCCTTCGAGTACCATCCGGGTTTGCCCTGCCGCTTATCGCGGTTAGTGTTTCCCTTTTTTACTTTAGCCTTGAATAGGTCCCCAATTGACAGCGAGACCTCGCAGAACAACGCTGTAATCCGATTTGGGCTGACAGGCTCATTTTCTAAAATGGCGCAGACTGTAGAAGTAACAGCTCTGATACATAACAGTTTCTCTTCATCTATTGCCACTTTGTCCCATTTCAGGCGTCTTAAGCAGTTTGATGGAACCACCCCTCCCAATGGCCCTGTCGCTAGTGTATCATGGTTTCCACAAGCTGGGTGAATCTCCCTCCACCAGTATGATAGGGTCAAGGAGAGAGCGTTATGGTCACTATCCAGGGAAGGTAGAACTATCATATCCTTCATGTGAGCCCACAAAGAAAAGTTTAAAAGGATATAATCAATCCGGGATGAATGACCAACCCTATTATATGTGTGTGCCCCCGCTAAGTCTGAGGGTGTCCTCCCGTTGGCTGCTCTCAGGCCGTGCTCCAGTGTGAGGGAATTTAGCTGGATGATTCTGGGGGTCCAACTGTTTATGATTGGAAGATCAAGTGACGGGACACCTCTCCTTGAATCTTCGTCATATAAGTCCAGGGATTCATCGGGCAACAAGGGCTCGAATGTACAATTAAAGTCCCCCATGACCATAATTAATGAATCGCTACTACACTCACCCAAGACTACCTCCAGGTCCGAGAGCGTTGGTGACAAGGCTCTCCCAGAGGCCCCTCGTGTGTAGATGTTAATAATCTCCAGTTTTTCGGCTCTCCTCGGGCATGTTACGGTGAGGCGCATCAAGTCTGGAGATTTTTGGGGATGATGGTGTACCCTCCATCCCAAGGAAATATCTACCCAAACTAAGAGACCTCCATAGGGGCGACCTCTTCCCGATGTTGGAATATCTGCCGGGACAAAGAAGGAGGCATGGCCCACTCGGTGCCTTGGTTCTACGCACCACGTCTCTTGGAATGCACAGACTGAGTGGGGTTCAATGAGCGCCACCCAGTCCGGGACATCTAGCTTGCTGTTTAAGCCTGCCACATTCCAACTAATGGCTTTCAGGGATGCATGATGCAGGGGCTCATCGCATCCGGCATTCCCACCCTGTGAACCGGGAGTTTGAGCTCCATCCACTAACTCAATATTCTCTGACCCGTCGCCTGAGAGAGAGGGCATAAATGAGTTAGGCGGGGATTGGGGCACAACATTATTGGACAAGGGTACCTCCCCAACTATGCGTATTGTATTGACCCTAGGAGGGGAGGCATTGGTTGCCGCTAAATTATCAAGTCACCAACCCCAACCCTGTGGAGGGGCTGCTTGAGTAGGTGTCCATGCCCTTGCTCTGGGGTCCAAAGTTGGATAATGAGGGAACCATGCTCCTCTGCCCCCATCTTGAAGGGATTTTTTAGGCCCCATTAGAGGAGGGGGGTGATAGAAGTACCCCAAATCCCTAGTTTGTATGTCGCAGAAATTGTAATGCGACTGCTGACTACAGATCATACCTGCTGCTCTGGGGTCGTTGAAATTGATCAACACACAGTCCCCGGTAATATCCTTACGTCTGTTGCCAATCCAACCCACGCGTCGGACGAAGGCTATTCTACCATCGATATGCCCTGGGAGGGGTCTATTAGCTTTGAGCCAGGAGAGCGTCTTGTGTTTAAGGTCAGAGTATGACTCACAAGAACCCTCTTCAAGCTCAGGGACCCCCGTTAAAATTACCACATAAGGCTTACAGCCAGGGGGAAGGCTAGCATTTGGCGTGTGCCTTCTTGCCCTGTCTTTCGCCGGAGATTTTACCGTGGTTTTTGCTGGAGGTTTGGGCACGGCCTGTTTGGCAGGAGTTGGAAGGGATGGGGTTGTATCACCCTTCGTTGCGATCACTGTGTTTCCAGGTACCTTGGTGTTAGGCACTATAGGCTTGGAATTTACAGCAAAGTTAACCTTAAGTGCCTTGGGAGCCTGGGTACTAGCTTTGTTCCTTGGTCGGGCCAGACTAGGCTCAGGAGTAGGAGTTGGTGGTGGGGGTGTGGTTCCGGTGTTGAGTTGCTGCAATTGGGGAGCCTTTCCCAAGGCGGGCGTCTTTTGGCAAGATGTGAGCTCAGGGTGGGCTATAGAAATAGAGGGGACTAAGGGGACAGCACCACTCCTTAGCCCTCCGTTTTCTTTAACCTGGGCTTCGGCGTGAAATTTGACTAATGATTTCACCTCGTAAAAGTTGTCCAGCATTGACTGTTCAAGTGAGGCTAGTTTGCGAGTGAGGCCGTCAATCTTATCTACGAGAGGCATCACCACAGACTTAATTATGCTCTCAACTTGAGGGAAAATGCTAATATCTATAGGAGCCATTTGACCAGGATTGCCCTCCAATGAAGAATCTCCGGTGTGGGTCGCGTGTGATTTTGGGTGAGGAACCTTATTCGAACTAGTGCCCCCTTTGGGTACAATGTTCCTACTTACTTTACTGTGGGGCTTTAGAGAGCCTCCCCTGCGGGGGCTAGCTGGACGCTTTCTCTTCTTTTGTAAGACTGGGCCTAAAGCTAGATTCCCTGCTGGTGTGGTTTGGGGAACTACTACTCTAGGAGTACTGGCTTCGGTGTGTCCTACAGTGGGTGGGGAATTCACAGCTTCCCTAGTAGGCACAGGGGGGCTAGAGACTTCATAGGTTTCAGGATTGCAATCCAGAGTTTGTCCCCCTGGCGATGGGATACTTTGGACGGAGGAATTGGAGTGTGTCGGGTCAAGTACAATGCTTGGTGCGGTGGTAGTTACCCTTTCTAAACTAGCCCTAATCCGGCTCACTCTCTCGTCAATTGTTGGGGAATCAATTATCAACAATGGAGTTAGGGAAATATGTCCAGGGCTAGCAGCTAGGGCAATGGCGCCCAGAGATGAGCGCTTGTTAGACATACTCGTAGAATCCCGGGATAACCTTCGTTCTGCCAGGATTATCTCCTTTTCGACTATGGAAACTGCTTGGGTTATAAACTGGTCCATAGTGCCTAAAACAACGTCTCCTGCAGATTTCTTTGTCTTACAGGATCGAGTACCTGAAGCCATTGTCCAGTTGGCTGGGTGCCCACTTTGCAGAGCCAAGGGATATAGCCCAGCCCGGCCTCTTCCGGCCCCTGACGACCACAGACGGCCCGCCCTTTGCCCGGGCTTCGCCCGGCGTCCCGCTTGCGTCCCGCAAGACGGCTCTCGCTTGGTGATGTATGCGAGGCGGTGGTGGGCGGGGCACTCAGGGGGGCGCTGACCAGATGTCAGGTGGTCATGCAGGGACTCCTGGGATAGTGAGTCCCTGCCGCGCTACCCCTGCAGCCTCCTCCGATGTTCTCTCCCACAATGCAGTCACGGCAATCACGGCAGCAGGCAGGATCCGCGCTGGTTACAGATGGTGGGTCCACCCACAAAGGCGAAGCGGCTCCCGCGCAGCGGGAGCGGCGAGAAGTCAATTTCAAAGTCCAGGGGACAGGGTGAAGTTCCGCAGCGTCTCAGGCTCGTTAGGGGGACACACAAAGCAGGTGAGTCCACTTCCTTTTACCGGTCTGCCGGTGGTGGGCGGGGCACTCAGGGGGGCGCTGACCAGATGTCAGGTGGTCACGCAGGGACTCCTGGGATAGTGAGTCCCTGCCGCGCTACCCCTGCAGCCTCCTCCGATGTTCTCTCCCACAATGCAGTCACGGCAATCACGGCAGCAGGCAGGATCCGCGCTCGTTACAGATGGCGGGTCCACCCACAAAGGCGAAGCGGCTCCCGCGCAGCGGGAGCGGCGAGAAGTCAATTTCAAAGTCCAGGGGACAGGGTGAAGTTCCGCAGCGTCTCAGGCTCGTTAGGGGGATCCCATCATAGGTGATAAAATTCCAGCCAAACCATCAATCACCTGCATTTGGGTCTCCTCTCTTCTTCTGCGCTGCGGTATCCAGGATTGGGCTCCAGGCGAGAGCAAGCAGAGATTGTCTCATATATATATATATATATATATATATTGGAAGTTCCGTGGCCCGCCGCTACAATCCGGGATTCACACTCCTGCCTCTGCCTTTATTGGTGCCTGGAACGAGCGGCTGAAGCAGTGTTTGGGGACTCAGGGAGAAGCAGGGAGTCCATTTAACGTAGGCTATTGGCAATTTGAAAAACCATAGTGTGACCAGCATCCCGCATTTCCACTGGGACAGAATATCCCCCCTGCAGCACCTACTCAACTACAGGTGCATTCTGGGACCTGGAGTTCCGACAAACTTTTGGTTGGTGAGCAAGTATTTGGGAGAGGGGGCGGAGCGGATTCCCATCTATGGGGAAGTAGCTGGACATTTATATTCAGATGTTTCAACTGCCTCCTGAAAACTTCAGGCATCCGCAGAAGGCCGTCAGGGCGAAATGCATTATGCCGTTTTTATTCAATAAAGCGTCTCCAACTTGTCCCCCGTGTGTCTTCCGCTCTTTCTTTGGGAGGAGGTGTTGGGATATTTTTCACACTCACCAGCAACGTGACTCAGAGGGAGGCCCCCGCTTTGCAAGTTTGCCACGGACTCTCCTGGCAGCTGCCTTGACAGGTTCTGTTGTTTCTCCAAGGGATAGGAAGTTCCGTGGCTCACCTCCACAATACAGGATACCCGAAGGCGGTGAAACGTATTCAACTTCATAAGAGCATGGTTGGGACTGGCTCCTGACTTGCAGAGCAACGCAAAGATCACATACAGAGGATCCAGACAGCACGGGTGGGTAGATCATTCAACAGGGTATCAATTATGGAGACACTTTATTTGAACATGCACAACGATTGGCTGTGTTGATTATCTTCTGCCCAGGCTTTCTTCCTGGTAGCATTTGTGAAAATATGGACTGGGGTGCTGTGTGCAGGATACTTGTTTCCGGTTCAGGGAAGAACTGGCTTGGCAGTTCAGGCTGTATTGCTGCCATGAGGCACAGGGTCAAGACTGATTTGTGTATAGCTGGGTCTGAAATGAGGTGGTGAAGTGAGCTAAAGAATGATGATGGATTCAACCCAGATCTGTGTCTGGGGTGAGTGTCTGTAAAGTTTCAGCGCTCCATCCATCATCTCCTTGAGTTTTCTTTGCAGGCAACTTACAACAGCCCTCGTGCACAAAGTCCTGTTGGAAATTATAATGGGGAAAAGTGCCTTTTCTGAAGCCTCATGTTCTTCATGAGACATACCTGTACAACAATCACAGAATGTGGAGTCATAGTCAGAGCTGCTGACTTTAGAGTGGGGGAACTAAGTTTAAGTCTTGACGTCAGCTCGACTTTCTGTGATTCTGTACAAATAATGTAATCTCCTATACCTTAAAAAACATTATGAACGTGACCTTGTCTATTGTAACTGATGCTCCTTTAAAGCACTTCAGAAATATTGTATCTAGTCACAATACATAAAAACTGCACTGAGGTAAAGTGCCTTTTATGAATTCTCATGTTCTTCAGGAGACAAACTTGTACAAGAATATGAGTATGGGGGTGGTGTTCTGGTCAGAGCTGCTCACTTTGGAGTCGGAGAGCTAGGTTTGAGTCTAAAGACAAAGACTAAAAGAGTGCTCCTGTAATACTACTGACCTTATTCATAAATGCCTTAGTGAACCGTCTCTTAAGTGTCTTCAAGGACAGACATTACCATGATAAATAAAACTGAAAAGGATGGTGTCTGTTCTACTTGTCTGGTAATGTTGCCACCGTCTGGAGTAGAAGTGTATCAAGTACCTTTGATAGCAATGGAGCTAGAAAAGTGGACTGTCATATGAAAAAAAAGGATGTCCAGCAGAAAACACCAATTTCGCCGACGAGATACTTTTACTCATTGCATATGGGCAGTCAGAGAACTTCATTGTGAAACACATTGTTGGGTGTTTTCATCACTTCAGCAACAGTGGCGGCTAGTGACTTTTGTAAATGGTAAGGCATAAAAGTCATCATCGACTGTCACCAAGTGAGCAAAGCCAGTTACACCAACTGACCCAAGGGAGTTTCAGGCTTAAAAAAATAGCTTGTGGACTACTAACACATTAATGAGCTGCATAAAATAGTTTTGAAAATAACTTTCATAATATAAAATGACCAATTATAAATGCCCTGCATCACATTCATTTTTTAAGTGGTTTGGTGATATTGAACTCAACTTTCTTTTTAGTGTAATTAATCAGTGTCTCTTCTCAAAAGACCGAGGACTTGGTGCACATTGCAATGAGGGCCGAACTTTCTGTGTAGCCCATGGACATCTGCAGATACTTTTACACTGTGAAGAGCATTCTGAGGTTGTAATTGACTGAGAAATCAGTTATCCTTACACCACATGAAAAGTACCTATCAGTTTTCGATCCCAAGCCTCTCCAACATCTCGTGAGGGCACGAGACCAGATCAGAACCTGCTCCTATTCAGTTTCAGCTTCATCTTGCTCCACTGTGGTGCATTGTGAAAAAGGATTAGTTCTGGGACCATCCTCCGCTGTTGCACAGGTGGAGAAATAAGATGTGCAATGTCTTTGTGAGAGAGTGTTTGAGCTCTATTTCATGGGGTGCAGGGTAGACATATCGCGTGGCGAGAAAAACTACCCAATATGAGATGATGAAAGAACATTTCCCAAAACCTTTGGAAGTGGGCTTGTCCCAAAACAGTTTTAAAAAAGTTAAAACACAAAAACAGTCTCAAACTAAAAACATAAAAAACCTTTTTTTTTCAGAGCTAACACAAATTAGTCAAAGAGCTTGTCTCAATTAACTCTTAGGCCCTTCTAGGCCACCCATGGGGACTGGAATCAGGACTGGGCTGAAGATCAAGATCTAAGGCCAACCACCATGGCACACTATGAGCAGCATGGGTTAGCCGACCCTGTCATGTTAGGAATAAGCACCTGTTGCAAGTGATATGAAGAAAGCTACAAAAAATGTGCTGAAAACAACAAAGGTTACTATGGAGGTATGGTTACCTTTGGGTTAAACACATTGTCTGGCAGAATTGCCTCTAGAAGCATTTGTTTGTGGAAATCTTCAAGTTATATGGCACAATATGTAGCATATGTGTTAACTTCATAATCATGCGGATATGCTGCCACTCCAGAATAATATCATTCCTTCCAATGACCATTGTTCATTGTTTTATCAACAATCTATTCATGAACGGTAAACAAAACTAAGCATTCTAACTACAATCTGTGCCAACGGTAAGCTGTACCTAGAACTGCTTCAAAATGTCTCCTGCTACTGGGTGATCAGGTTCTTTGTGCTATTTTTAGCAAAGTTAGGGGTGCTTTTGTCTAAAATTATATGTTTTTAACTACATAATTAAGTATTTTTCACTTCTTCATGCTGCATAAAACCAAAGAGTATAGACCAGTAGTTGACTTACTTTTATAAATATACATTTTCATCTTAAAGCTAGTAATCCAAAAATAATGAAGCAATATAAAACATATGCTAAAGGTAACAGGTATGGTCCTATACAGTTTTTGGGGTCAACGTTTATAATGTCAGCAGAACTCCTTAAAGGCAGTATAGGGCCACATTGCACAGTTACTGCCTTGGTATCCTTTAAGAATATTCCACAGAAAAGATTTTGGGGAGGTTTGTATTGATTTGTGAGTCAGGTTTACATCTGAGCACAGGGCTGCTCGCAACACAGTATCAAAGAGATTATTAGCTACATGGAATGAGAGCAAGTATCTGGATGGAAAGAAGATGCGGGCTGAGGATGGCACAGGAAGTGGTTGAAAGGTCAAGGAACGGTTAAGACCTTGAATGTTGCAGTTAGGTAGCTCAGCAGATTAAAACACAACTGCAGAGACCCATGTGTAATATGCAGGTCTCAGGGTTCCAGTGGCAGCGGCCACATTAAAGAGGTGGTGGGGTGGGTGGAGGTGGCGCTTACCTGGAGCTGCCGCCCGCCTCCTGCATTGCGCCTCGTCCTTCCTGCTTCCAGCAAGCACTGGGGCAGTGTCACGGACTCCCTGCAATCCCCCGCTGCTCTCATACTATGAGAGCTGCGCAGAGATTGGCCTGCGCAGGCTGGGAAAACGCTCCGCTCAGACCACCAGGGAGTCTGTGGGGGTTTCCCCAGGCCAGCAGTTTTCATGCAGCCAGGCTGGAGAAACTTAAGTGCGCATGTGTGTTTTGGTCGGTCTGAGACGGCCGTCCAAACACATATGTGCACTTAGGGAGTGCACATAGCATTCCTCCTACCCATGCCCTGCCCCTCCCTGCACAAGCAGGCTCAGAGTCGACAAATGAAAAAAAACACAATGACATTGTTTTTTTTTTTATTTTGCTGGCTTTGTGCCAGGCATTGGGGCGCCATTGCGAAGGAACCACCGCTGCAGGGTTCAATCCTAGCAAGATGTCTTTATGTGCTGAGGCTACCTGAGACAGAGGCCTACTTGTGATATGAAAATGACAAGTTCGAAGGCTTTGAGATATCTTTGTGGGTTAAAGTATCAGCTGCCAAGGTCTGGGTGGAACTTGCAGGCCACATTATCCAGGACTAGTCGGACAGATGAGACTGTTAGGAACTGCCTGTAGGAATGGGAGCTTGCTCCCTAAATCACAAGCTAAAATAACATTAAAATAGCTTGGATGGATTGCACAGATGCTGCAGAAGCAGAATACGAATACTGCTTGAAAATAGACTCCTCCTCCTTGGGATTGTATCGTCAAGTGTTTCCTCCTGAGTGAGTCGGACCAACACAGATGAGTGTACCCACTTTTGCCCGGCCAAGCTAACTGAGCAGCTGCAGTGCAGTGCTGCGCTATTCAATCGACTCAAGATCAAACTGCTTGCCGTGCAGCATCAGGCCTGTATAAAACCAAATGGCACTGAGGCAGTAAGTAAATGATTTCATTTTGTAAGCAATGCATGCGCTAGTGTGAAGCAAGTATACCTTCCTGTTTAATGGAGGAGGCACGACAAGTGCCTGAATAGTGTAACCTCAAAAGTAGCATATTGTAGTTACCAATGAAGTGGATTCTCCATCAGCAGTACCCACGTTAAAATGTTCCCCCAACTATTCTCGTGGCTCATTAACCAGTTCTGAATTTTGGAAAGGTGGGCAGCTGGGTTGATCACAAACATCTGATTGAATAAACCTGCATTCTTGTCTCCAGCTGGTCTGTGCATATTCGGTGTCCAGAAGCAGAGAGGTTCAAGAAATGGCGCTGCGAGGAGTTCATTCAGCCCACCTCGCACCACAGCCCCCACCACAGTCAACTCTGCCAGACTAGAGGAGCTCGGAGACACTGGGAACATGCTGGCCAACTAAACTCCCCGGCACTGTGCCCCGACTACTGCTATGGGAACTTCCAGTTCACCATCTGCCTCGAGGAGCTGCTGAGGAGCTACAAGGAGCAGTACTGAGGTTATTGGGCAATGAGGCCTACACACTTGAGGCAGGCCACCTGATTAAGCATCCACTGAACTCAGAGTCACTGCAGATGTACAGCCCCCCCAGGTGGAACATCGTGGTCTTCGCCTCTAACCTGCCTGGGGGTTGCACCCTGAACCTGGGAAGGAGCCCCCTGAAAAGTTCTCCAAATTATAGGCATACAAGATTGTAGTATGTCTAAGAGGTTTATTAAGAAACACTGAAAAAAGAAAAAAGTGGAGGGGGGGTCCAAGGGTTAGTTTAATGACCTATATATCTCAAAACCCTATAAATATCAGAAACCAAATAGGAGATATAAAGTCAAATTATGTGTCTGTACTTGATCCTAAAGCTATACTGAGTCATGGAAAACACCAAAGATTACATTTGGCTGAAAAACTCCCATCAGACCACCAGAGTGGTGGAGTATCATTACGTGGGATACGGATAGGTAAATCCAAGTCTTACCCAACCCATCAGGTGATGGTGTAGAGATGGATTCAGAATAACCCTCTAGCCACAATGTATCAATCGGTGGTGATGGTGTGCTATGTGAAAAATGTGAATACTAAAATTAACTACTGTAACAAAAATTATATTTAATAGGCATTGTTACAGTGTTAAGGCTAAAATATCGCCCCATAGCATAAATAAATTGTAACTATGTGAAGGCGAAGTGCAGAGTGGTCGACATGTTTCAGCTTGACGGATAAATTACATCCAGCTTTCTTCAGGACCGTGCTGTAATAAACACTGCAAGTGTCAGTGATCAACTACTATGGTGTGTGAGACGAACAAAAGATCAAGTTATAAATAATCCTACCAGTAACTTGGAGCCCCAATGTAGTCTGGAGGAAAATTAAATGGATAATCCTTTCCCAGCCTTATGTGGGAAGTCGCCTCACCTCACCCGGCACCCGCTCGGGAAAAATGAGGCACCGTTCTCTCCGTCGGTACCTCTCGCCTGCATCCAAGCTACAAGGAGCAGTACTGAGGTTATTGGGCAATGAGGCCTACACACTTGAGGCAGGCCACCTGATTAAGCATCCACTGAACTCAGAGTCACTGCAGATGTACAGCCCCCCCAGGTGGAACATCGTGGTCTTCGCCTCTAACCTGCCTGGGGGTTGCACCCTGAACCTGGGAAGGAGCCCCCTGAAAAGTTCTCCAAATTATAGGCATACAAGATTGTAGTATGTCTAAGAGATTTATTAAGAAACACCCCATCCATCAGCTACCAGCGAGTAACTGATTTCCAGGGAACACCAGCAAGCATAGCATTCTAAGTTCCACAGAACCTTAAGTCATGTAAATGGAGAAGACACTACACCCCCTCCTGGGAGATGGCAAAGGGTCTGTTCGGTTACAGCAGCCACATCCTGAGACACCCTAGAAACAAATATATAACCAAAGAGCGGCAGAATACATCATCCGCGAAGAAAGTGGAAAAGCCTGATTTTTATCGCCATGATCCCTATTTTCATTGACTTTTGCATCAACCAATACCCAGACACACTGTCCTTGCACAACCGCTTCTTTGCCCTCCTTTTCACGCTGTGTGCTGCCACTGAAGGCAGGACTCTCTCCGATAAACTTACAAGAACCGAAAGCAACCTTCTAATTTTTGGCAGGTGTGAAGTTCACACCGACCCGGAGGATGGGTGACCTGTTACGCGATACCCACCATGCTCAGAGGGCCAAGGCTTTCACACAGTTCAATATGTGGTCCATGTTAAGGGGATTTGGATGGCTTCTTGTAACTTGAGACAGAACTCACCTTCGATGTTCTTTAACATCCCAGTGCATTCTGGGATCTGTAGTCTTGGTTGACTTTAACTATACCCATAGCAGTAATAGCAGTAATTAGAGATTACACAGTTTATTAAAACAAAAGCACAACTGGATTAGCCTTTCCCTACTGATGTAGAGCCATCAAATAAATACCCAACTGCATCCCTTTAGATGGATTTTTAGCAACACCAGTAAAGTACCTTGGTTTCCATGGGTGACATGGGGGTGATGTTTCCCCTGTGATTAAGGCAAACCGTCAATTGATCTAGCCATCAACTTTTGCTCCATACAAAACCAGAAAGCACCACAGCATGAGCATTATTGTTTACTTGTGAACAGCATTCCATTGGAGCAAAGAGGGCATCAACATTCTTTACAAAAATGTTGTTATTGGCAAAACAATAAATATTTTTGGTAATGGTAATGTAATTAATCCATGAATAAGCCACGTGGCAGTAGTGGTTTCAGCAACAGAGAAAGGTAAGGATTCTAGCTTCTCAATATGTAACATAGAAAATGAAGCATCACGCATTGAAAGCATGCGCTGTTTTTCAGTCAGATTAAAAGGGGCGAAAAGGGATGAAACGTTCAATGAGGTCCAGGGAACTCGACCAGCCTTAAGTGTCTGTAGGGTCCAGGCAAACTGCATTACAGAACGCAATTGATTCTGACCATGGTATAACGTGGACACTTCATCATGTACAATATCAACAACAGAAGAAACAATATTATCCAATGTGTAAATCCTGGAAGAAAGCATGTTAATACTGTTATCGACCACTGCAAGCACTTTTTCCAAATTTGCTTGATCAATAGCCCTCAGGCGTTTAGCTGCCTCAACTTGTGAAAATTTCCAAATTTCATTGTAAACAGCATAAATAAAGCGTTTAGATCTACCCCTAGCCGGGCCTTTTATAAAATCATTCAGTTCTATATTCTCATTCAAACGTGACAGATGCAGTTTTACTGCAGCCAAAGTGGAATGTTACAACCAGGTCTGACACAATTTGCCTACTGAATAAGTAGTAACTGTGTGATCTGTTTCAAAACGGGGATCCGGCCTGATGTGTTTAAAACCTTCAGACAAACCCAAAAAACGACGTTGGCAAGAATCAGAGCTTCTTTGCCACAAAAGCCACCCATCTGGATCAAAACTGGACATATTGAAGGAGGAATTGTGCAATAGGTCTCGCATCTCACTTATGGACAATGTAGTGAAATTATTCCAGCCTGAATATTCTTCCACATCAGGTATGGTTGGTGCATTTAATTTTTTAGATGTAGCCAATCCAAAACATGTTGTCTGGGAAATAGTAGAATTTAAAAACAACATGTGATTCGGGATGAGACATGCACGATGCAAAGCCTCAGTGCCTTGTACCTGCCAATCTTTGGTACCCCAAACCGATTTAAGGTCAATAGCTTCCTTCCATAACTCATAGCCCTCTACAGCTAACCTGTCAAGAAAGGACTTTGAATACAGCAATTTTGTATCGGTAAGTCTGACCTTAGACATGAATTTCTGTTTCACTTTAAAATAAAACGACTCAGGATTTGATTGATTAAAATCTGTAAAATATAAGTATTTTCCCAGAAATGTACTCGAGCTCCCTTGCAAAGGCGCAGGACAATGTTCCCACTGTGTGTAGTTTACCGGAACCCTCACGGAACTCGTTTTGTGTAAGAAATGATTCCCATAATGTTGATAGCAAAACAAATCACCATAATTAACAGAATCCAAGTACAAATCCTCAGCATCAAAGGCCGCATAATATTTCAAATCAGAGAACAATGTTTCTACGGCCTGAATATCCCAATCATCAGAACGAATATTTTGCTTAATCACATCTCCCATGTTTACTCTAAGCACATTAGGAACATTAATAACTTCTGTGGGGCCATGTATCTGAAACCTAACCGCATCCCACACAATCCCATCAAGGACAGGCCAAGCAGTAATCTCTACTGAATGTAAGTCTCTCTTTAGTCTGTGTGCTGAATGTGAGGAGGTAAGAGGGGCCAATGTTCCATTAAGGTACCGAATTCCTGTTCTTTCTTTCACATAATGGCCATCGATCAGGCGGAAAAAATAAAACACAAAACCAATTGACATAAAAAGATAAAATGAAAATAGTATCAGCCAAATGTATGTCCAAGGTGGAATCAGAAAATGTTTCTTAAACAACGTGGCATATTTTGCAATAGTCGATGGTTTCTTTGAAAGTTCCGAAACAGAGTCAAAAGAGAATCTGGACTGGTTAGCCAAACGAGCTTGTAAATCGGACATAGATAAATCAGCAGGATCTGCATAGGTCAGCTCATCAATGTTAGTAACAGGAATAGTATTTAATAAAGGACTTGATATAGCAGGCATCTCCAGGGACACCTCCTGATCTGCACCAGATGTAATAGCCAGCACAGAGTGCCTCACCATGGAAGGACAGGATACAGCCGGTGTCATGCTATGAAGAATCGGCCACCCTGTGTGTCTTGACATTGTCAATAGAAATAAATCTGTTTTCTTTACGACCTGGAAGTGGTGGTAAAATGACTGTTCTTGTGCCCTTCACTCCAAGAACCCGAACTGGTGCACGATATGAGGGACCAAACTCCTTCTTGTTATCGATCTTCTCTCGAACCAGTTCTCCAACTTGGGGTAGCCAGCCAACTACCGGGATCTGCAACGCATCATCCGACGTGGAGGGCAAGTGTTCCTTTGCAAGACTGTCTCTGGTCTTTTGTAGATCCTGTAAAACATTGCAATGTTCATCTACGTCAAAGGCCGCGGCCTGGGCCTGGCAGTCTGCACCATCGAGGTCAGGGACGTACATCTTGATACCAAAGAGCATTTCGTACGGGGTCCGCCCACCCAGAGACCTTCTAGGGAGATTATTAAGCGCACGCTGCACGCCATAGAGGTGGGTCAGCCAGTTTCTACCAGTGCCTATAACACGGGCTGTCAAAGATTGCTTTAAGTCGCGGTTCATTCTTTCTACTACAGAATTGCCCTCAGGCCTGTAGGGACTTGAAAACTTCACCTGTACTCCCAACGAAACCATAGCATCCTTATACGCCTTAGAGGCGAAAGCCGGACCCTGGTCCGAATGGAAAGCACCACAAGCAAAGATTCCCACAAAGACACGCAAATCCTTAATGACAGTTCGCGAATCAGCGCTTCGATGCGGCCATACCCACACAAAGCGTGTGCATGAGTCAACTGCTACTAAGATGTATTTATACGCAGTATCAGAAGAAAAAGGACCGCAGTGATCCAAATAAACACAACCAAGTGGTTTATTAGAGATGTACAACTGTGTCTGAGGCGGACGCGCAGCAGTAGAAGGCTTGATCTGCTGACAAATGTCACACATAAGGACATAATCGCGCGTCTGTTTGTACAGTCCCCGCCACCAGAACCTCTGTTGTAGCTGAGATACAGTGGCTGAGACGCCCGCATGCGCAGACGCCACACCTTCATGAGCCGCTGTAATCAGAGAAGCTCTGCGATCCGAGTTGGGAACTAGACGCTCTCCAACTTCAGGAATTTTCACATAAGGAACCTTATCGGGACTTAAGTGGTATGTGTACTTCGAAGGGAACCCCGCAGGATATTTACCTCCCTTCTCCGTGGCAGCAACAGCCGCCAAGATGTCATCATCTATTTTGCTTTTGGACCTCGTGACTGCTGCAACTAAGTATTTTGATACCGCTGACTTCGCTGCTTCATCAGCAAGCGAGTTGCCAACAGCGTGGACCCCCACGCGCTGGTGGCCGAGAGTATGAATCACAAACACGAGCGGCAGTTTCTCTTTAAGTTCCGCCACTCGGACCCAGATCATTTTATGTTTTATTGTGCTACCCTTGGAATCACGAAAATCATTCTGAATCCAAAAGAACAAGTTCTCATTGTAAGACTGGACACAGTAGTAAGAATCACTTACGATTAAAGTTGTCACACAAGGATCTGTCATGTGCTTATCTAGGTTCCTGATCGATACTGTGACCTTATGCCCCTATTCGGCTATAAAGCCCCTTTTTCCCTATATTGGCCTAACCGTTCAAGTGCGATTTTCTGAAAAGTCATCTCTGGCCTCACACGAGCAGAGCCACAGAGCCACATTCCAGCATGACTCTCTGCTACTTCCTTTGCGACCAATTAGTGCAATGACAGAGCAGCAGTCACTATCTGACATTCCTAGATAACACTCCGAGTTCTTCAACAAGATAAAAACTTAGCAAACCTGGAAATCCCCGCTTGCTATGTTTTGATTAGTAATGGAACTCTAATGAGCAACTGATAACTATCACTTCCTAGTGACATCTTTAATTGACGTCTTATGTCCAGCAAACTTGCGTCAAACCCGGCACCTGTCAGGTATAAATATTACCAACGTTGCCTTAAGCAAAGAGCGAACATGTTGCTGATGCCAGCTGCCTGCATGACCCCGTGTTGGTAAAAACTAGCACTCTGTCGCTGCAGCCTGCTATCCTGTGGTGGTGAAGCTACTGATTACCATTATCGCCGCTACAGCGCGACCTATGGTGCAGTACGCTTGAGGAGCCGTGCAGCCGTCCTCTGCGAAGACATCCAGCCCAGCTGCCCGCGGACGCTGTCACCCCTCCTTCCTCGACGCGCTGTGAGAAGCCGCTGCCTTTCTCGTGCAGAGAAATCCAGTCCCGGCGCTTCCAGTTTACCCTCGCAGGTGACTGGGATATCGAGAGAGACCCCTGAAGGAGATACCAATCCTCCATCATTCTATTCAGAGGTATGGTGTTGACTAAACCCTTAGACGAGAATTCTTGAAACAAACCTTGGCAAAACCAACTTAACTTAAGCTACTTACTTACTCCCCTTTCACGTGTTAGGCTTAGGTCAGGCACACTGGGGTAGGCTTAGTTAGAAGCACCAGTTGAGTATGTTAGCCTAATGTATATATGACTGTATATATGTTTTATTACTTTTAAACCATTGTATGGCTAAGAAACCATATCAATGCTTTTACAGTTCTATTTCGCAATACTTATCTTACTGTACGTACTTTTCATAATAACAGTTATTGCAATTGTGGCAATACATTTCTCTTGTACGAGAAGAAAGACTGTTCAATAAATGTTAACCCTTTATTGATAAACGCCCGTCTCTCTATTCTCTACATACTGTGAAAGTAAACTGCACTAGACTGACTGAGTGAAATCTATGTCTATTGTTTCACACGACCCTAGAGATCGACTCTTGATCTGAGGAGCAAAGTTGTCATGTTGCACGGTTGTTGGAAAGCTGAATCCCTTCTTGTCTGTGCCAAGGAAGCTGATCACTTCCTATGCAGAGAAGAAAGTTTCCAGTGACCTCTGAGCTAGTTGGTAACACAACCCAATTAAGTTTAGCATAGTCAGTGGAGGCCTGGAATATAAGCAGTTCCACGTCGATACTACTGTTTATGTTATTCCAATGCGCAGGGCCTAGTGGGAAACTAGGAACTACACTACATGGCGCCCAAACGTTTGGTAAGGCGATAAACTAACGCAAGACTTATAGAGTAACTCAGTCGTGCATATTTCACACCCCTTTCTCCCGTAAATACTCCAATAGACGTCTGGAGTGGGTGAAAGGTTAAAATCCGCCCGACCTTAGTAGGAAGAGATTCCTATGTAAAGCTCTGGTTTATTCAACGTTGAAGGATACAGTGTTCCAAAATATTGTGCATCTAATCTTTGTCTCCTTGGAGACCCACTCTGCAAAAACTGCATTTATACAATGTCAGTAGAAAACAACGGCACCACTGGGGCCGCAGTAGATGCGACTCAGCAAGGTCCCGAATACACAGACCCGGGTGCTATTATCATCCCGGTCCAGTTAAGAAGATCTATAACTTTAAAACTTATAGAAAACGGACTGCCACCTCAAGGTGGTACAGTAATTTTCGTGATAGAGGCTCACGAGTATCGGCAGACAGAGGTATTCTATTCATGGATAAACTTTCCAGCGGTAAACGCTATAACACAAGAGTTTCACTATTACAAAATAGAGGAACCTCCGGGAGAGTACGCTCCTTTCGAGGAGGTTGAAATCCCACTTAAATTTCAAGAGCACCTGCTCTGGTTTAATGGCGCCCTAAAACACAATGATCACATAACCAGGCTCGGTCCACTAGGTAGACCAGGAGCCACGTGGCCGGTTCTAGCCAGCTACACACCACATCCTGACATTGCAAAAATGTCTAGAGAAGAGCTGTTAGTACAGCTAAACACATTAATAAAAATACATAGGCAATTAGTCCAATATGTAATGCGGACTGCAACAGTCCAGCCAGCTGTTAATACACCACAGCTGACCCCTCATCAGGGGAACACAAATAAAATTACACCACAGAACATACAGTCATGTCTTGGTAAAACACCCGTAAAACGGGAACAAATTCCTTTCTGGTTAGCCCAGAAAATCACTCAAATAGAGGCAGTATTTCCTGATACTACCCCTATTGAGAAACACAGAATCTTGACCATCTGCCTTCCTATGGGAATCGCACCACACGTGGAGGACTGTGACACTTGGGGTACAGTCTTTGCTTCCATTTACACAAAAACACACGGTGTTCCGTCTATGGCGGTAATACCAGACGTGCTAAAACAGATTCAAAATGAATTCGGTCCAGAACCCGCTTTAAATCTAGGTATGAAATTACTGAAAGACTTCAAGCAGGTCACGGCTATATTATTAGCCAATGTAAAGGGAGAAGCAGCATCTGTGGCGATTCGCCAGAAGTTGAGGGAAACAGATATAAAAGATCCTGTTGAGCTTGCAAAAATCATAGAAAAATGCTATGAAGAATTAGGTAGAGACAGCTTGGGTGGGAAACCAGTTAAGCCCCAACTGCTCGAAAATCCAGAAAAATTATTTATTAAAAATAATTCAAACACTCCTAAAAAGAGCTGGGATGGAAATAAACAATCCACTCCCAAGGAAAAAGTTTTCCAGTCCAGAGGAAGGTCTCCTCGACGGAGGGAAAGAACTCCGACTCGAGAACGCCAGTCTCCCCAACGGGAGCACTCTGAGAAAAGATATAACCTTAGAAATAGGGATAATCTGAAAAAACTTGATAGATATCAAAGTATTGATACACGTCCCTCTCGATCTTTTCCACAGAATTCGGAAAGAAGAGGACGGTCAGACCCAGGAGAGCACACCAAGTCCAAAGACAAGGAACCTGCTCAAAATAAGAAATCTCAATTTCCTAAAAAGAAGGTAGCCAGTATTAGAGTAATCAACCATGCCGAGAATACTGAGGACACAGTTGAAAAACGGGGAGTGGGCATTGACAATGTTGGACAGTGCAGCAGAAATCAGTATAGCGCGCAAGATCTTGATGAGTCATCTGGAGACAGTGGACACGAATGAATACATTCAGGTTGAAACTGCCGACGCCAGGCTTAGCGAGCCCCATAAAATATACGAAATACCATTGCGTATAGAGGGTGATAAGACTAGGAAAATTAAGGGTCTATTTTGGGATAAGCTCTCAAAAGGCTATGATATTCTGTTAGCTGAAAAAGATTGGCCCCCGGAGTTTGTCAGGGAGTGCCCTCGTGGCGAAGAAGTGATTATGCCTGCCTTCTCGAATCACATACCGATTCGCAAAAAATACACATATGCAAGGAAATGGGCTGTAGCCCAGGCACCTGCATTGTATAAAAATCATGTAGGATGGGATGAGGATTCACCTCCTCACAAAATCCAACTAAAAAGTGAACCAACTGCCCAACGGCAGTATCCCATAAAGCAAGAAGCTAAAAAACAGGTCAGGGAGATCTTAGATCAACTTGAGTACCAGGGGGTGATTGAAACATGCACCTCTCAAATGAACAATCCTTTGTTTCCTGTCTCCAAGCCAGACAATTCATATCGTCTAGTTTTGGACTACAGACACCTTAATACATGTTGCAAAACTTTTGCAGTACAAAACTCGCATAGTGCAGCCCTAATGAATAACATAGTTAGGAAAAAATACAAAACGACATTAGACATTTCTAATGGTTTCTTTTGTCAAAACATTGCACCAGAAAGCAGATACTTGACCGCTTTCTCCGCATTTGGGTCACAGAAAAAATTCTGTCGTCTCCCACAAGGGTTCAAGAACAGCCCAGGACTATTCTCAGCTAGGGTAACAGAGTTACTACAAATCTATGATGATGAAGCATTATCTTACGTAGATGATATTTATCTCACAGACGACGACTTGGATACTCACTTGAAAAGAGTGAACACCATTATACTTGGGTTCGCAGCAGAGGGTTACAAATTCAACTTTAAAAAGTCCCGAATTGCCCATCTGACAGTACTGTTTTTAGGGTACGAATTATCAAGTGAAGGAAAAAGCCTAGCGGACAACTTCTTAGAGAAGTGCGCTGTACTCCAAGCTCCAAAAACGCTGAAGAATTTACAATCCATACTAGGTTTTCTGAATTTCGGAAGAACTTACATCCTAAATTACGCAGAGAGGGTTAAACCTCTCTACGAACTAATTAAACCTGATTTAAAACAAATCAATTGGACTCAAAAACACACAGAAATTTTGAGATCACTGCAAACAGACATGTTAGCAAAAACAAAATTAGATACACGTGACAACACGATCGATCTTGTAATCCGAGTCATCCCAGGAAGATGCGGATTCACGTACCTAACCTCTAATGAGGGAGAAAAGGTACCAATTTCAATTAAGTCTCACTTGTACACACAAGCAGAAAAAACATTCAGTCGCACAGAAAAAACTGTGAACGCAGTGCAAATCGCATTAGCAAATGAAAGAGAACTAGCACACGGTAAACGGATTAATATCCTTACAGCGGAATCCGCCTTCGAGGCGCTATTCAGCCCAGTAAACCTGCCTACAGTGTCACTGGATCCGAAATGGATACAGTACATAGATTCTCTTGGAGCGGAAGACGTGAAATACTATTTCGCCCCGCAATACGAAGAACTGAATGATTTAGAATATGAAGAAGAATATCCTCTGCCAATCGAAATCCTGCCTCTCCCACAATACGCATGTATAATCTATACAGATAGCTTTGTACAGCATTTCAACGTAGAGAGTAAATCCTACAATGCAGCATGTGCGATCATTAAAGGTCGTTGGCTGTGCGGTAAATTCAGACCGAAAGTAACAAAAACTGAATCTGTAAGAAACTGTTCGGTTCAAAGAACTGAAATCAGATCTTTAAAGATGGCGCTCGAAAATGCAGAACGTGAATTCCCGACACTTATCGTGTGCGATTCTCATTTTTGCGTCAAATCTTACAACAACAAACTGCAGAGTTGGATCGAAAACGACTACAAAGATGACACAGGTGCCACAATAAAGCATAAATTGCTTTGGGAACAAGTAGCTCTTTTTCACAAAGAACTACAAAAGACTCACGTGATTCACGCACAGAGTCTTCAACGTGATGGCGTTCACGTTGCAGGGAATTCATTGGCTAATACAGCCAAAGCGGAAGCAACTAAACCGGCTTCCGTAGCCACAAAAAAGCGTACAGATAAGTATATAGACGGGGAAACCATGCTAGCAGTAAAAACGACCGTAAAAGGCGACTGTGCAGCACTACCCGTAAACTATCCACTCAATTATGCATACATAATCGATGCAAACTCCGTTCCTTTTGCTCGAATCCCTGGAGTGGGGGATAGAGTAATTCCAAACATGAACAGGAGAATATTTTTAATAGCAGACGCACACATGGGTTTGGGTCTTAGGCACAGAAAGATCAAGGAATCACTGACTGAATTACAATCAGTATTCTGGTGGCCGGGAATGAGTGTAGAACACCAAATATATGCAAATAACTGTGAAAACTGCAATAGGGATCGCAGTAGCGAACCTTGCTACCGGCTACCAATCAGAAAGAGCGTAACGCTGCCTACACCCCGTCCTGCGTCCTATTAATAGTTAAGACGAAATGCACTTAAAAAAATGAGGCCACCAGCACTCGGCTGACGCCTAGAACGGTTATAAAAGATTAGCGAGTCCATATCGGCACATACGCAATTACCACGTTCCATTCTGACCAGGGTCCTGCTTTCAGCTCTCGAGCCTATAGGAGGGCCATGGCTAGCATGGGAATTGGGTTGTGGTATTCTTGTCAGTCATACCCCGGGAGGGAATAGTGTGATAGAAGGAAAAAACCGGGACGTAAAGCAATCTATAACAGCGAAGGTATTAGGTTCAGGCGCTGGGTGGGTCAAACATTTAATAAGTGTCCAGACTAGTCTTAACAACATGCCAAGAAATTCTCTAAAAGGTTTCAGCCCATACGAACTATTGTTCGGAATAAGAATGAACGTTCAGGACCTCGATAGTCAGATGTCAGTGGTACAAAAAGAAACAACGCAGTTTGAAGTAAAAGACCGTTTGGCTGTTTTACAGGAACTGAATGAAACAAGAAAATCATTAAGCAACATAAAGTTAAAGCAACAGCCAAGTACCACTGACGAGGCACCACCCGCAACAGCCCCAGCAAGGCCTGTCTGGATTCCAAAGATTGGGGATCTAGTCAGAGAAAAGATAGCGGTTAAGAAGGAATTTGGGCCTTCTTACAGAAAAGCAGTACCTGTCTTAGCAGTCACCGGAACAAGATCAGTTGTGCTACCGCCCCTTGCTGGTAAAAAGGAGAACAGAGTCGTGTCCATCGATCTGGTAAAACCACAAGCATGTGGCCTATAATCAACAGTAGGCCCAGTGGACTCCCAAGAAACAACAGAATACCCAAACTTGCAACAATCCAAGAGGTTCAAACTGAAAGACTAATCACATTCGATCAGCCTGCAGTGCACAATGAAGGACTATGCAATAATGCCATGGAACTCGTGCCTCTTGAAACACAGATTGAAACAGTTCGTCAAGAAACAACACCAGTCTACAATGATGTGGCATCAGAAAGTGCTACAGAGAGACAGATTGTAAGAACAATCCCATCAATTGACAGAACTGCCTCTGGTTATTTCATCAACTTCGACAACTTCTCTGAAGATTTAAATGACCCGGAAGTGATGCCAGAAACAAAAAAGTCTTTTAAAGAAAAAGCAACGGAACTCTTTCATCAACTGAAGGAAATCTACCTCATTTCCCCTTGGCTAGAGTTCTGGTTCGGTCTAGGTGTATTTTTCCTCCTGCTTTGGCTCATCATGGTACTGTGTTTGGGAAAATTCATTGAAGGAAAATATATTACAATGGACACAGCAAGTCAGAACATCAACCTAGTCCTGAAACCACACAGATCATCCCACGTGAAGAAAAGAGAACTGTCAACAGTAAATGTCACAGCAATTCCAATACCTGGTGGGGTAGTATGGGAGAAAACAGACTATGAGATCTATGGTCCGGTCGAAATCCTGAAGTATCCTCATCAACTAAAGGTTTCCTTAAGTGACTTTGTGACACCAAGTACATTCTCTGATGATTGGGACTTTAACAGTATTAATGACATGATGTCTGATTTAGTAATGTCAGCTAGATTCACAGATCATGATTATTTACAAGGTTCATCTAGTTATGAGCAGTTATTCTGTTACACCCACTATGGGGATCATTACTTGCATAAATCTGCACAGCCTAGAAATGTTTTTATGTATAATCAATGGGAACATTGTTCTACACCACCTAAAAGCAGTTCTAAAGCATTTTTTGAGAAATTCAAATATTTTTCAGGGTTTAACACCAGTGATGCAGAAACGTTTTATTATAAACTGTTAGATAAAACAGGAATGAAAACAATGCTGACAAATTCTAAATTGATATATTCAGAAGCATTTTATGACAAAATGATGACATTTGGTTTTGATTATTGGAAAAATAATATTGAAACGAAATCGATTTGGGGTACAAAAGATTGGCAGGTGCAAGGCATAGAAGCACTGTTTAGAACCTGCATGATACCAGAACAAATGTTATTTTTAAATGACACTGTACACCAAACATCCTGTCTTGGCCTAGCTAAGAACAAAGACCTTAAAACACCGTCTATACCAAAGCCAATACCTGAAAATGCAACAGCTGATATTGAATTAGACGTGTCACACATTTTACATTTCAACAGAACACATCCTGATTGGAAAAAGTGGTTAATCTGGCCTACAGACACAAATAGCTGTCAAGATAGGTTCCTGAATAAAACACAGGGGTTAAAAATGACCAGATTAGACCCTAGATACTCCCAGAGACAACATCCAGGGATTATAACCACATACAGTGTAGGGAAACTCTGCCTTGAATGGCTAACTACATCCACACTGGCTGAAATTAAGCAACACTTGTCTTTATTAAAAGATGGTGCTGATTTGCGCGATTTCATTTTTGGACCACGCAAACAGCGTCGAAAGCGTTTCATAGCGACCAGCATCTATGCTGCTTACAACGAGGCTTGGAAAGTAAAGCAAATTGAAACTGCTGAAAAAATACGAGAAATTGATCGTATTAATTTGGAAAAATCACTTTCTGTAGTAGACAATGGGTTAATGACTCTGTCTTCCAGAATATATTCTTTGGACAATATTGTATCCTCTGCCTTTGATGTGATAGACAGAGATTTGCTAATGTTACAACATGGCCAATCTCAATTACGCTCTATTATAGAATTAGGCTGGACGCTGCAAAATCTTCGTTCAGGCTATGTGCCTTGGCGTCTGATAAACACAACGTCATTATTTTCCATTTTTAACCTTACTGATAAACAGATCAGTTTGGCACAGAAAGGAGCAGACTATACAATCTTGAGCATCGAGAAACTCGAGAGATTACCATTGACAATGTCAGAGAGTCCTGTCATTGAATGGATAATACACGGAATTATCACAATTCCGATAACAACTTTCCGCTTTAAAAAGTGCCTTGAATACATACCTGCTGGCCAGTATGAACAATTGGGAAAGGGATATGTTAAATCCGAATGGAAATTACCATACACTCATTCTTGCTATAGTGACAGCGACAAAAATGTATTTCTTAGTGGTGAAAATTGTAAACACTCACTAAGCGGTATACTTTTGTGTCAGGGTATTAATTTACACGGAGCATGTGATGGCAATTCAAACAACCTTTCATGCCACCAGCTAGTCACACCTGCAACTCAGATAGAGCCCTTCTTTATGCAACTCGCAAACGGGAGTTACATTCTAAGAACGGATCACAGGTGCTGTGGCCTCGCGCCCGGAAAAAGTTATCTAGTACAAGTAACGTCCATGGTCAAATGTTGCATGCAAGCATTGTTCCCGAGCGGGCCTCCAGACTTAGTGACTCCCCTCTGGCCTCGTCTGAATCTCTATTCTATACGAATTGATACATTAAGCAAAATGAAATCTGTGCTTTTACAGACAACAGTGCCTATAACGTCATCTAAAGAGACGTATGATCTTCTAGTCGCAAGGACGGCTACTGAGGTCCATGACCTTTTATCAACAAATTGCCCCGTGCATTTCGTACAAATGCTCGACCAACTCCTTAACATGTCTAGTGCTACAAGCATCCCAGGCATATTTAAGACAGTCTTTACGGGACTACTGACACCCTTCCAGGCAATTTTGGGAATCTTTCCTAATTTTGTGCACTCCATCTTTGGTGGTATTCCACTATTTTTTGGACTCATCGCAGGGATTCTATTTTTGACCCTCCTGCTACGTTGTGGCAAGCCTCGGCTCAGACATAGCTCCCATGGGAATGGAAGAAACAATCCTAGCAATGCGCTACAGGGACAGGATAACTGACGTCCTCGGATTGGCCAGGCTGAGAGATCTAAATATGACCTGGTTCCTTTCATTCAGACCAATATGGCAAAATTGCATTTTACCTGTGCTACGGTGTATGCTTTGCGGCGATGAATGCGTGTTGGACATCTGTCTTTCACTTCCATCAGCAGTACCAATGGACGTCGATACTTTGCTCAGTCCAATAACGGCTCACGCATTGTGTTGTCCCCAGCGGCTACCAATCCTGATGACGGCATTCGTGGAGACTCCTGTACTACAGCCAAGTGGTAACAGTGGAGCGAGTGACAAAAGCAACATCATCCAGGTACAACGTTCTGTGAGCAGGGCTGGTCCTGTCTTCGATGACAGCAATCATTCTCACACCTGCCAAGTTACAGCGCTATCTAATTTGGTTGAACTATCACCTGATTTTGTAGACCAATTCTTTGCGAGCCTGTCTGATACGATGTTCTCACCCACAGAGAAACAATAACTTTTGAAAAGCTTTCCGACACACGGCGTTCCCATGAACTCTGAATTCGGCCTTCAGTTTTGATCAACATAAAACTGCCAGGAGCTTTGGTAAACTGATTTTTCTTTGAATTGGACAATTTTTTAATATTGACCCTCTTCTTTTGGCACGAACAATTCTTTGCTTAACGTAAAAACTATTCTTAGAGAACAGAAGCTTCACACTTCTATTTCTAAAAAACACATCTAGAGACATAACAACATAACACCAGCCTCTAGCACACATATTATTACAATGCATTTTTATGTGATGATTTATCTCGCATTTCTTCTGTCAGAGATACTTCATGTGTAATTCTTTATGCATAATCGTTCATTGATTTCATATGCAATACCTTTTGAATGATTACTATGCTTTAAAAAACGTACAGTACCTAAATTCCATGTATTGCAAGTACGCCTATTTCGAATGCATTTATGTATTTTGGGGTGGGCTATGTTACACAATGTTACACATGCATCTAATTGCTTAGTTTTAGTAATTTTGATGGACATGAATTCGTGGAGTGGGTGTCATGTGCTTATCTAGGTTCCTGATCGATACTGTGACCTTATGCCCCTATTCGGCTATAAAGCCCCTTTTCCCCTATATTGGCATAACCGTTCAAGTGCGATTTTCTGAAAAGTCATCTCTGGCCTCACACGAGCAGAGCCACAGAGCCACATTCCAGCATGACTCTCTGCTACTTCCTTTGCGACCAATTATTGCAATGACAGAGCAGCAGTCACTATCTGATATTCCTAGATAACACTCCGAGTTCTTCAACAAGATAAAAACTTAGCAAACCTGGAAATCCCCGCTTGCTATGTTTTGATTAGTAATGGAACTCTAATGAGCAACTGATAACTATCACTTCCTAGTGACATCTTTAATTGACGTCTTATGTCCAGCAAACTTGCGTCAAACCCGGCACCTGTCAGGTATAAATATTACCAACGTTGCCTTAAGCAAAGAGCGAACATGTTGCTGATGCCAGCTGCCTGCATGACCCCGTGTTGGTAAAAACTAGCACTCTGTCGCTGCAGCCTGCTATCCTGTGGTGGTGAAGCTACTGATTACCATTATCGCCGCTACAGCGCGACCTATGGTGCAGTACGCTTGAGGAGCCGTGCAGCCGTCCTCTGCGAAGACATCCAGCCCAGCTGCCCGCGGACGCTGTCACCCCTCCTTCCTCGACGCGCTGAGAGAAGCCGCTGCCTTTCTCGTGCAGAGAAATCCAGTCCCGGCGCTTCCAGTTTACCCTCGCAGGTGACTGGGATATCGAGAGAGACCCCTGAAGGAGATACCAATCCTCCATCATTCTATTCAGAGGTATGGTGTTGACTAAACCCTTAGACGAGAATTCTTGAAACAAACCTTGGCAAAACCAACTTAACTTAAGCTACTTACTTACTCCCCTTTCACGTGTTAGGCTTAGGTCAGGCACACTGGGGTAGGCTTAGTTAGAAGCACCAGTTGAGTATGTTAGCCTAATGTATATATGACTGTATATATGTTTTATTACTTTTAAACCATTGTATGGCTAAGAAACCATATCAATGCTTTTACAGTTCTATTTCGCAATACTTATCTTACTGTACGTACTTTTCATAATAACAGTTATTGCAATTGTGGCAATACATTTCTCTTGTACGAGAAGAAAGACTGTTCAATAAATGTTAACCCTTTATTGATAAACGCCCGTCTCTCTATTCTCTACATACTGTGAAAGTAAACTGCACTAGACTGACTGAGTGAAATCTATGTCTATTGTTTCACACGACCCTAGAGATCGACTCTTGATCTGAGGAGCAAAGTTGTCATGTTGCACGGTTGTTGGAAAGCTGAATCCCTTCTTGTCTGTGCCAAGGAAGCTGATCACTTCCTATGCAGAGAAGAAAGTTTCCAGTGACCTCTGAGCTAGTTGGTAACACAACCCAATTAAGTTTAGCATAGTCAGTGGAGGCCTGGAATATAAGCAGTTCCACGTCGATACTACTGTTTATGTTATTCCAATGCGCAGGGCCTAGTGGGAAACTAGGAACTACACTACAGATCAGCGTACTCCAATGCGAGCATAAGAGCACGAAGTTCTGCTAATTGTGCGGTGCAGTCCCCTAGTGTTTACGTGTGCACAACACTGGACTTGAACTCATCGTTCACCATGGCACCGACTACAATGGCGCAAGCGGAAACGTAGGCATGTTTAGAGCCATGCGCAACCTGCGCCGAACCATCCATGTAAATGATACAATGGAAATCCTCCAACGGCCGCATTGCTAAAGGAGCAGGATGAACAAATTCATACTGTAAATACTCCTGCGACCGTAAAGCGGCGTCAAAAATAAACGTGACATCCTGAGATGTCAAGGATGTAGCCCACTGAATCCACCGAGGGTGCAAAGCTTTAGAATTCGGTACACTGGCTTTCGTGACCGCCTCCAAGGCAGGACACGGGGTAACCACCAACATGCGCTTTCCCTGCGACAGGGCACGTTCCTTAAGAATTGCCATCAGCACAGCCGTTAAAACTTTCTCCACAGTGGAAAAACGCAGTTCAGCCGAAGTGTATAAGTGTGACTTGTAAGCAATAGGTACAGTATCCCCTTCATTAAAAGTCAGGTACGTGAAACCCACCGTCCCAGGGATAATTCTTATCACCAGGTTGGTCTGGTTATCACGAGTCTGTAAGTAGTCAGAAGCGAGCATATCAGCCTGCAAGGACTGCAGAATGGCTGAATGCTCAGGCAGCCAGCATGATTTGGAAAAAGATGGTTGTACCAAGGCATATAAAGGCTTGATACGCTGGGCATATTCCGGAATGTATGTCCTCCCGAAATTTAAAAAACCCAGTAAAGACTGTAATTTTTTCAGCGTTGTCGGAGAGCGCAACTGCGCGCATTTCTCCAGGAATTGAGGAGCCAACCCCTTTCCTTCGTGGTTAAGTTCATAACCCAGAAACAACACTGTGTACTCCGCAATGTGTGATTTTGCAAAGTTAAACTTGTAACCCATGTCTGCAAAGTTACAAATTATGCTGTTTACTCGACACAGATGCACCCAAAGTTCGTCGTCTGTGAGATAAATGTCATCCACATACGAACAAGCAACTGGATCGAAGCTCTCCAAAAGAGAGACTATGCGGGCGGAAAACACTCCAGGACTATTTTTATATCCCATTGGGAGTCGTTTAAACATTTTTTGTACGCCGCCGCACGTAAAACTGGTCCATTGGGAACTTAGACCATCTAATCTATGTGCATAAAAACCATTGGAAATGTCAAGCGTGGTTTTGAACCGTTTACGCTCAAGACTATTTACTAGGGCAGAGCCGTGAGTATTCTGTACTGCACAGTTACGGCAATGCGAGTTCAAATGCCGGTAATCCAAAACCAGACGATATGAGCCGTCCGGCTTGTTAACAGTAAAAAGGGGATTATTCATTGGTGACACACACGTTTCAATTACACCTTGATATTCTAATTGTTCAAGGATAGCCGGGACCGAAGCTTTAGCTTCACGCCGTATGGGGTACTGGGGTTGTGGCTGCGGCTGTGACCGTAAAGGAATCTCATGGCTAGGGGACAATTTATCCCAGCCACACTGATTTCGGTACACAGCCGGCGCAAGCGCCAGAGCCCACTCTTCTGCAAAATGCAGCGCTTCCACTCTCGATACAGTGTGCGCGAAACTGGGGAGGATCACCTCCTCCCCTCGCGGAGCTGCGAGAACAAAAGGTGGGGGCCAGTCAGCCTCCGAAAGCAAAATGTCATACGTATCCGAAAGATTTTCCCAAAATACCCCTTTTACAGTTCGCTGCATGTCACCTTCAATTAACAGGACAATTTCAAAAAGTCTTTCAGGGGGAGCAACATGTGTATCAGCTGTTTCAATCACAATAAAAGTCTCAGTCGCTGTCACCTTCAACAGTGGACGGAGGGCCTCTCTCACTATGGTAATCTCCGCCGCGCTGTCCAGCAAGGTCAGAGCCCACGTCAGATTCCGAAGCCGCGTTCTCACTATCTGGGGCATATCGATGCGCCGTTAAGGCTGCGACTTTCTTCTTGGCAAACTGCGGTCTCTTTGGCGTAGAGTCGTCCCGCTGATCCCCTTCACTTCGCGTGCGGGGCTGGCCACGTCCTTGCTGGCCACCCCTGCCCCTGCCGCCCCCTCCACCACCGGTTGACGGAGCCGATGAGTCCTGAAAGGAACGAGGAGAGCGTTGGTCAGAAGCCTGAAATCTCTCAGGCGATTTAATCGTCGCGCGATCGCGCAAATCATAAACTCGATCTGACTGCGCAGGCTGCGAAGGCATAGGACTAGAAACCTGTGTCTGCTGTTGTTGTTGCTTACCCTGATTCTGTTTTTTAGGCCAATTTTGTTTTTTGGACTTGGGTTGTCCACCCGTTTCCGAAGACTGCCCCTGGGGCTGCTTCTTCTCTTTTTCAGAAAAAGCCTTTATACCCTTAGAATTGCGGCCAACCGTTTTATAAGCCGCCACAATAATTCTTGCCAGCTGACGGGGTTTCTCGGCCTCGGGAATTAACGCCAGAGCATTGGCCACCTGAAAGTTCACTGCATCCCCCTTGACATTCGCAAGGATAAGACCGCACACTGTCTCAAACGATCCGCTCAGGCGCATACCCAATTCAACCGCCGACTCCGGTCCGTGATCATCCTGAACACGTTTTAGGACCGCAGAAAGGTTCGACACTGACGGGGTGCCAAAGCACCTCGAGAAAACCGCTGCAAAAGTCTTACCCCATGTTTCACAGTCAGCAAGTTCCGGGGCTAAATCCTTCGGTAAACTAAGCGTAAGAATCCGGTGTTTTTCACCTGGAGTCGTATTAGGAAACACAGCTTCCAGCTGGTCGAATTTCTCGGCAAGCCAGTAAGGAAAATCATCCTTATTCTCTGGCTTTCTGCCCATAACGGAATTCACCAAGACAGGACTGATTTTCAAACCAGCCTGTTCTGCCCGAAGCTGCGCACCTGCGGGGGCTGCGCCATGAATATTACGACCAATGTAACGAACAAGCGCTCTAATCACTCCAACCGCGACATCATGAAGACGCCGCAGGTCACCCACATTACAAGTGGCGCGATTAGGATGAGGAGTAAATCCACCCAAAGCGGGCCAATTTGTGCCCGGAATGGACAAAGGACCTAACCTCGGAGCCGTTAAAGAATGGGGTAGGGCGCCACCAAACCAAACTCCGTGCTGCCAAGCGTCGATAGGTACTTCCAGTGCCCTGTACGGAGCATAAGCCGCCGGTACAGCCGAGGCAGTGTATGAATGGAACACACCAGAATTAGCGTCCACTGCCGGAAATGTCACCCAGGAATAAAACAATTCGTACGGGTACGCATGTTCCGCACTCACCACTAGAACCACAGCCAAGCCTTCCACAGGGACATTATATGCCCGCAAATGGTCGCGAACCGCGACGCGGCTATGCTGCGCTATGTCCACGGCCATGTTAGCACAGGAAGAGAAAAAAGACAAAGAACAGTTTGTAGCACAACTGGGTAGTAATTCAAAGAAACCGTTTTTAGAAGAATTCAAGCTTGAAAAGACCTATTTAAAAAATAGGTAGGTTTTTCCGACACCACCGTTTACCGGAAACGGGAATGAAGGTGTAAAGGTTTGAATGATATACTACTCGAGTGTCATGATTAAGGCCAACAACGTACGGGCGCCATGTAGCAGGGTTTCCGTTCTCCCACAGAACTGTGCATAGAGATCTAGAACCTCAGTGAGTTAGGATGATCCAAAACTCATCTCAGTGTCAGAAATCCCCTTACCTAGCTAGCTACAGTGTCTCATGGCTCATTATGGAATGATCCATGTCTTAGACAAACCAGAACATGAACTTTAGAATACCTCAGGAATCGTGGAACACATTAACACTCTTTCGTTATATAATCATTTCAAACCAAAACTGAGAGTCAAAGAACACAAGTGCAAGTTTGAAATATTTATTATTCAATGCAAAGTTCTCAAACGCAGTATCTTGTATAATACCAAAATGCAGATTATAAAAATCAGAGTCTGCAGCATAGTCACTAATCCATAGTAAGCAAAAGGTGATAGCATGTTACAATGCAAAATCTATAGAAATCTATATCACCTATATTTCGCGCACCCTATTTTAGCATATTATTTTATACCTAAGAAGGTCTCATTCGGGCTTTAGCAGGGCGAACCCATACCTCTAAATGTCAGTAGGAGTAGATCACATCAACAGCTACCAGCTCTCTTCATGCGCAGCACCAAGTGTCTACGTTCATTCCGTGTAACTCTATCTTAAACCCGCGTAGAGCCCAAAATGTTGGCATCAACATTATTTGTGTTATGTCTAATGTGGTGCGAGGATCAGGCCTCCCAGCAACCTTGTGTTAGGTTAATTTTAGAGTGTGCAGCTCTCAGTGTGCAGACAGTTGTACCAAGTGTACCAGGCAAAGCTGATAGCATAGAAATAACATATTATTCTCAAATAAACCACCTCACCGCTTCTAGGGTGAAAGCGACAACAACAAGTATGTGTCGTGTGCAAAACTGAAGCCGAAGGAAAAAAGGCTGTTTAAACATGTAATGCACTCATGCTAACTTAACGCAATATATGTAACGAAGTATCCATATGACACAAAGAGCGGCAGAATACATCATCCGCGAAGAAAGTGGAAAAGCCTGATTTTTATCGCCATGATCCCTATTTTCATTGACTTTTGCATCAACCAATACCCAGACACACTGTCCTTGCACAACCGCTTCTTCGCCCTCCTTTTCACGCTGTGTGCTGCCACTGAAGGCAGGACTCTCTCCGATAAACTTACAAGAACCGAAAGCAACCTTCTAATTTTTGGCAGGTGTGAAGTTCACACCGACCCGGAGGATGGGTGACCTGTTACGCGATACCCACCATGCTTAGAGGGCCAAGGCTTTCACACAGTTCAATATGTGGTCCATGTTAAGGGGATTTGGATGGCTTCTTGTAACTTGAGACAGAACTCACCTTCGATGTTCTTTAACATCCCAGTGCATTCTGGGATCTGTAGTCTTGGTTGACTTTAACTATACCCATAGCAGTAATAGCAGTAATTAGAGATTACACAGTTTATTAAAACAAAAGCACGACTGGATTAGCCTTTCCCTACTGATGTAGAGCCATCAAATAAATACCCAACTGCATCCCTTTAGATGGATTTTTAGCAACACCAGTAAAGTACCTTGGTTTCCATGGGTGACATGGGGGTGATGCTTCCCCTGTGATTAAGGCAAACCGTCAATTGATCTAGCCATCAACTTTTGCTCCATACAAAACCAGAGAGCACCACAGCATGAGCATTATTGTTTACTTGTGAACAGCATTCCATTGGAGCAAAGAGGGCATCAACATTCTTTACAAAAATGTTGTTATTGGCAAAACAATAAATATTTTTCTGCCTCCATTCCTGTGTATCCACATCTCTTTACTTTGCCTGTTCATCCACTCTTGTCTAATGTCTTTCTTTGCTGGCTGAACTTTCCCCAACTTCAAATTTTTTTTCAACAGATGTACTCCATTACCCTCTTATTAGATCCTCTTCCTCCCATATGTCTCTATCTATCTCTTTTGCCTGCACCCTTCATAGAACTCGCTTTCTCTTCATCCATCTCAGTACCTCGATTTCTTTCTCTTCTTCATGTTTGTCTCTCTCTTTCAGGCACTGTCTTCTCTCTTGTTCTCCATCTCTATTCGCATTCTATGCTTCCACCTCGTTCAACGCCACTCATTCTGCCTCCTTTTTTTCATTCCATCCCTTTCTGGCTCCCTTTACTTCAATTTCTCTTCCTGCGTTTGGCTTCATGTTTTGCTTTTTGTTTGCAGCACACATCTGTGTATCCTCTTACATTAGTTGTACTTTCAGATATCATTTCTGGTGCACATGCTGTTGACGATCTTTCAGCAGCAATACACCTACAAAAACCCTTGGCCTACCTAGCAGTTCAGACATTTTAAGGCATGGGCAAAGTGGGCTCTGGCCCACAGCCCCAGCCTTTCAGGGGGCACCCTGATAAAGGCAGCTATGTTCTGCAGAGAGTCTTGCCCTGATTACATTGACTAATTCTTAAACAATTTTTTAAATACCGTTTTCCTTTTTAATGTGGGTGATATCTGAGAGTGTATTATGGACATTTTGGAGGGGCATGTTGCGCATTTATGTTTCATGTAACATCGATAAAAAATAATTCTTTTAGATTGAAACAGCACCTCTCAAATGATAAATGGGAGGGCGTCACAAAGATTATTTGCTGCAATATTAGTACGCTGCTGCTGTGTTACAGTATTGAAAACAGAGGTCACTGTTTCTAAATATGAAATGTAAATACATTTAGAATTTGGATAAGTGCTCCTTGGTCACATGATGTGCATGTGCCTTGAAGCCTAAAATACTGGGCACTTGTCCACAAAATATGCATTTGCCAAAGGTTTGAAACACTGGGCAAATATCAGCTGCCTGTATGATATGCATATGCTAGAGGATATAATAAGCTAACCAAACAGAAGGCTGCACAGGTGGACACTTCTGACTCAGGTATGTGAAGTTTGCAAACCTCCATTATATGAGCTGTAATTCCAAAATTGTGCTTTAAATGCACTTTTGATTAAATCTTTTTCAAAATGTTCGCGGGGTGGGCAGAACCTCCTATCCAAACCCTACTTGAGGAAGACTCACTTGCTGAAATTTACATTGGGTACTACATCAGGCCTTCAGCAATGCCAATTGAGGATGTGGGTGGAGCCAGTGAAGGAAGTGGGTGGAGTCGGGGAAGTGGGTGCGGCCTCCTACAGAAATTTGAGCACCTGGACTTAATATTTTACAAATTAAGTACTGGTTGATGGGCCACACCTGAAACCATCGGTTCAAATGTGGTACTCACATATGTCCTAATGAAGTCATTAGAGGACGTGAGACTCAGTATGTGTTTTGTACAAAAAGATTCCTTTTTGTACAGCGCACATTCTTAGCTCAAATATTTCGAGGCACTCTCATATGAGCTAATGACGTGATAAATCATGTCAGTAGTGAGAGCAATAAGGGCAGTGAACGTAGACAGGGCCATGCCTCAAGGGTACAAAAGAATGTTTGTCATGGTAATAAAAATGACTTTGATGCACGGATGCAAGAGTAAGACTGTATATATGTTGGCTGAAACCTAGAATTAAACTCTCGGTGTTTCATAAGCTGGTGTCCTGTGCTGTGCCAGAGCCTGTCAATATATATATATATATATATATATATATATATATATATATATATATATATATATATATATATATATATATATATATATATATATATATATATATATATTCACAGAAAAAACCATAGGTTATAGTGGATATATAGTTAGGAATTTGCATTTACAAAACCTTGAAAATTCAATGAAAAAACCATAGGTTATAGGCCATATATAGTTAGGAATTAGCATTTACAAAACCTTATTTTACTCGCATAAAACCATTGAAATTCCATATATAGTTAGCTAACTATAAGCGCTAACTATATATCGCGCACCCGCAATCCACTGCTGATGATGTCACATATTACATCATTCATGACATGGTCAGTGACATCACTGATGACATCACTGATTACAACATCCAGTGACTGTATGTTTCTGTAAAGTTAAAATATGTTTCACATATTGAAGAATGAGTGGATGTATAAGTGTCTGGATGAAGAATTTAGTAGGTGCATGACTGACTGTATGAGTGAGTGATTAAATGTGTCTCACTGACTACATGGGTTAGTGACTAAACTGTCTTAATTCGTGCATCAGTATGTTTGTTGTTGTGTAAGCTGCTGCATGTGTTGATCAGTAGCTATAAGAGTAGCCATATGGGTTATTGATTGGTTGCCCAAATATTTGAATGGGAGGCTGAGTGTGTGTGTGGGTGGCTGGGAGGTGCGTGACTCTGTGCATAGATGTGTAAGCAGTTGATTCACTAGGAGTATGAGTTCAAGAGTGCATGTGGAAACAGCTATATGAGCGGTTGACTGTGCATGGGTGTGTTGGTGAGTGAATGGATTTCTCATTGCTACATGTGCAAGTAAGTACGTATGTAAAACACAATACATGTGAGAGTTGAGATATATAAATAACTGAACATAAGAGCCAGTGAATGTGTGAGTGGCTGTATCGATCACTGTGAGCTTGTATCAGGGATTATATAAGAGAGTAAATATGTGTTATTATATGTTTGAATAAGTAAGATGTGTATAACTGTATAGTTGAGGAAATGGAGGTGTGATTGATTCTTTGCATGACTGACTAGGTGTGTGAGTAAGTCCATGGATGAGTGACAGTCTGTGAGTGTCTGTTTATACTGAGTGTATGTAAGGTTATATTAGAGTCTGAAGAGGTTCATTGTATTATCACATGAGTGATGTGATCAGTGATGACAAATGAGATGTCATCAGTGATGTCATTTGAGTTGTCATCAGTGATGTCATTTGAGATGTCATCATTGATATCATTTGAGTTGTCATCAGTGATGTCATTTGAGATGTCATCAGTGATGTCATCAGTGATGTCACTGACCATGTCATGAATGATGTAATATGTGACATCATCAGCAGTGGATTGCGGGTGCGCGATATATAGTTAGCGCTTATAGTTAGCTAACTATATATGGAATTTCAATGGTTTTATGCGAGTAAAATAAGGTTTTGTAAATGCTAATTCCTAACTATATATGGCCTATAACCTATGGTTTTTTCATTGAATTTTCAAGGTTTTGTAAATGCAAATTCCTAACTATATATCCACTATAACCTATGGTTTTTTCTGTGAATTTCATTGGTTTTTTAATAGCAAATATGAAAAGCTTTAAAATGTCAAGTACGTGATAGATAAAAACATTTTCGTATTTATGCACGCTGATGTGCTTTGAACGCTGCCCCCCCCCCTCCCCTCTTTTGCCTTTGTTAGTACTCTCTCTTTGCAGATACAGAAGGGTAGTTAACGCAGGCCTTTACCCCCGTTGTAATCCGTCGTACCTCCTTGTCTCTCCATTTGATTGATTGTTGTCCAAGCATTTACTGTTTTAGAATTGGTTCTCTTTGGATCATTCTCTATTTACAAACAAGCACAAAGTCGCAATACTCTGTTTAGTCTTTGCAGATAGTGAAAAATCGTGTAAAAAAATAAAAGTAATCGAGCAAAATCAGTAGGCCACTAATTGGATCTCTTTTTGACCTCGCTAAAATAGAAATATTAGGAACAACCCTTCTTGAGAAATACGAAAATAGTGAGATGAACTGAGCTCCACACCATGAGGGCTGCAAGACAGCTCGGCTCCATCACCCATCCCGCACAAAATAATGACAAACCCTATGCAAATATTAAAAATATAGACAACACACCAGCAAAGAAATAGGGTAAAACATTTTATTAAAAAACTATTTACATAACGTTGGTTTATAAGATGATGTCAGTAGTGGACCGATGTGTGAATAGATCGAAAACAGCACAAGGCTCCAAGATCCGGATAGCAAGCTCCTGGATGTTGGGTGCCATAGTTTAGAGTTCTGAATTTCAGCCTTTTTCAATGCCTGTGCTTTGTTGAATCAAAATGGCGGCTTGACACAAAGCTGACTCAAGCGTTGTTACTGATGCTATGCAGACCAAAACTGGTTTTCAGTTTGTACATTTTTCTAGATTTTTCAATCCAAGTTTGGTTGACTTTGTAGAACGATGGCTTCAGATTTTCAACATACGGTGTGGTGGCGCTGACTGGGAGGGGGCGCTTCGCTCCTGCCCCCTCCCCAAGTAAGATTTTCATACGTGAAAGTACGTTAATGGTTTTGGTCCCCGAGATGCTTCGATGTCACTACCATTCTCAAATAGCATAAGTTCTGGATGTTGGGTGCCATAGTTAAGAGTTCTGAGCAGCGCTTGTAACACTGTCTGAAGCTTATTTCCTCCTACTGCAGCTTCACTATTCTCAAAGTAAGTGAGTGTCGTTTGTGGACCTGACTGCATTAGAAAACAATATGATATGTTACCTTCCTAAACAGCTTGACGGAGGCCCCTGAGGGGCGCTGTGATGGCCATGGACTCGGAGAAGACGCTTGGCTCCGACACCCTCCCCAAGTCTTATAGCACTGGTGTAGCCTGAGATCGCCCCCGACATAGGCGGCCGGCTCCCGGGGTCCGGCGGTACTTTTTGCCTTTTGATGACTCTTCAATTCTGGACCTTGTCCCACAATCCGTTTGACCTGAAGACAAGCTGTAGTGAGGCGCCCCTTTATCGTTTTAGTTGCCATTCCGCCCGCTTTTGCTACACTGTGCCTCTTCCGCCATTCAGCTGTTTTCCGCCCGCTCTTGCGACTACAGCGTCTCGCTCACCATGTAGTTGAGATGCGCCCGCTCTAGCGGTGCAGCGATAGGCGGCTGCCACAGGACTCTCAAAATGGCGGCCGGCTCTTCGGTTTTGGGCCTGGTCCACTAAAATGGCCCTGGGACACCTTGGAACTCGGACGCTTGTCTGCTAGGGCTTGGATCCCATTCTCGAAAAGCGTCCCCTCAGCCGTGAAGATTCTACAAAAGTCTTGGGGGCCTCCGACTCCCGCAGGCTTCTGGTGGGGAGCGGCTGCCATGATTGCTCGTGGAATGGCCACGACGGAGCTACGAGATGGTAGTGGTCTCATGCTGACGCCAGCTTTAGTCTGAAACATCCAGAAACACTGTAGACTACCAATTCGATCAGTTCCGGTAGCGCCCCAACATGACCCGGAAGAGAAGAACTTGCCCTCCCCTCTTTGACTGATGGTTCTTGTTGCCTGTCCCCTCTGTTGTCATTTAACAGAACTTTTTGGACTGCTGAAAGGGGTTGTGTTCTGAACGCTGGTTGGTGGAGACATTTAGACTATATTCTTGACCTACGTTGTCGCGTAATGCGTTTTATGACACGCCGCGTTAGCGCACCCGGAAGTGATCCGAGGCGCGGCGCGCAGCGCGTAACGTAAGCATAACAGGTCATGTGACTTGTTAATAAAACTTTTCATTGGTTCATTTTACTTTTGTTAATTTAATGATGAAAAGCTTGGTCATATGACCTAAAAATTACGCTTTTTATTATTTTCGAACAATATTTTTTTTTCAAACATATGTTATAATATTCCAGGCTAATGTACTTTCCCGGAAAATTTACAACTGTCTGGCAAGTAAAATATATTCCTTTTTCGAGAAAAAGGGCGTTTCTTCCTTCCATGACGGAGCCGTTGAGTAAAAGAGATTCGGCCTGCTGTCTTAGTCGCCGATACGCCTGATTATCAGATTCTTATCGATCACTTTATGTTGCAGACATGAAAAACACAACTGCCCTTGACCATTTATCTTTACTGCGTTCCTACATATTATACCTTTTATCCGTCATGTAATTGGACTGCTTTATTTCACTTGCCTTTTACTGATTCGAAAACAGTCACTAAAAGTAAAAACTTTACAAATGAAAATACTACTACCGTGTTTTGTTTTAAAAACCTTTATTGTGAAAATGTCAGTATACAAATACGGGCCTATAACCACGTGGGCCGGCCACGGAGCAAACTCAAATCGTATATGATGAGGAGACATTTACACTGTAGAAGAACGTAACGAGCGGACCATTAGGTGACAAGAACAAAGGTGTCTAACAGTTGCGGTATCGGTGGACGTACATTTTGTAATTAAAATACGACAGGGCCACTTACAATAACATTTTCTAGATATACATTTGCGGGCAAAGAGTTACGAGTCCCATTTATACCGGCGCCATTTTGGGCGAGGCCGGGCAGGTCCAAGATATAGTCAAAATGTCTCCACCAACCATCGGCCAGACCAGAACCCCTTTCGGCCCTTTATGTTACAAGATGATGTCTTCCATTCAGAAAATATTGGTGGCAGCATTTTGAAAGGAAACAGAAACAGCCGTTCTCCTAGTGAGTTTCACATTGTTACATTTAGGAAGAATGTTGAAGAGTAGTATGTGGAAAATCTGAAGCCATTTTTCTACAAACTCTCAATCAGACTTGGATGGAAAAAAAAACCTGAAGAATGTACAAACTGAAAACCAATTTTTGTCTGTATAGCACCAACAGTAACGCTTGAGTCAGCTTTGTGTCAAGCCGCCATTTTCATTCAATCAATAGCGTCCCCCTGCACACATTCAGGGACCTGGTCGTGTCTTCAGATGAAACGCATTGTAGGAAAAGAAGCAGAAAGGAAAAGGAAAAAAGTTCCGCCGGACCTAGTGAAGCTGCAGCAGGTGCAAATAAGCTTCAGACAGTCTTACAAGCACTGCTCAGAACTCTCAACTGAGGCACTCAACATCCAGGACTTGCCATTCGGATCTTGGCGCCTTGTATTTTTGTTTTGTTTTTGATGGAAGGGAAAGAACAAAAAACAGACATTGAAAAAGGCTCAACAGTGCAGGGCGCCTTGTGCTGGTTCCGACCTATTCACACATCGGTCCGCTACTGACATCACCTCATAAACCAACGGGGCACCCCACGCCGACTTTCGGCGCAGCATTGTAGGATGGACACACCAGTGCGGCAATTTGATGGACACCACCTCGGTGCCATCCAGATCTCGGCGCGTTCATTCATTCAATAGCGTCCCCCTGCACACATTCAGGGACCTGGTTGTGTCTTCAGAAGAAACGCATTGTAGGAAAAGAAGCAGAAAGGAAAAGGCAACAAGTTCCGCCGGACCTAGTGAAGCTGCAGCAGGTGCAAATAAGCTTCAGACAGTTCTACAAGCACTGCTCAGAAATCTCAACTGAGGCACTCAACATCCAGGACTTGCCATTCGGATCTTGGCGCCTTGTGCTGGTTCCGACCTATTCACACATCAGTCCACTACTGACATCACCTCATAAGCCAACGGGGCACCCCACGCCGACTTCCGGCGCAGCATTGTAGGATGGCCACACCAGTGCAGCCACTTGCTGGACACCACCTCGGTGCCATCCGGATCTCAGCGCGTTCGAGTCACTGTGCCGGAAGAGTGACCGGAACTCAGCTGAACACGCCGTCTTTCGGCGCAGCATTGTAGGATGGCCACACCAGTACGGCAATTTGCTGGACACCACCTCGGCGCCATCCGGATCTCGGCGCGTTCGAGTCACTGTACCGCAACAGTGACCGCAATTCAGCTGGACACGCCGTCTTTCGGCGCAGCATTGTAGGATGGCCACACCAGTGCGGCAATTTGCTGGACACCACCTCGGTGCCATCCGGATCTCGGCGCGTTGTGCTGCCTTCGGCCTATTCGCACATCGGTCCGCTACTGACGCCGCCTCACGTGCCAATGGATTTTCTACGCTTTTTGTAGCCCTATGTCGCATAACAGGTCATGTGACTTGTTTATAAAACTTTTCATTGGTTCATTTTACTTTTGGTTTCCTAAAGATGGAAGGCTTGGTCATATGACCTAAAAATAACACTTTTCATTGGTTTAGAACATTTTTTTTTCCCAAACGATGAAAGCCCCACCTTGTTTCTGGATCATTCAGACTGAAGCTGGCGTCAGCATGAGAGCACCACCATCTCGTGGCTCCGTCGTGGTCATTCCGCGAGCAATCATGGCAGCCGCTCCCCACCGAAAGCCTGCGGGAGTCGGGAGCCCCCAAGACTTTTATACAATCTTCACGGCTGAGGGGACGCTTTTCGAGAATGGAGCCCAAGCCCTAGCAGGCAAGCATCCGACTTCCAAGGTGTCCCAGGGCCATTTCAGTGGACCAGGCCCAAAACCGAAGAGCCGTCCGCCATTTTAAGAGTCATGTGGCAGCCGCCTATCGCTGCACCGCAAGAGTGGGAACAACTCAACTACATGGTGAGCGAGACGCTGTAGTCGCAAGAGCGGGCGGTAAACAGCTGAATGGCCGCCACCTGGGGAGGCCCGTTCACGCCGCCTCCCCCCCCCCCCCCCCGGGCCGCCGCACGCCAATTTTCGGAGCAGCATTGTAGGATACCAAAACCAGTGCGGCAGTTTACTGGACATCACCTGGGTGCCTGTCGTACATGTTGTGTCAGCCATGTGACACTGGACACAGACCGCTACTGACGAGGCCTCCCCCCGCACCACCCGGGACGCCCCACGCTGTTTTTCTGTGCTGCATTGTAGGATCCCTAAACCAGTGCGGCACCCAGGCGACATCACCTGGGTGCCGTCCAGAACTCTGCACGTTGTGCTGCCTTGGGACTATTCGCACAACAGACCGCTACTGACGAGGCCTCCCCCCGCCCCACCCGGGACGCCCCACGCCAATTTTCGGAGCAGCATTGTAGGATCCCTAAACCAGTGCGGCACCCAGGCGACATCACCTGGGTGCCGTCCAGAACTCTGCACGTTGTGCTGCCTTGGGACTATTCGCACAAAAGACAGCTTCTAACCATTGTTGCTTTTTGTGTTAATAAATGTTTAAATGTTTTTAGTTTTTGTTCTGTTCATTATCGTTAAAAGTTAATAAAGTTTTATAACCTTACTTTGTTGGAGTGTTATCTATTTTTTGAAAAACGGGTGAATGGGGCCTTGAATCGGGTTATTGTCATGTGTGGGCTTTGGAAGTGTGCTGCTGCAGGATCGGACATTTCAAACTCAAATGCACGTTCTTTTTCTTACCTTTCCGAAGCATGGAGCGCAATAGCAGGCAGAGAAAGGGTGATGCACGTGTTGAACACTACCTGACCTGGCAAGTTGCTGGCAGTGCCCCCCCGCCCGCTCCTGAAAGAGGGCACACACACACCGCCGCCCCGAGTACTTCAGAAATCTTTAAAAGACCATGCGCTTGTTCATGAGGCTTAAATGGTTTATCACCTCTTCTAGAACCCCTACATCGACCCTCTGACGTTTCATGGAAAAATTACCATGTAACACAATAACAAGCCCTATCAGCTGAAACCCCCAAGGAATCGTGGGGCATATTATCAAGGGGGTTTATCTCCGCTTTTTTGGCTTTAAAAACCATGAAAGCGGAGATAAAATTATTTCCCTATTATCAAGCTGTCGCTAACACCAGTTAGTGACACCTAAAAGGAGATAGCGACCATCTTGGGCCCGGCTTTGCATGTCAGTGATACTTATCACTAATGACATGCAAAGTGGCGTGCCAAGATGTTAGCGACTGGAAACAGTCCCTAACATCGCTACCTTCTATTACCAACTTTTGGAGATATTCGCACTAAGCGCGAATATCTCCAAAAGCTAACACCTGCCCTGAGCAGTTCTTAGCCATGTTATCCAATGGGAGGTGGATAACATGGCTAAGAGCATTAGGTCGATAATACATGAATATCGCTGACTTTTCTGCGATAATAGCAAGGTTTATCTGCGATAAAAATCGCCGATGTGCGGCGATAATTTTTGTCTCTAAACAAGTTATAGACAAAAATTATCGCTAGTTGTTAGTAATATGCCCCCGGGTTTTTGCTTGCAGAAATCGGGAGGCGGGAGACTAGCACTGAAATCAGTACTCACACGCCTGAATCAGGAGAATTGGCATGTCTGAATTCTCTACAGCTGGGGCCATAAACTACATCCGCAGGGGTAGGTGATAGCCTGGGACCAGCCTGGCATCTAAAATGGCTGCCGTGCACGACAAAATTGTGGCATTCGAAAAAAGGCAAGATGGCGCAGCCGCTGGAAGAGATATATCAACATATATCAGCCTCCTCAGCCACCCTCAGGAAACATAGGGGATTAGGATATGTCTCCCGCACCCCCTTATACCTAGTACTTTAATTAACGAAGCACAAAATGGCGAATTCCCGTTTCGCTACCAGTTTGCGGCCCAGTTCGCGGCCCGTGAAGCGCTTCTACCGTGAAAAATCATTTTTTTTTTATTTTCCCCACGGGACCCTTTAATAACCCCAACAACATTCCTAGGGGGTCAAGAGGGGGATACCTTGCCCCCTTTCATTAAATTCCCCCTTAGTTTTTCACCTTTTCTTCTCTCTCGATCCTACCGAGAGACAAGATGGCGGCCGCTCCGGACTGTCACGCAGCAAAAAAAAAAAAAAAGCTCACGCACAGCCGCTGGAAGAGATGTATCAACATATATCAGCCTCCTCACCCACCCTCAGGAAACATAGGGGATTAGGATACGTCTCCCGTACCCACTTATAACTAGTAATTTAATTTACGAAGCACAAAATGGCGAATTCCCGTTTCGCTACCAGTTCGCGGCCGCGCTTCTACCGTGAAAAATCATTTTTTTTTTATTTTCCCCACGGGACCCTTTAGTAACCCCAACAACATTCCTAGGAGGTCAAGAGGGGGATACCTTGCCCCCTTTCATTAAATTCCCCCTTCGTTTTCCACCTCTTCTTCTCTCTCGATCCTACCGAGAGACAAGATGGCGTCCGCTCCGGACTGTTTAGAATGTTGACAGACACCGGAGAGCCAATCAGCTTTCTGCGCGCAAAGTTCCGATAAGCGAAAAGTAAGCGGACCGGATCGCTGCCCAGAGCGCTGTTACAGATATATATCTTGGTTTGAACGTTAATTTCTCAAAAACTACTGGAGCACATATATTGAGACCTAGCAAAGGCACATCGGGCTAACAGTCCCTACAATTTTGCCAAGTTTCGTGCAAATCCATTCAGCCGTTCGAGCTAAAAGTGAGTCCAACCGCCCTATGGAAAACTCAATGCAAAAAACGCGTTTTGGGACCCCCCTTTTTTCTCAGCCCCCCCTTGACGAAACCCCACCAAATTTTCAGGAGCAGCTCAGAAACAAAATGTGCCATTTTCCTGAAAATTTCAGCCGATTCCATCCACAAACGCCAAAGTTATTAGACATAGAATTTTCAAAAGTCCCATAGGGAAAAAATTCTAACTATATATACCTACTGGCGAACGCCAGTAGGTAATATATATATATATATATATATATATATATATATATATATATATATATATATATATATATATATATATAGTTTACAATGCTTCTTTCTATGGAAATTTGATATAATCAAAATGAGAAAATTGCACTTTGAAACCTTTATAAGCTGCAATTTCTATGATATATTGTATGGCATAAAATCCTCAGTACTTTAAGGAGATTGGGGACAATTGCCGTAAGGACAGCACATGGCACTTTAAAGTCTGGTTATATTTACATTGGGCAATGATGACTTATAAATATTATATACTTTATGAGAGTTCTCTATATAAGAATTCAATCATAAAACTAGCACAAGGCACTTAACAATTATTAATAAATTGCCATTGCTATGCTATACTACATGTCATTTACTTATCCGTACTTGATTCATATTGGAGAGATTTTTCGTAGGGAGATCACAAGGTGCTTTAAAATCTGGTTTATAGCTGTGCAACATTGACTTTCTCTAAGCAAATGGCACTTTAAACTGTTTCTTATATCGATATTGTGTAACGATGTTTTATTAATGTGAAAATTTTGTATTTTATGATGGCTTTTTCTATATAGAAATTCAAACATTATAACTAGCACAATGCACTTTATAATTTCTAAAAACCGCTATTGCTATGCTATGTGGCATGGCATATATAAGTACCAGCATCTTATGTAGGTTCAAGACAATTTTCGGTGACCCAGCACAAGGCATTAGAAATCTGGCTCAAAGTTGTGCTATATTGACCTTCTCCAAATAGATAATTCGGCACTTTGATAAGAAGGTGACACACTTAAAAATGACTTCAAAATCCCAGTAGGACATTTCAGAGAGAGGAAATTACTGTATTTATATTTATTTTTAGCTACAGTGGAAATAAAATCTTTAGTAAAGCTTCATGCACTTTGTTGTTTGTTGTTTTTTTATAGACGTGTGAATAGATCTTAGTATAATTTTGCAAATGATGTACATTTACTTTTCATATTTGTGGATTAGAAGATTATTAGATTGAAATAAATTGGGCTTGGACTATACTGCCCATATATAGTTGAACTTTTGCCCCTCTCGAAATGTAAAATTGAAGTGAGGTATAGCAACTGAACATGAGTTTTGCCAAATATATAGATAAGAAGTAGATCAGGCTGGGTACTTAGAGATTGTAGTACTTTACTATTTCCTTGCCTTTTCTTTTTAAAATAATCTGTGTTTAACCCTAAAATTTGGTGTTTTAAAATTAGTGGATGGACAGTATATGTAAACTTGCATATATATGGAAAAAGGTCTTGTCGCAACATTTGTGTAAATTAAGTTTTGTTGAGGTGTGGGTAGGGGCATCTGCTCCTTTAAATAGGCACTTTGCACATACATCTCTGTGGCCCTGTTGAAGGTTATGGCTGAAACGCTTAGGCCATTACACGCTGCGGTTGTACATGGGTGAATATGTAAATAAATCATTGTGAGATAATTGTTTGGAGGTGCAGTGTCCTGCTTTTGAGCGCCGAAGGGATTAATGGATTAAACACAAGGTTACTGGGACAAAATAGTTAGGATCAGAGTTCACACACCCAAAACCATTGATTTTCATCAGTTATAGTTATCCCAAGTAACTATAGATTGTGCCCTAAGGTAACTATAACTCACACCTCCACCATGCACAGTTTTGGCATCAATAATTTCACTGCAAATGTTGCAGTGATATTATAAATGATGTCATGAGTGATGTAATATATGGAGCAAATATCAGGGCATGGCGCGGGCACGAGTTACAGTTACTTGAGATAACTATAACTGCTGAATTTCTATATTTGTGTAAAACCTGACCATAACTATAGCGTCCCTGAAATCTTGGGCTTTTTCAGTGAATTTCAAAGTTTTTTCAAAATTCTACTTCCTAACTATAATGTCTCTGTAACCTTTAATAGTGTGTATGTGTAAATTGGTGTGTGTGTGGTGAGTGTCTTAGTGCTTGTGTGGGTCTGTAAATGGGCATAGGAGTGGATCTCTGAGTCTGTAAGTGGGTGTGTGAGTGGTTTTCTGGGTCTCTGAGTGGGTGTCTGACTGGCTGTATGGGTGTGTGAGTGTCTGTGGGTCTTTGAGTGTGTGGCTATATGAGTCTGTAAATGGGTGTGGGAGTAGTTTTCTGGGTCTCTAGCTGTGTGTGTAGGTGCCTGTGTTGTTCGGTGTCATCACATGGAGCCATGCAGCCACTTACATAAACATTCATATTCCTACCCATCGCACACCCACATGTCCGCTTACACACCCACACAACCACTCACACCCACACAGCTACTCACACACCCACTCAGAGACCTAGACAACCACTCACACACCCACTCAAACACCTTTACAGACTCTCACACACCAAATCACACATCCACCCATACAGTTAGTGAGACATCCACTCTGAGTCTCTGAGTTCGATTCACAAAATGCAACTTTTCTGTCAGATTGCGGTCAGCTAATCATGGAATTGTTGTTGACGTGTGGATCTGCAGATCCTTCTCTGTTGGATCCAAGTTTCTGGATATACATACATCTTATTTCTTGTATAACTCCTAAACTATGAAACAGATTTACACCAAATTACAAAAAGCACTTTTTCTAGACCAAGATCTAATTTTCTGCCAAATTTGGTGTAATTCCTTTCAGCGGTTCAGGCTGTGTCTAAAATCCCTATGGAAAGTTGCAAAGGGAAAATATGTTTTGGGTCTCCCCTTGTTTCTCAGCCCCCTCTTGACGAATCACCCCAAAACTCTCCAGACAGTAGCTGAAATGACTGACATACTAGATTTGAAGATTTCGTGAAGATTCATCAAAAAGCACCAAAGTTATTTGCAAAGCAAAAAATGCTTTTTCATGGAAACTAGGTCCTAACTATATCTACTAACCAGTAGATGTACGTTGTTACAACGCATGCTTTTACCACGCATGCTGTAACAACGCAAGTTTTAAAACGCATTCCATTACAACGCATTACACTGGGGGGTGCTGGATAGTGAATATTTTAATTTACTATTCCAACACCAGTCCCTGTGGACACTAGGGAAGGGGTTGGATAGTAAATTAAAACTATTCCCTATCCTACAGAGCCCCCCAGTGTAATGCGTTGTAATGGTTTTCGTTTTAAAGTCTGCGTTGTGATAGCATTGCGTGCTAAAAGTTGCGTTATAAAGGTTGTTCCCCCTAACCAGAAACTGTCAGCAGGTAATAAATATATTTTTATTGTAAAGGGTTTCTGAAATATTTCTGAGAGATGGTGAGAGCCCTTCACCCTAGATCTTTATACCTTCAGATCTTCAATGAGTTATGTCATTAGCACATACTTCGATCACGCATTTTAAGGTGCTCTCATATGTGGGAATGACATCAGGACATAGGACAGCGCTTTGTGTAGAGAGAAATGACCATCTCTCAGCAGGGCTGTGGGAACCATTTTACCATTTTTCTATATAAGAATTAATACATTTATTTATGTACATACCTTTCTCTAGAGTAGAGCAGGCCTCAGGGGCTTTGGAGCATTGTACAAAAGAAACAGTACGAAGTGAAAAAAAGGTGACCTTTATACATGGAGGAAAAAGCAAGACTGTAACAATGCATTGCTGTGAAACAGCAAATTGCGTTCAGGTATGCTATATATGGCATGCATCATACAGTATCACCCAATCAGAAAACAAAACTATGTAATCTGACCGCCAATAAAGAAATTCTGGTAACTAATGATTTCACTCCCCACTACCCTCAAAGCATTCACTTCAATGGCCTGACTGCACTGACTATGTTCACTGCCCTTGTTGCTCTGACGACGGTACCATTGGTGAATCAATAGACAAATCATGGGGCTTCATTTATATATTTTATACTGTAAAGACGAGATCCCAAGGTGTCTTGTCTTGCAACCACACCTCTTTGGAGGGTAGGCTTGTTTGGCAAACAAGAAATTCTACAAAATATTTCATGAGTTTTCCTTTACAAATGCCTATACAGACTATGGGGCATATTTCAAAGCCCTTTTGCATCACTCTAGCACCACGCAACATGATGCAAGAGCAACACAAATTAAAAATGAAATCAATGAAGCCACACAAGACCACCTTGCGTGGCCCTAAATGGCTTCATAATCTCAAGTAATGCAACGCAGCGCAAATCGCTGTGTTGCATTACTCTATGCCAGGGAGGCATTTCCATTGGCGTTGCATGGGTGTTCCCACTAAACATCCATGGATTTTTATGCATTCCCAGATTTACCAGAACTGGTAGACCTGGGAATGCACCAAAATCCTATGCCTCCCCGGGTGAGGTGTAATAAGGGGGAGACATATGTTTATTTCTCCTTGCTTTTTCCTGTCTCTATATGTGCTGCAGAATGCAGCAGACATAGAAAGAAGAAAAAAGCCACAGGAGATTATTTTTGTGCAGGAAAGTGCCTCTTCATGCACAAAAACAATCCTATTGACAACGCATGCACTCTTGCACCATGGTTCAAGGGCGCCTGCGTTAGTGCTAGGCAGCCAAAAACTGTGCTAGCACAGGGGAAAAGGCAGGAATGCACCGTATTGACTTAAATAAGGTGCATTCCTGCCTTTCCCGGTCACGCAGTGTAGCGAAGAGCAGCAAGAGAATTTGCTGCACTGCACTGTGTGACTTGGCCATAGCTGTGGCCCTACGTTTTTGGTTCACTTATTACAGAAATTGTTCTAGAAATGACACCATTATACATCAATTTTCTTTGTTTGTATGAACTATGTTTTTGGTCCACTGATTAGAGAAACTGTGCTAGATATTGCACCATCATACACTACTTTTCCTGTAGAGAGAAGCCCCAGCGCCTCCAAATCCCTCTGTGAAATGTCCAACTTCCTTGCTTTACTCGCTCGCATGCCAAAATCCATTCATTGGTCTTAGGCCTCACCACTTCCAAACTCCCCCAGCCGCCACGAACAACTACTAGGATATACAGGGGATTTCTTTTTGCAAACTGTCTATCACAAAACCTAACATATGTTCTAGGTATCCTGAAAATGCCAGCATATTTAAAAGAATAATAGGGTTATGTTCCTTAGATTATAGTGACTTCCATTTGTGGCCAAATACCACCAGATCTCCTCACAGGGCCAGTATCCTGAGTTGCTCATCTCTATGATTGAGAGGGAGCAATACTGTGTTGTTTGATCTGGTGGAATGAAAGAGAGTTGTGGAGAACAGACTTGGAGTGACCTTGGCTTTGTGGAAGTGCAAGACCACCAAATATGAGGAGGAGCATGGCTGAAGACAGCATGAATAGCATTGTGCCAGAAACTCCATAAAAAGAGAGACAGACTCTGATACTCGTGCTTTACTAAAATAGCCCTCTTTCTTACTAAACATTTTTTTCTTTATATTGTTGCCTTTAACAAAGTATTACAATTATGTCTCAAGAAGATTAATTTTCAAAACTTAAAATATTTGTCTCATCAGTCAGTTGTACACCTGAATGCGTAATAGGTTGGGTTCCAAACTGATAGGAGGAGACGAGTTGTGGTACAAGAGTATCGTAACCAAAATATTGGCTGACAAAAATATTATGTCCTAATTTTTTGGGGAAAAAAATATCACCCCATTTGAGTTAATGATGTAATCATGTATATAATACTGCACTAAGCAGAACATCTCTAGGAGCTATGCTATTATCATTGATTGTTCTGAGCCATTCCCAATATTTAATGTTAAGAATTTAAAAGTAAAAATGTGAGAATACCCATACAAAGATTTAATGACTATGAATATGATCAAGTATATTCATCATCCCACTGCCACACACATACTAGATAATTACTGTCATTTAGTTGTGTTGATAAACAATTGATTTACTCAGCTGCTAGGGGGTTTTCCCCTCTGGTGCTGAAAATCCAGATCTGCATTGTTCATGACAAGGTCAACTCGTCATAAGCACAGGGCAGGTAAAACCCATGACGAGTTGACCTTGTCATGAGCACTGAAGGGGTTAAGATGAGTCTGAACCTCGATGAATTACCGTAGTGCTGTAATGAAGCTTCTCTCTGCACAGTTGAAGAATATGTGAATAGTTATATCCTTTGCTGTTGGAATTTGTAGTCATAGTGTAATAAGCACTACTTAACAGCAGCTTCAATGAACAAAACCCTTGTGCCACTTAAACTCAACGAATCCCTGGCACAGATCAGCAGGCATGGCTTTGCATCTAAGACCTCTGGGCTGATAAAGATTACACTGCAAGTGTAAACTGTAGTAATGTGAAACAGATTGTTCTTTGCTGCTGCAAACTATTACACAGACAGAGCATGGACAAGTTTATTCTTCTGCTTGTTTGCTAAAATGTGTACTACTTGTTGCACTGACTGTCTCATAGATGTAAGTAACCAAAAAGGTGTGAAATAGTTAAATACTGAATGAGTGTAATCATTTTAAGGTGGCTATTTTGGCTTGCTGTTTGAGAGTGGTTGTCTAAAAGACATCCTCTTTGTTCTCTGCCTAATGGTCCGATATTTAAAGTAATTTATACACATAAATGAAACTCAGGTGTGTAAATGGCCTGGTTGCTAAGAGTAAATCCAAGTTTGATATTCCCAAAAGGTGAATTAGAAATAAAGTTGCTTTATTTAAAGCTGGTCACAGACATTGTGGTCTGCTGACCCTAGAAGGTCATGATCCATGTGCTAGCCTCCAAACAGAGTGAGCCACAATTTGTGACATACCTCCTTAATAGTCATGAGGTAGGATGGATTTCATCTCACTCCAAATGGGAAGTTTGCAAATTGACCTATTAGTACATAGATTAGTTATCAAAATCAGAATCAGTTAGCAAAAAATCAGTGCGTACTATGCAACCGCTTTTGCATACTGGTTCTTAGTATAACTGGGATGTTGTTACTTTTTAATTAGTAGGAAGGGGTCATGAACATCATTCATGGGGTGGAAAGGAACACCATACCCTATCTATGGCTCACTGGGGCAGATGTCACCTTTTGGTGGTGGATTGACACACAGAGAGGACCTAATCCCCCTCCAAAAGGTCCTTCCCTCACTTTGGAGCAAGTCTTATGCTGAGTATGTGTTTTTGTGTATTTTCTCTATGTTTACTATTGGCTTTTGTTTACTAATTTGTTTGTAGAGGGAAGACAGATTGTTGTAGTCTTGCCTGCAAATTGCTGGGTTACAGTGCATTATGTTTCTGGATGTTGCCTATAACTATCAAACAGAAGGTGGACAGTGTTTTTTTTTGGGCGAGGGAGGCAGCTCACAGGCAAATAGAGCTGATATCCCACAAAGTATAAGGTGTCACTGGTGAATGTTAACTGTCTTAAGAGAAGGTGATTTGGAGCGTTCCTGAAAAATGATGGGCCTGACACAATAAGTATACACCAAATAAATTTTACACATATATGGTGCAAATAAAGCATGGGCCCTTCCCCTAAGCCTTCTATTCCTCGTCTATTGTGAAACATAAGGTAATGACCTTTCTAAACAAAAAGCGATTTCCACTTACAGATATCTGACTTCAGGAAAGATAATGCTTAAAGATACTTTGCTATATACATCATAAATGATCACCAAGGTCCACGCACCTAAGTCAGCTCAGGATACTGTGACTCCTGGTAGGGATTTTATTTTTTGAATTGTTTTTATAAGAACATTGCTCATCATACATTGCATACAGGATAGAAATAGAGCTCTTAACAGAGTAATGGTTTCACTGTAAATAGTTGGGTCGGAGCTCTGATAGAAAATTGTGCTTATACGGCCCAGTGTTTGACAGATGACAGTCATAACTATCAGTACATCAGCGCCCTACCTTGATCCTCTCCTAGCTTAGTCATGTATCAGTGCCCCTTAAATCTCGCCAGGACCCCCACACCTTCTCTATTTTTTAGGGCAGTCATGACTTCGGTAGATCACCCCTTCCACCCTTTGGTACCAGTCAAGGTTTGACTCCAACTCTGCAATGCTTGGGGGAGTATGTGCACCCCCGTTCCTTGATATATTGAGCTTGGCCACTCCTGCTGCCATCCTGATCCATATTTTATTATATTTGGGCCAGTTACCCTCCCCTTGTACCATAAGTATGAACCATTTTGCATCTAAGGGCACCTTCAAGGAGACAACTTGGGACATCACCTCAATCACCTAGGTCATTGCCACGGCAGTGCACAATCATGAGGTGAGGAGCGCTGCAATCCACAATAATTGTAACCAAAGCCAGCAACTGATGAAACTTTAGCCCTCCGTGGCCAAACCAAATAATCTCCACATTTGGTAAAACCAAATCCTTGTCAATACCTCTCTTTTTTGCAGCCTCTTTATCCCACTAGGCATAGCTGTGGCCAACAATCCACACTAAGTATTTAGAAGTGAAGGAGCAATAGAGGTCAGAAGGCTGGAGCTGATGAGGTAGTTTTCCAAATGAAAAGCAGTAAAAACTGAGGTGTTTTTTTAAAGATGTATTTCATTGGATTTTGTCAGCATGTAAGGGAATAAAATTAGGTAGTGTGTTGGATGCTATGACTAAGTCATATTATTGGCTGACATGGATATGCTTTTGAAGCTGTGAAGTAAACCGCGCCTGCTGTATCTCATTTGGAAGTAGCATGTTCCTTCTAGAATTTTCTGTAAACATGTGACATGCTGGTTCCACTGGATTACGGTACACTGAGCTAAGAGTGTATTCGGGGGGGGGGGGGGGGGGTTAATAATCAGTAACAGATCAGCATATGTCGGTGATATGGAAAATCTTGAATGGATTGACCGGTGTTGGCTATACCGTGTCATCTCTCTTTTGCAGAAAGCACAATTAGTGGACATTGTTGAAAAATCAGTTCATCCTGGCATATTAGCCTAAAGTTGATTTGTCATATTGTTTGATGTAAAGTGGACTCACATTTATGCTATGGGTGATTCAAACAGCACGCTCTACCCTCTGCCTCTAAAGAAACCCCTAAAGCAGAATCATATTTTATGTTAACAGTAATTGTGAGGCACACTGCAAACATAAAATTGACAAAATATTTTTATTGTAATTGGTTAAAAAGAAATTAAAGTTGAGGAGTTATGACACAATTTAAGTAATGGTAAACTTTAATTTCCAACACAGGACTATGTATTAAACTGTTGTGCAGTATTACATTTTTTTTTTAAATGAAGCTAAATATCGTTGTGGACTCTCATTTTTTCGCAATTATTCTGTGATGATCGTGAAAACATCGCAAACACGCGGATATCGAAATCTCGTTTTGAAAGAGAGGGAAAGGGTTAACAGCTGCTAACCATGCACAAGTGAAGCTAGAGTAGTCTAAAATGAAAGACATGATTTCATTTGCCGCCTTTCTCATGATCATAGAGTGGAAAGTTGAAGATGTTGACATTTTATAGTTGCTTTCTACGAGAGTGGTGTACCATTCTGGTGCTTAGTTTTTACAAATCTTAACACTGCCAAAACTATAGAGAAAGAACTAAAACAACAATATAATCTACAAACTCAATTCACTAGTATGCATATAACTATTTAATTATTTTAAAAAATTACATTAGAAATGAAGATGTATATTGGAGTTTGATAAAAAATGAGTATCACAGCGATGTGAAAAACAATATCTCAGACGAATTGTACCTGGCAGCGCGTATGTGTTTAAGATGTTAGTACTGTTGAAAGTAACCATGAGCAATGCCTGTAAAATTACAATGTTTTAAATGTCTAAGCATCATGTGCAGATCACACATATCTATGTTATTTGCATTCTGGGAACTGTAGTACTTTTAGTCACATTATTAAACAGGAGTAGTGTAGTCATGAATAAAAAATAAGAAAATGTGCTGTGCATGTGTATGAATTATAAAGTATTTGAACATTGGAATGTGGAGCACTCCATTGAAGACAATGGAGTGCTCCGTCCTACTATGGAGTAGTAGTATGGCAATTAAAGACCCGCAAAGCAACATTCCAATGTTTTCACAAAGGCCTCTCAGAGCGCAAGGGAATTTAAATCCTCTCGGGCTTCGAGAGACTTTTATTTTATTTGTTAGAACATTCTGCCCTCTAGTGGCAGAATGATCCAGCAGCCTTATAGCCCTTCGTAGCTGGGTTATACCGGCTATTAAAGTCCCGCTCCCTTGTTAAAGGCTCTCGCGTTCGGCTCGGGCCTTTAACACTGGAGCGGGCCTTTAATAGCCGGTATAGCCCTCTACAGCAGGCTATAAGTCTATAGTTAGGTAGGTATTAGGAAGTGTTTGTCAATGTAATTTTTAACTTATATGGCAGATTTGCATATGTTTAGAGGGTGGGATATGGTTTTTCTGGTTGCAGATAGTTATATGAACGATGAGACTCGAGTTTCTTAAAGATCTAGAGAACTATACATTTTTGGAAAGATGGCCTGAAGGTGTATATCTATTATGAAATCACATATATGTTACATGATGATCTATGTTCTTTAAGGCTGTTGAAATGTTCATGTATATGGTGCTGGTGATGCATTTCTTTAAACATGGTCTGTTTCAAATTGAGGTTAATAGTTCAGAATATCCCATGAGAGTTCTTGTGCTTGCATCACTTGGTGTGTAACTTTTCTTTGAGAAATGTTCAATATATGCTTTAAAGACACAAGAAATATTTGAGAAATTATGTAGAAATGCCATTAAGAAATGGTTTTGTGCTTTGAAAAAGGGAGAATTGTTGTTTTCAGTTTTAGAAACTTACCGATGCATGTGCACGCTGAGTAACAGAGCAAAGTATGCTCCTAGAGAGCCATGTATTTAATTACATATCAAATGTGATATCTAGATTTCACTCTCACATAGCTTAGTAGAAGAGGATAGATACACTAAAACAGGTAGTTTCATACTGACAAGAGGACTTAAACAACGAGTCTTAGATATAGTCACAACTGTTATGTATCTAACAGCAATGGAGGTACTTTCACAGTAAGCCAGGCACTCATCCGGTTAGTCAGGCACTACTAAGGCATTCATCAAATGCACTGTTTATGCACTTATTCAATTACCCAGCCACTACATATCATTGAACTATGCAGGGACTACCTATGCATTCATTTATTCACCAAGGCTGTACCTATGCAGTCATTCAAACACCCAGGCACAACCCATTCACTCATCTCAAACACCCATTTACAACCCATGCACTCATTGAAATACTGAGACACAACCCATGCACTCATCCAATTAAGTAGACCTTACAATTACAGTGAACCTATCACCCATCCAGTACCTACGCACTCATTCAGTTACTGAGGCTATACTGTTGTAAAGCGCGAACCATCACCCGTTAGGGTCTCTAGGCGCTTGGGCCGTTGGGAAGATTAAGCAAACTATTGCCCAGAGTCACATGGTGCTGGGCTAATCTGCCGCCGGCCCAGTGGATCGAACGGTGATCCCCAGATTCCAGATTCAGTCACCCTGGCCGCGGTGCCACACCTCTCCCCTAATGTAGTACATGTGCTTTCACCCAATCACTAACACTTTAACAATGGACTGATGCAATCATTCAGACACTAGTCATGCACTCATCTAATCAGGCAGGCACTACTGATGCACTCATTCGAGTATCATTATTGAGAGACATACATTCACCTCAATCAAGCATAATAGCCAGAAACCGATCCTAGGATGCTTGATTCCGGTCCAGGAAAGACATGGCTTGGCAGTTCGGGCTGGACTGTTCCCATGAGGCACAGGATCAAGGCTGATTTGCATATGGCCATGTCTGAACTGGGGTGGTGTGGAGTGCAAAAAGAAAACCGATGGATTTAGGCCCAGATCTCTGTACTGGGGTGAATGTATGACATTGTTCTGTATTCTGTCCATCAACTGTTGTTTTTGCATTTGTCACCCCAAGTGGGATGGGTATGCTCAGACGTGAGTCCCATGCTCTCCACACCACTGGAGTCAAGCTATCCTGGCTGAAGACGGCTGATAGCCAGAAACCGGTCCTAGGATGCTTGATTTCGGTCCAGGAAAGACGGCTTGGCAGTTCGGCTGGACTGTTCCCATGAGGCATAGGGTCAAGGCTGATTTGCAAATGGCCATGTCTGAACTGGGGTGGTGTGGAGTGCAAATAAACGATGGATTTAGACCCAGATCTCTGTACTGGGGTGAATGTATGACATTGTTCTGCATTTTGTCCATCAACTGTTGTTTTTGCATTTGTCACCTCGAGTGGGAAAGGTATGCTCAGACGTGAGTCCCATGCTCTCCACACCACTGGAGTCAAGCTATCCTGGCTGAAGACGGCTGATAGCCAGAAACCGGTCCTAGGATGCTTGATTCCGGTCCAGGAAAGACATGGCTTGGCAGTTCGGGCTGGACTGTTCCCATGAGGCACAGAGTCAAGGCTGATTTGCATATGGCCATGTCTGAACTGGGGTGGTGTTGAGTGCAAAAAAACGATGGATTTGGGCCCAGATCTCTGTACTGGCGTGAATGTATGACATTGTTCTACATTCTGTCCATCAACTGTTGTTTTTGCATTTGTCACCCGAGTGGGATGGGTATGCTCAGACGTGAGTCTCATGCTCTCCACACCACTGGAGTCAAGCTATCCTGGCTGAAGACGGCTGATAGCCAGAAACCGGTCCTAGGATGCTTGATTTCGGTCCAGGAAAGACGGCTTGGCAGATCGGCTGGACTGTTCCCATGAGGCACAGGGTCAAGGCTGATTTGCATATGGCCATGTCTGAACTGGGGTGGTGTGGAGTGCAAAAAAACGATGGATTTAGGCCCAGATCTCTGTACTGGGGTGAATGTATGACATTGTTCTGCATTTTGTCCATCAACTGTTGTTTTTGCATTTGTCACCTCAAGTGGGATGGGTATGCTCAGACGTGAGTCCCATCCTCTCCACACCACTGGAGTCAAGCTATCCTGGCTGAAGACGGCTGATAGCCAGAAACCAGACCTAGGATGCTTGATGCCGGTCCAGGAAAGACATGGCTTGGCAGTTCGGGCTGGACTGTTCCCATGAGGCACAGAGTCAAGGCTGATTTGCATATGGCCATGTCTGAACTGGGGTGGTGTTGAGTGCAAAAAAACGATGGATTTAGGCCCAGATCTCTGTACTGGCGTGAATGTATGACATTGTTCTGCATTCTGTCCATCAACTGTTGTTTTTGCATTTGTCATCCCGAGTGGGATGGGTATGCTCAGACGTGAGTCCCATGCTCTCCACTCCACTAGAGTCAAGCTATCCTGGCTGAAGACGGCTGATAGCCAGAAACCGGTCCTAGGATGCTTGATTCCGGTCCAGGAAAGACATGGCTTGGCAGTTCGGGCTGGACTGTTCCCATGAGGCACAGGGTCAAGGCTGATATGCATATGGCCATGTCTGAACTGGGGTGGTGTGAAGTGCAAAAAAAGATGGATTTAGGCCCAGATCTCTGTACAAGAGTGAATGTATGACATTGTTCTGCATTCTGTCCATCAACTGTTGTTTTTGCAATTCTCCTTCTATCACACTTTTCCTTTCTATGTCTTTCTCCATTTGCTGCCTTTCTCTCTGTCTCTAGGTCAAACTCTGATGATGAAAATTAAGTCCTAGTCCCCCAAAAATGAGTGCTGGCACCAGCACCTGCACACGCTTGCAGAAATAAGGCAGCTCCCTTGTGAACAATTATCTGCCAGCCATTCTAAATGGAGATGTGTTAGCAAGAGACCCCTTTTCAGCTATTCTGCTTTCACCTCATTTGGCACTTTGATCAATGCTTGCTCATTCGCTGACTTTGTTAGAGACTGAGACTACATGTAAAAACTGTCACTGCATGTACCATCATGCATTTGTTTAAAGACTGTTTGTGACTAAATGTACTATCAAGTAGATAGGTAGAACTGGGAGAGTTTGTGCATTCTCACCCCCTCTGATTAAGTGCACCAGTTGGCTGGCAGCCCTACGGACACTTGCACCCTCTGACTTGTGTCCACAGTCATCTGTGTTTTAAATGTGCCTGGGATCCCCATTGAATCGCCCAGGTTTGTGCCGGTGTCTCATTACATCTAACAGTCATTGCCAAATAGAAGCATACCTACCAACGATATAGGCTCCCATCACATGGTATTCAGGTGAGGAGCCGATGTGCATTAAGGGGTTTGAAAACACCCCAGGATGTTAGTACCAGCCCCAGCGAACTTTTTATTTTTTCGGTGAGGAAGGGGCTTTGGTTAGGGGTGGGGTGGGGATCAAAAGTACATTGTAGGTACTTCTCAGCACGAGGTCTGCCCACTTCAAGGCCCCTCCCCATCTCACACGGTGAGAATGTTCTTCAAGTTGGCAGGTATATAGCAGCATGGGACGGAATAGTGCTGACCCTTAAGGTCCATTTGGCATTTGCCTTCAGACCTTTACAAATAAGCCTGTTTGTGGCTCACTGCCACCTCTCCACCCATGGTTGCTAACTTTCGTATTGCATTGTTTAATGTACCACTTTTCTGATTGGTATGCCAGGTAATGCGATGGCTCGATTGGAAAGCTGCTGATGTCTAGAAATTGTGGGAGTTGTGCAGTCACGGCCGGCATGATTCTTGGGTGGGGTGGGTCTGGGAGGTCACATGGCGTCCCAATAAAATACATTTTTTTTAAAGTTAACTTAACTTCGCTGGCCCGGTCCTCCATCGTCTCTGCTCGTCTCCTGCTCTCCTGCCTCCGGCAGGAATAGGGAACAGACAGCCTCCCTCCTGTACCCAAGCCAATCACAATGCTGCAATGGCAGCATTGTGATTGGTCGGGACACCGCCCAGCCAGGCCTACATGGAGAAAAGGCATATCGCGCATGACTGGTTTGGTTGGCCCCAGAGGGCCAACCAAATAGTCAGAGCCCTCAGCAGTGGGCAAGCCACTCCACCCCTGCCCCAGAGCAGCACCAACCAAACACTTCTGCTTTCTCGCAGTGCAAGAAGCAGAAACAAAAAATGGTAGTTTTACCATTTTATGTTTCTACTTCTCGCACTGCGAGAAAGCAGTGAGGAGACGCTCCTCCGCCTTAGTGGAGGAGCTGCCCCTGGAGTTGTGAATCATTTCATTGAGAAGAAACAGACCTATAATATTATTTTATGTTGTGGTTAGTGCTTGTAAAAACTAAAATCAGTGCACAGACACTCCGTGTTAAAACTGCAACGCAGTTGTCCGCCTTAAATTGGTCTTTGCTCCTTAGAATGTGGAGGTCTGGTTGAGGCGCTTTTCAGTGGTATCTCGTTTCTTCGTGTAGTCATTTACTCATTGGTGTGAAGTTGTGGGAGGACTTGCATGGTGAGCAACTTCTAGACAGGAATTTTGGGATTTGTGGTGATTTCCGTTACCAAACACTGTGTGATAATGATTCTTAGCATCTAGGGAAACGCATGCAGGATCTCAGAGGTCACACTACTGCGACGCCTGCTCCACTCCACTCCAAATGTTTTTTACTAAAAAATGGAGCGTCGTAGCGGGGGTGTTTGTTACAAATTTGGGGAAATTTTCAATTGCGTGCATGATCCTTTCAATGTGCAATGTTTCGCAGTGACTTTGTGAGGAAAGTCATTCTCAAAGGGAGTGGTCACTGAATTTATTGTGTTTAATTAATTACTGGGCAATTCACCAAAATGACTGTAACTGGACACTTTAGCTAGAAAATTGGTAATAGAGAATAACTTCGATTAAGGAAAGGGCTGTGGTGTGCTGCAGAGCCAGTAGGTCAAAGTAAAAAATAAAATTGGTCATACAACTAGAAATACGTCTGTGTGCTTGGGTCATATTAGACCCTTGTCATGCATCTGTGGCAAACTGAGGAACATGCAAATTGGTCATTATAGTAAGGTTCATGCCCAGTGGTTCTTCATTGGCCGCACCCCTTAATTTTTTTCAAATTTCAAAGTTGGACAGGTGAGCAGCGAAGAGTTGGATGCCAATCTGGCCGCTGCAGCATGTTCTTATAATCCAGTACACTGCAAATCCATGTACCTGCTGCATTAAACCTCATTGTATATATATACAGAGCACTTTTTAAAGAACAAATATACACTTATGGGCATTTATAAGCATAGAGCATTTCACATGTAGAAGCCATATCTGAATATATTATAGGCCATAGAAAATAAATGCCATACCCTTAAATTAGAAACCATAAATGCTTTGAAAGTAGAAACTTAAATTTATGATGCACAAAATCTAGGTTTTAAGTCATCCTTGTGCTTTGATGGAAATTGACCTGCATATGTTTTTAAACCTTAATATGTAGGCCTTGTCCAAAATAACATAGATAGGTAATGCACATTAAAAGGAAATTGCAAGCCACCACTTGCACTATCCTTTTAATGTAGATCAGAGGGTATTTTATCCCTTATATTACATGGTCACACAATCACTCTTCCCAAACAGTGCGTAAATTCTTGGAGTCTTGGCATTTCATGTTCATTCAGAGCAGAAAAAAGCTGAATTTGCACTGCAAAATTACACACACGAATTAGCAGTTACTCATTTTAATAAAAAGATATGAATCAGTTTAACACTGGTCAGGTTAATAAATGCTGTGGTTCAGATTGTGCAGAAACATGCAGCGTTTCTATCTTTTTTGCAGCGACCTGTAGTGTTGAAAAATAAACAGCCATAAACATCCTTCAGAAGACCACTTTTTCTTTTTAGAAAAACATAACAGTAGAAGGAAAAATCTGTTTCTGTTTTACTTGTTTAAACTGCACCTGTAGCATGCTCTGTTATATTGCTCTTGGAGCAGGCATTTGATGTTACAACTTGACTGTAATCAATTATTACAGTTAAGTTAGAGACTGGCTTTTATAGAGGGATTTCATGCCCGTTGTATTGCAGAGAAATTCAAAAAGCAGAGCCCTCCTTACAGGTGGTACAAATGAGGGTATTTGGTAAAAAGGCATGAGATAATGAGAGCGAATTACATTGATTTGCCACTATTAAAACAAAAGCGTTAACTGGTCGTTAAGTTGGAAGGGTTGAAGGAATATTACAAAGGTACAAAACGTACTATGAAGCGATCAACTTCATTTGCTTGTGACCTCTGGGGGTGCATTCCTTGCAAACCAGGTGGAAATAAGGCCACTTCATTTTCATTCACTGCAGTCCAGGTCTCAGAAACTATGGCTGTCTCTGTTCTGGGGATGCCCTCACATAACTGATACTGTTCTCTGGCTACAAGGTTCACAGACATCCTTCAAGAAACCCATTGTGATGAGCACATTACTTTAATATCCAGCATTCTTGGCTCTGGAAGAAAAGCGCGCCGACGAGGATCCGGTATCCCTAAGAGGAGGTTTTTAATTTACCGGAAATTAGTTTGAAAATGGCAGGAATTCAGCCATTGTGTTTCATTAATAGTTACTCTGGCTACCTGGCTAATCTCCTGTGGAAGTACAGAAAAGTCTCCAAAATGGAACTCTCAATGTCAACAGTAAGTCATGTGCACTCTTCAAATACTTTGTTGTCCAAATTGGCTAAGTTTATATCAGCATTATGTGGGTCACAGGGGACATACACGATATTTTAACAAAGGTAGTTGGGAACTACTTTTTTAGGTTTTGCCTGCACAGCCCTTCTCCTGTGCTGGTTAGGTTTTGCCAGCACAGCGCGTGCGCTGTGCTTGAGAAATCTATTGTTTTTAATATACACTTAAAAGGGACTTACATCCTGCCTCCTCTCTTTCCTGGCTTCTCATTGGTTCCTGAGCCTGCCACTTACCTTTCCTCCATTTCTATTGGCTGTAGCAGATTTTCTCGTCTGCTTCTCTTATCAGTTTTCCAATGCTGAAATACTGTTAATATCTGCTTTGGTGAAACTATAGTTTCATAAAGTTTGGCGTTTTACTCTTGCAGCATATTTATATAACAATTTATCACTGGGAGAGATAAGTGATTTGCCTCAAATCCCAGGATGTTGCGTGGCGCCACCGAGACTCGAACCATAATCCCCAGCTATCGAGTCAGCAGCTCTGGCCGCTGCGCCACAGACTCTCCACTCCCATTATCTGTCAGGCAGCTCTTTCCTTCTCCCGGATGAGGATTGATGAAAACAGCTCTTTTTTCATTACATAGGCGAAACCAATATATTACCAATGCTTGTTCTGTTACTGTCCTCACACTGGCATACACATTTCAGGGCATGTTTTCTTTTTTAGCAATAGTTTACTACCAAAGTAGATGGATTGCCCTTTTTCATCCCAAAGGGGGGAGAGAGTGGACTTAGTTGTAAGGTTTATTCATGACAATCGCGGGGAGATGCAGAGAAGTAAATGGAGCCACAGTGTATGTACAGAGAAGTGAAAATATGAAGTAGTAAAATGCAGGAGGTAATAACCAGACTCGTTACATTTAGTCAGATACTTAAAAAAGAAAAAAAGACAATAAAAAAAATACAGAAACAGCCTTTTTCTGAGGGCATTTTAATTGTTAGCTAGGGCCTAGAAGATGGTTTTACCATTCTTGCCAGGAGCCTAACTGCAGGGGGCTTCCAACACTACAGATGCCCCAGACCTTCAGAGAGCCCCCTATTCAGCCGAGGGCCAATGAATATCAGTAAGACACAGGAGACTCAGGATACTTCATCCTAGTCTGCAGTGGGACTGGGGATGCCATTTTGTGGTACGCCACTCATCAGAATATTGTTTTTTTAAAATATATATATGCGCACACATATAGAGAGAGAGAGAAGAGAGAGAGAGAGAGAGAGAGAGAGAGAGAGAGAGAGAGAGAGAACAGAGCCTTTTGGTCAGCAGGCTTCATCCATTGGCCTGTTCCATCCATCTCAGCACACACAGGTTTTCCCACTTCAGCCATAGGCTTTCTTCACTGTGAGTGACAGCACTTGCCTATGGACAAAGTGACCATCCCCAAATTAAACAGTGCACTTCGGTGCCAAGGCTCATGGGAGAACGGTTCCTCCTTTTATTTTTTAAGAAGCTTTTATGTCAATGGTTTGAAAAGGGCTCACAGCACTTCACTCAGTGCTAGCAAGCCACTTGGTTCTCATCATGTGCATGGCACCCTGAACACATGCTATTATCACTTTAATATTTCATAATGCCTGCCTTTTTTATTGATACCATTTGCAACTCATCAGCCATTTTTTCAGCAGTAATAAAACATTTCCAAAGCATTCAACAATGGATGTCTGATCCAACTTTGAATGCTCTTGAAATACTTTATTGCTAACTAAGAAAGGCTAATAATAATGCAGAGAGAGAGGTGTGGCTTAGGGCTTCAAGATGGCGGTCACACTCTAAGAGTGCTCTGGACCCCTCCATCATTGGCCACGGTTTACAAGGTGTTCTCTGCTCCCCTTCTGCTTCTGGATATCGGTTCAACCAGAAGGAACTGTACTTGCAACCGTTTGAGGACCGGGACAACCTTGAGGCAAGGCGCGTACTGAGTGGGCTCTGGCCAAGATCAAAATAGTAGCCCTTCCGAGCACCGATGCTGCAGTGAATTTACTGGAGTGTGGCTGGTATAATGAGGATCACGAGCAACGCTGCTGTGAGTGTGTGTCCCTGGAGGCTGAGAACGGCCGGATGCCTGCCAGCTCTACCTGTGCTGGGCTGTGGCAAGTGAGCAGAGTGGGCCTAGCTTGTGCTTCCTCTGAGGTTGGACGGTTTCTAGGGTCTGGCCAGATGAATTGGGGGCCATCAGCTCTGGACTACCTCCTGATGGACTTGCAATAGGCTACCGCAAGACCAGGTTCAGAGGAAGGTGTCCCGGGGATTGGGCTTGCCAGATTGCGAGGCCATGCAGAAGGATCTTGACTCTTGGTCCTGGCCCGGCGGCGCTTCAGGCTCCTATTTATATCACAGGGCAGGGATTAAAGGTGTGCTGGGCCGAGGCTCCCCGGGCTGTTCCTTCACTTGTCCTGAGCCTCTGGCACCAGGGAGCGCTGGACCCCCTGACTGCCTCTGCTGCAACATTCTTGGCTTGCCTTCCCGGCTTTTCATTGTCTTCCCCACATTCTAGACTACTGGGCACCACTGCTGAATGTCTCCCCCTGTAATGACCATGGATAGTGACACAATGCTAACAGGTTGCGACTGACTCCACTGTAAGGGCTGTGAATAGAGGCTGGAGCATACATGTACTGCTGGGGTGATGCGTACTCTGGGCTGCTGCTGATCCTGAGTTCATCGCTCTGCCCAAGCTCCTGACTACATTTGAATCAACATTCCAAGATAATAGGGCTTATTTATAGAGCCATTCTTACCACACTAGTACCCAATCCAAGATGGCACCCTCCTCTACATATAATGCTGTCTCTTCCTGATCATTCCAGGCAGAGACACTATAAAAGGCAGCAAGATGCACTCAGTGCCTGGTAAAACTTATTGGCTTCTTTGACTCCTGCATTAAATTGCACCCTGCCCTCTCCCTTGCTACACCTTTTTTTGTTTTCTCTGACCCTTTTTCAGCTCCCGTTGCATGTGCAATATTAGTTCTCTTGACTTTAGTCCTTTGCAGGTTTTTTATACACTCCAGCTGAACCTCTGTTTCCATACCTTCATCTATACTATTGTTGTTCAATTAAATAAGAACAAGTCACCCATTTTACAGGATTGGTGTGTTCAGTTATGACTGGACCTCCATTGTCTCTTCTTATCCTTGTTTTTTGGATCAGGGAAGCTGGAGCTTTGACGCTGGAAATGTTTAGTTACACTGGTGGGTGTAACCCTGGAAAACTGCAGGAATGTAAGAAAACCTGTCTACCATGATGGTATGAATACAGATGGAAGGGGAGGTGTTAGATCCCCCCTGCACATTTTTAATTTGAGAATCCAGCCCCTCCAACTTACCATCTATGGGTGCAAATGAATTAACACATTCTGACAATAAATCCACTTGCATTCACAGGTAATTACAGTATTTAGACAAACCCATAATCAACACAATCATTACAACAGTCAGTGGGCAACATGTAAAGGAGATCTCCCACATATTTACATCTGGACTCCTTCAGTGTGGTGTCATAAGAGGGCCTCAAAGACACTTTAGATGGAATACAGAAGAACTCCACATACATAAATGAAACACGTAAGTGCTCATTAGATTGTTGACTTGTTGGTGCCTCTAGGTTGGAAAAAACAGACATACAGTTGTTAGTTTGTTCCTACTTTCCTTTGCCTCGCTGTGAAAGGGTTTGAATTAGGTCCCTCAATTGCAATTTAAAGTGATGTATCTTTGTGTACCTGGTCTATTACTTACACCTGTTTTATTTGTCAATTTGAAGTGGTGCCATAATGAGTGGAATGAGTGGTCCAAGAAGCAGATAAAAAAGGGTCCCCTGAAAAATTGGTGAAACAATTCCTAGGACAGGGTAAGTATATAGTACACATTAAATTCCTAGGCAACTGAACAAGTAATTATCACTCTATAGTATAAAGCTCAGTGTAACAAAAACAAACATGTGCAATATTACCTCAAAAGTATTTAATCTTCACATATACAAGTTCATAATGGTCATATTTATTATTAAAACGTACCAACAGTGTCTAAAATATTCAAAACATTATATCACTTCATAAAAATACATAAAAAATATACATAAAACCCCATATGTGTAGAATCTTGTGAAATAAGGTGTCCAACTGAATTTACAGTAATATGGGATACAATGTATCTACAACATTTTCTTTCTTCGTATCCTGTTCTTGACATTAGACTATGGGACTTATGATCTCTCATTGTTACTTTCAAGTTTACTATCACTTGTTTTTATATAAAAGGGAATGTATGTCTTGTAACTTACTATGTAGGCAGAATTCGCTGTATGCTTTGCATCTCATCACCGGCGTGCACAGAGGCCACGCCTCCTCGAGGCCACGCCCCCCTTCTTCGTTATAATTGGCGCTGAGTGGGAGCGTCCAGCCAGAACCCTACTCCTGAGGCGGAAGCCGGAAGTCTTACTGCTTAGCTTGTTTTTTAAATATTACACTTTGAGAGTCACGTTATTGTGTTTTGTTTTTAAACTCACCACCATTCTCTGATGGTCTGACAGGGACAGAGACCTTCACGTTGACATACCGCACTGCGGATTTTATCACAGCTGCGGCCCTCTTGCAAGTAAGAACAGCTGCCGCCATCACCGGCATGCACAGAGGCCACGCCCCCTCGAGGCCACACCCCCCTTCACCTTCCCTCCTCCCATAAATCATGTGTATGTGGAGGAAGCGCAGCGGACGAGCGCAGCGTGCACGACGATTGCGCGCCAAAGGCGCGCTTAAGGCAAGCTCGTCTGCGCTCGTCCGCGCCGAGACCGGGCCTAGGGCCATCCCCCCTATATCTCAGGCAGCAAAGCCCAGGCATTACAGTGCCGTAACTCTCTGTGGACTAAGACCCCATGGAAAGGAGTGTAGCCAGCATCTGCTCCACGTAGAAGACATCCCACAAACTTGCCCTATCTGTAAATCTACCCTTAAACCCAAGCTGGCCCCATATCAGCTGCATGAGTACCGCATGTTCATGCTAAACTGTAGATCCCTACCTAAACATAGGGCAGAGTTTGCACTGCTGCTGGAAGAACGTATGCCAGACATTGTCTTCCTGACAGAAACTTGGCTTGCCACAGATTCGGACCCTGCCCTAGTCACAGCCCTTCCGCCCGGCTTCCAAATCACTCGGCAGGACCGTCCTGAGGGTAGAAGAGGAGGCTTAGCAATTATCTATAAAGATCAATTCCTCTGCCGAGTCATCCTGGAAACCATCCCTGACTGCGATAGTTTAGCCTTCAGTCTCGAACTCTCCCCTAACAACTGCTTCTCAGGAACTCTAATCTACCGCCCTCCAGGTCCCCCCAAGCAATTCCACAACCATCTTGCTTCGATTGTGGCTGAACGGGTTAGCACCTCTTCTAACTTCACCCTGCTAGGTGATCTTAACTTTCACTTTGACTCCGTAGCAGATCACACGGCAACCACACGTAGACGACTTAGCAGCTCTGCAACTAATCTAATTTGTCAAATCTCCAACCCACGTCAAGGGTCATTTGCTGGACCCAGTATTCAGCAACTGTGTAGATCTGGCAACTAGTCTACCAATTCCCCTTCCGTGGACTGACCATTTATTAGTTCCCTTTACCTGGACCACTCCTAAGTCCTTAACCATCAGACCCACGGTAAGAATGGCCAGAGCCTAGTCTCGCCTTCCAGTCGAAAAATGGACCACCAAACTGGCTAGCAGCCTACCTCTCTACAATGAGGACCCCTGCCTATCGAACCAGACATACGAAGAATGGATCACTCAATCACTTGATAACTCTCTCCCCAAAAGAAAAACCACACTGAAACGTCCCCATAAACCCGCTCCCTGGTACTCAGAGGTCCTTAGGGCAAAGAAACGCCAGTGTAGGAAAGCTGAAAGGAAATGGCGTCTGGATTTCTCACCAGGGGAAAAAACTCAATACCGTAGTTTAATCAAAGAGTATAAAGAAGAAATCAAAATCACCCAAGCTGCATATTTCTCTAATAAAATTATTTTAGCCAAATCAAAACCCAGAGAAATTTTCCAAATTGTGAAAAATCTTACTAAGTTGCCACCTAGCCTGCTTGAGACCAAATCCACAGAACACTGTAACAAGATGGCAGACTTCTTCCACCAAAAAGTCAACAAAATCTATGCATCCTTCCCCCCCCGGCCACCCCGTCCCAGCCCTGACCAACACAACTTTGGCACACCCTTCATCTCAGTATCTTCCCACACTAGACCACTTTCCCCCTCTTGATCTTGCGTCCCTGGAATCGGTGGCTCGAAAAGTTAAATCTGGTTCCCCTGACAATCCAGCCCCGCCAGACATTGTTATGTCAGCATCCCAGGTCACTTTGCCCATCATAATGGACCTCCTGAACTCTTCTATCACCTCCGGCACGGTCCCACCTGGATGGAAACGGGCCATGGTTCGAGCCCTGCTAAAGAAACCCAGCTTGGACCCTTCAGACTTTAGCAACTACCGGCCAATCTCTCTACTCCCCTGGCTGAGTAAAGTCTTGGGGAGATACATCAACGGCCAATTGGTCGCTTTCCTAGAAAACAACCAACTGCTAGACTTCACCCAGACAGGCTTCAGACCCAAGCATGGAACTGAAACCACCCTTCTCATGGTCACCGAGGAATCCAGAAACATCCTGGACCAAGGAGGATCAGTGGCAGTGATCCTCCTCGACCTCAGCGCGGCCTTTGACACGGTCAGCCACGACATTCTGCTGAATCGTCTGACTAGTATTGGTATCAAACACAAGGCATGGCTATGGTTCAAGTCCTTCTTGAAGGACAGATCCTTTCGGGTATTCGACGGCGAATCAGTGTCCACTAGCAGACCATTAAGATGCGGGGTCCCACAAGGCTCCTCATTAAGCCCTGCGCTCTTCAACATTTATATGAGGCCACTGGCTGAGGTTGTTCGTCCGTTTGGAGTTAAGATCATTTCCTATGCGGACGACACCCAGCTGGTGGTCTCATTGGCGCAGGAGGCCAACATGCCAATTGGAGGAGGGCTCAGAAAGTGTCTAGAGGAGGTAAAGAGCTGGATGTCCTCCTCATCACTCAAACTAAACGGGGACAAGACAGAGCTGATGCTTCTGGGCCCTGCTGATCCTAGTTCCTTCAGTGCCCTATGGCCACCCTGTCTGGGCACCCCCCAACACCTAAGGATAACATCAAGAGCCTTGGGGTGTGGCTGGACAGATCCTTTTCATTTGGCATCCAAGCTACCAAACTCTCGGCTACCCGCTTTGGCCTTCTTGGGATGTTAAAGAAAGTTCTTCATCTTTTACCCATGGAGGCTAAGCAGGTAGCCATCCAGGGTCTGATCCAGTCCCGCCTGGACTTTAACAACGCCCTCTACCTTGCTGCTCCAGATTATACACTGCAGAGACTTCAAATAGTGCAGAATTGTGCAGCTCGCACACTGCTTCAGCTCCCTCGTCGACAATCAGTAAGAGCTGTCTTGATCAGCCTACACTGGTTGCCAGTACGCCAAAGAATTCACTTCAAAGCTATGTGTATCGCCCACCAGCCTTTCTGGGACACTGGTCCTCTGATCACCTGTGACCTAGTCTCCCACTACCAACCAAGCAGAAATCTCCGCTCAAACCAGGCCTTTATGGCCACAGCACCCAGAATAAAAAAAGCCAGATCAGGCGGTAGGACCTTCACCCATAATGCTTTCAGGACGTGGAACGCCCTACCCCTTCATCTGAGAGCCAACCCCAATCTCTCCTCATTCCGGAAACAGCTTAAAACATTCCTCTTCAACTCCCCACAGTAATTCTCTGCTAGACCTCCTGCTTCCGCCAATCTCCTCTGTTGGTTCCTAGCGCTTGGACGCCCCCAGGCAGCAATCGGGCTCTACAAATACACATACAATACAATACAATACATTCTCATGAATACCAATGTGGTGCATGCTACCAGCCGTGAGGGATCTGCCATTGGTCGTTATTCTTACGCTGGTGTGGGAACTCTGTATATCTTTTAAGTTCCCATGTATAAATAAAGTACACTTTAACATCGCAGTGTGGAAGCTTCTACCTTACAATAATTGGTTGCGTAAACTTCCTTACTTGCCGGATATCAATGTATTTCTACTTCTCCCTTAGAGACCAGCCCCTGTATTTTAAACATGATTGGATGCTGGACATTATTGACATCATAGGTAACAGTTATACATTAGTGTGCTCTTCTGTACTCAAATGACCAAAAACTGTTTTCCCTCAATATGTGTTATTATTGTTTATATGAAATGTGGTCTTGAAATTGACAGATTTATTTCCTTTTTGTTTGCCCTTGAAGAGCTTTCGGACATCTTCACTGATGTGCTGGCATTTCTTTAGCTTCCAATTGGTGGGGATGTTTATAGAGTACCATATTCCAGGCTTCTCTCCAGTTGTGGCCTGTGTGTAGTGATGCCCTCATATCCTGGTAGTATCCAGCCTAGAGCACCCGTAACAGAGGCACAAAGAGGTGAGATGTGTCTATCCACTTCCCCCAGGGTCTGGATCTCCACCCTCCAGCTACAGGGATGCATGCAATACACTGCCACTGCCTGGGGAAGCTCTCTTCTTCTTCCACTTTGTGCAGTGTCAAACCAGAGGCATCCAAAATGGATCCCATTTTGTCTTGTTAAATAATACTGCAAGCCAAATCTGAGGATGAACACCTGAAGAAACCCCCTTCAGCACTTGTAGAGCCACATTTTTAGGTTTTGTTTAAGACAGCCCATGCGTTGTCTCTTGCAAGACTTATTGTTTTCTAACTGAGGGCTTAGAGGGCACCTACTGCTTATCATTGGTTGGTTTCACAGTCACTCTCATTTGTTTACTTCTTCTTGATCAGCTGCGGTAGGCTTCCTTGCTATTCAGGTGTTTGTCCCTCCACTGGAGTATGGACGCATTACTTATATCCTTCCACTGTAAATTTTTGCAGGCACAACTTTTACCTTTCGGTTTAAACATTCTATCAAAGTATGCCTTTCTCAGGTGGCTTTTCTGTGTTTTTGTCCCCTCTCCACCGTCCGTCTGCTAACCCACTCCCTCCTTCCATCCCTTTATGTTGCCTCCTGCCACGCTCTTTCTGTGTTTTCTCTGAAATTTAAAAAAAAAATGACAACTTGCCCGTCATATCGCTTTCTTTTAACTTTCAGCCAAGCTGCACAACACACTCGCTGCAGTACAACATGGCTAAACAAACAATAGCTCTCTCATAGATGTTTGCCTTAGTTACTCATCTATTTTCTCACATTGCTATGATCTTGATACAACTGCTTCCTTTGAGCTCAGTCTAAAGCTCTTGAGATTTTTCTAGCTATGCATCTTGCCATTACTTTACGTTTCCAAACCCGGAGTTGATCAGCTCTCCTTGCTGAAGCATGGCCTAACAGCAGCCTAACATTGGATAGACTGTTCACCTTAGGACAGAACGGTGCATTAAACTACTTTCTGAACCATTACACTATTAAAACATGTATGAATAAAGATAGAAATAGCCACTTGAGTGCTAAGGGCAAGATGGTCTTGTCCTCAACCCAGCTAGCATCAGTGGTGCTGGGGACAAGACCATCTCATCCTTAGCACTCAAGGGGTAAGCTTCATGGAATGGTGTACTGCAGGACATTGAACTTCACACAAGGGCCTGAGTGCTTATCAAGAGTATCTAATATAACACTTTCTTCATATGCAAATAATATTGTTCCTTTCCACAGTCTTGGATCCTCAAAACTTATCCTCAATATTTCTAAAGTCCAGCATAAAAACTGACTGGTAGTCAAAACGTCTGATTGCTGCCTTTCCTTTGTCTTTCAAAGAAGTTGCGTGCCTGTTTGTCTTAATCTCTGTAAATTTGTTTGGTGCAAATTTCTGACAACTAATTTAAAACATCACAACTTCCTAGAAAGTCATGATCCTGCAGCCTAACAATACCTAATCTCCTCTAGTGCATCTATTTACCCCACCAATCATCTGCAAAAAACTCATATACCTCCTCTACCCTGCACCCCACTAATGATCACATCTAACATCTATTAATTTATTTTACCACAAAGAAACTTGAGTGAATGCATGAAATGGTTTGCATGAGTGCACAAGACTAATTCCTTTAAAGATCAATAACCAATGACACAATTAACCACTAACCTTGGGTTCTGTAGCAGCATGCTGATGGGCATTAATGCCTAGATGCATCAACCTTTTTAGGAAGTGCAAACGGTGCGATTCGCAAAAATCGGCCTTTTGCACTTCCTAAATTGGTTTCTGGGATGCATCAAGCATTTTTGGAAATTCGCTATTTTTTGCGAGTTCCAAAAATGCGATTGCTTTTAAGGAATCGCAAATTTGCGATTCCTTAAATGCAATGCATCATCCTCACAACATTTGCAATTTTTCAAATTGCAAATGCAAATTACCACGAAGTTGAACTTCGTGGTAATTTGCAAAAATGTGTAAAAACGCATAAAAATGCATTTTTTAAACGTCTACGTTACAGACACACATGTCCTTAGGACATGTGTGTATGTAACTCACATGTAAAAGTGCATTTCATGGGTGCAGGGGGGGGTCCTTTGGACCCCCCTCTCCACCCTTGAAAGGCTTTGTTGCATTCCGATTTCAAATTGCGAATTCGCAATTCCCATTCATTCCTATGGGCATTTCAGCCCATAGGAATGAATGGGAATTGCGAATTCGCTATTTGAAACTCGCAATTTTATTGGGATTCGGTAAAAATTGCGATTTTTACCGAATCTCAATAAAATTGCGAAATTAATGATGCATTGCCATTTGCGATTCCTTATTTGCGATTCCTTATTTTTCGCAAATAAGGAATCGCAAATGACAACTTTGATGCATCTACCCATAAGTGCTTCACTGGCACATCAGGGGTAGTAAGTGCTCTTTAAATGCAATTATAGGTACAATTACAATTTCTACTCAGGTGTACTCACTTGTTAAAGGCGGTCCACAGTCCTCTATTTGTCAATGTTTGACCCTTAGGGTGACTTAAATGAGGGTCTTCATCAGGGCAAAAATGGATTCACATTATGCATAGAGCAGTAACATTCATATCAAAATAGATAGAACATCAAAGTTTCCTGTTCCCTTTACTCTAAAGGACAAGATCAGATGATATATGGCTTGAAAGCGGCCGCTTACTGCAATAAGCACAATGGACCTGGCCAGCCAAATAATAAATACTGTATATTGGAAGTATCCTTTAGTTACGCTACAACTTCAGAATTGTGTCTTCTGTGCTATAAAGTAAATCTGTGCTGCACCATCCCTTGCCTTTACCTCAACTTGTTCCTCACGGACTGGCTCACTCTTTTTGCCACCAACATATCTATAAATGTTCAGTGAGTCCTAAGTCCTGGTTGAGAAAGGCTCCTATTGTACTTTCGGTAGTATGATAAAGAACACAAGTAAGAATGTGGATAGCAGAAACTGCACCTTAACTTATTTTGGCAGTAGCAATAACCAGTATCGCCCAAATGAATTGTATGTATTTCTGTGTAAATTTCTGTGGAACTGATCTGTGGTGTCCCACTTTTATTTACTTTGTTGCATATATTTCTCTCAGTATTTTTATGCATCCTTTTTTTTCCAATGACACATTTTCCCACAGGTTGCAACTCCGCCAAACAGTCTTATTTTATTTAAATGTTGTGTATTAATTAATTTACTGTTTAGTTAAAAAAACGTTGAAATATAAATGTTTATTACATTTATGTCACATATATAAAACACATAGTTAAAACAGTAACATTTACAGAACATCCTTACCTAATTTTACAATACTTTTGTATAACAAAACAGTAATAGCACGTATAAAATACCCATTCCTTTTCACACAGTGCAAATATATTAGTACCACGTTGAGTCTAAAATGCACAACAATTTCTCACTCTTTAGAGGCACCTAAAGGATCATCGACAACTTCTCATTTTACAATATCATACTTACAGAACGCAATATTTCCAAAAGAACTCATTTCTTTGTACTGACACTTAAGAACAATCAATGGTTAATGTACCAAGGATCCACTCGTATACTAATAACAGCAATAAAACCTTTTGATAGATGCTCGAGTTTGGTACATCATCTGGCTTTGATACATCTTCATAGGTGCTGAAGTATTATACATTGCTAAGTGCGGTTTTAAATGTTACTTCTTCTAGAGATATCATAAGAGTGATCATTATTGGTCAGATAGATCAATGAAACAAACCTTCCATATTTTTATATTTGGAGAATAGTTGTTGTTGTTTCATTTGCCTTTGAGAGTGCTACATTACATTTGCGTCCCCCAATCCCTCCAGGAACTCACTGACAAGGATCAAAACCTGTTGTATGAGTGAGCAACACATTAATATATTTCCACTGGTGCTTACAGTGGAATTAATTCTAGCTCTCTCTGTATAATGGGGAGTTATGTTCCTGGCAACAAACCTAAAATTATCCTCCATACTTTACCTTCAGCAATAGTACCCCTTGTTAAATTAACTTCATTCCATTTCTCCAATACAGTGGCAATCATGTGTTTAACTTTCCCAGGATAAACCCATGAAAGGAATTATGGGTAACCCCAATTTCGCATTCAAATGTTAACAACAATTTTTTTGCAGGCTTCAGTTTAAATTTTTCTTAATGGTGTTTTTTTATTTTTCTTCGAAAATCACATTCTAAAATCCTCTGTGAATTTTTCAAATGTAATCCTAATTATTCTCTTCTGCTTAGCACAGTACAGAGATACAGCCCTTATGTTCACACCTCATTGTACTACCCAAGGGACACAATCTGTACTAAAATAGAAATAAAAAGGGAAATGTTTTTGGTTTCAGCGGTTCTCAGTATGGTTGATCTGACCGTCGGCCATTCTCACCCACCTGAGACAGGTGGGCCTTGCAGCTGCTCCTATTGCTGTATCTATTTGCAGCAGGGAGCTGGATAGTTCATGTTTCATAATTTCTTTTAAAGATATATTAAAAAAATGAAATGCTCCACTAATTAAATTCACTTACAAATACACATACTGCGCCACCATGTGGTGATTTCTCATGAAATTGCACCAGTATTTACATATAAGTGCCAGTATGGAGTATCAGAAAACCCTGGTACAAATTAAGCATTGGTGTCTGTCCTTCTCACTTCATTGTCTGGCTTGCTGCCGTCCAGCCACAAGAATGAAGACAAAACACTTGCACTGTCTTATGAAGATGTCCTTTTACACACACACACATATGCACTTTTACACACACACACACACACACACACACTCTCACACACACGTGTACACATAACATAGCAACTTTAATCCACAGTCTCACCGACACAGATAAAATAAATTTGGCCACCTTAAGTCACAACAAACACAGTATGCTGTTACCACTGTTGTATGTGCTACACTTAGGACAGGATTAATAGCGGCCGGGCAAGATGGCGGCCGCTACTAGCGGGTGAGCAACAGCATCAGCAAAGGGCTCCGGTCTCAACCGTACATCGCTTTGTGTACCTCATGGAGTTCATAAAGACTCTTTTCTCTCATTAGAACCCTCCGTGAAACTCCTTCTGGGCAAGTAAAAAGTAAGAAAATACCGGTAACAGTGCGGATGGATGTTACATTTCGCCTGTCCTCAGACCTGCTCCGGGCGATTACCGAGCTGTGTTCAGGCCTCGCAGCTGCTCTCAGCAGCGGAATACCAATCACAGGCGGTGGAGCGGGCGGAGCAGGCGGAGCGGGCGGAGTTCGTGCTGCAGGGAGGCGTAGCAGATTCGGAGGCGACGGAGCAGCCGGAGCGAAGCTCACGGTCAGGATCAAGACGGAGATCACGGGCTGGGTAACCACAAGGCGGCGGTGGCGTGTTGCGGTGGAGAAGAGGCAGCAGTACAAGATGCCTCCAAAGCAGACCAACGTCGGCAAAAACTACTAAAAAAAAGGCAATTGAGAATATCAGTCCCGGCCCCGATGAACAAACAAACCTTGGTAATGCTCAACCCGAAGTGTGTACAAAAGGAAAGCAGAGAATGCAGGAATCAACAAAGGAAACTTCGAAGGAAATTAGACCGCCGGCAGCAATGACCAGGTTGGCTGCAGCTAATTTGAGCATTGTGGATATGTTCAGTCGTGTTGGCAAAGAGAAGGAGACTAAAACCCAAGGAGGGGAGTTGGATATCGGTCTGGCTACTGAGTCTGAGCCGGAGAAGCCTGGTGAGGCTGAACGACAGGAAACTGGGGTAAGATCTAAGATGACTGATGACTCTGACTGTATGGCCGAAAGCATAACTCAGGACCAAATTTCTTCTCTAGTCTCGGGCACCCGCTACATGATAGGGAGTAGTGAGTCAGACCAGGGCGTGAAGACAGGAGGTGATGGTGATGGTCTTCTAGCTAAAAAAGATGTGAGCAGCATGGGGGTTAATCATGAAAGTGTACAGCCTGGAACCGCGCAATCAAGCGATATCCCCCAGACCAATATCAATATGAGTCAGGGGCAAGAAAGGGATGAGGAGAAGACACCAAGTGAGGGTTTCGTCTCAGTACCAGAAGAAGCAGAATGGTCAGAGGACGAAGAGGAACAAAGCTCTGATATCGATGGAAGTAACCCAGAGACAGAGAGTGACCCAGAGGGCAGTTATGTTACTACTGCTGTTAAGACGTTGGTACCTTCAAAGAAACATATGAAAATGGCCTGGGACCATTCGCCATCCACCCTGCTACAAGGAAACTCAATTCGTGAAAATAACTTCGAGGATTCTCAAGAAGCTACTCAGCGATCAATGCTGGAGGCAATCCATCAGGAGATTATCGCGCATCGGGAAGAGACCAGGCAGGATAGTCTGAAAGCACAAGCAGCCATGAGGAAAATGAAGAGTGTGGTTAGGAAGCTGTCCAAGGCAACCGTGAAGGTCGGGGATAGAGTCTCAAACTTAGAGGAAAGAGTGGTTGCCACCAAGAATGAGGTCACGCAAGCCGTTGCCAAGGTGGAATCATTTGGAGCCCAAGCACAAGATGTCCAGTGGAAGCTGGAAGACTTGGAGAATAGGTTGAGGAGAAATAATCTTAGAGTCCTTGGCATTCCGGAAGGTAGGGAAGGTAGTGATGTCAAAGCATATATAATAAACCTATTTGATAAAGCTTTCCCGGAACTGGATAGCTGGAACTGGGCACTAGAAATTCAAAGGGTACATCGGACACCATTTAGGGTACGCCAGAACAGGAAAGAAGGTGATAAGCCTAGAGCAATTTTGGTATTCTTCGGGAACTTTATGCTGAGACAAGCAGTGGCTGAGAAAGCAAGACCGCATGCCAGGAGAACAGGAGAGGGGGTTACTTTTTTTTATTAGACCTGACTTCTGTCATTCCAAGGTGGAGCGACGATGGAGGCTACGACAATTAATTAGACCCTTCCAAGACAAAAAAATTCAGGTTTACCTCATAAATCCGGCTCAGCTGAAAGTAATCTATTTGGGCAAAACAATGTATTTTTCCTCAGAGGTTAAAGCCCAAGAGTTCCTTGATTCTGTATAACTGTATTACTAAGGGACTATAAGTGAAATAGAGGCATTCCAACTATATGTTTCTGTAATTGGGGCGTTTGTGCGGTGGAGGAAGTGTTTGCGAGGCAGAAATCTCAGGTTAAGTATGGGTCTGAGAGGAGTGTTGAGCTCAGTTATGGTGAAATAAGTAGAAACCAGATATAAATCACGTAATTATTAGGGTTTTTGTTCTATGGGCTTCTGTGGGTTTCTGATGTATACACAAGTAAGCTGGTTTATTGAGTCTATTTGCTGTGCTGCACCCATCACATGCACAGACTTTGTCTGGGCGCCTTGCCGGGGAGAGTGCGGGGGGGGGGTCAAGAAGGTGGGTGGGGAAGGGAAGGGGGGGGATTGGATGGTGGGTGAGGGGTGAGAAAACAAAAAATTGAAGAGAGTTCGTACTGGTAATGGGATCATAAATGTAAGAGTAAATTTGAAACAAAGGATATGTTTCCATCATGTATGTACTAGCTACTTGGATAGGTTGATGAGCTGGCAATGTTTGAAATCCAGGTATGCCTAAGTTAAGGATTGGATCTCTTAATATAGGAGGATTAAATGATTGGAAAGAGAGGGGGAAGTTTGAACAATATCTTAATGTGGTGAGCTTAGACATTATATGTCTACAAGAGACCCACCTACCCTGGAAGAAAAAACATTGGTTAAACTTTAAAGGTTATGAACTGCTGTCATGCTCATCCCAGACCTCCATGATAAGAGGGGTGGCCATTATTGGCAAAGTTGGGCTAGGGGGGGTCAAAAGATGTAAGGCAGATCCATTAGGCAGATGGGCCATATGTGAAATGAATTTGGGCATTACTATCTGCTCGGTATATGGGTCTAACACAGATGAGCCTGAGGTCTTTAGTCGCATCGAAACAGAATTAATCGACTGGCCAACCCCCATAGTATTATGTGGGGATTTTAACATCTCAGCTAATTTCTCGGATGATAGCTCCTACGTAGGTAGGAAGCCGAGGGTGTTTAGAGCGATAACATCAATGATGCAGTCACAGGGTTTAGTGGATGTGTGGGGAAATTTAGTGATAGGTGACCCAGGGTTTACTTACTTTTCGCATCCCTTCAATAAATACTCAAAACTGGATTATTTCATGATCTCAACCTCCCAGTTGAATAGTGTCCAAATAAACAAGCTTCCTAAAATTCTGTCAGATCACAATCCTCTAGTCTTAATCATGGATATTAATAAACCATATAAGGCCCCTAGGCCGTGGACATTTGATACAAAACTATTAGTAGATATGGATTATATTAAACATATGAAAATATGGTCCCAGGCCTTTTTTGATGCCAATAGGTACAGTGCATCTAGGTGAGTGGTTTGGGACAGCTTTAAGGCAGGACTAAGAGGTGAGACCATAAGTTATACCACTCGGGTTTGGAAAAAGATTAAAAGGGAAAAGGAAGTATTGATGGCAAAGTTGAGTGAGGCAGAGACACAACACAGACAAGATATAATTCTAGGGGTTCAATCTGCCGAGAGTCTACAAAGAGTAAATTCCGTAAAAGCAGAGATCCAGAAACAGCTAGCTATAAAGGCGGCAGCTAACTACCAGTCGCATAGATCAAGGCTCTACGAAACAGGGGAGCAAGCAGGAATCAGGCAGGTGGCCTCTAAGAACATAGTGACACAAATTGAATATGAGGGCCAAACATATGATAAATCAGGTGAAATTTTAGAGGCTTTCAGGAAATTTTTTCAAGAACTGTATCAGGAGGAGGCGGGTGCAGAGGTTCCTAAGTTGGCTAGACATGGGTAGCAAGTTAAAACAGGCCCATATCGATTCTTTGAAACAAGATATCACTATGTCTGAGTTATTAGAAGCCCTGCAGGATCTGGCAAGCGGAAAGGCTGCGGGCCCGGATGCTATACCGCTAGAGTTGTATAAAAGCTTAAGAGATGAAACAACACTGATGCTTTTAGATTTGTTCAAGGGCGTCATGAATACAGGCATAATACCCGAGTCCTGGCAAGAAACCAACATAGTGATCTTTCACAAAAAAGGAAAACCAAAGACTAACCCTGGTTCCTACAGACCAATATCTTTGATTAATAGTGATAACAAGCTGTATGCAAAAATCATGGCCGTACGCATGGGGAGGATCATTGCGTCTTTGGTTTCCCCCTGGCAGCATGGGTTCATCCCAGGTAGGGGTACCACCGACCACATTAGGAGAGCTATTGCCCTATTTGACATTGGCGCTGCTAGGGGGGGGGGGAGGGGGTCGCAATGATCCTCCTCGATGCGGAGAAGGCATTTGACCGCGTCAGATGGGGCTTTCTCTGGAAGGTCCTGGAGGCAAGGGGGTTTGGCCCAAGATTCTACCAAGCTATCCAGGCTATGTATTCATCATCTATGGCAAGAATCCAACTAATGGGAGAAAGATCGGGTAAGATCAACATAACAAGGGGTACGAGACAAGGCTGTCCATGTTCAAAAAACCTGTTTGCGCTTTATATAGACCCTTTAATTATACAAATAATGAATAGTGTGGCCATTAAACCAGTAGTCAATAATGGGTATCAGACCAAACTTCTCGCATACGCGGATGACTTAGCAGTTATCACCAAAGACCCAGAGTCAGGTATGAGGGAAGTAGTGAATATAACCGGTCGGTTTGGAGATGTGTCGGGCTACCGATTAAATGTGGACAAAACACAAGTTCTATGTTCCAAAAAAATAGCCAAGTTGGATGTCAGATATGTGGACTCTGTAGTTTATTTGGGTATAATAATAAATGCAGAACCTGGTAAAATAATTAATGATAACTTCACACCACTCATGCATTCAATGGAAACAGATTTAAAAAGAATGGACTCACTCCAGTTGTCGTTAATTGGGAGGGCCAACGTCATAAAACTGACAATGTTTCCCAAGGTTCTTTATAAATTTAGGTCAATCCCATTCAAAATTGATGAGAAGATTATTAAACAGATCGAGGCCATATTTATGAAATTCCTGTGGCAGTATGGCAAAATAAGGCAATCAAATAGATATATGTCACTGCCACAAGATAGAGGAGGGTTGGGACTCCCAGATTTAAAGAGCTATCATTTTGCTTGTCTCCTTACAGATATGGCAATCCTATTCCATCCAGGGGGGCCCAACCCTCAGGCAGGCGGGGATACCATCAATTTTTCAACTACTATTGGGTAATGAAGCAGTAGGGGTGTTATTGAGGAGAACCCAGAGGTGCTATTATAAGAAATTTGGGTATAGGACGCTTGAAGATGTATGGCATATGTGGGTAACTGTTAAAAAAACCCTAGATATACCCAGTTTTCATCATAGCACACCACTCTGGAATTCAACATTCTTTCCAAACCTTAGTAGGGATGGATCATGGCGTCACTGGGAGAGCCAGGGCATTGTCACGTTGGGGCAAATAATGATCAGGGATGAGTGTAGAACACTGGAAGAACTTACGCAGCATTATTCACTACAAGGTTATCAAGAGTTTAAATACCTACAGCTTGTCAATAGAATTAAATCAATAAGGCCACGTATCATTTTGACAAGGAGATGTGAATTATTGGAGTATCTGAAGTCGGGAGGTCATAGAATTAAGGATATATATAAAATATTTAGTGAAGCATCAATGGATGATATGGGTAAAATGGAATCTGTCTGGTCCATAAAATTGGGGGATCCGGAAGTTGATCTTGATAAGGCCCTAGCTATGGATAAAAGATTTCTGCGCTCCTCGAATCTCAGGGCCCAACACTATAAAACTTTATTCAATCTATACTATATGCCGGAAAATTATTCTCTTGGGGGAAAGCGGCAGATAGCAATTGTCCCAGGTGTGGAAACGGTCCAGCTGATATTATACACATGTTCTATGGCTGTGAAAAACTAAAAATTATTAAAACTGAAATAGAGCGGTTTTTAGAGGGGCTGCTAGATGTGAAAATTAATCTATCCCCAACCTTGATAATAACTGGATGCGATGTGAAACTAAATATGCGCACTGAGGCCGAAGCTTTAGTTTTTATCTTTGTAGCAATTTTTAGGATTTTAATCAGTGCAGCTTGGAAGGATACAGAAGCACCTACGTTTCAAATGTGGATGTGTTGAATGTTGGGTATTCATAACATTGAGGAAGCACTATATGAACTAAAGGGAGCCAAGACAAGGGAAATGGGTATGCGACTTTGGGCCCCAGTAGCTGCCTGGAGAGCAGCAAGAGTTTAAAATGACTCATTGGTATTGCAGCTATTCAATCTGCCTATTATCTTTTTTTATGGATGGTATATTTGTATGTATGTATTTATGATGGGAAAGAATTGTTTTTTTACTATGTATTTGTAATTTACTTTGTATGAACTCTCAATAATAAATAAGAAAGTAGGTAAAAAAAAGAAAAAAAAAAAGGACAGGATTAATAGCTCTCTGCCCTCCAAGAGCACGCTTGTTGTGACCCCTCCAATGTCATGGACAGGCCTAGGCCACAGTGCATACCCTAGATTAGTATGATGCCAGGGCCAAAATAAAAGTCAAGATTCCAGATTCACATGCAGTCAAGCACTAGGGACAGAGGAACAAGACTGTAACCATGCAAGGAACATTCCCAAACCAACCTCTGATGACCATTTATGTTGCTTCAACTGGTTTCTTCACTGTCTCTGTGAGGTCCTTATAAATTAATAATGGTTTAATGAACTTGCCGATGGGTTTCACTCAGTAATTTCCAAATTGCAGGCCATACGCCTTCCCATTATCAAACATGTTAAGTGCTTGATGCTTTTTATTGCAGATTAGAAGTTGAGAGGCAGTAGACCTTTAGATGCATGAGAAATCCGAGACTTTAATAACAAGTGATCAGACCATTTTCTATTCACGCCGATACAAAAGGAGGTGATGGACGGAGCGTTTGAGCCGATCAAACACTCACCCCCAGTCAACTGATCTGGGTTTAATCCATCACCATTTTTTAGCTTACTCAGCCACCCCAGTTCAGACATGGCCATATGCAAATCAGTCTGACCCTGTGCCTCATGGGAACAGTCCAGCCCGAACTGCCAAGCCATGTCTTTCCTGGACCGGAAACAAGCATCCTTGGACCGGTTTCGGATTCATAATCCTCATCAGCCAGGCTATCTTGAATCCAGTGGCCAAGTGAGCAAGGGACTCACGTCTGAGCATTCCCTGCCAACTTAGGGCGAACAAAGCGATTTCTATTCACGCTCAGGCAGTAGCGGTCTGCAGGTTGCAAAAAGTATTCTTTTTGCTGAGATACTGATACCTCCCATGAAAAATGTACTCCCATGAATATAAACATACATTTCGGGTTCTGATATTTTTTTCTTCAAATGGCTTTCAAAAATAGCTTTAAAAAATATCTCAGGAGGATTGAAGCAGCTACCCCTTGTTAGCCATTTTGTAATGTCTTCTGAAGAAGAGGTCTGAGGGCCCTCCAAAGCTAGAGTATTGTAGTATCTTGATATTATTTATTCAGTTAGTCAAATGTAAGGCATCTAAAACTGGAGTGTTTACATTTGTAGACTGTACTTACAAGCTGTTTAATCTTTCTTTGCATATAGCTACTTGTAGAAAATAGTCAAATCCCAGTGCCACATTTATTATAAAGTAACAATTTGCTGTGCATTGTTGCGTGACAGGGAGAGGGGAGGAATGCACCATATTTTCAAATATATGGTGCATTCATGCTCTTTCTCTGCTCTGGCGCACTGAGTGCAGTCTAGCGCCAACACAGGCACCCGGGCCTGCTGTAAGAATCCAGCAAACGCAGTTTGAAGTAGTAAATGTAGGCTTATTCCAGAAAAAGGATCCCATCCACAGACAGGCAGTTACACAGGTCCAAGCCAGGCTCTAACTGATGTCAGATCAGACTGATATCATAACATTCTCTAGCACCTGCCAACAAGTACAGAACCGTAGGATGCCACACATCTCCTTTCTTCACAAACAAGAAACAAAATAGAGAATGCTTAATTTAGATTACAACACAGGAAGAAAGAAATATAAAAATAAGAAAAACATGAGAGGATTCAAGATAACAAATACATTTACTTAACAAATCTTTTAAATATCTTGGGGGAGAGGACACTCTCGAGGAATTGTGAATGACACCTGGATCATTAGAGGTGTGACCCAACTCACCAGAAGACTCCTTAGATCAGCAAACAAAGTCTTTCCTAACCACCACCACCACCACCTTATATAAGCGTTCAAATCGGAATTGCAGGGTTACTTTGTAAATGTAGATCACAAGCAGAATTGTGATTCTGCTCGTGATCTACTCATACCACGAGCTTTAAGTGTGATCGGCACCAAGCCCTTGAACTGATTAATCGGATGCTACCCGGACATCCATGTATGGCGGCACCTCCTCCTCCCAATAGGTCTTGTACAAAGTAACCCCGCTATTCCGATTTGTACGCTTATATAAGCAGTTCTCAAACCACTTGGAACTTATTCTCGCTCCGTAAAATTAACAGCTCAGGCTTCCGATCCAGCGTACTACTTCAGGCTTGCAAATCTGCTTGTCCTGATGATGAACCAAGTATATAGTCATGGATCGAAACATCGTCGACTTTTGTAATAGCTTGCACGTTAAACTGATTTGTTAAAACCAGTGCAACAGCTGTTATTTCAAAAAAAGCTTGCCCTGATCAATTGTATTGGCTAAAAGCTTTTCCCTGTTTTGCCTGAAAACAATTTGTGTTTATTTGTGAATGTTTTTTGTTTGTTTCCGAAGGATACAGGACTGTGTCCCACTCGATCACTCTGTGTTGGATCACCACTGAATTACCTTGATTAATTAAATTAGTGTCCGGCTGGACATCCTTTATAAAATATAGTACTGATTCCGGTCTATATTTATTGTTAATTGAATTGTAATGTTTGAAGGACTGAAAAAAAGTACTACTTTATCTTGTCCTTTGTCATTTTGTAGAAGAACAGCACCCAGACCTTTCAGGCTGGCATCAGTCATTAAGATAGATCTCTTCTCTGGGTCAAAACTACTAAACTGACAACAAGCGCCCCCATGTAAATTAAAACAGCATCAACGGTAAAGTGTGTCAAGAGCAGTGAATAACCATGAAACCAAAATACAGTTCAACATTCTCGTTAAAGCTTGTATGCAGCTCCTGGTGTGCTCATGCTAAACAAATGCCTCTGGTGTTTGTCCTATGTTTCCAGTTATTACACATGACACTCCTGAAAAGCATGTAGCTGAGGAATTAAGATATAGAGTCCACTCCTTCCTCCCATTTTATAGCAGAAATGTGCCACTATTTAAAAAAAAAAATTTGAACACACAGTACCTTAAATTCCCAAGAAGTAGACATTACTTTCCTTAAAGAAAGTTATTATAGTAGTGTTGAGATCCTTCCCAGAAGAGTAGAGCCCTCCTCCGTCGCCAAGAGTAAGAATCCAGCAAACGCAGTCTGAAGTAGTAAGTGTAGGTTTATTCCAGGAAAAGGACCCCATCCACAGACAGGCTGTTGCACCGGTCCAAGCCAGGCTCTAACTGATGTCAGATCAGACTGACATCATAACATTCTCTAGCACCTGGCAACAAGTACAGAACCTTAGGATGCCACACCTGTGTTACACCCAGGTTGTTTTTGTGCAGGAGGGGACAGATTTCTGCACAAAAACAATACTCTGAGGCTTTTTTGCCTTTCTAAGTGTGTTGCAGAAGGCAGAACACTCAGAGGAAAAAACAAATAGAGCAATTTCTCCTTGTTACACATCCTCTGGGAAGGCATACCATGTTGATGCATTACCTGGCTTACTAGTGTTGGCAAATCTGAGAAGGTGCCAAAATACATGGGTGGATGCGTGGGAACACCCATTCTCTACTCATGTGAAGCCTTCCCAGCGCAGAGTAATGCAAGGCAGCTGCTTGCGCTGCATTGCGCTATTTTAGATTTACTCTGCCACGCAAGGTGGCTCTGGGTGGCATAGTAAATCTCACTTAACACAAGTCCATGATAAACCTAGCCCCTATGCCAATGCACATTTAAAGCAACACAAGCTAGTTACCAGACTGGAATTCAAATCTATATTCTAGTCTTTCTCTGGGACATTAGCACATGCTGATTCATTAGGACCTGGTTATGATGCCAAACTAAACACAAAAGGTGCTTGTGACTCTGAGCCCTTTGGAGGATTAAGAGCTGAGTGCATACTGTATACGCTCGGGTTTTACACTTGCATTTACCACAAGCTTTTAGCCGAAAAAGCAAGTGCAGTATTTCATAAACATGGAAATAAAACGAAAAAAACGATTGTGATAACAGCTGTTGCATGTTATTCCCCATTTTCCCACATGTACATTGTAGCTGTAATAACAATTCCGATACTTATAATCAGCGGTTGGGGCATCTATAGGCTTTAAATGAAACTCAGTTTCTTTTCCAAAGATAAATTTAAAAAACGCATCTGGGATTTCAGGTACTCCCGATTTCACATCCCTTCCCAACACCCATTCTGAATCAAAGGGATCTCCCTCCATGGTCCTAGTTTTGTATTTAGTAAACAACCCAAGTATTCAGGTTGATTCCTCACAACAATCAGACCCTCGTTGAGTATGCAACGCATTTGGTAGTACAGGGTTCCTCGTCTGAATTCTGGGAAGGAATCATTGTGTACAGAGGGAGTGGACCTAAATTCAGATCTCATTACAACCATTGTTCTCATGGTTGTGAAAAAGTGCTATCTTTCTCTTCATGCGCTAAACTCTCACTATGATTTGAAAATGAAACATGGGTTTATATATTCTTCACTTGGTAAATGAAGCGGCATGCAGACCAAAGGGATGGCTGGCCGGTCTCCCTCAGTACATCAACCACAATCAGCAAACAATTTCCTTGTTCCGAGATTCATTTGTAACAAGGCCTTGAGAAAGTGAAACATGTGTCAGCTGATCTATTTATTTTCTCTAAGCTTGGCTGATCATACCATACTAGATAAGAAACAAACAGTTTTTCCAAACATTATATGGCATCAAAAGATCAATTATTTATCAAGCAGGGCTGTAAGAAACTAGAACGCTTATGGAGGAGAGAGTATAGCCCCGAGGCTAAATCCGCCCTTCGACTTGCTCAAAAAAACTATTATGGAGCCATTAGGGACGCAAAAGGTCTCTATTATGCCGGGCGCATTAACAAGGCCAACAACAACAGCAAAGAGATCTTTGCGATCGTCTAAAGCTTTGTGTCCCCTGTGGCGGAAGCCATGCCCCTCCCGTCCTCTGCACAATGGTGTGAGGAGTTGTCTACTTTTTTTATAACTAAAATAGCGAAGATCCAGCAAGGCCTTTTAGAGGCACTTCCCGCTGATCGCTCTGTAGCTGGCCCCTGCTTACCCTCTCTCGCACTCCCTGGGCACCAACTTACCACCTTCGCACAGGTTATGGAAGATGATGTTCTCCATCTTCTCCAGTCCCTTAAATCGGGCTCCCCTGCCGACCCATGCCCTGCCGAGTGCTCTCGGAGGTGGCGGAGACTGTTTGCAGCGAGATTACGCAATTGGTGAATCTTTCCCTGGCCGCTGGCGTGGTTCCCCAGGTTTGGAAACACGCTAAACTCCTTCCACTCCTGAAAAAACCAGGACTAGATGTGTCGTCCCGGGAAACTATCGACCCATCTCCCTCCTGCCTGCTCTCACAAAAATCTGTGAGAAGGCTGCTCTTCTACAAGTGGAGAGCTTTGTTGAAACATCTAATGCCCTCCACCCGGCCCAATCGGGCTTCAGGGCTGCTTATAGCACCGAGACGGCCCTGGTGGAGATGTCTGAAGCCATCCGGGAGTGTCTTGATGGAGGTGGCAGAGCGGTCCTAATTTTATTGGACCTCTCTGCCGCTTTCGATACTGTCCCCTATGATCTCCTTCTTGGCCGGCTGTCGGACATTGGTATTGGGGGAGTGGTGCTTGATTGGCTTTCTTCTTTTCTATCAGATAGGACCCAGCAGGTTTGGATGCCTCCGTATGCTTCGGAGCAAAGACCTTTGCTTACAGGGGTCCCGCAGGGGTCCACACTTAGCCCCCTTCTGTTCAATGTATACATTACACCTTTGGTATACTTAGCTGAACAGTTCGGGGCTAAAATTTTAGGGTATGCTGATGACACCCAACTGTTGTTTACCTGGCCAGATGACAACCTGGACACATCTACAGTTCATCTGTGTCTGTCCTCAGTATTTCGCTGGTTAACACAGGCCCAGCTGAAGTGCAATGAGGACAAGTCCGAGGTGCTCTTTTACGGCTCCTTTCCCCCCTCATTCAAGAGCACACTCTGGCCCCCAAACATTCCTGGCCCAACAGAGATGGGGAGACCTGCAAAAAATCTGGGCATTTGGTTTACGGAGGATCTCAGATTTGAGTATCACATCAAAAAACTCACCGGCACTTGTTTTGCCACTCTGAAAATGCTCCGCAAATTTTTCCCCCTGCTCCCCAGGGAGGCCAGAGAGTCGGTTGCCAGAGCTCTCATACTGGCTCGCCTTGATTATGCGAATGCACTGTTTAGTGGCATTCCGGCATACCTGGTCAATCGCCTCCAAATTGTTCAGAATGCGGTTGTACGCTTATTATTTAACATCCCCAGGTGGAAGAGCGTTCGCACGGAGCTGCGCTCGCTTCACTGGCTTCCAGTAACACAACGCATTCGGTTTAAAGCCTTGGTGCTGGCGTTTCGCGCAATTCATGACCAAGGCCCCTCATATCTGAAGAGAAGATTCACTAAGTACATCCCGGCACGCACCCTGAGATCTGCCTCGTTGTTCAAACTGTCTCTTCCCCGCTTCAAACGCGCCAGACTGGGTGGTATGTCGCTGTCGGTGGTGGTGGCTCGGGCCTGGAATGCCCTCCCTTTCCATCTTCGCTCCATGCCGACAGTCACTGCTTTTAAAAAACATCTGAAAACCCACCTATTCACGAGTGCAGGTTAGGAGGATTCTCTTCTGTCTTGTTTTCTGCCGCTTTGATCCCTTCCCCGCGCCAGGATACTCACAAGTAACAGAGCGCGCTACAAAACGGTTTATAACATAACATATAACATAACATTTATACCTAAGGAGCTTCAAATTTGCTGTGTTTTAATTATGAGGATGGCCACTGAGTGGGGAGATCTATTGGGGAAGTTTCCTATAGCCAAGTGCAGAGTCACATTCTGCCTCTCACATGACAAACCCAGTTTTTAGGTTGAGCCTGAGCCAGCATGCATGTGCTGCTCTGGCGATGTGCTGTAGTGGAGTAGGGAATAGAAGCCACTTCCACTCTCCGCCCATATTTGCTGTTGGCTTGTGTCATTGTCTGTCCTAAATACTGGCTTCTGATTAGTAAATGGGCTTGCTAGTCCCTTCTTAGTACTATCCCCTCTTCATTTGTCACCTCCCATGGCTACTGGCCCCTTTACTTTGGTGGTTACACAGTACATGTTATTTCGCTGTGAGCACTATTTTCTTTATCCAGTTTCTCTTACTGCAAGCACAATGTGCTTTGGTGCCTTCTTTACAACTCCACCTTCCCTCCCATTGTCTGTGCCTCCTTTACCCACGCCCCCTTTTCTCGTGCATTCTTTACCCATGGGCCTGATCCTCATCCTTCCATCATCACGATGCCTACCATTTGCAATAGTCTTGCATTTCCTCGAGTTTGAGTTATTGGCATTGTAAATGACAATGCCTTTTAGATATATTTTGTTTTTTTAAACATAAATAAAACACATTGTTGTTTACAATGCCAATAGCTTAAACTTGCGTAAATGCGACACCTATTGCATTGCAAATGCTTGTTAGTGTAGGCCTTCATGAACTGCTCTCAGCCAATAACATTTGGACAGAAACCTGTGCTTTTGTGTTGCTGTTCCTTTCAACTAAGCATGTACTTGCTCCACCCTGAGGTTGCAGTGTAACATGTTGACGGAAGAGATTTGTAAGCAGACGGGAATGTGGGTGCCAGCGCAATGCTCACACCCCAAAAATAGCGGTAACCTCGGCGGGTATGGCAGAGATGTTGTGCAAGTGGCTGATGACTGTCCTGCGGGGCTGGGAGAAAGAGCCCGGGGCCTGTGCGTCAATCCTAAGTAGGACAACAAAACATTCAACTATGTTGAGGGCATGTCATAACAGCGCAGCTAAAAAAGGCGATGTGCATCCGTACATCACTCAGTTTGTCATGAAGGCGAGAGTGACTGAAAACAATGTCTGAAAACCCATCACCCAGATTTGTTTACTTTCTAAAAAAGCTATTAACATACATTTTGTGAGCTTGTTGCTTGGTTATTTTTTGGAAGTCTTTGTTTTTCAGCCAATGGATTTAAACAATTTGTCTTCATCAACTGGTTATAGCATTTCTACCAGATAAGTTGTTCTTGGTATCAACTACACAAGAATGCCTAATCAACATGGTGAATACCTTGAGGTTTAAGGAGGTATTCATGGTCTAGTGATGAGTGGAGAAACAGAAAATGACATAGACATACTTTACGTTTATTGTCCTGTTCCGTTAGGCCAAAGGACAGGACATAGTTATGTGTTGGAGGTGTGATTTGAGGCATTTGAGGAAGGAGACTGTAAGCTAATCAGCCATTTTGTTTTGCCACAATCAGAGTTGGTGTTGGGTTTTTTTTGCGCAGTCTTTATATTTTGGATGCCGGTGATTGCTTGCCGGTTATCGGGGAACAATTTTTAATTTTGTGTACCAAGCAGGTCGAAGGACCAATATTTAGAAGTGGCACAGGGGCCTTGTGTGTGGAAAGCAATTAGTGGTTGAGGGAACATTGGTGGTGGGAAGAAGGGGCGTTCAGTGAATTGGAATTGAATACCCTATTCATAACAGTTGCATTAAAATAAACTGATCTACACCATGTGGTTGATGATCGAGGTAGTCTTGTTTCAGCTGCACTGGCATTCCATAGTTAGAATAGGGGGAGGGTGTCAAATCGATTCTGTTGTAGTCCATTGTCTGCTAGGGGTTCAGACCCTGGGGTGGGGTTAGATCACATAGCAGTGTTTTGCTTTGGTTTCAAAGAGGACGCTATTGGGGGCAAAGAGGAAGTGATGTAAGATGTGGCTAAATATGCAATTGGTCTTTGACAGGATATGACAGAGTATGCTAATGACGGTGGCCGTGGAGGTCACAATTGTATGGATGGTGATCAGATCATTATAGTAGTCGAGTGCTATGAGGTACAGAACATTGCTCACTGAAAATAACTTTCCAAACTCCAGAGAATATTTATAGGCTCTGTAATGCTTTGCTTTTTGCTAAATGACCTAGGGCGAAACTGGGGTTCTAAATTATGAAGTAGAATACGTTCTGTTTCTTTCAGGGAAAACAACGTGTCCTTTGGGTACAGCTACCGACATTATTAATGTCAAAGCATAGATGCAACGGAATTCATTTTGATATATGTTAAATCGAGCTGTGTGGTTGAGTCAGTTTTAGTTAACGGTGAGTTTGGGACTTTCCTACAGAGATGTAATGTATGCTTATGTGTACACACAAGATAATTTTGAGGTTTAGCCTGGGCCCTTTCCTGACAAAGCCGACCTAATCTACGGGTACACCTAGTCCTTTCCCGTGTCATTGGAATTCATAGCTCGTTCTTTCAAAAGTGTTAAAGAGTTGAGTGTATCATAATTTGAAATCTAATTTGTGGGCTGACACACCTTTTATGCTAAATGCATTTTTGAAACTTTTGGAGATGTGAAGCCAGTATAACAGAAAGTGCTCTACCCCAAATTTGACCTTGCATTTCACACCTTCATTTGCATTGTTCCAATTGTGATCTTGTGCCGCTATTACCTGAACAGGAAAGTACAAACATAGTTTCCATGGTGATTGGAGCATTCAGTTTGTGTACATGTAGTTCACGTAGTGAGTTGTACGTGTTGCTGGTAGAATTGCAGTTCACATTGTCAAAGGTATGTACAAATGGTCCGATTGTAATTCCCCAGGTGAGTAGTACATGCACAGAGTGGTATGCCGTTTTGTTCAATTTCAGTAAATTACGTTTGGAGAGTCGTACATGCAGTTAGTGGGAAATGTTGGGTTCTAGTGGAAACAAGTGTACATCTGATGCTCTACGCCTACCATTCTTCATGCCGTGAATTCCCGACCTGTAGATTAGTCCCATGAGACTAGATTGTTTATCCTGCTTGCAGTGGAGCGTGCTTTGCTTTTGGAGGGCATGGTAGTTTGGTGTCATGGGCATGTTTTCCTTTATCGGGTTCCTGGAATTTTTGGCTGTTAGGGCGGCGAGCTATGCTGATGTCTCTCAATCTTATTTTTCATTTGCATTTTCTGGTGATTCTGATATTGTCTGGTGAGTGGTGATGAGTAAGGGGTGTGTTTGGTATTTTGTGCTGTCTTTGTGGATTACTGGAAGGGTGGAACACGTTTCATCTTGCCCTAAGTGTTTCTACCATGCAGTGCAGTTTATGTCTTTATTCGTGATGCAATCACATGGAATGTGCTGTCAGTGATTGGCACAGAGCTGCCCTTGGGACATTTGGCAATAGATGTATACACAGGAAAACATGTGTTGCATGTATCCTGAGAGATGATTCATTTAGTGGTTTTTCCATGGATCCTATAGTTATTTTTCTTTCAGTCCCATAGCCCTTTGCTTCAAGGTCTGTGTTAGGGGTTAGTTCAAGGTGGCAGATTTTTGCGGCCATATAGCAACGTTCTCTTTGCTATTAGAGCAGGTCTCTAAAACTTGCAGGAATCTAAAGATATCAAAGAGGAGAGGATAAAGACGCTGACCAACTTGAAGAGAAGGGTTCAAAGCAAAGGAAACACCAGCAAGGAAACACCAGCAGTAGAGACATACACCACCAGCTCTGACTATGCTATGTATTGTGTGTTTGAGGTGTAGAGGGTTGACCAGACCTTCCAGGGTGAGTAGAAATAACCTCATTCATATTCTGCCACTTTGAGAGTGATTGCCAAGCCTCTTTCAGAAGATAGTATGTACCATTCTCCCTACTCTCCCTCTCCTGTCCCAAAGTCTATACTCATTGTTTAGGAAACGAAAAGCAGTGACAGCTTTTTTGATGACTATTTCGACAGCAACCACTTTAGCACAAAGCTGAGTACAATTTGGCATCCAAATACCATATACCAGTAAACTGGATGAACTGAACACAGATAGTGACTGCACCTTGATTATTGGTTGTTTTCCATAAAACAAAAAGGTGGTGATGACAATGCAAATTTCATTCATGAGACTATCTACTCGTGGATGAGGATTATGGCGACAAATAGGGAGACACTACTTCCTGACAGTGCAAAAAGTGTAATCTCTTGGAAAATCTGCCTCTTCTGCGGTCACTTAAACGTGTGATACAAAATGGTAATATCCATGCAGGCAACACATTACTAATGTTATTCTGTGTGGATTATATTGATACTCCTTTAGCATCTAAAGTGGGTTTATCCAGGATACCAGTTTTCCAGGATCGTATTTGCCGACAATAGATATTTTTGTAATCCGTTTACCAGTGCCTTTCCAGTTTCTTAAAAAGAAGAAATAGAGTCCCCGCCATATTTAGTGAGGGCAAAGATAAAATTGTCCCGTTTAAAAAAGTGTGTGACCAACAGTATCAGATACGGTTTTAGGTCGAGCCTGAGCCAGCGCGCATGCGCTGCTCTGGCAATCTGCTGTAGTGGAGTTGGGAATAGAAGACCCGCCCACTCTCTGCCCAAATTTGACTTTGGTTTGTGTAATTGTCTGGTCTAAACACTGGCTTCTGGTTCGTAAATAGGCTTGTTAGTCCCACCATACTACTGCCTCCTCTTCATTTGTCACCTCTCATGGCGACTGGCCCCTTTACTTCGGTTGTTACACGGTATGTGTTATTTAGACTGTGAGCACTATTTTCTTTACCAGTTTCTTTTACTGCAGGCACGACATGCTTTGGTGTCTTCTTCACAACCCCACTCTCCCTCCCGTTTTCCATGCCATCTTTACCCCCCGCCCTCCCTCCTGTTGTCATGCCTTCTACCCCCCACCCTCCCTCCCTCCCTCCCTCCCGTTATAGTGATGCCTACCATTTGCAATGGGTCTCACATTTAAGCGTGTTTGAGCTATTGGTATTGTAAATGACATTGCCTTTTAGTTAGGTTTTGGTTTTTAAAACATAAATAAAATGCATTGTCATTTACAATGCATTTAGCTTAAATTCGCGTAAATGCAAGACCTATTGCATTGCAAATGCTTCGTAATGTCTGAATCCATTTGTGTGGCTGGTAATGTCTGACTCCATTCATGTGGCCAAGTCTCCAGGAGCAGATGACTTTATGGGATTCCTGCTATGTGTGTTATAAATTGGCTACAATTACAATCATTGTTGCCTAAGGGATTGCAACAATGTAGGCACTGGTTGAAATGGAAAAATAAAAAATGCAGGTTCTCATTATCTCGGAGAACCTGTTTGCTACTGAGAAGAGCAGGTAGTCTCCCCTTAAAGGTATCTCATCAGTGCTGAGAAACAAGCATTAGCAATACCAAACAGGTCTGTCTTTAAAGGAATGTTTTATGGTAATGTGAAGCATTACCAGTAAATAGCACAGGAAAAGATATGCGTGGAAGCAAAGAACCGTAGAATAATATTGGTGTAGATTAAAAGATCAGGTGACAGTTGACCTGGCAAGTCAGACCTAAAAATTCATGTAGGTTAATGACTGCCATTCTCCAATCTGTGCTGCTGCCAAAGAAAAATAACATAAATTATCTAGTTATCCAAGACACTTTAATAGCACTATAATGCCATGTATGTGCCCCTGAAAGGGCAACCTCAGGCTGCTGGATAAATAAACAAAATGATCACAGCTGCATGGAGGACACACTTTTTTGTGGAAGGACACAACTTCTGCCCAATCAAAACATGTATTCTTGGCTCCCACATAGTGATGCTCATACAATTGCCTGGCCACAGCTGCGCTGTCAAGCCAGGCCGTAAAAAGTGCAGGTACTCTGGGTGAATACCTACCCTTTAAAGCCACGAATATATAACTTGCTGGTCGTGGATACAAGGAGCCAGTCAGAATTCCACTGGTATTGCTGATGGCTTTTTTGAGAATGCCCACCACACAAAGAGTGGACACATTCTACTGTGGACCTCTTCCATATTTAATTCTATTTTAGAAAATGGACAAAGTGCTCAGTCCTTTGCCATTTGCCTGCATGATCACAAGTCTATGGCACATCTTCTTGCCTCTTGTAACAAATCTGTATTTGCCTTTCTGAGCTTGTGTGTAATCAGCACCTGCAATGTGAATTTTAAGATTCATAAAGACAATATTTACATTACTTATATTTATTCATGCAAGTATTTCAGGAGAGCAGACCTTGTCAACAAGTGGGACGCTTTGCTGTGAATGTCAATCACATAAAAACATAACTTACAGCATATGATCGACAAAAAAAGGGAGACAGGGGTAAAGGAGGCTCAAAGTGAGTTTAAGTAAACATGGAAAAACAGCACTTTACACAAAGGAAGCATCCAACACCAGCTCTTTACTCAGGGGAAGTATGGAATACCAGCACTTTACGCAAGGGAAGCAGTGCAGGTACACACTGAATGGCTCGAGGGGCGGTGCTCCACATCTTTGGTAGCAGCCAGAAACAAAGGTGATGTCAGAGGCTAGCTGAGTCACAAGGCTTTGAATATTGCTGCAAGCCTTTGATGCAGGGCATATCCAGATTTTTGTCCAGTTTCAGAGTACTGAGAAAATATCGCCTTCCTAGGCACAGCTGTATAAATAGTGCAGTCAAAAGAAGTAGGCCTTGGCGGAGAACTCCGCTCCGTTCGTGGAGTTTGCATCGTTTTTCAGGCTCTGCAGAGCTGGCGGAGTTCCGAAAAAATCTGCCCCGCGTAGCATAGTGGAGTTTAGTCCTCGCTTGCGCTTGCTAACAATAAGTTGGCGAGTTCCAGTGAGGAAAATCCAATGCTAGACCGCTTCTCCTCGATATTTCTCAACGTGGGCGGTCGCGGATGTTCACTACTGCTCACATTGAGAAACCTTCCATTTGCGTTGAGGAAGCTGCTGCTTGAGTAGAACTTCTACTCAAGTGGCAGAAAGAAGCAGCGCCCTCTTGAACTGTGTGTGATGCCGTTCACGCTGATTTACACAGCCCAGAACAAACACCCAGCGCTAAAAATTTGCACGAATAGCGTGAGTTAACGCACTGCGCTGCTCGCGTAACTCCGCATAGCTTGGCACAGTTGTTTTGTCAGTGAACTCCGCCCAGGCCTAATAAGAAGAAGCTATGCACAGAATTAAATACTGGCTCAAGGAACTTCTTGGAGTTCAAAAGGAGGGACTATACCAAATCTGCTGCAACTCTTGTCAACTTCTTCCAGAGTTAGGAGAAAACACTTCCTTTCCTGACCCGAATGACATGCTCATAGCCTAGGACTGTCTTAGTTATTACTGATTTGTGAAGCTAAATGTAGTGGCAGCTAATGGTTTCTGTTAACTGCTCATCCAAGCTTTACAAATGTACCACATCAACAAAGAGTCTATTCCATGGCCGCCCACTCCCACTTTGTAAAACGGCGTTCCTAGGGCAGGGGTAGAGTGTCAATTCCAGCCTTACTCAGCGCCCATGTGTTCTTTTTACTATTCTATGGCTCAACTGTTTTCTGACATATCCAAAACTGAACTAATAAAAACAATAATAAAAATGAAGCATTTTGGATCTTGATGTAGGCCATTTATAGACTTAAAAAGGCTCATTGCCATCTCATTCTTATTTTCTCTAGACAAACCCTCCAACTGTTTGAGACTCTCTTTGTTGGACAGTTATTCTACAATCCCTCTGTTGTTTGAGCATCTTTCAACTTTCACAATTCTCCAATAGATTATTTTCACCTTTGATACCCATAAAAGCCATAGCATAATGTTGTACCATAGTGTGAATTTAAGATCTTTTAACACATAAACATGGCCTATTTTTGGGCCTCAAACTCTTCACTCTAACTCTGGTGTTTTTATGTCAGAATCAAAGTTCTAAAAACCTGATTTCTGATTCCCAGGATCGGAATTCGGAAACTCTGAGTGTAGGCGAGATCACACAGAATATGTTCTTGTTATGATGAATTCTATTGCATTATATTGTCATTACAACTATCTAGCCCATATGATGCGGGATTGAAGTGCATTATGACGCGTAGTACACTATTCTGGAAAGCCAATGGTATTGATTAATCCAGTGCTTATTGGTTATTGTTTTTTTTGGCATAAGTCATGTGCCCTCAAGGAGACTATTCCATGCATTTACTGCACCCAGGGCCACCCCCCTGGCCTAGCTTCCTCAGAGTTTAAAGTAATAACATACTCAGGTAGCGATCTTAAACATCTTTGCCCTGCAATTACATGCCCTCCTGAGGAGCTAGATAGCTCCCCAAACGCCCTACCCACCACCTGCCCGAATTGTGATTGACTTTTACTCACTCAGCCCAAATCAGCGGTCCTCCAAGGACACTCTCCCTTTGCCACCCATGAAACTATTGCTGCGGCACTTGTGAATGCTCGCTCATTGTTCAAACATAAGTACGAGATACAAAACTTTATTTCAGAACATGACCTTGATGTTCTTTTTATAATCGAAGCTTGGACAGATTCATCATCAGGACCTGATCTCACGGCCGCCACTCCTCAGGGTTATGCAGCTGTCCCACAAGACAGACCCATTAAGAAAGGTGGCGGGCTAGCGATAATCTATCGCAGTAAATTTTCAATTAAAATTGACAATATATCTCTTCAGACTTGTGAAGCAATGAGCTTCTCTATTTTGCTTTTTCCCCCTCCCAAACGCCGACCGCACATGCGTTTATGGGCAGGCCACTTTCTCCATGTAGGCATCCAGCCTACATGGAGAAAATGGAGAGAGCGCATGACTGGTTTGGTCGGCCCCAGAGGGCCGACCAAACAGTCTGGGCCCACAGCATTCGGTTAGCCATTCCTCCCCCGTGCTCGAGCAGACCCGCCCCCAACTAAACCCTTCTACTTTCTCGCAATGCAAGAAGCATAAACATAAAATGGTATTTATAATATAATTTTATATTTCTGCTTCTCCCACTGCGAAAAGCAGTGGGACAACGCTCCTCCGCCCACAAGGAGGATCCACCCCTGCTAGTTCTGAAATATCTTTGAGGGCCTGGAAGAATCAAATAGATCAATCAGACCTCCAGTCTAATCTATAAAGGTTGCATACTGCCCTGGCACTATGGAGTGCGGGAGGGAGAGGAAGTAGAAGCGATACTCCACCAATACCTCACTCCCATGACGGATAACATTATTGTAGCATAATGCACTGCACAAACCAGTTATATATTTTTTATAAATGATCATACGGAGTTAACCCCTTCTGTGCGGGGCTGTTTCCCCCGCTGTGCTGGGGGCGGGGGGACATGTACTGCGCCCCCATGCTCATGACGAGGTCAGCTCGTCATGAGCTACGGCGCTCCGGTGCTCATGACGAGCTGAGCTCGTCATGGCCACACCCGTTCCAATGGAACGTTCAGCACAGCAGGGGAATCAGCCCAGCGTGAGAGAGTTCCACGGAACGGGCGAGGTCATGACGAGCTCAGCTCGTCATGGGCACTGGAGCGCCGTAGCTCATGACAAGCTGACAAAGTCGCCATGAGCACTCAAAGGGTGAATTGGAATACTGGCGCCCGTTCGAAGAACAAAAGATGCACACCTTTTATTCCAAAGGTCACAGACCAAAAATAGAATCAGATTTTGAAGGGAAAAGATGTCCCTATCTGACATCAAATACCACTGATTGCAGCTAAACATACACCATCCTGTGTAATTCTGGAAACTCCAATTAGCATTACTTTACTTTACTCGCTGTACTTTTTACATTAAAACGTTTATTTGGGGTTTCAAGGGATGCTGTAGTCCTGCTGCATCTCTCAAACCTATCCAAGAATCCAAACACATACATACGAGCCCTTGAAGCAGGCAAGAAACCTGTACTAATCCAGGCTCATATGTTCTATGGTATTTATTTTCCATGTAAAATAAGACAATCTAATGAACTGTGTAGGAGGTATGTGATTTTCCAATCTACACAGGCACACTTCTAAGGCATAGACGTATTTACTGTTAAACATGTCAGTCGCTGACTTCCATTTTCTTGCTCACTGGTACAAATTTGTCGTTCTTAAAATATCCTAGAGCATTTAACACATAAAGTACTTTCAACAATAATTTGTGCGTTTCAAAATAACTTGTACAAGTGTAACACATCTTTCTGGTACCCCCCCCTTGTACACACACACTTTTTATAACATCCATTCAACTGCCAGTCGTCCAACATTATCATAAGTGCTGGAAAAGAGGGGTACCTCTCAGATCCTGCATCCTGCAGCAATTAATCAGACAGGAAATCTTATTGGCTGTTGGCTGCACACTGTAAGGCACCGGGGCATATACTGCGCCGCCAGCATGAGGCGCTGCAGACCTCCAGATTTTCTTTGCTGCTCTTGCCCATTGCACTTAAAGGGCAAACACCAACTCTCTCTTTGTCAGACAATGCTGGGAAAAGTTATATGTTGAGGGATCACAGCTGCAACCTAACACCCTGATGCCAAACGCAAAGAGACATCAATGCAAAAAAGTGTGTCCCTTCACAAGTTTCTAAGACACACAATGACATTTGGAAAACATATTCGTCACTCTAAAGTTGTGCTTGTAAAATGAGTAGGTCTTTGTGGATGTACCTGCCTATATGTTTAATTACCTGGATTGTACCTCTTGGTCTGCAGGTAGCCCAAGGATCAAAGCAAAGAGACGCATTAATCCATTGAGCTATTTTACGTAAAATACAGAACTGTAATCTTCACATTATTTGGTATGTTCTGAAGCAGGCAGTGCTTAATTTGAGCCGATGGTTTCCAGTGCTTTGCAAAGGCAAGTCATGGTCAACAGCGGCACTTGTGGCACTCTGCCACAAAGTGGCACTGTCTGGCTAATCTAGAGATGACCACAGCAACAGTTAATTATTAATTCAACACACATTAAAAATTACTTTTACCTACCGCCCAAGCCATTCTTATATCTTTGGGGTCTGAAGTAGTCTGACTAGTCACACCTGTCGGAGTGTGATGGTTAGTAGTTGTGTTGTTCTATCATCAGCAGTATAGCTGGGGCAATGTGTGGTGCAAGTTGCAGTGGCCATATGAAAAGAGCCCTGGCACTTTTTTTTAAACAAATTAAGCACTGGAAGCAGGTATACTACCCCTCTCCGTTATTCTGTGGTGCTTCAAAACTATGATAGGATAAGTCTCGCTCTAGCCAATGGATTTGCCACCAGTTAGTTTACCACTATTATCCCCTGAAACTTGCAGGATGCCCACAGATCTATGACGTGGAGAAGGACGAGGAGGTGTTACACAAGTAAGAGGTAGATCAGGAGCCTGTCCAGGAGGATGAGCAGGAAGACCTGGCCCACAAGGAGGGTAAGGAGGATGGGGATAGCCAGGCCTAGGGGAACCAGAAATTGAAGGATCGGATGCACTAGAAGGCGGACGAGGATCAGGACGGAGATGAGGCCAGATATCAGAGGAGGTTCATGAGTGTCAGGTTAAACCCAAGACCAGGGCTCAGAGAAGGATCAGGCCTAGCACGCGGAGGAAAGCTAAGAGGATCAGAAGTGAGAGGAAGAGGAGAAGTACAGGAGTAAGCGAAGGACCATGAGCATGAAGTCCAGTAGGAGGTGGATGGTGAGGAGGGGAAAACCAGGAGGGAGAGGAGACCAGAAGGATGATGGTGAAGCAGGGAAGAAGGGCCAGGAGCAGGATCTGAACAAAGGAGAAAGAGCAAGACTGGGAGGAGCTGGGAGCCAATGTGATTCTAGACTTGTAAGTAAAAGTGTCAATCGCAGAAATATCCAGCTACCAAAAAAAATCGCAGCCTAAAAATCAACTACCTAAATATTGTGAAGATAAGTATTTAGAGGTAAGTGTGCCATTTACTATTTTTAACTCCACCTCTATGTACCCTGCAGTTATATATATATATACTGAAATAACATATTGGTTGAGCGTCAATTCGCGCCACATGACAATGGCCTGCAGGTCTTTGCCCCTAAGGACTTAGCCACCTTTAGCGGCACCCAATGTGTGAGATCCCAGAATAAACGTTTTGCATTTCCAGCATTGCACATTATGGAATAACTGGAACATGAAAGCACATGATGCCTGCCAGACACTGTGGGTGAAAGAGCCGCAGCAAACATGCAGGTCTCACAAGTTCCCATAAGCAAGCGCTTAATTTGACATTCGTAGCACACAATTGTGCCCCTAATCGGCTGTTAGAATTATGCTCAGCAGAGAGAACAAGAACTCTAGCAATAAATCGTTATGTAATATTAGGTGATATATAACTCTGACATTATGATCATTTTACAACCATTTGCTTTCTAGAAGAAGGGCACCTCAAACCGGTGGTGCTGCACATAAAAGACTATGGTATGTTTATGGGGGGGTGGGGGGGGCGAAGGGGTTAATGGCTGAGATTGGTATACAGTACCTAACTCGATTTACAGTACTAATAATCGACTGCACACAGTTTTCAGATAGTGGCACAGAAAAATAGAGTATTTTGCCCAGAATCAAACAGCTTCGGATAAATCGCGAAGCTGGGATTATTAATCACGCTTTCAGGCTCCGAGCTCAGCAATATGAGCTCTAGACCACCTTCCCTCCAAGTCTTTTCCCAGTGAGAAGTTAAAAAGTTACCCTGAATGTTTTAGTTGCGTTGGCCCAAAAGTGACAGCCTTTCAAAAGTACTTAATTAATGTATTTAACGCTGCCAGTTCGATTATTTTAAAGTTTACAAAAACTCTCAAGTCGTGAAACTTTTATTAGACTAGCAAAACATGCTAAAATGGTGAGTGAACTTCCGAACTAAGGCAGACCTTTTCCAAAGTTTGCACTGCTGCAAGCCGTCGTGTTTTCACACCCCCAGCACCTTACCTATAATGATGGCACACGCGCTGACGAGTCCTATCTCCTTCTTCAGAGTCACCTTTTCTGAGCTGCTGTCGCGGGCGGCGTTGGCTGTCGCCGACAGCGGGCTGGGGGCTGGCGGCTCCGGGTGGTGCGTGCTGTTCGCACTCAGCTTTTTAAGCCGATTTTCTCCAGCCATTTCTCCGCTCCACTGGACGTCCCCGCTGTGTCCCTCTGCCAGCCTGCCAATGCATAAGGCAAGGAGTGAACTTGGCAATGAGCGAGGCCTCCCAGGCAGCGCTGTCCGCACGGCAGATAAGTCCCCGTTGTTGCCGGAAGCCACGCCCCCCGCCATCAATCCCTCTCAGCCCCATTCATAAGGACTCTGTTTGGGTATGGCCTCTGGATGCATTCACTGATCGGGCACGCCTCTTGATTTGCATATTCACACCTCTTTTACTGCATACCCACGCCAGTTTGTGCAGCCAGCTTCTATTTGTTAATTCCCTACCAGTTTAATGCTGAAAAAAAACACACCAAAAACTTTTTCACTAGGAGATTCGCAGGCGACCCGTTTGGTTATTGCAGCTGCTTTGGAACCAACAAATTGACACTTTTGACTGTAGTAGATTAACATATGCACATTTGTGTACCTTTACATTATTCAAGGTACCATTAATTCATTTCCAATGGTACACTTCAGTTGGAAATAACAGCGTGTGTGCTCTTCATTTTAAATAAGAAAGTTTTCTATGATAAACCTGATTAAAAAATTTCTGACCTATTTATTATTTTTATTTAATCACTTTTGTACATGGCTCTGTTTGCAGTAAAGTACCTGAATGCTTTTCTCACGCAGAAGTCCTACAGAAAATCAGTTGAAAATATTCTGTCTGCCACACTGTCTTGCCGTTTACAGCAATCATAAAGCAAATGGGCAGTTTTAATTACTTGCAGGAGGTGCTAGATTTTCATCATCGACATTACCATGGAGCCTTGAATGCATTTTTAATGTAGTGCGTTTGCTAAAAGCATTTTGAAAGCTCAAACCTCTCTACACTTCTTTCGCGTTTTAACACAAGGCACTTTAAACACGTGCAGCCACACCAGAATTATATTGAGGCTTTTGAAAGGAAAGTGGCCTTTGTGTTTTAAGTATCCAGTATGTTAAAATAAGCCCAATGCCCACAAAGACAACACCTTACTTAGTGGAGAAGTGTGGCTCACTGGTTAGAGGAGGCAGACCTGGAAGCAGAGACCGGGACCAGGGTTCAATTCCTGGCTCGACGGGGCCTTGAGTCCTAAAAATGTCCATGGACTCTCGCTCCGGTGCCTACTCGATTCACGGGTTCACACTCTGCGACTCTGGGCAATAGCTTGTTTAATCTCCAAAACGGCCCCTCGCGGTGGGATGTCTGGCTTTCACCTTGCGGATACCCTGCCGGGGTTATTTCACAGGGAAATACCAGGAGAGGTTCCCTAAGCAAGCGCTTAGAAACCGCTCGGTGATTTGCGCTATATAAATTAATTTACATTTACTCATACTCAGCCACTTGAAATATACGGCAAGAGTCAACCATACTTGGAAAGGCTGACAAAGTTATGCAGCAAGACAGGGCACATTGTGCAGCATAATGCGGCACCTTTTCACTATTACGATATTTTAACACACAATACTAGTTCCTGAGCAAAAGCCTCACCTCTTTAGCGCAAGCCTAACACCCGAAAGTAGCAGTCACTAACTGAGAGGTGACCTGTTACCTTAGCAAAGTTACCTTTCTTTTAGTAACTTTTTGCTGACATGTGCAAGTTATGGAAGAGATAGTGGAATATGTGGCAAGTGTGGCAACTCCACAATTATGTGGTATGAGAAGTTGGGTTGTTGGTTGACTGGGGTTTGAGCCCTGGTCAAGCAGCAACCACAAATTTGTGTTAGGGTGAAGCACCAACCAACTCTAAATTAACCACTGTTCAGCCCATTGGTAGCTTGGCACAGAGCAGTCAGGCTTAATTTAGAGGTAATGTGTAAAGTGTTTGTGCAAAACATCAAACAGTAACACAGTAAAAACACTAAACAAAAAGAATCCCAAACCAAGTTAGAAAAGTAAGGCAAAATGTAAGAAATAAAACAAGACCAATATGACATAAATCAAATTAATAGAATTGGATTTATACATTTTTTAAGATTAAAGTGTAAAATAGCATCAAAAAGCTACAACCAGGGATATCTGGTCGCTCTGGATTGGATCAAAGTCACACTTTCAGGTCTACCATGATAGACTGCAGGTTGGATATGGTCACCATGTTAGGACAGTTGGGGCCTTATTTATGAAGGACTTGCGCCGCCGGTGCGTCACTTTTTCCCATGTTAAAAGTGACGCACCGGCGGCGCAAGTCCTTCATAAATAAGGCCCTTGAAGTTTACCTTCTCAAAGTTCATGCCAAGAGTCCCATTCGTGTTGTACGGGGCTGTGAGGAGCAGAAAGAGCAGTGCAGGTGGCTGCTGGCGTAGAGCAAAGAGCAGGCCAGGCCTTGTGGACGGAATTTGCTGGACCTTCGGGTTGACGGTCACCGTAGCAGTCAATGCTGGAGCACGAAGAGTCGTGCTTACGGAGCTTCACGCTGAATCGGGGTGCGAGCGGTGAGGGCTCCGTGCAAATGGTGCTGTTTGCGGTCGTGAAGAGCCCAAAAGCTTGAATTCAGCTCCTATGAGCCACACCAAGGGTCCCGGCCTGAAGGGCACCACTGATTAAGCATGGGCGGAAAATCCGTTTCGCTCGCGGATTTTGCGGATTTTCGGTAAATTCGCAATCCGTGAGATTCGCGAATCTCCTGCAAAATCCGCAAATCCGCGAGCAGCGGATTTTGCGCGCACTGTTCGCACTGTTCGCGTGAGTTCGCGGCTTCCCAGTACAACTTCGCGCCCCGCGAATAAGTGCAAAATTACAGAAATACGATCTTAGCAAAACTGAAACTACTTACCAGGTTCAAAAGTTCAGGCTCATCATTAGTAGCCATTTCCTGTAGTGCTTCCTGAGGGGCCCCTCCAGAGTTCAGTTGCCAGTTGCAACTATTATGTGACTCTGCTCTGAACCTCAGAATAGTTACACATATGCCACAAAGGTCCTGAATTACAGCTAAGGGAGACAAGCAGGAGCCAGGCTGGAAGTTCAAATCCATTAATCAGCCCCTAATTCATTATTGTCATTTGGGGCAGGGCAGGTGTTGTAACTAATTTTGCAACAATGAAAGCACTTAGCAAGTGCAAAAGATCACTAATCAGGAAGCACTAAGGAAGCAGGTGCCAGCTAAAAAAATATTCTGTGACACATTAATCAGCCCCAAATTAATTCAGGTCACTTGAGGCAGGGAAGGTGTGCTTGCGTTGCCACAATAATGTACACTGACTGGACAACCAGAGGGTGCTGTGATGAAACAGAGGGTGGCATGGGTGGGCCAGAGGGTGGCATGAGTAGTCAGAGAGTGGCAGTGGTGACAGAGAGTGGCAGTGATGAAGAAGAGCGTCCCAAACAGGCTGGACACGTAGAAACAACAAGTTCGCGAAACTTGCGACCCGACAGGTAAGTTCGCAATTTGCGAAAGTGTACAAAACCCTCGCGAACTGGCAGAAACCCGCGCAAACACAAAAAAAAATCCGCAAATTCGCGAGAATTCGCGGATTTTGCGGATTGCGAGTTCGCAAATCCGCAAAATTCGCGAACGCGAGATTCGCAAAATTCGCCCATGCTTACCACTGATGGGCCAGGAGCGTGCCGCAGCTGGGTCTAGGGGCTGATGCAGGATGTTGGGGAACCTTTTATGCCCCTGAGGCCCCTATCAGGAGGCCAGCAGAGTAGCCCTTGGAATCACTGGTGTCCTGAGTTCAAGATGAAATTGCAGGTCCAGTTCTTCCTCCTCTGCAAGAGAGCAACAGGCAGCAGGTCAGCACAGCAGAGCAGCAGTTCTTTCAGAGTTGCAGAAGTGTACTGAAGAGTTGGTGTCTGAGGTCCAGTGTTTATACACAGTTGTGACTCTGAAGTGAGGAGAAGCATCTAGAGACATGTCTTTGAAGTGTACAGGTGGCCTGCCTTCTTGGCCCTGGCTCCAGAGTGACTACCGGGGGGATGCAGCCCACTGTGTGCAGACAGGACACAGCCTATTCAAGTGTAAGGGGTGTTAGGCCCAGATCCTCCCCCATCATGTCAGTGATTGCCCATCAAGGCGCACCTAAGCTCTCCATTGTGTGTGGCTGTCTAGGAGTAATACACAAAGCCCAACTGTCACCCACACACAGTTGCGTAACCCAGAGACAGGCTGCAGACAACAAACGGCTAGGCAACACAACACCAACTTTCTAAAAGTGGCATTTTCAAAATTGTAATTTAAAATTTGACTTCACAATCAGTTAGGATTTTTGATTCCAGAGATTCCAACATGAAATTGTTAACTGGTCCCATTTTGAAATTATACTTCTAAAATGTAATAAGGTAATTCCAATGTTATCCTCTGGCTTGTAGTAGTGAAAAACAAATGTTAGAGTGTTTTACTACCAGGAAATGCAAAACTTAAAAGTACATGGCCAACTTTTTAAATACATTGCACCTTTTCCTCTGGGCTGTCAAGGGCATACCCTAGGGATGACGTATATGGATTCAAGATTTTTATTTAATTTGATTTAGTCCTCTGCTGAGGACAACAAATTATAAAAAATACATTCAGTTTAAAACAATGACACTGTAACCATATCAAAACAGTTTGAAAAAGCGCTTCAACAATTAAAAGAAGTTATGATTAACCAATTCATCAGGGGGTGATTTAAAAAGCAATATAAGGCCTTGTACCGTAATTTTATTGTGTCTGGTACGGATAGGGTTTAAATACCGGCATCTGGCCCCGGCCAGTGTTGGGTTTGGACATTCAAACAGTACATGCAGTAAATCTTGCACTCCTCCATCACATAAATCGCAAGCACTGGTGGTATTTTCACAGGGGTTCCATTTAGAAGTAAAAGCTTTTAAAGGTAAGATCCCTAGCCATAATAAAATAATACAACACCGGACCCTGTGTACTAAGGTAAAATGAGTGCAACGTTGCTGGGATTTATATTTATTAATTCTGCATTCTGTTCTTAATGTTTTAGTTTAGAGCAGTGTTTAACATCAAAATCATAATGTTTTCCTGGGGTCAGGGGTTTTAAGAAAAGCCTCAAGTGAACAGGTGTCCAGGATTTCAAAAGTGCTAATGGGCAATTCGATAGGTAAAGTGCTGTAATAAAATTCTGTTTAAACGTATATTGCAATGATTCATACCTCAACATCTCAATTTTTAAGATACATTGTAGGGATCCCTGTCCAGCATGTAGGAGATTCTGATCCCATTTTATGATGTTTGTGATGGCTCTTGCATATGAGCTTACTCAAGGCGCAAGCTTGAGCTGGAACTGCTTGGTTGACTTTTATCAGCTTACTGAAGATATTGCCTTCTTTTAAATTCACTTGATGCCAATTTTTATTGGAATGTATTCCAAGGCATAAAATAGAATAGGTGGGATTTTCGAACTATAAACATCTAAAAGGAAGTGAAAATGTCTATTCCGGGTAGAGGAGTATTAAATGTTGCAGTACACCAACATGGGCATCTGCTGTGCGCCCTATATGCTGAAGATGAGAGGAATTTTGTAAAGTTTATGGAAAGATTCGCCCCAAGGTATATTCTTTAACCACATCTAAGGATTTCCCCCCTAGTGACCAGTTAAATTTAGTAAATTGCCTTCTTCCTCTGAAAGGAACTACTTTTGTTTTAGATATGTTTGGGACAAAAAAATGTCTTCTGTATAGCTGATCAGTGACTGTAAGTTTCTTTGTCGGACGATTGGTGTGAGATCTAATATAATCACATCATCGTCGTACATCAAGTATATGTATATTACAAGATTGTAATTTTTTGGGTGAAATATATTTATATATACATACATGTATTAAAAAGGAAGGTTTAGCCTAGCAAAAGGATTAATTTGCCAGTTCGACATTTTAGGTAAAAATAGCACAGACAGGCTCAGCAATGGGAGGCCTGAGAGACGTTTAAAGTGCTGCTTAAGTCAGTGGTGCAATCAGTCCCGTAGTCCCACTAGTAGCATTTAGTTTACGGGCACTGGGCACAAGGAATGCCACTTTACTGGGGACTTACATGTAAATTAAATATGCCATATGGGTATAAGCCGATTGTGTCTTGTTTAGAGGAGAGAGCACGGCCACTTTAGGACTGGTTAGCAGTGGTAAAGTGTTCTGAGTTCTTAAACCAACAGAAACAAATTCAGCAAAACTGGAGGGTAAAAAGCAAAAAGACTGGGAATGACCCTACAGAAAGGACAAGTCTCATGCATGAAAAAAGTTATGGTCGCAGGGGCACACAATTCCAGTAGCTTTGCTGATATTACACTGTACACCTTGCTATCCTGCACCTGTTTGTGGGAATCATCATTTACCATGAAGTCTGAACCACGCGCTACCTTTCCAACATTGTCTGTACAGTGACCCGACTTTACCACTGGATTACATTTTCCACGCAAGTCTTTACAACCACTTGCCATAGGTCGTAGTCCAATGCTTTCCGTACTGTTGCACAGACTAGAGTTGGAATAGTAATTTATACCTCTCCACCAAAGTCCAGCGCTTTCCTCTAAGGCAAAGTGGTTGTGCTTTGTACAGACTTGCGTGGAAAAGTAATGCAGTGGTAAAGACGGGTCGTTGTAAATACTGCGTTGTAAAGCCATGTGTTGTAATGGCTTGCATGGTTTCTTCATACATCCCCTGCTTGCGTGGGGCTCACTGTAAGAAACATTTACTTTTAGTTTACTTGTTTTTAAAAATACCCCGACTGTTATGATTCTTGCTGCAAAGAAACACCTTCATAATAATGTCTTCACTTTGAGGAAAGACCCTCATGTGAAGGTTTTCTCTTAAAGAACACAAGTGCCTGAAATGCTGATCATGGTAGGGAAAGATCTGTCTCCCTTGTTACCCAGCACCCAAAAACCTACTGACATGGTTCTTCCCTTAAGGAATCAACAGCCTGTCATGACGCTCACAAGTAAGCACCAAACTGGCTGCGTCTCACCTTACATAATCACTTCTGCCTGTGTAAGTGCTCATTGAGGGAAAACACCGCCCTGAGATAGAGGTCACCGGGATAAAACAAAAAAAATATTCATCTTCCAGTGATCATTGTGAGGAAACATCTATTATGTGTGCTCAGTTTGAGGAAACGCTTGGCTGTCATGAAGCTCATTCTTAAGGCACACACACACCTGTCTTGGTAGTCATTGTAAGGAAGCATATGCTTTTCATTGTAAGGAAACATCTGCATGCCATGTTTTCAGAGTAAGAAACATATGTGTTTTTTTTTTAGGCACTACAAAGAAATCCATGTCTTTTACTGGGCTAATTATGATGAAACGCCTCCTAAGCATTATGCTCTCTTTGAATGAAACACTTCTCTTCAAAAGTGCTCACTACCAAGATACACCTGCCCGCCATCTTGCTCACTGTGACGAAACATGAATGTACTGCAAGGATTTACCTATCTTTTCTGTTGCTATCTTTGAGGAAAGATGTGCCTGTCAAGTTGCTCTAGGAAAGGAAACATTTGGAGATATTCTGGATCTTTAAAGAGACATTTAACCAGGGTCCAGGGAATGCCACAATGCATTTCTCAGAAAACCAATAAATACCCCCTGATAGCTATTGTACAGTACTACCCCTTTGCTGAATTCTTTTCATGAAATGGCACCATTGCGTAATTGCTCAACTCACTGGTCCCTTCCATCTATAACTAGGCTTATGGAAGCACCAGGGCAAAGGTTACAAACAAAGAGTGGGCCCCAGATGTGGGCAGGAGAAGGAGTAAGAATATGGGCAGGCCCTGGGATCAGCACACTTTGTGGTAGTGGATCAATCTGGGCTCACATTAGTAATGCATCTGTTCAGTTTTAGGTTCTCCTTGCTTATGAGCCAGAATGTGCATGATTAGTACAGCTCAGGGTATTAATTCTCTCAATAGAATTAAAACAAGGTACCAATAGATTACACACTGATCCATATGGTAGGCACATTAACCCACTGAGTGTTCTCCATAGTATTAGAATCTGTGACCTTCAAGTTGCATACAGCTCTCTGTAGTGGTTATATTAACCCACTGGCCTTTCCCATTAGAACTAGACCAGAGCAATACAGCGTTCATAGAGATCTCAGTAGTAGGTGCTTTGACACACTCAGATTTGTTGCTCATATTTTAACCGGTAATTAGTTTACAATATCACTCCCATCCCCTGATATTTCAGAACATGTTTTCAGAACAGCTCTTTCCGGTCTACTTCTAAACTCATTCCATTTTGCTAATGCATGTTTGTGTATGGGATGTCAACATTTTGCCATAAACCAGTAAGTGGAGCACAGATGCTGCTGACAGCAAAAAGTTGTCATCACGGCGACAGCTCCAAGGTCATTAATTTGCTCAGTGTATATAAAATAAGACAGGAGATGCGCCATCAAAAAGTGGAGAGCCCCCCCTTTCTAAACTTGGCTTTCGTGACCAGATTTTTGCTGAATGATTGAAGCTGGACTGTAATCGTTGAATAGGAATCCTTCTAGTATCTACTTTTGAGCCTCTAATTACATAATTATGTGGGTCTATGCACAGGATCTGCACTTTCTAAATCCTCAGAAAATCTAGTAAGGCGAAAAATTAGAAATTCTGGTGGCTGAGCAGTGATGGAATCAGTGTGAGGAGGAGCCGCGATCCAGCCGCCTCGCCACTGCTGCATGCTGGGAGAATCCCTGAGACTCGGCTCTCGCCGCGCGGGCTGATTGACTGACAGCCTGTCATTCAGTGCGGCTACTGTAACAAGGAGGCAGCGAGGCAGCTAGGCAGCGAGGGTGCCGACTCGTGCACGCATCCAAAGTAAACCGAACAACCCGTTGCAGAGCAGAAATCTGCGAAGTACTTTGTTTTGCCGTATCGGTTACACGCCGGCACAGGATTTGTTAAGTCACAGCGATCTTTACGACCTTGAACGAACGATTACCGACGGCGATCAAACGGCAGCAGCATCCAGACAGGAGAGGTAGAACCTAGGAAAAGAGGATGACGACAAGGCAACAGAAGACCAACCTGAACGCGGTGCAGGCCAAAGGAGAGAAGGCGGATCAACCCACGAAAGGCAAAAGGGACTTGAGGGCAGTTAAAAAGAATATTGTAAAACCTAATGTGACTAGAGAGGCTAAGGAGGCAACCACGCACCACCCCGGGCGCCCTCCCTCAATCAGCCAAAACTTTTCTATCCTGGGGACTAAATCTACTAATGCCATGACCCCCATGGCAGGAAGTAGCGTAATTGAGGATAGTACTGATAAGCCGAGTAACTGCCCCCAAGATCTCTCATCAGAGGAAATTATACAAATGCCTCAAGATGCACCAAGTGCGTACCCTGAGACAGAGACTGTGACTGAGGCTACGATAAATGAAGTCGGGGATAATGTACTACTGACACCCTCAGTCGGCGAGACAGTAGACGGGAACAAAAAGAATGAAGAGGCTCATGTATCCAAACCTGGCGACCTACCCCCTCAGACCACAGACGCTAGCACCAAACATTTCTTCTCTGTATCTGATGGGTCTGAAACAGAGAATGACCAAGAAAGCTCATCTCTGTCGGAAGATCCCCAGTCAGAAGGGGGCATAAGTGAAGAGGAGGCCTCTCAGAACAAATTGGCTGACACTGTTCTAAGAAAGCGACAACCTAGAAAGAGGCGAAATCAACTAAAATGGGACTATACTGACTCTACTAGCTTAGCCCCCAATGCGGGGGCTTCAATGGAACATCTACGGGCCACATCACCAGCCCCGGAGTCAGATGTACCCTCTTTGGCCTCCATCCTCAATTCCATTAAGCAATTTCAAGAGGAGGTGCGCTCTGATAGCCTCACAGCTAGAAATGCTGCCAAGAAGTTGCAGACTGGTATGAGGAAACTAAAAGCATGTACTGGGATTGGGGACAGAGTGGTAATGGTGGAGGCCAGGACAGAGATATTGGAAGTAGAGGTATCAAAAGTCAAGGAACAAGGAAGCTCTCATGAAGCATGCCTGATTGATCAAATGACTAAATTCGAGGACCAGGAAAACAGACAACGCCAAAATAACCTAAGGCTGTTGGGTATTCCGGAGGGGGTGGAACGGGATGACCCAAGGGGGTATTTAGTCAAGTTATTGCAAGCCGCATTGCCGGAAGAGATTAAATGGAACTGGGAACTGGAGGTGCAAAGAGCACACAGATTCCTATTCAACATCAAAGCAAGAAGAGGGGAAACCTATACAAACGCAAAGCCTAGAGTATTCTTAGTATTTTTTGGGAACTTTTTGCGGAGACAGATAGTCTACCATCAGGCACGACCAAATGCACAGAAGGAAGCTAACGGGGTCAAATTTTTCGCAAAGCCAGATTTCTGTCACGCAACAGTCGAGCGGCGCTGGAGACTGCGCCAATTAATCTCTCCTTTTCAGCAACAAGGGGCACAAGTTTTCCTCATGAATCCGGCCAGGCTAAAAGTACTGCACGAAGGAAAAACACGAGTCTTCTTTTCAGAAATTAAAGCAGGAAAATTCCTAAAGGAAATTACCGAGCGCAGGCGCCCGAGACGAAAAATATATATATATATATATATATATATATATATATATATATATATATATATATATATATATATATATATATATATATATATATATATATATATATATATATATGTTGTCCAAAGAACCACCGTTTTGAAGGTGCACACGCAAACAGGAATTGACAGCACCGGCTTGACCTCCACAAAACAATTTTTATTCGCCTTACGCTTTTCAGAGCGTGTCTGCTCCTTGGTCACAGGCATATCTTAAAGTGGCGCAGCAAGTAGTCAGAGAGGCTTTTAAACAGTATGCACATATAACACGCCCTCCCAAGGGTGGCAGAAACGCGTACAGGCGAATAAAAATTGTTTTGTGGAGGTGAAGCCGGTGCTGTCAATTCCTGTTTGCGTGTGCACCTTCAAAACGGTGGTTCTTTGGACAACAAACATTTAACGGCTAAACCGAGCCGTGAAGGTTGCACCACCTATCTTCTTAAACACGGGACCCTGGAGACACAGAACTGCTCAAGTCTTCAACTGGGGCAAACAGTAAATCGGACTCGAAACACAAAAGATGGCAACTCCTTCAAAAGAAACCTACTGGAGGTTGGAAATAATCGTGAATATTAGTGCAAGCAGCACCCACTAAAGGTAATTAAAAATGTCGAGGAGGCTTAAAGTAACCTACTAAAGGACAAGTACGACTACAAATACCAGCATGCAGTACTAACTGGGATCATCTGCCATCCTTGGGAGGGCGTGTTATATGTGCATGCTGTTTAAAAGCCTCTCTGACTACTTGCTGCGCCACTTTAAGATATGCCTGTGACCAAGGAGCAGACACGCTCTGAGAAGCGTAAGGCGAATAAAAATTGTTTTGTGGAGGTGAAGCCGGTGCTGTCAATTCCTGTTTGCGTGTGCACCTTCAAAACGGTGGTTCTTTGGACAACATATATATATATATATATATATATATATATATATATATATATATATATATATATATATATATATATGAATAAGACATATATATATAGGAATAAGACTTATATATATATATGTATATGTATATATATATATATATATATATATATATATATATATATATATATATATTCACTGAAAAAACCATAGGTTTCACACCAGTTATAGTTAGGAATTAGCATTTAAAAAACCTATTAAATTCACTGAAAAAACCATAGGTTTCACACCAGTTATAGTTAGCTGGAAATTTTACTGATATAAAACCATTGAAATTCCCACGTTATAGTTAGATGGACTCACTATAACTTGCGCGTGCAATGCACTGCTGATGACATCACATATTACATCACTCATGACATGGTCAGTGACATCACTCATGACATCACTGATGACACCATCCAGTGAATGTGTGTCTTTCTGAAAAATAAATATATTTTATATATGTATATGTAAAAGTTGATGGAAGAATAAATGTTTAAATAAGTGTCTAAATGGATGGTTTTTAAAAATTGATTGGTTAACTGGCTTAATAAGACATCATCAGCAGTGCATTGCACGCGCAAGTTATAGTGAGTCCATCTAACTATAACGTGGGAATTTCAATGGTTTTATATCAGTAAAATTTCCAGCTAACTATAACTGGTGTGAAACCTATGGTTTTTTCAGTGAATTTAATAGGTTTTTTAAATGCTAATTCCTAACTATAACTGGTGTGAAACCTATGGTTTTTTCAGTGAATTTCATAGGTTTTTTAAATGCTAATTCCTTTGTATATCGAGTTTCTAACCTTTTTTTTTTTTTACAATTTGCTGTTTTTTTTTAAGTATTCATTTTTTTTATATAATTTTTTTCTTTTGCGCTCTGGGTGCGCGCTCCGGGAAGCTTTCAGCTAAGCTCTCCGGTAAGCTTTTCCGTGAGCTCATCTGAAAGCGCACCCAGAGCGCAACTGTCGTTCGTGAAAAAAAATATGAATGAAAAGTTAATAATAATGCAAAACATTTCGTACCATACAAATAAAATTAGTTTTTTTTAATAAGGAAAATGATTATGCATTTCTATAAAAGATTGATGACGTCACTTCGGCGCGCAACGTAAGTGCCCTCGGAAGCGCCTACGTTCGCGGCGCATAAACGCACGCAAAAGCGCCTACGATCGCGCCACGTTTGCGCCCCGGAAGCGCCTACGATCGCGCTGCGTAAACGCACCGGAAGTGCTCCGGAGCGCGCAGCGTAAACGCGTCGGGTCATGTGACCCTAAAATAACACTTTTCATTGGTTGCTAACAGTTTTTTTTTACAATGAATGAAATCCCCACCCATTTCCTTCACTTCTTCTTTCACTTGTGTGACTGAAAGACCTGCCTTTTTTGCTGTTCCATATTCCTTGATTAATCATGGCTGCCAGACCATCCAGCAGTGAAGATGACTCCAATGATTTCATTGATGAAGAGCCTCCTCAGCCGAAGGTCAAAGAACATTTCATCTGGAAATTTTTTAAGTTTCCAGCAGACCAGAAGAAGGTGAATGCACCAAAAGTAGAGTGCAGGATCTGCAAACAGGTCCTGTCACGGGGTAACCCCCCAAAAAAATACTCTTTTGGCAACTTCACCATGATTCGCCATGTGGAGAGGAGGCACCCCCAGAATTTTGCCCGGGAAAGTGTCAGGGCTCTGGCACAAGAGGTTCCCAGAGATGGGGCCTCTACATCAACAGGAGGAGCAACTTCTTCTGGGAGAGAACAATCACAGGAGCAGGTAGCAAACATACAACCTGCATTTAACCATGGGGTCGTCAAATGCAGATACTGCAATCAACTCCTCACCTATGGGGAGCAAAGTGTCCTGCTCATGGTTCGAGCATTGGAGAACCATCGCTGCCCTTCCCACCCCTAATTTTTTTCTTTTCTTTTTGCTTCTGTTGAGCAGTTTCCATTCCCTGTTTTTGTTCCTGTTCAGTTAAAAGAAGAAAACCAAAAGTTCTTTTCAGAACTACCTCCAATTCTCATCAAAGAGCTATATTCTTAAAAAATGAAGAGTAAGTGAAATATAGTGCATTGATAATTGTAAGGAGAATGAGTAAGAAAGAACAGAAAGGTATGAGAGGTGAAAGGAAGTGAAGTAGGAGGAATGAAAGAAGGTGAGTGTTAGAAAAGAAAGTTATGACACAGTGAATAAACTGGAGGCCTCATTTCTGAAAAGTGACGCATCGCTACGTGAAAACAGCGATGCGTCACTTTTCTGGACACACTCCTTATGACATTCCAGATATGTCATATTTAATATATGACTAATCAATTCGCAAGGAGTTACAGATATGTCAGTATTTCTGACGTATCTGTAAACACAAAAGTAACGCATTGCAGGAGTGCGTCACAAAAGCGACGCAACTCCAGTAATGTGTCCTTTCACATGGAAAAAGCACCATGTGAAAGGTTTGCTGTGAAGCAGGCGCAAGATTTTGGCGCAACAGCATCCTAAAAGTGACGCACTGCGTCATTATTACCAAGCTTTTTGCAGGGGAACACCCCCTCTGCATGCATTATACCTGACACTATTTTTTAAAAAGTGACGCATCTAGGTACATGGGTCACTTTTTAAAACTCTGCGCCACATTGTATCTGCATCAGGTATAATGTATGCAGAGGGGGCAATCCCTCGCAAAAAGCTTGGTAATAACGACGTACTGAAATCTATGAGATTTCTCTGCGTCACTTTTAGGATGCTGTTGCGTCAAAATCTTGCGCCTGCCTCGCGTCACTTTCATGTTTACAGATATGTGAGAAATACTGACGTATCTGTAACTCCTTGCAACATGATTCATCATACATTAAATATGACACATCTGGAATGTCATAAGGACTGTGGACAGAAAAGTGACGCATCACACCAGCAGTGTAATAAAATGTGCCTCGTTGCACTATATTTAAAGGATGCAACAGCATCCTAAAAGTGAAGCAGTGAAATCTCAAACATTTCACTGCGTCGCTATTACAAAGCTTTTTGTGGGGGAACACCCCCTCTGCATGCATTATACCTCACGCAGATATAATGTGGCGCTTGATTTTAAAAAGTGACCCATCTACCTAGATACGTCACTTTTTAAATATAACGCAACGAGGCACATTTTTTTACACCACTGGTGCGATGCGTCACTTTTCTGTGCGCACTCCTTATGACATTCCAAGTAACGCATTGCTGGAGTGCGTCACAAAAGTGACGCAACTCCAGTAATGCGTCCTTTCAAATGGGGAAAGCAGCATGTGAAAGGTCTTGCCTCAGTCTAACACCTGCTGTAAAGCAGGCACAAGATTTTGACGCAACAGCATCCTAAAACTGACGCAGTGAAATCTCAAAGATTTCACTGCGTCGCTATTACAAAGCTTTTTGCGGGAGAACACCCCCTCTGCATGCATTATACCTGACGCTATTTTTAAAAAGTGACGCATCTAGGTACATGGGTCACTTTTTAAAACTCTGCGCCACATTATATCTGCGTCAGGTATAATGTATGCAAAGGGGGCATTCCCCCGCAAAAAGCTTGGTAATAACGACGTACTGAAATCTATAAGATTTCTCTGCGTCACTTTTAGGATGCTGTTGCGTCAAAATCTTGCACCTGCCTCGCATCACTTTTATGTTTACAGATATGTCAGAAATACTGACGTATCTGTAACTCCTTGCAACATGATTCGTCATACATTAAATATGACACATCTGGAAAGTCATAAGGAGTGCGCACAGAAAAGTGACGCATAACACCAGCAGTGTAATAAAATGTGCCTCGTTGCACTATATTTAAAAAGTGACGCATCTAGATAGATGCGTCACTTTTTAAATATTGCATAACAATGCGCATTTTTTTACACCGCTGGTGCGTCACAAAAATTGACGCACAGGAGGCGCAAAACTAACAGCGCAAGGCCTTCATAAATATGGTCCTGGATTTTCCCCGTGCTTCGCCGGTGCGCGTACCATGCGCTTCCCCCGCGCAAAACGAAAAAAAAATTTAATGCCCTGCAGGACCCTATTTTAGTCCCTACATCAAACCTAGGGGGTCAGAGGGGGTCTACTCTTCCCCCTTATGGTCATTTGCCCCTTTTTTTTTCAAACCCCTTGTGTCTCGATTTTACCGAGACACAAGATGGCGGCCGCTCCAGACTGTTTAGAATGTTTACAGACACCAGAGAGCCAATCAGCTTTCTGCGCGCAAGTCGCGTGTCGCGCCAGGAGCGCACTCAAGTGCGCGCACCGGAGAGCGCCTATAGATATATATATTTTTTTGAACCTAAATTACTCAAAATCCACTGGAGCACATATCTTGAGACATAGCAAAGGCACATCGGGCTACCAGTCCCTACAATTTTGCCAAGTTTGGTGTAAATCCATTCAGCCGTTCGAGCTAAAAGTGAAATTGACCGCCCTATGGAAATTAACATGGGGAAAATGCGTTTTGGGACCCCCCTTTTATCTCGGCCCCCGCTTGACGTATCCCCCCCAAACTTTCAGGGAAGGACCGGAGCTCAACGAGGCCATTTTCAGGAAATTTTCAGGCAGATTCGTCAACCGGTGCCAAAGTTATTCCAAATAGAATTTTGAGATTTAACATTGAAAAAAATCCTAACTATAACTACCTACTGGCGACCGCCAGTAGGTAATATATATATATATATATATATTCACTGAAAAAACCATAGGTTATAGACCATATATAGTTAGGGATTAGCATTTACAAAACCTTATTTTATTCGCACAAAACCATTGAAATTCGATATATAGTTAGTTGCACTAACTATATATCGCGCACCCGCAATCCACTGCTGATCATGTCACATATTACATCATTCATGACATGGTCAGTGACATCACTGATGACATCACTAATGACATCTCAAATGACATCACTGATGACATCACTGATGACAACATCCAGTGACTGTATGTTTCTGTAAAGTTAAAATATGTCTTACATATTGAAGAATGAGTGGATGTATAAGTGTCTGGATGAAGGATTTAGTAGGTGCATGACTGAATGTATGAGTGAGTGATTAAATGTGTCTCACTGAGTGCATGGGTTAGTGACTAAACTGTGTGAATGTGTGCATCATTATGTCTGTTGTTCGGTAAACTGTTGCATTTGTTGATCAGTAGCTATATGAGTAACTATATGGGTTATTGATTGGTTGCCCAAGTATTTGTATGGGAGACTGAGTGTGTGTGTGGGTGGCTGGGAGGTGTATGACTCTGTGCATAGATGTGTGAGCAGTTGATTCACTAGATGTATGGGTTCAAAAGTGCATGTGGAAACAGCTGTATGGGCGGTTGACTGTGTGCATGAGTGTATTGGTGAGTGAATGGATATCTCAGTGCTACATGTCAAAGTAAGTACATATGTAAAACACAGTACATGTGAGAGTTGACATATATAAATAACTGTGCATAAGAGCCAGTGAATGTGTGAGTGGCTGTATGGATCATTGTGAACTTGTATCGGGGATTGTATAAGAGAGTAAATATGTGTTAGTATATGTTTGAATAAGTAAGGTGTGTATAACTGTATAGTTGAGGAAATGGAGGTGTGATTGATTCTTTGCATGACTGACTAGGTGTGTGAGTAACTCCATGGATGAGTGACAGTCTGTGAGTGTCTGTTTACACTGAGTGTATCTAAGGTTATATTAGAGTCTGAAGAGGTTCATCGTATTATCACATGAATGATGTCATCAGTGATGTGATCAGTAATGTCAAATGAGATGTCATCAGTGATGTCATCAGTGATGTCATTTGAGAAGTCATCAGTGACGCCATCAGTGATGTCATTTGAGATGTCATCAGTGATGTCATCAGTGATGTCATTTGAGATGTCATCAGTGATGTCATCAGTGATGTCATTTGAGATGTCATTAGTGATGTCATCAGTGATGTCACTGACCATGTCATGAATGATGTAATATGTGACATGATCAGCAGTGGATTGCGGGTGCGCGATATATAGTTAATGCAACTAACTATATATGGAATTTCAATGGTTTTGTGTGAATAAAATAAGGTTTTGTAAATGCTAATCCCTAACTATATATGGTCTATAACCTATGGTTTTTTCAGTGAATTTTCAAGGTTTTGTAAATGCTAATTCCTAACTATGGGGCCGATCAGGATCGCGGACGGACTTGCGTCCGTCCGCGACCCCAGAGCAGGAGGGAGCCTCCGCATGGCATGCGGAGTTCCCTCCTGTGCAATTAGGATGTGACCGCCACCCTGGCGGTCACATCCTCTATTTTTAACATTGCCGCGGGTGCAGCTTCAAGCTGCACCCGCGGCAATGTTAAAAATGCACGCATTGCTTTTGCATGCAGAAAGAGGCAGGCACCGTGCGGTGCCTGCCGCTTTCTGGATGCAAATGCAGGGGGGTACCATAGGTACCCCCCATGTGCACCCCCCACCCCCCCTTCACCTAGGGGGCCCGCAACGGGCCCCCGCAGTGAAGTTCCGTATGCTTTTCCACGGCGGGAAACGCGCCGCGGAAAAGCATACTTCACTGCCCATCCTAATATGGTGGACGGTGTCTGAGAGACACCGTCACCATATTAGAGCTTTTCCGCCGCGGTTGTAAGCCAACCGCGGCGGAAAAGCTGCGGACGGAAACCAGGACCCACCAGCCATCCTAATGTGGCGGTGGGTCCTTGGTCAGTCCGCTGCGGTTTTTCCGCATCCTCGGGGCCGGCGGTGGCTTCCGCCGGCCCCGAGGATGCGGAAAAACCGCTATCCTGATCGGCCCCTATATATGGTCTATAACCTATGGTTTTTTCATTGAATTTCAATGGTTTTTTAAAAGCTAATATCTGTAGCTGTAAAATTTATTCTTCTTTAAATCTTAAAATTTATTTTACATGTTTTTTAGCCATTTTTTTTTTTTTTTTTTTTTTTATGTTTCGCTCCCAGTCCGCGAACCGGCCTGCTTCCCGTTAGCTCAATTTAAAGCCGCGGCTCGGTCCGCGAACCGGTAAACATTCCTTTAGCGTAACTGTTAAGTTAGCATGACGTTTTGCGTTGCCGCGTAATACGTCATTGGACGCGCCAAGTTAGCGGACCCGGAAGCGGACCGGAAAAGCGGAGCAAAGCGCGAAACGTAAACACAGCAGGTCATGTGACTCGGTAATAACACTTTTCATTGGTTCATTTCACTTTTGGTTTCCTAATGATGTAAAACTAGGTCATGTGATATAAAATTAACACTTTTCATTGGTTTAGAACTTTTGCTTTTCCCAAATGATGAAAACCCCTCCTTCTTTCCTCACTCTGACTTTCATCTTGGTGAGAGAAAGACCCCTTTTCATTGTTGAGAAATGGCTTCAATAGTTGCTTCAGCTAGTGTTCCCCCACCACCACCTCCACCTCCTCAAGGGAAGAAAGGACCACCTGCTCAAGCTATCTTTGAAGAAGAGGAAGATCAAGAAGAGGAGGAAGAGGAGGAAGAACCTCAGTTTTTGCCAGAGGAGCCTAGGAGGTACAACAGAAAAGAAAACTTCATCTGGCAATTTTTCAAATTTCCAGCAGGGCAAAAAAAAGTCAATGCCAGATATGTCTTTTGCCGTATTTGTGACGATCGACTTTCAAGGGGGACTGACAAAAAATATAGCTTTGGAAATTATACGATGCACAGGCACATGAGTAGGTGGCACCCAAACAATTATAGTGCTGCCCAGCTTCGCGATGAACAGCAAAATCCCCCGGCAATGGCGAGAAGATCTGTCGTCCAAGAAGTATCGGGACCAGAGGCGAGAGAGGTGGTCCCGAACATTCAAATGGACATGGGGGAAGTAAAGCAAGTGTGCGTGCGGTGCAATCAATTAATATGCTACCGAGAAAGTAGCATTACTCTTATAATAAAAGCTATCAATAATCATGTTTGCCCGAAATGCCCCAAAAAATAAATTCTTCTTTTTTTCGTTGCTCCTGTTGAGCCCTTTTCAATGAATCATTTTTGTTTCCCCCCTCCCCCCCAAAAAACAAAAAAATTACAAAATGTTCAGAAAAAACAAAAAAAATATAAAAAATGTTCAGAAAAATAATAAAAAAAATGTAAAACAACAAAAACCAAAAAAAAGTTCTTTTCAGAACTACCTCCCCATTATAAAAAAAATTGGTAGAATTTTTGAAACTCTGCCAACCTCTATTTCTTTTAGTTCGCTCCCAGTTCGCACTCCGGTACGCGAACCAGGAGCGAACCAAACATTTTTTTTAAAAAAAAGAACAGTAAGTATAAGGGAAGGAAACAGACAGTTATGTCACAAGAAAGACAGCTATAGGGAGAAAAGAAAAGATACTGTTACCCGCAATCCACTTCTGATCATGTCACATATTACATCATTCTTGACATGGTCAGTGACATCATCAGCAGTGGATTGCGAGTAACAGTATCTTTTGTTTACTTCCTATAGCTGTCTTTCTTGTAACATAAATGTCTGTTTCCTATCCTTATACTTACTGTTCTTGTTTTAATATTTTTTTTGAGATCATTCAGAAACAGTAACATTAATAGAGACAGAATGAGTGAATAAGAATGAAGAAGTATGAGAAGAGAGGGACTGAGAAAAATACTGGAAGGAGTAGAATAATTAAGTAATAGAGAAAGGAATGAGGGAAGTAGCAAACGCAGGAAAGTAAGGATTAAAGAAATGAAGCAGTAGAACTAATAGATGTTAAATGTGATAGATTAAATGATTGATTCAGGATGACGATAAGGTGTGTCCTCTCCAAAAGTTTGTTTAAGGTGAGGCCTACTCAGGGTTGCATATCAAATTTATGCTTGTTGAAGAATACAGAGGAGATAATACATGTGAAGGTCTACCATTGAAGTAAAACATGTCCACTTCACTCTTGAACAACGGCCAGACCTCTTCTGTGTCCATAGACAGACCTAAAGTTCATCTGCACAATGTCATTCGTAAACTTAGAAAACACAAGTAATGTAATTGAAAAACGTGGAGTTTCTTTTGCTCATTTCACAATCACATCACCTGTGTTGCCTTTGCTTAGGTATCTCATAGTGCAGATGTAGTCCAGCATATGAAACAGTACGCAGAAGTGCAGCAGTGTATGCATTAATACATGTGAAGGCCTACCAGTGAAGTAAGTCATGTCCACTTATTACATCATTCATGACATAGTCAGTGACATCATCAGCAGTAGATTGCGGGTTAAAAGAGTAGAAAACATTTACCTTATAATTCTTGTTAACTTTTTCAAATATTTTTTCATACTTTCAATCTGTAAAAGAGAGAAGAAACATTTCAAAAATATTAAAACATGTATTTAAAAATTTGAAAAGACAAGGGAAAAGGTTCAAGAAGAAACAGTTTTTCAACAACTTTGACATTTACAGAAGCCTCTGCTGCTATACGTCCCCTACACAATCCTAAAGATATATATTTTAAACAAACAGTATCTTGATGCTGATGAAGTGAGGCCTATTTTGGAACATGGTGCATCTTTTGCACTGCTGATGTCTCACAATAGTGATGCAATAGCAGCGCAAAAAAGATGTAAAGCCATCATAAAATTGTGTCTAACATTTTAAATGATTGTTTCAGGATGCAAATAAGATGTGTCCTTTCAAGAGGTTTCTTTAAGGTGAGGTCTATTCAGTTTTAAAAAAAAAACAGTACCCAGAAGTGCAGCACTGTAAGCATTAACTTTGACACTTACAGAAGCCTCAGTTTCTCCATATCTACCTCACATTTCTAAATGTATATCATAAGTACAAAAAGTAGAACATTAATTATACATGTAGAATGGTTTATTTTTGCTGTTCTCAGAATGTATCAAATTTCACTTAAATCAGTGACTTGAAGGTATTCATCATGTAACAGCGGGGAAAAAAAAACACAAACAAAATGATTGTGTTTAAAAAACCCATACAACCTAAGAAATCTGAATTCAAAACTCCTTAAAATTAACTTACTTTCCATAACGTCGAAGGATGTCCTATGAACAGCGTCCACTCTGTTGTGCTATAAATATTTTCAGCCCGCCACTTTCTGAAAGAAAACCTCCATCGTTTTGAAAAATATGTTACATACAATAAAAGACTTCTCACATTCTACCACATGTTTCCACTTGGCCAAATCATGTTGCAGCGTTTTTCAACTCTTGTAATTCTTCTAATGAAATCCCGTCATTTTCTATTTTCGCAACTTTCAAAAAGAAAACATTTAAGATTACTTTCACAATCCTGGACTACTAATATCTTACCCTTCTTGCTCACTCATGTTCTACTTTTCCTATGACACTGATACTGCTTACTATGAAGCAGACTTACTTGCATCAGGTTTATATAGTTGGATTTTTAAAATGACATTATAATTAAAAGTTTTGGACCAATAATCTAGACAGCATTGCAGACTTACATTCCCTCTACTTCATGAACCTTTTGCAATTCCTCAGAGGAAATCCCGAGATTCTTTCCTTAAAATTTTGGTTTTAAAAACACCAGGTAAGAATTTTTAAGGTCAAAAGGCAATTTTTTTTTGAAAGTTACAACAGAATCGTTGCAGAATGACCAGCCGTTTCGAGACTTTAAATAAGCTGTGTAATGTCCTGATGTTGTTGAAGGACCATCGTGATAGATAATTGCTACAGTTACAAAAGTCCTTCCTGATATTGACAGCTGAGAAGCAACAACATTTTTTATTAAAGTTGACAATTTTGATCCATCAGGCCTACATCGTTGGATCATTAAAATGACATACTGGCCATATCTTCGTATAAATAATGTTGACATCATTTCAGATTTACATTGGCTACACTCCATGTTGTGATCCGCTGCATTTACTAGCTTATTAAAGGAGACTGATTTACTGTCTGGCAAAGTTAAATATATAAATCTTTCTGAGTCTACACTAGTAGTACTTGATACCATACAGTTCTCGCAGTCATGCTGCCATTGATAAGAAAGCCCAAACAGGTGATCTGCATCTACACCCTCATCTTGCAATACATCAAGCATATACATTAAAAACTCCTGACAATCCTGCTGATTATTTTCAGAGAAGTCTGTTTGACCTGAACATTCATCTAACAGATAACGAACTTCAGACACACTTTCTACTTTTGTTCGATCAGTGCTACATTTCTCTAACACAGAATTCAACAAGCAGCATAAACTTTGTTCCGAATTGAACACAATCTGTTCTTTTAAAGTCTCTAGTGAAAAGAGAACATTAACCACTACATTTGCATAGCAGTTGACACCAGAACTGTTTTCAAATTGAAAACCGACAACATCTTCAACAGAATCCACTTTCTTTCTGCATACAATTTTCGGTTCATCGACTTTTGGGCTTTTTGCTACAACCTCCCTACTATTACTGATATTTCTTCGTTTACGGCCTACCACACGTTTCTCAAACAAAGGATATTGAGGCAAATGTGGCGCATACTCTTTTCTTAACCTATTGTATTCCTTAACACAATCTAGATCCGCACAAATGTTTGTGACATCACAGTCAATCAGGTACAATCCCGATAAAGTTCTAACTCGTGACAATGCCACATATGCCATACCCTCCTTGAACACAGAACTGCCAATATTCACCAATGCAGTATCTACACTTAAACCTTGCGATTTATGGATTGTCACCGCATATGCCAAGCAAACAGGAAACTGTTTACGGCGAACATATAAATCTTTAACAAGCAAAAACCTAGCAGAACAACGACCAATTAGCTGTACTTCCTCAATGCCATCAAATTTAATTTTTAAAAATTCAATACCATCTCTACTTCTGTATTTCTCAAAATCAACAACATTGCCCATTGATCCATTTACCAGACCTCTTTCAAGATGTAAATTCCTTCTCAAAATGATTCGGCAATTTAAACACACATTCAAAGTCTTTTCAAAACCCGCTGTTTTAGATATAGTCTTCTCTAATGAATCCAATTTTGATTTCAAATTCTCAGACAAAATAATTGTTGATCCCATATGCTCTATTTTGTCAATAGCTTCAAGTTTCACAATCTCTTGCTTTTCTAAATTCAACATTTTGTTGTTGAAGATGGCACATTCTGCAAGAGTTGGCATCAAACATATTCCGGATTTCTTCTCAGTAATTTTCTGAAAAATATTCTCAGGCACAATGTCTTGTTCGGGATATAAATTTGACAGTAATCGTGCATTTAAAGCTTCTTTCCCATGCTCGGTCACTTTTCCAATTCTAATATCTTGTAGAATATTCTTGTAATCTTCATCCTTCGCCTGACGCATATTTTCATGCAGTTCAGCATAATTGAAATTTAACCATATATTAACGTTGCCAATGCTCCCTAGGCACTTCCTGGTATCTTCATGCGTGAGTATTTTGAACACGGGTTGTCCTTTTACTGGTGTCAGCTGCAGAAGATCTCCAAAAACAATGATGTGTTTGCCACCAAATAACACATCATATTCAGTTTTAAGAACTTCTTGCATTCTCAAATGCACAAAGGCAAGCATGACATTGGAAACCATGCTTACTTCGTCAATGATAAGAAGTTTCATTTTCCTCAAGACTCTTGAAACTTCACAACAAGCATCCCCAGATAACTTGTGGTATTGTAATTTGTTGTCATGCTCCACCGGCAGCATCAGTAGACGATGCAAAGTAATCCCTTTAATGTTATGTGCTTCCAATCCAGTAGGAGCGGTAACAACACAAGACAACGATGTCTCAGTCCTTTCCTGCAAATAACAAGAAATTGCTTTAATGAGGAAACTTTTTCCAGTTCCCGCTTCTCCACTCACGTACAGTCGGACAGGCTTCAACGATGTACATGAGCACTCTTTCTTCTCATGACTTAATCCATGCTCAATTTGCTTGGTAACTTCATCATATATTTTCCTCTGCTCAACGTTGAGTTGTTTTTCCAAGTCTTCTAAGTTAACTGCATCCTCCTGAGCATGTGCCATGGCTCTTTCCACTTCATTCATAGCAGTGGCAGCTTCATTTTCGATAATAGGTCCTCCTAGTGGATCCTGACTCAATGAAACAGAACTCTGACTGTCCTGAGAACTGTCTCTGGCAATCTCAGCTGCAATCGTTGCTTCCTGCTCAATTTCCAAAGTCAACATTTCTTGATATTTGGGAAAAGCAGGACATTCTATGGTCTCCTTAGCAGCAGTGAAAGAGTCTTCATAACAGAGGAAATCTCCAAGCAGTTCCTCTTCTGCACGCCAAGGCTTGAAAAGTTGCAAAAGTGCTAAATAGAAAAACTCCTTTTTTTCTGGAGATTCCCCACTCAATTTTCGATGGTTTACTAATTGGCATTTTCTTTGCTTGACCAGACATCCCTCACTTCCAATTACAGCATACACTCCTTTCTCAATATCTTCTTTGATGTTCCTTTTGAATATATAATTTTGTAGAACCTCATATAGACAAACATTCTCAAGGTGACTGCTTCGATTTGGATAATATGTATCCAACATGTTGGTCTTCAAAATGTCGGTACTGTTTGGTTCCTTTTCTGCCAAATACTCAATTTCCCGGACAGGTTTTAGAACTCGATTTCGCGTTGCAGCAAGACCAAGACTCGCCCAAACGATACTCCTGGATTTGGCATAGAGACTTGCTGAAGACAACCGGTCACAACATTCGTAAGCTCCGATTTCTCGATGCGACAACATCTTCAGACTGAAACTGTACAACTTCTTGCTGAGGCTCTTTTCATGGGAAATGTCCTCCCACATATCCTTCAATTCTGTCTTTTCTTTTTTGGTGATGTAAGATGTCACATACCGAGCCACAGCCATACAGTTGTCAGCCACAAACTGTATATCCATGTTAGCATTCCACATGGACAAAATCACTGGGTTGTAGTCGTTGATGTACTTGGACTCTTCGTTCCTTTTCAAATTGTATGTATTTTTGGGTGATTTCCTCATCACATTATGTCGCAGCGAAGACATCAAACTGTTCACTCTTCCTTTAGAAATCACCGGTCGTGGAAAGTTGAAACGACATTTAGTGTAGAACTTGTCCTTGTTTCTGAATTTACGACGACAGTACTTTCCACAACGATGGCTTTGGAAACCTAGAACTTGTTCTCTTAGGCTTTTCTTCTCCGTTGCGTTTGGAACAGCACACGTAGAATACTGTTCTATGAAATTCATCACTAAGTCATCCGGATCTGTTCCAAATTTAGGTGCATCCTTGATCCACAACAACATATGTATATGAGGAGCACCTCTTGCTTGGTACTCCTTTCTCCAGAAGAAATCCAACACCTCTCCAAGAGGTGGATTCTTCTTATTTGTGATGAAAGACATCATAGCTTCAAATCTATGATTGAAGTACCTGCATACATTCACTGGATCCAAAGAACACAGTTCTCCAGGTGTCTTGAATTCAATGTTTTCAATATTTCCATTTGCCTCTCGTAGAAATTCAAGTAAGTCTTCCCAGCCATACTCGGCACAGCTCAGAGTAAGGAACCATATTGGAGTTCCTAAGTTCCTCAGCATACATTTTAAATCACCATGATGACGGTACCAGTACTCATTAGTACCACGCTGACACGCCATGAGATTAATTAGGTGAGAATCCAAAATACTGTCTTGGACATTGACTTTATGCATAAAGTCACTTGCCGAGATGTTTCGCATCTGTATATCACTTTTTAAGATGTGGTTCACTGCATATGACAGTCCAGACAGATCGCTTTCAAACAGGAGATGAAACAAATAGGGAATACATTGACGAAACCTAGGATCTTCTGCATACAATCATAAAGTCTGGTATTCAGACGCAGGAATTTGATGAGGTCGCTCATCATATCTTCCTCCTCGACCTGTGGGAAATAGCTGTGGGAAACAGCGAGCTTCCAAACTTTCCTCCCAAACACTAATGGGACTCCCTTTGGCTTGTTTCATTTGAAACAACTCAATTGCATTCCCCATGACTTCCTTGGAATGCAAAGGATGAACACTATAATGTTCATATATTTCTTCACTTTTAGAGGCCTCTACTTTCTCAATTTGGCCAGCACACAAATCGCTATCCTCTTCATCACTTACTTCCTCTTCTGCAACATATACATTTATATAGTACTTATTATTTTTCTTCAAATACAATGTTGCCTTTTTGACTTTCCTAACATCCACTAAATCTTGCCATATTTTCTTATTCTTTGTCGGAACCCCATTAACCAAGATAACCAAAGGTTCCTCTTCAACTTTTTCTACTCCAATTGTGTTAATGTTTTTGTTCAAATCTAGAGGCAAATAAACAACTCTTCCCTTTAATCCTCTCTGTAAATCTGCTGGAGGCAACTTCCCTGTCTTTGGCTCCATTCTTACAATAGCCTGAAAGGGATGGATACTTTGAATCAAAATAGATTCATAAGTATTTAAATCCTTCAATTCAGAAGGAACCTCAACCAATTCAAGATTATTATGAACCGCCCTAGCAGGCATCTGGTTTTGGTTTAATTTGTTACAACAATAAGTACACACACGTTGATCCGATCCCAAATCAAACCATTCACTATTATTTTCCCTTTCACTTTTTGCATATAAATCCACTAACTTAGTCTGATTCTTATAATAAGTGCGTCGACAACACACACAAGTGAAATTAGGCCTCTCACTTGATTTCATCTGAAACGTGGCAATTTCCTTCTGAAATTTATCTGTACTAGAAACCTGTACATTATCTTCAACATTACCTTCTACTTCTGGGTCAATTTGAACATTCTCATCTTTACTACCAAAGTAACAAAACTCAATTTCTTCACAAATATTCTTGACATCTATTTCGGAACCATGCAAAAGAGCAGCACATAATTGTTTAAGCATAATTGCTGGACTCTTAGCATAATACAACATTCTCACTAATTTTCTCACTTTATTATGATGCACTGCTAGCATCCTGAAATGATGAAAAACACTCTGGCATACTCTCCTGGAAAGACAAGCCAGTGAATGACCACGCAAACCTGTCATTTGTCTCACTCTGCAAGGATCTAAATCTTGCAACAACTTCATTTTCTGCTTCAAACTTTTCTTATTAAATGTCCGTATAAAATCACAAAGCAAATTGATGGAAACCTGTCGCACACTGCAAATAGAACTACACTTCCAAATGTACACAGGACCCTTAGGACGTCTTCCTAAAACTTCATTACCTAACACCTCATCTGTCTCTGTTGTCACAAGTTTTTCTTTTTCAACTGGACAACCATCCTTCACTTCATAAGCTCGACCACTGGTGTCAACTGCAAACACCAAATCATTATCCTGAAAATAATTCTCCTCATTAAAAAATGCCTCACAACTTGAACTATGCATCCATTCTCCGGAAAAAACTTCACAAAAGTTACTACGATTTACTACTCTCTTCCATCTACTTTTTGATTTGAAATCAGAAATTACCTTGCTTAGTTTCCTAATTCTATTGATTACCAAAATAAACAACTTTCGCTTAATTTCAAAAGCATGATCAATAATTTTCTCTACATTTTTCTTCTTCTTATAAAATGCCACTTTCTGTTGGCCTTTCTTAATATTTTTTAATAAATTAACTATTATCCTGTTGTGGAACATTCGTTTTCGAATGTCCCTAAACTGTTGTTTCCTTCTACTATCATGCACAGAGTTATCTCTTGCTCTACCAGTAACATTTTTGATTGGTCTTTCCTTTCCATTTAAATTGCTTTTCTTTTTCTGAACTGAAACATTTTTTGGAGAAATACTTTTTTTACTACAAATATTTCTTAAGAATGATTTCGTGCTCTTACCCGGAGCTTTCTTGGTGATTTCACAAGTATTTTGGGGAGAGGACTGCTGCAATAAAAGATCATCCTGCTGTCTTTGACGTTTTCTAGCCTTTCTAATTCGATTCTTAGTTGGCATTTTTCAAATTTTGAAATGATCTGCAGTTGAATCTGTGGAAAAATATAATAAAAAATGTTATTAACCACTATTACCAAACAGTAAATGAATAACAGTCATCAAAAACTTAACGCCCTACTTATTATTTAACATAGCAAATCTTTTGCACCAGCACTGCGTCACAAAAATGACACACAGTGGTACAAAACAGGCATACAACAATCATAAATCTCTCCCTAACATTTTAAATGATTGATTCAGGTTGACGATAAGGTGTGACCTATCTAAAGGTTTGTTTGGACCCAGATCTTTGGACTGGGGTGAATGTGTGTCATTGATCCACATTCGGTCCATCACCTGTTTTGTTTGTTTGAGGTGAGGCCAACACATGGTTGCAGATAAGATTTTCACTTGTTGAAGAAAACAAAGGAGATAATACATGTGAAGGCCTACCAATGAAGTAAGTCATGTCCACTTCACTCTTGAACAAAGGGCAGACCTCTTTTGAATCTGTGGTCACACCTAAACTTCATCTGCACAATGTCATTCATAAACTTAGGAAACACTAGTGATGTAATTGAAAAATGTGGAGTTTCTTTTCCTCATTTCAGAATTACATCACCTGTGTTTCCTCATTGACTTAAAATGTCCTTAAGACGCATAAAAGTGTTTTTTTACATTGCCCTTGCACCATTTTTGGGTCATTTTGAACATGGCTATGTTACTCCCATAATCAAAATCTAAATTTGCCAAGCACAGGTGGGAGCGTATTTACAAGAAACTTGCCCCATGAAAAACGCTTTCCATTTAAAAAGGGAAAAATAACATCATAGACACTCAAATGCCTTATAAATATGGCCCAAACAACCTATGAAGCTCTAGCAGTACATATCCAGAAATGTAATTGATTTCAAAAATCGTTTTTAAACACAACATATAAATCAATTGTATACCTACATTCAGTTGGAAATGACTGTAAATGTCCTTGAGACACATGAAAGCGTTTTTTTGAATGCCCTGGAACCATTTTTGGGACATTTTTAACATGGCTAAGTAACTCCCAGAATCAAAATCTAAATTTGCCAACCACAGGTGGAAGCGTATTTACAAGAAACTTGCCCCATGAGGAACACTTTCCATTTAAAAAGTGAAAAATAACATAATAGACACTCAAATGCCTTATAAATATGACCCAAAACAACCTATGAAGCTCTAGCAGTACATATCCAGAAATGTAATTGATTTCAAAAAATCGTTTTTAAACACAGCATATAAATCAATTGTATACCTGCATTCAAGAGGAAATGACTGAAAATGTCCTTGAGACACATGAAAGCGTTTTTTTTTAATGCCCTTGCACCATTTTTGGGACATTATTAACATGGCTATGTAACTCCCATAATCAAAATCTAAATTTGCCAACTACAGGTGGGAGCGTATTTACAAGAAACTTGCACCATGAGGAACGCTTTCCATTTAAAAAGGGAAAAATAACATCATAGACACTCAAATGCCTTATAAATATGACCCAAAACAACCTATGAAGCTCTAGCAGTACATATCCAGAAATGTAATTGATTTCAAAAAAATCGTTTTTAAACACAGCATATAAATCAATTGTATACCTGCATTCAAGAGGAAATGACTGTAAATGTCCTTGAGACACATGAAAGCGTTTTATTGAATGCCCTTGCACCATTTTTGGGACATTATTAACATGGCTATGTAACTCCCATAATCAAAATCTAAATTTGCCAAGCACAGGTGGGAGCGTATTTACAAGAAACTTGCCCCATGAAGAACGCTTTCCATTTAAAAAGGGAAAAATAGCATCATAGACACTCAAATGCCTTATAAATATGACCTAAACAACCTATGAAGCTCTAGCAGTACATATCCAGAAATGTAATTGTTTTCAAAAATCGTTTTTAAAAACAACATATCTGTTTCAGCTTACATGAGAGACCATGGAATGGGCTCCATGTACAACAATAACTTGTGTTACTGCATGCCAGAATGCTACACCGAATATGCAATTACAATTTCTCCAAAAAAACAAAATCTATTTGTATATCACTTGAGACAAAGCCACATTTTAAAAACACAGCTTTCTTCATCATTTTCTCCTTAAATCATACTATTCTCTATCTAAATTAAATAAATCTTTTCTCACCTTAGCAAATACTTTTTGAGTTTCAAAACAGTCTCAGAAATACTCCAAATTGTCTTCAGCAGAATAAAAAGGATGCACTCCAGAGGCTGCAGCTATTGAAAGCACACAAATACAGATATTCATTACACATATCTCTCATATTAGCCAATCATAACTCTTCCCTCACTTTTTTCAAATCTAAACCCTTCCCCCCTCTGCCCTCTCTGCCTTTTTTCCATAGCAACCACCTCCTGAAAGACCTCTCATGTTTGCAAATTCACACAACAATGTTTCAATTGAACTCTGAACTCTCAGTGCACCTGCGTATCCAGTGCAATCTTTCATTAAATGTTTCTTCCTTGACCATTCAAATTACATCTTTCAAAGAACACATCCATGCACCCTAACTTTCTGTTTTCAGAAATGGAAATGCACCAATCACTGCTAATGAATCATTAGGACTGGAAATCCACAGTTTTTTTTCTTTACAAACTCCTACTGTTTCAACTGCCCTTTCATTACCACACTTCATCTGACTGCAGCCCAACCTTCTCTCACCATGTTTAATGTCTGGATTGTTGGACATAGTTACATCTACTGGGCTCAAAGGTATGCTGAGAACATAAATTTACCTAACCTCAATTTACAAGATGTGGAAATTAAATGGTTGGGCCAAAGAGGATTAAAATGTCACCAATTGATACCATTGGTGAAAACCTTTATGCATTTGCCAAAACCTGACCTGTTAATAGTGCACTGTGGAGGTAATGATTTGGGCACTTTGACTGGGGTAGGTCTGGAAATGCTTTTAAAGGACACCTTTGAGCAATTAATGGCACTTTTTCCTCAAACTGCCTTGGTATATTCCAATATATGCCAAAGACAGAAATGGAGGTGGTCCAACCAATTTTGTCCACAAATTGAGAAAGCGAGGAAGCATGTAAACAAATCTGTTTCAACTTACATGAGAGACCATGGAATGGGCTCCTTGTACAACAATAACTTGCGTTACTACATGCAAGATATCTACAGAGGAGATGGAGTTCACTTCTCAGATGAGGGCAACAGAATTTTCATTTTGAATTTAAGACTGTGCATTGGTACCTACTTATAAGTACCAAAATGAACCATAAACCCAAAAGCTCTTCTCAGAGCTACCCTACATCTGATCACTCACAATTATTATTTTTCTCTAACTTTTTTCTGTAATTTTCAACAAACTACGGTCAAAGAGCGCTATTGTACGCGAACTGAAAGCTAACCGCGCAAAATTTCAAAAAAAAGTTTTTTCCCCGCACATATGGTCCTCCTCAGCCACCCTCAGAAAACCTAGGGGGTCAAAATACTTGTACCGTGCCCCCTTCTACCCATTCTGAACATTATTTGCCCTCCATTTTATATCTTAATTCGACCGAAACCCAAAATGGTGGACTCCCGTTACGCTCCTAGTTCGCGGACCGGACCGCTTCCCGGGAAGCGGTCCAAAAAAAAGGTGGGAAAGTAATTCACAGAAAAACGACTGGAGACACTCTCACCAAATATAGATTAGCTCATACTACATAACAATCCCTTTCATTTTCACAAATTTGATTGAAATTCCATTTAGCCATTAAGCCTGTAGACCTCTCTAAATACCGTGAGGTAAATTACTTCACAAAACACATCTGAAGTGTTGGAATTGACAACCAATGAAAATGTTACTTTCATTTTCTACTTATATTACCTGACATTTGATTGGTTATATACCTGAATATATATAAAGGAAGAGAAGAAAACACAGCCATTTTGACTACTACTTCATGTTGTACATCACATTTGAATAGCTACCAAACACTTCAACTTGTTTGTGAAGGTAAGTTGTTATTTTTAAAACTGAAGTATATTGTGCACTATAACTTAATATGGTAGACTTTTTCTGATAGATATACACTATCCCTCTGTAGTAGTTATGGATTTAGATAGACTTCTCTGTTATAGTTATGAATGGAGTTAGGCTTGTCTTGGTTAAATCACATACCCTTTTTTATAGTCCTATTTCCACTCTGATACTATACACTGCCAAAAGATAAATTCACTGATAAAAACTGCCTATCTAAAATTAATCCCAACAGTGCCCTATCTCTACTAATATATATTTTTTTAATCAAAATTTCAGGCAAAATGGAAGGCGAGCAGCAAGTTCAATTTACAATTGTACTGGAAGAGAGCAGCCAAGGAAAAATTGATGATTTTATGGATCAAAGTAGAGACCAGGAACTACTACAATGTGTTGAAGCAGTGGATAACCTGCTTAAAAATGAGGACATGTTACACCCTATATTCAATTTTGAAATTTCTGACAATGAAATGTTAGAAAGTTTAATGAATTATGAAACACAATCAAAATAAAAAAAAATACTTTAAAAATAAAGAAAACAAAAAAAAACAACAAAAACAACAAACAATTAACATACAGTATTAGAAAAGTCTATCATTCTTTTATCCTTATAGTACGCTGCCCAGAACGCTTTACGGTTCGCGTACTAGGCGCTCACCACGCAAAAAAAAAAAAAAAAATTTTTTTTTTGCCCTGCTGGGACCTTTTAAAACCTCCACATAAAACCTAAGGGGTCAACGAGGATCTACTATGCCCCCTTATGGTAATTTCCCCCTTTGTTTTGGCCTCCTCTTGTCTCTCGATCCTACCGAGAGACAAGATGGCGGCCGCTCCGGACTGTTTAGTATGTTGACAGACACCGAAGAGCCAATCAGCTTCGCATCGCAAAGTTCTGTTACGCGAAAAGTACGCGAACCGGAGCGCTACCCGGAGCACTGTTACAGATATATATCTTATTTTGAACGTTAATTTCTCGAAATCCACTGGAGCACATATATTGAGACCTAGCAAAGGCACATCAGGCTAACAGTCCCTACAATTTTGCCAAGTTTCGTGCAAATCCATTCAGCCGTTCGGGCTAAAAGTGAGGCCAACCGCCCTATGGAAATTAACATGGGAAAAATGCGTTTTGGGACCCCCCTTTTTTCTCGGCCCCCCCTTGACGACCCCCCCCCCCAAATTGCCACGGGCTGCTCAGAAACAAAATGTGCCATTTTCCTGAAAATTTCAGCCGATTCCGTCCACAAACGCCAAAGTTATTAGACATAGAATTATCAGAAATCCCATAGGGAAAAAATCCTAACTATATATACCTACTGGCGACCGCCAGTAGGTAATATATATATATATATATATATATATATAGGAATAAGACTTATATACCTTGGCTGAGACTTTAAGGATCCCAGCTCTTCTGTTTGGGTTTTTCTTTTGTTGCTTATTAAAGGGTGGCGGGCGGTTGGAACTCACACATGATCACCATCGCACAAAACCATCTTGGCTGCTCAATAAGGAGGGGGGCGGGGGAGGGGGCACACCTAAAAACGAGGCAACAAGGGGAGCACCGAGGCACAATGGGTCAGGCGTAAGGGAAGAAGAAAGGGGAGGAAAACACTACAGCAGACAAGGTCTTTTTTGCTACAGTTTGGGAATGGTAGTAGAATTCAAAGCTGGAAAAGATGCAGCTAATAGGGAAAAATGATTGGAACAAATAAACTGAAAATATTGACTGAACATTTGTAGGCTCAATGACCAGAGTAAAAGACAGAGAGTAGCACTAGGATTGCAGACATTAGGTCCAGGTATAATTTGTTTACAAGAGACACACATCGTAGGGGCTCAAAAACAACTTTTAAACTCAATGGGATATAAATTAATTGGGGCAATTACTCAGGGGGTCAGGGTGAAAGGAGTGGGAATTCTAGTTAATCACAGACTATCTTTAAGCATAGATAAGGTCAAATCGGACTGTATTGGTGGATGGGTAATCGCAAGCTGCTCTCTATCATCACACCACACTTTCACAATCTGCTCTATTTATGGGAGTAACCTAGATGAACCTGGGGTAATTAACTGGATGACCGATGAACTGACACATTGGCAAACACATAGGGGCAGATTTATGAGGCCCTTGCGCCACGTTTACGCTGCTGTTACGTCACGCAAGGCGGCGTAAACGTGGCGCATCCCTACGAACGATTTACAACGTGACGCATCTAAGCAGATGCGTCACGTTGTAAAGCCCTGCGCCGCTTGTGGCCGTTCCAGCGCAGGGTGGGCGTTCCGGGGCAGGTGCTCCTCGCAAAAGTGGCTGAGTGAAATTTATGAGATTTCACTCAGTCACTTTTAAGCCAATGCTGCGTCAAAAGCCTGCTCCTGCTTGAAGCAGGCGTAGGTCTTGATGCAGCATTGTTAAAATGGGGCACCCCCGAGCCTTGCTGCAGCTGCGTCGCGCTTGCGACGCAACTCAAGCAATGCGCCACATTTCCGGCACAGATGCATCACGCATTTGTGCCGTTTTTGCACCATGGTGCGCCGCATTATAAATGTGGCGCACCATGGCTGGCGGAGCTGTGGCGCATGTTAACTGGCGCATCCCTGGGGATGCGCCAGTTAACATAAATCTGCCCCCTAATATATTGTGTGGGGATCTAAACATAAATCTACCAAGTCACTGGCAGGTGGAAAGGAACTGGAAATACATGGGGAGAAAACCGAAGGTATATCAAGCCATAATAAATCTGATTGAAACGCACGGTCTTGTGGATGTCTGGGCAGACCTGAGGCCAATGCAAGACAGATATACGTTCTTCTCAGCACCTCATGAGTCACTTGCTAGACTGGACTATTTCTTTATCTCCTCTGCCCTGATTAATTCCTCGCTAGTTGAAATTTCGCCCCGGTTTTTGTCAGATCACAATCCGCTAATATTAACTTTGAAAGATCTAAGCCCAGAAACCCCAAATGTAACATGGACCTTTTGAAAAGCACTATTGTTTGATGACAAGTATAAAACACATATGAAGAGTTGGATCTCTGAATTCTTTAAGGTAAATGTGGGATCCGCCCCTCTTATGATAGTCTGGGACACATTCAAAGCTGGAGTCAGGGGCGAGACTCTTAGCTACTCACAAAGAAAAAATAAAATTGAAAGAGAACAGGTGCAGAAACTCCAGGATAAACTAATGAGAGAAGAAACTAAATTAACACAGTCCATTAAAACTGATGGGGGAATTGAGACAGCCCAGCAGTCTATAGCCAAACTAAAATCAGAAATAGGCTCTGTTTTTGCTAAAAGAAGCGCAGCAAAATGGGCTGCAACGCGTGGGAAGATCTACGAATGTGGGGAACAAATAGGACACCATCTAGCCCTAGCCATCAGACAGCAATCAATCATAAACACTATAATGGCAATAAATATAGAGACTGAGGGGGTTACCAAAGATCCGGGGAAAATACGCAAGGCCTTCGAAGGGTAATATACAAACCTATATTCCGAGACAGACGATAGGCCTCTAGAGGACAGGAACAATGACATTGCAGATTATTTAGATCCTTCTCCAGTGATCAGACTCAGCCCTGAAAGGCAAGAGCTAATGGAACATCCCCCCTCCTGGGAAGAAATAGATAATGCAATAATGACCCTGCCGGATGGCAAAGCAACCGGTTTGGACTGTATTCCTGCCGAGTTCTACAAAACATTTGTAGGGCAAATTAAAGAAATTTTTACCACAGTCATTCTTTCTATTTTTGTTGGCGCCCATCCTCCTCCCTCTTGGTTCCTTGTGAAGATAGTGATCTTTCCAAATAAAAGACACAAATCCGCTTGAAATGCCATCATACAGGCCAATAACCTTGATCAATACGGATTAAAAAAAAAATTCTAAAATATTGGCCAGCAGAATCAACCAAAACATACAGGACTTAGTTTCCAAATGGCAACATGGCTTTGTTCCTAAAAAAGGCACTACAGAACATGTGCAAAGAACAATTATGCTGTTTGACGCCGCTAAGATAGCAGGAGACCCGATCGCCTTAATATTGCTAGATGCTGAGAAGGCTTTCGATCGGTCTCCTGGCACTTCCTATGGGAGGTTATGAAGAGGGCAGGTTTTGGCCCTAATATGCTGCAGGCAGTCCAGGCATTGTATAGAACCCCTAGGGCCAGAATTATGGTGAATGGTAAACTTACGGACACAATAGAAATTACACGAGGGACTAGGCAGGGATGCCCTTGCTCCCCTCTACTCTTCGCCCTGTTTATTAATCCGCTCATCTGCAAAATAGAGGCAAATGTCGAGATACTAGCAGACATCAGACATGGTATGAGTATGAAAATCATGGCTTATGCTGATGATCTAGCTATTGTGACCCCTGACCCCAAGAAATCCATAGAAGCCTTAGAAAAGGAAGCCCAGTCATTTGGGAAAATATCTGGAAATGCCCTAAACAAAACTAAAACACAGATAATTTTAAATGAAAACATAGTCTGGGTAGACAGGCGAGTAGTACCCCAGGCTAGGTACTTAGGAGTAAGCATTATGGCTAACCTAGAGCAGATCGTGGAGGAAAATTTGAACCCACTGTCTATGGACATAAAAAAAGCACTCAAAAAAATGGATAACCTGCATTTGACTATAATTGGATGCTGTAACGTAATAAAAATGACCTACTTCCCGAAACTATTATATTACTTTCGTACGATTCCCCTGGAATTTAATAACTCAATCCTGCATCTATTTGAACAAATTTTTTGCCAATTCATGTGGGCTTATTCAAATACAAGGAGGTCATATAAACTGCTAACTTTACCCAAAGGGCGAGGAGGCTGGGCACTGCCAAACCTTAAATTGTATTATTGGGCAACCGTCATACAGTACAGCTCATGTTTGTTGCAAGGGACGGCTGGAACGATCTATTCAGGATTACCCTTCCCATATACCGCCTTACTCGGGGAAGTTATCAAGGGATGTCTATGGATACAACTTGAGTTTGGGTACTACAAACGTGTTCAGTTCAAGACCCTTAGGAAGGCATATCGGGCCTTTACCAACTTCCGAAAATTATTTGGCCTGGGTAGACTGAACTATTACACACCACTAGCGAATAACCCAATGCTCCCACTAATATTTGGTAACACATATCTCCAGAGATGGTATAGTTCAGGAGTCAATAGATTGGGGGACCTGATAACAACAAAGGGGGTTCGGTCATTTGCGGAACTCAGTTCGCAGTTCTCGATTGATGGGAATCAGATCTTCGACTATCTTGCTATCAGGGACTTTTTAACACGCAAAACAGGGGGCCTAGCTGGATTTGTAAAAATATCCAGTATACCCAGTATACATAGGATTTGTAAAAATAGACATTATTGATATTCAAATTCAATTCAAAAGACCTTTATTCGAATTTCATAAAATTCATAAAAGCAACATATACAAAAAACAGTTCCATGAATTTTTAAAAAATCTATTTACAATACACAGAATTTAGATTTATTACAGGTCTCATATATTTAGTTTTCACGGATTTTCCATCATTTTGAGGGCATGCGTTATCAGTATCAGAGTCTTTTAGTGAAAGTGGTCTTCGTTTTCTAAAATACTGTGATAAAAACCATTTGAGTTTGAGTTTAAAATATTTATAGAGCGCACGTTCACCTGGCGGTTTCATGGCGCTATGGAGTACTGGACCCGAGAGGGCAGGAAGATCGAGGGGAGATAGAAGAAGTGGTTTATGGAGAGAAGGCTTGTGAGAAGAGAAAAGTTTTTAGTGCCTTACGGAAAAGTGTATATTGAGTGGAAGATCTGAGGTGAGCGGGGAGAGAGTTCCAAAAAGCAGGGGCAAGTGTAGAGAATTTCGTGCCTCCCCACTTTTTGCGTTTAAAGCGAGGAACTATCAACAGTTGTTGGGAGGAAGAGCGTAATTCCCTGGCAGGGACGTAGGCTTTGATTTCCGAAGAGATGAAGGCAGGGGCTGCGCCGGCCCGAGCCTGATAAGTGATGCAGCCCATCTTGAAATGGGCTCGTTCTCGGATAGGGAGCCAATGTAAGAACTTGAGGAGAGGTGTGACGTGATGGGATTTGGCCAAGTTGAAAACCAGGTGGGCAGCATGGTTTTGGACCAGTTGTAGTCGTCGCATACCATAAGCGGGCATGCCACAATAAAGGGCGTTGCCGTAGTCTAGGCGGGAGATAACCATTGCCAGGACTATGAGCTTGAGGGCATGGAGAGAAAAAAAACGAGAGACATTGCGGATAGTACGGAGTGAGAGAAAAGAAGAGGACACCACTAGGTTGACTTGGGAATGCAAAGTGAGTTGGTCATTCAGTTTAATCCCAAGAGTTTTTACAGAGGATGACGGAGAGGGGGGGGGGGGGACCTAAGGATGGAGGCCAGAAGAGAGAGGTCCAGGGACTGGAGCAACCACCTGTCACAAACAGCTGCGTTTTGTCTGGGTTTAACTTCAGGTGGTTGTAGTTCATCCAGTCCCGGATGAAGATCATAACAGACTGGAAATTAGACATGGACTCAGGGGATGTGGATAGGGTGAGGATGAGCTGAAGGTCATCCGCGTAGTTATAGACGGAGACCTCCATCTGTTGAAGGGCAAAAATGAGGGGGGCAATGTACAGATTAAATAAAAGAGGGGAAAGGGAAGAGCCCTGGGGAACCCCGCAAAGAACATCGCGAAAGTCCGCCGAGAAGTCGCCCAAACGCACTGCCTCAGTGCGGTCGCTCAGGAAGGAGGACCGCCAGACCAAGGCCAAACCTCCAATCCCCGCCGCCCTGACACGGGAAAGTAAGATGGAGTGGTCGACCGCATCAAAGGCGGCGGAGAGATCGAGGCGGACCAGGGCCTGGGGGTGGTTGGTGTCCATACCCTCTCTGAGGTTGTCAAGGACCAATAGCACTACGGACTCCATGTTCTCCTCCACAAAAGAACTGAGTGCTTTGGTCACATGACGCTCCAGAACCTTCACCAAGAAGGGTAATAGAGAGATGGGGCGGTAGTTGACGAGGGCGGTGGGGTCAGCGGCAGGTTTTTTAAGGATAGGGACGATGATGGCTGATTTGAGGGGGGGAATGACGATGCCCTGGGACAGTGAGCTGTTAAGAAATTTGAGGGAGGCTGTGTACAGGCCAAATAGATCTGCTTCAGGATGTGAGCAGGACAGGGGTCCAGAGGGGAGCCTGATTTGACCATAGTCAGGAGGGAGAGTGAGGAAATAGACATTTTCAGGTATCCAGTGTGTCCCCCCCTCGCACCCTATTCATGTACATATGTCCCATGTTATCATGTAATTCCTTTTCCGTGCCTGCTTTAATAATGTCCCTGCATTTCCGTCTAATGTTAGCATGTCAGTAATTAGGCCCTTCATGGTTCTAATGTCAATTCCGCATCCAGGTCTACGTTTCCAATGCATTTACATGGTGCACTTTTAAATATTGCAAAGCACACGTTTTCCACGTTTTTCTGGCTCAGTCGAGCCAGGCCCTTAATTGAGGCTCCGAGCCTCTTCTGTCTCTGAAAGCTGCAGTTTAGGTATGCATCCCTGACCTCTATCTTACTTCTTGCCCAGCGAAGCGGTGCCCGGCTCGGCCTGGCCTGGCCTGCCTGCCAAGACGGTATTTTGCCTACAGTTATCTGCTCAGTCTCCGCAAAAACACATTCCAGTCTAGTGAAATAGGTAAACATATTCCTGCCTGCAGAGCAAAGGGCCCGGCCTTCCTGTCTCCTTACAAGTAATTTACTGCACCCGTTGCCATAGTAGGCCCATGGCCCCGCGCATTGCACGAAGACACGTATGCACCCACTAGCATTCAGTGATGTACGGCCTCTGCCCGAGAGACCTTTTACTTCAGACAACACATCCTCCAAACACAAGATACCAGATATGCTATAGGTGCAGGTCGTTCTGACATCCCAGACACCAGACTCCTCTACTAGTGCTAAAGTCAAGCCCCCCAGCTCTCCCCAGTTACACGTCCATATACGTCATGCTCAGTTGCGCCCACATATGTGGTAAAGGTTTCTGCTGACCCTGCAGAATTTCTCTATGCATCCACCCACCTATGACACTTCTGTGACGCTTCCAGCACACACCTCCGTGTACGCCCCTGTACACGCCTTTTTTTACGCCCATGTGTTCTTATCTCTCTCTTTTTCACTTGTTACGCCTACTGTATTCAATGCAACTGTTCAGTTTTACTATATATAATGTGTGATGTTAATAAAACGTTGAATATCCCTTCCTGAACCTTAGTGGTGATGGAACCCGATGTCCAGTGACTCAAGCCACTTAATTAAAGCCCGTATGACTCAGATACCACGGACTCTGCCTCTCATTTATTGAGCTATCCTTATTGTCATTTAATGTATAGAAAAATAGTCCCGGTAATTTTATTTACCACATAATCTGGTGCCCGAACAGGGACCCCTCCACTTTCCCACGCGCCGGCGATGTAACGCAGGCCCCTGACCCCTTCTACAGCCGTGACGGACACCTTTCTGTGCACACTCGCGGGTTTTGCTGCTAACTCCCTCAGGCCCACGGAGGAGACGGAGACTGCGATCTGGCATCCAGACGAGGCGGTGAAGAATGCGGAGAGTCCCGACCAGAGCCCAAGACGAGAGAGCAAGGTCTGAGGTATCCGGAGGCCCACCTGTTCCGAAGCACATGCGTAGCAGCCAGACGCCGTAGCAGTCCAGTCCAGTCCAGTGTCTAGTTTCCGAGGCCTTCAGTTTGCTTCCCGGTGAGTACCGTTGTTGGGAACGCATCTAGACGGGTTCATTAATTTGTGCCCGGTCCAGACGGGTCTGGGTACGCAGACCCGGTCCAGACGTGTTCACTTAGGTGGATACGGTATGACGTGTCTCTTTATGGGACCGGTATGTCTGTACTGTTTTAGCAGTGCATCCAGTAATTCAGTATTCTAGTATTGTCTCTCGAGATTTTCAGAATTATGTTTTTCTATGTACCAGGTAGTATCTGTCCGAAATGTTTTTAATGTGTTTAATGTCGTGGTATGAATGATTGTTTGCAATTCGTTACTGTGTTCATTGTGTTCACGTTCAAGTAAGTTCAAATATGCCGCTGTTTTTCGAAATTACGTCAGATAGGAACCAGGAAAGGGATACTCGAAGAAGCAGTTCCCGTCCCGCCTAGGGACACTCCCGGACATTTTATGTACCATAAACATGGCTTAGATGCCATACTGTACTTAGACTTATGGGTTGACTATACCAAAGATCTGGAAGAGAAATATAGATGGCCTGTCTCAGGGACATGGGATGCTGATTGCATCATGAGAGTAGAGGAAGCATTGTGGAAAAAGAAAGCCAGACAATCCCAGAAAGATGCCATAGAATTGTGGCGTAAAGAAGCGCATAGAAGAACAGAGAAAGAAATTAGGAAAGCAGAGAAAAGTAGAGAAGCATCAGAAAAAGCCCAAGAAAAAGAGTTACTAGAAGAAGGCGAACGAGTTAAAGCAGAACAATTAGACAGACAAAGAAATGCCCTTATGAAAGGCATGTATCCCGTTCTTGCTGAGGGCCTACCCAAAGTGACCCCGGAACTACCCCTTAATTTACCGCCACCATTGGTCCCGACTAAACTTCATCATAAACAGACCGCAGCGGAAATTTTCCTTTCTTCCTACTTAGATGACACTGTCCCAGAGTATGCAAATACAAATCCTCCTCCAAATATTCATCCTCACAACCCTGTTAATGACACGATTCCCCCCACTGTTTCTCCTGCCACTGGTCCTGGCAATCCTTTTAATCCACCTGTAACCCAGGACCAACCTACATTACCTACACCTACTTTACCAGCACCAATATTACCAGTGCCAGTGCATCCTGCAAGCCCTGGTGGCTCACATCTAGGAGCCGCGGGAGGGGGTTTCTCCACCCCTTCTCAAGTAAAACGAATATCATTACGAGATTTAGCACTGGAACAAACGCCAAAGGCAACATACGCAACCCTTAGAAAGAACCTTACTGATTTTATATATATGATCCAGTACCGGGTGAGGACTCATTGGTCTTACACTCACTACGATTGAGGCGCGTTGCAGATTATTTGATCACATTACCAGGCATGAAAGAGAAATTAGACAAGATATATCACTTCATTAGAACGGGGGAGGGACCAGAAAGTATACAGGAGGCCATGGCACACAGAAAGGTGGAAACTCAACGCATGGTTTTACAGTTCTTGATAAATTGCTTGATCAGGGAACAAGATCAACCACACAGAGAAATAACTAAACGTATGATAGATTGGAGTGATAACATAGCGGTCGGAAAGCATGATAAACAAAGTTGTGTAGAGGCAATGTACAGGAAAATCCATAAGGAAATTCTTGACATACGTGAGAAAGAACGGGCCGACGAGAACGAAACCGAGAAAGAGGATGAAGTCTCAGAAGACGATGATATAGAAACTGAGAACCCAAATAGAATAGCGTACGTAGGTAGGGCGAGACCCTTTGACAAACCCATACGCCCAGAATGTAAGAAAAGTTTTCTTTCTCCCATACCAGAACAATGTTCTCTTGAGCATCTATTCCAAGCCACTGATAAAGTACTGAAACAACGAATAGGTTACAGTGAACTTAGTACCATGCATGAACAGGAACTAGCCCGGTCAGCAGTACAATGGGCTGGCAATACTAGCGTATATAAAGATGACATAGTAGCGCAAACCTTTTTGAATCTTTCCCCAGACGAACAGCGACTAGCTGGTATGTACATGATTCAACATCTCATTACATCGTACGAAAGTCAGCATTCTGATCCAGGTCCCCTATATAATATATTGGAAGAGTTACTCCTAAGTAGATGGAGAGGCCTAGGTACCGATTTAATTAATGTCATTCTAGAGCAGCGACACAAATACAGGACTTTCCTGACTCCACATTTCGTTCCTGTTCCACCCCCAGTAAGGAAAATATTTTACATAGACAGACAGAATCCCTTACGAGAGGTTCATCCCGTTAGAGATACTGGAGGTACACTTCATCGAGTATTCGTATACACACCTTTGACGAAAATGGAATGATTGGAAATGAAAAAATTAGTGCTGTGTCATGATAAAGATCCAGCAGGGTTCCACCGTGAATTAAAAGACATGCTCCGCATGGGAGAGTATACATATGCTGATATACTTAAAATGTTAAAAGTTCTGTTACCTGCAGGTATTTACGAAAAACTTAAAGAAAAAGAATGGGAAGTGGGAGAGAAAAAGATTAGTTGGACAGAATTAGAAGACGAGGAAAATAGACGGACCCCTGGTACTGGCCTCGGGGCCAAAGCTAAAGAATTACCAGAATTATTAGTACAAGTCTTGCCGAGGTTATTGACAACTAAAAAGGAAGACTGGGATGCTATCTCAGCCTGCAAACAGAAACAAGACGAAGACACTAGCGATTTTTATTCCAGATTCAAGAAATGTTTCATTATTAATAGCGGCCTAAAAACAAGTAGTGAATCATACCCACATCTTTTTGTGACCAAATTAGTAGAGAATTCCTTACCACAAATTAAAAATAGAGTACTAAAGGTTGAGAGTACCTGGCAAGCTAATACCCCTTCCCAAATGTTACAAATGTTACAGTACCATCAAAACCGAATTAGAGAAGAACACGAACACGAACAGAGACGTATAAAAGACACGAAAATGAAAGTATTAGTTGCCCAAACTGTTCCGGTAGCTGATGGTCCGAAAAAAGGCGCGCCATCTGTAAAAGGGACGTGCAACTATTGTAAACAGCCAGGTCACTCTATAAATGAATGTGCCGTTCTGAAACACAATATATCTACAGGCAAGACGAAAGAAAGACCGCGGCCTCCAAGACAGGAACATGTTCCGCAGAACACGCAACCTCCTCAGAACGCGCAACAGACAGTAGCCGTACCCCAGCCTATAGCTGCCACACAACACGTTACACAGCAAATGTACCAGTATGCTCAGTCAGATTACCCCGATTATCAACAGTATTCATGAAACAGCCTAGAGAGGGAGGTTGGCTTGCCCCTTATCGAGGTTCCTGTAGATCAAGAGGGTCCCTATGTACATAGTCAGGTATTAGGGAAAGACAGAAAATTTTTGATTGACACAGGGGCGAGCAGAACTACCATCAGTCATGACGAGGTTCCAGGGGCACCCCTCTCAGGCTCAAGAAATGTTTCCCTGGGATTTTCAGGAAAGCCTATTGTTAACGAAGTGTCAAAGCCAGTTTCCCTAGAAGTTGGTCCATTGTCCCGTACTACTGACTTGTTACTTACGAAATCATGTCCAGAAAACGTGCTTGGTATAAAAACATTGAAAGAACTAGGAGCAGTGATTTGTTGTTCTCCGGAAGGAGTAAGATTGTTTTTACGTGATTTTAAAGGACATTATGTGTTAAGAGATTTTGATCCAAGATTGCAGAATGTACCACAGCATTTATGGGCGCAAGGTCCAACTGATGTAGGTTGCATGCACATTACACCATACGGTGTCACTCTTAAACAAGGAGTTGTACTGCCCCGAATTGGACAATACAAATTACCACCTGAGGCTGTAGTGGCCTTACTGAAGATTATTGACGAGCTCATTGCACAAGGAGTGGTTGTAGAAACTGACTCCAATGTGTGTAATTCTCCTATCATCCCGATTCTTAAACGAACTGACCCGAATGCACCACCGGTCTACAGACTGGTGATCGACCTTCGAGAATTAAACAAATGCATAATACCCCAATACCCAGTGATCCCAGACATTTCTTCCTTATTGACTGCCATTGATTCCGAAGCTGCGTTCTTCACTGTAATTTATCTCAAGAACGCCTTCTTTAGTGTCCCCATTCATCCGGAAAGCCAGTATCTCTTCGGATTCTGTTTTAATGGCCGAAGCTTCAAATTTGCAAGAGCTCCTCAAGGGTTCACAGAAAGCCCTAGTATTTACAGCCAAGCACTGAAATGACAACTAGACAGTATTCACATGCCTACTGACACTGCCCTGCTCCAGGCCGTTGATGATCTATTGATCACAGCACGAACAGAACGTGATTGCGAACGTGCATCACTGACAGTCTTGTATTTCCTGGCCGAAAAGGGGCATAAAGTGTCCCCTTCGAAGCTACAATTCTGTGCCCAGCAAGTGGTTTACCTTGGACACTTGCTGTCCAAGAGGGGTAGACAGTTGACACCTGATCGTATCCAGTTAATTGCACATCTTCCACGACCCAAGACACAAAAGGAAGTACGGGCCTTCATTGGCCTCACTTCTTACTGTAGACAATGGATTCCCCAGTACGCATATCTAGCAAAGCCACTCATACAGTTGACAACACAGGAGGCAGCGACTTCGACTGTCCTCCCTTGGACTCAGGAACATACACTTGCTTTTGGTGAATTAAAGAAAGCCCTATGTCAAGCACCTGTTTTAGCGACACCATGTTACAGCAAACCTTTTACACTTTTTGTCACTGAACGCGATGGCACAGCATTATCTGTTCTCACACAAGATCAAGCAGGAAAACACAAGCCTTGTGCTTATTTTTCTAGTACATTGGATCCAGTAGCCCAGGCTCTGCCTGCGTGCCTAAAATCAGTTGCAGCAACAGCTCTAGCTATCAGACAAAGCGATTCCATAGTGTTAGGACATCCCCTGACAGTACGGGTCCCACACTCTGTGGAAGTTCTCTTAAACAGGACACAGACTCAGCACTTGACCATAGCACGACTGACAGGATATGAACTGACACTGTTTCAGCCACACATAGAGATCAGACGTTTCAACATATTAAACCCTGCTACACTGTTACCCTCGATTACAGCAGACCCTACACCACATGACTGTGTGGAAGTCATTAACACCATGACGAAGCCAAGACAAGACTTGACAGACATTGCATTACCCGACCCAGACCTGACACTTTATGTGGATGGTTCATGCATGAGAACAAGTACAGGAGAGTTAGTGGCTGCATATGCAGTGACTACTGAAACTGAAGTCATAGAAACACATCGTATTGACACCCTGTCTGCCCAAGCAGCAGAGCTCATCGCTCTGACCCAAGCCTGCATACGAGCCAAGAACCTGAAAGTAAACATATACACAGATTCACAGTACGCATTCGGAGTCGTTCACGACTTCGGTGTCCTCTGGCAAGAGAGACGTTTTTTGACTTCTCATGGAGCCAAGATACAGCATGGTCCCCTCATTCAAGGTCTGTTAGACGCAATACACTTGCCTACAGCCATAGCCATCATGAAGTGCAAAGCACATACTAAAGTCACTGACATTATTTCCCAGGGTAACGACCTGGCAGATCGAACAGCCAAGCTTACAGCTCAGACTCATACAGACATTCCAGCTAACACGACAAAGACCGAAGTACCATCACTGACAAATTGCATGACAGTCAGGGATCCCACACAAGATGTACTCGACGTACAGACACATGCTACTCCGGACGAAATCAAGAAATGGACTGAACAAGGAGGGGTCCAGACAGATCAGGGATGGATGACAAAGGGGAAAGCCACATGGTTTCTCCCCGACTCTATGGTTCAAGTTATCATTAATACAGCACACAGTCCAGCACACTTAGGATAAAAAGCCATGCTAGACAGCATACAGAACCTTTGGTTCAACAAACATTTACGTACAGCAGCAAAACAGAAAGTACGTACCTGCATGATCTGTTGTCAGTTCAATCCAGGCAAAGGCATTCCCGTGGAACAAGGTGGATTTCATCCTCCTGACCACCCTTTTGAAGTCCTCCAGATGGATTATATTCAGATGGACCGATGTCGAGGATTTAAGTATGTCCTCGTAGTTGTATGTGCCCTATCCAGATGGACAGAAGCTTATCCAGTTCCAGATTACACTGCTGTGACCACTGCCAAACAGTTGGTCCGTGAATTCTTCCCGCGATACGGCTTGCCCTGTGTCGTGTACTCAGATAATGGACAGCCATTCTCTTCTGAGCTCATGAAACAGGTATCTCTCCTGTTAGGGTACCAGTGGAAATTTCACTGCGTACGACACCCCGAAGCAGCTGGTCTCGTTGAGAGACATAATCAGACTCTGAAAACACGGTTAGCGAAGGTCTGTGCAGAAAAAGGTGTAGATTGGATGGTAGCCCTACCGGTTGCCCTCTTTTACATGCGTATGGTAGCTCATTCCAGAACCGGACTATCCCCGTACGAAGTGGTCTTTGGAAGACCACCGAATATGTGGGGTACGCCTATGCCGCGCAAGATCACCGATGTTGATAGTAATATGCTGACAGATTACCTGGCTTCCTTGATGTCTGCACTACTCTCTTGTCGTTCACAGGTCGCGGCTGCTTTCCCGGACAACACCCAAGTGAAACCGCATGAAATCGTTCCGGGGGATCTCGTTTGTATAAGGAACTTCGACCACTCAAGCCCTCTGGAGCCCAGGTGGCGGGAGCCGAAGCTGGTGTTGATGACCACGAGGACCGCAGTGAAAGTAGAGGGAAGGAAAGGCTGGCTTCATTCCAGCCACGTTAAAAGATTCTATGGACTGTGTCCAGAGACATTTCCCAAGGACTGCCCTGATTCTGATACTGACACTAAACTCCCTCTGTTAGAGAAAACTCAGCAGCAGGAGTATAAAGCCAAGCTACGGTCTAGTAAGTCAGACAGCGTTTAATTGTTTAAGTCCCCCTCGGGTGAAGCGGTTAGACAGGTTTCTGACATGTATGAGATAGACCCAAATAGTGAGAGAGATAGACAGAAAGTCAAGAAAAACAAATACTGTAAGAATCTACGTAGTAGATGCATCGTTACATTGCTTTTTATGTTTTTTCTGAGTATTACGATCATATGTATAAGCTGGACGTTACATGTTTTCTTTCCTCCTCTTGGTTCACATGTACATTCTTCTTTCAATGACACCATAGAGCACACATTCAGTGACCTGCCCCTTCACGAACTATCCTACCGACTAGCACTGCGCAACAACACTTTTATCCGTATGTTACACCATTCTCATCAGACCAGCAATGTCACGAATTGCTGGGTGTGTGGCCGACTCCCACCTTACCAGAAAATGAAGGGAGCTCTGCCCCTCTTTCCCTATCCGTTTACACATAATGGTTCGTGCGGAGCATGGTTTACTTTAATGTCCTCACTAGACAGTAAGTCCAAAGTTTCACAGGGCAATTGGATATGGGGAGACCTGAATACAGTTATGAATAAAGCCTGTTTCCCAGACAAAGACGGTCTTCCCCAACGGACAGGGACCGATCTAGAAAATGAAGTGTATGGATTAGGAAATTTTACCCTTAGCCTCATGATTCTGAACGTTCAGTCCGAGACTAATTCGGACTTGCCGTTTATAATAGTTTTACCAGTGAAAGGTGAATTATGCGTCAGGAAAAATGGTTCAGTACACCTAGGACACAGTGATTGTTATACTGTGGTCGAATTCAGTGATAAAGGAAAGTCTACTCTCAAAGCTTCCCGCTTTCTTATTTTATTTGTGGTCAGACAGCTTATGTACGTCTGCCATTAGATTGGGGTGGAACATGTTATATTGCGTTCCTTTTACCACCTGTTTTTCTAGCCCCATCCAATTATCATCGAGATACCCATCTTGTGCATATAAGACATAAGAGAGAGATTGAGTCCCCAATTGTCGATCAGACTGAGACAGCGTGGGAGCAATATACAGATTTCAATAAAGGATTCTTTTTTTTTGTAGGTCATGTCCAAAACAGTAAACTGATATGCAAATTAACCAGAACTTTGGAAGCAGTAGTGAATGAGACTACTTCTGCCTTAGGTAACCTGACCGAAGAGCAGTCTGCTATGAGACTTGTTGTTCTTCAAAATCGCCTTGTTCTTGACGTCATCCTGGCCGATAGGGGCGGGGCTTGTAGAGTGATTGTATCCAGTTGTTGTGTGTTTATTCCTGATAACGCACCATCGGTATATAAAGCAATAACAAGGCTTCATAAAATAGCTCACCAGATACACCAGAATCCTGGCATCTGGACTTGGTCCGGTTGGCTCTGGAGTGTGATATCCGCCTGGGGATGGAAAGTACTGTCATTTCTAGGAATAATACTGCTCATATTGTTCAGTTGTTGTCTCTGTCTGCAATGTGGGCCAGCGATTTGCGGCTTGTGCGCCACTGCTTGTATTCCCCGTCCACGTTCACGTTCCCGTGCCCGAATGAAAAAAGATGAGCAAATGATGTTATACGAACAAATCGATGGTCTCATGAAAATAGATATATTCTAAAGGGCGCAGTAGGGGCCAAGGAGGGGATAAGGAAATATAAATTTTCAGGTATCCAGTGTGTCCCCCCCTCGCACCCTATTCATGTACATATGTCCCATGTATGTCCATGTTATCATGTAATTCCTTTTCCGTGCCTGTTTTAATAATGTCCCTGCATTTCCGTCTAATGTTAGCATGTCAGTAATTAGGCACTTCATGGTTCTAATGTCAATTCCGCATCCAGGCCTACGTTTCCAATGCATTTACATGGTGCACTTTTAAATATTGCAAAGCACACGTTTTCCACGTTTTTCTGGCTCAGTCGAGCCAGGCCCTTAATTGAGGCTCCAAGCCTCTTCTGTCTCTGAAAGCTGCAGTTTAGGTATGCATCCCTGACCTCTATCTTACTTCTTGCCCAGCGAAGCGGTGCCCGGCTCGGCCTGGCCTGCCTGCCAAGACGGTATTTTGCCTACAGTTATCTGCTCAGTCTCTGCAAAAACACATTTCAGTCTAGTGAAATAGGTAAACATATTCCTGCCTGCAGAGCAAAGGGCCCGGCCTTCCTGTCTCCTTACAAGTAATTTACTGCACCCGTTGCCATAGTAGGCCCATGGCCCCGCGCATTGCACGAAGACACGTATGCACCCACTAGCATTCAGTGATGTACGGCCTCTGCCCGAGAGACCTTTTACTTCAGACAACACATCCTCCAAACACAAGATACCAGATATGCTATAGGTGCAGGTCGTTCTGACATCCCAGACACCAGACTCCTCTACTAGTGCTAAAGTCAAGCCCCCTAGCTCTCCCCAGTTACACGTCCATATACGTCATGCTCAGTTGCGCGCGCATATGTGGTAAAGGTTTCTGCTGACCCTGCAGAATTTCTCTATGCATCCACCCACCTATGACACTTCTGTGACGCTTCCAGCACACACCTCCGTGTACGCCCCTGTACACGCCTTCTTTTACGCCCATGTGTTCTTATCTCTCTCTTTTTCACTTGTTACGCCTACTGTATTCAATGCAACTGTTCAGTTTTACTATATATAATGTGTGATGTTAATAAAACGTTGAATATCCCTTCCTGAACCTTAGTGGTGATGGAACCCGATGTCCAGTGACTCGAGCCACTTAATTAAAGCCTGTATGACTCAGATACCACGGACTCTGCCTCTCATTTATTGAGTTATCCTTATTGTCATTTAATGTATAGAAAAATAGTCCCGGTAATTTTATTTACCACAAGAGGAAGGACTCCTCTGTCAGAAGGGGAAAGGAATCAAGGCGTGTTCAAACAAACGGACACTGGGGGTCAACAAAAGAAGAGGGGGGGAGGGATATTTGCTTTGATGTTGGAGATTTTGTCCAGGAAAAAGGTGCTGAGGGAATCGCATAAGTCCTGGGAAGGGAAGGGTTTGAGGGTAGCTCTGTCAGAGTAGGTGAGATCGTGCACGATGGGAAAGATTTCTCTTGGCTGATTTTCGGCAGCCAGGATTTTGGAGGAGAAATAAGCATTCTTGGTTGCCAAGATTGATTTTTTGTACAGAGACAGTTGGGTAATGTACTGATTTTTAAGATTGGGACAATAATCTCGCCTCCAGGTCCGTTCCGCATGGCGTACACTGAGTTTTTGAGCCTTCAGTTCCTCATTGAACCAACGGTTCGTGTCGTTCGTGCGCCTGACGGACACCCGCTTGAGGGGGCGACGGAGTCGCAGCCTGATCGGAGCCAGGAGTTAATGGAGTCGGCTTGTGCGGAAGACGACAGCCCATGGAGGTCCGGAGTAGAAGCGGAGAGTGTGGCGGACAGAGCGGCCACGTCCACGCGGTTCCAGGAGCGGGTCCAGGTGTTTTTGGGGAGAGAGGGTTTGTGAGCTGAGCAGAGGTGTAAGGAAAATGATATCAAGAAGTGATCGGACCAAGTGCAGGGGGAGATAGACAGGGAGGCTACTGGGCAATTGAGGGACCAGATCTGATCAAGGATGTGGCCCTGAATGTGGGTGGGGGAGTGAACGTGGGAATCGAAGTTAAGAGAGCGAAGGGTATCCGAGAATTCTTTCGAGGTGGAGCATTCGGCCGGGTCAGAGGGCCAAAAGTTGAAGTCTCCTAACACCAAGATGGAGGAGTTGTTGACTGCTAGAGTGGCTACCAAGTCTTGGAAGCTGGGAAGAAAGAGTTGAGAGGGTGGGGTGGGGGGGCAGTACATGAGTACGCAGGTGAGCGGGGTACTGAAGGAGAGTGAGCGAACAACTAAAAAATCTGAAGAGCCGATGGAGGAGAAGGCTAAAGTTTGAAAGGAGAATTCTCTACGGGCGATCAGAGCGACGCCACCGCCCGATTTTCCGGAGGGTCGGTCAGCTCGCAGAGCATAATATGAGGCAGGAAGCGCAGCTAACAGAGCGGGGAGGGAGTTGTCGTAAAGCCAGGTCTCTGTGAGGAATAGGAGATCAGGTTTATGCAGGTCCAATAATATGAAGAGTTCATGGCAGTGCTTAACTGCTGACCTGGTGTTCAGGTAGTAGACGGATAAGGTGGTGGGCACAGGGGGGGCCGGTAGGTCAGGAAGGGGGCCAATGGGGGAGGGGGACGATGAGGGGGGGATGGGGAAAAGTGCGCGAGGCAGTCAGTCCCAGCCTGTCGATTCGGACGGTCACCATGTCATCCAGAGGCCACGGGCCTTGAAGGTTGAACAGCTGCGCGGAAGAGTACTGTATAGTTTGGGTATGATGAGGGGCCCATGGGCCCGGTCAGGCCCATGGGCGATATGGACGATATTTCAAATAAAATTTACAGAAAAATAGGAAATGCAAATTGTTTTGTGTACTTATTCCATCACAAGGGCAGGGTTTAAGATATAATGTCTGATAAAAACCCAAAGGAAAACACAGCAAGAATTTTACAGTGCCAACCCTTAGGCGAAATAGCAACGATCTTTCCCAGTTGGTCATGGGGAGGATAAGATATAATGGCAATGGTTGCCTAAACAGTTCATTGCCCATATAAGTCACAACTGATGTATTAAGTCTTTCCTTTTCCATTCTTTCTGAATTATAAAGTACGTATAGTGCATGTTTTAACTCATGTTTGTTTTTAGGCTCTATTCTGGATGGGTCGGAAAAGAGGTCACCCCTGCCCACGGAATGCAAGGTCTTAAATACTCCCGCGAGCCAGGGGATTAATAAACCTTTTTCACAGCCAAGGCAATCAGTTATAACATCCTGCGTTAAGGCAGCCAAATTGTTCTTCCATACCCTGATCCAGAATAAAGCCGATCTAGTCCTGATAAAATCACATATATAGGACAAGTTTAGTTCCTTGTGACAAATGAACTCAGATGATGAGATTGGGGCACCCAAAATCTTTCTGCAAAAACGATTTTCTTCTCGGTGGATGTTAATGCTTTTAGCCAAGCCCCAAACCTCTGCCCCTTATGTGGCTACAGGTACGCACTGTGAATTAAAAAAATTTAAAATAGCTTTAGTGGCACCTATTTTCTTTGGGCGGGGTAGGCTCAGAATAGAGTAGATGGCTTTTGAGTACTTGCCCGTGGCGTGGGCCAAATGCCCACTCCATGAGCCGTTCACAGCAAAAACCATCCCCAAATATGAGAATGTGCTCACAGAGTCTAGCTTGTCAGTTCCCACGTATATGGTGTTGAGCTTCCATCTCTCTGGGCCACATGACATTATAAATGATTTTTTTTAATTCACTCGCATATCTAATGCCTCCATATATTGTACAAAAGTTTTAACAAGTGTACGTAACGCGTTTGGGGTGCGGCCTATTAGGACCGCATTGTCTGTGTATAATAGAGCCGGTAACAATTGCCCCTTAATTATAGGGACGTCTGAGGTTACCTGTTTTAGGGATTTGGTTAGCCCATTGATATAACTATTAAAAAGCAGGGGTGCTAAAACGCACCCCTGTCTGACCCCTCTTCCTACTTTAATGGTCCTCGAAACTTCCCCGCCCATCCCGATTATAACTTACGCTTTGAGGTCAGTGTGGAGATAAGCCAAAAAGATTACAAGGACCTCATCTAGCCCATAATCCAAAAGGATAGCCCAGAGTTTAGATCTGTTAACCAGGTCGAATGCGGATGAGAGATCCATGAATGCTAGGTAAATCGGGGCCGATCGAGCAATGTTATACTTATCAATCACCAATCTCAAATTCAAACATTGCTCCACCGTGCCCACCCTGCTTCTAAATCCCATCTGACAGGGGTCCAGCAATCCGCAGTCTTCCGTCCACTCCAATACCCTATTATAGAGAACACGCCCTAGGATCTTTAAGGTGTTGTCCAAAAGCGAAATGGGTCTGTAGTTAATCGGGTCATACCTATCGCCCTTTTTAAATATTGGAACAATGGTACTGATGGACCAAGTGTCTGGCATCTGGGCTAGGGGCTAACTGTTAAAAACATTGAGTAATATCGGTGCCCATAGATCCATACTCCACTTGATGACATCTATAGGAAGTCCATTATTGATAGAATACAAGAATAGATGACACCTCGAATCGGAAATATATATATTGATATTAACACTAAAATGCCGGACGACTTGGGAAAAATTGAAGCAAAGTGGAAGATTAAACTCAATAGCAACCAGAACTTCTTTCACAAAGCCCTGACGTTATCTCATAAATATTTATCATCAACTAAACTACAGGCCCAATTCTATAAAACAGGATTCTTCCTATATATAACACCCAATAAAATTGCAAAGTGGGGATCAGGTAGTGGAACTTTCTGTCCCAGATGTCATGCATTCTCAGCTGACCTAGTACATATGTTCGCCACCTGCCCGAATCTTAGCCCACTCCTAGAGCAAATTCAGCACTTTATCTGAATGGTTTTGGGACAGGACATACTACTAACACCTACAATCATCACACTTGGGCTGGATAACACGAACCAGACTGGGCGACCTTTCATCTTTATAGCAATGACCTCAATAGGATTTGCATTACGGCCAATTGGAAAAGTCAGGATCCCCCTTCATTTGGTCAATGGCAAGCCAGGCTGCTAGCTACCTGCAAACTTGAGACAGCCCTCTATGGGGAAAAAAGGCAAGCAAGCCAGAAAAATCGGGATACTGGTGTGGGAACAATTGTCTAACTGGATAGAAGGGACATCGGATGAAACTACTAGCGGGTAAACCGGCAGAATTGATTAATTGAAAATGGCATCTTTGCTAAAGACTCACTACTCCTTCCTTGAACATGGCGGAACACCAAAACCAGATAGTTTTTTTGCTTACTTTAGGATGCAAAGTATATCCGGTTTCTTCTTTTTTTTTTTTTTTTTTTTCTTCTCTTCACTCTTTTTTCTCCTTTCTATTTTTAAAATTATTTCTTTATCTTTCTTTTTATCCCTTCTTTCCTTTTCTTTTCTCTCTTCTCGTTCTTTTGTAGTAAGCTCTCATGTATGCGATTTAAATACGATGTGACTAAATGGTGTGCGGGTGGGGGTGGGGGGAACGCTGGAAAATAAGATGGTAACTTTGCAATGTCTGGCTTTTCTTTGTGACGAAAAAAAAAGAAAATCTAGTAAAACAAAGTCCAATGCAAATAAAATAATATTTCATGAGACAGCATTCCAGGTTAAACCTCATAGGTTTATTTAAATTAGGATTATTACAGAAGGTAAAAAGCAGCTATTTAATCAATCATGGAATAGCTCAAATCAAAATAGTCAAAGTCATAATCTAAAGTGAAAAGACAGACTAACGTAGAGTCTTCGTAGTTCAAAACCTCAAAAGAAGTCTACGTATAACTCAATAGACAGACCGACACAGCATCTGCTCTTTAAGCCAGTGCAACAAGATCTTCACCTCTTCCAAAAAGTTGATCTTTTATAGTGATTTCAGACAATGGAAACACACTAATTCATATAATGACTTTACATAATAGTCTATACTTATGTGTTACTTTTGCTTAGCAACTAATCAAAATATTAGTTAACAAACAGTGAATGTATTGCCTGCTTCCAAAATAGAGTGATTAGTTAACATAATACAAGATCTAACCACCAAAGGAAATACACATAAAATGAAACATTACACAATTAACTGCTCATTCATAACAACAAACATATCTTGCAAGTTATTCCATCAGTAGGAAACACACCGCTATTTAAGAAATACACATGCACAGAGACCATGATTTGCCTCTGAATTAAAATGATTTTCTGAAAGAGAACAAACACATACAGGTGCTCAATGTGTACACAGCAGGTAAGGAAAATGACATAACACTTATATAAAGCAAAATTACAGTGGTTCGTTCTTCAACTGGATACATTCTTATGAAAGAGTTGAGCAAAGGGCCTTGAATGTTATAAAAACAAAAACACTTTCTGAACATCTCTTCCTTGTCATAACATACATTAATACATTTTATCATTACAAAGACCTCAAACAGATTTTATTTCATTGATTTTCTAAAATGGAAAGCACACATGAACGCGGAGAGGCTTGTTTGCATAGTATAAAAGTGCACATTACAGTCTGCAAACAGGAACAGATGTCAATGCAGGCCACCTGAGGCCTAGTCATGCTAACTAAACCATGTCTAAATTAAGTATTATTTCTGATGATTAAAAACACTCCTGTACCACCATGGATATTATTCATGGGTGGAGTGCTCCCATCAGTCCAGGGGCCGAATCTTTCCATCATTTCAAGTCAAACACAGCATTTCCTCATCTCTGCGACCCTTAATAAATGCTGCCAGGGAGTAGGCCTTTCTCACACAGGGCCCAACTTCACAAGAACCAGAGCATCCCAAAGCCTTTCTCATCTACAGGGGGATTGAGAGTTTACTCTGCATCTGTGCCCCAGGTTAGGACAAGCCCACAATGCTTCCAGGGATAAACAAATGCGGAGTAGACTCCCCACACAAAGCCTGACTCCTGCAGATCTAAGAGTGGGGCAGAAAAAGATAATTTATTGTATTTTTAATGAATGAATGAACATTGTGCACACGTATTGCCTGCATAACCCTTTGCAAACATCAGAATAAATATATTTTGTAAATGCTTACCAAATATTACAAGTACACAAGTCTTTTGGGTTACACAGAGCTGAGTTTACTATAGTATAAGTTTGCTAGATAGAGATTGATTGCAGCCCAAAGCGGACTACCCCATACCTAACTTTCCCTTTCACCTTGGCTGCTGCTTGAAGAACTCTGGAAATGGAGGTATCTTACAGGCTTTCCTGGAAAGTGAGGCACTGACCACGTTTGATTGTCTGAACCCTTGGAATTGTGACGTGTACTGGACACTGGGCGCCTGGCTTTAGAAACATAAACAGAAGCTAACCTGCAACTCTCAGATCATCTTTTGGGTTGGTTCCATGTCAATTGTTTTGTTGTGTTGTATTTCAAATGTGGAGCTGTTGTACTTCCTACATTCTCTTAGCTAAGACTAAGCCTGAAGTCCTCCTAAGCTCTGAAGTTGTTCTTAGTGCTTAATTTGCAGATGAATAAGTGCCAGGGCCCAAAATCTTTATCAGAACTTACTTCAAGGCGCCATAAAGCATTGGATAAGGGAAACAAAAAATGCTGCAGAGCAACAGACCAGGAAACAGCTCAGTTGAAGAACGTTGAATCATGGACCTCAACCCCTTTAATACGGGGAGAGGGACAGGAGTTGTCATCTAAAGTGCATGAACTTTATTGACTGACATTTTGCCCTTTCCTCTGCATATGGTAAATACATACATGGAAGTGAGTGAGAATTCAGAGGGAGGTGTGTCTAGCCTGCTTATTTGTGCATTTCCAAGGGAAGCAGGGAGAAGAGACAATTTACTTTTGGACATTTGTGTTGAAAGCACTATTTACTAATCATTTGTAAATATGTCCTCATGTGATGGGACTTTAGGGGCCATACTGTCATTGTGCCCGTTGCTTCGCCAGCCCAGTGGTGAGAGGTAACTGTAAACCTACCTACGTAAAAGTGTAAGTATGAAAATGAATGTCCAACAAAAACATGTACACACACACAGCAAGCACCTTGTGTTTCCGAGACAGGAACCCAACAACTTCATGTAACACACATGCACCATAGACCGGTCAAAGAACTTCTAACAACCACTAAAGAAAAATGTGATACAATTTTTCTAGGCAGGAAAATGTGAAGATACATTTTCAGAGTGGCCCTAAGCATGTGGTAGGTGCCCTCAACTTCAGGTGAACATCTTACCTTTGAATCAACATGTACTATATAGAAAACCTTTATTAAGACCCCATTATCAAAATAGGTTAGCCAATCAATACTTAGTAAGACCTTTTTTAGTATTTCATTAGTATTCCAAGTGTTTCAATCATATAACTACCTTTTGATGACGCTGCTTAGAAAAAGGTGTTGTCTTGCATTCGCAAAGCGCCTTAGCTTAAGATACTGTACAAAGGAAGACTGGCTTTTTTAAGAGTGGAGTATCAATCAATCAGGGGTTTGTAAAGCGCAGTTACTCCCCTGTGAGGGTCTCACGGCGTTGGGAGGCCGTCTCTGTTGGGTACTGGAGTTCTCTGAAGAGCCGGGTCTTGAGGTCCTTCCTGAACTGGAGCAGTGTAGGGCATCGACGGAGGTGGGGGGGGAGGTCATTTCAGGTCTTGGCTGCAAGGTAGGAGAAGGACTTTTCACCCGTCCTGGTCTTGGAGATGCGTGGGATGTTGGTCAGGGACAGGTCAGCTGATTGGAAGTTTCTCTTGGGTGTGTGGAAGGAGAAGTATGTGCATCAAAGGGGCCAATGTTCTTGATGAGTCCTTAAGGGGCCAATGTTCTTGATGAGTTCCATCAGTCAAAGAAATGTAGGTGAAATTCAAGTTAATCTTCATAAAGACGGAGTAATAGAGCTCTACTGATATAGCGAGATAAGCATTGTTGAGAAGGCAGAAGGTGTCTTCCACTCTATTCTAAATAGAACTATGTATAGCACAAACAAACACTTTTACTAGCGGGTCTCTTTGCAATTTGGAGCAGAATCTGCTCTCATAGGAAGGCTTGGCTATCCTAGAATGTTTTCAGTTATTCTCTAAAATTCAGATTAGATATAATGTGAATTTGAAATGGTAGAGCGTTCCAAGTTTTTGCTCCATGACAACTGTAAGAGCGCTATCAGGGTTCTAGGAGCCATCTTTATCATTGCTTGAGCCTTTTGATACCTTTATAATGCTTTGTGCCCCCGACGCACCACCAGGTCTACTGATGAGTGACTTCCCCCACCACACAAGCTGTTTCTCCACAAACACATGCTATTAGAAATGTTTGAATATTTTTTCTCTTGAACCAAGAGTGTGCTCAAGATGTTTGTGCTTAGGGTGTGCACAACTAAGTATTGCATATATTTTAGTATGGCTTCATTGTTGATGTTATTGATGTGAAATAATAAAGCAGATATTAAAAACAGATGACAGGCACTGCACATGTGCTAATGAGGACTGTTTTTTTAAATCTAATAACAGGACAGTTTAGATAGAAAATATGGTACATCATCACACAACCTTGAAAGTCACTCTTTTATAGACAGGTAGCCATAGCAGAGCCTTTAGGCTGCCCAAGCATGATTTGTTCTTTCTAAGGCTGAACAAAAGTTTACATGATGAGTTTTGAATATATTGATGTCGTCAAATCACCTTTTGAGATAGACCAAGTTACATAAGTCTAAACCTGGGTTGGTTAAGGCATTTATGATCACATATTTATGTGACATACTAAGAAAGCCTGATATGCAACTCAACAGTCACAGATGGAAAAGGCGTATTTTGGAGACCACTGGGATCTGTTAATTTAAGAACTGAGAAACTTCAATGTTTCCTAGGTTTTGTGCTTCTTCGGTTGGAACATGGCATGGATCCATCAAAGTTGACCACAGATTAATGTCTTATCACTCTGCAGTGCTTTTAGCAAGAAGTATTTCTGTTTTGTCAGTTATAGCTTAAAGCAGCTGTTTTTCATCCATCTACGGACTAGGTCAAAGCCTGCAGCTAGATTAGCTAGTAGTGCACCATTTCCACTTCCTAAACTCAGCAATATTTGCTTGCTATCTGTATACATATAAAATGTTGAACCTATACCAGGTAGTAGATGCACAAGTAAGGAAACTTAAAGATTAAACAGCAGATTGGAGAGAATTGAGCAGTAGGGAACTCCTAAAAGAACAGGATGGGAGCACATTGGCAGTTGAACTGTACAGACTGAGATGTTTCTGATAAAAAGGATTTGATCCAATCTCTTGCAGTTCCTTCGATCTGGAAATCCTGAAGATGTTGTAATAGGATATTCAGCTCTATGGTGCTGAAGGCCACTGATGGGTCTTTTAAAATCAGCTCGCCAACACTGATATCATCCTCTATCCCCCTAAAGTGATCCATGGCTGAGGTTACCACATCTTCCGTCCTGTATCCCAGATAAAGTCCTTGCTGGAATGAATTGTGAACATGATTGTCTTCTACTTACTTCTGGAGCTGGATCATGACAGTCTTTTTCTGAACTTTTGCTGCTAAAAAGGCTTTATATAATGTGATAATTAGTTGGATTTGTAAGTCTAATCAAGGTTTTTTCAGCACAGGATGGGCAATGGCCCCTTGAGCTCTGTCGCAAGAGTCAGTGAGCTGTTAATAAAATAATGGTAAAAAAGCTTCTTTGTTTCAGGCCCATTTATACCAGAGGCAAATGTCAACAGCTGCACCCTTGAAATCATTTCTTCACCACATTAATTATAATGCTTTATAGGTATTACGTGGTTCAATAAGGTGAGTCACTCACTTTTATAGGGGCTTGTGTACACTGTTGATGACAAGAGGTTGCATGGCATCAAGGAGGAGACCCACTTACATTTTAGGGGCTTGTCTTGGCTGTTGTGAGAATCTTGATGAAGTTGTAGAAGTTAATTTGATCACCATCTTTGTCGGGGGCAAGGCAGGCCTTGTCCTTTATAATGTATTAAACAAACAGTATCCCAACAGGTATCATTCAATTAGACAATTAAAAAGGATATGAAAAAACATTATCAATGACAGAAAAGAGAGACTCAATATATCCGTTTGTATGTGCCATTGGCATCAAATTTATGCAAACAAATTAGGAGAAGCAGTACTATCAGCACTGGAAGTTAAAATTACACAACCCAAGTTGTACTTGGTGCAGACAAGGTGCAAGTGATGTGCACAACAGCGACGCAAGTGACAAACGTGCTCAGCGTGAACGGCGTAAGAAATACAGGTGTACAATATTTACAGTGATAGAATACAGTGTGACTAGATCCTTAATAGGAACTAAATGTATTGGCTTTCGAGGGTGGTCACATTGTAGATAGCGCCTTTTGAGTGGGCTGGGGAGTCGACGACGTTTTCGATCCAGTCAAGTTAGGATCATCCTCAGGACAGGGTTGTAGGATGAAGCAGTGCTGTAAGGTATTAGGGAATGTTCCCGGGTGTCGACTCAATCAGATGATGAGAAGGAACTGTGACCTTTATGGCGTCTGTAGTCCCATATAAAAAATGGTGTCAAGGACCAGGAACCGGCGGTCGAATGCGATGTCGTCCGTCCGATAAATAGTGCGATAGCTCCACTGGGGGAGCGGTTGATGGGTTGTATTCCTGTTCTTTTTACAAAATTGCCCTTTATAAGGTTCTGGCACTTTCGAACTTCAGGATATTCTTGGTCTCTTGCTAAAGCAGCTTTCTAATCTAAGCTTCAGTTCAACTGGAGACCTGGTCCTTTGGTCAAGTGCCTGAAAAAAATAGATGGTGGATAGCCATGTGATTAATAATTTCTAGATGAAGGAGGTAGTAATAAGGCTTTAACCACTAATAAATAGGGCCATGGAAGTGGAGAAAAGAGTCTGGGCCATAGAGAAACAGACATTGCCAAATAAGATCCCACCCATTTTATGACAAACAACAGCTTTGTTTACATGCTGCCCTGAATCTTGCACCACTAAGAACTCCTAAAATTTTTATGTTAAGATTCATTCTACATTGAAACGGCCCCTTTCAGGGTACACAGGCCTGTCCTGCAGAAGTCAAAACAGCTTCTGGCCTCTATTTTGGTAAGACATTTTTTTACCAAGTTTGTTGAGGCATCAGGGTATATAGAGACCTTACTGCCTTTTGAAGGTCAAGAAGAAACCGGTTTGTGCTCTGGTGAACACCTTTAAGATGTATAAGCAATGCCTGTCTAGTTTATAGAGCTCCCCTTTATTTATAAGGAGCAGGCTTAGGGTGTTCTGCTTACATTGCTGCTTGCAAAGCATTGTAGAGTAATGCAGCAATCAGGAGCAAGGAGACTTGACTTGATGAGGTGTGAGATAACACAGTTTGTAGTAAGGTTTAGGGCCTCCTTTTGCGTGCATGCTATATTAGCATGTCTTATTAGAAGTTTAAACGCCACTTTACCTTTTGCTGCCTTTGCACATGACACTGCATAGCTGTTTTTGTAAGTTAGCCTTCACGAAGGTCTACACATGAGAAAAGGTTTGTTTTTTGACATCTCTAGACATACATCATGCCCCTAGTCTGCACAGTGAGTGCTGAGCCATCAAGGTTATCATAACATGTGAGCCTGTTTATCGACATGTCCGTGTAACACATTCTAGACACAACATTTTGGCAGCTGCAAGCCAAGTAAGATTCTGGCGCCTTTATCATAGCACACTTGCCATAATTTCACACACTTGGAAGATTCCAGGGATGCAGAGAGCCTTGCTGATCCAGATGGTATTTACAATTACTGAGCGGAAAGGTAATGGGGTCCCCCAAAACAAGCCCAAGAGACCTTCTTTAGTTTATAATACATAGTTCCTATATAGGGAGGGTGCTAAAACTAGGCGCTATATAACCTGTTTGCACTATCATTGTAATAAGATTCCTCCTTTTGTATTTTATGGAATTGTAATTATGCTTACCATATTATTGTTAATCATATGTCTGCTTATGTTGACTAAAATACTGCGCATGAGAATAAATATTTTAACCTTACTGTGTCTCTTTTTTACTCCTGTTGTGGACTGGTATGAGAGTATAACAAAAGAGTGTTCTCACTTCCCACCATTCCTGAGATGGTCCTAAGTCACATGTCTTAGGTTGTCTAATCATTGGTTACTTTGCTATAGGAGGAAGAGCTAATGTGACACTGATGCTAGCTGGTTGGGGTTTTCTAGGTACTGAGGTGAGTTTCTGGTACACCACAATTCACTAATGTCCTGGGTCTCTGTGCACAGTTCTGTGTATGAGCAGACATCCTTGCAACAAGTTCTCTTAGGGGCATTAGTGAAAAAGATGAGTGTATGTACACTATATTACAGTATAATAGAAAAGGGAAAGCTTGTTGTCAGTGACTTGAGAGTAAAGCAGATAATTATTTTTTAAAATAACCTCTGCGACAATGGCAACAAGTCATGGCAATTGTTGATGGCCAAGGCAGAGGGGCACCATCCTTGCAAAGTAATGTACTAGAGTGTAAGGCCATAAATTGCTTCCACAAGCCCAGATGCAGGACTGCAGGAAGTCTGTTCCCACTTTGCAGGGTGTCACAGCTTGCAGTGTGACCATGGCAAACATTAGGCAGCAATAAGCTAAATCCTAATGCAGAAAAGACAGAAACATTTGTAGTCAATGGATGAAGCAACCAATAGCTTGCACTAAATGACCAGTCAAACTCTGTCTGCCTCTCAAACCAGCTAAGACTGTCAAAAATTCTAGGAGTGAAGTTTGATAGAAAACTTTCTATGGCAGCAAAACCTTGTCTTATAGTTTTAGCCTGCACTTACCATATGAAAATGCTCAAATAGTATTACCGTATCTTTCTTTTATTGGAAGACACATGGCTGTTACAGACTTAATGGCTTTGCACCTAGAATATGCTGTTGGCATTCAGCCAATGCAGTTTGCGCGCTGGTGGGGGTCCGCTCCCATTTTTCATTTTCCTTTAGCTGGTGCACATGCCTCCTGACTTTTCTTCACACCCCGCTGCACCCTTAGTGCCATTATTGGCAACTTCCCCCACCCACAGTCTGAGCATGCATTAATAAATAAATACACAAGACCACTTTTGTTATGGGAAATATTGCTGCAGGTTTATTCCTTTCAAAAGAATGCAATATGGTGGGTTATCTTACGGGCGATCCAAGTGCAGGCAGCTCTACCAACCTATGCTGCCCCGCCTGCCTGATGAGCCAGCACTGTGGGACACCCAATCAGTGCCACACCTTTTTGTGATTCTCCTCCGGATCACGTGACACGTTGGTCTCTTATTACTCACGCTCTTTTTCAGGGCAGAGCGTAGCAGAGCAAACCCCTGGTTGGTCAGGCCCCCAACCGCCTGAAGGACTAATGGGGCGCCGTCGCAGTTTTCCTGGAACCTACCCTGAGGCTGCTGGTCTTTGGCTCTGGCACCCCTTCTGTGCCATGCAGAGGTACCCTTACTGTACCCGTCTGCCACAGAGGTACCCTTACTGTACCCGTCTGCTTCCAGATCGCCCTATAACTCCGCCACAGCTCTGGAGGCTGCCTAGTCGCTGCCGAGCCCCCCCCCCACCAAAACAGCTCATTTCTGACCTGCAATCTGCTTTCTAGGGCCTTGTGCATGCCCAGTGGAAAGTGTCCATGACCACCTGTGACAAATGCACCCCATGTTTGTCAACCTAACCTAGGCATACCCCTGGATGGCAATGGTGATAATGGGCCCCATCTTTAGCAAAGTAGCCTTTAACATTAGCCTGAATCAGCTCGTGTTTGATGAAACCCAGACCCTCTGGTCTCTGAACTTATGCCATGAACAGTTCCCTCTTACAGGGATGTTCAACTGCCTCCGCTGGCTTAGCTTTGTGCCACCTCTGCGGGGGATCATCTCAGACTACCAGAGCTCACATTGACCCATGTAGTTGCTGATCTCACCAAAACAGCACATTTCACACATGCAACTGCTCATTTCCAGGCCTCCTGCAAATCTAAGGGAAGAGATCCCTCCCTACTGGTGATAGATGAACCCCATTTATATCACAATAGCCCTTGACGTTAGCCTGAATCAGCTAGTGTCTGACGAATCCAAAGAACCTTCTGGCCTGTGTAACCTGTGCCAAGAACTATCACCCTCCTGCGGGAAAGTTCAACTGCCTCACATGACCTATTCCGTGCCAACTCTTGGGCGGACGATTTCAGACACCAAGGCTCACGTTGCCCCATCTATTTGATGCTTTAAACCTGCCAAAATGACGGAAACCAAGATTCCCAGATCCCTGTTCAGCTGCAGTACACCTTCAGTGGGTGCGCTAGGAGATACCACAAACCGCATTGGTAATGCAAACGTTACATACACAATTTTCACCTGGGCGTACCTCTAAATGAGACAGGCTCCACACAGCTGTACGGCCAGAGGCACACATATATGTATTGTTCCCACCATTGGAGACAACTCACCCCTTCGTAGAGTGACGACTACACAGGTGCCTACACAAGTCACCCAACAGACAAGTTGACCCTGACTACCTTGTGTTCTGGTGCCAGATTTGGAAAGAGGCTTGCCTCCACTTGCTGCCCCCTGGGAAACACCCAATGCCCGTGCTCTGGGCACAATGCGGCAATGCCTTCGTGTAGCATCGAACCCCTGGTCAACTAAGAGTGCCACTCCAACTACTTAAACCTACACCTTGACCATGGGTGGAGTGAAGCTCTCCCAAAGCTTCTGCTGGTGTAACCCAAGGACACGCCTCCTGTTCAGTTCAATTTAGTAATTCATGGCACTGACAACCACAAGGGCCTACTGCTGGGCTGTGTAAATGTGTCCCAGGGGGACCTTAAACTATCGGCTTGGTGTGGATGGGTGCTAACATTACCTGGCTTAAGTGCAATCCCTTTGACAATCACTCCTGACAAGATGTGCCAATGCAGGGAGAAGCAAGAGTTATCTAGCCCACCTTACTTCCTGTCCCAGTTATCTGAGTAAATTAGTTAAAGGTGCACATTTGAACTGGCAGCTGATACTGTTACTTATGCTTGCAAATGCTCTGCTCAGAGCAGCCCACTAGACAATGGCTTCCATTGAAAGGCAGTGCCAACAGACCTCCAAGCACTTAAGGTGGTACCTCCTGAGTACGGCTCTAATCTAACAGATGCCTCTTGCATTGGAAACCGCCTCTGGCTGTAAGCTGCTCAGTGCTACAGATGCCTTGCGCTTCCTGACCCACAGCCAGCTCACCCTGATAGAATCCGCTTGTGACTGGGACTCAACAGTGAGGTGAAAGCATAAGATATCATAGCCTGACCTTAGCTCTTCACCAGGCTCCCCCACAGGAGCCCTCCACAAACCTTGTTTCCTAAAACATTTGCCCTGTGGAGTGGTTGCGAATGAACTTCAAACCACTCCTAGGCATTCTCTACCAATGTTGTAAATGGAGATTATGGTTGGCTAGGGTATGCACCTAAGCCTGGCCGAACCCACCTCTCTAGTTGGGAGAAGGGAGCACACATGTAGGCTGACACCTGCCCACTCTCTAGGTGGCTAGGCTGAGACTTTGGCTTATCCCAGAGGCAGTGTAAATTTAATGTGCCAACCCCACTCCCACAGTGGCACACTACAGAAGAAACTCCAGACCAGTTTATTTTAATTACCCTTCGTATCGTCCATACAAGAGAGACTAGGTACTATCTGCCCCTATTACCCTGTGCTACCAAACATCATCATGACATCACAGGGATTACACAACTCACTAGGTCAATCGGGCCACCGTCCTACAGCTCAGAAGTGAGAAAAGTCTTTCTAACGTAGCCAACCGACAGTTTATACGTATGTGACTGCCCCCCTTATGGTACGACCAAACCAAGGGTGAAGCAATGGGAGCACGAGGCCTTAAGCAACGGGTGTCTTTGTGTACTCGAAACATTTATTAAGCACGCAAAGAACCATGGACATCCCCTTATATGTGCGTCACCAGATTGTCAAAGAAATATTGATGGATTCGAGACATAGGCTCTATCCAAACTACTGAATTAAAAATTGGCAAGAATAGTTCTTTGAAAGAAAAGCATTGAATGAATCGCTTATCAAGGACATATCAAACCGCTTTGGTCTACCTTGCTGAGAAGGATTGAGTAATGCCCATTATTGGTATTAGTGAATAAAGACATTATTCATTTATGTGCAGCCAAAGTGAGAAACACTGCCCCCAAGTGGCCTTCCCACTTTATGGCAACCTGGCCGTACAAATTGGTTTAAAGCACCAATAATCAACCCCAAACTGATATACTGTTTTGTCCCACCCAGGGCACCTGTCCGGTTACTGCCAAGGCAGACGCCCCGCAACACAAAAATGAAATCAAGTCTGTGATGTCATAGTCGCTACATCTGGCATATTCTCATAAATCGCTATATATGACTGACACCGCACTCTCATCCTATGCTTTGTGTGATCTTGGCCCACTTTAGTGTGAGCAGAGCCCTTTGATGGATACTTGGCTTCATGGTCGATAATGCACACGTAAACTACCCTAGCTGCTCCTTGCCACTGGGTCATCCTACCCTATGGAGCCCTTCAGAAAGACCAGGGAACATTATATCACCCTCAACACTTAAGCTTAAATCTTTGCTTAGCATAGGTGCTGAAAGCGATGTGTACACCTTCCACCTGGTCCCGGACACAGCGGTGAAGGGTCCCAGAAGGACCTGGCCAATATAAAAGACACCAACAGAGCTGAGGGAGCCCTGAGCAAGCTTCAAGGATTCTTTAGGAGTTAAAACTAATGTGCAGGGCTACCCAGCTTGCTCAGGCAATGACTATGTCATTCAGACCCGCCACGGGCACACAGCGCATTTACTAGGTATTCCGCTCCCTGAAAAGCCTGACCGATCCGCCATTCATAGTGTTAATCTAACGCGCATTGAGAATTACATATTAATTATACAAATGTAACGTATATGTGAATGCAAAGGTATTGAAATGCTATACATGAACGCCAGTTAGATTACATATTCAGCATATGTCATTGCATCTCTATATTTACTACAAAAGGAGCACTACCTACAACAAGCCCATCTATTGGCTAGTCAGTGCTTCTATTTGCATATGGTGAAATAAGCCACAATTATAGCTCAGTTGCATAGCCAGCCGAGTGCTAGCCACCCCCATCCATAGCTGCCCAGGTTTCAGATTGCTATGTGTGACATTTTTATCATTTCAGTGCAGCTGTGAGTGACATTCAAAAGACTATGAATGACACTTTCTTGCGAGCAAAATCAAACAATGATACACCGGTTAGAGGCGGCACACCCAGAAGCAGAGGTCGGCCTGGGACCAGGGTTGGATTCCCGACGCGGCAGGGTACGGAACCAATGCCAGCGGGCTCGATAAATCTCGCCTCGGTGCCTCTCTAACCATGGGTCCCACGCTGCAACTCTGGGCAATAGCTTGCTTAATCTCCACAACGGCCCCCTCGCTGCCGGGGATGCCTGGCTTCACCTTGGGGATGCCCAATAGGGACCATCTCACAGGGAAAGCCAGGACGGGTTCCCCAGCGGTACACAGCGCCACAAGGTGAAGCACCAATAGGGACCATCTCACAAGGAAAGCCAGGACGGGTTCCCCAGCGGTACACAGCGCCAAGAAACCCCGGGGTGAACGTGCGCTCTACAAATTCATACTAACATAACATATGCCATCTACCCCCTGCACATTTCAGAAAAAGGTAGTCGACAGAACACTATGAAGGGGTATTCAGTGATGAAATGTGTTATGGAGTTCATCAACACTATCGAAAACTTTATTCGAGTATAATGTCTATTCAAGATAGCAAGATGGAGGGAAGGCTTGCCAGAATGTCGCAGCAGACGAAAATGGTATTTCTGATCATGCTATGAACCCAACCACGAGGAAAACGTCCCCGAATGCAAAAGGGCTCCCCAGGCAAAAAGGACGCCCGCCGAACAATAATATGATTATTCAGACGGGAGACATTGCTAACCGTGGTGTGAGGGTTAAGAGCAGCACGATTGCGATGTGCCATGCTCTTTCTACCTTTCCCATTGCTGCGGGAGTACAACACTGACGCAGTTTCCCAAACTCACAACCACCTTGCACAGCCAGAAGAAGAATACCTGTTAGCAAAACGATCCGTGAACCCTCCTACCTGGCACTTTGAGGTTTTAAGGCTGATTATTGTGAAACATTTCCGGGCTTGGAGTCTGCCTTTGTGTGATTATACGTATATAGAGAAATCAAATGAAAAAAACGGCGGCAAATTGCTCCTTTAAGTGGCAATCTCAAGAAAATAGTGCTCAGATTCGAGATGCGCTGTTGTTTCCTAAATAAACTACTTCCGCATGCCTGCCACTTGAAAGAGGCCAATGATTTTCAAATTTATATAGAGTAGTCAGTGTGCCATCCTCTAACTATAAGAAATCACACCTTGGAGACACTCACTGTAAACAGCAGTGATTGGCAACAAACCTTTAAAACCGTTAAATTGCATTTGTATTTCATGCGCGCCTCATGCCATGATTTCTTTTAAAGACGGTAAACCGACAATAAATTACAACGTCGTGCCCCTGTGAGGAACGGTGAACTGAGGGGGGCATACAACAACTGACATCACTCTTGACCCATCAATGAAAGATTTCCAAACATGAAACAAGACTTCTGTCAGAGAATGTCGCCCAGCTGGGGGCACCTGCAGGGGCGTAGCTAGAGCTTGTGGCGCCCGGGGCTACCCCTCGGATTGCCGCCCCTTGGGGGGGGGGGGTCCTGGGAAAAAAGGACGGTGAGCACTTCAAAGATGTCCGAGTCTCCGAGGAGAGACACGTAGTATTGCTGCTAACAGTTACCTCGATCATGAAAGTTACATTTAGTTATTTATAAAGTTTTATATAGAGCGAACTTGAACCCGAAGGATATCAGAGCGCTTTAAAATTTGAGGCAAACGTAACAAATCAGAACATTAGTCTAACATGGGGAATCTAATGGGCATTGAGATGTTTACTCCTCTCAAAATCGCAATGGTTGTTTGTTAGAAATGGGGGTCTCAAGTTGGCAATGGCTGGCCACTGTCCAAGTGGAGACCATTCTTCCTAAGTCAGAGTAAGGGGGCTACACCCTTTGATAACCCCTGCTCAACCCTGTGGTAACGTAGCACAAGCAGCTAGCCTTATCTCAGAGGCAGTGTGTAAAGCATTTATGATCATACACAGTAACACAGTGAAGAACACTACAAAGGGACACCACACAAGTAGTTATAAAAAATATGTATCTTCATGCATAGACTTAACACAAGACCAATAACGATAAAAAGCCACAATACTGTAAACTAGGGATACTCTTGAGATGATGGAAAAATAGTTCAAAGTGTGCAAAAATGCACATACATGACACGGTCAAAGGCTAGACAGTTGAATACACCGGTGTCTGGCAGTACAAAAGAGAACACATAGACTGCATGATCTATCTGGGGACTCAGAAAAACCACATGCGACATCCATCAGAGAGCTTTGTGAACAATTACCCTTCAGCACAAAGCAAACATGCACATACATGACACTGTTCAGGGATCCATCATCTACAGCTGACCATTAAATGACCATACATCATAGTCCCCCTCAGCCTGTGTCCGGCCCCCAGAATTGTAGCTTTCTCCTGGCAACACTGGAATGAAGTTCTTCACCACACAAGCATAGTTACTCTTTCACCAACACCATCCACGAGCCTTGCTTGCATTATACTCTGCATCTATATATTGTTAAAATAATGAAGGTAGCAGCTGGTCCGTTTACACGGACAGATTTACATAACCGATCTTAAACAAATCTTTATTTTCCCCCAAAAAATTGTTTTCTCTTTTGAAAGGGCTCAGTACTTGGGTGAGCACAACGTGTCATACATCGAAACATTATTTCTTTGAATATGTGCAAAACCAGTATAATATAATGTATAACTTTTTTTTAGGACTTCACTTTACACCTTTGTGATAGTGCAATTTGTATTTATTCATTTATTTATTTGCACCATCGCATGTTAAGAGCAAAACACCACCGGGTTTTGCGCTGACACTTCCCAGCATTCTTTTTGATCTTATTGCACTAGCAACCAATAATGCCTGAGAATGAGTGATAGTGGATCTGGAACCTGAAGGTAATGGTTACATAATAAAGCATTTATAGAAGAGTGGATATGCACATAAACCACATAATAAGGTTTCCAATGCTGAAAGAGGAGCTTGAGAGTAGAGCTGGTCACAATGTCATTTACACTGGCATAATGTTGCATAATTTCCGGCATTTTGTAATTTGATTGTTACGTGACATGCCTGAGTTTATAACATTATGCAATGTTGTATAATTGAGTCTTTGTTCACATATAAATCCTATCAAGTGAGCACAGGAAGAACACGATTGAACTGAAGGAGACCCGCTGTTGTGCACATCACATGCGTTTTTGCTCTTTAGGGCGAAATGCATCCGTGTGCCAAAAAACGTTGGGAGGATGCATTTTACTCACAAATAGTGAAAAATACAGAAGCTGGTATTTTGCGTATTAACGTATCATTTTGTATATATTATTGGGCATATTATATTATTTCCACAAAGGAAATTATGCAAATTTCACCCTGGTCTATAGTAGACCTGTGCAAAATTCTCGAGTAATTTGTGTCATTTTAGTTCTGTCTTGAACTTATGCTTTTCACTTTTTACCAGTAGAGGCAACCACCCTCCTAATGCATTGAGCAGTTATCTCTCATGACTTGTGTACTTGACTCGTTTGCTGCGTGCATCGGCCAACGGCCGTCGCGATCACTAATAGTGCTGTGCACGTCCGTTTGCCGACGCGGCCCCGCCCGTGCACGGAAACGTCCGCACCGCAGCGGATTCTATGCCGCGCGTAACGGGTTAAAGACACACTTTGTGATTTCCTGCAGAAGACTGCACAGCGCATGCTTCATGTCACTCATATATGACTTTTAAACACAATGGCATGCACCGTGTGCAATTTGCACTCGAACATAGGCCTACATATAAGTCAAATACTTCTGAGAAAATATTGTGAGAAAAAAATCATTCCATTTTGCCCACTCCTGGTTCAGAGTATCCCCAATGCCTGATAGAAGCTGACTCTACGGGGCGTTTGACAACAGGTTCCACCTAGTGAACCCTTAGGGGCTCCTTCACAAAGCCAGAGGGAGTTAATTATTCTCAGATGTACGATGTCATATTCTAGCTCTCTTTCCTATAACCAGATAGGTATATACCATGTAGAACACAGTTCAAATTTAACCTACCCCTCTGAGTGAAGGCATGTACGTAGGAAGCTGTGAAAAATGGGGTTTGCGATTACTGTAGAATACTGAGACATGTACACACGCCTACATAACCACTTCTAAAAGGATGGTGAGATGTTAGAAAAAAAAGTGTTCAGTTAACAAAGCGTAGGGTACACTTAGTACATCTGCTAACATGACGGCCAATTAATCTTTTGTAGCTGGACATTCACCAATATGTTTTCAAAGAAAAAAATAGGAAGTGAGAATGAGTGATGGTATAACCAACCTAGTTGCACTTGCTATGCTATTAATTTTTTTAGGCTAGCGCAGGTCATGAATGAAGATGTCACAGTCACACTCACACATAGCCATTTGAAACTCAGCTATAATCAATCTCTCACCTCAATTATTTTGGTGTGTGTCGCGCAGAGAGTGCTTCCCGCCCGCAGCTACAGTGACAGCCCACAGCACAGAGAGACAGTACAGTGAGTACTGTAAAGCGCTGAACAGGGCAAGGCGGAGGGGAGCAGGGCCCCGGCCAGGCCGGGCAAGAAGAGAATTGTGGTGGTGGTGGTCTCCAGTCCACTCCTCGACACGACGGGAGGGGCTGGGGCAGTGAGCGCGCAGCCACAGCCCCTAACGCGTCACAGGTCACACTGGCGCGGCGGCGAGAGGGCTGGCCCAAAATGTTACAGGGCCGCCGTCATTGGTTGCGGCTGTGCGCACCGCGCACGCTACCTGATTGACGGCCCTGTGAGTGAGTGAGGCTGGGAGCCCTGAGTTGATGACGTCGTGACTCGTGATTCATGCTAATCGGAAACCGACAGGTGTACATTTATAATTAAATGCATGATCGATGTGCTACTGCTACTGTGCTTAAATAAGAATGGGAGATGGCCTGATTTACTTTTACTGACTGTCACTGTCCGTCCCGTCCGACGGGTGTCACCACCGCACGGCCGGCCCACCACGGGTGCCGTGGTCAAAACTCTGATCCTGATAATGTGTAGAGCAGGCGCTGCCCTGCGCCACCGGCCACGGGCCGCCCTAGTCACTCACAGTTCACAGGCCTCCGCGGCCGCAACGGGCCTCGGCCGGGCCTCCTCCAGTCAGTCAGTGACAGTGAGAGTGCCGGCCCGCCCGTGCGGCCTCGGCGGCCGCCTCAGCCGCCTCTGCCGCCTCAAAAAAGGTGCCGCCTGGGGCGGACCGCCCCCCCCGCCCCCCCCTAGCTACGCGGCTGGGCACCTGCCAATGCCCGACTGGTCTATGCCCCACAACCCCGAGCACTAGGGAGCCACTCTGAAACCCTCAACCACTCCCATGGTGTGTGCACTGAATGATATTCATGTGACGACACAGCAGACGGTGCTCACACAGAACAGGAATAAAAGCACCCTTTTCACTAGCTATGGCCGTACAATGAACCCAAACAACCAAGGGCATCTGATATGTGCACGATTATACCGCGAATCTTGATGATGCATGACCCAAACTGCAGATTGAACTGTGTCCCTTCACCTAAACAGTAAGCGCATATCCATGCACTATCCCTGTTCACATTTGACCACACTGTTATGGCCTTGCACCGGCAGCAGAGTGAACCATGTGCCCATGAATAGCTTAGTCGGACCATGCGCGTCACCAGGAGTTATGGGCAGTTGGATGGGGCGGGTGCCCGGCTGAATACACTTTCGTCTCAAAGGTATACAGCCTGAGCACCAAAGTGGTGGCCTAACCGTGGTCCAATCACACTTACACATGCTAGGCACCGCGCATTTCCCAGCCATGACTCACCCACACCAGGCGTACCTCGTCGGAAGCCGTCAGCCGGGCTCGCCGGTAGGTCCTGAAGTGCCCTCTAGGTGTGCGGCTTCCTTAATTTGTGTGCACTACAGGGCATGAGCGCAGGCTGCATCTGGGCCGCAGCGCTCCGCTCCAATCACTGTGGCCAGTGAGGAGGAGCGCCGGAGTGAAACGGAGGACACTGGGAACTCAGCAGCTCCGAGGAGTTAAGCGATTTGCCCAGAATCACACTAAGAGAAACCAGGCTTCAAATCTGGCTCGTCAAGCTCCCAGATGGGAGCTTGGACCGGAGGGCCGCTTCTCCTCCCTTGAGAGCGAAGGAGAGCGGCCGCCAGACCTTCCAGCCTCCCGCCATAAACAGTCCCCGTGTGCGGTGAGCCCGGACCCCCTGCAACAAAGTAAGGGTGGGGCATGCTTGGCTGGAGGTTCGTTTAGCGGTAGTACAAAGCTTTATTTCGATATGAAATATCTTAAAGAGCACATGGTAGTTAAAATACAATTCATTTGTAAAAGACATTAAATAAGCATTTAAACGGGGATACAACAATAAAAAATCATTAAACCGAATACAGCTTTGGACATAATTAAAAAGTAGTCGCCTTGTAAAATCATCTTAAGTCTTTCAGTCTGATCACCCACGCCCAACTAAGAAATTTGGCCACCCCACAAGCTAGGGTGGTGTTAGGATCTGTCTGCAAGATTCTAAGGGCAGAGGCATGATTCTTGGTCTCAAGCTGACGGCAAACAGGTTTTAACCATTTCCACCTAGGTTTATTATAAGCGCGACATACAAAGAAAAAATGTGGGATGGTTTCAGGTGCATCGGTACAAAACGGGCAATTGGCAGGTGTTTGGTTGGTGGTTTCCACTTACAGGTGCGTTCACGAACCGGAAGAGTTCCCAGTCTGAACTGAATATATAGAGCCCTATCTCTGGGTTTCCTAATGAAATCCTGATAGGGTTCAAGCCAGGTCGCCTATTCTTTTTATCCCAAGATTGCTAAAAAGTGGGGTGAGTGGTGTTGTGACAGGTAGCGAGATGAGAGTCCTTGCAAAGTTATTCTCGCAAACTGTTAGTTAGTTTACAGAGGTAAATCCCCATATCTCTGCTCCGTACAGAGCTCCACTTTAGGCTTTTGCTCGATAGATTTCAAGGGCCTGTGAGAGGGGTTGAGTATAAGATTGTTTTAAGAACCTTAGCACTGATTTAGATCTTTGGCATAGTATTAGAGTACTCTTTCTCAAATGATATTCCCAACAGAACTTCTCGTTTAGACCTATGCCTAAATTTTCAAAACTGCTTACTCGCTCCAATGTTTTATTTAAGATCTTAACCTCTCGTACATCGCCCGTACTTTTCTGAACACCATGAATTTTGTTTTGGAGGTATTCAGTTCCAATTTCTTCTCTTTACAAAAGCTCAAGAATTTGTCCCATAGCGCTTGTAGGCCCATAGGAGTTGTAGATATTAGTAGAGAATCATCAGCAAAGAGCAGGATGGGGACTTTTCCATCGTTCATCAAGGAGGCGTCGTTCTTGCATCCCATTAGGCTACTAACCACGTCATTAATGAACAGGGAAAACAGTGTGGGAGCGAGAACACACCCTTGGCGCACTCCACGTTGGATCAAGATCCTCTCTGTCAGTTCCCTGTTTTTCCCCCACCTAATCAGGACATAATTGTCCTTATGCAATCTGACAATTATGGACACCAAATTTTAGCCATAGTTAACTCTTTCAAGTTGCCAATGAACTGCTAGAGTTTCACATGGGCAACAGACTTATACAAAGACAAGTGAAACAGATGGTGGTTTCTTAAGTTCCATCAATGGATTCATTTAAAATAAATATTGCACATTCAGCTCTTCCAATAACCACACCGCCGTCCTGCTCCGAGAACACCAAAGCCAAAATAGACCACCCCCTAGAGTACGACTTCTAAAGTCTCTGGTAGGCAGTTCTTTGGCGGTCCCAGGGGGGTGCCTTTGAAATAGGCACCGCAATGGGAGCATCAAAGTCAGTTCATGCAGGGCATGAACTGGTCAGTCCATGCCCTGCATGAACTGGGGTGCATGCATGCAGGGGGCACCGTATGTGCCCCCCTACATGGACCCCAAGGCACAGAGGCAACAGGGGGCCCTCTTTCTTTTCTCACTGCTATGCTTTTCATGGTGGGCTTATAGCCATGAAAACTGGGGTGTGAGGAAACTAGTACTATGCATGGCAGTGCCGCAGAGGCACCACCAGCATATTACCAGCCTGACCACTGCAAGAGAGGTTCTGTGGCAGTCTGACCGCCATAGTCAGAATATGGTGGGTGGATTGCCATTCTGGCGGTCCATGGACAGCCACCATGACTACGGCGGTCCAATGAACTGCCATAGTCATAAGAAGGCCCTAAGTGCAGTGGGCAATGTTCCCTCTAATTATTTCTCTCTGTGTATGGAAATTGAAAGTCTTTGTGTACTCTTCACTCAGTCATGTACACAAACAATTAATTCAGTGAGGTATTATGTTGAATGTAGAGAAGAAGCTACTCCCTTATTGAGAGGGTTTGAGGTTTTTCTTATTAAGTTGTAAACGCTATTGGAAAATGAAGCTTTTCTAAAGAATATTTTTGTTACTCCAAACATTTTATGGCTGAGATTCCCTTTACAATCACCGTTTTATATGTTTAATATCCCCAGTGCTTTAAGTGTGTTCAAACAGGGTACTGTGAGCTTGTAAAGGGGATCTAGCCTACACAACATAACTATAAACATCTTATAAGATGCATGGGCTCTGTCATTATGCAAATAGCCTAATACATGTGAATAGAATCACACTGATCTCTTGCTTCTGGTATTCTCCCTACTGTTTCTCATGGACCTTGTTCTACTGGTCTTCTTTGTCCTCCTGTCCACAGTCCACTTTACCCTGGTACTCTTGGTCTTTTTGTCCATGGTCCTCTGGGGTCTAGCCCTGCTAGTACTGGTCTTCTTGGTTCTAGTCCTCTTTGCCTTGTCTTTCTGGCATGTTTTTACTAATCCTTTTTGGAATAGTCCTGCCTCTCCTGCCACTAGTTGATTCCTACTGCTTTGATGGAGCTATAGCTCTAGATGTCCTAGTTCTCCTAGTCCTCGTTTCTATGTTGTTAAAATAAAAAGTAATTGCTACCTGTGAATAGTTAACATAGACGTCTGTGCTTGAACTAGATCACTGTCCCTGAAGAAAAGTAACCACCATCTTGCATGTGGGTTGTACTGTGCCAGATGCTCAAAGACAAAACGCCATGATTGGTATGTCCACACATCATGACACTAAATAAGCATTTGGACCTTAGACAGCTCTTCCGAATCGGTCACACTTGCATGCACAGATACTATTTTCCGCGCTGCTGCTCTGCTTTTAATTGTTTTAAAAATTGTGTAACTGTAATAAATGGTGTTTAACTTTTAGATTATTTTGCACTTTGCACTTGCTTCGACTGCCTAATTACATTGTTGTCTGCTTACCGAAGTGAAAGCGGCAGTTAAAATGCTCTCTCTTCCTGTGGCTCAGTCCTTCACTTCCGGTGAGCTCCGGTAGCATTCAGGAACTCCCAGTCAGCGTTCTAGATGCGCAGTGACAGGAGCTTCAAAAACACGGCCGCACCGTCGGTGCGCCAAAGGCAAGCCCGTCTGCGCCGGTCCGTGCACCGGCCCTGCACAGTGCCAGCCATGCTGCTGGTTTTGACTCTCAAACTGGGGGGATTTTACACCATATATATAACAGGGAACAACTCCTAAGGGAAGGTGAGGGTAATGATTACATCCATACCTTTCCCTTGCAGGTGAAAGTACCACTGGAGATTAACAAAATGAATGGTCTCAAGTGTGGTTTAATTAATGTGAGGTCCCTCGTAAAACATCATCAGGAGATATACTTACTGATTGATTCCCTCAAACTGGATGCTCTATTTCTTACCGAAACCTGGACTCGTCCTGACTCTGTGGTGGAATTGGGAATGGCATGTCCAGTAGTGTATAAGGTGTTTCGCAAACTGCAGATGACTGGTAGAGGAGGGGGAGTGGGTTTGATTTTCAAAGATAGATGGAACTTTGTATAACTTTCTATTGACAATATTGAGGGCATGGAGCTCATGGGACACCTGCTCTCAGGCAAGGTCTGCTACTGTCCCCCCGGTGCAGTCAACCCTTCTTTTCAGAATTTTATTAATATTCTGTTTAACTTTGCTCTCACCCATTCACGTATGGTAATTGTGGGAGATTTTAATCTTTGGGCCAATGGAAACACAGGGTCGACACTAAGGATCTCTTGCAATCTTGCTAGAGTTTGAATCTACAGCAATTAGTATTGGATCCTACTCACCAGGGTGGTCACATTCTGGATCTTATTTTTGCCGAGGATAACACTTCCAAAATAGAGGCCATCTTAACTCTTTGCTGGACGGACCATTTCCTCATTACTTTTACACTGGCCATCCTTAGGAAAAACACTGACCATGCTTCCATGTCTAACTGTCACCAAGGCAGAGAATGGAGTAAACTGCCTGGTATTGCCTAAGTTGCGCCTATATTTACTGTTACTAATATGTTTTATGTAAAAAAAACAGTGTAAACAAACTATCAGGTATTCTGTGAACAGATCACTAAGGCCCTTGATTTAAACACTCCGGTAAAAAGTTTGAAGATTAAACATAATCCTTCTGCCCCTTGGATTAATGAGAAGCTAAACATTCTGTAAGTTGGCAGAAAGGAAATGGAGGAAAGGCTATGATACAGCTAATAAAGATGCTCTGAAGACTACAATGAGCAAATATAAAAGTGAAATCTTAAAAGCCAAAGCAGAGCAGAGTTTTATGCCAACTCAATTATTGAGGCTTCCAACAAAACCCGGAGGGTCTTTAAGATAGTAGATGAACTGATCAATCCTGATTGTTCAAAAAACAAAACCATTGCGATCCAAGAACTATGCAAAAGCCTAGCCACCTTCTTTGAGGAGAAACTTTAAAAAATAATCATCAGGTTATCAGAAAGTAATGAAAACTCTTGTGACTCTGCATCTGAGGCATGTACACAGCCAGTAGCCTATCATACAGAAAATGGGACTCACAAGACTAAACTCGCTTAAAGGGGTCTCAGCTGTAGGGGAAACATGGCGGCGGCCGGCTGAGCCGCGGCAGTACTCCGCCCACGGACTCCTGTAGTTTCTCGGCTCGGAGGGCAGAAACTTTTGCGGGCTCGATCTTTGATCTTTGATGTCGTCCCGTTAAGCCGCAGAGAGCCGCATTTTAATTTGGATTAGTTTGTCAAGCATTTCCCTCGGTATCGGCGTCTCTCCACCATACCGCTACACCTCCGCCTCTCATGTGTTTGGGGGAGGAGGCAAACTCGGAGCCCACAGAAGCAGTGTGTGCGGCGTCTTCTATGGAGGCAGCAGCCTCTCAAGCTACGATCTCATCCGGCAAGCGAGAGCGAGAGCAGGAATCACAGCGTTCCGTGATAGTAAGTCCGCCAGCATTCAAGCCCTCGCATTCCTTAGCGAGTGGCTGGATTTGGTCGCTGGCCGCCCTGGGCTCCGGAGAGGACGCCGCACACGAGGTATTTTACTGGGGCAGCATGGTGCAGCGGTGGCTTCAAAGGCACAGATAAAAACACATCTAGAGCTGCGCGAGGACGAGGAGGAGGAGGAGGAGGAGGAGGAGGAGGAGGAGGGAGAGATTCTGGAGAAACGGCCCCTAGCTCAGCAGCGATATCAGCGCAGACATCAGAGCAAGAAGCAAGCCGGTGATAACAGCAGTGATAGCACTGAAGGGGGTAGTGAGGAAAACTCTGCCACTTTGAATCCTGTGGGCATATCACTGTGTACCAAGGAGGTTTTCCAGGAGGGCAGTGGGAGAGGGAAAGTGAGAGGGCGGGTGAGAAGGAAACGCACAGTTGACAGCAAGAAAGAAACTAATAAGGCGTTCTTCCACAAAGCTGAACTTAAAAATATAAATAAGTTTCCCTCTCCTGGTGTGGATACATCGATAAATCCTAACGTTCTGAGTGGGGTAGCCTCTGTTGGTGTTCGGAAAGAGGGTTTGATTACAGAAGGCTTAGTCACCCACTCCACTTCTGAGACTAATATCACTGCTGCTGTTATTGCTGAGGGTACGGGGAAAATAAAGTTGTCGACCTATCTAACTGGTCAGGTAAAGGCAAAGCGCTCCTATACTCCTAAGTCCACAAAAAATAAATCACAGAATTCCGCTACCACTTCAAAAAAATAACTCCCTCATTGCGCTCTTACTTTAAAGTGGTTCCTCAAGTGGTGCTCTTGGCAAGCAATTCTTGCTCTCCTTTTTTGAACCAGGAGGTAGGGGATACTTCACCGGAGCTACAGATGGCCTCTAAATATGTGGAGGAGCATACTATAAGGGAAATGGCAGGAACGAATGTCCCTACTTCTGAGCATACTATTAGGGAAATGGCTGGAACGAATGTCCCTACTCCAGATCCCTTTCTGGAAGCCGGTGTGGCCTTGAATGAAATCAGTACGTCTGCCACTGCCACTGCCAAATCCATAGATGATAGTACCATCGTGAACAATGGCAATATTGATACACACAAGATAGATATGGACTGCCATTTGGATCACTCACTCTCCTCTAAGTCAGGAGGATTAGGTCAATCGAATCCTGCAGATAACCAAAAGGTTACCAATTTAGAGCAATCAGCGCCCTCGTTGGTACTGTTCGCACCGCTGGCACCCCCATTCCCTCTAGCGCCACCGAGTGTAGCATCCGGCCTTAGCCTACAGTCCGTTTTCCAGGAAACAGGCACAATATCTTCTACTGATAGCAGGGGAGATCCCAGTTTACCCAATGATACCACACAGGCCCTGAATTCAGATCTGGTTTCCACACTACAGGCCTCTTTCCAGGCAATGTTTGCGACCCTGGCCACAGATATTAAAAAGGGGTTTGAGATTTCTGCATCAAATCAAGCCGATATTCGATGCTACTGTCAGTCATTGGATAGCAAACTTGGTGCTCTCACGACTAGGACAGAGACTCTTGAAGATTCCGTCACAGAATTTAATATTAACTTAAGTGCCACAAAAGCAGAACTAAGGAACCTTAGACAAGAGAATCAGAGCTTGTCCGAAAGGCTGGAGACGTTGGAAAATCATGCCCGCAGGAACAATCTTCGAATTTTGAATATACCGGAGGAGAAAGAGGGTTCGGACATCAAGCAATTTATTGTTTCTCTCTTGAAAGAGGCCCTACGGCTCGATATGTCAGAACAAGAAATAGCTACGGATATTCAGCGCATTCATAGAGAGCCATTTCGGAGAAACTCTCAGAGAACAAAGCCTAGGAAAATCCTGGTTAATTTTCTCACATACTCCCTAAAAGAAACTATTCTGAATATCGCATTGAAACAGAAAGTGGTAAACGCCAAGGGGTTCAATTTTCAGATCAGATCTGACCTCTCGAGAGTCACGCTTGATAGACAATGGGAGCTTGGAAAAAGGTTGGAAGCTTTCAGGAGTCAAGGGGCCGTCGCTCAATTTGTCTTTCCTGCGGCATTAAGAGTTATGTACAAGAACACAATGCATAACATAAGATCAGTACAGGCTGCAGATGATTTTTTGCTGAGTATGGGCAGGGCGTCTGAGTCTGCTAAGTAGTATTCTCTCCTTCCTTCTATCTGTTTTCTCTTTAGGTTGCCTCACTGTATCCTAGTTTCTTGACAAATTCACAAATTTACAACTAGCTCTAATAATTCTTTCTTTAGCCTAGGTTCTTTAGCCTAGGTTAAAAACTTGCTAGATGGCTGATAGTCGGCAGCTAGGCATATAAAAGAAATATGAGTTCTTTAGTATTGAATAATAGGTGGCGGGCAGGTGTTTAAATAAATAACAAAAAAAAAAAATAATAATAAAGGATTAAAAAAAAAGGTATACATATATAAAATATATATATTCTTCCTGTTTAATCCTGTTAAACTAGGTGATATATACTCACTTGTGGGCTTTAATTTAGGAAATCATAGTATCTTTTTACTCTCATTTAGGTCTTTTTCCTTTCCTGCCCTTGTTTCTTTTCTTCTTCTCTATTTCCTCCCATAATTGGCAGATGATTGATATTCGCAGGGGTCCACAGCGGAGTGCTATCTTTCTGGGATTCCAGATAGATTGTGTGGGGGTTTCCCGTGGGTGGGGAGCATGGAGTGGGAGGGGGGGCAGGGGGGGGGGGAAGCAAAAAAAGTCCACTTAAACGTCCTTTACAGTACTCTCTAGAAAAAAATGAAAGGAGTCGATTAATTTATAGTTTTCTCTTTGGAGTTTGGCAGTATTGGTCTTTGAGTTATAGGATATTTTTTCTCTTGCTGTAATGCATAATTTACGCATTTTGTCCTGGAACACTAATGGTCTTCGCACCTCACTGAGAAATAATAATATTATGCAATATCTACGAGATTCGGCTGCGCAGGTATTAGTGCTCCAGGAGACACATCTTGCAGAAACGGAAATGCAAAACCTCTTGAGCAAGAATAGATGGGTAGATTTTGGAGTTATAACATCTCAAACCTCACACATTAGGGGGGTGGCCCTTCTTTTTAAAAAACTCTATCAAGGCTAGGCTAGTCGCTAAACAGGTAGACCCGTATGGTCGATGGGCAATAGCTTCTGTTATTATTTCGGGTTCACCATTCACCATAGTAGGGGACTATGGTCCAAACCAAAACAATCCATCAGTATTGGTATCTCTCTTCGCAGAACTATATGCATTTTCAGAGCCGGTTATCCTAGCAGGCAACTTTAATATAGTTCTAGATCCATTATTAGATAAGTCATCCACTAACAGGGCTATAACTTTATCCAAGACTAGGACGTTTTTATTAAATAATATGAAAACATTGAACTATATCGATATATGGAGGACTCTACATAGGTCTCAAAAGGGGGTCACTTTTAAAAATTATAAATTTCATCACCAGTCTCGGATAGACTTCATTCTGATTAATCAAACTTTAGTTAAATACGTAAACTCAGTTGCTCATTTACCTTTCCATCTCTCAGACCATACTGCCATCTTGCTTGAGCTTGAGGTTCCATCCAGGCCCTCGTTAAAATACTGGTCGTTCGATAGATCTATACTTTTCACTCCGGACATCTCAGAGGCACTAAATCAGGAAGTTAAATTCTTTTAGGAGTTTAACCAGGGGTCTGTGCCTCCTGGAATAACATGGGACGCATTTAAAGCAACTCTAAGGGGCTATCTAACCAATATACCAGCATATAAAAATAAGACTTATAGGGAAGCAGTTGCCTCTCTGGAATTGGAGATAGCAAAACTTCAAGAAGAGATCATCACGAATTTAGCATCAATAGGCTCCACCCCTGTTGGGATGCAAGAGAAATTAACAGTCCTAAAAGGAGATCTTTCCTCAGTCTTGAGTGCACGGGTCTTAGAGAGATGGGAGGCTACTAGACTGGCCCACTTCGAATATGGGGAAGGTGTCGGTAAGCTCCTTGCCTGGAAGTCGAAGACTGATAGGGTCCGAAATAATATTAGTGCCATCAGTAAAGATGGTATACTACACTCTACAGATGAGGGAATTAGTGGCGCTTTTAGAAGTTTCTTCAGTGACGTATATCAAGAAGATAGTGTTGTACAACCCACTCAAGCAAGGGACTGATTATCCAGGATCGCTTTACCGGTTCTGGATCCTGAACAAATGGGAATTTTAGATGGCCCTATGACATCGGAGGAAGTTAGCTTTGCCATCTCGAAAAGTAAAAAAGGCAAAGCAGCAGGACCAGATGGGTTACCCTCGGAAATATACAAAGTAATATGTCCAACTATTCTTCCCTACTTAACAAATCTGTTCAATAACATCTTACTAGAAGGTGCCCTACCTCCTGCGTCTTCGGACAGGGCCTCCATAACCCTGATTTTAAAGCCTGGTAAACCCGCTTCCAACTGTGGGTCATATAGACCAATTTCAATTCTTAGTACGGATTATAAAATCTTTGCAGCCGTACTTGCGAATAGATTGAGTGGTGTAGCAAATAACATCTTGCATATGGATCAGAAAGGTTTTGTGAAAGAGAGGCAACTGCACGAACTGACCTATGACCTCATTGGTGCAATAGATATGGCCACTTCAGCATCACTTCCTCTAGCAGTTTTCACTCTGTATGCCACCAAAGCCTTTGACAGGGTAAACTGGGTGTATTTAGAAGAAGTGTTAAAAAAGTTCAATCTGGGAGACAATTTTAGACGAGCAGTAAAACTACTATATAAAAATCCTTCTGCTTCATTACTGGTTAACGGGGAGCTCACGGAGCCATTCGATATTACACGAGGAACCCGTCAAGGGTGTCCCCTCTCACCACTTTTATTTGATTTATATATCGAGCCTTTTGCTCAACTAATTCGGGACAATACTAATATAAAAGGTTTTATTTTTGAAGGTTGGGAGCGGAAAGTCGCACTATACGGGGACGATGTTCTTATCTTTTCATCTGAGTTAAGTTCAGCCTTCCCTACGGTCATATCTATTGCAGAAGAGTTAGGGCCATATCCGGTTATGAAGTGAATGCATCCAAAACCGACATTATGGTTTGGAATCAACCTGCTCCGGTTGTAGGAGTACAGCCAAGTGCCACCCTTAGGTATCTCGGGTTAAATATCTATACGGATATCAATAAGATCGCTCCGTTAAATTTTGCCCGTGTGGCTAAGGAAGCTCGCAGTTTGCTGAGATCATGGTCAGCTCTTCCTATTTCCCTGATAGGTAGATCTAATTTGGTCAAAATTACCATTTTACCCAAGATTATGTTTTTGTTTAACACTACCCCTCTGTTCTTTGATCCATCTTTGACTGCCAAACTTCAAACGGAATTAAATAGATTCATTTGGAATAGCCGTATGCCCAGGCTATCCTGGAAGAAGATCAGACGGCGTCGAGAAAAAGGAGACCTCGCAGCACCAGACCTCCAGATATACGGCTGGGCTTTCCAATTTTCCCATATTAGGATGCTTTTAAAGACCCCTAATAACGTAGGGAGCGGAAAATTATTCGTAGCACTTCTCAAAGGGAAAAAAATTGGGCCAACAAACTTTCTGTTAAAATTTGGGGACCCAAAATACTTTAAGAAGGTCAAGTTAAAGGTGCTGAGGGACTTAGCTAGAACATGGACAAATCTAAGACGTACACTTAATTTGGATTACTACCTGAGTCGGGCCCCGTTATGGGACTCGCCAGGTGCTTCATCTTGGCTTTTGGACAGTTTAGCCCTCCCAGTTAGAGAGGCTGGGATCTCAACTTGGGGGGACCTGTTTGATGATGGAGTATTACTTCCATGGGAGACCTTGAGCTCAATATTAGGAACTCGCTTTTCACGCTTTAAATATCTTCAAGTCCAGAGTTGGTCCCAAACTTACAGCCTAGGAAGGGGTAGGCATAAATTAGGTGCTGATCACAATCTAGTAGCCTATCTGATGGACAAATCTCCATTTAGAAAAGAGATAACATTTTGGTATAACCTTATACTAGATGAGATTGATGGCGAATTTTTGCTACCCCACTCCCTTTGGGAAACATATATACCTAATACTGATGTAGAGGGCTTGTGGCTCAAATCTTTTAAGATTCTGGGGGAGACTGTAAAACCTTCTTGGCTTCGTCGGAACCACTTGTTGACACTGCATAGAGCATATTATTCTCCACTACGTTTATCAAAGTTCACCAATAATGCTCAGGTCGCATGCCCTAGATGTGGTTTAGTAGCAGCATCAGATATACACATGTTCTTTGAGTGTCCCTATATAACATCTTTTTGGAACAAAATCTGTGCTTCCCTCTCACTAGCAATTGATCTACAAGTCAGTCCCTGCCCTACGTTAGTTTTCTTTGGTATTATACCCGAGATTGAAGGTATAAGTAAAAAACTGGTCTTTTATAGTTGTTTATTAGCAAGAAGAGAAATTTGTAAACGCTGGAAAGACAAGACTCCTCCTCTTTATACAGATTGTCGAGCAGCGATGTTACAGATGACTAAATTAGATCTGGCTAGAGTAGGCAACCAACACAAAAGGAGATTTTGGCTACTTTTGAACTGGTAACTATAGGCCAGAACGTTGTGGTTTTAAAAAAATAAAAATTCCCCCAAGTCCTATGATTGTGCTGCTTGGATGGATCCTTTGTTCTTTTGATCCCTTTTTGCTTTACATACCCTATATATGCGACTCTGGCTATAAAATGGGTTGTACATAGCAGTTCACTAACCCTGTCGGTACCATTGGATGAGGACAAAGTTGGGATGCGTGGCATTGTGGGATACGCTGTCAGGTACCATCTAAATCCCCCCCAGTTTACCTGGTCCAGTGCCTCAGTCATCTTCTATACTTCTTCGTCACTACATGGTTACCAAGGGCGAATATGAGGACACAAAAAAAAAAAGAAAAAAAAAGACTAAACTCGCTACTCTTAGCCAGTTTAGTATGCCTTCGGAAGAAGAGTTTTTCAAGTTTGCATGAGCACTAAATCTGGGTCCCGATGGACCCCCTCCCACACAAGGTCTGGAAAGAGTGTGGCAGGGATCTATTACCTCAGCTCCATCAGATCTGTAACCAATCTCTGAACATCGGGATAGTTCCTTTCTGCTGGAAACAGGCAATGGTGACACCTTTGCTGAAAAAACCCACCCTCGACCCTCAATGCCCTAATAATTATCGACCTATTTCCCTCCTCCCATACCCGGTAAAAATTCTTGAATGCATAGTCAGTAAAACCCTATCCCAGTTTCTGGAAACCAGCAGGGGACTGGATGATGTGTAATTTGGCTTTAGACCAGGCAATGGGACAGAGACAGCCCTAGTAGTCGTCTTAGACTAACTGAGAATACGGACAGACAGCGGCCAGTCAACCGTCTAGATTCTCTTAGATATGTCGGCTGCATTCAACACGGTCAATCCTAAAATATTACTGGGGTGGCTTGCTGACCTGGGGTTGAAAGGCGCGCCTTTAACTGGCTTCAGTCATACCTAGAGAATAGGCTACAAGCTTTTTTTGATCTAAATTCAGAACTGTCAAGCGCGTAGTTCCTCTGGGGTCATCTATTAGCCCTATCCTTTTTAATATTTTTTTGAGACCTCTGATTCCCATTATTAAATCTTACAACATCAAGCTGGTAAACTATGCTGATGACACGCAGCTCATCTTGTCGTTAGAAGGCAGAGAGCTTACTTCACTTAGCAACTTCCATGAATGCATGCAGAAGACTGCTAGATGGCTGATGGACAACCCGCTGCAGTTTAATAGTGGCAAAACAGAAATCTTACACTGCACCATGAAGAAAATCCCTTGTTCGGTTCCAGACACCTTCAGGCCCATGCAGGCAGACACACCTCCTATACCAGCAGCCGCAGTATGCAATTTGGGCGTAGTCTTTGACAATAAGTTGAACTTGGAAAGACATGTGAACAAGACAGTTGGGACTTGCTTCTCACTAATAAAAGCCCTGCGGAAAATTCATCCCATGCTTCCTTTGTCAGCTAGAGCACTTGTTGTCAGAAGTGTTATTTTAAGCAGGTTGGACTACTGCAACGCCCTGCTCCTCGGTTCAGCCAACTTCCTTATTCTGAAACTACAAAGAATACAGACAATCACAGCTAACCTGGCTTTAAAAAGGACCCAAGGCGACTCTGCAGCTGCGGCCCTTAGTGATCTGCACTGGGTCCCTCTAGCTCAAAGAATCCAGTTTAAATCACTATGTATTGTCTTTAAGCCCCTTCATGGATCGGGACTTCTGCCATTGCAGAAAAAGTTTGCCTGGCATGCTCCATCACGTAATCTTCACTCTTCCGCGGCTAACCTGGTTGGTATCGCCAGAATAGGAACCTCCAGGTTTGGGGGAAGAGCCTTCAGCTGGGCGGCTGCCCACCTGTGGAATAATCTCCCGCTCGATATCAGACAGGTAGAAGAATACCTTCAGTTTAGGAAAAAACTTTAAACTTTTCGTTTCCCTAGGAGGTAGTGTAGGTTTTTTTTCAGCTGGTGGGTAAATAGGTGCATCTAGAGGAATCATTGTCAGTCAGCGCCAGGATACCAGTGGGGTGATAGTGTGCTTTAGAAATTCGGTTCAAATTACATTACATTACATTACAGAATGAATACTGTCATTATTGTGGGGAAAACAGTAATCCCCCATTTCCAAGTGTAAATTGGTTACATGAGCATCTATTTTTGAAACTGAATACTATCACTGCAGAAAAATGACCACCATCTAATATGTGGTTTGGGCTATGCAAAAGATATAAGAACAAAATGACGTGACTGGATCGCTGTCTCAAAAAAAAGGAGCTCACTGTATTTAACACATTAGGAATCTGTGTATAGAAGAGCTCTAAATATTGCCGTTCTTAAGTGTATCCACACATCATCATGCTTTATAAGTGTCTAGCCTTCAGATAGACGGCTGTCACTGTTAAAAGATGCCTCTCTTCTTAAACACATGGCTGCTGGCCATTTCCCCCCCCCCCGTGCTGAAAAATGCCATTTTAGTGGCACCATGACGAGCTCAGCTCGTCATCAGCACACGACACCCGTGGGTGATGACGAGCTGAGCTCGTCATCAGCATCGAAAGGGTTAAACATAAGTAAGTAGAAATAAACTGCTACTGAAGAAAGCATCTTTTCACCATATTAGATGTACATTATCTACACGAACCACCTGTGTCCCAAGTGTCCCCTTATCAGTGTGATACCCTCAGACATGCCTGGCTTTTGATATTAAATCATTATGCATTTTGCGATTTATAGTTTTGCCTTTAAGGTTAGTAGACACACAGAATCCCACCATAAAAACATCTGCAGGCTCAGACGTCAGAACTAGTTGTGGGTGTCACTCTTAACCAAAGTGAATACTTGGTAGGTGTATATTACATAGATCAGGAGGACCAGAAATCCAACCACAAGGAATATCAGAAAGAAGAAAAAGGACTACCAGATAGGAGTGTGGATTGCGGATTCCTTGCTGTAACCAGCACGAAAGGCTGACTGAGGGTAGCATGTTGTTTTCCAGAAAACTGGAGAGTTGTCGGTTGACCCGCTTCTAAAACATTTTGACAGTAGCAGGCAGCAGGGAAATAGACCTGAAGTTGCTATGCACTTTTGGTTCCACATCAGCTTTCTTCAGTAGAGGTAGAAGCATGGCTTGCTTCCAACTTTGTGGCACTAGAGCCGCATGCAGCGATGCGTTCATCAGTTTATTAAGGATGGGACTGATCCTCAGAGCAGCCAGTTTGAGGATATCGGGGGTGGGGGAGAGGCAAGGGTCAAGTGTGGACCCAGACTTACAACTAGCCGATAAAATGGATGAGTCCTCAAGGGTAAGGGGATCAAAATTGGTTAACAATGGACCTGGAAGGTTAATTCTATCTGAAGTGGAGTTGGGGCCTCTTGGGGAGGAAATGTGTCATAAATCACTTGGATTTTATTATGGAAAATTCAGAGAGTTCCTCACACTTCAAAGCCAAAGGAGTCAAGTTGTTTTGAGAGCTGTTGGGTGATAGAAATGAGTTTACCACCCTGAAGAGCTCTTTGGGTTTATTCGAGGCATCAGCAATCGAGGATTAAATAAACTGATATGCGCCTTGCGTGCTGCACTACAAAAGGTATTTAGCGCGTTTTTATAGATCGCTTTCACACTTAGATCATAAGATTCCTCCATCTGCATTCCAGTTGTTTACAGCATGAGCTTTATTTTTATAAAGTGGCTGTAAACCACAGAGCTGAGTGCGTTGATCACTATTGGGAAACTGCTTTTAGAGGAGCGATTTGGTCAAGTGCCGAGGACAGCCAGTTCTTCCCTCTGGCCAGGTCAGGGTATACTGCCCCTGAAAGTTCGAGCAGGTGTGCCTGTAATGCTTCTGATAGCTGTGGTTAAGAAACGTGACTCCATGACCTGGAGACTTCTTGAAACGTGCGTTGATGTTTCTTAGGGCAAACCCTAACAATTTTAAAAGGAACGAGGAAGTGGTCTGGCCAAACTAGTTTAAGGATTGGATCCAACTGAATATTCAGGGAGTGAGAGAAAACAAGGTCAATTGTGTGACCGGATTTCAGGGTAGGCCCGGGACATGTTGGACTAGGATAAATCCCTCTAGCGTTGAGTAGAAATGTTTACTCAAAGAGCAGTTAGGGTCATCTATGTGTAGATTAAAGTTGCCCAGCAATATGCAGAGAATTGAAAGTTGACCTGTTGAGTCCATTAGAAGGTTCAGAGAGTCAGAAGAGCAGTTGGGGGGGTCTATAAATTAATAGCCCTGTAATTGTAAAGGGGGGTTAAGGTGACTGCAAAAGAGAGACCTTCAATAGGAACCATATTTAGAGGGTTAGACATAGAGCACTGGTAGAAGTTTCCATACACAATCGCCACCATGCCACTCCGTTTATCCAGTCTGTTTATATGCCAGGTTTGAAAGCCTGTCGACATAGTAAAAGTGATATCCGGGGCAGAGAATTCCGATAGTCATGTTTCTATCAGGAAAAGAATATCACAATAGTTTCCTGTGAGTAGTTCACTAATTTTGAAGGAATGTTTTGGTAGAGATTGGCAGTTGATTAGTAACAGAAAGCACGGTTCTGTCTTTATCTTTACTGGGTCAAGCAGTCTCAGCCAGGGGGGATTTAAATTAGACATATTGGTCCTATTTAGGAAGTTGAAGAAAAAGCTACAAGATGGACAGATAGTCCTGGAATCTGTGTTCAGTAGCATAAGTTAAATTTGGGGCTGCAATGGCTCAAAGGTAGCAGATGTTTGATTGCCATTAAATTGTCTTTAGAGTATAGCTAGTTGTAGAGGAGACTTGCTTGACTCACCAGGTCCCGGTGCAGATAGGCTTTCTTTTGGCATGCCAGCGGCGTGTCCACGGCATCTCCCGCTTTTATCTAAGTGAGGAACTTGTGATTACAACCACTAAAGCGCGACCTGCCAAAATGGGGTCTCTGTGGTGGAATTATTATTTTTTTTAATATATTTTTATTAAACCTTCATGACAGACATACAGAAATTACGGATTCATAATATGGATTGGTTACTCTCATCAAGGTACAGTATAGCAAGGATGATACAACAATTACATTACATTTACATTAAGAAGTCACATTCCTGAGCATTTCTAACTCCACCACTGGAGATACACATATTTCACCTCTATAGACATTCTATTTGGTCCATTTTCTATCCCACTTTTTCAGGCATCTTCGGGTTATAAAAACCTCTCTCTCCGCAATCATTAATGTGTCCAATTCTTTCACCCATACCAATGTGTAAGGCGGTGCCACTCCGCCCCATCCCCTCGCCAGTTCCCTCTTTACCAGTGTGTACCCCAGTGTCACTAGCTGTTGTTCAATTTCAGTTAGGTCAGTGGCTGCCCAGATGTTTAACAAGCCCAATTGTGGTGTCAGGTCTACCGTCTTTCCCAGTGCAGACTGTGTATGATTTGTGACTCTCTCCCAGAAGCAATGCACCAGCGGGCACTTCCATAGTGCGTGATAGAAGGTAGCCTGCTGCCGGCAACCCTTCAAACAGAGGTCATCTTGTCATGCACCTATTTTTGAAAGGGTTATCCCCGTCATATAAGACCGATGTAAAGTTCTAAGTTGTATCAGTTAAAATGTAAGCGTGATGTCCGCCTCCCTAGGTGACATGAGGGCCAATCTCCAATCCTCCTCGTCTATCGTCCCAAGTCTCTTTCCCACTGCTCCTTGAGCTTGCCTAAACCATCCAATAGATTATTACAAAATTTCTTGTATGTTAGGGATAAAGCTTTAGACTGCAGTGGCCCATCTAACAAACAGTCTTCCAGAGGCGATGAGTCCGGAATATTTTCATAGCTCGGAAAAACCACTTGTAGGGCATGTCTTACTTGCAGGTATCTGAATACCCCCCCAGGGCCAACTCATAATCCTTTGGAAGTCTTCAAATTTGAGTATCGCACCTTTTTAACTAAATCTTTCACCACTGAGATTCCTATTGTATCCCATCTATCAAACCCTGGTTGATAGCACAGCATGCCCAATTTTTGCGTGCACCACAATGGTGTCACCTCGGTGAGGGTGTTAGCCCAACTCAGTCGCGAGTTCGCCTGATGGCAAATCTATATTGTGTGTGGTGTTGGACCGATGTATCTCCTTCCTCTATTGTGGGAGTATATGGCACCCAGGTAGCCCGAGCGACCGGTCTAGTGCATATCCAGGGCATAGGCTGGGTTAGTCGGTGTGAAATATATCCAATGATTCACAGTCACCAGCTGTGAGGCCCAGTAGTACAGCCTGAGGTCTGGCAACGCTATCCCTCCTCCATACCACCCTTCCGTTAGTTTCTTCAGCGCGACTCTGGGGGCCATGCCATCCCACAGCAGCGTTCGTATCTTGTGGTGGAACTGTTAAATTGAAATGGATAAAAAAGTTATTCGCTGCTCCCAATCCCAGCACCCTTTCGCAAATTCATACAGTTTTTCAAGTGCAGAGTTTCTAAAAGTGCAACGTTTTTTCAAATTGCTTCAGTATGAGCTGCTGCGTGTCCATGGCCTCTCCCACTTTTATCTAAGTGAGGAGCCTGCGGTTCCAACCACTAGAGCAGTACCTGCCAAAATGGTGGCTCTGAGGTGGAACCGAAGTGAGGTAAAATGCTCCACAAAATTCACAAGGCTGATAAATTAAAATAGGTAAAACGTTATTAGCTGCTTGCAATCCCATTACTCTTCTGCAAATTCATAAAGTTTTTAAAATACAAAGTTTCTAAAAGTGCAAAGTTTCAATAAATTGCTTCCGAATTAATCAAAGTCCCTTGTAGTCCACTCCTCTTCCCCTCTTTACATTTCCTTCTCACTATCTCTAGTTCTTTCTATCTCTTGCCTCTATCACTACCTCTCTTTCCATACCAATCAATTCTTTCTACCTCTCTATCGTTCCTTCTGTTTACCTCAACTTTTAATCTTCACCTCACATCTAGACCTACAACACCTTTCTCTCCACCTCCATTCTCTCGTATTTAACCTCTCACACTATACTGTTCTCTTTACCATCCTCTCATTCCCCTGTCTCCCGCCCTTCCTATCTTTCTTAGTCAGCAGAGTCAGGGGTAACTGCCTCCATGAATTTACACATTGAAAGAAGGGAAGGAAAGGGCAGCAGAGGTAAATATGGAGAAAACTATTTCACCCATTGGAATGGTAAGAATCCTCTGTACAGTGTTATGCTTTTCACCGTTGCAGCTAGAAAGCCAACACCGAATGTTGCTTTATTTGTGATTAAATTTATGAATTGTTTTATTTGTAATTATGAGTCTGACAACCCTGTTGTCTGTCTAGTATGACCGGTATCTCTAACCTCTTGTTCTTAAACCTGTCTCTCTGTTCTCTTCACGCCCCTCGCATTCCCTTCCCCTGCCGCCCCCCCCCCCCCCAGTTCTCTTTCTGAACAGAGACTGGGGTGACTGCCGAGCCAGATAAGCACACACCAAAGAAGACGGCTGGAGTCTCTTTGTTATCTATCAAGTGTGAACCTTTCCTTTCTCTACTCCTCTACATCTTTGATTTGGGCGTTCACTGAGGCCTCTATGTATGCCTCATCCCTGTTGCAGGTTCCATGGTTGTCTTTAGTAAAAAAAAAAATAAATGCAAGTGTGTGCCCCAAAATTGAAAAAAAGGAAAAACCAAAGCATGCCGCCTCCTAAACTGGGCAGCCATGTGCTTGCAATAGAAATTGCACATTTCTTAAAATAGTATCTTATGTGCATAATATTAAGAGAATAGGGGCTTCCTAGCAGGCAGGTGTACTTAGAAAATGTATAGAATCTCTATTTTGTTGTATTCTACATTGCCGGAAAATATGATTCGTAATGGCATAAAGAGAACATACTATTGCCTTTAAATAACTATAAAATGAAGACCTGGCTTAAACACACAAACATAAATAAAAAACATAAAAGGATAAAGAATGATGAGAATACCATATGGAAAGAAAACTGCATCGTCAAGGCAATTGAAGCTAAGAACCAGAGGCCCTCTACCTAGCATGCACGTTTGGATGTATTTATTATTTTAATTAAAATAGAATGGTGAACAGTTTAAGATGTCTGTAGGCCAGGGGGCTTGGTAGAAGTCAGGAACGCTAGTTAAAATGTAGGGAAGCTGTTTATATATAAAATATAATAATAATTGCACCTTGAAAACTGCTCCTGCATATTCGGGCCTAGCTTTGTCATCACATTTTCTTCCAGTACCATTCGTCCTTCCCCTCATGCAAGCAATCCCTTCTTTGATTGTGGCCAATGTCTAGAGTGAAGCATGTGTCCTAACAGACTATAGTAAATGACTCCATTTTGACATGTCTAATTGGCTGCCCAGTTCTTAATATTCAATGAATGTGCTACTGATAAAAGCGTCCTATTGTGGTCTTGGAATGTAGTTTTTGCTCAGAAAAAAAGGAACTGCACCCAGATAAACTGTGAATTCAATTGTGCGCCTGAGTTTGCAAGATGTAGAGTTACTTTGTATCTCACAAATTCTGCTACATTTATACTTTTCGCTGCTGTGATGAACAATGGTACTTTTTATGTTCACAGCTGTGCTTTCGCTTTGCTTCACACCGACAATGTTACGGGGACGTGTATCTGCATTAAATATTACTTTTGATTTCTTCATGTGCAAAAATAGGAGTGTGTATTTCATTTAGGCATCTTATGATCTTTGCATAAATTATGATTTGCATTTGTTTTATAACCCTTGCCTAATCAAACCTAGCGGTTTTCTTTCTCTGTTTGTGTGCATTGTATTTAAGTATCCACACAAAATGTACTCTTTCAAAAGTCTCTTACAGGTTTTAGTTTCCACTAATGTCAATTCTCCTGCAGACTTCAGTTCTTCCAAGATTGATTTGATTTTGATCAATATCTCTAGCCGTTGCGTTTATTTGGATGGTATTCTATGTTTTTATTGTGTGAGTTAATGACATTCTGTCAGATTTCTTTTCACTTAGCAAGTTATGTTTGGATTATCAATAAATCAATCAATCAAAATTTGTGAAGTACAAAACTGTCACTCCTGGGGGTATCTGGGCGCTGTGTCTGTGTCGAAGAGCCAGGTCTTGAGTTTCTTTCTGAAGTCTGCCAGCGAGGGGGCTGTACAGAGCTGGAGTGGGAGGTAGTTCCAGGTCTTGGCAGAAAGGGAGCGGCCACCGCTGCAGCTGCGATTGATAAGGGGGGAGTGTGCGAGGGTGAGTGAAGCGGAGTGCAGGTGTCTAGAGGGTTAGTGGAAGTTTAGTCTTCACTGTTTTATTTGCTCCCGTCTGGGAGAAGGAAAGAACTCCTGAGAGATAACATGGGAGTGGAGAGCTGCCAGAGCTGCTGACTTGAGAGCTGGGGATCCCAGTTCGAGTCTCGGTGTCACCACACAACATCCTGTGATTCTATGCAAATCACTTAATCTCTTCAGGTGCTAAATTGTTATATAACCCCTTAAGCGCTGCCGTCGGCCAACGGTCGTCGCGAGCACTACCTTGCCAGTGCTGCGCACGACCGTTGGCCGACGGGCCAGCGCTCGTTATTCGAACGTTCAGGACTGGGTGCTGAACGTTCAGCACTGGGTGCTGAACGTTCGACGCAGCTAAGAGGTTAAATATGCTAAAATAGTCAAATGCAAAACTTTAAGAAAATATAGTTCCACCAAAGCAGATGTTAACAGCAGGAAACTGACAAGAGAAGCAGACAATGAACAATCAATGGTAAAGGCAGGAAAATATGTTGCAGCCAATAGAAATGGAGGCAAGGTAAGTGGCATGCACAGGAACAAATGAGAAGCCAGGAAAGAGAGAAGGCGGAATGGAAGTCCCTTTTAAAATCATATTAAAAACAGATTTCTCAAGCACAGCGTAAGCGTGAGCAGGCAAAATCTAAAAAGGATCAGTTCCAGGATCATCCTTATTTCCTTGCTTCCCTCTGCGGTTTCTCTCCTGTTTACAATATCGGCTCCTTTTAGGTCTTGCTACAGACAGCTTTAGTTTGCAGGCGACCTAATGTTGCCAATACTATCATTGGCAAAGCCAACAGATTTCACTTTTTGTAAACAATGCAGTGGAAAAGTGAATAGGTGTGACATTTTGTATGGAATATGCTTCGTAATCATTGGATAACTTTGTGTAGATTGGTCAAGCAGTTATAGGAAAACATACCATGTTGAAGCAACTTTTTGGCTACAGCCACATGAAAGCTTGAGTTAAGGGATTGATTCCAAATGCTCTTGCCACCCTCGCAGTCTCTATTCCATTAAATCAAATAAACATTCAGCCCAAGCTCACCTCGATGAACTTGTGTTGGCCCTGACTGCACTGCCCATGGTGTGGGACCTTGTGAGCATTGGGTTTACAAGACTGTAGGCAAACACCATTACTATTGATAGAGGTAGCCTGCAGCCCAAGTAGAGATGAAAATGTGTGAAAGGGAATTAGAGGTAAAATTCTTTTACACAGGAATGTTCGGTGGTTTAGTTATGTGATTGATTAGGACAAAGTGTTAACAAAGGTAAAAAGGTGTCTGTTTCTACGTTAAGTTGTTGGATTCGACAAGCTATTTCTCAAGCATGTAAATCGGTTGGTGAGTTCCCTCCTTCTCAGATTCAGGGTATTTTCACCAAGTCTGTATCCTGTTCCTGGGCTGAGGTTGGTGGGGTGTCTATTCAGCAGATTTGCCTGGCTACCACCTGGGCATCCCCTCACACATTAGGCCACAATTACTGAGTGGATGTGTTGGCTGGCACTTCTGATAATTTTGGATTGAATGTTGTGAAAAAAGCAATGTGTTAATTGTTGTTCCCCATATTACACTTTTTTGTCTCATCGAAAGGTGCTGCAGTGTTTTTTGTTCACAGCTTGTGACATCCTCCTTTCGTGCCAACTGAGCCAAGGGGGACCATGGAGGGGTAATGACTCCATTACTTACGGGTAGCCTTCATTACCCCGAATATGGTCCCGCTCGTCCCAGTCAGGGACCCTCCCTCCATCCCTGGTGAGGGGTCCTGCACCTCCTTTCTCTAGGTCTTGTTACTCACAGAACTGAATGTGGGGGAGGATAATTAAGTCCATGTAGGTCATGAACATAGAAGTAGGACTTTAAGCACAGTATAGGACCTGTGGTGAGTAGGGACACCTCATGTTGTGCCAACAGGGACGAGGGGGACCATATTTGGGGTTATGAAAGTTACCGGTAAGTAATTAAATCAATACTTGCTGTGGGTTTTGGATCAGCCCATTGCCTATCATTGGTTGGGCTCTCATCAATTTATTTGTCTTGCTTCCTATTTGATGGCTTTCTTTTCTCTTCTTGTATTTGTTCCTCCTCTGGTGCATAGCTTCTTTGCCATCCTTATTATTGGATTACTTGAATTTTTACACTACTTATACTAAAGGACTTTTTTTGTTTTGCTCTTAGTACTCCATGAGAGTACATGTGTTTTGCTGCTTTCTCTTGTGTGCTGCTCTCTTGTGTGCGGCTGTCTCTTCAACCCTTTCACACTCTGTTACTTTTCACCAGACTTCTCTTGTTGCTTCCCCATCCCTTACTGTCCCACTCAGCTTTCTTTCCATTTTGCTTTCTTTCCCTCCCGAGCTCCTCCGTTAAACCGTTGTTCAATGCTGCTTGCAGTTCTGTACTTTCTGCCATTTTTGTTGCTATATGCCTCTGAGTGACATTACATGGCTTCCCTTGCAGTTGCTCTTCTGTTGCTCCCCATCCAATCCAATTTCTTTTTTTTTCTTTGTTTGCTGGCCTGGCAGCTGTAATCCACTAAGAGGGCACACCTTTCTTTCTGAACAGTGCTCTCGTGCAACTTACAAATACTTTTCAATGACCCATTCCAAGAAGGGCCTTGACCATCTTGGAATAGTAAATTTAAAAAAAGGGCAAACTTGATGGTGTCTTTGTCAATGCCTGATTTATCTGCACAGCATATCTCAGTAACTGGTCATGATAGGTTGCACAGATAAAATGCAGTCATCAGCCTTTCATTTCATATATGGTGAAAGCATGGCCGTAATAAATAATCTGTGTGTCTAGTACAATGCTCAAATATGTTTTGGTGCTGAGACATGCACATTTTTCAAGCTAACCTTTGTTGAATGTTGACGTTATTGCCAAAAGAGCACTGGCAAAGCTAATAGCTTCTGGCTTTAAGGCGTTGCATTCTCACAGACACACTATTTACCCTCTTCACACAAAGAAACGCCTCTCACACTACACACTGTTCACCAAGCGCTAGCACAACACACTGCCCACCCTGCACTCAAATACCCACAATGCTCACACTGTACTTCCACAAGCACTCTGCACTTACAAGTAAATCTTTCACCCTGCATTCAAACAGGCACCGAAGACACCCAGCACACACTCCGGCACCCCCTTACCTGCACTCATGCCGATACAACACTCATCCTTCACCCATACAGGCACTCCTCTCACCATGCACACAGAATGAACACTGCTCACACTCAATTTGTACAGACTTACCCTGCACTCAGGCACTGTACTTCTTGAAGGGCACACAGTGCAACCCAGATGTTCACATCCTGATGCGTTTAGATATGGCGAGCCTTTATGCAAGCCTCCCACATGCAGAAACCCTCAACATCATTGAAGAAGTACTTTTTGATGAAGAGTGGTTTTTCAAGACACCAAGGAACGTGGTAATAGTATGTTGTAAGTGGGTCTTAACACAGAATTTCTTCAAGTTCGAGGAGACTCTCTATCTACAACAACACAGGATAAGCATGGGAAGCATCTTTGCCCCAAGTATAGCCAAACTCTACGTACACCATTTAGAAACACACAGGATCCTCTGCTCACAGAACCCTTTTCTACACCATATCAAACTATGGAAGTGTTACATTGATGATGTGAATGTAATCTGGGAAGGTGATCAGGGCCGGACTAGCCATAGCGGGCACCGGGCAATACCACGGTGTGCCGCACGGGTGGGGGCCGGTTTTGGGACCCTGGGGGCCGTTTTTGCAGCCTAGCTGCAAAATCTTCCCTGTAACAAAATCGGCAGAAAACCGGCCCTGGCAAAGAGCTTGGCGGCACCCCCAACCCCCGCGGGCCGGTTTTGGTTCCCAGTCCGGCCCTAAAGGTGATGAAACCACAGCACCTTATTTCCTGACCTGGCTAAATACTCAGAACGATTTTTTTGAGATTCACTAGGAACATGAGCACAACCGAACTGGTGCTCCTAGATCTTTATATAACAGCAGATCAGGGATCACTGAAGACTACAACACAGGAGAAACCAACAGCAAAGAACTGCCTCCTACAATATGACAGTTTCAACCCCAGACACCTAAGGGAGACTCTGCCCTTTGGAGAATTTCTGAGAATATTGAGGAAGTGCTCCGACTTGAAAGATTATCGAATACAAGCCAACAATTTGGCTTGTAAACTAGAAGCTAGAAAATATCCAAGTAAGATGGTGTCACGAGCAAAGAAAAGGGCACACAACATCAATAGAGATGCCTTCCTAGAACCTCCACCACAGAGAGACAGAGAAGAGAGACCAATATGCATTACCACTTTCAAACTTTCTAAATGAACATAGCATCCCCTTTAGTAACCAAAATCATCCAATAGAACTGGCACATATTGAAAACTGGGTCCTTATATATACCATGTCCTATGTTTTTTCACAGATGAGGAAGAGCTAGAAAGACAGGTTGGTACACGCAGGCCCTCGCCGAACACAAGATGAGGCAATAAACACACAGAGCACCATAATATCTATCATGGGCCACTATCCGTGTGGCACCTGCAGTGTCTGCAATTTAACAAAACCAACAAAAACAGTGACTTTGAAACACCAGATGACCTGGCAATTAAGAAATGTAATCAGCTGCAACACACAAAGAGTAGTGTACCTAATAACATGCCCATGTAACCTACACTATGTTGGAATGACAACCCAGAAAGTTAAAACCAGAATTTGTGAACATTGCAGCAACCAAGGTGTGGTCACACAACCAATAAAATGTCATCCCACTATATAGCAAAGAAACATACAGCGCAAGACTACCAATGGGTCCTTCCTTGAACACATAAAATATACAGTGAATTCAGAACCCCGTCTTTTTGAAAGGAAACAAATGGGGGTGTTCAAACGCAAAACGCATACCCATGGTCTGAACGACCACATTCCATGGGGCCAATTCATAAGGTGATATGCAACACCTTTTTTCATTTCTATAAATAAATAATACAAGATAACTAACCCCAGAAAAATCCGTCATAAGGGTTAATTTGCCTTTTAAAAACCCACCTTTGCATTTTACTTTACATATTATGTTGCATGTCTCCTACAACTATCGCCGCACATCCTGTGGAATTTTCCTCACTTTAATGTCATCATCAAATAATACACGTCCCAGCAATGAAAAATAGCCAGGTACCTACTACCTAACACGACCCCTATCAATATCAGTTCTCAATATACCCCGTTTAACCCCATTATAAATATTTTTTAGGAACACGCTTTTCAATAAAGATTTTTTTAGTGCCTGTGACGAGCTAACACCAAAATAGAGCAGAGAACTACCCTCTCATCTGTTCTATGACATTTTGTCAGATACCCCAATGGAACCGAGTTATAGTTCTGCTGAACACCTACATTTTGGTATGCTTAGCAGTCTAGTTGTTTTTCAGTACACAAGGACGCAACGTCCCTGAAGCATCGTAACCGACTTAGGGCCAGATGTAGGACACCAAATACCGGTCGGTAACGGCCGATTTCGGCCGTTACCGACCGGTATTTGGTTTTTGATATGTAGTGGGCCTAAAATTTACCGATTCAGTAAATTTACCAATTCTGTAAAATACCGAATCGGTAAATTTACTGAATCGGTAAATCTAGACGTAGGTGGCACTGAAAACAGTGCCACAGGCCCTTAAGAATTCGTTATTTACCACGAAATAATATTTCATGGTAAATAACGAATTCCAGTGTACATGCACATCTGTGCATGTACACCTGTGCCATGTGGCACTTGTGTGTCACATGGCCAGAATCAGGGGTGCAACAGGGTGTCAAAGTGGCACCCTGTCCCCCTTGACAATTCGGTAATTTTACCGAATTAGTATTTACCGATTCAGTAATTGACATTGATTCCTATGGGCCTCAATGGCAATTACCGAATCAGTAAATACCGATTCGGTAATTACAGAATCATACCGATTCGGTAAAAATTACCGAATTATTTCCTACATCTCATTTACCGAATCTAGAATACCGAATCGGTAAAATTCGGTATTCTAGAGTTGGTAAATGATATTTACCTATATTGGGCCCTAAGCCTATCCGGTCCTCTGAGGTTTATTCTAGTAGGAGGTAAAGCAGATGTGTTGCCTTGAAGCGGAAAGTGCCGCCCCGTGCTCAATCACAATCGTCAAGAGCCCATAAATGGCTCTGATTTAGCAGCGAGGACCAAAATGGAACAGTCATTGTTCCAAAGAGACTCATTACTTTTCAAATACTTTCTTTGGAAATTCTTGTAAAGGCCATGCATTTTTTTTGGAACAGAGAGTATATTTGCAGCAATCCTCTAGTAACGAGTGCCATATCTATCCCTCCCGCACCAACAAAGTGTTACAACAGGCCACCCTCTCCCCAGGAGGTACCATGATGCAACATTACAGCATCATATATGCATGTGGATTTTTCATTACAATTTCATTTGCATGGTGTGCATATGTATGTGTACGTGTGTCGCAAAAACAATGTGATCATTTCTAATTTCCCAAATTGCACTAGTTATAGACCCATATTCCTCAATGAAAGAATCTCCTTCTACGCCCCTAGAGAATCATCCGCTCTGCTGACCAGGCCCTGTCCAAAATCCCCTGCATCCAAAGAGCCTGAACAGGAGACAGATCCTTCTCCTAAATCACGACCAAGACCTGGAACAAATCCCCCCTCAGCATCAGACAAAGCCCCACACTGCAAGCATTTAGGAAGAGCCTCAAGCCCTGGATTAGTGAATGACCAGAGCTGCCTGAATCCCACTCCAGCGGCTTGAGACCCTCACGTGTAAGTAGGTCACTCTATAAATCCCCTGATTGAATGACCAACAACGTATGCTGAAGTGATCACTTTTATCTTTCATCTAGAGGTGTCTCACAAACAAATAAAATCACTCAATATTAAAAGATTGAAATATGTACACAGACGCATGCTGGTACACCTAACTCTCCTTTTGTATCCCCACAGATTATCAAACAATGAACGCATAATAGGTGGTAATTGTATATATTTCCATATTTTCTGCATGCAATTAGTGTGCATTCAGTGTGAACCGACAGGAGTTTTACCAGGAAACTAGCTTCCCGAGGCCCTGACAAAGAGCCAATTAGGGGCACAGTTCGAAACATGTCCATCCATTACCAAATCTCTTATCCTAAAACTCTCCCAATTTTTAACCATACTCACTAGAAGGTAAAATAATCTAAGGGACACCTACTAGCCAGGTATTTTTACCTACACACCATAAATCCCCACTCCCATTCTTTTTCAGAACAACTTCTGTATCATTGTATATAACAACAGAAAGTGCTCCCATGTAGGTGGTATGTCGGACTCGTAGCATGCCCCGATCCGCAGTGGAACGGGATGGACCTGATTATGAAGCATGCCACTAAGGGGTAACCCTGGTGGGTGAGGGTTTTACAAGAAACCCCCATTGTTTTTCTTCAGTGGAGAGTTATTTTGAACTTAACTGTACTTGGTTTTTCTTCTTTTTTGGAATTACTTACATGTAGAGGAGGCTAAACCCAGTGTATTCTCGTACTTTCTTGGTACACAGATAAAATACAGTCACCAGCCTTTCGTTTCGTTCATGGTGAAAGCATGGCTGTAATAAATAATCTGTGTGTCATGCACAATGGTAAAATATGTTTTGGTGCTGAGATATGCACATTTTTTAAGCTCATCATTGTTAAATATTGACATTATCACTAAAAAAGCATTGGCAAAGCTAAGAGGTATGCTTTAAGGTGTTGCACTCTCACAGACCCACTATTTACCCTCCTCACACAAAGAAACAAGAAACGCTCCTTACCCTACACACTGTTCACCAAACCCTAGCACAACACACTGCCCACCCTGTACACATATGCATAAATTGCTCACCCTGCACTCCCGCAAGCACACTGCTCACCCTGCGCTCACAAGTAGACCTCTCACCCTGCATTCGAACAGGCACAGAACACTCTGCTCTCACTCAGGCACCCTCTTACCCTGCAATCATGCTGATACAATACTCATCCTTCACCCATACAGTCACTCCTCTCACCATGCACACACAATGCACACTGCTCACACTCAGTTTGTATAGACTCACCCTGCACTTAGGCACAGCACTCACCAGACACTCAGACAGGCACACCCCACATCCTGCACTCACCTTAGCACATTGCTCTCCCTCCACTCACAATACACACAGTGCTCACTCTGAAGTTATATAAACAAAACCTACATTACATAGACACAACCCTCATCCTGTACTCACACAGCCACGCAGCTCATTTTAGATTTATATAGACTCACCGCTCATCATGCCTGTGTACTCTTTCACCTTGAATCTCCTGTCAATGGCTCATTGTAATCCTTTCCCCACAGCCATATCTTGAGAACCCTTACATGTATTTCCCAGTTGTAGGGGAGAAGCCGAGGAGGTTTGGGGCACAAGACTCCCCAAAGTAAGTGCACCCGTTGTGCTGGCTTCTGCCTCCTCTGGCAACACATACAAATTGGCTCCAGAGATGGCATGCCACTCCTACTGGAGCAAAGTGTACAGCAGGTTAAGGGTGCAGGTTTAGGGTGCTGGAGACTGACAATAGCAGCTGGCAACTCATATTCTTCCAAGTTGAGGGGCTCAGGAGTTAGATAAAACTTCAGCAAGATAAAGCAGAGACCACCATATCATTATGTTTTGACACAGCAGTTGGTAGCTGACTCAGTGGAAGTGAAGCCCCTTGCCAGCCAATGAGATTCATCTTCCAGCCGGATGGAAACACTGCCACGTCATTTCATTTGATCGCAGCAGCCATTTTAGGGGAAGGAAATCCCTTCACCAACCAAAGAGGTTTCTTATAGATCCAAAGAGAGACTTAACAGACTAGGCGCTGTGCTGCTCATCAGCTGTGCTGTTGCTGCATCAGCCCTGCTACTGTCACCACAATTAGAGCCTGCTGTGTAACCATGTCATTGGGGGATCCTCTATCAGCAGGTTAATTTTGTCTTGAGGTGGCCAGTATAATAATAATTCCTCCATTGCAGTGCAGCACACACCCTGCCCATGCAAGTGTGATTGCACTGCAATGGAGATACTCTAGGAGCAATATAACAACTTCTGCCAAAACAAATGCCTGTCGATTACATCTACATGGCAGGGGTGGCTTCTCCGCTAAGGCGGAGGAGCGTCATCCCACTGCTCTCAGAGAAGGAAAACAGAAAAAAAAAATGATAATAACCTTGTTATTATCGTTTTATTTTTCTTCCCTATGGAACTGGAATAGGGCGGGCGGTGCTGGCGTCAGAGCCTGGGAGGAGTGGTTCATGCACGCTGTAAGTGTGCATGACGGTTTGGCCGACTGTCTTGGCCCAGCCAAACAGTTATGCACACTATGCATGTGTCCCACCAGGCTGTGATACACAGCCTGGTGGGGAACATACACAGGATCCCTGTTCTCCGTCTGAGTGCCGAACCACGGCGCTCAGATCAATCACAACGCTGCATTGCAGCATTGTGATTGGCTTAAGGGAGACTGTGTGCTTCCAGGACTCGTCAAGAAGGAACGACGGAGGACAGACAGAGATGGCTATGAGGAGGTAAGTGTTTTTTTAACGTGCGCTGGCAGTGGGGATGGTGTGTTCTGCTGATACGGCCTGTTAATTTTAACTTTGCGCTTGCACAATTTTAGTTTTATTTGTGCTTTTACTAATATTGCTGCTAATTCTACACTTACCCTGCACTCTGCTCTCAGCCATTCCTCTCCGGTCCACCGCAAGACTAGCTTGTTTGCTTTGAGGGAGTGTGGTCCTACTTCCGGCTGAGAGGGAGGTTGGCGCTCTAGTGGCACAACCCCCTCTACATAACCGGATGCTCCACTCGCCGCACAGCGGACGCGCGCTGGCAGTGTGGATGGTGTGTTCTGCTGATACAGCCTGTTCATTTTAAGTTTGCACTTGCACAATTTTAGTTCATTTGTGTTTTTTCTAATATTGCGGCTAATTCTACACTTACCGTGCACTCTTGCTCTCGGCCATTCCTACCCGGTCCATCGAGAGACTAGCTCGTTTGCGTGGAAGGAGTTTGGTCCTACTTCCGGCTCAGAGGGAGGTTGGCTCTCTAGTGGCACAACCCCCTCTACATAACCTGGTGTTCCACTCGCCGCGCATCTACCCCCGTCATGTAACACTCCTGCAGACAATGGAATAGAGTTATCCCCGAGGGCTTTCAAGCTTCCTTTGTAAGAACTTGGACCACAGTATCGGATAACCTAGAGAATGCCCTTGCTAAATACAATCTGGTTGTCTCTAGTGCCATCGACCAACTGGCACCACTGAAATCACTCCCCAATATCCCCAAACGTCCTCAGACTGCCTGGTACTCCCCTTAACATTGAGCTCAGAAGCAACTCTGTAGGAAATACGAAAATCATGGCTTCTCACCCATGATGAGAAAGACAGAGACCGGTTCTTTGCTACTTTGTCTGATTACATGGGAAAATGAAGGCGGCACGTAAAGCCCACATTGCACTTCAATTGGATTAGGCTCACAATGATCCTAAACTTTTATATTGCATTCTCCAGTCCTTTACCAACCCCAGGGCCTGTGGGAATCCAGAGGCTCCTACATAAACATTTTGCAACACATCGCCAATTACTTCACACAGAAAATAGAGCTCATTTACGATAAAATAGTCCAGCCAGGGAGCCAATCTCCAAATATTACACCATCAGTTCAGCCAGCACAGACAACCTCCCAGTTACTTGAAAGTTTCCCTCCGGTGACACTGGCAGAGGTAGAAACACTGATTTGCACTGTCAAAACAGGTTCCCCTCTTGATACCATCCCGGCCAGGATCACCACCACTCTTGCCTGTCAACTGTCCTCCCCTATCGAGTGTCTTATCAATCTCTCTCTGAGAGAGAGTCACATTCCATTAGAATGAAAAGCAGCACAGGTCATGCCTATCCGCAAGACCATCAAGGCCCCGCTGACCGAGCTCTCTAATCTCAGTCCCATCTCGCTCTTTCCTTTCCTGAGCAAGTTACTGGAGAAGCATATAAATAAACACCTCTCCAACCATGTCGAGCTGACCTGCAGCTTAGACCCTTCCCAGTCAGGCTTCAGGCCCAAATACAGCACAGAATCAGCCCTACTAGCGGTCACAGATACCATCAGGATGACCCTAGACAGGGACCAATCTATGATTCTGGTGCTGTTTGACCTATCCGCCGTGTTCGACACTGTTTCACATAAGATACTGCTCAGGAGACTGAAGGAGATCGGACATAGAGACTCGGCTCTTCAGAGTTGACAAACTTTCTATCTTCCCGTTCGCAGACAGTAAATCCTGGCCCGTATTGTTCAGTGCCCACAGAACCGACCAAGGGAGTACCCCAGGGCTCTTGCTTGAGCCCAACCCTGTTTAATATCTACGTGGCTCCCTTGGCCAACCTTCTAAGGAAGTGTGGGTTTATTCCCATCTCCTATGCCGATGATACACAGCTGCTCATTCCGCTTGATAAATTTACTCCATCGGTACAGTTGGCCTTTTCTTCAGGTATGATAACTATCTCTCACTGGATGAGGAGCAACTTCCTCCAATGCAATGTGGGGAAGATGGAGATTATGCTCTTCGGAGAAGCCCCATTACTATGGAATCCTAAATGGTGGCCAGCGGATCTGGGTACCCCCCTGCTCCGAAAACCTGTATTAAGAATCTAAGCATTCTCCTGGAACCGGCCCCTTACCTTGAAGGAGCACTGTGCTCAGACAGCTGGTTCCTGCTTCCATACGCTGGGTCTGTTGCACAGACTCTTCCCATTGCTCTCCGACTCAACTCGGAACACACTGACCCAGACACTTATTTTAAGCCGTTTGGACTACTGCAATGGCCTGTTGGTCTCTGCTAATGAGTCCGCTCTTAGCAGACTGCAGGTAGTCCAGAATACGGCAGCTCGTTTGATCCTTAATGCCCCTTCCAGGACTGCCTCCCGTCCCCTGCTCTATCAGCTCCACTGGCTCCCTATACGGGAACGGGTGAATTTTAAAGTCTGCTGCAGCATACATAAGGCTCTGTTCAACCTCGGTCCCACTTATCTTTCCGACAAATTCATACCATATATGGGTCCGAGGTCACTTTGCTCGGGATCCAAGTCTTTACTTGAGGTTCCCAGAATCCAGAAGTCCAGATTGGGCGGGAAGTCCCTGTCCTATGTGGGCACTCGCTATTGGAACGAACTTCCACTATATCTGAGACAATGTTCGAATCACCTTCAATTCAGGAAGCAGCTTAAGACTACTCTCTTTTGCGTCTGATTCTCAGCAGATGTCCTTTACACGCCTCCTTTCCAAGCGCAGAGATACCCCTTCGTGGGTCGATTCTGGCGCTATACAGATAAATAAATAAATAAATGTTTTGTTCCCCCTCACCCCCCGGCTCTCCACCCCGTTTCCTGCCAGCCGCCACTGCTACATGGAATGAAGCCAAAGCTGCACTCTGTATATTACTTCTTAGTCCTCTTGTTCTGCAATTACCTGCGCCCTGGCCAACAGATGCATTGTCAAGCAATATCTAAAAATGGACATGACACCTCCAGCCAGGCTGCTGGATTTCAAAGCACTTTGTACTTGCAAGACACTGATTGTGTGTTTGAACAGTACTCCCCTTCTTTGTAGCTGTCCGTGTTGCTTTTCTATATCATGTGCTGGCCTCCTAGTGGTATCTTGTATTCATCACAGACCCAGGAGCATTATGACCCATCCCCTCTCATACAAAGAAACATCAGCGAGGGAGTTTTAACTACATCTAAACTTAAATCAGGAGGCAAAATATGTAAAAACTAAAGAAGGTCTGCATTAACTTGACTCAAAAAACGCAACAGTTTGCTGCACATTTATATTTATTGTGCCACAGAATTTCCTAATCCATTGTTCAATGTCCTGGATGGTTTGTACAATGTGCAATTCACATTTTTTCCTTTTCTTTTTTTTCTCCAAGAGAAAATATTTGTGCCTGTGACAAAACTCATTTCCCTACATCCCCTACAAGTTCGGAGGTGATCCATTCAGTTTCTCACCATGGAAGGGGAGTTACTCCAACCCTTTGATGGAGTAAAATCTTACAACCATTTCCAGGGTGGGGAAGGCTTAGATCAGAGACAGTGAATGGCAAGAAACTGGCAAGTCTGTTGGTGTGCACAAACTTACCAGACAATCCGCTCCTTGCTTGGGTTTACTATAGTGTGATTTTACACACTAGTGGCAGACAATTACACAATAGTAAAAGCTTTAATGCCTTTCAGTGGATTCCTCACTGGCATAAATAAAAGCCGTTTTCGCCTATAAACTTTAGTTTATGGTTGACAATACCTGTATTAATCAAAATCCCAGTGCATACATTCTGCGATATTATACTTTTATGCGGGGTCAACATAGTCATTCTTACAGATGTAAATCCCAATGTATTTTAGTAATACCTAGTCAGTTCAGTTTTATAACAGCAGCTGCAATTTTCTATCAAATCACAGTCACTACTCTGGATGGGCTTCAGCGATGGGGTGACTGACCCCTCACCCCCTGGCATCGACCCTGTCTACGTGTATACAATGTACTGAAAAAACACTTTTATGGGACTTTGGAGTAAAGTACCAAATGATAATTATAACATTTTCCTCATATTTTAGCAATGCATTTTATTGCACTGAATTGCAAAGTACATAAAAGAATGGGCATTTATAAACATTTTAGTTTTCTAACTGCTAGAAGCAGATAGCGATGAAGAAGTTAGAACCTCATATGAGGGACAATGTTGGTGTTATTACTGGTTATTATTGACCATAAACTAAATAGTAACTGAAGAATTCAAGGGAAAAAACACCTCATAGAGAAACACACAGCTAGGTGGAAGGTAAAACTCTAACCATACCTAGGGGAGTGAAAACCACATCTTACCATCCTTAGCTTTCCTGTCTGTCTCTACCATAATCATGATTGTCATAACAGATTTTATTTTTGTTCATTTTGATCATTTTCTGCTTATTTTGTATTGTCATTTAATGATATACTCCGCGGATGTAGTCAAGGCACTTTATGAAATTCTTATGGCAGGGGGCCAATGTCCAGTAGTTCTCATGAGGCTAGAATTGACATTTCCTACAGCAGTATGTTGATACCTTAACTAGATGCCTGTGGTTATTAACTGCACCCCTGTGGGATAAATGTGGCAGAGAAGAGATGGAAAGAAAGTCCAGCTAAAGCTGAGGGAACGATTGTGACAGGTCCACCTATAGGAAACAAGCTGCAGCTCTATTACTTCCAATCAAAATACTCAAAATATAACACTGTTTTAATAGTTTGGGTCGCCACATCATAGAATCCGGAAATTTTCAGATTGTCATACCAGGTTGACACAGTGGACATGTGCATGAATCTTCAGCTCTCCCTCTCCCAGGCCTCAAACTGACCAATGGGTAGAGCTGATGAGAGCCCTTGTTGTGAATTGCTTAGGCTACTTAATTTACGTATTGTAAACAAACGTCATAGGGTCCAGAATAAAGTGTCTGTGGCATGCAACCACATAAAGAGGGCTTTGAAAAAATATTATTTCTGTCTTGTTGCTCAACAACAGATATTTATTGTTGCCAAAGTCAATGGTACTCATTTGATCAAGCTCAGAAGAATGAAAGGATGAGAGGATCCACAGGATTTAAACCTGTGATCATGAGGTCAAATATGGATCCATGGATTTGATGATTCAGACTGTTGAGGCGCTAGAACCAGCCCTTCTCTGCCTCTCAGTAGAACCAAGAATACATTTAAAAGGTCTTTAAACAAGAGGTAGTGGGGTTGAGACCACGAAACATGCTTGGGTTGGCCTCCACTTCACCCACTACAGAAATCAGTGGGCAGCCATGGAAAACCTTATCTCCTAAAGGGACTTGAGGACGAAGAAGCATGATGGCTGTTTCCTGGGAGTCTAGGGACCCTCTGGAGTTCACCTAAAATGAGCCCCAGGACAGAACCTAAAATACCTTTTACAAAAAGACTTGAAAACTGAGATGCTTTAGGGTGCCTTTAGCAAACCCTATGCCTTTGAAAAATATCAGACCAGAACGCTTCTTTCCTCTATTAGACTATAACTGCCCTATTGTATAACTTACCTAGCGCTCCGAAGTCACCTGAAGGAGACATTCGCCGCTCTACAAAAACTTTAAATGAGAAAATAATTAAAGACCAATAAAAGCAGAAAATATGAGGATACGGTTGTGTAATATTAACTGCCAGATTAACAGTAAGACCCTTCGAAACGCAGAGGATAATAGAGCGCCTCGGGAAGTGTCCCACTTGGCACAAGAGAAGGAATTTTTAAGTCACATGAAGGGTTTTGACTCAGTGAGATTATGAACTTAATGAATTACTTTTGCAAACGAATTTCTTAAACAGCGGGAGCCCCCTTTCACTTCGCCCTTTGACCTTTCCGTCGATTGTGCCAAGCTCAGCTATTTCAGGAAAAAAGTCACGTGGCAGTTCTCTGATGGTGTATTTTGTGCTGATACTTCTCTTTTGTGACAATGAGTAAAGTAGTGTTGTAATATTTAGCTGCGCCATTTCTCTTTAGGTGCAAATCTTTTCCCGTTGCTCTCTGGGTTAACTTCTAATCAGAGAATGGTCCAAGTTAAGTGAGTGTCAAAAGCCGAGTGAACTTTCTCCATGCTCCAGGCTGCGCATTGTGACTTACACGGTCCCTATTTAATTCATGATATTATTATTTTATATTATTCGTATGTTTTTCTATTTTTATTATTATTGCTATTATTGTCATTATATATTTGTAGCTTGCACAATTGTATGCAGGGACCTGCGAGTTGGATGGGAGGTGAGGGAGGTTGGTGGGTGGAGTAGGTGTCAGAAGGGAGGAGCATTGTATAAAAAACAATGGATAATGATCCAACGCTTCATGTGGTTTTCCTGGCCGGCATTACAAGCAAGAAAAATAGAGTATGGTTCTTGCACACCCAGAAAAAAGCGAGCATTGGTAATGCCAAGAGTTCTGACTTACGACAAATGTCAAGCCAGATCTAAAAATCCACGTGTGTTGACTATCCTCCTCCCATCGGTGCTGCTGCCTGAGAGAAATGCCATGAATTATCTAGTTAGCTAAGATACTTTAATAGCATTGCAATGCCTGTATGTGCCTCTAAAAGGGCAAGCCCAGGCAGTTGGATACATAACCAAATCACAGATGTGTGACAGACAAGCTCTTTTTTTGTGGAAGCACACAACTTCTGCCCAATCAAAATAGGTACTCGTAGCTCCTAACATGTAGTCAGAGCCAAATACCTTTTCCTGGTGATGCTCCCGTAATTGTCTGGTTACAACTGTGCCTTCAAGCCAGAATATAATGAATGTGGAAAAACCAACCCATTGTAGAAATGTGTCAATCCAGTACAGCAAGCACATCATTGGAAAATAATTCATTCTTTTATATTTAAACCAAAGATTTAAAAAGATGTGCCAGTGTGTATTTCATGGTGCTCTGAAATGGTATGAAGAAGACAATTTCTCTTCTCAGTATTCTTCCACGTGTAGTGGCTTCTCAGTCTATGTTGATTCGACACCAAGAAACTGTGAGAGGCTTCCTGGAAGTATTTCAGTGAGAACCAGGTTAAAGTAGTGGTTGTTTAGATGTAAAATGCTTATAGCGTGAGAGGGCAACAGCATATACAGCCAAGTGTTGGGAGAGCAATGTATGTTTCTGTTAATGTAAGCACAAGAACGAAATGTCTGATGGGAAATGTCAGATGCTTGCTTTATGCATTTTTGGCAGAATATCTCAAAGCATAACAAAGTCCATGACACACATGCCATGTTTTAAATATATGTGCCCAATTTTTTATGAGTAGGTGTAGCCTACTTCGGTGTAGGAAGGGTATCACCTCTCTTTACAAGATTAAAGTTTGGACCAAAGCTTCAGCGACAGCAACAGATAGCAAAATTTGAATATTTTGGGGTGTAAACACTCACCCCAAACTGCAACGAGGGGTCAAGCACTGCAAGCACACAGACTTCATCCCAGTGAGTTCAAGAGGCTCTCCACCAGAAAAAAAAAAAATTGGGTCCGCAGAGTGTGTCGTACTGAACAATTTTCAAATAAGTTTTCTAAAAAGCCATAGGCTCTGAAAGGGCATGTGTTAGAAATGGGGTCTTTCGTTGGCAGAGGTAGGTAGCTTTGCCCAAATAGGGACCCTTGCTTCTAGTCAGGGTAAGGGGGATACACACTTTAGATAACCCCTGCTCATCCCCTTGGTAGCTTGGCATGAGCAGAAAGGCTTATCCCAAAGGCAATGTGCGAAGTATTTGTACCAACACTCACAGTAACACAGAGATAAGACCACAAATCAACACCACACTGTTTTAGAAAAATAAAGTACCTTTATGTAAACGTAAACTTAAGACCAAAACGACAAAAATCCAACATACAAGTATTAAGAAAAATGGCTTTCAAAAGGTTTAAGCAACTGAGTCCATAGGAAACTATGGATGCGTGATTTCTTGCAATGTACTTGGACACAGGCGAGCGGTGCGTTGGGTCCGGTCGGTAGGAGGAAGCGATGCGTCAATTCTGAGACAACTCCGATCCGTGGGTGATGCGCCAGGGAAAACTTGCAGCACAGGGACAATGCGTGGAAACCTGGGATGTGTCGCAAACGATGCAGCGGCGTCAAGTGACGCTGCATGGGTTTCTTCAGCCGTGATCCCTGATGCATCGATTCTTGCAGTGGCAACAGGCCCTACAGCAGTTTCAGCTGCATCGGTGCAGGGAGATTCTTCTCACACCATGGCGTTGCGTCGGGAAAACTGTCACAAGAAGAGCGATGCGTTGATTTTTTTGCTGTTGCGTTGCATTCCAGCTCCCAGCAGTAGAAAGAACCTCCAGAGGCCCCACACAGTCCTGGGCACTCCTGGCAGGTCAGAACTCCAAGCAAAGAAGTTCAGGGGAGCTGGAAGTGAAGTCCTTGTGTTCCTGAGACTTCAACACAGGAGGCAAGCTCTACTCAAGCCCTTGGAGCTTTTCCTCAAGCAGGGGATACAGCAAAGTCCTTCTCCTTTCCTTGGCAGAAACAGCAACTGCAGGCCAACCCGAGAAACACAGCAAGGACAGTGCTTCACCTCAGTTTCTCTAGCTCTTCTCCTTGACAAAGGTTCCTCTTGATTCCAGAAGTAGTCTAATGTTCAGGGTTGTTAAGTCTAATACTTATACCCCAAAATGTATTTGTTCTCTCTGTGCAGAGAAGCCCTGTGCCCAGTCAAAACCAATTCTGTCCTCTCTGGTGCAGCTTCCTGGCAGGAGGTGGAGACCGCATTGTGGAAGGCAGACCAGGCCCATTCGGGTGAAAGGTAATCTCCTCTCCCTACTCTAAACCCAGCCCAGGTCTATTCAGCCCAGCCCTGACTCATCAGGCTCTCTGGAGCTGCTGCTTCACCCCAGACCCTCACACTCCAAACCCAGACAGTCAATCCACATCCTAGCAGAGGCACACTGGATGACTAAACAAGAAAATACCTACTTTCTAAAAGTGGTATTTTCAAACACAGAATGTAAAAATTACCCTCACTAAAAGAGGTATTTTAACATTCTGAATTCAGGCATACTAAAGTTTACTTTCCTACCTTGTTCCCAGGGGCAGTTATCTTTATAAGATGTTATAAACAAACTCCACATTCTGTCCTATGGGAACAGGTAGCCTTGCAATAGTGAAGAAGGGGATTGGCAGTAATTCACTATCAGGACATGCCACACACATCGGGCATGTCCTACCTTTCACATACACTGCACCCTGCCCACAGGGGTACCTTGGGCATACCTTAGGGGTGTCTGAGATGTATGAAAAATTAAGGGTAGGTCCTGGTAAGTGGGTGCACTTGGCAGTTAACAACTGCGCACAAACACTGCAGTGGTAGGTCTAAGTTACCGTTTCACAACTACTTATATGGGTGGCACAATCAGCACTGCGGGCCCACTAGTAGTATCTGATTTACCAGCCCTGGCACACTGTGTGCACTTTAATAGGGACTGACCAGTAAATCAAATATGCCAATCAGGTAGAACCAATCATATTAACAATTTAAAGAGGGAGCACTTGCACTTTGACACTGATCAGCAGTGGCAAAGTCCCCAAAGCATCTAAGCCAGCAAAACTGAAATCCAGCACAGCATGAAAAATAGAGGAGATAGAGGCAAAAAGTCAGAGGAAACCACACCAAAGATGCCAAGTCTAATAGCATGTTTGAAAAATATCACTACTCGGGCATGGCCAGCCCAGGTAAAGCGGTGGGGCGAGGTGGGGGCAGGGCGGGGTGGGGGGGGGAGTCTGACAGACGCCAGTATAGGTAAAAAAAGTATAAAAGTAAAAACAACCACTTACCTTCCGCTTGCCGGATTTTAGCTATCCTGTCGTCCACCAACTACCCCCTGCCCCACCCCCGCCCTGCTCCACCACTCTTACCTGTGCTGCCCGCCCCACCACTACTTTTATGGTGTGCCAAGAAAATCTGATTCTTCTCAGGTGTGTTGAGGGTGCAGCCAACCAAGAAAGGTTTGAGGAAAGTATGGAAAATTATGAATGTTTCAGCACATTTTCTCACGGATTTCTAAACCTCTATAGGTGATAAAGTTGAGTCAGAAAATGTGACTTCTGATGGCATTGGTGCAACTTTCAGATTTTCGTTTATATGTTATGGCTGACAAACATAATTAAAAGGCTATGGATTAAAAAACTGCATGTTCAGATCCCAGGTTACAATAAACTTACAGTCTAGGTTGTCAGAAAACAGTAGTAATTCTGATTCAAATATAGATTTGGGAATGCAATCATTTTATAAACAAAGATCAGTCGTGAGACTAGAAAAGTAGAGCAAAATGTAATAAATAAAATGAGACCAAAATTGCCAACATACAATCAGTAGAACCGGAGTTATGATTTTTCAAAGAATAAACTGCAATATAGCACCTAAAAGCATAAAGCTACAACCGCGGCTATATGGTCACTGGGCCGGGCCAAATAAAAAAGTTCAGGCAGAACTCGATGAAGCATGGGTCAGATATAGTTCCAGCTTAGTTCAGCTGAAGTTTTAACTTCTCAAGTTTTGTGCCAAGGTTGGAGAGGGTTGCGAGAAGCAAGCAGAGTGTTGTGGGCAGCTGTCAGCATGGCATGAAGAGCAGGTCAGGCGTCACGGATGAGTGGGCAGGAGATTCGTGTTGGCAGTCTCCTGCGAGCTGACGATGCTACTGGGCGAAGAGATGGGCTGGCGGTGGCTCATGCTGATTTTTAGATCGAGTGACTTGGCTTTGGTGCAAGCTGGCCCTTTCACGGTTGTGAAGAGCCCAAAAGCTAGAATTCAAGAGCTGGAGAGCAACACCAAGGGTCCAGGACTTGAGAGGCACCACTTGGGGGTCAAGAATTTGCTGAAGGGGGTCCAGGAGCTGTTGGGGAGCCTTCTATGTCCATGTGGCTCAGATCAGGAGGCCAGCAGGCTAGTCATTTGAGTCACTCTGGGGTTCTGGGTTCAAAAGTAAGTTGCAGGGCCCATTGTTCTTCCCCAGGTATGAGGGCAGCAGGCAGCCAGTCAGCACAGCAGGGAAGCAGTACCTTTAGAGCAGCAGTCCAGCAGAGTGGCAATCCTTGTAGCAGTACAGAAGTCCTTTTTCCTGGCAGAGTATCCACAGGTCCAGAAGTGTACTGAAGTGGTGGTGTCTGCGGTCCCTCTTTTATACACAACAGTGCCTTTGAAGCGGGGAAAAGCTTATAGAGGCATGCCTTTGAAGTGCGCAGATGCCCTGCCTTCCCTTCCCTGGTTCCAGGCTAACTACACTTGATATGCAGCCCTTTGTGTGGAGACAGGGCACAGCCTATTCAGGTGTATGTGAGGCTGGTCCCAGCTCCTCTCTCCCATCTTGACAGTGATGGCCCATCCAGTCACACCTAAGCTCCCGTTGTGTGTGACTGTGTAAGAGGAATACACAAAGCACAGCTGCCAACTAAACCCAGTGATGTGACCAGAGACACGATGCAGGCACCAAATGTGGAAAGCAAGAAAATTCCACCTTTCTAAATGTGGCCTTTTCAAAATTGTAATTTAAAATTCGGCTTCACCATAAATTAGGTTTTTAGATTAGGATTCTAGAGACACCAGACATGAACCAGTATCTCTTCCCATTTGGAAATTACACTTATAATATGTACTAAGACAACTCCAGGGTTATCCTATGGGAGAGATGGTCCTTGCTGTAGTGAAAACCGACTTTAGGAGTTTTTCACTACCAGGACATGTAAAACTTAAAAGTACATGTCTAACTTTTTAAATATACTGCACCCTATCCTTGGGGCTTTCCAGGGCCTACCTTAGGAGTGACTTATACGTATTAAAAAGGAAGGTTTGGGCCTGGCAAAAGGTTTACTTTGCCAGGTCTAAATGGCAGTTTAAAACTGCACACACAAGCTCTACAATGGTAGACCCGAGACATGTTTAAAGGGCTACTTAAGTGGGTAGCATAACCATTGCTACAGGCCCACTAGTAGCATTTAATTTACACATGTTGTGCCACATAGCTAGGGACTTGCAAATAAATAAAAAATATGACAATTGGATATAAGCCAATGTTGCCATGTTTTAGGAAAAGAGCGCAAACATTTTAGCACTGGTTAGCAGTGGTAAAGTGGGCAGAGTCCTAAGGCCACTAAAAATGAAGTCATCAAATACAGGAGGTCTGAAGGCAAAATGTGAGGGAGAAACCAGACCAAGGATAGAAGGTCTAACAAGTGTCTTCCCCAGCTGAAAGTGGGGAGAACTATCCAATCCTGTGAGAGTTCTCTTCACTAAGGCAGAATAATCTTGAGAGACCATCAGCATTGGTGTGGTCTGTTCCACCATAAAGTCCATTGCATGTAGGGAGATGGACTACCTAAACTGTTTGGAATTCTCACCACTCATCTGAGGGATCTGTGATCTGTCTGAACCCCAAAGTGAGTACCAAACAGGAATGATCTTAGGCCCTGATTACGACTTTGGCACAGCAGCTTTGGCTCAACGGCAGCTCTGCTGAGCCAAAGCTGCACAAGGACTGCCGCCCATATTACGACTTAAAAATGTGCAACTCGTAATACTGTTGGCATTCCTTTGGCTGGTCCCATGGCTGTGCCTTGAAAACAGGCACCGCAATGGGAACGGCCAAAAAGTTCCAGCACGGCATGGACGGTGACTTCAATGTCGTGCTGGAACTGGGGGGAATGCAGACGGGGGCTCCTGCGCCACCACCAGGGATCAACTGTTCCCTGGCAAAGCAAGCGGTCCACCGGCAGTACGACTTTGTGAGTCGTAATTGGCAAAACAGTAGAGCGCCACTCCTGTGACACCTCTAGTCAGGTGGTCGCAGGACTCGTAATCAGTCCCTTATCTTCTTTAGTGCCCAGACCACAGCAAATGCTTTCTTCTCTATTGCATACCAGGTTAATCCAACCCCTCTTTGTTTAACTGTGAGAGCATGGCCCCAAAGTCATGCTTTGAGGTGTCTGTCTGCACAATACATTCTTTTGAGAAGTCAGGACCCGTGAGCACGGTTGCTATGCACATGGACTCCTTCAGGGTGTCAAAAGCATTCTGGCAGCTTCTTTCAGATCACCTGAAGTAGCTGCTTCTTGGAAGTCAGCTCTGTAAAGGGGTCAACAACGGTGGCATACTCCTTGACAAATCTCCTGCAGTAGCCAGTGAGGCCCAAGAAGGCTCTCACCTCTGTCTGGGTCTTTAGGGGTTCACAAGATAGAATGGTTTACATTTTTGATTGGAGGGGCCGCACCTTGGCTCCTCCCACTTTGTGGCACAAGTAGACTAATGAGCCCTGCATTCTCTGGCACATACTGGCCTTTATAGTCAGGCCTGCCCTCTGCAGAGTCTGAAGCATGTCTCGGTGGGGGCACAGGTGGTCCTCCAAGCTAGAATTGAGGAGCACAATGTCGTCCAGATAGGCGGCATTGAAGTTAGCCAACCAAAGCCAGTACCTGGTTGACCACCCTCTGGAACCTGGCAGGGGCGCTTTTCAATCTGAAGGACATTTCCCAGAATTGGAAGTACCCTTTGTAGTAGAGAACACAGACCTCTCTTTGGTCTCCTCAGCCAAAGCAATCTGCCAGTACCCAGACGTTAAGTCAAATGTGCTGAAGAACTTGGCAGCTCCTAGCTGATCTAGAAGGTCATGAGCTCTGGGGATGAGTTGTTTGTCGGTCTTTGTGACTGCATTGAACTCACAGTTGTCCAAACAGAGCCTGAGTTCTAGAGTGACACCTGGAGGGGCAACCTTGGGGACCAACTAACTACAGAATCTTGGAAACCTCCTCCCTAATGCTGGCTCCACATTATCAGTTAGGCTGTAGATTTTACTCTTCACAGGCGTATCGTGTCAATATCATGGGTACACCAAGAAGTGAGTCCTGAGGTAAGCGAGAAGAGTGGGGAATACTGCTTCAACATTTGGCTGCAGTCTTTCTGTTTTCTAGTGTCAGTGTAGGGGAGAGGCTGACAACCTCCACTGACCAATCCTGCTCCTTGGAATAAAGGAGTTCAGGGTGAGGTTCACTCTCCTCTTCCATCCAATCATCTGTGGCTAGGAGCATGGTTAATTCAGACATTTCAAATTGAGGATTTAAGGAATTGACATGTAGGACCCTTAAAGGGTTCCTGGGTGTCTTGAGGTCCACCAGGTAGGTAACATCACTTTTGTGCTCCTTCACCTCATAAGGCCCAGACCAGCGGACTCCATAAACCACACTTTTTGGACAGGCGGAAACTTAACCTGAGTGGCTTTCTGGTCATATCTCCATTTCACGTCCAACTGTCTTGCTTCTAGATTTTTCTATGATTGCTTCCAGAAGTGCTTCATCTAGCTGCAGAGTGCCAGCATGTAGCCGGCCACATCCTGGGTAGCTTTCCTGGGAGCTTGCTTCAAGTTCTCCTTTACCAGACGGAGAGGTCCTCTGTTGGAGATGGCTCTTTTATCAGGGTTATCCCCAAACCTTTTGCTTCTTCCTCCCTTGTTTTTCCTGACCTGTGGTTGTTGGCAATATGACTCTGGGAACTTTACCACTGCTGATCAGTGCTAAAGTGCATATACTCTCTGTGTAAATTGGTATTGTAATTGGTTAACCCTGATTGGCATATTTGTATTAGCAAAAAAGTCCCTAGTAAAGTGCAGGGCTGATAATTCAAATGCTCCTAGTGGGCCTGCAGCACTGATTGTGCCACCCACATGAGTAGCCCTAAAATGGTGTCTCATGCCTTCCACCGCAGTGCCTGCGTGCAGTCTGTGAACTGCCATGTCCTCCTGGCCAGTGTCCACACTGACCAGGCCTAACCCTTCCCTTTCTGTACACATTGGACACCCCTATGGAAGGCCCAAGGTACCCCCTTGGGCAGGGTGCAGTGTATGTGAAAGGTAGAGCATGTACTAGTGCAGGTGACAAGCTCTGGTAGTGAATTACAGCCATTTTCATGTTTCACTATTGTAAGGCTATCTTGCCCGTAGGCTATCATGGGGAATGCTGGCTACAGTGGTTACCTGCATATCTCCCCATAGGAGCAAGATAGGACATACACGTCTGGTATCCCTGAACTCAGAATTTAATAACACTTCTTTTAGGAAAGGTGTTTTTTAAATTTTGTGTTTGAGAACAGCACTTTTAGAAAGTGGCTGTTCTCTTTTCTGACCTTTCGGTGTGCCTTTGGCTGTTTGTGAATTGACTGTCTGGTTTGTGAGTGACAGGGGCTGGGTGGCTCCCAGAGGCTGAGTGGGCCATCCCTGGGCCGAATAGCTCCCTCTGCATCTAGAGTGGTGGGAGGGGGTAGCACCTAGGCCTGAATAGGGCTGTGCATGCCTTCCACAATGCTGGCTCCAGCTCCTGCTGGGCGGCAGACGACCCTGCCCCCCTCTCTGAAAGGAAAGGAGAGGCCAGGAAAACAAAGTGTTCAAGGAACATCCAGAACTGGTTCAGACCGGGCTCAGAGCCCTCCTGCACAAAGGGAACACAGACTTTCAGGGGTATAAGCACAGGACCCCAGACTACAGAAAATTAGATCATCCTGGAATCAAGAAGGAACCTCTGCCAAGGAGAAAGTTGGAAGACTGAAGAGGAAGGACTGTCCTGCTGTGTGTTTGTAGGCTGATCTGCAATTTCTTTGCTGCCAAGGAGAGGGGAAGGACTTTGCTTTGTGCTGTGTCCCCTTGAAGAGAACTTCAAGGGCCTGAGTTGAGCTGGCTCCCTGTTAAGAAGTCCCAGGAACAAACGGACTTCACCCCCAGCTTCCTTGAACTCTACTGAGAGAGTTCTGTCCTTCCAAGAGTGCTTGGGCCAGTTGTGGTGCCTATGGAAGTTGTACCTGTGTTTGGGAAGCTGGAAAAGAAGATACTAAGGACTTTTTGCAAAGTTTCACGCATCGCACGCTTGCGGAGCGCATCCCCGTCAGTGTGAGGAAAATCCAGCTGCCGCGAAGATCGAGATCGTCGCAGTTGCCTGTTGCCGCTGCAAGAACCGACGCATCCTTTGCTTGCGGAACACATCGCTCCAGTGCGGGAAAAGTACCATCGCTGCGAGTATCGTCGCAGAGCCTGTCGTCACTGGGTGAGATCATTGCACCGCCTGCTTGCGGACCGCATCACGTCGCTGCGAGAGTAGTCGCAGAGCCATAACATTGAGGGGCCGCAAGAGAAGAAGATCGATGCTGCGCCACACATCGACGCAGAACCTGAGATCGTTGCCGTCCCGAAGATCGTCGCATCGTACCTTTGTGAGACGCTTCCACTGTAACCTGCGCACCGGAATCCACGCAAGGTATCGCATCCCTCCCCATACAGACTGGAGTTATCGCAACAGGCCCGCTGCATCCAGCGGGGTTGTCGCATCGCCTCCCCAGAGTGACGCATCGCTTGCTTTTCAACACTGCAGCTTTCACTTGGAACTTTTGTCGCATCTAAAGGTACTGTTGGCTAAAACGTGACGGAACTGTGAATTATTTTAACGCAACCTTAAGAACTCCATATTCTTGATCTGTGTATGTTGGATTTTTGTCGTTTTGGTCTTCTTTAGTTTAGATTAAATACTTCTATTTCTCTATCACCTCAGGTTCTGAAACAATGACTACCTGAGCTGCCTGTGTTGTTGCACATGCATCTGTTGGGGGTTGTATATCTCGAGTATTAGCGCTGAGTGATCAGAGAGGGCTCTTGGCTCGATCTCGATGTGTGGATGAGTTGGTATAAGTCATGGGTACCTAGAAAGTTATCCCGGCATAGGATTTATGGGCATGTGAGTAAAATGTGAAGTCCTGAGTGCCCCGGGTAGGATGCTCTCCACAGATCTATTAGCCCTGCCTCTTTTAACCAGGCAAGGCCATCTGTTGACAGAGGACCAGTTCCCCCCTCCCTATGTACGGAACGGTCCATATTCTGGTTGAGAACTATATTAAGGCCGCCCCCTATCAAGACCAGTCTGTCCTGCGATGTTAACATCCCAGCTAAAGCCTCCCAGATAAGCATCTGTGAAGTCAACTGTATTTGGGAAACCAAGAGATGGCCTTTAAGTTCCATCAGTTTGGGGCCAATTCAGCCTTGAAATGTGTGTGAGAATAAGATGGCAACACTGCTGTCTTGCGCCCTGATGAGGAGAACAGCTGCTGCAGGAAAGAGCTAGATTCATGCCGTTGGGAGTCACCCCCCAGGAGATGGGTCTCCTAGTCTCCTGTAGGAGGCAAATATCTGCCCCAGTGTGCTCTAGATAAGAGAGGACAGCCTTGCATTTCACTGGGTTATTTAGCCCTTTGACGTTCAGGGAGATTACCTTTAAGGTGTTGCCCATAGTAATTGCGGATGAGTGTGGTCTAACTGTGAAGAACTGGTCTGTTCCATCGGCCTCCTGTCAGTGTTGTAGTGTAATATCTAACACACTCAAATGTTAAAAGTGATACAACAGAACTTCTCAGTAGTGCAGCACGGGTTACACTTTAAACAAATATTCATAAACAGAGAACAAGAAAATAAAACTCCCCATTATACTAGATAGAGTCTCTGGAAGAAAGAAGGCCATGACCGTAGCCTCCGCGCTCCAGTGAGAGAACCACAGGATGGGGTCCATAGTGACCTGAAATCTTCTTGGGATCATCCCCCTCACAACCCTGGAAAGCGTCCAGTGTGTGCCCCAGCTGTAAGCAGGGCGAGTTGTGCTGTGTCAGTCGGCCCCCTGGGCTCTTGATCACATGCCAAGCTCTCCAGGACCGACTTTCTCTCCTGTGCCATAGCCTCACAATTGGGTTTTAGGGGCCCCCTGCCCCTCGGCCTCCGTACTTGTTGTTCCCAAAGACCAGCCCTGGTCTCTGCTCCGGCCGCCTCTCCCGCTGATGCCTCCAGCTGCTCAATCTGCAGTAGGGCACAGGCCACACTGAAGAAGCGCTACTGGAGAGTTTTCCCCTTCCATGTGAAGATCAAGCGGAAGGGGTGACCCCAGGTGTATGAGATGTTATGGTCTCTGAGGAAGGAGGTCACTGGGCAGAATTCTCTTTTCTTCAGGAGCGTGATCACCAACAGATGCTGGTATAATTGAAGCAGATGGCCCCGGAAGTGCATCGGATTGGGGCCTCGGACAGTCCATAGAATACTTTCCTTCAAGGGGAAACTGTGCACGCAGGCTAGGATATCTGGGAGCAGCATGTTCGGAGCTCTGGGGGGCCCTGCCCGGTGGACCCTTTTCAAGCGGATGTCTGACTCAGGTGTGTCACCTAGGATCTGGGCGAACTGAGCCTTTCACATTCCCTGCTTCAGCGGAGGTGGAAGCGTTCCGGATCCTGATGTAGTTTCACCGTGACCTATTCTCAAGGTTCTCGGCGTGGGCCTGAAGATCGATATGTCTGTCAAAGAGGCGTATTATTTCTTGCTGAAGTTGTTCCATTTCCTCCTCTCTGGAGGTCTCCTTTGATTCCAGTGTGTCCACTCTGTCACCAATATCTGAGATCTCCTTCCTGACTCCCTACAAATCCTGAGCCAAGTCTCCTTTGATCGAGTGCCGGTCTTCTTTAAGCCATGTGAATAGGGACTCGAGGTAGGAGCGAGTGATATGGACCTCTCCATCGTCCGCACCCTTCGAGGATAAAGAAGCTGTCGGGGGTCCGGTTGGTCCTGGGTCGGTGCGTTTACTAGCATGTCTTTTAACATGCAATCTTTTTTAACTCGTGCTGTCGCCAACCTCTCCGGTAGGATGAGGGTCCGAGGATCACTTAGGGAATGAGGAGAGTGAACCCCGTCTACCGGAGCAAAGTAGTGGGAGCAGGATCCATTCCTCCCCTGTTGATTCCGCGCAGAAATGCGAGGCTAGGGGTGCCGGAATCCTGGCACTCTTCAACCCCAATCCGCCCATTCCACCATGAAGCCCTGGCCCACCAGCAAGGGGATCCATGTCCAGAAGTCTGCACCCCTCCCTGGGGAGTTCAGGGTGAGGTTGCCGGTGCTGTGGCTCCGCAATGGTTTAGGTCAAGCAGTGTGTTTTCAAATGGGGTCACCAGGATACAGTTTCAGCAGTCTCTCATTCCCTGATATTTAATCACAGAACATTTAGAGGGAGCTGGGCCAAGATGCCATCCGGGCCTCTCGCATCTGCCCGTCTCTTCACCATGGCCCCGTGCCTGCCGTTCATTTATGCTTTGCAGAGGGGCCTGCTCCTCTTTGCTGATCAGGGCTTCCTCCCATGGCGGTGCCTGCTCCAAGATAAGGCCTGGCCACCTAGTTCCTTGCCCCAGTCAAGGTCCCAATGCCAGAAGTGCTCCCAGTGAAACCCCCGTGCACCGGGCCCAGCCAGCACCCGAGGCAAGATGGATGCTCCCACCTCCTCTGGGGTGGAGGGACATGTGCTGCTCCAATTTCAGGGCCAGTCTCCATACTCCCCGTGCTCTGCACCTCTCTTGGGACCCCGCTTAGGCACACTGCCCGGATCCCATAGGCCAGGCCCACACCACCCCGGGGGGCCAAGGGGATCCGCCAAAGGCGCTCTTGGGGTTGCCCAAATATTCCTCAAAAATCAAAAACTGGAGTCAAGATGGAAAAACAAAATACACACAAAAACGCCTTAACACGACTATCGCTATAACGCTATAAACTCTTTGAAGAGAAATGACAAAAGAGAAAATAGTAAGTGTCCTTTCATGGAATGTCAATGGGTTAAGAACTCCCAAGAGAAGGAGGAAATTAATGGAGTATATAAAGGAAATAGAGAGTGAGATTATCATTTTACAAGAGACTCATCTTGTTAGTGCTGAATGGGAACAAATAATAAAAAAATCAAACTGGATAGAGAACTGTGTATACACTACCCAAGATTGTAATGTGAAAGGTGTAGCGATAATTTTTAAAAAATCTTTAAAGGCAAAAATCAAAAGCAAAATAGTAGACAATAAAGGGAGATGGGCCATGGCGAAAACTAGAATAGGTAGAATAGGATGAAACATTTTCAACATTGTAGGATACTATGGTCCAAATCTAGACGACCCTACACCTCTCCAAAATTTATATTCAGAACTTCTATCGACATCGAACCCCATAATCATGGGAGGAGATTACAATATAATATTAGACCCAAAAAAAGACAGACTACCTCCAAACAAACATTTAAACCTTCCCAAGATGAGGGATTGGTTAAGTATATATAAAAAAGATTTGGACTTGGAAGACATGTGTGCACAAAAAGGAGATAAAACTTACCCTTTCACCTTTCACAATAAAAAGCTAGGACATAAATCAAGGATAGACTTTTTTCTCCTAAATAGATCTCTACAAAATATAGTTAGCAACATTGAACACCTTCCGGCACACTTATCCGATCATTCAGCAGTAAAGTTAACTCTACTCCTACCTAAAGACACAACTCCCTTTAGATGGACAGTAGATAGATCCTTACTGACTAATCAACAATATATTAGTAAACTAGAAAATGTCTCATCATATTACTTCGAAGAGAACGCAATAGGCACCTCAAAACAAACAACTTGGGATGCTTATAAAGCCGTGATAAGGGGCAAATTACTTAGTTTAGGAGCATATAAAGCCAAAGTTAAGAAATTAGAAATAAACAAAATGGAAGTAGACATTAAGAATGCAGAACTACAATTAGAAAATGTAGCCTCTCCAGGAGAAAAGGAAGAGTTAGAGAAAAAACACCAAAAATTAAAAGAAAATCTAGCAATTTACCTAGAAAATACTGTGAGAGAAAAATGGGAAAATAGTAAACTAGCACATTATGAATATGGGGAAGGTTGCGGGAAATTATTGGCCTGGAAAACAAAAAGTGAACAATCTAGAAATAATATACCATGCATTCAGATAGCAGAAACATCAATAGAAACCTTTGAAGATAATATAATAAGGCAGGAATTCTCGAAATTTTTTGCTGGAATGTATAAAGAAGATATAGATCCTACCAAAGATCATATTGGTAAATACCTAGAAGCCATCCCCCTCCAAAAACTAACAGACGAAGAAAAAACAGAACTAAATCAAAAGATCAAACCTGAAGAAGTCAGAGAGGTGATAAACAACCTAAAAAGAGGAAAAACCGCTGGTCCTGATGCCCTTCCAAACGAATTTTATATAACATTAAAAGAACACCTAATCAATAAACTAACAGACTTAATGAACAGCATATATATAGACCATGAAAAAATCCCAGATACTTGGAATGACGCGACAATTAGTATCATTTTAAAACCCGGGAAAAATCCAAAAACATGTGAGTCTTACAGACCTATATCGTTACTAAACTGCGATTATAAAATTTTTACACAAGTCATAGCAAAACGTTTAGCAAAGAGTATGCCCGGACTGATTAACTTGGATCAAAAAGGTTTCGTAAAAGGGAGACAAATTCATGAAATTACTCATGAATTGTTTGCAGCAATTGACATTGCCACCTCTAAAAAACTTCCCCTCACGATAATTACCTACGACGCCGCAAAAGCGTTCGATAGGGTAAACTGGTCCTTTCTAAATGAAGCAATAGGGAAATATGACCTGGGGGAAAGTATCGCTCATTCGATAAAAGAAATTTATAAAAATCCAAGAGCCAAAATACTAGTAAACGGCAACTTAACCAACAACATAAACATACAGCGTGGTACAAGACAAGGCTGCCCACTGTCGCCGCTACTTTTTAATCTCTACATCGAACCATTGGCCACGTTGATTAGAGAGCACCCACAGATCTCCGCTTTTAATCATCAAAATTGGATAAAGAAAGTTGCATTATATGCCGATGACCTAATGGTGTTTACAACAAATTTTGAAGAGACCTATCAAGTAACAGAAGGAATAATGAGTGACTTTGGCAAAGTTTCGGGTTACTTAACAAATAAAGAAAAAACGGAAACAATGAGCTGGAACTGTACTCCAACCACACCGTATAGTAGGGACAAATTAAAATATCTGGGAATCACCCTGGTAAAAGAAGTAGAGAAAGTCCCACAACTAAACTTAACAATAATCGCTAAAGAAATGAGAAGACTCTTTAAATCATGGTCAAGATTACCATTAACTTTTCTAGGAAGATCTAACATAATAAAAATGTCTATCATCCCAAAATTCACTTACCTCTTCAACACCATACCATTGAACTTTAAAAAAGATATCATGAAGAAGATTCAAGGTGAAATTGCAAGCTTTATCTGGGCCTCCAAAGGAACGAGAATAGCTTGGAGTAAACTCAGAAGAAAGAAAGTTCAAGGAGGAATAGCCAGCCCAGATTTATTTGAATATTATAGATCCTTTCAATTCAAGAATTTTAGATCATTACTGAGGAAACATCAAGAATACCCAAGTTTTTTGCAAAGTATGACTGAGAAAGCAGACCATTTCCTGTTTAAATTCGGACATCCGAAATTTTTCAAAAAAATAAAACTGAAGATACTATGCCACGCTGCTAGACTCTGGTTCCAAATAAGAAGTACCGTAAACATACCGTATTATAGCACAAAAGCACCGATATGGGACTCTCCAGGGTTGCCAGAATGTCTAAAAGACTCCCTAACAGTGCCACTTAAAATAGCAGGAATTAAACTATGGGGACAATTACTAAAAGAAAATGAAATAATCTCATGGGATTCGATATATGATCTTACAAATGGTAAGATATCAAAATTCAAATATTACCAGCTATCAAATTGGGCAAAATCAATACAAGAGAAAAACACGGGAAACGAGACACTTGAAAATGAAATGACAAGAGCTACAGCAATAATAAAAGAAGTATCAATGTGGTATTGGGCACTTATTGAATCAAAAGAAGAAGACTTTATAATCCCGGAAAAACTATGGAGGAAAGACATACCTGCTCAGGAGATAGATCTACAACTGGTATGGCAAGACTCAATGGGAAAATGCTGGTCCTGTGTAAAGTCAGCACCATTAAGAAGGAACCACCTGTATACAGTACACCGTGCCTATTGGACCCCAAAGAAATTGTCTAAATTTAAAGGAGTCAATGTCAAGCTATGCCCAAAGTGCGGAGAAGAGAGAGCAGACGACATACATATGTTTTAAAAATGCCCCGCAATAACAAACTATTGGGAGAAGATTGGTAAGACAGTGAACTTGATACTAGGAACCAACATAACTGTAAGTACCACTCTAATATTCTTTGGGATTTATAACAACACAGGTGCTGACAGAGACAAATTAAATAAAAAACAGGAAAGTTTACTTTTTGTATTAATACTATTAGCTCGGAGAGAAATTTGCATTAACTGGGTTAATTCGACTATCCCAAGTCATACAAACTGGTTAAACTACGCCATGAAAATTAATAACTTTGATAGAAACATGGGATATACGAAGAGAACGGATTTCTGGGAAATTTGGGAGCGATACTTCCAAAGTAATTAAAAACTTCTCAACAGGCCATGAATAATAAAGTCCAATGATTAACGCGATAATCAATAATACCAGGCAAAAATGATTTTTGCCGAGTAGCCAAACCGGCTAGCTCACATCCCACTAACCAATGGTATTGTTGGAATCGATAAAGGGTAAGTGGAGAAAATTGATGTATCAATTCAAAGAAAGGGACACTCCCCAGATAAACATTCCCGGAAAGCGATGGGGTCGTGAAGGCAAAGATCATCAGTTCTCCAGAAACCTCCTTATCTATACAATCGCAAAATGAGGATAAAAAAAAAAAAACAAAAAAAAATAAAGCAACTGTGAACTTTTCACGCATCTGTGGTTTACTTTACCGCAACTTGAAGAACTTTGATTATAACCTTAAAAACTCTTTTGAAACCATATTCTTGAACTGTGTATGTTGGATTTTTGTCGTTTTGGTCTTGTGTAGTTTAGAATAAATACCTTTATTTTCCTAAACTGTTGTGGAATCAGTTTGTGGTGTTTTCACTGTGTTACTGTGAATGTTGGTACAAATACTTTACGCATTGCCTCTGATTAGCCTAGACTGCTCAGGCCAAGCTACCTAGAGGATGAGCAGGGGTTATCTCAGAGGGTTATATCCTTGCCCTGACTAGAAGCAAGGGTCCCTATTTGGACAGTGGTACCTACCTCTGCCAACTAGAGACCCCCAGTTCTAACAACATGTGTATGCCTTTTAATTAAATGAAGATTCGAGGAGGAACTTTTGTGGCCAAGTGGAGAATATGTGCAGAAGAGCCTGAAAGGACTTATGTAAAGAAGGGTCGAAAAAGTGAGGCAAACATGCAAATGATCTAATGTATTGACAGCACGGATTATAAGGATATATTCCTAAATTATACCTTGTCCTGTTGCTCTTGCAGCATCTGTGCCTTCAGCCCCTCCAGCTCCCTGGGAACCCTGTGCCGCAATGACAGCAGCTCTTTTTGATGTCATTTCCGCAACTCATCCCCTAGTGCCAGGCAAGAGTCCTGAGTGCTCCTGCAGACAGGGCCAGGAGAGGCCACATGACTTCATAGAGCTGTGAGGAAGAGGGAGCAGTGGAGATGTGGGGATCTGTGTAAAATTAACCTCCTCAGTACTGCACGTGGAGGGTGTCCTATGGCCACCTTTTCCCTTCCTCTGCCATGCTGACAAGATGGCTATGACTACTTGCACCAGAGTTAATCGGTCTCTTATAAAATTACCACCTGGTCTTAACATCTTAAGCAACAGAGTAAGTAACTTGCTGCCCAGGGATGGGCGTCAATTTTAGCAATAAAGCAAAGTGAGGGGATCGAAAAGCAAAAACACGGCTGTAAAACAAGAAGCATGTATAAAAATGTTAACATGCTTTCCGACTCTCTCATGCAACATAATACATGATCGGCGTAAATAACAAGGACCCCCTGTTACACCACTGGATTTGTTATACAGGGAAAATAGACAATGTAATAATAGCAAGCGGTTAGATAACGTAGCCAGGGAGAAACAACATGTAGGAAGCACAGCAACCAATTAAAAAGTACAAAATGTAATTTATTTATGAGTATACATATTCATGGTAAAAACATTTTAAACTCAAAAAACATGGACACAAAACAAATTGAGAAAACAATTAATCAAATGCAAATAAAATATCTTTCTAACACAGTTACACAAAAATTCATAAAACAGTGGCAGACAGAAATAGTCATCGACGCGCGTTTCGGCGTTTTAACGAGAACGCCTTCCTCAGGAGCCACGTTAAAATCTGACCAGGGGGAACATGGGATAAATGTTCACTCTGTATTCCTTAATTAAGTATCACAGTTGGATAGAAATATATTTTCCTTTCATCTAGGCACAGTCACTTTCTACTCCACGAAAGTTGTAATCAAAGTAATCGATGCATTCGTGATTTCCACTGAAACAGGCACTGTAGAATGACTCCGGTGTTTAACTATGTCAATAGGCCATCGGGTCTTAGTGCACGTGTTGAATCAACATGTGAGATTGCACCTGGGTCAACGAAGAAGTTTCTGTCAATCTTCGGTACGATTATATGCAAAGGGATAATTGCAAGTATACAAGAAAAGGCGCCGAAATCGGGATATCCATAGGCGTCTCTAATTTACGGTTTTCAATACAATTCTATCTCACAGGAGCTTGTTACTTGTAGCAAAATGAGGGAGCCGCATGTGGAATATTTGCTAGCCTCCCTTAGCAAGTCTTCAAACAGGATTGCCTGTGGACGAACGGTGACATCAACCTGCGGGCGCCACCTTCAGCGTGTGTGTTAGCGTCCTGCAGCCGTTGGAAGAGCTGGTTCATAATACATGATCTGCATCCAAGAAAAGAATTCCCATTCTGCGATGCAATGGAGAAAATAGCTCTAAATGCCCTGTTAGAAATGAAAATGAAATGCTAGAGAGGCATATTTTAAATCAGAATTTTGTGAAGTGTATTTTAAATGAAAGGGAAAAAAGCAAACCTCGTGGCAATGTCAAACCACTTTTTATCCTGCCCCGGTTATGGTGTTCTTTTTTTTTTTTTTTTTTTTTTTTCTTCTTGTACTGCAGTAGCAAACTGAAACAGACTGCTTTTGCCACATTTTCTGCAATCCCGACGGAGCGGCAAGGGTAAATTAAGGACTTTGCTCAGCTTGGTTGCTTAAAACAAAGTAAAGTGGGAGCGGGGGACTAGGGGGAAGGGCAAGGATCGGCTGAAAACACAAGTTACAAGTGCTTGTGTTTTCAGCTGATCCTTGTTAGTTTGCAAGCACTTAACCGCTGAAAACACAAACACAATTTAAATAAATAAACACACACCTTTTCCCCTGCGAGAGTGAAAGTTTTGAAGGCGCGTCTGGGACAGTTGCTGGAGCAATGAGTGCAACCGGAGGAGACACAGCACCATGTGTGCTGCAGAGGCTGGGACGGACTTGCCAACGGCATCTGTGACATTTCTTGATGAGAAAGTGTCTTTCAGAAATTTGATAAACAAGGAGCCATATAAATCAGCAGTGAGTGCAGCGCACAGCTGATGGGGATAGGCGCAGCGATGGGTGATGGTGGTGGAGTGCACCACACGGAGAAGGGGTAAGAACAAACAGGGGCACCAAGGCACATAGTGCCAATATCGGCAACATTCATCCGTTCTCATACAGCAACATACATAAATAAACCACACAACACCTTCTTAGTAGAGAAATTTGCTGCAGGTTTATTTGCATAACCAATATGCCAACATGCTGGGTTATTTTACCGGCGATCTCAGGGCAGGCCAGCCCCTAGGCTGCCTGCCCGCCTGATGAGCCAAATTGCACCGTGGCCGTCGCCAATCGGTGATTACCATTCATTGAGAGGATCTACCCCTCCCATCAGTGGACTGCCAGTCCACTCCCTTGCTCACGCCCCCCAAAAGGTGGGCGGAGCGTTCCAGGCAGACCCCGGTTGCTCAGACCCACAACCGCCCGTTGGACTACCGGAGCGCCGTAGTTCTTCCAGGGGACACGCTAAGACATCCCTGGGTATCCTCGGCTTAGCACCCTAGATGTGCTGTTGCAGTATAGTCCCTTCTGTACCTTGCAGACTCTGGATCGCCCTGTAACACCTCCTGCAACACAAAACAACCAGTTAGATTTTCCCCTTCCCCGTACCCCTTGGCACTCCGCAGGGTAAGCGGTAGGGCGGGAAACAGAGTGACGGCAATGGCTGCGCCTGGCCACCATGCATACAGGGTGGCGGGGGTCGTACACTCCCGAGATCCCTACGGGGCACCAAACAGCGCGACGGCAAGCGGTCAAGAGACTGCCAAGTGGACCGGGGAAGGATTTGAACCCCTGTCCCCCCGCCCACTGCCGGAAGGGACGCGGCCAGCAGACCCCTTTGGTCACTCGCCCAGGGAGCCTGGGCAGCCAACTTCTGTGCCTTCCTGTGACACTAAGGCGGCCGCCCTGTTGGAGGGTCCCCTACGGGGCACCCCGGGCAGCCTTGTCAAACTGCCAATATCGGCAACATTCATCCGTTCTCATTCAGCAACATGCATAAATAAACCACACAGCACCTTCTTAGTGGAGAAATTTGCTGCAGGTTTATTTGCATAACCAATATGCCAACATGCTGGGTTATCTAATGGGCAATCCCAAGGCAGGCCTGCCCCTATGCTGCCTGCCTGCTGATGAGCCAAATTGCACTGTGGCCGTCGCCAATCGGTAATTACCAATCATTGAGAGAGGCTACCCCTCCCATCAGTGGACCGCCAGTCCACTCCCTTGCTCACGCCCCCCAAAAGGTGGGCGGAGTGTTCCAGGCAGCCCCCGGTTGCTCAGACCCACAACCGCCCGTGGGACTAACGGGGCGCCGTAGTTCTTCCAGGGGACACGCTAAGACATCACTGGGTATACTTGGCTTAGCACCCTAGTTGTGCTGCTGCAGTATAGTCCCTTCTGTACCTTGCAGACTCTGGATCGCCCTGTAACACCTCCTGCAACACAAAACAACCAGTTAGATTTTCCCCTTTCCCGTACCCCTTGGCCCTCCACAGGGTAAGCGGTAGGGCGGGAAACAGGGTGACGGCAATGGCTGCGCCTGGCCACCATGCCTAGAGGGTGGCGGGGGTCGTACACTCCCGGAGATCCCTACAGGGCACCAAACAGCGCGACGGCAAGCGGTCAAGAGACTGCCCAGTGGGACGGATTTGTACCCCTGTCCCCCCGCCCACTGCCAGAAGGGACGCGGCCAGCAGACCCCTTTGGTCACTCGCCCAGGGAGCCTGGGCAGCTAACTTCTGTGCCTTCCTGTGACACTAAGGCGGCCGCCCTGTTGGAGGGTCCCCTACGGGGCACCCCGGGCAGCCTTGTCAAACTGCCAATATCGGCAACATTCATCCGTTCTCATACAGCAACATACATAAATAAACCACACGACACCTTCTTAGTGGAGAAATTTGCTGCAGGTTTATTTGCATAACCAATATGCCAACATGCTGGGTTATCTAACGGGCGATCCCAGGGCAGGCCAGCCCCTATGCTGCCTGCCTGCTGATGAGCCAAATTGCACTGTGGCAGTTGCCAATCGGTAATTACCAATCATTGAGAGGAGCTACCCCTCCCATCAGTGGACCGCCAGTCCACTCCCTTGCTCACGCCCCCCAAAAGGTGGGCGGAGCATTCCAGGCAGCCCCCGGTTGCTCAGACCCACAACCACCCGTAGGAATAACGGGGCACCGTAGTTCTTCCAGGGGACACGCTAAGACATCCCTGGGTATCCTTGGCTTAGCACCCTTGTTGTGCTGCTGCAGTATAGTCCCTTCTGTACCTTGCAGACTCTGGATCGCCCCGTAACATCTCCACAGCTCTGGGGGTGGCCACCTTCACAATCAGGGCCCCCCACAAAGGTAGACCTCTTTACCTACATCATGCTAATTCCCAGGCCTCTCCAAGGATCAGCAGAAACCAGTCCAATCCCATACTGGACCGGAGGCCAGCCTGCCCCTCATGGACCGGTGCCCCACTCCTTTTTTAACTCCCTGTGAACTTTTAGCCTGAAAAAACCCAAAGCCCTTCTGTTCAGGGATGGATGCATAACTTACACCCAGGGGAATTCAATTCTGGCCGCAGGACCCTCCAACCCTGGAAAGTAAAAGCATTGCCTCCCACCAGTCATACCCGCGTGGTGAGAAGGGCGATTGCCCCCCCTGCCTGGGCCGCTGCTTCTACCGAAGCTGTTCCAGTGCCTGCACAATTACACCACGCCTCCCCGGGTGGCTTACGGCCGGCCTGCCTCACCCAGTCCTTCATGTGTATGTGTCCAGGATGACCTGAAACAACTGGTATGGGGTAGGTTCCCTGTTAACCTTGCCTGGCTGAGGAGAAATAGCTTTGACAAGGCCCTCCTGGCCAGATATGCCCAAGTGGGTGGAGGTAAAAGTTAACAAGCCTGCCTTTATTCCTCTCACCCAGTTATTTGAGTAAGGACTTGTCAGAGTGTGTCCCTCCCATTCTGCCAGTCACCACCCCAGGTGACGCCTTGCCCTCCCAAACTTTTATTAGTATACCAGGGAGCAGACAGTATAGTGTGGACAGCAGGGGAACGCAATGATAGATACCTGCCCATTCTTGAGTAATGGGAATACCAAGTCCTTCACTAGTTAATAGCCTACTTGTGCTTAACCCAGGGGATTCCCCAAGGTTTGGCCCATAGCACACTCGTTGGATGCCAAGTTCCACAGCCTGCAATGCTGCCAGCCAAGGCTAAAGTGCGGGAGAATTTGCCCATGTTATTGTTAATCAGCTCAATGGTATTTGTTTCATCGACCTCAGAAAGACGAGATACTAAGTGGACCTACCAGGATCTGAACCTGTAACCAGCGGTCGAACCCAAGCCCCTTTCAGTTCTGCCGCTCACCTGCCTGGGATCATGTAACGCAGGGCCGACTTCCGGCATCTAATCCATAATTGGACATCCCTGAGCTAAAAACAAAAATGTAAAAGGCTTGACAACTGGCTAACCACCAGCCCTACAGTTGGTTGTTCGCTGACCACTCCCAACAGAAAATTTGCCTGACGGACTCTATTGGTAACATGCCATTAATTAATCAATTTAACCTTAACAAGGCTGCAAAATGTGCTCTTGTGGTTGTCTGTATTCGTGCTCCCTCCCATCCTTATCAGCCAAACCAGGCAACCTGCTCCTTCTTGGGACTGGCACACTCCCGCCCCCAGCAGCGAGAAAGTGCCTATTTGTGTGTAGCCCATAACCTTACGTGTATCACTGACGGTATACCAGGGTATATTGAATCCCCAGCTAGCTCCATGCTGAGTAAACATCGCGTCCTGCCAGGTATGTCCTTGCCTATTCCGTTTCTGGTTGCAAAGTGGATGACATTGCCAGCCCTAAACCTGGGCGAAATAGAAGGAAGCTATACTGCTAGCCCTGTGAGCCGCTGCTGTTGCTAATGATGGTACAAATCATACTGGTAAACTAGATGTTGTACTATAGCCTTAGAGGGCCTTGTCAAAGCTGCAGCCCTGTGGATAGGAGCAGTGACGGTGCACAGAGAGATTAGGTGCTGATGAGCAGGGGCACTGAACACCTGAGCAAGGCTTCTAGTGCAGGGAAGAGCAGCAGTACAAAACAAGGAAGTAGCCCCTAAATAAAACGATAACAGCCCAGTAGCGGAATTAAACTTTAGTCGGTTGGTGCTGCTTCCTGCAAAGCAGAAGCAAAACAGAAGTGAGGTATCGGACCACCAGCCAATCAATGAGCAAGATAAGAAGAGCAATGCCAGATTGAACCAATGGCAAGCGACAAAACAAATAGAAACGCAATCGGTGGAGTTTCACCACTAATAATGATTACTTAATGCCTCATAGAGGCAGCGCATACGCTGCCTATGGAAAACCTAAAAAGGATGTAGTTAAGACACAGGGTATAGCCAAGAATAAAAAGTTAAACAACGGGAGAATGGACATCTTAATCAGAGAGACAATCCCTGAAATTGCCAGGGGTAAAGAATTCCAACGTGAAAATACGTATTGTATTTTTAAATGCAACAGAGAGAAATTTTGAGCGTACAAGTCCTCCAACTGTGAGGAAAACTTAGTTCCTAAATATTTTTTGGGGTGTGAATTGACACACGAGACAATATCCGGATGCAAAATGTCTGATTTACACCAGCATAATATTATTTTTGTTTTCTTTTTATAGATCCTATAGCCCCAGAGTTGCTTGAATTGTGCAAAAGTCTTAAATACCTTTACCTGAACACCCTTACTACACTCAAGCATCAACATAATATAGTCTGCATATAATTTTATCTCACCCATTAATGGCAGAAGGGGACGGATATCAAGATTTTCTCTAATTATTATTGCCAGTGGTTCAATAAAGACGGCAACTAGGATCATAGGTAGAGGGCTGCCCTGTCAGGTTCCATGCAGCATTATCATTATCCCCACCTCTAATGGGTTGATAATATTGCTAATTTCTGCGATATGGTACATCTTTTGCATCAACCTTGTGATCTGCGAAGGTATCCCAAATCTGGACAAAGTACAAAATAATGTTTCCCAGACTACGAGGTTGAATGCTTTTTCCACATCCAAAAGAAGCACTAGAGCAGGTGTATTACTCACCTCAAAATATTCTAATGATTCTGCTAAATAATCTGTATTTGTCCGTAACTGCCTCCCTGCGAAAAAACCATTCTGATCTGGATGAATTAATTTTAGTGCTATTAAGTGAAATTTGTGTCTAAAATTTTTTTGATGATTTTATAATCTGTGTTTAGTAGTGTATTGCGGTGAAATGAATTCGGTCCTCACCATCCTTCCCTTTATGAAATGACTCCGATACAGGACCTCCCTCTAATATAGTGTTGCCAACCAGTAAAAAATATTCAGCCAGAACGTCTAGAAAAATGTAAAAGAATTCCGCTGGGAATCTTTCCGGCCCTCAAACTTTATCTTTTGGAGATTCCTAATATCCTCGATCAGTTCTTCTTTGGAAAAGGGTCTCGCAATGTTCTCCCCCTCAGCCACCAATAAAACTGGGATATTGTGTTCTGATAGAAACTTTTCAAGGGACACTTTGTCAATTTATTGATTTTTTTCCATAGATTTGTCTATAATGTTCTAGCATGATTCTGTCCACCTTTCCGACCACTTACTCAAAGTGCCTGTGATGGGGCATTTTGGAGCATCAATCCTATTATTGGCAGCCTGGCAGCGGTTGGGAGTGTGCCAACTAACAAAGTCCAGATAGTCATTATAGAGTTTCAAAAGAAGTCTTTATTTTCAATCGGTTAAGGGCGTCCCTTCCTAATAGCAAACGTGTGAATGTTTTGCTACCGAAATGTGGTTGCAAAACATTTACATTTTACTGCCTACTTCAAGTAGCTGGTAGCCCATTTGCAAATAGGAAGGGGTCCCCCAGGGACCCCTTACCCTTTGTGAATGTTTGTAAAAACGTTTTTTAAGAGTGTGATCACTGCCTAAAAAATTTTAAGAACATTTTTCATTTTTCTTTTTGAAGGCACATCTACATTAAAAAAGAAAAAACCTTGCTTTATTTAAAAGCAATAAAAGACATAGGGGTTTATTACGATGGCAGTCGAAAAGCCTCTGTCTGACCTTCAGTCGGAGGCTTTCCGACCACCATCATCGGTTTTAATTCTGACTGGCTGATTATGAACCAGCCGTCCATTCCGTCTGGCTTCCGACGGGCTCAAGAAGCCCGTCAGCCAATTGGAGGCCAGCCCATAATTCCAAAGAGCAGCCTGTCAAGTCAAGTCAAGTCAGAAATTTATATAGCGCGCTACATACCCAGAGGGTCTCAAGGCGCTTGAGGAAGGGATGGGAATTACTTGTCGAATATCCAGGTTTTAAGTTGCTTTCTGAATGCTAGGTGGTTCTGAGTGAGACGTAGGTGAGTGGGGAGTGAGTTCCATGTTTTAGCTGCGAGGTAGGAGAAAGATCTACCTCCCATGGTGGTTTTATTAATGCGAGGAATGGTCGCAAGGGCTTGGTTGGAAGATCGTAGCTGGCGAGGGGGGGTGTAGAAGGAAAGTCGTGTGTTGAGGCATTCGGGTCCGAGTTCGTAGAGTGCTTTGTGAGCGTGGGTTAGGAGGCGGAAAGTAATCCTCTTATTGACGGGGAGCCAGTGGAGGTTTTTCAGGTGGCTAGAGATATGGTCTTTACGCGGGATGTCTAGTATGAGTCTGGCTGATGCGTTCTGGATGCGTTGGAGTTTTTTCTGGAGTTTTGCGGTGATACCGGCGTATAGGGTGTTTCCGTAGTCCAGGCGACTTGTAACCAGTGCATGGGTGACTGTTTTTCTGGTTTCGGTGGGGATCCAGCGAAATGTTTTTTTGAGCATGCGGAGGATGTTGAAGCATGAAGATGAGACTGCGTTGACTTGTCTGTTCATAGAGAGTGAGGAGTCCAGGATGATGCCCAGGTTCCGTGCGTGGTCCGTCGGGATGGGTGCTTTTCCAAGGGCCTCTGGCCACCAAGAGTCGTCCCAAGCGGAGGGGGAGGTGCCTAAGATAAGGACTTCTGTTTTGTCTGAGTTCAGTTTCAGACGGCTGTGCTTCATCCACTCTGCTACTTCTTTCATACCTTCATGTAGGTTGGTTTTGGCGGTGTTTGGGTCTTTGGTGAGTGAGAGGATCAGTTGGGTGTCATCTGCGTAGGAGATGATGTTGAGGTTGTGTTGGCGAGCGATGGTCGCGAGGGGGCTCATGTATACGTTGAAGAGGGTGGGGCTGAGTGAGGAACCTTGGGGTACGCCGCAGATGACTTCAGTAGCCTCGGATTTGAATGGTGGGAGGCGGACTCTCTGGGTTCTTCCGGTGAGGAATGAGGTGATCCATTCCAGTGCTTTTCCTTGGATCCCGATGTTTTTGAGGCGCTGTAGAAGAGTGCTATGGCAGACTATGTCGAAGGCTGCGGAGAGGTCTAGGAGGATGAGGGCGACTGTGTCTCCATTGTCCAGTAGAGTACGAATGTCGTCTGTTGCTGCGATGAGGGCGGTCTCCGTGCTGTGTTTGGCTCGGAAGCCGGACTGTGAGGAGTCGAGGGATTTGTTGGTTTCGAGGAAGGCGGCGAGCTGGTTATTGACGGCTTTCTCAATGACTTTGGCCGGGTATGGAAGGACGAGATGGGGCGGTAGTTTTTGAGTTCGGTGGGGTCCGCTGTGGGTTTTTTCAGAAGGGCGCTGAGTTCGGCGTGTTTCCAGCTTTCCGGGAAGGTGGCGGAGTTGAGGGAGCAGTTGATGACATCTCGGAGGTGTGGTGCTATGATGGAGTCAGCTTTGTTGAAGATGTGGTGAGGACACAGGTCTGTGGGGGATCCTGAGTGGATGGAGTTCATCAGGCGGATGGTGTCCTCGGTGGAGATTGGGTTCCAGTCGTTAAGGATGTTCAAGGGGGGTGAAGGTACGGCAGAAGATTGGGTGGGATGGTCTCCGGGTTGGTTGTCGAAGCTGTTGTGGATGTCTGAGATTTTGTTGTGGAAGAACGAGGCTAGGGAGTCGCAGAGAGCTTGAGAGGGGGTGATATCATTGGAGTTGGCTGAGGGGTTGGTGAATTCTTTGAAGATGTTGAATAGTTCCTTGCTGTTGTGGGCGTTGTTGTCTAGTCGGTCTTGGAAAGCGGCTTTCTTAGCAGACCGGATTAGTTGGTGGTGTATGCGGGTGGCGTTTTTGAAGGCGTCCCTGGTGCTGGTGTTTGGGTCTTTTTTCCAGGCCTTCTCGAGGGAGCGACAGAGTTTCTTCGATTTCTTAAGATCATCGTTGAACCAGGAAGCGGTTTTGCTGCCAAGTTTGATTTGGCGTTTTTTTGGCGGTGCTAGGATGTTGGCGCTGTTGGATAGCCATTGGGTGAGGTTAATCGCTGCTTGGTCTGGGTGTGAGGAGTGGGCAGGGGGGTTTTGAAGAAGCGATGAGGAGATCTGGTTGATGGTGATTTTGTTCCAGTTTCTACGCAGAGTGGGTTGAGGATGGTTGTTGGTAGGGGTCTTGTTGTAGGTAAAGTGGACGCAGCTGTGGTCCGTCCACTGGAGGGTAGTGGTGTGACTGAAGGAGACATGTTTGCTGGAGGTGAAGATGGGGTCGAGTGTGTGACCTGCGATGTGGGTAGGCGTAGAGACAAGTTGTTTGAGTCCGAGGTTGGCGAGATTGTCCCGAAGGGAGGTGGTGTTGCTGTCGTTGCTCTTTTCCAAATGAAAGTTGAGGTCTCCCAGTAGGATGTATTCCTCGGAGGGGAGGGCGTGTGGGGTGATGAAGTCAGTGATAACGTCGCTGAATTTTGCACGGGGTCCTGGAGGTCTGTAGAGGAGAGTGCCTCTGAGTGTGGTCTTGGGGTCGGTGTGGATCTGGAAGTGAAGGTGTTCGGCGCTAGCGAGGTTGACGTCTGAGCTGGTAGAGATGCGGATGGAGTTCTTATGGACGATAGCGATGCCTCCTCCTGTTTGGTCGGTGCGGTCCTTACGGATGATCTTGTATCCTTCCGGGATGGCAATGGTGATGTCAGGGGCTGAGGAGGCGTTCATCCATGTTTCTGTCAAGAAGGCGACGTCAGGAGTTCGATGGCGTGTCTGTGGACTGAGCGGGTGTTGAGCAGGATGCATTTTAGGTGGTTGGGGTCAGATATCTGTTTTGTATCCGTGGATGTGGAGTTGATCTTGCTGCCGTCGAACTTGCAGGATTTGCAGGAAAAGGGACCATGGATGTGTCCAGGAGTGGCTTGGACGCAGTGGGGGAGTCGGCCGGGGTTAAGGGCTAGGAGGGTGGCGGCGTCGTAAGTAATGCGGGGGAGGTGGGTGGTACGAGGACCAGGGGGTCTGGCGCTGGGCGCGGTCCAGGCGGGGACGGGCGTAGACGGGCTTACCTTTGGCGCACCTTCGGCGCGGCCGTAGCGCGTGGACGCTGCGCGTTGGGACATCTGACATAAATGGGGAGGTGGGGGGCGGAGTGTGGGAGGGTCAGCTGGGAGGCGGGGTCTAGGTGCAGGGAGGGTCTGCAAGGGGTCCTAACAAAATGGCTGCACAGTAAACACAGTAAACAAACAGATCAGCAAAGCTCCGACAACAATCTCGAGGTGCACAACAATAAAAGCGCTAGCAGAAACAAATGCGAGGCAAGTAGCGTTATTGAGCGCTGCGTGAAATAATTAATTAAAGCACTTGCAGAGGCACTAAAGCGCACAGGTCACGAGCGCTGCACAGTCAATTATAAGAATAGCGCCTGGAGTACAACTGAGCACAGGACACGAGCGCTGAACAGAATCAATTGAAATTAAAGTGCCAGGAGTCCAAATGAGCACCGTTCTCGAGCGCTGCACAATACCAGTGATACCAGCAGGAGGGGGAGGTGAGGGGAGCAGCCGCTTCTGCGAGGAGCAGGACGGTCACAGCTGTACACGAGGGCAAGCACAGGCTCTACCTCTGTGGGTGGGAGGGTCAGCTGGGAGGCAGGGTCTAGGTGCAGGGAGGGTCTGCAAGGGGTCCTAACAAAATGGCTGCACAGTAAACACAGTAAACAAACAGATCAGCAAAGCTCCGACAACAATCTCGAGGTGCACAACAATAAAAGCGCTAGCAGAAACAAATGCGAGGCAAGTAGCGTTATTGAGCGCTGCGTGAAATAATTAATTAAAGCACTTGCAGAGGCACTAAAGCGCACAGGTCACGAGCGCTGCACAGTCAATTATAAGAATAGCGTCTGGAGTACAACTGAGCACAGGACACGAGCGCTGAACAGAATCAATTGAAATTAAAGTGCCAGGAGTCCAAATGAGCACCGTTCTCGAGCGCTGCACAATACCAGCAGGAGGGGGAGGTGAGGGGAGCGGCCGCTTCTGCGAGGAGCAGGACGGTCACAGCTGTACACGAGGGCAAGCACAGGCTCTACCTCTGTGGGTGGGAGGGTCAGCTGGGAGGCGGGGTCTAGGTGCAGGGAGGGTCTGCAAGGGGTCCTAACAAAATGGCTGCACAGTAAACACAGTAAACAAACAGATCAGCAAAGCTCCGACAACAATCTCGAGGTGCACAACAATAAAAGCGCTAGCAGAAACTAATGCGAGGCAAGTAGCGTTATTGAGCGCTGCGTGAAATAATTAATTAAAGCACTTGCAGAGGCACTAAAGCGCACAGGTCACGAGCGCTGCACAGTCAATTATAAGAATAGCGCCTGGAGTACAACTGAGCACAGGACACGAGCGCTGAACAGAATCAATTGAAATTAAAGTGCCAGGAGTCCAAATGAGCACCGTTCTCGAGCGCTGCACAATACCAGTGATACCAGCAGGAGGGGGAGGTGAGGGGAGCGGCCGCTTCTGTGAGGAGCAGGACGGTCCGCCTTTGGGCTTACAATACTCATTCTCCAGCAGGCTTTACATGCTGGGCTTTCTGACATGGAAAGCCTGTCGGAGAGCGAGTATGGGAGTCCTTTGCAGGCCCCACTTTCCTTGTCAGCCCCCGTTTGTTGGCCCTGTTTATCCCTGCACCTTGTGGCAGGCACCTTGAGGTGTCTGCCACGGGGTGCAGGGATTAACACTGCCTCCCATTTCCCTATGGAAGCATGTACCTCATCTGGTTTACAGGCGTAACTCATGCTTCCATAGGGAAATGTCGGAATGCGACTGCACAGTGTTTCGTTGCATCCTATTCAGACGGTCGGGACCGCTGACTGAAGGCCAGTCGGTCCCGTTTCAGAGACGGTCCGCCCAACATCGTAATAGGCCTAAAGTGTTCTGCTGACCCCAGCAGACTACTATCACTGTGATTTTAGTGATTCCCAATGGGTCGTAAATTGCGCCCTTCCTCATGAATATTAATGAGGTAGGTCTTTTTGCGACCCACTGGGAGTCACAAAAAATCTGTGAAACACACATTTTTATATAGCTGTTTGAGATTACCAAACAGCGAATCGCAAACATTCGCTATTAGGTAATCGAAAACTCAAATCTATGTACTTTTAGCCCTAGGTTTCTAAATACAAAGAGACAGGTCTCTGCACGAAGGGCAGGAGAAACAGCATTCTTGGCAATGAGGGCAAAGCAAAAAAAGGGTGCCCCCTCAAATTTCTTCACCTCAAGCAGGGGACAAAATAGTTGGAGTTAGCTAGAGGAATTTAACAATTGAACCAATAATTTCACCTCTTTAGTCACCTGTGGTAACAAATAGAATTCAACCATTTCCACTGGTGCAAGCAGCCTGTGGATTAGTTGTCCCTACTTTAACTCATTTATGCATATTCTTCATTACATATAGGCATTTAAACATAAATAAGACCAACCACTGCGGTTTTGTGCTGAGTACTATGACCCAGTAATGTCTGTTTAAGGGTAGCAGTACGATATTTCTCATTCTCATCAATAATGGCATTGAAACAGTTATTGACACACTACTCTACAAGTTACTCATCAAAGAGACAGGCTTTCAATACTTGAGCAATGTGTGTACACATTATCAATTCCCAACAGCTTTCAGTGAAGTATTTTGCAACTTATAAAGTGGTACATTCCTTTTACAACATTGATATTTACGGGAAAAATTCAGAAGAGCAGCAGTTCACAGAACTAATAGCACTAAATCATGGAATAGTTGTTAGACATTGGTCAGAATATCATAAAATATGCATTAGAAGGCATTAAATCACTTGAGAAGAACTTTTGCTGGAGTGTGTTTTAACATAATTATGAAGAAGAAATAATGTCTAGCCGTTAGTTAATTAGGGCTTCAAATATATAAGTGAATTCATTAATTTGATTTATTCAGCACTTGTATCCACTGTGTAGAACGAATGCTATGTGGAGCGAAGGTAAACATAGTTAGGAATATATGGAACTCAAAGGTAGGAGATGTTTGACTAAAGGTCAGAGAACATAAATGCTCTTTTAAGATCTTTTTGAACAATGGTAAGGATAGGGGCGTTTGCCCTGCAATACCAATAAAATACAGTTCTTTTTTCCAACATTTGGGAATAGGTGGAGACCCAGCACTTGTGGCCATGGGGACTTAATAAGCCTGAATGATTGCCTTGTGCAGTATATCCCTCATATGGCACCACCAGAAGGAGAACCAAGAACAAATCAAGACGGCGTCCTAGGAGTTACGGTCACACATGAACAGACTGTAGTAGTTACAGTTGTGTCTACCATTTTGTCATCATTAGAGTGTTGCTCACAGCGTTCTGAAAAATGGAGGACCCTCAAGCTTCTCACAAATCCCAACACACTGGTAGTGGGCCTTGAGCAGAGTAGCGTGGAGGTGGAGGCAGTGCTGGAACAGCGGTACACGAAAGGAAGAACCAAACCCCAAGACATCGTTGGATTGCATATTTCAAGAGACCCGGCTTACTGGCAGCTGCCAAGTAGTTTGAGTTGTATCCAATTGCTTGCTGGACACCACCAGGAAGCTTTAACATTGCTGCCTGAAATAATGAAGAAAATCGCACAGGAAACCCTGGCATAGTTGCTTGCTCGTCTTGTGGCTCCTCAAAGCATCAGTTACAGGTTGTGGCTGACAATGTCAGGAACAGGCAGTGGTACAGCTTCCAAAGGCAACTCATCAGCATGTTAATTACCCCATAGTGCATGGGATTTTCAAAAAAAACAAGACTGAGGCAGTGGAGAAAAACATAAGGTTAAAAACATAGAGAGGTATAAAATTCATATCTTATGACATTTCTAATGATAATAATAGTGGTAATAACAGAGACAATAATCGTACTTACTGAATCAATTTGCATAATATACTAAAGAATACATTGCTTTCTGGGAAGGGTAGAAGACCTGTTGCTGAGGGCAACAAATCCCATTGCAGAGGCTATGCTGAGATAGATGATTCATCCTTGGCTTTTCCGGCACCTGCGATATTACAAGAAAAGTAGAACAATGGGGGCAGATGTGGAATCACAAGGATTTATGAGAAAAACACAAATATTGTTGACCCTTCTGCCCTGCAGTTCAACATTAATTACATAGCACAGATGAAGGGGTAATTACCAATCCAAATAGTGAAATTACTGGTAGCACCTGATCTAACAATATACGGATAAGGGCATTGAATTAATGAATATTGAACTTATAAAGCGCAGACTTAGCCCAAGGGCGTCAAGGCACTATGTGGAGCTGAACAGTGCAGACAGAAGAAGGCATACTCATACTGAAACCTGTTCGGAAAGCCAGGTCTTTAAGGCTTTGCGGAAAAGAGAATGAGACACCTGTCTGGAGAGTTCTTCAGGGAGGGAATTACACAGCTTCGTAGCATTATTGGAGAAGGCTCTGCCTCCCCATTTTGCCTTTTTAAACCTGGGTACTGTTAGCAGATTTATATCGGAGGATTGCAGCTGTCTGGCTTGGACATATCAATGGAAAATTGCCTTAATCCCATCTGGGCCAGAGCCATAATAGGCATTATGAGTCAGGCACAGTGTTTGGAAAAGGATCATTCGGTCAATGGGGAGTCAGTGCACCGTCCTAATGGAGGCTGTGACTGAATGGCATTTCGGTAGGTTCATCACCAGCCTGACCGCATCATTCTGTACCAGATGGATATAACAGGCCTTTATTAATGTCCAGATAAAGGGAATTACAATAGTCCAGTCTGGATGCTACGAAAGCAACTACAGCCTGCTTGCATGACTCATAAGCGAGGAAATGGGATATTTTTCTGAGGATTCTAATAATCCCAAAACATGTTGACACCGTCCTGTTGACCTGCAGACTAAGGGAGAGTCAGTTGTCCACTATGACCCTTAGATTTTTCCCATGGGATACCGGGCAGGGACAGACGCATAGCATTTCCAGCCACCAATCACTGGACCAAATCTCAGGTTTGCTGCCAAAAATCAGGACCTCAGTCTTCTCCCCATTCCAAAAAAAAAATCCACCATCCAGGAGGAAACTGCCTGCATAAAATTCCTGAAATTAAGGGCAGACTTCCTGATACTGTGTGTGATAGATACCATAATTTGGGTGTCATCCACGTAGGACAACACCTCTAGCCTAAAGGATCTCACAACCTTGGCCAGTGGGGCAACATAGATATTAAACAGTGTCGGGCTCAGGGAAGAGCCCTGAGGGACACCGTACAACAGGGGTTTAGCGGCAGAGTGGAATTTTTCCAAATTTGACTGTCTGTGCCCGATCACTGAGGAAGGAGGCAAGAAGCCCTAAGGCCGAGCCCCCAATCCCTATTTCTCTGAGTCATCCAACCAGCCTCAGAGGAGACAGGGTATCAAAGGCTGCAGTGAGGTCAAGTAGAACAAGTAGTTGGTGTGCCCTGCGTCCACTTGAATACAGATATTGTTGAAAACATCGGTCAATGCTGTTTCCGTACTATGGTGGCTTCTAAACCCATGTTGTGAGACATCAAGTAATTGATGCTCCTTCAGGTAGGCATTGAGATGGGAGTTTAAGTAAGAATCAAGAATCTTGGCTGGGACAGGAAGTAAAGAAATTGGCCAATAGTTTTTCAATTCTACCGGATCCAAAGAAGGCTTCTTCAAAAGTAGCTTGACCACTGCTGTCTTCCACAGAGTTGGATACCGCCCCTCTAAGATGACAACATTCAGAACCGTCATAAGGTGAGGAATAATATTCTCATGGACAGTTTTTAGCACCTTGAGGGGGCACGGATCCAAGGGTGAACCCGATTTGACTTGTTTCAGGAGCCGATCGGTCACCTCTGGTGATATCAGGGGGAAGGTGGATAGCCTAGGAGTCTCCCCATTAAATAGGTCCTCACCTGGAAGGAGAGTAGGCTGAGCAGACGACCCTGCATTGGAGTTGGAAGCTTCCAGCCAGGAGTAAATATCTGTGATTTTCATTTGAAAGAAATCAGATACTTTATCACAGAATTCCTGGGAAAATTCTGAGGGATCTATAACATGGGGGGAAGTAAGGGAGTTGATGACGTTGAACAGCTCCCTGGAGGATTTCATAGATCCTGTGATCTTTGAATAATATAGCCCTGTTTTCTTCAGGATGGCTGCTTTGTATTCTTTTAGACACAGTTTGTGCAATCCCCTACCCAAGGGCTCTAAATCAGTACACCACAATGTCTCCTGTTTACGGCACCCTTGTCTCAACTTTCTAAGTCTCTCCGTGAACCAGGGGGCAGAGAATTTTCATTGCTACTGATAATTGTTACGATAGCTCAGCAGATGCCAAGTTAGCATTATGGTGCCTAGTGGGCTCAATGTTATCAAAGAGATTCAAGAGCGACTCCTTACTTATAATGTTATGGTTCCTTCTTTCCTCCAGATTCCTATTTCCAGAGAGACCCATCTCTGATACCGAGATGCGAAGATCAAAAGGGATAGCAAAATTATCAGACCAGGCAAGAGGAATGGGTTCTCCAACCCTTATACGAGGATCATTGGAAAAGATGCCATCAAGGATAGGCCCTGCCTTATGTGTGGGACAAGCTGTGGAAAACCACATTCAGGATACAAAATACAGATTTAATGACAAAAACCCACAATTGTAAACAAAAATGACTGAAAACGGATAGAGGCTGAAAGTTAGAAAATACCAGTAGGACCTTGGTACAGTATGTACCTGCAGTGTGTCCAAATATGAGAAAGAATGCTGCTTGGATCAAAGATGTATTAAATCATCTAGTCATGATGACCATAGTAATCATGGTTAGCACTATGGCCTAGTACTGAAAGCTCCCTTGTCCAGCACATCAGAGAAAAGCAGTAAAGAAATACTGCTGCAAGAAGGTGAACTGCAAGGTAAATGCTGTGATGGATCAATGTGTTGTAGTAAATGAGGTGGCCACTTGATGAGTACAAAGTCAGGCAGTAGATGACTCCCTGGATCAATAAGCAACAATGATGCAAGAAGCAAGATGCAAGTGGCGCTAACAATAGTACTCAAGAGCATACTCTTCCTTAGATATGTCATCTAATGCAAAGGCACAGAGAGAAAACACGGTTTCTTTACACAGACATACAGTCTGATCAAGCAAAAACTCCAAAGACCATGCAAGCCATTGGCAATAACATTGGTACGATCATTGATTGATACAGAGTTAGATCAAAGATTTTCTGAGATTGAAAACAGTACTACAAAAATTCAAGAATGTGTGGAAGAGCAAGTTCAAATAGTGCAGGATTTAAAAGGAAAGGTTTAAGATTTAGAGAATCAACAATGCCGAAATAATCTTCAAATTCATGGTAAGAAGGAGGGTGTTGAGGGTAGAGAAACACTTTTCTTTATAGTAGACATGGTCAGACAAGTATTTCCAGAGTTATCAGACTGGGACTGGGATTCACAAATTCAGCAGAGACAGAGATTTCCTTTTTTGGAAGAAACCTATAGTAAAGGGTGCAAGTAAGGCCCATCCTGATATAGGTCAGGAACTTCACTTCATGTGAATAAATATTTTGAAGAACAAATCTGGCAGCACCAATCTCATTTGAAGATATTAAATTCTGTGATTTATTTATTTATGGAACTTATAAAGCGCACAAATACCTTTGGGTGTCTCAGCGCTGTGGACTAGACCAAGGAAGGCTGTGTCCGAACCCAATGATCTTCGCAGAAGCAGAACGGACGCAGATCCCTATGCCCGCCCACTGGTGCCGCCGCGCTTCTCACAGAGCAACGTCACCAATAGGGGAAAAGGGGAATGCGAAAGAGAAGAGATACTCCTTCATCGGCTACCACCCTCGTGCTGCTCCCACAAATCTTCTATGTAGATGTTCCTGACTGCCAAAAGGGTGCCTAATACACTGAAGGGAAGAGAACATAAATACAACAACCTATAGGTTAATTATGTTATACTTTATGGGCTCTTGGGGTTAAGTTATCCTCCTACCAGCTGTTACTGGAGTATAAGCCTCTTTTCTATATTTACAATGTCGTTGACGTGATGGTGTTTAATCGGAGATAGAGTTAAGATACTTGCAACTGATAGAAGATATCATGAATAGAACTCAATGAACATTTTCCTTAAACCTCGGTAAGCACTTTTTTGAAATATACTTCTGTCTCAGACTGTACTATGGTTGTTTGATATTCCGACATAGTCTTTGTATGATGATTCTTTCTTCTTGGTGTGCTCTAGTCTTTAGCCAGTGCTAAGTAATCCTCTATAGGTTGCGTGCAAAAAGGTACCAGGAAGGGAAAAGAGGGAGGAAAGGAAAGGTAAAGCGCAAGAGAGGGTATAGTAAACTACCTTAGCTTCAGGTAGTAAGCACTCAGCTACTGGCGTGAAATATATTATACAAGCGTTACTTCTTTGGACGAGTCTTAATTGAAAGCGGAGTTGCTGAAATGTTGAACTCTCTTACTGGTAAGCTGGACTCAGAAGATGATATACTGGAATTCTGTGTTCTCGATAATGTAGAAGTAACTGGTTCTAAACTCCAAACCTTTCAATGCTGGTCAGGAGAACTCTGGAACTCTGAACGGATAACTGGGAAGAAAAATACCTCTTAGGAGCAGGAGCGAGACGAAACTCTCTCGCACCGAGTTTACATGGATTATTGTCTGAAAGCTAAATTTTCCTTTACTGCTACCTCAGAATTTCTCTATGAAAACCGTTCTCTCCCGCTCACCATAACTGAGGAGAAACGGTAGAAACGTTAGAAACGTGCGTATTCCCATGACCTTCAGTTGAAGTGCGCAGCAGGAATCGCGTGCACTTCCCTTAACCACTAGACTGTACAGGTGTTTACAAGTGTGGGGATAGCAGTTACGAATGAAGAGGCCATCTTGTAATGTCCAATTACCTATTCTAAATCATACCACAAATTAACCAAACAGGGTTTGACAAAGACTATTGCCTTTTTTAAAGTACTGCATGGATACTGACTCATTACTGTGGCAATCATGAATTTCTTGACAGGCTGACACGGCTGACTATTGATTAAAGAGCCAGGTCTTTAGTTGTTTCCTAAAGGTGAGTAGAGTGGGACTTGTCTTGATGTGGAGGGGGAGACTGTTCCAAAGTTTGGTGGTGGCGAACGTGAATGTTCGGTCACCCCAGGAGTTTTTTTTAGTGCGGACACATTTAGGAGGTTTCCTGCTGAGGAGAGTAGAAGTCTTGGGGGGTTGTAGGGGCAGAGCAATTTCCTTAACAACTCTGGTCAGCTGGCGTGGATTGCCTTGTAGGCAATGCAAAGCGCCTCGAACTTGGATCTGCTTCTAACGGGCAGCGAGTGGAGCTGTTTGATATCGGTTTGAATTCGTGGGTGGCTGTCATTTATGCTATGAAACTGCTGAACGTTAGTGGAGAATCAGGAAATGGTTCTCGCATCTGCAGGAATTGGTTGTGCAGGTTTAGTTGCAAGAGCAATCCAGGCTGCAAGTAATTTTCTATGGTCAATACATTTCTGTTATGAGAAACATGTGGTCAAAGAGCTGATCTCAAAATGCTGTAAAAAGAACAGATCTAGCCAAAATTCTGTGACACAGCAAAATAGCAAATTAAGGGCTGTAGTTGACTGAGTACAATTGAAAGAGAGTTTGGCATTCTAAGGTCAAATTGATACCTGACACAAAGAAACCTATGATGTAATGTTGAGATGATGTGATGATATGCACTGATAGACAAGGGCAGTGGGCTGTAATTCAAATTTTTGCTGAAGCATAATGTATAGTATTTGAGCAGTTTACGGGTAAAATACTGATGACTATGTATTTCATTTCATTGCAATAAAACTATATAACCAGTTTGGTGAGATGATACTGATTGGTGACTTAGGTGCATAGGTTGGCCACATCAAAAATGAGTAGCACTGGTAGTGCTACTATAAGGCTTACCCAAACATATGGGGTCAGATATCTCTGGAGATTGCTGAAAGAAGATGAACATGGATTTTATTATTTTTCACCTTCTCAAAGGCGTTATTCTCACATCAATAATGCATTTTGCTAAACATGATTGATTGCTAAACCCAATATTAAGATATGTCCCATGCTAGTATCTAATCACAAATTATCATTATTGATGGGTATGGGCAGTTAGTTTGAGATGCTTTGAACACATATGTCTGACGGATAATTTGGCAATATGATAATTACCACAACAGGATCTGAAAGAAAAATAATAAATTCAGCTAGGTAGATTAGAAATATTACATGCAACAGTTATCCAGAAAGCACATTATAGTAAACATTATATTTGTAGAGAGATATTTGAGTGTAGTCCCAAAATTGGCCATGATTTAAAGGAGAAAGCAGTGGCAGCCTGTCTTGCAAATAGAGCGCAGTCAATAGACTATAGAGAATCAATTGGATGTATATCAGTATGCAAAATTAAAAAAAGAAATATTTAATCTATGCCAGAAATTACGGATAAGATAGGTCAGGTCTTCAGAGACTCTCATGCTATTTTGGAGCTATTTCCAAACCTTTAGTAGAAACTAAATACATGCTTTGATATTTCTAAAATGAATACTCATGATAATAACAAAGACCAATTAGCATTAAAGAACATGGATCAGGTGATGTTAGCTGATGCAATTACTTTACAGGAGATTAAAGATGCAATACAAGCTGTGGTGGGTGGGAAAGTTCTGGAGATATATGTAATTTCAGTGGAATTTATATAAGACATTTTCAGGGTGTTTGCACCTGCAGTGGAAATGGTGGCTAGGGTCATTGAGAATAACAGTAAACATAGAAATACTTTAAAAAAAAGGAACAAACCTATTACAATTGTACGTGTTATTAACCAATATTATTGATCCATAACAATGTTAAAAACTATGCAAAACTGATAGCTGAGTGGATAACATCTATAATTAGTGAACAACATGGCCTTATTCTAAGGTGGGGCACTACTGTACAAATAAGCAATGCAATAGCCATGTTTGATGTGGCCAAAATTTGCCATAAATGTGGGTATGATTCTGCTTAAAGCTGAAAAGAAAAGGTGAGTGGGTAATCTGAAAATTTCTAAGGTATATTATAGATAAGATTGGGTGTGATCAGAGATATGTTTACAGAATTAAAATCCATTTGATAGGGTTAAAGCTATGGGGAAACATTCAAATACATTCTCCATTTCTCATGGCACACAACAAAGGGGCCAGGTAACACCACTAAAGTTTGTCCTATACTTGGACTGTACTTACAGCCATTAGAATAATTGTTGTTATTATCAATGATATAAGGTTTGAGATACAAGTGTTTTAACAGGTCCTGCTAGTGATGGTATGCTCTTTGACAAGTATGAGGTGAGCAGGCTAGTCATTTACTCCTCTGTTGTACACTGGTCTTCAGTACACAACTTTCATGTTATTCTTATGTGTTTGTTTTGTTTTTTCAATGTCTGTTAGCATTTTATTGTCCATTATGCTGCTGCCTTTGGTGTGATGGGTGTTTGTATTGGCACAGAAATGAAAATAAAAAAGTTACAAAAAGGAATGGACATAGTCATCCACTTCAAATTTCTGACTTTGAGATGGTCCAATATCTATCCAAGGTTGTATGACAGAGGCATGAATGGCTGAACAACGAATGCCTGTAACATGCAGCCCCAACAACAAATGAGTCTAAACAGCACCTGTATTTACCATGCATGCCTTTACTGTGCAATTTTGCGGTAAAGGGATGTTTGGTAAAGGGGATGTGTGGTAAAGTTCCCACTACAGGCCCTCCGCCCTGAGACCTAAAATCCTGGCCCCGCCCTATAACCCAACCCTGTGTCCAATAAATGACCCCACCCCACAAACCTGAAACTATCCCGACTCCCCCTGCTCTGAGCCCTAAAAACTTCCCGCCCTTAAAACTGCCCCTTCCCCCTTGCCCTGAGACCTAAATCTCTGCACCTACCTTACAAGCTACACTAACCCCCCACCCTGGGCTCTAAAAACTGCTCTGCACCGAAAACTGCCCCTTCCCCTCCCCCTGCCCTGAGCCCTAAAATTCTGTCCCCTACCTTAAAACCTACCCCGACCTCGGACCCTCACCCTGAGCCCTAAAACTGACCCCGTCCCTCAAAACCGGCTCCTCCCATAAAACCTAACCCCCTTGACCCCCTGCCCTGAGCCCTAAAAACTTCCCCGCTAGGAAAACTGCCCCTTTCCCCTTGCCCTGAGCACCAAAACTCTGCACCTACCTTAAAGCCTACACTAACCCCCCGCCCTGAGCCCTAAAAACTGCTCTGCACCGAAACTGCCCTTTCCCCTCCCCCTGCCCTGAGCCCCAAAATTCTGTCCCCTACCTTAAAACCTACCCCGACATCAGACCCTCACCCTGAGCCCTAAAACTGCCCCCCCCTCAAAACCGGCTCCTCCCTTAAAACCTAACCCTCTTGATCCCCCGCCCTGAGCCCTAAAAACTTCCTCGCCCTGAAAACTGCCCATTCCCCCTTGCCCTGAGCCCTAAAACTCTGCACCTACCTTAAAACCTACACTAACCCCCAGCCCTGAGCCCTAAAAACTGCTCTGCCCCGAAAACCGCCCCTTCCCATCGTCCTCCCTTCTGGTTCCTCTCCCTAATCGCTTAGTAAGCTGAAACGCTGACTACCTTAACCATGCATATGCGTGGTTCAGGCATATGTGTGGTTATGGCAAGCTTTGTTTAGCTTACGATGAAATGGAACGAGTGCTGTGGTGTCGCGCTCTAGTTTACCAGCGTGTACGCGATGATGCGTCACGTGGTAAACGAGAGCGGAGGACGTGCGCAGGCGCAAGGGTATAACTGAAAGAGCGCGAAGGCGAGAACGCCAGTTAGCGACCGGAGCGGAGGCCATTCTTACGCTCGGCGCTCTATGTCCTTTCCACTTGTGTTAATCTGAATAAACCTGTTATCAGACAAACGCTGACTCGGAGTGTTGTGTGCAGGACACAATAACATCATTACAGTGGCGACGAGGACTGGGATCACCCCACTGTCCACACGCAACCAGCGGAGCCGGAACTCGAGAGCCAGCCCAGGCCCAGGAAACAGTGGAAACTGCAGCGACACCAGGAAAGCATAGAGCGTGGCAGCAGCGCGGACCCCTCCACCCTACAAAGGCGCAATCAGAGACAATTCCCAGGTCAGTGCAGCCCCGATAGAGGGAGGTTCCACAACCAGCACACTGGCAACTAAAGGCGGCGACCAAGTGCCAGAGAAGGGCGAGCAAGCGACCAATCCACATCGTGAGTCAGGGGACAACACCCCGGGCAGCCCCAGAAGCCAGGGAGACACCGCAGGTGTAGTGGAAGCCCCCAGCACGCCTAACAGCCCCAGGGCCCAAGCAGAAGCACCCAGAGGTGAACCAAAGATGGCGAACCAGTCCTCAGCGTTAATGGCTCCTATCCCTTTCCTACCCCGACCGGGGGAACCCCAAATGAAATGGGAAGATTGGAGGGAGTACTTCAGGAACTACGTTGAGGCGTTAGAGGACGAGAATGGAGAACCGTATGCTCCTGCGAGGAAGAAGAGGTTGTTGCTCCACAACCTAGGCCCAGAAGGGGTGAGAGTCTTTGCCAACATAGTGCCCAATGAGCGGGAAGCAACAGAGGACGACGTCTTCAAGAATGCACTAGAAGATCTAGACAACCACTTCCGACCAGCGGTGTGTGTGTCTATAGACCGTTACAATTTCCAGCAAAGGAAACAAGAAGTGGGTGAGCCGATCGATGACTATGTGGCCGCACTTAGACGTCTGGCCATCACGTGCAAGTATGGGACACTGCAAGATGAATACATAAAGGATCAGATTGTCATGCATACTACTAACAAATCGGTCCAGGACAAACTGTGGGCGCAGAGCGAAACATCACTCAAGGACGTCATAGCCATGGTGAAGAAAGCAGAGATGTCCAAACGTTGTGCGGATGCCGCCAAACGTGAAAGCACACAGAAGCAGATGGTCAACAAGATTGATGAGGCCTTGAACACGTACAAACCAAGAGGATCACAGGGTGACCAGAAGCATGATCCAAAAGGAGCAGCGAAACAGACGGGAAGGCAGGTTGCAGACGGCAAGTTCTCGTGTTACAGGTGCGGGAGCACTGCTCACTCAGCCCAAGACAAACGTTGCCCGGCTTTTCGCGCCAGATGCGCGTTCTGCAGCCTGGTCGGCCATTTTGAAAAAGTGTGTCGTAAGAAGGGGAAGAGATCCACTGTAAAATGCGTGGAGTCGGCCCAATCGGAATACGGAGGAGAAGACGATCTGGAGGATGGCGACATGGTGTTATGCATTGATGGACAGGTACTGGACGTCGATGGGAAATGCACGGACAAACCACGCACAGACATGTTCATAGGCGGAGTGAAGGTGCACGTGGCTGTCGACTCGGGGTCTCCATGGACGATTGTGCAACGATCCATTTGGGAAGGTGACTTCGTACCCGTAGTAGGGCCTGAACTACGTCCCCCGGACATCCGGGCCATATCATACACGGAAAACAAGATTCCCATGATAGGCTATCGTCCACTCAAGTTCGAGTTCAGAGGGAGAACGGCAACCTGCAAACTATATGTGGCCGAAGGAGGACCCTCAGTACTTGGTTGGAGAGACGCGGGAAGCCTGGGAATCAAACTTGATCCGGGTGGCAAAGAACAAATCCTCCTGAATGATGAGCAACGCCCCACCGACGGAGAAGAATGGAAGTCAGCCTACCCCAAGGTGTTTGATGGAACGGTAGGGAAGCTCGACAAATTCGTCCCCAAGAGGATACTCAAGGAAGGGGCTACACCTGTGTCCCACAAAGTTAGGAACATCCCCATGTCCACCATTGAAGCAGTACAACAAGAACTCCCCTACGGCTGGAAAGACAGGGCATCATAGAGCCCATAGACAGTTCTGAATGGTTAGCCCTCTTGGTCGTAGCCAAGAAACCCAACGGCAAGGTCCGTCTATGTGTCAGTCAGTCTGCTCCTCCATTATATAGAGTTGCTGTCTGTGAATCTTGCATAGTTGTCAGAATTTTGTCGTAAACATGTATATCATGTAATTATTTTAAATCATTTTAATCTTGTATTGTTATGTTTCTTTCAGGAGATTAGGAAGGGGAACTGCACTCTGTCTGACCACCTCACCACGGCCCCACTCATCTCCAGCTTGAATGGAAGAACTCACGTCACTATGTTTAAAGATAAGACTTTCACTTTGGGCACTTTTTCCTTCTTTTTGTGAAACATATTTTTTACTTGTCCCTTCGCCATTACTATGGTCATGCATTATCCTTAGCATCCCCCTTTTTTTTCCCCCGGTTGAATCCCTTGTGCACTAGACAGCCGGCATTGGTTCAGTCCTATGTAGTTCAAAATTGGCTACAAGAATCGGTATCAGGGGGGCACTAGACCGCCAGCATACACAATTATATAATTATATCATTTGGTTTTTACCGATTTTGAGGCTCAGGCACTGCACGAGGTTTGTGTAGTCTAATCCTGGCTACAGTACTAAGTGGGCACTAGACCGCTAGTATAGAAATCTGAACAATGGCTATAAGTACGGACATTGTTGACTCTATATGTATTGTCTCATTGGTTTCATTTAAACATGGTTGAAATGTCGATTAGCAATTCCTAATCAATTTACTTTCAGTTGCAATGCAAATTGTATGGTTGATTAATTCACTCTAATTTAAATTAATTTGAGTTGATTTACAGTATGCGTAATCCCTCACATGGGTTTCCTGTTACCTTTTAATACGAGTGACTCCACTCCAATATGGCCGAAAATTTATTGACCGGAATGGTTGAAGGGTTGTTGACCTTTTTCTATGTTCATGAATTGTTTTCACATTGTGTACTTAACATGTTGAAAAAGGGATAATGGTTATCGTGTGATCAAGACACCTTGGTGTGTCGAAACGCGTAGCGATATCCGGTGATTAAAAACTTCACAACTGAAATCCTTGAGTGCGCGACTCTTTGCTTCACTGCAGAACTTTTGGAATTGTGATTGAAACTTTCGGCTGAGGGTTTGCCGAATTTTCGCGCCACCTGACTACGGGAGGAGGTCCCAGCAGAACCCAGTGTGCTTTGGATTATGTTATGGAGGGACCCAGTGCCGGCCGCTGAGAACACCACCGACTTCAACTTGAAACGTATCCCGGAATAGCACCGCCCTCAACTCCCGGACGGGTAAGCCTTTCTGTGTCTTCCGCCGTGTCGAGGGGAGAGCCGGCATCTCCGTGCTGGTTCTCTTCCGAGACCGGTGGTGTGCGTAGAGAGTGTGCTGCCCCGGTTGAGTGAGGATTTGTAGGACGGAGTTAAAACAATCAATCCCACGATTTTGTAGTCCCATCTGGGACTCTGGTCTCCGTAACTCTTTCGGTGTGCTTTCTGGACGGGACATTAGCGGCATCAGGAACTGCTTACTTAAGCGGGAGGATTTTCAGTTCAAAAACTTTATTCTCACACTGTCTATGTGAAACGGTAAGCCATTCCGTTTCCAGCACCGGACATATACCATCAGTGCCAAGCGTTGTTTACTGTGCAAGATCAATTCATTCAACTCATAGGAGTCAAAAGACTACAGTATGGAGGAAGAGGGAGAAAGACGAAAAGAGGCAGTAGCCCTGTTTGCCAGAGCACCAGGCAAAGGGGGAGCAGGGGCAGCAGTAATGGAAAGACCCACAAGCAATCCCCTCAACGTGCAATTAAGAAAATATGAAAAACTTAAAAAACAAGAAAGCGCTAGGTGGTGGGAAGCCACTTCCTTACAGGACTACGTAGAAAAAGAAATGGTGCCCCGTGGTCTAAGGATTTACATAACACCATCCCATGAGTCACCCAACACCAAGATGCTGGAGGAATGGGCACAAAATTCAGCGGCCAGTAGTAAGAACATGCTTTGCATATTGATCAAGTATGCATGGGAAGACCGTGAAGATATCTTGAAACAAATCAAAGAATTAGAGGAAGAATTCAAAAACAGTAAAGATCAAGATATAATCAACAAATTCATGGATGAACTAAAAGGCCGACTAAAAAATCATGAGGATGATATCAAATATAGGAAGCAGCGCAAATTACACAGGGATTGTGGGGATTATGACAGCGGGAGGATCCTTACGTACAGCCCAAAATAGGATTATCTGTACAAGCAAACTACCCCCCAAATGCAAACACCAGACAATGCGGAAGCCAGAGCTGATAGCGTGACAGTGAGCAGCGCTAGCGGATCGGAATCTGATGCTTCAAAGAAAACCACAAGTACCTTGTCAGAAACAGAAGTAACCAAAAAGCCGGCAAGTTTTTTAGACGAGTTCAGAGTGCTCAGGACCCGGCGCAAGAAGGAAACGGAAACAACCCAACAGCAAACCTTCCAGAAAAGAACAACACGAGGAAGACCAAGGGGACAAGCAAGAGGACGGGGAGATCACGCCAGAGACGCATCAAGCTCCAGCAGAGACGAAGAAAACAACCAAAAGCCAGTGGGAAACAAAAGAGGTGGCTACAGAAGAAGGAGATAATTATGGATGACGCTATGGTAAATAAAACTATAATCAATTTATCATCTAGATCTCTAACTCTTAAAGAAAAACGAACCCTATGTCTGGGTTTAACTTTTTGCCCAACTGAACTATTTGATTATGCCGGGACTAGAGTGGACATGTTCAAATTTGTCCGCAAAATGAAATTAAAAAAATGGCACTCAATGAGACCAGATAGAATAGCACCAGCAACAGTGGTTGAAGAAGATACATCTGAAGTCACTGTAGGCGACACGGACACCCTCCAGGACATGTATTCCTTGGCAGGGTTGTCCAGTGATAGCCAACCGAATAGCTCCATAATGGGAGTAAGGGAGACACAAACTGACAGGGCGGCTTGTACTTCTTTTAAACCCAAATCGATATTCTGTCCTATATTACCACATGATGCAATCGATACTTTCCATGAGGTAGTTACCAGGGAACTCATCAAATTGAAACATAAACAAACTAAAGTAGGAGTGAAAAACTTTAATCTATCTAAAGAACAGATGGATTTCATTTTTTCACTAGCTGATGACAAAGAGATCATTCTGAGGCCTTCAGACAAAGGAGGCAATATTGTCTTGTGGGGTAGGGACCTGTATATTACCGAAGCTCTCAATCAACTTGAAAGGAGCGCATTCTACTGTAAGTCTAACTCTGATGAATATAATGCCAGCATCACTGAAACATGGGAAAGTTTAATGGAGTGGAGAAATGAGGGACTCCTTTCTTGGCAGGAATTCTGTTTCCTGAAAAAGGACTACCCCAAGATGCCCATTTTTTACCTTCTCCCGAAGGTTCACAAAAATATCAGTCAACCTCCGGGCAGACCCATCATCTCTTCAATAGGAAGTGTCAATGAAAACCTATCCGTTTACATTGATCACTTCCTACGTGAATATGTTTGTCTTCTCCCTTCTTATACCAGGGACACCACCGATATCCTTATCAAAATCGAAAAAATTGTTTGGGTGGAGGGGGCATTGCTCATCACGATGGATGTAAATGCCCTGTACACCATAATTGACCATATCCAGGGTATGGAGGCTTGTTACCATTTCCTTAAACAAAGAGAAATTGGCTACAGAGATCACACATGCATGCTTGTTAACATGATGAAACTATGTTTGAAAAATAATATTTTTTTGTTTGATGGGTCCATCTACAAACAAACTAGAGGTGCGGCCATGGGATCAGCATTTTCCCCTAATTTTGCCAATCTTTTGCTAGGTAAGTGGGAGGAGGAGATAAGAGAAGAAAAAGACCTTGAGCCATATTTTACCAAAGTTCTAACTTGGATAAGGTATATTGATGACCTGTTTGTCATCTGGCAGGGCACTGAAGAGGAAGCTGTAGAATTCATTGACAAATTGAACTCTAACAGCTACAACATATCTCTCACTTTCAATATCAGCAATAAAAGTGTCGAATTCCTTGATACCACCATAGAAGTAAGAAATGGTCAGCTCACTTCCAAACTCCATAGGAAAGACACATCAGGGAACAGCCTCCTTCACGCCCTGAGTGCCCACCCTGACCCCTTAAAATGGAGCATACCCTATGGTGAGCTCTTAAGAGCTAGAAGAAACTGTAGCAGTCAAGAGGGTTTCATTGAAGAACAAGAAGCCATGCTGATTAGATTCAGAGAAAGGGGTTATCCTGAATGGGTACTCACCAAAGCTGTCAAAAAAGTAAATGAAATCGAGAGATCCAGTACATTGATACCTAAAGCCAAAAATGAGCCTGTCACCTCTGATACCAGACTCATCACTACCTTTCATGAACAATCCAGCAAAGTTAAAAAGATCATTAACGAGAACTGGAAAATATTACAAGCAGATACCATCATAGGCCCAAAAATCACTGAGAGACCACTAATAACATACAGGAGAGGCAGGAATCTCAGGGATATTTTAGTGAAGGGAGATATCACTGAGACCAAGAAACAACATATCCAAGGGCTCAAAGGTTTCTATCCCTGTGGACACTGCCGGGCATGTGCGGCTAGTGTCATGGTCAAAGAAATAGAAGTCCCAGGTACCCATGTGCGTAGAAAGATCAAGCAATTTCTCACATGCGCCACCAACTTTGTTGTGTACGTCCTAGAATGTCCCTGTAACATCAAATATGTGGGCAGCACCACATGTATGGCCAAAAAAAGCGTGCAAGAACATCTTAGAGCCATTACGAACAAAGATGCCAAATACCCCATAGCTAGACATTTTCAAGATGTCCATAATTCTAACAATTCCCTGTTAAGATATTATGCTGTAGAACAAGTGAACATAGGCAGAAGGGGTGGCAACAGGGAACTGGCCCTTAGAAAGAGGGAGTCACGTTGGATCATGGAGCTCGAGACTAGGGCCCCGGGAGGACACAACATGGATGAGGAATTAGCAACTCATCTCCATAATGAATAGGTGTGCTGCTGTGTTGATATGCTTTACCTGTAGATGACCTGTAGTCAGTCTGCTCCTCCATTATATAGAGTTGCTGTCTGTGAATCTTGCATAGTTGTCAGAATTTTGTCGTAAACATGTATATCATGTAATTATTTTAAATCATTTTAATCTTGTATTGTTATGTTTCTTTCAGGAGATTAGGAAGGGGAACTGCACTCTGTCTGACCACCTCACCACGGCCCCACTCATCTCCAGCTTGAATGGAAGAACTCACGTCACTATGTTTAAAGATAAGACTTTCACTATGGGCACTTTTTCCTTCTTTTTGTGAAACATATTTTTTACTTGTCCCTTCGCCATTACTATGGTAATGCATTATCCTTAGCATCCCCCTTTTTTTTCCCCCGGTTGAATCCCTTGTGCACTAGACAGCCGGCATTGGTTCAGTCCTATGTAGTTCAAAATTGGCTACAAGAATCGGTATCAGGGGGGCACTAGACCGCCAGCATACACAATTATATAATTATATAATTTGGTTTTTACCGATTTTGAGGCTCAGGCACTGCACGAGGTTTGTGTAGTCTAATCCTGGCTACAGTACTAAGTGGGCACTAGACCGCTAGTATAGAAATCTGAACAATGGCTATAAGTACGGACATTGTTGACTCTATATGTATTGTCTCATTGGTTTCATTTAAACATGGTTGAAATGTCGATTAGCAATTCCTAATCAATTTACTTTCAGTTGCAATGCAAATTGTATGCTTGGTTAATTCACTCTAATTTAAATTAATTTGAGTTTGATTTTTTGATCCCTTAAGTGGGAAGTTGTTTTCTTCTTTCTTTTCTTTCTCCATCCATGTGTAATCTTTTTTTCTCTTTTTCTTTCATTTTATCTTTTGTTGTTTTTCTTTTCCTTTTTCATTCATTTTTTTCTTTAGGTATATTTTCATTTTTTCTCTTGTTTAGCAAAGTTTATGATGTCATTTCTTATAGGTGAATATATAACTCCTCCGACTGATTAAGGCCATGCGGACTTAGAGTTCTGAAATTTAAAATGTGGCATGACTCCTTCTGTCTTAATACTTTTCTCGGTCACCTCCTCGGATTACACACGGAAGGAGAAAGAAAAGAAAGAAGAAAACAACTTCCCACTTAAGGTATCAAAAAAAATGATGAAAGCCACATAAACCCACCAGTGGGTATAAAACATTAAAATATAACAAGAATACCAAAAGTGGGACATTGTCATAATAAGAGACTCCAACACCAGAAAAACAATGAGAAATCAGTTACATTGTTTGGTATAAATTCATTTTGGTGGTTTTATTTAAAAACTATACTATCCACAATGCAATGTAATCAGGAAACAGGAAGTGATGTAATACACATTTTTGAATGCTTTTAAATGAGTTGAAAAAAAGTGTAAAGTTGATCGTGAGCAAGATGCTTGTAGCATCGAAACGCGTAGATCACTCGCTTTCATGTTAATAAGATCGCAATAAACATCCTGCTGTGGAAATAAATTCTGAAGGAGTGCGCCCCAATTCTTTTGTGAATCGAAGGAAGTGTTGGGATACGTAATGGCGTGGTTCTGCCGTAGGGAGAAGCACCCATAACGTGCGCTTAACGGCCCGGGAAACTTGAACCGGTGTGTTGACACAACGGCTGTCTGAGTGTGCTTTGAATGGGGCAAACTGTGTTTGATATTTAAGGGCAGTCCAGCCGTGAAAGCAGCACCATCACAGAGAATCAGCGGCTCTGAACTCTTCAGAGCTTAAATACGGAACAGCAGAAATATAAATATGCAAACCGCACTTATCATTTAGAGGCCCACTGCAGGGCTTTTAAAATAACTTAATACTGCAATGGTTTTGGCACACAACCCACTGGAGGGTAAAAATTGTTTTACAATGGACTACGAACTCCAGCATGCTTTGGGAGATTGACACACTAGAGAAACCCCCCGGAGGGCAATCATCCAATTAGTATGCAGAGGAGAGTGAAGTCCCGACGTGCTGCCAGGACTATCCAGAAAAGCCTGTGGTCAAGAGCGATGACGCTTGAAATGCGTAAGGCGAAGGAAACTTACCCTAAATGCTAAATGCTGTTTGCTGCAAATAAAAGACTCTGTTGAGTTATACATTGCCTTGAGAGTGCGCTTTTAATGTAGGGCAAACCTTGTATGATATATATATATGTATGTATATCTATATATCTATATATTACCTACTGGCGGTAGCCAGTAGGTAGTTATAGTTAGGACCATTTTTTCAGAAGAAAAACATGTTTTCATGTGTTTATATCTTTGGCTTCATTTGACGAATCTTTATGACATTTTCTAAAAAGTTTCTCTTTTTAGATCAGCTCCTATCTTCAAAGTTTGAGGGTGATTGGTCAAGGGGAGGCTGAGAAAAAAGGGGGGTCCCAAAACATGTTTTGTCCATGCAATTTCCATAGGAAACTTTAGACAAGGCTGCAGGTCAAACTGCAGAACGGAATTACGCCAAATTTGGCAGGGAGAAAGGTCTTGGTCCACAAAGCACACTTTTATTTAAATGGAGTAAATCTGTTCAGTAGTTTTTGAGAAATATCAAATTTTACAGATATTGATATTTGAGAATTCTGACATCTGATTGGCTGAGGAGGCACAAGCTTGCGGCTCTTTGGCTGTGAACGGTTGAAACTAGGAAGTGTTGGCAGCCATTCTGTGACTCAGGTGAAAGGAGTAGGGGGAAAAAAAGAGAAACATTGTATAAGAGGGTATAGTAGGAACACTGCGGAGTTACTTTAAGCAGTCTGTACTGTGCAGAGGCAGGGAGTTTGAATGTTGCGTTGGCCGTGGAAATCACGTCCGCAGAACAACAGTGCGCGGTATTGCGGCAAGGTTGCGTCGGCTCTGGAAAGCCAGTTAGGAAAACAATGCGCCGTATTGTGACAATCAGTGTGTAGGGTGCAACACAGGTAGTGTGAATGTTGCGTAGGCCATGGAAATCACGTCCGCAAAACAAAAATGCGCGTATTGCGGCAATGTTCAGAAGGCTGTTAAAATCATATGGGGAAAACAACAATACGCCGTATTGCTGCCTTCCTTTAATATAATGCGGAGTAATGTTTACTTATAATGCAGTCTTCACTTTTATCACGGATAGTGTCACTTTGTTAGAGGAAATTTAATATTATGTGGGAGGGTGTGTTCTCCCCCTGTGTGCGGAACAAAATTAATGTTCAATTGGCTGAGGTGTTCCAACAACGAGCTTAATGTTCATTGGCTGTGAACCATTGAAAGTAGAAGTGTTGCCAGCCATTCCTTTCCCCTCCGCGGAGTAGCAAGGACATCTGATTGGCTCACATGTTCCAAGGAGGACCTTCCAGAGCTTATTGTTGATTGGCTGCGAACCATTGAAAGTAGAAGTGTTGGCAGCCATTCCCTTCCCCTCCGTGGAGTAGGAGGGACATCTGATTGGCTGACGTGTTCCAAGGAGGACCTCCTTCCCAAGCTTAAGGTTGATTGGCTGTAAACCATTGAAAGTAGAAGTGTTGCCAGCCATTCCCTTCCCCTCCGTGGATTATCAGGGACATCTCATTGGGTAACGTGTTCCAAGCTGACCCTTCCCAAGCTTAATGTACATTGGCTGTGAAGCATTAAAAGTAGAAGTGATGGCAGCCATTCCCTCCCCTTCTGCTGAACACCATGGACATTTTCTCGACTAAAATGTTCTGAGTACAACTTTGCTCCTTATTGTATGGGAACGGTTCACTGTTGTCAGCCATTTTGTGACACACTTCAAAGGAGTACAGGAAAACAAAGTAGTAGAGGGGAGGGTAGGAACACTATTATCTCTGTACAGTGGTCACAAGGGGGTGGACAGGGACTTTGAAGGTAAAAATTGTTTTTTATATATTTTAAGTGCCATTTATATAATTTGCGTGGGGCCTACAAATCACGCCAGGAAAATAACAGTGTGTTGTGGTCTTCTTTTTATTAAGTCAGCAGGTGGGATACTTCACAGGAGCAGTATTTACTTATAATTTGGTGTTTACTTTTCTGACGAGGAGTGCTACATCTTTGGAGAAAATATTATAATATGGAGGAGGGGGTTGAAAAAGAAAGCGCGCTGTTGCAGTCTTCATTTAAATAAGGTTCTGAGTAAGTACTTCTCGGGAGAAATGTTTACTGATAATGCATAGTTATAGTGCAGTGCTTACTTCTGTCATGGGTAGTGCTATTTCCTTGCAGCAAAATAGTAGGTGTAGTTGTGCTGCAAAGAATTAAGTCTAGGTTTGAAACAGTTTTTATTAAGCAATCACAAATATACTTTCTTAGGAAAGTGTAGCTGTATATATCAGAGGGGTGACAAATAAAAACGCAATTCATAAAATATCCCGTAAGCGTAGCTACTCCCTCCTTCTTTTTGTCGCCTATAGTTTGTAATTATAAGTTGTTATATTGTTATTATAAGAGGGCATCAGTTACTTTTAGATAAAGTAGAAAAGAAGTGCTACAAGAAATACTCCTGCACTGCATCATTCAGGTCACAACAACAATAACAAGTAAAAAACAGTGAAAGATAAAGGACGTCATATTACCTATAAATGTATGCTTCATCAAAACACTAACCCCTTCCACGTGGGGCTAATTTCCCTGCGGTGCGGGGGGAGGGGCCGTGCGCTGCACAGAGCTGCTCATGACGAGCCCAGCTCGTCATGCTGCACAGTAGAGCTGTGCTCTCCTCCCACTCCTGTAGAACGCCCGCACAGGCGGGGAATTAGACCCGCATGGGCCGCCTGCGGCAATAATGACGAGCTCAGCTCGTCATGAGCACAGCTCCACTATGCCTCATGATGAGCTGAGCTTGTCATAATCATGCAGGGGGTAAAATAAAGCACTATGAATACACTTTGTTTTTAGGGACTACTAGTTTATAAAATATTAGCAGTGTTACAAACTGTGAGGTAGTAAGCTATCAATTGAAATAACTGGGGGAGTTTATAGTATTCCACAGGAGAAAAAGAATAACGAGCACAACAAAAAAACTAAATTTTTACAATCTCTATTTTGTAGAAATCAGGAAAGTTTTGTCATAGGACTTAGAAGTCGCTCACTGCTCTGCCAACAGATCACGTACTCCTTTAAGAATATATGGGAAAGGAGTAATATATATACAATACTTTATTTCAGATGGTTTACTCCTGGCGGCGACAAATCTCCAATTCCTCTTCTTTGAAAACATGACACTCTGCTACAATATACAGACTATCACTGATGCCACACAGAAAAGGAAAAGGAAAATAAAGTGATAAACACAAAACAAGATCAAAAAATGAAATATTTTCCAGCTGTGAATATGTTCAATGCTTTTTTTCTCCGGAACTTCGAAATCATTCATCTTCGCGTCAACGACTCATAAACTCCTCTGAGATCATAATGACTGTAAATATTATAATATATAGATATTCACACCATAATCACAAGGGGGAAACAGAGTTAGATACCAGAAGCTGCTGATGTTACATATAAATCTTTAGTCTTCGCGCTGACGTGTCATGAACTCCTCTGAGATCACCATAACTGTTAATATTATTATATATATTTTGACAGTATATGATCCCAAAGGGGAAACACAGTAATAACCAGAAGCTGGTGACGTTACGTATAAATCTTTAGTTTTCGCGCCGATGGGTCACCAACAACTCTGAAGTCAAGTACAGTGTCAATATTATAGTATACAAAGTCACAGTATATGAGCTCAAATGAGCCAGAAAAGGAGCAATGTTTGCTGTATTCTGTCTGTTTCTGAAAACAAGCTACTGACGTTGTGGAAAAAAAGCAAAAACAACCAATAACACTTTTTTCTAAATACAAATGTTCAAATATTCACAAATAGCTACGTATTATAAACATCTGCTATGCCATAATCAAACAACTTACATCTCTGGAATATGTATGCAAAACAAGAATCTGACGCTTCAAAAGGAATGTCATCATTGATGTCATCAGTGATGTCACTGACCATGCCATGAATAATGTAATATCTGACGCCATGAGCAGTGCATTGCGGGGGCGCGAGTTATAGTTAGCTAAACTAACTTTAACAGTGGAATTTCTATGGTTTTGTACGCATTAAATGTCCAGCTAACTATAACGTCCCTGAATCCTATGGTTTTCTCAGTGAATTTCTAAAGTTTTTTAAATGCTAATTTCTAACTATAAAGTCAGTAAAACCTGTGTTTTTTTCAGTGAATATCTATATCTATATTTATATATATATATATATATATATATATATATATATATCTAAATATAAAACAAAGGTTACAAAAATGGTATAGTTAGGTTCAGATTTTACACGCCCAAACAAAAGATATTGAAAAGTCATAGTTATACTTATCTCAAGAAATTATAACTTGCGCCCTAACTCGTGCCCCCACCATGCACCATTTTCTCATCAATAATTTTATTGCAAAAGTTGTAGTGATATTATTATTATTATTATTTCATAGGAGAGGTAATTTGTGATGTAATATGTGGGGTAATTAGCAGTGCATGGTGAGATTGCATGTCATAGTTACCTTAGGGCACGAGGTGACCTTAGGGTACAAGATGCAGCCAGGCACTTCAGCCAACCCCATGCAGCATTAATGGCTATGTGAGTGAGTGCCTGTGTGGGTCAGTAAGTGAGTGCATGTGGGTGGTTTTGTGGGTGTTTGAGTTGGTTTATTTGTTGCTGTGTGGGTCTGTTAGTGGGTGAGTGGGTGATTGAGTGGCTGTATGGGCCTGTGAGTGGGTGTGTAAGTGGGTGTGTGAGTGGCTGTGTGAGTGGCTATGTTGATGTGTGAGTGGTTTTGTGAGTCCCAGGATGGCTGCAAACACTTTCTGTTTGAGGTGTTAGCAGCCAATTAGACCTCAGCATGAGACCTGTCAGATCTGTGGAGGATTTGAGTCCCTAAATATCTATAAATCTTTTATTTTTTAATTAACTCCAAAACCATTGAACAGATTTACACCAAATTACAAAAAGCACTCTTTCTGGACCTAAAGGAAGCTTTCTGCCAAATTTGATGTCATTCCGTTCTGCCATTCGGAAATATCTTATTTCTGATATTTCTGCTTCCTGATATTTACAACTCGATATTTCGTCCAAATAGTTAGCATACTCTGAAGATGCAAAAGACAAAATCACCTTGCCATGCTTGCACCTGTAAAAAAGAATCACTCACTCATGTTGCATGCTGCTGTCTGTCTTTTTACCTAATTGGAAAACATTGTTAATCCAAATGTTTTTGACAAGTGAATTTAAAACCGTACAGCTACTATTCCTTTTTAACTGTGCTTTAACAGTATTGAAGGTGCTTTAATTAGTAGATTTCTGAAATGTATGAATATGGTTTTTAAAACATTGCATGCATTTTATCCGTGGAATGAAAATTATTGAATATATTGAATGATGTTTATTAACTAGCAATAAAAGTGATTTCCATTTTAACTTTCCACTAAAGTAGTCCTGATGTTTTGGCCATGATATAGTGACCCCATATATTGTTACCCCTTGTTTGTACATATGTGTAGGAAAATACCGTCTTCGGCATAGTTCTTCCCAATTTCTGCTCTACCTGTTTTACTGAATTTAGAACTCTTAGCACTTTACCCTTGCCAAACAGGAGTACAGAGCCTGTGCCCCCCTTTAAACATTGCTAAATTTGCTTACCCCTAATTGACTTATTGAATTTGTCTATAAGTATATGGTAAAGAAAATGTATTAATGGCCTGGAGGTTAAATGCCAAAGGTGGACTCCAGCACCCTTTGTGCCATCCAGAATGGGCCTGGAAAACATAGTTTCAGGTCTACCATGTCCAGCCTGCAGCCTGATTACAGCAGATGAAAAAACTATTGACAACATTGTCAAACCCTTTATGACTAACTAGAAACCCTGCATTTGAACATTAAAACTCATCCCCAGGTACATATTTTAGCCAACAAGGTTTGGAGCTTGATATTTAAAATTGGAACATATGTGACATTAAAATTGGCATTTTCCTCTCGTGTCTAGGCCCTAAAAGCATTTTTCACTGGCAAGGCAGTAGCTGAATCCTACAAAATGCCAAAGTCCAAATTATAATCTTTAATCTGTAACCTTTGAAAGAAGACCCCTACAAAAGTCATTAAAATGCTATTTAATATTTATTAAACCCCCAATTCAATGGTGAAGTTAGATGTTTGCTAAATGTTCAGTAAAATGAAATTTGGAAAGTTGCCTTTTCACTTCCTTATGCTACCAGGCGCTAATTTATATTAGATCTCCTGCAGCTGTACAGCCAAGTGCTGGACCTTAGTGAGCTGTTAAAACTGCTCTCAGGGCACTGACAATGACCTGAGTGTGGGAAGGTGTTTTTCTTCTCTTGGCTGCAAGACTAGTTAGGGTGGGTCCAGGAACTTAATTAACTTCAAAGGTACCTGCCTTTTTACAAGTAAATATCAGGTGACACCTAGGGACCTTCCTTTGTGAGCCTCGTCAGGCTGGCACCAAACCAAGTTGAAAGAGAGCTACTCCAAACTGGTTTTAAGTGACTACAGAGGAGGGGGCCACCCATCAGGGCACACAGGCTCAGCACAAGGGTAGAAGGTTTTTTCAGTTTGGACTTCGGGACTACCGGCAGAAGAACAAAAGAAGACTGGACCCTGCTTGCTATGACCTGAGAGGAGCCCGGAAGGACTGGATCTAATACCTCTGGTACCCAGGACAAAGAATTGGACTCCAAGTGTCAATGGGTTTATCTCCTGTTTGCTACAGGTACAAAACAAGCTGACAAAACACACTTTTTCCTGGAAGCACTTGACCCTACAAAGCCTTGGAAAGATCAATCTGTAAAATCCCTCAGAGCTTCCTCTGAATTCTGGGAGCCTTAGGTAAAGAGCGGAGAGAAAATGAGACTGACCACTGGAAGAATCTAATCTGCAAAAAAGAGACTAATGGATGATGTACGTACATTTGTTTTGCTAAAAGGGATCACAATTCTTACACTGATGTTCAGCGAATCTAACAATATTTCGTGAACCAACCTATCTACTAATATAGCAGATCACAAAATACTGATTCACAGTGGGTCGCAATTTGACCTACCTCATGAATATTAATGAGGTAGGTTTCAAGTTGCGATCCAAAACTATTCGCTGCCATCACAGGGATGGTGTCCTGCTGGGGTGAGAAAACCTTTTAAATAAAACGATTTATTTTAAATGCTGCTGGTTTTCCTTCAAGGAAAACAGACTGTGTTAAAAAAGAGAAAAATGTGAAAAGCTATTTTAAAACGTAGGCAGTGGTCCCAAGGACAACTGCCTATTGCTATAAAAAGTTTTTTTGGAGCACAGTGGGGAAAAGGTCCCCACAGGTAAACGGGTTACCATCCCCTTTGAGGTAACGGTAAAATATTAATGTTTTCTGACTGTATTTCAGTTGCAAAACATTACGACATACGATAAGAAACCATAATTTCGAGGGAAGCCCTAGACACACTGCACTCAAATAGCAGTTCCTAATGATATCCTAAATTCATTGAGCAATTCAGCAGCACATTACCAAATTGATAAATGGATTTAGTACATTGGAAAAACACATTTTCTAATTGCAAACCCTGTGATTTACTACAAGAGAATACTTTAGTACATCTGGTTCTTATTCCCAATGTAAGTAATGTTAAGGAGCCAAAAGTATCTGGCTAATGCTATGACTTCGAAATTTGAAGTTTACCTGCTCAGTGATTTTCTAGCCAAAACCAATGGCTTCAGCTGGACCTCGCTCAGTGAATATCCGACTTTGGTGGAACCTAGCCAGCTACAGTCAGATAACTTGCCCTGCTAAGACATTTGACTTCCACTTTCAAGATAAAGTCAGAAGGAAAACTCCTTGACTGGGCAGTGGTGTCTGCAACCTCGACATCCATCACAGTCATTCTTTTAGGGGCATATTATCAAGGACGGTGTTAAAAATTATCGCTGGTCTAGCGGCAGAAAACTGCTGCTAAAGCGGTGATAATGGGCTTGATAATATGCCCTTGAGAATTCCAATAGAAGTTCATGTTCTGGTGTAAACATGGGCTTCTATTGGAATTATCCAAGGCATATTATCAAGCCCATTATCGCCACTTTAGCTGCAGTTTTCTGCTGCTAAACTGGCGATAATTTTAAAGCCGTTCTTGATAATATGCCCCAAAATTCGTTTACGTCTACCATGACCATAGATTATCATTGGTGCCTAATTTTGGTGCCATTTTGCTACTTAAAATGTTCTCTATTTCTCTGGGTCTTTTAATATTGTTTGGTGTTTTTACTTTATTATTGTTTTAATTTGGCATAAATACTTTACACATTGCCCTACATCAAGCTTGTCTGCTCTGAGCCAATGCTACCTGGGAGTTGCGTGCAGGTCAATTTTGTGACTGTTGCCTGAAGCCATGTTTGCACTGCCATTATAGAGAATGGCAAAATAGTGGTGTATTCCACTAGTGGCATTTAACTTCCAAGCCCAGGGTACTTTATTTTACCACATATATATATAGGGACGTATATCTAAGCATGGGCGAAATTTGCGAATTCGCAAATTTCCCCGCAAAATCGCGGATTTTTTTGCGATTTGCCCTGGAGTACTTTTTACTGGCTAATCCAGTAAGTGGTCCCTCATTGGGTAAATGTATAGTGCTTTTACTACACTGCAGCTGTGTAAAGGGCCAGAAGATGTGTCTCCAGTGACCATGTGTGCCTGTAACACAGGCACAGGCACACATAGTCACTGGAGACACATCTTCTGGCCCTTTACGCAGCTACAGTGTAGTAAAAGCACTAAGGGGCAGATTTACAAGATGCTTGCGCCTCTTTTGCGCCGCAGTTGCGTCACTTTTGTGATGCAGCGGCAGCACAAAAGATGCGCCATGGTGCTGGGTACTAACAACGTGACGCATCTGAGAGATGCGTCACGTTGTAAAAGCCCTGCGCCATCAGGCCGCGTTCCTGCGCAGGGGAGTGCGTTCCTGCGCAGGAATGCCTCCTAAAAGTGGCTGAGTGAAATCTACAAGATTTCACTCAGTCACTTTTAGGCCAATGCTGCGTCAAAACCCTGCACCTGCTTGAAGCAGGCACAAGGCTTGTTGCAGCATTGGGGAGATAGGGCCCCCCAGAGCATTGCTGGAGCTGCGTCGCAATGCGCTGCTTTTTTGACACATGGTGCGCCGCATTGTAAATGCGGCGCACCATTAATGGCGGAGCTGCGGCGCTCAATAACTGGCGCATCGCTGGGGATGCGCCAGTTATTGTAAATCTGCCCCTATACATTTAGCCAACGAGGGAGCACTTACTGATTAGACAGTAGAAAGTACTCCAGTTGAGTAGAGGTATTGCACAAAAAGGTGGCATCTTCGTGGACAAACACGCAGGGCGGGATTCATTCTGCCCTCTGTTAGACTCATTTTTCCCTTGTTTTTCTGCCCTCTGCCCTCTGTTAGACTTGTTTTTTGTGCCTTTCTGCCCTCTGTTATTCCCTTGTTTTTGTGCCCTTCTGCCCTCTGTTAGACTCGTTTTTGTGCCTTTCTGCCCCCTGTTAGACTCGTTTTTTGTGACCTTCTGCCCTCTGTTAGACTCGTTTTTGTGCCTTTCTGCCCCCTGTTAGACTCGTTTTTTGTGCCCTTCTGCCCTATGTTAGACTCGTTTTCCCTTGTTTTTCTGCCTTTCTGTCCTCTGTTAGACTGGTTTTTTGTGCCCTTCTGCCCTCTGTTAGACTCGTTTTTCCCTTGGTTTTCGGCACTTCTGCCCTTTGTAAGACTGCTTTTTTTGCCTTTCTACCCTCTGCATCACCACATCACTCAGTACTACCCCAGCATCACTCCGCACCACCACATTATCACTGAGCACCAACCACATTATCACTCAGCACCACCACAGCACCACTCAGCACCACTACAGCATTACTCAGCACCACCACAGCATCACTTAGCACCACCACAGCACCACTCAGCACCACCATAGCACCACTCAGTGTCACCACAGCATCACTCAGCACCACCACAGCATCACTCAGCACTACCACATTATCACTCATCACCACCACAGCACCACTCAGCACCACAACAGCATCACTCAGCACCACCACATCATCACTCACCCTAATCACAGCACCACTCAGGGCCACTACAGCATCACTCAGGGCCACCACAGCATCACTCAGCGCCACCACATTATCACTCAGCAGCACCACTCAGCATCACCACAGCATCACTCAGCACCACCACAGCATCACTCAGCAGCACCACAGCACCAATCAGCACCACCACAGCACCACTCAGCGCCCCACAGTATCACTCAGCACCACCACAGCATAACTCAGCACCACCACAGCATAACTCAGCAGCACCACAGCATAACTCAGCACCACCACATTATCACTCAACACCACCACAGCACCACTCAGCACTACCACAGTATCACTCAGCACCACCACAGCACGACTCAGCACCACCCCAGCATCACTCAGCACCATCCCAGTATCACTCAGCACCACCACAGCACCACTCAGCATCACCACAGCACCACTCAGCACCACCACAGCACCACTCAGCACCACCCCAGCATCAATCTGCGCAACCATTCAACAACAACTGGTTCAAATATGTTCTCTCACAACCATTCAACAACAACTGGTTCAAATATGTTCTCTCATTGTTTCAAGCTCTATTACAAATGTCACAAAAAGATGTTAATATTTCACTTCTGTTCTTGGATTTTCGTCACAATAAAATACACTGAACATAATCTTCACAAAAGTTATTTACAAAAGTTTAAGCTATTGCCATTATAAATTAAAATCACTTTTATTTAAGTATTAATTATTTAAAAAAAATAAAAGGCATTGTAATTTGTAATATCAATACAGCTAAGTCACGTAAACTAACTAACTATTGGCATTGTAAATGACAAAGCTATTAATTTAGCTATTTTCAAAACCAACACATAAATAAAAAAAATTGTCATTTACAAGACCAATAGCTCAAACTTTCCTAATGCGAGACCTATTGCATTGCAAATGTTTGTTTTTATATCTGTCAGTGCTTCCTGTTGAGGTTTAATTTTCGTGACAGGTGCCTCATTGCCTACTTGTAAATGTTCTCTGACCCTGCTTCAATGGTCAGAGCAGGGTCAGAGATAGTTGCAAGTAGGCAACGAGGCGCCAGGAAGCACTTACAGGCTTGCAGCAGCAGGTGCCCAAGTTGAAGTTAATTTCTTTGTAACCCTTTTATAAAAGGTTACAAAAAGTTAGCTTCAACTTTTGCACCTGCTGCTGTAACCCTGAAAGTGCTTGGCTGAAAATTCGCCCCCGCTGATTTGCGGATTTTACTGCGATTTCGCGAGATTCGCGGATCTTGAAATCGCGAAAAATCTGCGAATTCCGCGAGCGGAACGAATTTTCAGCCCATGCTTACTTATATCCAGGTTAATATAGGGAGCACAGGAACTGTACTACTAGTTAGCCGGGGTAAAGTGCGCAGAGTTCTAAAGCCAGCAAAAATATAGGGTCCAGCAAAAGGTGAAAAATCTGGGGTGACCTTACAGAAAAGGTAATTTCCAACAGTTGCATATTGGTTTGCTGTACTATCCACCTGGTGTAATTAGATGAAAACACAATATGAACTCACTTTCACCAGTCTCCACACCTTTTCATTTGTGAACACAGCACAAAGCGTCACTAAATTGAAATTAGTTTTGCTCAAATACTACCAAACCACTACTTTTTCTACACTCACTCTAGCCATCGCTACTCTGACAGCCAGTATGAAGCTGTTAAACCTCTTTGGCTAACATCTGTACCACTCCTCCAAAAATCACTTTTCAGGAACACACTCACCATCTTCTTTACTGCCTACCTAGTGCTCAAGGTTCTGCCCTAGTCTACTTGCCAATTTTAGATTCTTCCAGTGCATTTTCCAAGCTAGGCCCATCCCCAAGCACTGATATGCAAACCCCTCCAGAGCACAACCATTTCGCCTTTAATCATTTAGTCACTGGAACTCTCTTCCTAAATATTTACCAGTCATTAAATTATTTTATACTAAATCTCTACTCAGCATCATCAAAAATCCAATGCAAACCACCCATACTTTCGTCCACAGAAAAATGCAATGCGATCAACCTCTCCTTCATTTAAAAATGACATAAGACCCAACAGCTCATTGATGGTCAGCCTTTAAAGCCCTATCTCTAATGTAACTGGCTGACATATTCAAGTTGCTCGAAGCCACTTCTTATGAAGATGATGTATTACCATCTTCCTTCATCAAAGTTATCTAGAGAGGCTCTCCTGTCCCTACTTTTTTCAATGCCTCCCTCCTCCAAGGTATCTTATCAGAATCTCTCAAGACTGGTCCAGCCCTCTAAATCATAAAGTAACCCACAGTAGATCCTGATTACCTCACAAACTACCGTTGCATCACACACCTACCATTCCCTCTCTCTTAGTTCAGTGTTCCTGTGCTTCTGCATTAGAATATCTGCCCTAAAATACTCTTAATTACTCAAGATGCCACAATTACTTAATCTCTATAATTTCAAATCACAAGAGAAAGGCATAATTACTGAAATTGCTCCAATTACTCTGGCATAATACATTTTGCCCTGGGTCTAAAAAACATCCTTATCGCGTGTGGTGTACCCCAGGGTTCCATACTGTTTCCTTTCATTTTTAACCTTAAGTTAAGACACTTGGGGCTCTACTCACAGATAACAGCATCACGATTTGGATGAAAAGTATCCTTTACTTCAGACATGAAACACATCTAACACTGCTTGCACATCATCCTGACCTGAATGCCCAGTGACTACCTGAAGCACATCCCATCCATGACAGGATTTGTATTATTTGTCAGGAACAGAAAACAAGAAACAGGACGAACCTCCCTCAGTTAGGTTGAACTTGACAGTTTTGAACCCCAACTGTCACTGAAGGCCAAATCACTTGGATTCACCCTGGACATCAGCTTCTCCCTCAAGGAACTCATTGCCAAAAAACAAACACGGCCTGGTACAAGCACTTCCTTCCTAAGAAAGTCATACTGTTTCTGGAAGGAAGGTGTTAATGCCCTACTCTACGGCCTCCCAGGCTCTACACTTGCACCCTTTGTGTCATTCTACATACAGCAGCAAGTCTCATCCTTGGCCTGAAGAAATACAACCAAATCACCCCCACTCCCATGGAAGTTCATTGACTCCTCTTGTCGGCCTGCATCATCTTCATAACTAACTGCATTATTTACAAAGCCATCACAATCAGCACCCACACTTATCTTGCAGAAAAGCCTACAATCTCTGGTGGCTCTCGGCACACCCGCAGCCCAGACACCGTCACACAGCAAATTAAGAAGTGTAAAAAATATTCTTTAATTATTACTACTACTATTACTATTCTTCATCTATTACTCGACGACTTTCAATTTAACTCTGACCATGTACAGTGCTCTGATGCCATTTGTCTAGGTTTGCGCTATAGAAATGCCATATACATATATATGCTCTACCCTTTCTCCCATTAATTGCATCTTCCTTATTTACTCTTCTATTAATTGTGACATTTGTCAATAACTAATGTTTATGTATAATGTATTGTTATTTGCTACTTGATAAATATTTGTAGTAAACCATGGCTATTTCTTTATATACATCGTGCAACTTTGTTTTCAATAAACTTCTTAAATTTAAAAATCTATACATATTGCCAAGTTTTTTCAAACTGTGAAATTTCTCTTCTCTCCAGCATCTAGACAATGTTTTCAATCAGCAGTGGTCACACCACAGTTAGGGAATCTGACTGTGACTTCTATTCACCATTCAACTTTCCTTCCTAACTCCCCTTCTCGAAGACACATGAACACATGGTGTTAAGTGCTCTGCATCATTTCTCATAACCGTATTTTTCTTCCCATCTTCCCTGGTTTGGCTTGAAAAAATATGTGCCCTAAATAGTTTTTGTTAGACAGTAGACTCACTGGAAAGTAAGGCAAGTTTTTCAGAACATTGTCAACTTTCCCCTAAGTGAATAAAGGGCAGGTTAGTGTTCCACACCTCTAACACAGACCCAAGGTGCTGATTATTACTGAACCTGTTCCATAAAGAACCACCTTTGGATTATTTGCCTGAAGGTAGACATTAAAGAACCGACTGGTATGGCAGCTGGCAGTGTTTCCCAAAGTTAAACCATTTACATGGAAAATAACATCCACCCCGTGTTTAGAAGTGTTGTCCTTGGTATCTCACCAGAGTTTGACCTCCTGAGTATATCAAGTATTCAATCCATCGAATGATCGATCACCATACTCTTCTGTTCTATGGGAATATTAACCTTAGAGAAGAATGTATCTTCTTGAATTATTTGCATAGACCTGTTTATGTTCATAAACAATGTCTACCTGGACCTCCTCTTCCCCCAGACCCGATGGCTTGTTAGTGTTCGTGAAGGAAGTACATGCCTGTTCACACCAGGTTCACAGAGTTTACCATCAGCGCGTCTTGTATCGCCATTGATAATTCCAGCTTGATATACCAATTGGAACTCGCCTCTTGCTCGATTAGACATTGATATTTGTGAAAGCCATGATCCTCACAAGAGCAATCCTCAAGGTCTGTGAATGTGGTGCTACTCCTCCTCGCTGTGAGTAGTGCATGGGAGCACCAGCTCTGCCCTGGCTGAGCTCCACTGGGGCCAATCGCCCACACCATGGTGATGGCTGTCACAATTGTGAAAGCTACCTATGATAATTTCAACTGCTATAGTGAGCAGTGGTGATTCATCATTAAAGAAAGTGCTTGTGTATTTGAACTTTTTTGGGTGGTGGAAGCACTAGAATGGGAAGCTGTGTACTATATATTATTTTTAAATGCTGAGTAATACATTTGCAACCTCTTTTCAGACCAGGGAAAAATGGCAATTCTTTGTGTGCATTTTTTTGTTTCAAAAAACTATTTAATAGGAAAAAACACGTTCAAGTATATGTGTTGATTGCCTGAAGAACTATATTAAGTTCATGGTCTGTTTTGGCCCAAGCCACATCTTTTAATTGCTAGCTCATAAAATCTAAATATTTATTTTTAGGCTTTTTAAATCCACTGTTGAGCTGTGTTGCTTTGCACTGTTTTACCATGTTTCCAGGTATGATGAACTCTTTAGGGGGTGTGCAGTAAGCAGGTGCCCCGCTAATAAACATTCACAGGAAGCTCCCAGTGGCAGATACAGTTTATGGAGGTTTTGGAAGTTCGACAGTATGCTAGTGAGCAGAAAAAGCCAAAGTTGTTTACAGCCAGGCCATTGCTGCATAGCAACTGAGCAGAAAAGATGTAATGAAGCTTGCACGTTTTCTCTTTTGTTGCTGTTTCCGATTCTGCATTTCCCAAAACGCACACAGGAACAGAAATTCTAACTTCCCAAAAAAGCTGCAATGTGTGTGTACAAGGTCATTAGTTAAAAAAAAAAAAAATACCACTCCGTGTCCAAATAAGAAACCCTCAACTTTACCACAAATGTTTGCACCCTTTATCTGCATCCAGTAACTGGTGTTATAGACATGCCTTTGAATACAGTTTCTGTCTAGTGCTACATGTGGCTTTAGTGGCCTTCCGGCGGTGGCGGTGTATCATTGTTTTTTTCAACTTTATATTTATGTATTGAAATAAAAAATAAGAGAACTTTAACATAAATGTACAATTAAATAACAAGAGTTATCAGAATTTTTTTTTAAAAGGTACGATTTCCAGAATAAAAAGCACCAAGCAACTCACTTGTAGTTAAGAAATAAACATATTTGTAGGTAATTATTATATTTTTGCATGTCGTTTAAACCTACAACAACACAGTGTTCTAAAATTAAAGTTAAGCGAAGAATGAAGTTGGGAGAGTGTAATGGTTAGTAAATGCTGCAGTAAAGAATTGCTTATTTTCACTGACCTTATCATTGCTCATTTTTTTAATCAACAATTTGTTAAAGAAGAGTAAACAAAAACAATACAATCTAATTCCAATCAATGCCCACTGACAGCCGCACTTGAACAAAACCCCTTTTCAAGATTACTAGCTGTAAAGTAATCATGCAATGTAAAAATACATAGTGGTTACAATGTGTGGTATGGTATTATATTACCATCTGAAGGTTATGATGACATTTACAAAGTACTCAGCCTTCAGCCTGTTGACTTATAATGCCACAAGAACCAATCAATGGCCACATCAGACCATATAACACAGTTACCCACTATTTATCCTATACCTATGTTGATTTGCAGTTCATTACGGGTTACAAATCCAAGTGCTTCAATATTATTATTATTAAATTAGTTTTGTAATGCGCTCAGCTACCCAAAAAGGGGTTCCTGGTCCCTAGCACACAAATTGCTAGAAAAAGAGCAGTCAAGAACCATTTGCCACTAAAAGAGTCAAGTTTTAAGATTTCTTCGAAAGCTCAGATAAGACGGGTCATTCTTCAAGGACACCGGAAGAGAATTCCAGATTTTGGGGCCAAGACAAGAAAAAGAACGGCCTTCCATTCTTAGAAGTTTAAATCTGGGAATCACAAAGTCTCCGTGGGCTGTAGAGCGCAGGGGGCGAGAAGGAATGTAAGGATGGATGAGCTCTTGCAGGTACGCTGTTGCCACAACTTGTTTGTAATTTTTTGATCAATTCGAAGCCAGTGAAGGTCACGCAAATATGGCGAGATGGAAGCCTGTCTAGGAACTTGACAAAGAAGGCATACTGCAGAGTTCTGAACTACCTGTAGCTTTCTCAATACCGTTTGGCAGCTACCGAGATAGAGAACATCGCCGTAATCGAGGCAAGAGGTGATGAGTGCCTGGACTACCGTGTGTTGGGTTGAGGCAGAGAGCATCCAAACGATCTTACGAAGCCACCTCAAGATCATAAAAGAGATGGCAGCAACACTCGCCACCTGTTGTCTCATAGAGAGACTATCATCAATAATGATACCCAGATTACGGACATGGGTGACTGGTAGGGGAAAGGAACCCATTTCCTGAAGCCAATGGTGAGGGCACCATAGGTCCTTATGCTTGCCCAGGATAAGGACCTCGGTCTTATCCCCATTTAACTTCAAAAAGTTAAGGCGCATCCACTCTGTCACTTGCCGTAGGCAGCACTGAAGGGCAGATGTCGTAGCGTCTTTAGTGGTGGAAAGCGAAAAGACAATCTGCGTATCATCAGCATTTGAATATAGGGAAGGACCTGCCTCTTCCATGATCTTTGCCAGGGGTCTGACATAGATGTTAAAAAGCAGGGGGCTTAAAATGGATCCCTGTGGGACTCCATATGCTGATACGCAGATCTTAGATGATGCCTTAGCAGAAAAAACTTGAAAAGTGCGACCATCAAGGAATGAAGCAAACCAGGATAAGGCAGTGCAGTCCAGCCCAAGAGACCTAAGGGCGTTAAGCAAGATGTTATGCGACACACTGTCGAATGCGGCACCCAAATCTAATAGAATGAGTGCCGGTGTTTCCCCTTGATCTAAATGCTGCCGCAGTTTCTCAGTGACCCCAAGCAGAGTGGTTTCCGTAGAAAAGTTAGATCTGAACCCGGATTGTGAATTATGAAGAAAGCCAACTTTGTCTATGTGTTGTGTCAGTTGAGTATTGATGTGTTTCTCCAAAATTTTGGAGAATGCCGGAAGCAGGGATATAGGTTTAAAATTAGATAGTACAGAAGGATCTGCTTCGGCCTTTTTCAGTAAAGGGATGACCATGGCTCGCAACCGCTTGGGGGTACCAAGGCCTCCCACATAGAGGCGTTAAGAAGATCTATAAGGACGCCTTTATATATGGCAGAGAGCTGACAAAGGATGTTAATAGGCAAAGGATCAAGAGGAGACCCAGATTTAATACTGTTTAAGCAATTTTGGAAAGACGTCTCTTCAAATGGGTGCCAGGTAAAAATCTTGGCTGTCTGGTCACTATTACTGTGATATTTAGGGTCAAATGCAGAAGCCATACTACACAAGGAAGGGGGAGGAGCAAAAAGTGACTTGTCAATGAGTTCAACCTTCTGGATAAAGAAGTCAGCAATGTTGTTACATTGATTTTCATCGAGGACAGGAGGGGAAGGGATGGTAGACTGCTATGTAGTAATTGCAATATGCTTAAATGTTTCTTCTTTAATTGCTAAACTGGCACTAGTAGAACACATAAATACATACATATGTACATACATACACACACACACACACACACAAACATTACCTACTGGCGGTCGCCAGTAGGTATATATAGTTAGGACCTAGTTACCATAGGAAATTCCGAACAATTTATTTGAAATACCTTTGGCGCCGATTGAGGGATCTGCCTGTAATTTTCCTTAAATTTGCCTCGCTGCGCTCCGCTCTTTCCCTGAAAGTTTCGGGGGGATTCGTCAAGCGGGGGCCGAGAAAAAAGGGGAGTCCCAAAACGTGTTTTCCCCATGTTAATTTCCATAGGGACATTCTGACAAGGCTACAGCTCGAACGGCTGAACGGAATTATACAAGATTTGGCAAAATGGTAGGGACTGGTATGCAGCAGTGCCTTTTGTATGTTTGGTGTAAATCCCTCCAGTAGTTCTTGAGAAAATTGAATTTGAAATTTTTCAAATGGCATTTTCTATGGGACCTTTAGACACGGCTACAGCCCGAACGGCTGAACGGAATTACACCAAACTTGGCAAAATGGTAGGGACAGGTATGCAGTAGTGTCTTTTCTATATTTGGTGAAAATCCCTCCAGTAGTTGTTGAGAAAATGAATTTGAGCAAATTATATATCTATATGCGCGCAGCATTCTATTGGGAATAACTTTGGTGCCGATTGATGAATCTGTGTGTAATTTTCCAGAATTTTGGCCAGCTCCGCTCCACTCCTTCCCTGAAAGTTTCTGGGGATTCATCAAGCGGGGGCCGAAAGGGGGGTCCCAAAATGTGTTTTCCCCATGTTAATTTCCATAGGGACCTTTAGACACGGCTACAGCCCGAACGGCTGAATGAAATTACACCAAACTTGGCAAAATGGTAGGGCCTGGTATGCAGATGTGCCTTTGCTATGTTTCGTGAAAATCCCTCCAGTAGTTCTTGAGAAAACTGAATTTGAAATTTTTCAAATGGCATTTCTATGGGACCTTTAGACACGGCTACGGCCCGAATGGCTTAACGGAATTACACCAAACTTGGCAAAATGGTAGGGACAGGTATGCAGTAGTGCCTTTTCTATATTTGGTGAAAATCCCTCCAGTAGTTGTTGAGAAAATTGAATTTGATCAAATTATATATCTATATGCGCTCACTGTACGCGCACCGTATGCGTACGGTACGCGTACCGTATGCGTACGTGCGCGTACCCTTACATGTGCGAGCGAGTTTCTGATTGGCTGTCAGTCGACTGTCAACATTCCAAACTGTCCAAACCAGGAAGTGTTGGCCACCATCTTGTTTTTCAGGAGAACTGAGGCACAAGAGAGCCCAAAACAAGAGCGGAAAATACAAAAAGGGGGCAGGGTAGAGACCTCCCAACGCTCTAGCCCTTCTCAGGGGGTCCCAAAAGGACCCCCAAGGGCAAAAAAATAAATAAAATAAAATAAAATCGTTGGGTACGCGCACCGTACGCGCAGGGTACGCGTACCGTGCGTGTACCCCGTGATTTTGCACTTGGTGGTCCTTCTGGGACCCCCTGAGAAGGCCTAGGTGGTCAGGGGGTCTCAACCCTGCCCCCTTTTCTCATTTTCCACTCTTGTTTTGTGCTCTCTTGTGCCTCACTTCTCCTGAGAAACAAGATGGCTGCTCAGGTTGTCCTAGAAGGATAATAACATATATAAACGTTATCCGCTGATAGAATTAGCATTTACAAAACCTTTGAAATTTATTGAAAAAAAATATAGGTTTCACGCCTGATATAGTTAGGAATTAGCATTTAAAAAACCTTGCAAATTCACTGAAAAAACCATAGTTTTCAAGCCTTATATAGTTAGGAATTAGCATTTAAAAAACCTTGCAAATTCACTTAAAAAACCATAGGTTTCACGCCTGATATAGTTAGGAATTAGCATTTAAAAAACCTTGGCGTCCTCGAAACGCGTCGAACGAACATGGTTTTAACTTCAAGACATTGGCGATGTATGCTACCTCGAGGAAATCAATGTTGGGGGCATCGCGAGTGCACCCCTGAGCGCCAGGGCTTTGTGGAGAAATAGTATACACGGCTGCTCGAGCCGGGGAAACAGGCCAGTGCACCATTTCCTAGGTGAAAGCTTGGAGAAGAGACAAACTCTTTTTCTATTGGACAATGTTTCAAGGCCAAGTATACAAAGCCAGAAGTCTTTTTCCTACTAAAGGAGGTCAAAAGCTACAAAGAGCACACAGAAGCAGGGAGCCTACGATAGGTTGGACACTAATACTAACCTACTCAAACTACAATTACCAGCATGCATATCTGGCTGCTTGTGTAAGCCACGTCCACTGTGGAAGTATGTTGTCAATAAAAACGAGTGAAATTACAGGTGAGCCTTCAAAGATTCTGTGAGCAGTCCATAATTAAGAGGCGGTGTCCTCGAAACGCGTCGGACGAACATGGTTTTACTTTCAAGACATCGGCGATGTATGCTAACCCGAGGAAATCAATGTTGGGGGCATCGCGAGTGCACGCCTGAGCGCCAGGGCTTTGTTGAGAAATAGTATATGCGGCTGCCCGAGCCGCGGAAACAGGCCAGTGCACCATTTCCTAGGTCTGCGGTTCCCAAAGTGTGCACCGCGGCAACCCGGTGCGCCGTGATGAGCAGCGAGGGGCGCCACGCCGCCACGCAGGATGTGGGTGATATACATTGCAGCCCAACATGCTGGGGGTTAAAATGCCACCTTTGGCATGGTTTTGCCCAGCACAGCCATATGCATCCATGCGTACGTACGCACCCACGCGTAGTACTTAAGCTGCGTAGGCTCACCATTACTGCCTTAGCAAGCTTGTATCGTTGGAGGAACGTTGCTTGTTGACCCCCGTGCCCTGCCCTGCCTGCCCTGCCGTGCAGTGCCTCTCCTCTCCTCGTGGGAACCTGTTCAACTAAAATCGGTAAGCAAGCACATCTCAAACGAGGAAATGTGACACACAAACTCGTCAGCGTCAAAATATGTCCTCATTCAAATACCTCATCACTGCACTCTCCTTATGCAGACACGTTATGCTGCCTGCCTCCCCAGCACTAGCTTCCTCATTTTCTCTCCCCCTCGCCAGACCGTATTATTTCTCACCTGAATCATAATTCTCAGATAGGAACATGGGGATGGTATGCGTCATTTAAAGCAATACCGCCACCCCGAGTGTTGAAAATAAACCTGTATGGAGGCACCAGTTGTTGCTATTATAACTGAGTCTGAAGCATAAAATTGTATTTGCCCAAATAAATTATGTATGTATCTTTGTTGCTTAACGTCCCTTATGGGTAATACATAACGGATGCATTTGCCTCGATGACGAGGTTGCACACAGGAGCACTGTTGCCTCCTTATGAAAGATTTTGGTCCCAAAAAATATGACTAAAACGAAATCATATAAAATCAGATGTCCTTTCTTTACCACCTACCTAAGAGAAACACTTAAATTGCAATATAAGTTCGAAGCACGCTGGTTTACCTCGCCAATAAATGTATTGGATCAATTTGTATTAACACGCATCTCACGGGCCCATACAACTTGTTGGGAATTACTTGTGATCCAGAGGAAAAAAGTCAATGAAAGCCTTTTTGCAATAAATGAGAGCCTCCAAAGATGCGGATCTGCGGAAAAGACACAGAACATTAAAAAAACACGAGGAACGCTACCATCAGCTCATTTGCCTCATACACCAACATGCAAATGCGACTCTGAATAGGAAGGACTTGCTTGCTCCTTTTACCCAGGACAAGCAGGAAGGATGCATTTTATTGATGGATGACATCTTATCAGGTACATTACAGGAGGAAAAAGTGACATGTGTGCAAGTTACAAAAATGTACAAACTACAAGTAAAGGTATAATACTGCAATAAATGGCAAACACTCAAGCACAAGAACAAACGTTATGTAGGCATTGGTGGCACTTGTGCAAATATCTAAAGCAAACAAAATGTAAGAGGTAGCAAACAGTGTTACAAGAGAAAAGTGACGTGTGCATGTTACAAAAGAGTTCCAAACACAGGTAGAAGGATAATACTACAATAAATGGCAGACACTCAAACCACAAGAACACACTGGGAAGGCACTTCCATAGTCATGGAGAATAGAATTTTCTATACTGGAAGGTCTTCCTTCAGATAATAGGGTGTGAGTTAAATTTGGAAGTGTCTTTGAAGGAGGAGAACTTTGAGGTCAGTTGTGAAGGCCTGGGAGGAGGTGGTGGCTCCCGAACACATGCAGACAAAATGGGTTTTCTCTGAGAAAAAGGCCCCAAGCAGGGCGGGTTTGTCACTCCCTGGTGAAACTAGTGACTGGTAAACGGAGTGTGGCTGATCCAGGGGCCGCAATGTCCCGAGGCGTCTCCGTGCAGCAATACTTTGATGAACATGCTCTCTGTTCATGACTCAAGTCTATCTGCGGCTCAAAGCTGTTCTGCTGCGCTCCCATTGTTGCTTTATGACAGGTGCCATGCACAGTGCCTGAAGGCTCTTTATTAAGGATGTTATTTAGTTTTTGCACTATTGCAAGCGTTCTGTACTTGGCCCATGATGCCCTGTTTTGGTGCTGACTGCTGTGTGGTAAGCACGTGGTTTTACCAAATGCCGCTCCTTTGCAGTCTATCTATCCCACACATCTCTTCACTCAATTTCAGTGGGGGAGGCATGGGCCCTCTTGACCAGTAGAAAGGCCCACCAGGATGTTGCAGATAGCTCAAGCCCCCTCCAGGAGTGAAAGGGAGGTTGGGAATGGAACCATAAATATGGTGGGGGTTTTCAGACTGGGGGGTATATTTTATTATACAGAAGTTTTTAAACTATTGTTGTGTGGTTAAAATAAATTGCGTGTAAACATATTTGGCTATTAATCTTGCATTGTTTCTCACGTAACGAGTTTTTATTAAACAACTGTTATCATCTTGTTTTGTTACAAATATGATTATAATACCTTAATTGCGTCCCAATTACTTTAAGGAAGACAACAGGAAGTACTCCCGAGGTTGGATTACATCCCGCTCACAGGTAAAAAAAAAATGGTGGGGAGCCACGGCCAACTGCCGATTAGGTTAAGGGAGCCACAGGTCAAAAAAGTTTGGGAACCACTGTCCTAAGTGAACACTTGGAGAAGAGACAAACTCTTTTTCTATTGGACGATGTTTCAAGGCCAAGTAAGCATACAAAGCCAGAAGTCTTTTTCCTACTAAAAGAGGTCAAAAGCTACAAAGAACACACAGAAGCAGGGAGCCTATGATAGGTTGGACACTAATACTCACCTACTCAAACTACAATTACCAGCATGCATATGTGGCTGCTTATGTAAGCCGCGCCCACTGTGGAAATATGTTGTCAATACAAACGAGTGAAATTACAGGTGAGCCTTCAATGCTTCTGTGAGCAGTCCATGATTAAGAGGCGGTGTCCTCGAAACGCGTCGGACGAACATGGTTTTAATTTCAAGACATTGGCGATGTATGCTGCCTGGAGGAAATCAATGTTGGGGGCATCGCGAGTGCACGCCTGAGCGCCAGGGCTTTGTGGAGAAATATATATATATATATATATATATATTACCTACTGGCGGTCGCCAGTAGGTATATATAGTTAGGATTTTTTCTCTATGGGATTTTTGAAAATTCTATGTCTAATAACTTTGGCGTTTGTGGACGGAATTGGCTGAAATTTTCAGGAAAATGGAACATTTTGTTTCTGAGCAGCACCTGACAATTTGGGGGGGTTTCATCAAGGGGGGGCCGAGAAAAAAGGGGGGTCCCAAAACGCGTTTTTCCCATGTTAATTTCCATAGGGCGGTTGGCCTCACTTTTAGCTTGAACGGCTGAATGGATTTGCACGAAACTTGGCAAAATTGTAGGGACTGTTAGCCCGATGTGTCTTTGCTAGGTCTCAATATATGTGCTCCAGTGGATTTTGAGTAATTTAGGTTCAAAAAAAGATATATATCTGGGCGGAGCCTAACCACATATCTGATCTGATTGGCTGTCAGCACTTCATCCAAGAAGTGTTGGCAACCATCTTGGGACCAATATACATGATAGCACCTCATTAAAAAGCATTGTAGTTAATAGAGGGTTTTAGGACTTTAGTTACATTATAAATCATTTGTTGATGGTACCATACTCGTTTTAGGAATTGTGGTGGGTTCTAAGGTGATTTTACCATGTGAAAAAACCTTCTGCTGTGATATCATGAATATTGTTTGAAAGAAAACTAATATCTCATGATTTTCCCACAGTGGTTTGGAAGGGGATCTATAAGCTAAACTGAAAGCATATTTTCTGTAAATTCACATTATCTTTCTCAGTCATGTGAAAATGAAGTCTGACATTCTCAGTAAAACATGTACATCCAACAAGGACAGAGACTGTCAGTTGATTCCTTTGTGTTCTACTGCAGCCTCCTAGAGTGTTCTAAAGAACAACTAGAGCGCTAACAGTCCTACTTATTACAAAGGTATGGCACACCTGAAGCCATCTTGATTGGAATAAAGTGGTAACTCTTAAAACATTTAATTTAAAAAGAAACAACATGAGGGGGTATATTTTGCCATAGAAAGTATGATTAGTGCTGCAGAATGAAAAATTAGGGCACATTTTGAGTGACTTCTCAAATCCTTTTCTATTTCATTAAAACATTCTGACATGCAGTCTCCCAAAATGACCACCAGAGACAAAAGAGCCCAAATGTAGCCCAAATATCACCCAGATGTAGCCCAAGTATAGCCCAAAGACAGAATGTCCCAGAGTGTTCTAAAGAACAACTAGAGCGCTAACAGTCCTACTTATTACAAAGGTATGGCACACCTGAAGCCATCTTGATTGGAATAAAGTGGTAACTCTTAAAACATTTAATTTAAAAAGAAACAACATGAGGGGGTATATTTTGCCATAGAAAGTATGATTAGTGCTGCAGAATGAACAATTAGGGCACATTTTGAGTGACTTCTCAAATCCTTTTCTATTTCATTAAAACATTCTGACATGCAGTCTCCCAAAATGGCCACCAGAGACAAAAGAGCCCAAATGTAGCCCAAATATCACCCAGATGTAGCCCAAGTATAGCCCAATGACAGAATGTCCCAGGGTGTTCTAAAGAACAACTAGAGCGCTAACAGTCCTACTTATTACAAAGGTATAGCACACCTTGAGCCATCGTGATGGGAATAAAGTGGTAACTCTTAAAACATTTAATTTAAAAAGGATGAAAATGAGGGGGTATATTATGCAATAGAAGGTATTATTAGTGCTGCAGAAAGAAAAATTAGGGCACATTTTGAGTGACTTTTCAAATCCTCTTCTATTTCATTAAAAAATTCTGACATGCAGTCTCCCAAAATGGCCACCAGAGACAAAAGAGCCCAAATGTAGCCCAAATATCACCCAGATGTACCCCAAGTATAGCCCAATGACAGAATGTCCCAGAGTGTTCTAAAGAACAACTAGAGCGCTAACAGTCTTACTTATGACAAAAGTATGGCACACCAGAAGCCATCTTGATTGGAATGAAGTGGTAAGTCTGAAAACACTCAATTTAAAAAGGAACAACATGAGGGGGTTAATTTTGCCATAGAAAGTATGATTAGTGCTTCAGAAAGAAAAATTAGGGATCATTTTGAGTGACTTCTCAAATCCTCTTCTATTTCATTAAAAAAATTCTGACATGCAGACTGAAACATGCACTTTGAATACCAGCAGCAGACGTCCCTGGTGAGCAGTAGCTTTACTACAGTGATCTAATGTGCAACTAGAGTGCTAACATTCAGAATTTATGGCAAATGTGTGACACATCTGAATGCCTTCTTGATGGAACCAAAGTAAACAAGCATTGAAAATGCAATAGACCTCGCCCTCGTTTAAGTTAAAGCCATTCTGTTTGTAATGAGGTGGCTTTTTAGCTTTGCTTTTATTAGTGTTTTTTCAACTTTCATGTAAATAACATGCATCTGTATGCATATAAGTATATGTATGCATGCATTTATGTTTGTATTTATATAGATATACAGATGATATATGTTTATATATGTATGTATATATATATATTCACTGAAAAAACCATAGGCTATAGACCATATATAGTTAGGAATTAGCATTTACAAAACCTTGAAAATTCACTGAAAAAAACCATAGGTTATAGACCATATATAGTTAGGAATTAGCATTTACAAAACCTTGAAAATTCACTGAAAAAACCATAGGTTATAGACCATATATAGTTAGGAATTCGCATTTACAAAACTTTATTTTACTCACACAAAACCATTGAAATTCCATATACAGTTAGTTGCACTAACTATATATCGCGCACCCGCAATCCACTGCTGATGATGTCACATATTACATCATTCATGACATGGTCAGTGACATCACTGATGACATCACTGATGACATCTCAAATGACATCACTGATGACATCACTGATGACAACATCCAGTGACTGTATGTTTCTGTAAAGTTAAAATATGTCTTACATATTGAAGAATGAGTGGATGTATAAGTGTCTGGATGAAGGATTTAGTAGGTGCATGACTGACTGTATGAGTAAGTGATTAAATGTGTCTCACTGAGTGCATGGGTTAGTGACTAAACTGTCTTAATTTGTGCATCATTATGTCTGTTGTTCTGTAAACTGTTGCATGTGTTGATGAGTAGCTATATGAGTAACTATATGGGTTATTGATTGGTTGCCCAAGTATTTGTATGGGAGACTGAGTGTGTGTGTGGGTGGCTGGGAGGTGTATGACTCTGTGCATAGATGTGTGAGCAGTTGATTCACTAGATGTATGGTTTCAAAAGTGCATGTGGAAACAGCTGTATGGGCGGTTGACTATGTGCAAGAGTGTATTGGTGAGTGAATGGATATCTCAGTGCTTCATGTCAAAGTAAGTACATATGTAAAACACAGTACATGTGAGAGTTGACATATATAAATAACTGTGCATAAGAGCCAGTGAATGTGTGAGTGGCTGTATGGATCATTGTGAACTTGTATCAGGTATTGTATAAGAGAGTAAATATGTGTTAGTATATGTTTGAATAAGTAAAGTTTGTATAACTGTATAGTTGAGGAAATGGAGGTGTGATTGATTCTTTGCATGACTGACTAGGTGTGTGAGTAACTCCATGGATGAGTGACAGTCTGTGAGTGTCTGTTTACACTAATTGTATCTAAGGTTATACTAGAGTCTGAAGAGGTTCATCGTATTATCACATGAATGATATCATCAGTGATGTGATCAGTAATGTCAAATGAGATGTCATCAGTGATGTCATCAGTGATGTCATTTGAGATGTCATCAGTGATGGCATTTGAGATGTCATCAGTGATGTCACTGACCATGTCATGAATGATGTAATATGTGACATCATCAGCAGTGGATTGCGGGTGCGCGATATATAGTTAGTGCAACTAACTGTATATGGAATTTCAATGGTTTTGTGTGAGTAAAATAAGGTTTTGTAAATGCGAATTCCTAACTATATATGGTCTATAACCTATGGTTTTTTCAGTGAATTTTCAAGGTTTTGTAAATGCTAATTCCTAACTATATATGGTCTATAACCTATGGTTTTTTCAGTGAATATATATATATATATATGTATATATTCCTGCTCCAAACAACACCAAAAGCGAGTCACTCTTTCAAGCAGGTGCTGCAACGTGGTGGTGTACCGCGATATTTATGAATGCTCCACAACTTTTCAGTCTCAACGAAAAGAAAAAGCAGCACTCCCGGGATTTCAGCACAGGCGAGTTTTATTTTCACAACAGACGCGTTTCGGGAAAGCTCCCTTCCTCGGTGTCAAACATTTACGCTCTGCGCGGCGCCATTTTTAACCAAGCATCTGACCAGAGATGGTAAACACAAACGAGGGACACCTGCACGTACCACTAGGTGGTGAGCGCCATTTGTAAGTAGAATATTTACAAAATCAGTGTTTCTCAGACAACAATACATTTCCATGGTTATCTGTAATTTCAAGATGTTATCTTGCCGTGGATCGGCAATCGCGACCCAGCCGGGTCGCGTAGGCCCTCCTATAAACAGTCAAGCATAGGTGGAAGGTGAGTGAGAGGGATACCTGCGCAAAACCTATATTGAGCGCCACATGTAAATGGAATATTTACAAGAAGTGAACATTTACAGATAATAATACAGTTCATTAGTTATCAGTACAAAGATCATATGCACAATTCTTATTCAATATCAAGCCGTGGATCGGCTATTGCAACCCATCCGGGTGGCTACATCCCTCCTATAATGCATCCAATAAATGCGTCAATTCAATTCCAACTGTCCACCAAAGTTGACCGTTACAAAAAATTAATTCGATGTTGGTCCAGATACAAAATAATTGTCTATCACATAGTTTACTGCATCCCGAAGGCCGAGATACAGGGACACGCTGGGCACATCCAACAACAAAACTAGCATGTTCCATGTCCTTTATTGTACATCTATCCAAAGACGTACGTTTTCAACTTTATGTGGAGACATAAATTATGTGGAGAAATACATCAAAATACATGATCAATCCATGTGTAAAAAAAACGAATTACATAATATACATCTTATGTTCATCCCACTGTGATTTCATTTTAGCCCACATGTACAGCCATCTCCTCCCCGCTGTTGAGGCCCTCAGGGACCTACGATTGTAGGTCCACTATATATCTTGATTCTAGTCTCCTGAGCTTTTGTAACCTATCCCCTCCCCTAACATTTTCAGGGACATGGTCCAGACAAAAGTATTGCAGGAGATTTCTGTCACTTTTATGCTTGATCGCAAAATGTCGAGCGACGGGGTAGGAAAAGTCTTTGTTGGCAATTGCTCTCATATGCTCCAGGATTCTAAGTTTCACCGGATTGATAGTGCTCCCTATGTAGATAAGTTTGCAGGGACAACGCAGGCAGTATACAGCATGGCTCGTATGGCAAGACATAAATTTGTTGATTCTTCTACCTCCTTTACACCCTTTTACTTCATAGGATAGTACACTTTTACTAAAGGCACAAGCTTTACATCTTCCACAGGGTAAGAATCCCTTAGCTTCTTTTATCAATCCAGTTTTCTTTACTATTGGATCAAGATGACTGTGCACAAGTTGGTCGTGAAGCGACGTAGCCTTTCTAAAAGTATTCAAGGGGGCCGGGGGGATATCCATGCAGATGATATTGTCCGTCTCAAAGGATATGCCAATGTTTCTTCATCAGAAGTCTAAGTCTATTGGAATCACAGGAATATGTGGTTATTAGTCGAAACCTCCCTTCTTCCAGACTAGTTTTTTCTTTTTTCTTATTAAGAGGAAAAGCCACACCCACACCAATGAGAGTCACGAGGAGCAAAAGAGGAGCCAGATGGTAGAGAAACAAGATCTTCTAATCATTGTAAATTTATCGAGTAAAGAATTAACACCTTGCGAAGAGTCTGTATTGAAACTAGGACTTACATTCTGCTTGAATAATCGAATGGAATACACGCAAACGAGAATAGACTTATTCAAATTTGTACACAAAATCAAACTGTACAAATATCACAAAACCAAACCAACCCCTAAAGAGATCAAGTATCAAACGAACAGTTGCGTCTGAGTCTCAGAAATTCCCCGTAAGGGATACTTTTCACTAGACTCTGGGGATGGCTGCTAGATGCATGCAGAGTGCTGTTTCCCGCAGTGGGTTTTCTATAGAGTGCTGTCTTAATTTTCCCACTGCATATCTCCACTTTCAGATCCAGATAATTGGCTGATACTAAACTTATCTGGCCAGTAAACACTAGATTACGACTGTTAATATTTAGTAATCTCACATAGCTTTCAGCCTCCTCTTTCAAACCATTCCAGACTAGGAACAGATCGTCTATGTATCTAAACCAAGATACGATTTTATTCGACCATTCCCCATTTTCTGGGGCCCAGGCTACCTGCTCCCCCCACCAGCCCACGAATAAATTCGCCTAGCTGGGGGCGAAGCAGGAGCCCATCGCCGTACCGGAGACTTGTCTGAACATGTTATCCTGAAAAAGACGTTATTTCCAAGACAGAATTCAATTAGTTCCAGTAGCATTTCATTGTGCATTGCCAAGTTTAATAGTCATTTCTGCAGAAAGTAATTGACCGCATGTAAGCCCTTAGTGTGGTCAATGCACGTATAGAGACTGGTTATGTCAAGTGTTATTAGGCAGTATGAAGGTTGCCAGTCTTGTTTCTCAATTCGTTCGATAAAGTCTGTAGTGTCTCTTATGTAAGATTTCAAAGAGAGAACCATTTCGAACAAAAAGTGGTCTAGAAATCTCGAGAGGTTCTCCGTCAATCCCCCCATCGAGGAAATGATGGTTCGTCCCGGTGGTTTATCAATGTTCTTATGTATCTTGGGAAGATAGTGAAACGTTGGGAGAATCGGGTTAGTTGTCTTTAAGAATAGATACTCGTCCAAATCGAGCATGTGTTTATCATGCCATTTCTTCAATAAATTGCATGATTTCTCAATGCTCTCAAGGTACACAGTCTTCGAACAAGATTCATAACAGGTCTTGTCTCCCAGTTGCCGCATTGCCTCCTCAACATATGACTCACGTGATAAAATGACCACATTGCCTCCCTTATCGGAAGGTTTGCAGATGATACTGCTGTCCTCAGCTAGGTGTCTCAGTGCTGTGCGTTGTGCTTTGGTCAGATTGTCCTTCCTGTTCCTCTGCAACTTTTCTATTCTTAGAGCCATCAGCTCTTTGATAATTAAGTCCGAGAAAGTGTCAATGGCATCTGAAGGCATTTGTGGTCAGAATTTAGAGGTGGGTTTCAGCCCACTGCTTGGTGCCTGTTGCTCTGTATCAACTCTCGATAGTCTCTGAGATAATGTTGTGGGGGTTGCGGTATAATCCACGATATTTTCTTGTCGTAGATTTTCCAATAATTCTAATGCTGTTAAGTCGTTCACATTGAGAAGGTCTGTTTCTCTGTGACTGATTTTCAGATTCTTGATCTCTTTAGGGGTTGGTTTAATTCTGTGATATTTGTACAGTTTGATTTTGCGTACAAATTTGAATAAGTCTATTCTCGTTTGTGTGTATTCCATTCGATCATTCGGGCAGAATGTGAGTCCTAGTTTCAATACAGACTCTTCCCAAGGTGTTAATTCTTTACTCGATAAATTTACTATGGTTAGGAGATCTTGTTTCTCTACCATCTGGCTCCTCTTTTGCTCCTCGTGACTTTCATTGGTGTGGGTGTGGCTTTTCCCCTTATTAAAAAACTAGTCTGGAAGAAGGGAGGTTTCGACTAATAACCACATATTCCTGTGATTCCAATAGACTTAGACTTCTGATGAAGAAACATTGGCATGTCCTTAAGACGGACAATATTATTGGCATGGATATCCCCCCGGCTCCCTTGATTACTTTTCGAAAGGGTAGCTCGCTTCGCGACCAACTTGTGCACAGTCATCTTGATCCAATAGTAAAGAAAACTGGATCGATAAAAGAAGCTAAGGGATTTTTCCCCTGTGGAAGATGTAAAGCTTGTGCCTTTAGTAAACGTGTACTATCCTATGAAGTCAAAGGGTGTAAAGGAGGTAGAAGAATCAACAAATTTATGTCCTGGCATATGAGCCATGCTGTATACTGCCTGCGTTGTCCCTGCAAACTTATCTACATAGGGAGCACTATCAATCCGGTGAAACTTAGAATCCTGGAGCATATGAGAGCAATTGCCAACAAAGACTTTTCCTACCCCGTCGCTCGACATTTTGCGATCAAAAATAAAAGCGACAGAAATCTCCTGCAATACTTTTGTCTGGACCATGTCCCAGAAAATGTTAGGGGAGGGGATAGGTTACAAAAGCTCAGGAGACTAGAATCATGATATATAGTGGACCTACAATCGTAGGTCCCTGAGGGCCTCAACAGCGGGGAGGAGATGGCTGTACATGTGGGCTAAAATGAAATCACAGGATGTATATTATGTAATTCGGTTTTTTTTACACATGGATTGATCATGTATTTTGATGTATTTCTCCACATAATTCATGTCTCCACATAAACTTGAAAACGTACGTCTTTGGATAGATGTACAATTGGGGACATGGAACATGCAAGTTTTGTTGTTGGATGTGCCCAGCGTGTCCCTGTATCTCGGCCTTCGGGATGCAGTAAACTGTGTGATAGACAATTATTTTGTATCTGGACCAACATCGAATTAATTTTTTGTAACGGTCAACTTTGGTGGACAGTTGGAATTGAATTGATGCATTCATTGGATGCATTATAGGAGGGATGTAGCAACCCGGATGGGTTGCAATAGCCGATCCACGGCTTGATATTGAATAAGAATTGTGCATATGATCTTTGTACTGATAACTAATGAACTGTATTATTATCTGTAAATGTTCACTTCTTGTAAATATTCCATTTACATGTGGCGCTCAATATAGGTTTTGCGCAGGTATCCCTCTCACTCACCTTCCACCTATGCTTGACTGTTTATAGGAGGGCCTACGCGACCCGGCTGGGTCGCGATTGCCGATCCACGGCAAGATAACATCTTGAAATTACAGATAACCATGGAAATGTATTGTTGTCTGAGAAACACTGATTTTGTAAATATTCTACTTACAAATGGCGCTCACCACCTAGTGGTACGTGCAGGTGTCCCTCGTTTGTGTTTACCATTTCTGGTCAGATGCTTGGTTAAAAATGGCGCAGAGCGCAAATGTTTGACACCGAGGAAGGGAGCTTTCCCGAAACGCGTCTGTCGTGAAAATAAAACTCACCTGTGCTGAAATCCCGGGAGTGCTGCTTTTTCTTTTCGTTGAGACTGGAAAGTTGTGGAGCATTCATATATATATATATATATATATATATATATATATATACACATACATACATAGGAACTGCGTTCTGATATTATCATCACCTTTCTTGGGAATGAGTCGTTTTTATTTGACTTTTCTTTTCTAACATGCACTTTATTTATTTATTACGTCACATATTTGTTGTTCAGCATTTTCATCACAATCCGTTTAGAAAAGAATACAAAAATCAGTAATTCCTCATTAGATCAGACATTGAGGAGTTCAGGGTGTTGCTTGATTACCTTTGGGGTAAGATGGAGGTAAACAGCAAGTTGCTGTTGACTCAAACACATGAAGGCTTCAGGCTTCTTTTTGTCTATTGCATTGATACAGTAACAGTCCCATGTGACCCCCCTTTTCTATAGCACTCCTTGCCCGAGACCACCTGTTACGTCACTTTGTCTCCGCTAATTCTCCGCCCATCCCTAACTTCCAGAAGAGCCATGGGTTGAAGGGGGGGCAGCAATGGCCAACAAAGTTCACACATCTATGGAAAATGAAGAGGAGCTGAAATCACTAGTACTCCAGCTGTCTGAAAGATGACATTGAATCTGCTTTAGGAATTGACAATTTTCATCCACTGCCACACACAATGAACCCTCAAAAGAGATGATGTACCATTGGGGATGTGGGACATGATGACAGCTGATAAGGCATGCTCAAGTTGCCTTGCTCCTAGCTCTGAGTTGCATATTGAATTCTCTTGCCTCTTTGCTTGCTTGAGTAGTAGTTGACTGGGATTAGCTGGTTGGGGTAGAAGTTATCAAACTATTTAGTTGATCTATTGGGTCATTAGTATTGTTGGGATGTGAGCATTTGGATTTCTAGATTGGATGCATTCTACATCCATGACTCGGATAATAAAGATGTAAGTGCTTTGAGGAAAGCAAAAAGTATGCAAAAGCACAAAGTGAAACATCTTTCTTTTCTAACACAATATCCACTTGCATAACATACAAAACAGGCATGATCCCCTGGATACTAGAAAGCGCCGATGAGAGCCTGTTGAATATTTGTGAACTATTAAGTACATTAGTAGTGATTTGTGAAAGTGCAGTTTGCAACTTGTTTGAGTTTTTTTATAGGTTCTGGTGTATTACTTACTTATGTGTGGCAAAAGAGGGAATCAATGGTAAGTAGGAGTCGTGAATAAGGCATGGATTGAAGTTGCACTGTAAGACTAACATCATGTGAGAATGTAGTTCCATCTTAAGGCAAGATATTCAAATATTATCAAATATGGCATAAAATGGCAAAAATGTAGAGGACACGTTACTTCTGGTGGAGGGCTAAGACACCCTTAAGGTCTTCAAACCAGAGGATGACGAACACACAAAAAGTGAATTTGGAAGAAGTGATTTAAAAATAAATGAAAACGGGTGGAAAGAGAGGAACATACTAGGTTTAAGAGGGAATGGCAGAGTTGGCAGAAGAATGCAACTAGGTGAGGGATGGCATGTTACATTTTGGGGAATAATGAATGGACACTGTTCTTCCACTCTAAGTTATATCCAGTATTTTTACTAACCAAAAACTTACTAGCACATTTTAGATTCTAAATACTCACAATCTTGTCAAAAGAAAGAGAGAACATTAATTAATTCTAACAGTGATTGCCCAAGAGAAAACACATTTAGCTAAATGGGGTGACTGAGATTAAAAGAAAGTGTCTCATGGTTATACAGTTTCCAACTAGCTGAGTAAATCACAACTAGGTGGCAGTGATTCTGATGGCAAGACCAAGGTATTACCTTTCCTGAGGAAATGTCACTTTGTGGTGGGCCCTGGCCAGACTTATAATAAAGTGTTTATTACTCACATAGTTAGGTGAAGAAATAAATCCAAGATTAGACATCAAGTTTCATATTTCTATGGCTAAAACATACCGGTGGGTGCCTGTCCACCCCATTGAGGTGCCCACCTTGTTTGGAGTAATGTTACCGCTTTCTTTCTTTATAGATCTTGCTTCCTGAATTGATCTTGTTTCTAAGCTCCCCAGTAATCACACCAAACATGAAAGGCTTGATATCTGTCCAAGTTATTTCTTCTAACATGGCCAGATTTAGACATGGGGGTTATAGGATCAAACACTAAACGTCTGTTGTGTGACAACATCAGCCGGAAGTCATACACAACAGTGGACACCCACATGCACATTTACAATACACACAACAAACAAATGATCAGCACACTCAGACATATTCACAAAACTTGGGAACAATGTTAAGTATCCAAGCAAGCCGACAAACACTCAGTCAGGCCTTCAGGGACCCAGGAACACTGTCAGAAACCCAGGCAAACTATCATATTGGCAAGCTCAACACACATTAAAAAATCAATATATGAATCTGTATAAATCCACATGCATTTTCAGATGCCCATCACACCCTGAGTTGTCAACACAACAACCTCTGTTGCACTAACATTGCTCTTTTGACACCCATAAACACATTAAAATACCCAAGTACAACCTTAGCCACCATCAGATATCCCTGCACACATTCCTACACCACCCAGAACATATGAACACCAACACATAGTAGAATCCAGATATGCATGAAGAGATACCTATATTTGCCCAAAATGCAGGACTGCGTTGAGGGCTGAGATTGGGCCAGTGTTGAGACGGAATAGATAGCCAGTGAAGGTCCTTCCCTGACAGCAGACAGAAGTAGTTCTTTGAGTGGACTAGCAATCATTTCCAGAGTCACTCTCTTTATCATTGTTTAGAATCAGATTTGTACCTTGGCATTTTTAAGTATGAGCATGGATCAGGGACAGTGAGATGGTTCAGAACAGATCCTGGAAGCACGAAATGTGATGCCAATCTGATACTTAACTCATTATAGCCCAACTCAGAATCACCGTTATAACTTAGGATATAAAAAAAAGTTTAGGCCTATGTTTTTATGTGCAGAGCCCCTGCAATCGTAAAATTACTATAAGTAAAATTAAACTTGTAGTTTGTGAATTACAAAAAATTAGTCAACTCACACAAAACTGTAAATTTACCTTTGTGAATCAGGTCTAAATTAAGTAGTACAGAGAAGTGTCAAGGGCAGGCACACAAGTCCTGCACTCGTCAACACAGAATGATAGGAGTAGAAAATACCTACATTGTGGTGCAGTGAACCAGAGACGTGACCCCCCTATGTCTCCATAGGGCAAAAAAAAAATCCCCAAGACAAAACACACAGAGTGGTTCAGCACTCAGCTTACAAGTTAAATGTTCATGTGATGGAAATTATAGGCCATAGTTCCTAGATAAGAGAAACGAAGCATGTCTTCACAATAAACTAATGTACAAGTTGTGCTTCCTTTCAGAATATTTTCTTTATTCTTTATTCATTGTTTTTTCTTATAAATCACAGCAGGCGATTGATAGCCGACGAGTTTTGTCCCCCTTCGACTTCTTCAGGGCTTAGCATGCGATTAGTGTTTCCCCCATGTTCTCCATGTCGTGCCTTATTAACTGAATCCCGACGTCACGCTGTCATATCTGGGAGCAACTGTACTCCATTAATTCTATTCACCATTGTTTCTCTATTATAAGGCACAACATGGAGAACATGAGGAAAACACCATTTGCATGCTGGGGCATCCAGACTATTTTACTAACCCGTAATCCCTAGTTGAAATCATTAGGAAAGATTGAAAAGCTGACTGTTTAACACATTTAGAGAATATAAGGATGTCTGCAGAATTGTTAAAATCCACTGTTTTAAGAAATCAGCTTATTTTATCTAGCTATGACATGCAACTATACTTGAAAGCTGAACAGAATCAAAAGCATTGGTACATTTAACTTGTTTTAGAATGGATATTTTTCATCGTATGTAACCTTCCCAAAAACTAATGATTGGTCCTCAAACTTACGTAAATGTCCCTGTGATAGCTCCCCAACACAGAGTACAATGCATGTTGGTTTTTTTTGAACATTTTATAAAAGTTGGAGGACATATTATATATCAAGCTTTTTAAAACACGTATCCTTTATTTAATATTATCTGGCATATTTTTTTTTACAGCCCTTGCCCACTATCGATATCTGTTTAAGAATGTCATACTTTTTATGGAGTGTCTTTTATGCCAGGAATAACATTTTGATAGAGGATACGAATAACCCAGTCCGATAGGAGAAGAGCGCTCAGAAGAAGCATGCTGGTATATTGATCCATTTTGTACATGGAAAACACAGACATATTGTTTTCTGCATGTTATTCTAATTACATAATTTAAAGTAAGAGAAAGGAAATAGGATTGTATGGCGGACCCAGATCTGAGGTTTTTACCCTCCTGTATCTTTCACCTCTGATTACATGTACAGAATTCTAATAGGCATGAGCTAATATAAGGTATAGAGGATTTTTAGACTGGTATGGAATGAATTGTTTTAAAAAAAGTTATTTTATTAATGGAATAGGATTTGATTATGTTTGGTATTTTTTATTATATAAGTACATTTACGTGCTAATGAAATGAGATTTGATAATGTATTGTATTGTGTATTATATATGTGTTTTTATGCTTGTTGTGCTTTCATGGTCTAATAAATATGATGATGATGGTGTAGCATTGTAAATTAGAAATCTATACCTATTTTAATGGGTGAGTAGTTGCCTGTTTTCTCTTTTACAGTATTTAAGAGTTCATTGTAGCTGTATTTTGTGTGGTAGCATTGCAAATATGAGGTGTATATTGTTGTTTTGATATTGTCTGTGAATGTTATATAAGTGTTAAAATGGAGGTGGGCAGGTGTTAAACATAGCATCCACAAGGCAGATAAGAGATTGATAAAAGGTTCTGTGCTGTTGCGAAAATTAACTTTTCTCATTACTGGGGTTATCACATAAAATGAAATCCTCATTTTCAAAGTTAAGTGTTTGATGGTGAGGATTGTTTATTCCTCAAAAACTCTTTGGAGAGGAGACAGTGATTCTTGCAGTTCTTCCTTTTCTCGAGAGTGTCCTTTTTGTTGGTTAGTTGGACAGAAAGTAGTTGGGTTATATAGTGAGAAGGTGTGCTATATGGATAGTTTTTCTTTTATATTGTTCTCTCTGCTGTAGATGTAGCATTGATTCATTAGAAGGGGTTTCACTTTTTGAGCTTCACTGAATGTGGCTTCATTGGACATGTTGGGATCAGTAATTTAATAATATGCAAAACAGTATTATTGTAATGTGTGTTAAATTAAGTATAATTATTCTTTACATGCATCTTTTGTTCACATTCATACTTACATTTTCAATAGCTTCTTTTGTCATTTTGGATGTTTGAAGTTTAGGGACCACTTGTTTTTCACTTTCTTTTTTTGAGAATATTTGTTTCCCACTACTGGAGGTATACAAACAATAGAGGAAATATGTTTAGTTTTCGGTTTTTGATTTTTTAAAAAAAGTTTCTTGTGTTTTTTTGCTTCAATAAGTTTTAAATTACTGAAGCATTTCCATTTACTTTTTTGCAGTTGGTTTTCTTAAATGCTTAGTGTGGCATGCTTCCCTCTTCTTTTTTAAGGTGGAGGCAGGATAAAGGCTTGTTTTTTCTTCTTTTTATAGTGCGTTGTTTATTGTATTGTTATTTTGATTTGATAATTGCTTTTACTTTGAATGTTTGTATGCATGTGGCATATCTATAGCACAAACCTAGCCAAAAGGCAGAAGAGTACTGTACATGGTAAAAATCCAATATAAAGTCAACAAATGATAGATGAGGTAGTTGTTTGGTGGATGTTAAGGCATTATAATGTTGTTTTATTTAAAGAGGTATGTGATGAATTTGATTAGTTATTTTTTGTTCTTTTTTTTTATTTTATTTGGCCTTTTCCTTATATGGAAAACAATTATTTAGTTTTGCATGGTATTTTCAAAAATACTATTTTGAATAATGTTTTCAGTTGGTTTTTATTAAAATACATGAATATTTTTAATATGTAATTGCTATTTAATTTCTCGATATTTTACATTCAATATTTTTGTGTTTTTCTGCAATGCTGATAGGATGCAAATATTTTGTTACTCTGTATTGTGTACTAAAATATTGTGTTAACACTGATATTTAGAATCACAATGTTAATGTGGTTGATATTTATGTATTTTACATAAAGGTTATTTAAAGTTTGTTTTTTAAAAATATTTTTATTTGCTTTTGTAAAATGCGTAACTATAACAGGCATGTCACATATAACTATCTTCCATACCCCGTCTCCCATCCACCCTCCTCCCGCCAAACCCACACTCCCAGTATCCTCACTACTGGACAATATACTACTGTCTCATAACTCTGTAAAGTGCATAGATCGTTCCGATGCCGCCCCTTCTGCAACCTGTTCAGCCGGGTACCTCCTCCTCTCCCTTTCACAATCCCCCATCTAGGCCATGGTATTGTCTCCATTTCCCCCATACTCTATTGAATTTCTTAGGGCACCCCCTCGCCTTATATGTGACCCTTTCCCCGGCCATATATAGATCCATTCCCCTCCTACAGTCGTCTATCTAAAAAGGCATGGGAGCCCCCCACACCCGGGCCACATCCCTCTTAGCCACCACCAGTGCTAGAACTACGAATATCAGGAGTGGGCGATTTAAGTCTACATCGTTTGTCATGCCCAGCAGCACCAATTTGGGGTCCACCGGTAGCGCGACCTCCAGCACCTCACTCAATTCCCCCAGAACCTCAGCCCAGTTTGTCTGAATTATAGGGCACTTCCATACAATATGGTAAAAGTCCCCCTGCCCCTGACCACATCGTAGGCAATTAGTGTAGGCAATTAGTGTCACTAGCTCGTCCCATGCGGTGCAGCCATAGCCTGTCATGATATAGCCTATTTTTTGTTCTTTTTTACATTTTCTTTGGCCTTTTCCTTATATGGAAAACAATTATTTAGTTGTGCATGGTATTTTCAAAAACAATATTTCGAATAATGTTTTCAGTTGGTTTTTATTAAAATACATGTATATTTTTAATATGTTATTGCTATTTAATTTCTTGATATTTTACATTATATATTTTTGTGTTTTTCTGCAATGTTGATAGGATGCAATATTTTGTTACTCTGTATCGTGTACTAAAATATTGTGTTAACACTGATATTTAGAATCACAATATTAATGTGGTTGATATTTATGTATTTTACATAGAGGTTATTTAATGTTTTTAAAAAATATATATTTTTATTTGCTTTTGTAAAATGCGTAAACATAACAGGCATGTCACATATAACCATCTTCCATACCCCGTGTCCCATCCACCCTCCTCCCGCCAAACCCACACTCCCAGTATTCTCACTACTGGAAAATATACTACTGTTTCATAACTCTGTAAAGTGCATAGATCGTTCCGAAGCCGCCCCTCCTGCAACCTGTTCAGCCGGGTACCTCCTCCTCTCCCTTTCACAATCACCCATCTAGGCCTTGGTATTGTCTCCATTTCCCCCATACTCTATTGAATTTCTTAGGGGAACGCCCTCGCCTTATATGTGACCCTTTCCGCTGCCATATATAGATCAATTCCCCTCCTCCAGTCGTCTATCCGAGGAGGCATGGGAGCCCCCCATGCCCGGGCCACGTCCCTCTTAGCCACCACCAGTGCTAGAACTATGAATATCAGGAGTGGGTGATTTAAGTCTACATCGTTTGTCATGCCCAGCAGCACCAATTTGGGGTCCACTGGTAGAGCGACCTCCAGCACCTCACTCAATTCCCCCAGAACCTCAGCCCAGTTTGTCTTAATTATAGGGCACTTCCATACAATATGGTACCCACCAAGCATGTCGCAGTTGCACATACCTTAGGTACTGAGTGCGGTGCAGCCCGTATTCTGCCCTTAAGACCTGGAATGACTTTAGGTCTCCCCTTTTCATCAGATCCCTCAGTACGGAAATTCCGATGTCGTCCCATCTCTTGAACCCTCACAGCTTATTCAGTTCCTTTAACCATGCGCAGTGCCATATTGGGGTCTGTTTCGTCGGTTTATGAGTCCAATTAACCGCTCTCGTCGCCCTCTCCCATATCTCTATCGTAACCCATGTTGCTGAGTGCAGTCTTCCTTCCCTCTGCCCCCGTGTATAGTGCAAACAGGTGCGCTGTGCCATTGTCCTCCTCTCTAAGCTGTATGTGAGATGGTCTGCTGGAGCGTGGAACCAGCCGTTGATTTGTGATAAGTGTTCCTCCCAGTAATAAGCTTCAATATTCGGCAGTGAGATCCCCCCATTGTACTGGCTCCTTTGCAAAGTGCCTAAGGCTATCCTGGATTGTCTCCCCAGCCAGAGCAGTGATCTCAGCTCAGCAATTATGTCTTTAACCCCTTCCATGCTCATGACGAGCTCAGCTCGTCATGAGGCATAGTGGAGCTGTGCTTATGACGAGCTGAGCTCGTCATGAACAATGGTATTCAAAGAATGTCAGCACAGGAGGGGAAAGGTCACAGCAGCCAAGGTGTTAAAAACATGCCGGGGGAGTGGGAAATATTCATTCTGTATGGCGTACAGGAACCACGGTAGCAAAACACACAAGATGATGGACAGAATGTTGCACAATGGCAAAACATTCACCCCCAGTCACAGATCTGGGTTTAATCCATCGTTATTTTGCTCACTAAGCCACCCCAGTTCAGACATGGCCATATGCAAATCAGTCTTGACCCTGTGCCTAATGGAACCAGTCCATCCCGAACTGCTCAGACATGTCTTCCCTGCAACGGAATCAAGCATCCTGGGATCAGTTTCAGGCTATCAGCCAGGATAGCTTGACTCCAGTGGCTTAGTGAGCACGGGACCCAGGTCTGGGCATACCCTTCCCATATAGGGTGAACAGCAAAACACACAAGATGATGGATGGAATGTTGCACAATTGCAAAACATTCACCCCCAGTCACAGATCTGGGTTTATTCCATCGTTATTTTGCTCACCAAGCCACCCCAGTTCAGACATGGTCATATGCAAATCAGTCTTGACCCTGTGCCTCATGGGAACAGTCCAGCCCGAACTGCCAAGTCATGTCTTCCCTGTACCGGAATCAAGCATCCAAGGACCGGTTTCTGGCTATCAGCCGTCTTCAGCCAGGATAGCTTGACTCCAGTAGCTTAGTGAGCACTGGACCCAAGTCTGGGCATACCCTTCCCACATAGGGTGAACAGTCACAGATCTGGGTTTAATCCATCATTATTTTGCTCACCAAGCCACCCCAGTTCAGACATGGCCATATGCAAATCAGTCCTGACCCTGCGCCTCATGGGAACAGTCCAGCCCGAACTGCCAAGTCATGTTTTCCCTGGACCGGAATCAAGCATCCTAGGACCGGTTTCTGGCTATCAGCCGTCTTCAGCCAGGATAGCTTGACTCCAGTGGCTTAGTGAGCACGGGACCCAAGTCTGGGCATACCCTTCCCACATAGGGTGAACAGCAAAACACACAAGATGATGGACGCAATGTTGCACAATGGCAAAACATTCACCCACAGTCACAGATCTGGGTTTAATCCATCGTTATTTTGCTCACCAAGCCACCCCAGTTCAGACATGGCCGTATGCAAATCATTCTTGACCCTGTGCCTCATGGGAACAGTCCAGCCCGAACTGCCAAGTCATGTCTTCCCTGCACCGGAATCAAGCATCCTAGGACCGATTTCTGGCTATCAGCCGTCTTCAGCCAGGATAGCTTGACTCCATTGGCTTAGTGAGCACGGGAACCACGTCTGGGCATACCCTTCCCACATAGGGTGAACAGCAAAACACACAAGATGATGGACGGAATGTTGCACAATGGCAAAACATTCACCCCCAGTCACAGATCTGGGTTATCATTTTAAACATTTCAGCATGCCCTAATATCGTGAGGGGGAGCGTCCTCCACCTAGCAGCGTCATCAACAAAGTTTGCGAGCACCCACTTGAAGTTTCTCTGGTATGAGAGGTTTCTATCCACGGTTATGTATACCCCCAGATAAAGAAACCCTTTGTCTGTGACCCTAAGAGCATCGGGCAAGAGGGGCCAGCCTTCTCCCTGCCTGGGGGTATATAAGATCGACTTTTGCCAGTTTATCTTGTAACCTGCATGGGCGCCATAAGGACTCAACGTGGTAAACAGCACCGGGATCGTGGTGGCAGGGCGGGTGACAAACAAGAGGACATCATCCGCATATAGCAATATTTTTTCCTCGTACGTGTCTGTCTGCTCAATTCTAAACCCTCTAATTTCCTTTTCCTGTCTAATTTCACATGCCACTATTTCTATAGTAAAGGCAAAGAGCAACGGGGACAGGGGACGTCCCTGTCGGTTCCCTCTTCTTATGGGGAAATCCTCCGATAGCACCCCATTTACTTTTACTGTGGCTTGTGGGTCCGTATAGAGGAGTCTCACCCACTTCCGGTACTTGGGGCCAAATCCAAACTTGACTAACACCCCTTCAAGGAAAGGCCAGTGCACCGCGTCAAACGTCTTTTCGGCGTCCAAGGATAAAAAAACATCTTGATGATTGTGCACCTCCATCAGCCAGTTATGGGTCCTCCTGAGATTCAACCTAGTTGCCCTGTCTGATCCAAGTGGACCAGGTCGGGAATTACCCATCACAGTCGGAGGGCCAATATTGTCGCCAAGAGTTTAACCTCCACGCTCAGGAGTGAGATGGGGCGATACGATGCGCACTCTTCGGGGGGTTTACCCTGCTTATAGATCGGAACAATTGTGGCCATCCGCAAGTCGGGCGGTAAGATGCCCTCTTCGGCTGCCCCCTCGAACAGGGCCAACAGATGGCCACCAAGGAGATCCACCGTTTTTTTAAAATTCAGCATGAAACCCGTTCGGGCCAGGAGATTTCCCCGGGCGGAGTCTGGTCAAGGCCTCTTTAATCTCGGTGATTGTTATCTCACCTTCAAGGCCCAGCTGGTCCTCTTCAGATAAAATGGCGGTCTCAATGTTGTCAATGTATGTCAGTGTATCTTCTAGCGCTCCCAGATCCCTAGCTTTGTAAAAATCTTCATAATAGGCGGTGAAGGCTTGGACTATCTGGACATCATTCCGCCGAAGCTGCCCCTGCTTATCAAGCACCTGTTCCACCCAGCGGGCATCCTGCTCTTTCCGACTTAGCCACGCTAGGAGCTTTCCCGACTTATCCCCTACATCGTACAGTCTGTGAAGGGTCGCCAGTGCCTGCGTTTTGGCCTCATCCTTCACCAGGGCCTTGTAGTGTTGTTGCTTGTCCAGTAGTAGTCTAAGAGTCTGTGCGTCCCTGTCAGCCACATGCCTGCGCTCTAGCTCTAGAATCTGCGCTTCCAAAGAATTCAGCTCTTCCTGCACTTTCCTTTTCTCCCAGGCTATTATACTTTGGGCCCTGTCCGCAGAACTGCCTAGAAAGCTTCCCAGATAACTACCCCTGGCGAAATCGATCCTATGTTTTCCGCGAAGTATGCCTTTATATCTGCCCTGAGACCCTTCACTAGGTCCTTATTCTGCAGGTCACACGCAGGCAGCCGCCATCCCCTCTCCCCCGATGCACGCCTCCCCCCAATCGCACCAGAAGAGGTGAATGATGCGAGATACCTCGAGCTTGATACTCCCCCACATCCTCCACACTGAGAGCACGTCGCGGCAGGAAGACATAATCTAATCTGGAATACACCCTATGAGCCCCTGAGAAGTTCGAGTAGGTGCTAGAGTCCGGATGCAGCCACCTCCAAACATCCACTAGACCAAGAGTAGAGATGGTTCTAGCTAGGAGAGTTAGTACAAAGTCATCAAGCCGATTCCTTGACCTGCAACGCAGAGATTACATAAGATCATTAAAGTCCCCTCTCACCACCTGTATTGTATCTGATGTGTTCAGTAGGATATTAGTGACGCCGGACAGAGTTCTAGCCTGTAGTTTCGGTGGTGCATATATTGAGATTATCGTGAGTCTCTGGCGTCCCAGGTTCCCATTACCCCCCACGTAGGTCCCCAGTGGATCTGTCCATGTCTGAGTAGCCACAAAGGGTGGTGATTTCCTAATCAGGATAGCAGCCCTCTGGAGCCTGTCGTGTAACCTGCATGAGCCAACACTCTATATGGTCCCCTAGCCAAGAACCCACACCGGGTGCCCTGAAGGTGCGTTTCCTGCAATAGGACAATATCCGGCCCTTGCCTTTTCACGTATGCCAGGACTAACTCCCTCTTAACTTTATTGCCCAGGCCGTTCACGTTCCATGTGAGGATATTGACACAACCATTAACCTGGACAGCTGCCCGGGGACCAATCCGTCATTGTACAGGTGAAAAATACGTCTGTGATAGCAGGAGTCGGGTGTTTAAAACACAGGTGTATGTGATGGTCTGAACCCTGACATGCGTAAAAAACGTAACAAACAGCCCCAACCAACAGGTAGCCCCCCCCTTCCTCCTTCCTACCCCTGCAAACATTCGAGATCCCCCAGCAATCTCCCCCTCCCCACCTCCCTTTACCCCGCTGTCCCATCTTCCACCAAGTAGCAGAGAATAAGATAATCGGGTGATGGAGGTCTGTCGCCCTCCCGCTCCCAAACACCCCTAAAGAAAGAAGCTCGCTCTAAACCTTCAAAGTCACCACATGCAAAGGTGGGAACAAGAGCAAGCACAAACCAAAATAACAAAAGACCAAAGCAACAATCCAATAGGGGGGTGCGATTGTCCAGCTTGCACGCTCCAGGCGAGACAATATCTAGACTTGGGCGGCCACTTCGGTCCCGTCTTCTTGAGTTAGAGTCGTGGAGGCCCACAGGAGACTCCACGGGTTCTGGCGTGGGCTCCCATTTCCATTTCGTTGATTTCGATTGCCAAAGGATGCAGCGACTGCCCGTCCAACTCTTCCCCTTCTGATGAGGAACCCCGAGGCTCACCATAAACATCTGAGCGTGATGTCTCTGCCAGGCAAGAGAACCAGGACCCTGAGAGTCGACTAAGGCCACGGGACCCGTCCCTTCATCTTCTCTGTCTATCAGGTCCAGATTTGGGGTATGGGGTCGCACATTGAAGACGTTCTCCACGACCCTGTCTCGACCTCTGTGATTTGGGCATTCCTCTGGGGCCTCCAGGAGGCCTCTCTGCGTCAAGTGATTTTTGAGCAGTAGTCGTGGGTCTCGTCAACCGGGGTAGTTCCTCCGGCCATTGCCAGGCCTCTTCCGGAGTCAGAAAAAAATGTGTCATTCTTGTAGATCAACTTCAATTTGGCTGGGAATAACAGCATGTACTGAATTTGGAGGGATCTAAATTTTGCTTTCACTGAGTCGTAAGAGCGTCGCTGCCTATGCACTTCCTGGCTATAGTCCGGGAAAATCATTATTTGGGCATTGACTAGCTGGATTTCCAGTCACCCTTTCTAGCTTCCCTGAGGATCATGTCCCTGTCCAAAAAATTCAGGAAGCGAGCAATGACTGGCCTAGGTCTTGCTCCAGCCGGTGGCTTGGCCAGCAGTGCTCGGTGAGCCCTTTCTATGACGAAACAGGTAGAGAATTTATCTTTTGGGAAAGTATGCAGGAGCAGTAACGTCGCCATGTTCGTGCCTTCAATTCCCTCCCTAAAACCTACAAAACGGAGGTTTTTGCGTCTTGCCCTGTTTTCCGCGTCGTCCACCTTCCACAACAGCTGCTTATGCGACGACTGAAGCTCCGCCATACCTTTTCTCACCTCCTGTATTGTGTCTTCAGCCTCCTCCAGTCTCGTTTCCGATTCCTTCACTCTATCTGCCAGATTTCTGAGAACGAGCCATAAGAGCGTCACTTCTGTGCCCACGGTTCCAATCTTGTTCTCCAGAGCTTCGCGGGAGGCCTGGATTGCGTTCATCAGCAGGGTAGTGTCCAAATTAGTGGCCGCAGAGTCTTCATCGGGTGGTCCATTGTGCCCTGCAGGGGGGTTCTAGGGTACTTGTCCTTTATCCTGCCCATAGTGCGCTGCGTCGTATCCTACACCTTGAAGGACTAGTTTTCAGGACGTATTTCCAGCCCAATGCTCTGCTTTGCCGCTCTAGAACCCTCACCAGGCAGTCCCTCTGCCACTACTTGTCAGCATGCTCCACCGCCAAGCCTCCACCTCCACCAGCGTCAGGTACTCTCCTCAGCGTTTCTGCCCCGGGAAGGGCTAGGGTGGGCAGGGTGGGGGGGTGTCACGGTTAGGCCGGCCGGCCCGTGCACTCGGTCAGTCTTAATCACAGACCGGGGTGAAAAGGTGCCACACTGTCTCCACACTCCCTTGCCAAGTCTTCCCCAGTCCATGCGGCCCTAGATGGGTCTCTGTTGGATGGACTCACCAGGGACAAGCCTGATGCCACTACTGGCGCCAGTAGCCCTTGTTGCCCCAGGCGTCTCAGACCTCCTAGCCGCAGTTCACCAGCCTCCCCGGGCCGCGCTGCCCTCCAAAACTGTGCCCCTTGTACTTTTTTCTCTTGGTGTCCCTGGGCCGTCCCTCAATACACTGCACCGGTCGGAGGCCCCAGCAGGGGGGGAGGCAGAGCAGGCCCACTCGGTCCCCACAGGATCGTGAGGGGGACTCCCCCACTCCAAACAGGCAGTCTCTGTAGGTCCTCTTCACCGAGGCCTCAGCGGGCCCGTCCTAGAATTCGCCCAGGCTCCACACAGTCCCCCCGGGTGCCGGCTGAGTGAAGGACCGGCAGCTCACCTTTTGTTCCTCTGCTGTATCGCGGTACCGTACCACTCCCGCTGGGCCCCGCAGACCACGGCGCCAACCTCCGCCTCCTCCTCCGGCAGGGCAGTCCTGGTCGGCGGCGAGCGGGAAGTCGTACATCCGCTCCGCTGCTTTCCGTCAAAGCTCCCCCTCCTCCACGGGTGTGACGATCGGCGTCCCCGGGGCCCCTTTCGCTTCCCCAAGGACAGATGGTGGCCAGACTGGGAGACTCCCTGGGGCATCCGCAGCTCTCGATGGGCTCCGACGTCGCCAGCTGCACCGCTTTCGCTCTCAGCGAACCAGTGGCACCATCTTGGGTCTCGCTAGCGGGCCTCCAGGCTGACCCTCATTGCCGCCAAACACGGGACTGCCACAGCCTCCTTGCGGTCCTCGGGTGCCGGGGGGTACTGGACCCCCAGAGATCACATTGGGTAGGTTTTCGGGACCTTATGCCCCCTTATCTCACGTCGGATCACTTGCCTGGGCTGGAGCTATGCAGACTCGCATCTTACTCCGCAATGTTGCTGGCCACGCCCCTAAAGTTGGTTATTTTTATGTTGGAATCAATATTGGTGTATCTCGATATTATTGTGGTTGATGCAACCGTTCGTTTTCAGCGCCAGTTGCAAGAAGAAATGTCCCTGCTCATAGGATTCACAGGGGAAGAAAAGAAGTTCAATAAAATATGTATTCCCATCCTAACACATGACTCAACAGCATGCAGCAGTTTTCACATTGTATTTAGTTATAGTTGATTTTTGTTTAACAAAATGTTAAATAAATAGACTTGTGTGGCAAATATATATTATACATATCATTATAAAAATAGTGCTGTCTGTGCAAATAGTGAAAACCTAGTAAACTGGTGCCAATGAGGCAACATCAATCTGCATTCAAAAATATTGCAGTACCATGATGTAGTTTTTAGGTTTATGTGAAAAATGTAATGCATCCAATAGCCAAATACCCTCTGCACAACATTAACAAGGCTTTGAGCCCTTGTGGTTCCACCGAAAATAACTTCCATCTGATGTGGGGGCAACTTGAAGTTATTAAATTGTGGTGTTCTGCATAATTGTGAAATATTGTCTGCACCATGTCTTGCAAATCCTAAAGAGACCGCCGGAGGCCTATCTTGTGAAAGTTCATCCAATCACAAAATCTTGTTACATTTAGAGCTTAGTTCAGTATTTCTAATACATAAATAAAACTGCAAATATAGGATAATTGGAAACCAACCAGTAGGAAAGTATAAGCTTCTTATGCCTAGCACTACTTCTGCACTTCAGACCTATTAAATGGAAGCATGAGTGGCTTAACTCAAGAAAGCACGTTTGCTTTTCTACACTGTAATGCATGCACACATGTGCCCTCACATTTTCGTGAGCACACACATTCACATGCACATGCACACGCACACTAACACACATCACAGACATATATGGAGTGCATAATAGGCAGGTCTATCTCTGCCTGAGGAGTCTAGTCAACCTTCTTCAGCAGTGATCAGGCCCTTAAACAAGGTACTCCGAGAATTAGTAAACACCACAGCATAGGTGAATGCACTGTGTCCTCATCCCTTTCCTCAAAACACTGCCTCAATTACTGACTACAGGCGTGGGCTGTGTCCCAGCCTTATGTGAACAGTAGCTGACCTAAGAACATGGTTTGGGACAGAGCACCTTCCCCAGAGTTGGAGACCTTTAAAATGATTGAAGTTGTGGAAACAGTGATGTAGACCCTACTGTGCAATGAAACATTCACCACTGTTTGCACACAGAACATCTAATCTATATCAGTGCCCACCCCTACGCCCCTTTGCCCTAAATTATCCATTGACACCTTAAATCCCTGTCACTAATGCATGTAAATGTGTATATTATACAAATATATTTTAATTGCCATGCATCAAATTGGTGTATGTTTCCATTATTGACACCTCAGAACATCAAACCCTGATGTGACAACCATCACTGACAATTGTTCTTATGCAGCACGTTGGTTCAACGAAATGGCTGACCAATGGTATCAGAGCCGACAAAGCTATTTCATTACAACCCCTTCGGGCACGCTGGGAGGGAGACGTAGGTAGAAGTGTCAGCGACAAGGAATGGGAAAAAATCCTGAAGTTACCGAAAAAGGTGTCACACAATCCTAAATTCAAATTTATCCAGCTCATGATTGTCCATAGGGCATATTTAACTCCCCACAGACTGCATGCGATGTTCCCGGACGCGGCGGACAACTGTCCCAGATGTAACTTGGACGATGCAGAACTGTTACATATGTTCTGGGACTGCCCCATGATAGGATATTATTGGGTAACGATCCATCAGATCTTAACTGTGATCGCACCGGGCAGGCCTTACACGTCACCGTTGTACGGCATATTGGGATTAGGTCACAAGGAAAAGAAAAGGAGTGTGGCTACTAGATTCGTGGATCTAGCGCTGTTGTTAGCAAAAAGATCGATAGCAATGAAATGGAAATCAGTCAGACCACCAGCCATAGAGACATGGTACGGAGAGGTACTGAGATGGGGGAAGGCAGAAGGGCAGGAATTACACAGAGAGGAACGCAGAGGTCTACGAAAGACTCACATTTCACTAGACTGGAATTCGATACTAGTGGAATTCGAAACATGTGCTAAGACGCACCTTGAATAGCTTCACACGCTGGTAGACATTACAGCTGAGACATAACCGAACCATGCAGTGGCCAACATAGAGGGTACCAAATACACTACAATATGGTACACATACTCATGGGACGAGTTGCAGAACTTGACTACACAGTACATTGCATACACGATACAGTAGGAGAATAAACGACACACGAGGAACTCACAATGGAATGTAACGACGAGACATTGCCAGAAAGAGAATAATTTGTATAATATGTAAGTGGTGGGAGGGGGGAGTTAACAGAGTTGTAATAGTCAAAAACAAAAAAGGAAAATTGTAATCTTTGATATATAATGCAAATGATACCGAATATGTAATATATCAGCGATGACATGATGCGAACGAATGTATAATGGTGAAATTGATGCAACAATAAAAATACCTTTAAAAAAAATGCAGCACGTTGGTTCATATTTAATAAACCTCTGTGAAGTGAGCTTCCACTTGCTTTAAAACTATATTATGTACGCTTAGGAGTTAATAAAAATATTCAACATCTCCAAATGTATTGGTTATATATCAATTAGTGGTGTACAACATCAAACATCTCCAAATGTATCGGTTATCAATGAATTAGTGGGTACAAAATTATGATTTTGTAAGCTTTCCCAACATGTAAATGAATCAAAACAAAACGTTTTGCAGAGAAATGTTTGCTGGAAAACCTTTTCTGTGAGACAATTCTCTCATTTATAGTGGGTTTGCTAGGATTTTATTCTCTTAAGAACCTACTTTCATTTGATTCCTTTCTCCTTCTTCAATTTCAAAACTGTACAGTCTACACTTAATTTAATGAAGCCTGCAAGGTTTTGAGAAAATCCTTCACTGAATAGGTAACTTGCCAACATTCTCTTTTGCTGTTTTTGGACATGAAGAGTGATCTTTCACGACCAGATCTTGATTGGCTACGAAGCCACTATAGATGTTGGTGTGGATTATGTTAGCCCACAATAAAAAATGGCAGTCGAGCTTTGCACTTCTTGTAAGTACGTGCAAATACCAATGTACCTAGCTAATCAAATAAGGTGGACAATTTTGATACACCGTAAATTCAAAGATAGGTGTGATAGGATTACTGACCTGACTTAAATACCATAAATATCATTTAGAAAAAGTGGGAAGGATGTGTGGAAAATGTAACTGTTAAGCCATGTGGGATAGATATTACAATCTTAAAATGAGCTGTGATTGTGCTTCCACATGGCCCAAACATTCCAAACCCTAAAAGATAATTTGTTTTTTCTGAGGAAACTCTGGCTCAATCCTTATAGCTTGATGCAAGCACCAAGGCTTTCTTCTGAGAAATGCATTTGGTACAACAACGACCCTAAGAATTAGGTCAATAAATAAAAGAGGAAAGGTTCGAAAATTCTACAAAATAGGAATGTTCTTTTTTGCTTACATGGCTCACTTTCAAAGCAATATTGTGAAAGCACTAATCTTGCTATAGTGATGGAGATTATCCTCACCCTCTTAATCACTTATTTATTTAGTAAGGGCCAGATGTATCAAGGCTTTTGCGACTCGCAAAGGCCGAAATTGGCAGAATTTCGGCCTTTGCGACTCGCAAACGGCCGATTTGAGATTTTTGTAATGTATCAAAGAATCGCAATTTAAGGAATCGCAATTATTTGCGATTCCTTATTTTGCCATAGCATTTAAGGAATCGCAAATTTTGCGATTCCTTAAATGATATGTATGACACATTTTTGGTTTGCGAATTTGTGTTAAGAAATCGCAATTTACCACCAACTTGTAGTTGGTGGTAAATTGCGATTTCTTTAAAAAATTCCCTAATTGGCATTTGTAAGGGTGGCATGTGACACTCATACATGCCCATAGGGCATGTATGTGTGCCACATGTACATCCATGTAGATTTGAGGGGTGCAGCAGGGTGTCTTTGAGACACCCCTGCACCCTTGAAATAATTCTCAAATTGCGATTAGCAATTTGCGAATTCGCAATTTGAGAATTATTGCACTATCATTCCTATGGGCCTCCTGGCCCATAGGAATGCATTGAAAATTATTCTTTATTTGCGAATTCGCAAAATGCGAATTCGCAAATAAAGAATAATAAGGAATCGCAAAAAAAATGCGATTTTGTACATACATACCGTTTTGCGAATTCTAAATAGCGATTCGCAAAAAATCGCTATTTAGGATTCGCAAAACGATATCTTGATACATCTGGCCCCAAATGATTTATAAATCGCAAACCATCACCCACAGCTGGGTTTCGGGGTAGTTAACGAAGAGAAAGACAAATAAATCTACACAAAGGGGCCGATTACGATGCCGCAGTAAACGGCTCTGACCATATGTCAGAGCCGTTCATCCTAATCAGCTGTTCAGATTCATTTCCGATATACCCATTTGTATTGAGTCGGTAGGAAAGGAATCCAAACTGGATTTCCGAATAGCTTCTGACGGGCTCAGAGAGGCCGTCTGCCATTTGGAAAGCCTTCAGTAATCCCAAGGGATTACAATGTCGGATTCAGACAGCCTTTCTGTGCTGGCCTTTTGGACACAGGAAGGCTGTTAGAAGTCAACTTTGGAAGCCCCCAGCAGGGCCCCCATGGGTGCACAACCTCTGGTTCGAGGCCGAGGGGGCACCTATGGAGCCCCCTGTTAATCCCTGCACCCTGTGGCATGCCCCTTTAGTGTCCTGCCACGGGTTGCAAGGATGAACTGCACCTCTTCTCTTTACAATGAGCGCATGCATTCTGGTCGGAATGCATGCTCCCGTTGTAAAGAACAGGAGTGCAACCAAACAGTGTTCGGTCGCATCCTAATTGCTGGGTTGGCACCACCGACAAGAGGTTGGTTGGTCTCGGTAATAAATTGATGTCGGATGGACCCAGGTCCGTCCGACAGCAAAATCTGGCCCAAAGATGTAAGAAGGCTAAATCCTAAGATTATTGGTCAAAAAAACAAATAACAAACTGAAAGGCCAGAAACATCTGTTTTAGAAAATCAGTCCACAAACTAGGAATATTAAGATCACTGAAATAAAAATTTCTCTAACCAGGTTGTGATCAGACCACGGTACAAATTTAATTTCTGTTGCAGTGGTATGAGTGTCATCAGTCTACATATGATTTAGAATATGACTGTTAGTGTGAGTAAGAGAATTACAAACTTGGTTTAGGGCAAAAGCCTGGAGACCTCTCATAAGGAGGGTAAAGTTATTTTTTACCTTGAAAATGTACATTAAAATCACTGGTTATACCTTAGAAAAGCTCACCAATTTTATCAATCATTTGCTGAAATTTGTCTCCTCGTGGTTAGGCATTCTATAAGCTAATAGAATGTACAAGCTGTTAAATTACAGTGTGCTGCTAATACTTCACAATTATTGTGCACACTAGATTAATTTGTTGGACAGCTAAAGGAATCCTTCAAAACAGCTACTATACACCAACTTTGTAGTGATTTATGTTTGCTCTAAGCAATTAAGCATTGGACATGAGTGGCCCTCTAACCATGTTTCAATAAGAAACAGAAGGGCATATTTACAAGCCCCTTTCGCCACTGGAGCGTCACTTTTTTTGACGCTCCAGTGGCGTAGCAATATTTCACATATTTGCAAGGTGGCACTAAGCCACTTAACCTGGCTTAATACCACCTTGTAAATATGCCCCTTTCCGCCGTAGTCCTCTGCGGTAAAGGGGCGTGCAATAGGTGTTGCAGTGGGCCTGCCACCTCAACACCCATTGCTTTTTGATGCTGCCTCAGATTTACAAGGCTGAGGCAGCGCCAAAAACTAATGCCAGGGAATACCTGGTCTTAGTATGGTAATACGAGGAGAAAGTATTCATTTCTCCTCATATTTTCCTCTTTCCATGGGTGCTGCATTGTGCAGCACACATAGTAAGAGCAAATCGCCTTTAATGATTGTTTAATTTCAGGAAGGTGTCCCTTCCTGCTCATAAACAATTGCCCCTGCAGCGCTGGCACCCTTGCAAGATAGCGGCAGGGTGCTAGCGATGATGCAAGGCAGCTTTTTTTAGCACCAGCACTAGGGGAAATGCAGGGGTGCGTCGTATTCTTATGATTATGGTGCATCCCTGTATTTTAAAAATGTCGGAGTGCGGCATTGCCAAATGTGGCATAATAGAGATTAAAACAGACTAAAACACATAGGAAAATACTAACTTTCAGAAATGGCTGCCATGCTGCATTGAGTTCTACAACTCAAATGGGTGCATGCTCAGTAGGGCTCCGAGCACTAGACTACTAGCGCCCCAGTAATGGCAGATATGTTGTCAATCAGCTCTACAAAACTGTAGCCCAGCCAGCTGAAAGAAACTGGTTCTGAAAATCTGAGAGCCAAGGGGGAATTGGGATTTGGAAGATGGGTCTGGATCAGGTGATCAGCCACTGTTGAGTTTATAACTAAATTGTCATTCACTGGCTGAACCTTCAAAATATAGATATGAATGTGTGGATGAAGAAAGGTTCAAATATACATATTGCGAATGCACATGTATTCTTATATCTATCTGATGAGTGTTGATATATCTGTGAACATAATATGCCTCTTGGCTAATACAAGTTCTGCAGGTCATTACTTGCTACACTAAAAACAATCAAAAGACGAGAATGAATTTGCTGTTTTGAACTGATTAGGCTTATTCACAGGAACTTTGAAAATCCCAGGTAATTTTTCTTGTAGAGCTATTGAATATATAAGTAAAGATAAAAGTGAATGGTTGTTTTTATTGTGTTTCTGCCAAAGAAATCACCACTTCTGTCTTCCCTTTGTTGAGCTTTAGATACTTGGACTACTTTCATTCGACAACTTCTGCCATGCAGGTAGTGAAATTGCTTCTTGTGTTAGGGGTCTTGTCAGAGACCAACAGAATCAGTTGGCTGTCATCAGTGTAGGAGAGGATGTTGTCCACAGATGACGTTGTTCAGAGGGATCATGTATGCATTGAAGAGAGCGGGACTCAGGGAAGAATCTTGAGGCACTCCACAAATACGTTTGCTGGCTTCCATGGAGTAAGGTGTACTCTGTTCCTATTCTACTGGCAAGCGTTTCAGGTAATGTGCATCCCAAAGTAATATTTACGGCAGAAAGCAAAGAGGATGAGCTGCTTAATTCCCTGAGTTATGGTCCAAAATCCAGTTATTTCCTTCAAGATCAAATGGAATCTCCACCTCCATGTCCCCTTCTGCTCCAGCCCACATTTGAATTTTGGCTTCCAAAGTCTGGCAATGGTCACCAGATCAAAAATAAGTGTGCTGACAGGTCAAGTCAGAAGGAGGTTTGAAGGCCTGAAGGTAAGCTTTCTTTTCCCTGCTGGCCCTTTTTCATGGTTTTCATTGCACTGCAGCTGCAGCTGCTGGCGCCTAAACGCCACACAGGAACAACAGGATGCCAACCAGGAATGTAAGTTTCCTTTTTCGTAGCACTGCAGCTAAGCTTGGGCAGACACTTTTTTGTATTTCAAAATTGATTTAAGCACTGTAGGCAATAGAAACCTAAGTATTGTACGTGTGTGGTTATATATGCTTGTGTATATGTATGGATGTGGTATTTGTGATGTACAAACCCTGTTAAAAGTTAGCAGAATGCTCTACTATGTCAAAAACAAAGATCCGGTCATTGAGTGCTTGGAAGGGTAGCAAGTTCTGAGAATAGAAAGTGAACTATTATGATGTAGTATTCTTGAAGCAATGTATGTTTATGTATTTTCAAAAATTGAGTCAGGTTGGGGAAATCCTGATTGATACAGAAATGTCAGTCCAGATCCTAGGTTTAGATAAATAAATGGACTGTTGCTACTTTTTCATTGTTGTACTTCTTTGTCTCCAGTTTGATGATAGTCAGGCAGGGGACTGTTGAGGGGTACCAGAGATGGTTAGCCTTTTAGCCAGAGAAATGTGCCATTCATGATGGTGTTGTAGATGATTCAGCTGGTTGTTAAGGTGGTGTGGATGGACAAGAGCATCTAGTGGATTTTTATTAAGGTGGGGTGATGTTATATGTGTATGGGTCCTTGAAGAGGTGCTGTCATGAGTAGGATGCCCATTAAGGGATCGAGTCTGGGAGGCTGCGGAGCAAGCACTTTTCTCCATCATGATACATGAATGCAAGGGCTTGGTTGACAGTTATTTTCTAGAAGGAATGAATTCACTTTCTTTAGTGTAGAGAGTTGGTAACAGGCTATCTGAATTTTCTTACAATTTTTTCCCTGCGAGTGAGGGTGGTTTTTCATGGTGAATCGAATTACTTGGCATTTGGTGAAAGGTGGAGTATGGATCCAACCACGTTCATGTCAGTGATCCAGGATTGACCTAGTTGATGCTTGTTTTTATTGGCAAATAGAAGGAATTCTCTTTGGTGGGATTGAACTTCATATAACTACTGGACATCCAGATCTGAATGTGGCAGGTAGTGCTTGTGTTGTTGGATGTCTGGAGAACAGGAGACTTTCAAGTAGAGTTATGTGTTGTCGTCGTACTGGCAAGATTTGGTATCTGTGAGTAGAGTCCCAAGAGGTAGAGATTGAAAATGACCAGAGATGAGATGGAACACTGGGGGATTCTACAGTTGTTGGGCATTTTCTGAGATTTGGAAGTGTTCATTCAAAAAATATATTTTGGTTGTGTGGGTAGAAGGATAACAAGTGAATGGTGTTGCCAGTGAATCATTTTCAAGACTTGTGGATGAGATTAGTATGGTAGACATTTCAAAGGTAGAAATCATGATGGTGGTTTGATGGATGACCATTGTGGGAGGCAGGACAGAAAGACAGATGTTGTTGATGTGCTGGAATCTCCTTAATTTTCGATTGAAGAAGGGGCTGCTTGCATTGCGCTTGAAGGTGGGATTGGGTGTGAGGCAGAGGATTGATGTAGTGCTTTAGTACCTCAAACAATGTTCTGCCTCTGTTGCCAGCTTCATTAATGGTGTTGGTATAGTACTTGGTTTTGGCTGATGTTATCAGATGTCTCCTCCTTGCACAGAGCAACTTCAGTAGCATAAGATCATGGGAGTTCTATTTTTCTCCAATTTTCTGTGAATGGAGTATTTGTTGTCGGTGAGGCATTTGGAGTACTAGGGTGCTGAAGGGTTCAGCTTGCATTTGTGTGGTTTAGTTTGAGCTTTGCTTTTCAACTGGTGTTCTAGAATCATTAAGGAATTATAGGTGTTTAATAACGTTTTTTTCTAAAAAATAATATTAACCATAGCTGCTTAAATGCAGACTTTGGTTATCCACTCTTGGCAAGCCCAGCTAGAAAAAAATGATTCCGTTTTGTAGAATATAGTTTATTGTTGCCATGTTTAAATTGTTATCTATATATATAGGTATACCCATAATGGATCTGGAACTGGGAGTGAAAGGGGAGCTGTTGCTCCCTGTTGATCAATGAACTTTGGGGTCTGTCACTGTGGAGTCTCAATCAGCACCCTATTTAAATGACTATTGCACTGCATAATAATAAAATGACTCCGGCAATTCTATTGTCTTGATTTACTAACGCTTTCTTTCAGGTTTGCATTACTTTTATAATGCAAACCCCCTTCAAAGTGTTATGCTGAGATTTCATAGTCAATGAAATATCAGAGTTGGCTTTGGAAATGTTGTGTTATGTTATGTGGTTTTGTAGAGCACACTAATCACCTATGTGGCTATCTAGGCACTTGAGCAAGTGTGTGGGAGTGTGGTTCCCACAGTTATTCGAAGAAATAGTACTTTAACTTCTTGTGAAACTCAAGGAGTGAGGATAAAGCTCTGATTTGTTGGGGGAGGCGGTTCCACATTTTAGATGCAATGTAGGAGAACGAATGACCTCCTGCTCTGCTTTGGTGAATGCGGTTTCTGTGTGCAAGTGAGAAGGAGGATGAGCATAGGCATCTGGCGGGCTGTTGAAAGTGTATGTGGCTGATCAGGTATGCTGGTCAAGTGTTGTGCAGGGCTTTGTAGGTGTGCGTGAGGAGGTTGAATTGGCTGCATTTGTGAATGGGGAGACAGTGGAGCTTTCTGAGGTGAGATGAGACATGAGTGCAGTGGGGAGGGTTGAGTATGGATAGTGGATACGCAGCCTTTCTCAAAGGTACTCAAAGTTGCTCTGTGCACTGTTTTGCATTACTCTGCTTCAAGGGGGGATTCCATGAGTGGTACTGGGTGTTCCCATGCAGCCAACCATGGATTTTGGTGCATATCCCTATCTACAAATATTAGTTGACAGGGGTTTGTGCCAAAATCTTTCTCTTTCTCGAGACGGGCGTAACAAGTAAAAATGTTTTAGTTTTGCCACAATTCTCCTACTTTTCCTGTGGGCCGTATGATCCAGCACAAATACAGAGCAGAAAAGTGTTAAAGGATAGTTTTTGTCCTGGATGGGTCCCCTTACCATATAAAAACTATTCCTTACAGAACGCGCACACCCTTGCACAATTACGCAAATTGTGTGTGTTGGAGCATAGCAGCCTAAAGTACGTCAGTGCAGGGAGAGAGCAAAACACTGTTATATCTTAGCAAATATGGCACTGTTTTGCTCCCCCCTTTTCATGCAATGCAGCACCACAACATTGCACGAATTTTGTATATATCTGTAAATGTAAATTGATAATTGTATAGCGCACTACTCACCCGCAAGGGTCTCAAGGCGCTTGTATGTATACCGCTGTGAAACCCATCCTGGCTTTCCTTGTGAGGCGTCCACTCCTGGGCACCCCCAAGGTGGAAGCCAGGCATCCTTAGCGTTGTGGGGGCCGTTGTGGAGATTAAGCAGCTATTGCCCAGAGTTGCAGAGTGGGACTCCATGATTGGAATAGGCACTGAGGCGAGAATTATCAGGTCCGTGGAATTTTTGAGCCCAAGACCCGCCGAGGCGGGGAATTGAACCCTGGTACCGGGCTAGGCCTCTGCATCAGGGTCTGACGCTCTAATCATTGAGCCACACTTCTCCATCTCTATCTGGCCTATACAACCATGACGATCATGTGTCCTGCACACTTTCTGCAGAGTGCAGCATATTGAATACATTCACAAAACATCTCATTGGCTAGCCTGCTTTCCTCTCTCATTTATAGCCTGCTGGTTTGGGAAGTACCACATTGTCTGTAATAATCATTACATTATTCATGGTAACACCGATGAAAACAAGCACTGGCAAAGCCAATAAGTCCCGCATTTGGGACCTATTGGTTTTGGCAGTGTTTTTTAGTGATTCTGTAAAGCATTCTGCTGATGTGCAGCATTCTGTTTTTTTTTAAGCAGGTTGGGGGACGCAACTTCGCGGCAGCAAAAACAATACTTTGGGCTGGGTGGGAAGGGTGGAAGCAACACGAGAGCTAGGTGGGAGGTCAGAAGCAGCACGGGGCCACAGATGGGTGAAATCAAAATGGGATCCGTGGAGGGGAGGCGCAGAAAAAGCAAATGGGTGAGAGAGCGCAATGTGGAATGCAGGAGAGAAAAGCAAAGAGGCAAGAGAGAGCAAAGCAAAGGAGAGGATGTGGTCTCACGGCTAGACTGCCGACCTTGGAGCTGGGAAACCAAGGTTCGAGCCTCGGGGTCCACTCCACATCCTGTCATTCAGGGCAAATCACTTAATCTCCGCTTGCCTACCAAAAAAATAAAAAATGAATGTCCCCTTGTGTAACGTAACTGGTGCTCATGTAAAGCGCTCCAATACCTTTAGGTACAGTTTGCGCTATATAAATCTGCAACAAAAAAGCGGAGCTGGGGTGAGGAGCAAGGGGCGAGAAAAGGGGGAAGCATCATGAGAGTAGGTGGAAGCACAGGTGTGAAAGAGAGCAACATGGAGCACACTTGTACTTTCGCCAGGGAGCACAACACGGAATCAAGAGTCTAACCGTCCTAGAGCGGCTTTGACAGCAGCCATAGCAAGCAAAACCAGGTGTAACCGGAACCCTTAAATACCCACCCAATTAACTAAAATCCTGTGACCAAAAGCCTGCAGCGTTAGCATGACAGAAACAAACAAAATCCTCTGGCATTCACCCAAAACCCCCATTCTATGATACGTGAATAAACATGCGCTTTTGCATAACATTCTCGACAAATATCGTGAGTTTCGTTTTCGGCATGAATTTGTTAATGCAAACTAAAATGAAACAATGTGCCAATATTAAGAAAACGTTTGAAAAAATATTTGAGAAAATAAAACCCATATAAACATAACCTGTTTTTGACAGGGGGAACTCGATCTGTAAAAAATCACTCCTAACCTCCCTATGTGTCTTCGAAGGTGAACCTTCAAATAAAATATATGTGCAACACGAATGTTTTGCTTTTGTTTTTGTATATGGAAAAACTTACTTTCAATAAAGAATATTTTGAAATTAAAAAAAACAAAAAAAAATATTGACATGAATATCAATGGCTCAGCTTAATTATACAGTATTTTATACCTCATTACAGGGGGCAAACAGCCGAGTGGACAGAAAAATTCATAATGATAAGGTAAATGACAGAAGGCACAACCTGTTTTCTAACAGTTTTACTTGTTAGGTTGTGGGCTGACAGGGGGAGGATATGCTAGTGTCAGTTTATATTGAACTGCTTAGTACACATATAGCATTTGATGAAGAACTTCTGAGTTACTGTGGGTGTTTGTTTGGGGGAAACATGTAATTAAATGTTGATTCTGATGGAACTTTGTTCATAACTTTCCCATTTCAGTTACCCCTGATGAAGAGAGAGAATGCATTGGGTGTTGAACATTTGCGGGTGAAATTTGGATTCTTACATGTGAAGAAATTAATATCATGGATTGTTACACGTTGGAATCATCATGTTGCTAATAAAACATGGAAGATGTGTATTAAGGTTTTGTTTTGTTCAAACTGGATTAAACATGCATTAAAATGGATGAAAATGACAAAAGAAAGGATGAACAATATTTACTGTAATTACCGCTGGATTCACATTGGCCCATAGGCCTATTCAAGGGCAGTGCACCTTGACATTGTTGTGCCCAACTAGGCCATCAGCTTGGCACCAACATGCTTCCTTAAAGCCCATGAATGAAATGCGTGACCAAAAACAAGTACTCTAAGCCAGTATTTTCCTTTCTGACGCTTTTCAAATTTCCAAAATGCTCTGCACCCACTTAGAGCTTGTGGGCACCCCGTCCCCAAAAAAATAAAATTGCTATAAAACTGATAAATGTATGTTCATTGTGTACTACCAGCAGTACGTCCGAGCAAGGGAGGTTTGCCTTGCACCAATAGATGTATTAGGTTGCGATGAATTAGAAAACTATAGGGCCATATGTATCAAGCTCCCCTTTTGCGATTCTCAATGAGCGATTTTTAGCGAATCGCAATTTCAGAATCGCAAAACAGCATGTATGTAAAAAATCGTACAAAAATTGCGATCTGTAAAAATCGCTATTTTCATTGCGACACCCCAAATAGCGATTCCTTAACGAAAAAAAACGCAAAATTGCGAATTTCACAAATCTGAGAATCGGAAACTCAGGTGCAGCTTCAAGACATCACAACCAGGAAGTGTGACTACCCATGCTGCACCTGAGTTTCTGAAGCACAGTCAGAGAGAGGGAGTGGTAGAGAGGGAACTCTGCAGTGGTGAAAACAATGGAAGACACTGGAGACACGGCGAGCAAGGACACACAGCAGCAGCAGCAGGGGAAAACCCAGAGGAAAAGGAAACAAAAGTTTCTTGAAGCTGATTTGGAGGTGCTGATACAAGAAATGGTGACAAGCCATGAGCACCTATTTGGGAAAAAATCACTCCGGGTGCCTGAGACACGCAAGCGGCGTATATGGTCAGAAATCCAGAAGAAAGTAAATGCTGTTGGTGTCACACACAGGAGTGTGGAAGACTTAAGAAAGCGCTGGTATGATATGCGCCAGGGCTCCGAGGAGAAGGTGGCTGCCAGGTTGGAGCAGGCCAGGAAGACTGGTGGAGGGTCCTCCACTGCCACTGACTCCACACCTCTAGAGGAACTGGTGGAGGGTACCCTGCTTCTGGAAAGTGTAATGGGCATGGCCAACCTTGACAGCTCCGACCCGGCCGTACCAGGACAAGGTAAGAAGCATGCCATCACCCCCCTGACACCCCCCAACTACCCCACACACCCAGCAGCGACCCAGGGACAGGGAAAAACTAGAAGTCCAGTGCAGGTACACAAGCACACACTGCAATGCATTATGGGAGATGCAGTCACATGCACATTACAGTGGTGCATTTACACCCAGCTAGTTCCCAATAGCATGTGCACATCAGGAAAGGCAAATATAAGACACATGTAATCCCAAACAGTGATAGTTAATAATTGACAAGTGCAAATCAGAACAGTAAATAAATGTGTGCTTTTACGTCCACAGCACCATCTCGAACACAGGCAACAGGCAGTGGAAGACAGGGCGATTCCCCTAACAGACAAGCAGAAGGGCAAGAGGAGGACGCAGAGGAGGAGGACAGCCCAGTAAACCCTCCAAAGCGCCGCAGATGAAATGTAGTGCCACCACTACCCCCATTGGAGGAGGAGGGCCAGGACACCGATGGCGATGTCCAACCGGATGTAACACAGGCAGAGCCACAACACCGTGCACATGCTGATCCCATCCCAACAGTCCAAACCAGGCGCAGGTCTTGTGCATCCAGCAGTGCTGCAGACCCAGGGAATGACACAGTGTTCGGCGGACTAGAGATGCACATATTGCAAGTAGAGCGCCTGCAGGCCAAAATTATAAAATCATTACAGAGGGAAGTCAGGGCAGGCTTCAGGGGCATGACTGGTGCCCTGGAGGCACTCTGTGTGGAACTTAAGGCCGACCGTGCTGCTAGGCACAGGGAGATGCAGCGCCTAGACCTGTACACATGGGCTGAACCGCCTGTCCTCTGCTACCAATGTACTATCAAGGTGCAGCATCTGCATCCAGCGCGAGGTGGCACACAACAGCCAGGACGTTGCAAGGGCCCTGGTCCAAATAACATCTGCTGTAGATGAGCTGCGGGCAGTTCGCACTACTGGGCCAGGAGTTCTAACTCCCACAGATGAGGACGCACAATCAGGAAGGAGAAGCCTCACCCCACCCCCCACCATGGATAGGCGCCGTAGTGGCCGTACCAGTAGGCCTAGTATGCCACGTGAAGAGGGCACTGTGAAACCCCAAACAGAGGCTTCCTCACGGCAGCGCCGCATTTGAGGTGCAAAAAATGGGACCACTGGATGGGTGCAGCTACCCACTTTACATGGACACTTGCTCCCGATGAAAGACTTGCACTGTGACAGTAACATGTGCTGGACATTGGGAGAGACATTGTGTGTCACCCAGGCTGTGTGGTGTCATTCATCCTGAAGTTAAGGAATAAAACACAGTCTCACAAATTATATCTAGCATTGTGTCATATTTTAGTACCTAGAAATAGTTGTGTGTAATCTCTTCTCGCCTCTGACGCCCAGCAGCTGCACCAACTACAGTGGATGGCATGCGTCCTGGATCGGGCCCCTCCACAACTGATGAATCCGATTCACTGAGCTCCACCGGTGTGCCTTTCCTGGTGGCGTTGTTGTGCAGCATGACCTATGCTACCACTATCTTGCAACAGGTCTGGGGGCTGTATTGTAGTGCCCCTCCACTCTTATGTAGGCATCTGAATCTGCTCTTGAGTATCCCGAATGTCCGCTCAATGGTTCCTCTGGTTCCTATGTGGGCGTTGTTGTACCGCCGCTCCCCAGCGTTGGCTGAATTTAGGAAGGGCGTCAGTATGAAGTCACGGACCACATACGCACTGTCACCTGTGGGGTGGGACGAATATGGTTAAACACTGTCCTGCACATGCTATCCTTAACAAGTGTGGCCTCTGTTCAAATGCATTTGCCTAGTGGATATCCCTCACCAAACTCCCCACTTGTGAGTCGACGGTGTATCCAACTGTGATGGAAGATTAAAGCGTTGTGCGTACTGCCTTGGTATTTAGCAACAATGTCCGTGATGATGTGTTTGGCATCGCACACCACCTGTATGTTCAGGGAATGGTAGGATTTGCGATTTCTGAACACATACTCATTCTGGGAGGGCGGGATATTGCAACATGTGTCCCATCTATGCATCCAATGACGTGGGGAAATTGGGCTATTTGACAGAAGTCCTGCTTGGTCTTGTCTAGTGCCTGTGGGGTGCTTGGGAAGTGAATGTGGTGATGCAGCCTCTGTACCAGGGCATCAAGGAACGCTTGGAAAAAGCGCGAAAGTGCACTCTGTGATACCCCTCCTGCTGAGGCAATCACCCCCTGGAAACTACCTGATGCCAAGAGGTGCAGTGAGCACAGGACCTGGATGTGGGTGAGGATGGAGTTTGTCCTGCGTGTGGGGTGTTCAAGAAAGGGTTTGAGTTCCTCAATTAAATCAAGGATGCTCTCTTCATCCAGTATGTAGTGTGTATAGATGTCCTCCTCAGTCCGCTGGAACATGGAAATGTGCGCACGGAATATCCTCTCCTGGCGTCTCCTCCTCTGTGTAGCAGCTGTGAGTCGCAGCCTCCTGGCTATCATGTACAGCCCAGCCATTGTGGAAAAAGTCTGCTGCATTGTGGTACTCCTTAAATAGTTTGCACCTGGTTACCACCTGCTCCTACATGGTGTTAATTGCGATTCTCTAAATAGCAAATTTCGTGAATTCGCTAATTGCGATTTTTTCATACATTCCATAGCGATTTCTTATTTTACGAGTTCCCGTTTGCGAATTTTGCTAACTTGGAAAATCGCAAAATAAGCAATCGCTAGGGAATTCACAGAATTCTGGATCTCGCAACGTAAGGAATTGCTATTTTAGCGATTCCTTATTTTGCGATGCGATTGTGCATCATACATTGGAAATAGCTAATTTTTTTATCACAAACGCAGTTTTTTCGATTCGCAGCATTTGCAACTCAAAATTAGCTTGATACATATGGCCCATAGTTGTTATACTTTCTATAAAGTCTTCAGCTTGATATTGTGTGTCAAATGAGACATATACTACAAGCAGTGACTCTGCCACAATTTAGTGGTCAGAGGTAATATTATATTTTTCATTATATTTTTAGGCTACAAAGAGTTATTATTGATGTGGGGTTGGCACCAATACGTAGCCTTGATTATATGCTCAAAAACCATGAAGTCTGTATTGGTGTACAAAGAGTCCAATGAGGTAAAGGTGTTTAAACAACACAATGCCAATTTTTTTTAAGAAAGTGCTGGCATCGAAATCTGTAACATTTGTGAGTGAAATTTGGATTGTTACATGTGAAGAAATTAATATCATGGATTGTTACACGTTGGAATCATCATGTTGCTAATAAAACATGAAAGATGTGAATATTAAGGTTTTGTTTTGTTTAAACTGGATTAAACATGGATTAGAATGGATGAAAATGACAAAAGAAAGGATGAACAATATTTACTGTAATTACCGCTGGATTCACATTGGATCACAGGCCTATTCATGGGCAGTGCACCTTGACACTGTTGTGCCCAACTAGGCCATCAGCTTGGCACCAACATGCTTCCTTAAAGCCCATGAATGAAATGCGTGACCAAAAACAAGTACTCTAAGCCAGTATTTTCCTTTCTGATGCTCTTCAAATTTCCAAAATGCACTGCACCCACTTAGAGCTTGTGGGCACCCCGTCCAAAAAAAAAGAAATTGCTATAAAACTGATAATTGTAACGTCATTGTGTTCTACCAGCCAGCAAGTCCGAGAAAGGGAGGTTTGGCTTGCACCAATAGATGTATTAGGTTGCAATGAAGTAGAAAACATATAGGGCCATAAGTATCTAGCTCCCCTTTTGCAATTCTCAATGTGCGATTTTTAGCAAATCGCTATTTCAGAATCGCAAAACGGTGTGTATATAAAAAAATCAAAAAAAATTGCGATTCTGTAAAAATCGCTATTTTCATTGCGACACCCCAAATAGCGATTTCTTAAGAGAAAAAAATGGCAAAATTGGGAATTCCGCAATTCGGAGAATCCAAAACTCAGGTGCAACTTGATGACATCACAACCAGAAAGTGTGACTACCCATGCTGCACCTGGATTTCTGAAGCACAGTCAGAGAGAAGGAGTGGTGGAGAGGGAACTCTGCAGTGGTGAAAGCAATGGAAGACACTGGAGACATGGCCAGCGAGGACGTACAGCAGCAGCAGCAGCAGCAGCAGGGGGAAACCCAGAGGAAAATGAAACAAAAGTTTTCTGAAGCTGAGTTGGAGGTGCAGATACAAGAAATGGTGACTAGCCATGAGCACCTATTTGGGAAGAAATCACTCTGAGTGCCTGAGACACGCAAGCAGCGTATATGGTCAGAAATCCAGCAGAAAGTGAATGCTATTGGTGTCACACACAGAAGTGTGGAAGACTTAAAAAAGTGCCGTCCATCACCACCCCCTTTTGTACCGGCACGATATGCGCCAGCGCTCCAAGGAGAAGGTGGCTGCCAGGTTGGAGCAGGCTAGGAAGACTGGTGGAGGGACCTCCACTGCCACTGACTCCACACCTCTAGAGGAACTGGTGGAGGGGACCCTGCTTCCGGAAAGTGTAATGGGCGTGGCCGACCTTGACAGCTCCGACCCCCCCTGTACCAGGACAAGGTAAGAAGCATGCCATCACACCCCTGACACCCACCAACTACACCCACACACCCAGCAGTGACCCAGGGGCAGGACAAAACTAGAAGTCCAGTGCAGGTACACAGGCACACACTTCAATGCATTATGGGAGATGCAGTCACATGCACATTACAGTGGTGCATTTACACCCAGCCAGTCCCCAATAGCATGTGCACATCAGGAAAGGCAAATACAAGACACATGTAATCCCAAACAGTGATATTTAATAATTGACAAGTGCAAGTCAGAACAGTAAATAAATGTGTGCTTTTACGTCCACAGCACCTTCTGGAACACAGGCAACAGGTAGTTGAAGACAGGGCGATTCCCCTAACAGACAAGCAGCAGGGCAAGAGGAGGAAACAAAGGAGGAGGACAGCCCAGTAAACCCTCCAAAGCGCCGCAGGAGAAATGTAGTGCCACCACTACCCCCATTGGAGGACGAGGGCCAGGACACCGATGGCGATGTCCAACCTGACGCAACTCAGCCAGAGCCACAACACTGTGCACATGCTGATCCCATCCCAACAGTCCAAACCAGGCGCAGGTCTCGTGCATCCAGCAGTGCTGCAGACCCAGGGGATAACACATTGATGCGACACCAACAGCTGCGGATGCGACCGCTTCTTCTCTTTGAGTCGCTCTTCCAGCTCCCAACAACACGCCGGCTTCTGCTGACAGAATTCCCAGCAAGGAAATTCAGGGGGGGGGCTGGTGGTGAATTCTTGTATCCCTGAGACTTCAGCAGAAGGCAAGCACAGTTCAAGCCCTTGGAGATTCTTCTTCCAGATGATGAAAGTTGCAAATAAAAAGTCTTTCTCTTTACCTTGGCAATAAAGAAACCACTACAGGCCAACCCCAGCAATTACACACTGGCAAGAAGGTAGTAAAAAACTCATGCAGATTCTCTGGTTCTTCTCCTTGGCAACAGGTCTGTCTTGATTTCCAGAAGTGATCTAAAGTTCTAGGGTCTGGATCCCTCTTTTTATACACACAAATCCTTTGTCTCTGAAGGCAGAGAGGGTTTGTACCTAGTCCAAACCAGTTCTGGGTGCATTCTACCAGTGCACAACTTCTTCCTCTGTGATTGTGGGCCAGGGTCATCAGACGTACCACAGGAGGTGGAGCCAGCATTGTGGAAGGCAGGCACAGCCCTATTCACGTCCAGGTGCTACTCCACCCACCACTCCCAATGCAGATAGGTCTATTCAACCTAGTGCTGACTCACCCTGCCTCCTGGTGCCACCCCAACCCCTGTCACTCACAAACCAGACATGCAATACACAACTTAACAGAGGCAGGCTGGATGGTTAGGCAAGAAAATACCTGCTTTCTAAAGTGCCATTTTCAAACACAGAACGTTAAAACCAACTTCACTAAAAGATGTATTTTATCAGTCTGAGTTCAGGCATACTAAATTCGTTTTTCTACCATGTTCCGTGGGTCAGTTAGGATTATAAGATGTTATAATCAAACTGCCCATTCTGGCCTATGGGGACAGGTAGCCTTGCAAGAGTGAAAAACGAAATTGGCTGTAATTCACTATCAGGACATGCCACACACATGAGGGCATGTCCTACCTTTCACATACAATGCTCCCTGCCCTAGTGCCTACCTTAGGGATGGCTACCATGTAGAAAAGGGAAGGTTTAGGGACTTGTATGTGGGTGCACTTACCAAATCACACGGCAGTACTAGACTGCACACAGGCTCTGCAGTGGCAGACCTGAGACACGCTTTACAAGCTGCTTCTCTGGGTGGGACAATCAGAGCTGCAAGCCCACTAGCAGCATTTGATTTACAGGTCCTGAGCTCACATAGAGCACTGTACTAGGGTCCGATAAGTAAATCAAATAAGCCAATCATGGAGTCACTGATCCATTACAACAATTTAACATAGGGAGCACTTGAACTGTGGCACTGAATAGCAGTGGCACAGTGTCCAATGCATCTAAAACCAGCAAAACATATCAAAAACAGAGAAGGCAACAGTAAAAAATGGAAGGGAAACTCATGCCAATGGTATCAGGTCACTTTTTTTGAGGTGTATTGGTCCAGAAGGTTATTTTCATTAACACTTTTAAGCTACTGATTTAGAGGAGCAGACTGAGTGTACGAAAGCTGAAAGACGCATCCTTAGCTTATCACTCACTATAGAGTGCGGTAGTAAGATGTCAGATTAGGTAAAAAACATTTGCATCAATATGTACTCACATTTGTGGACAGAAAATTGAAGTGATAATTACTTTGGTGAAAATTCCTTTGGGGCAACAATCGCATGAGTAACAGCTTTATAATCCCAAATGACACTTATAGGCACAAAATTAGTTAAGTGTAAAGTCCGCAGGAGTGTGGTTTCAGATTTAGGTGCAACATCGCTCAGTACAGAGAGAAAATGCAGTAGTGAGATATCATATTATGTGTAAAAAGGTGTGCATTAGTGGGACATCTCATTTGTCTGTCATTAAATTACAGGAAGAAATAACTATTCGCACAACATCAGCATGATGTGGAAAAGTCTTAGGACACAGGTCCAGCACCACAAGGTCTAAAATCACCAGCAGTGCACAACACACCGCACTGTGATATCACATTCAGAAGAAAAATCCAATTTAGGATGCAAAATCAGTTGTGGTGCAGTACCATCTTTAGGAGCACTGATCGTTTAAAGTAACCCTGGGCGGAGTTGGCGGAGTGGGGCTTCGCGGAGCTACGCGAAGTGGGCGAGAAACTACGCCCACCTCCGCACTCCGCGTAGCCCCACTCCGCAAACACCACTGGCTGCCAGCCCCGCCACCCGCCTCCCTCCCGCCCTCCCTAAATACTTTAAATTAAAGGAATAAATTAATTTAAAACGCACTTACCTTACCCGCCGCTGCCAGCCGCGTCCCCGGGGCTCGCTATCTTCCGTCTTCCGTCTTCTTTACTAATGCACATGCGCAGGCGGCCGCGCATGCGCATTTCTCACGAGAAAATGCGCATGCGCGGCCGCCCGCGCATGCGCATTAGTAAAGAAGATGGAAGACGGAAGATAGCGAGCCCCGGGGACGCGGCGGGCAGCGGCGGGCAAGGTAAGTGCGTTTTAAATTAATTTATTCCTTTAATTTAAAGTATTTAGGGAGGGCGGGAGGGAGGTGGGTGGCGGCCAGCTACGCTCCGTCTGCGGAGCGTGTGTAGTGCCGCCTGGCTATGCCCGCTCCGCAAAATGCGGAGTAGGCGGCACTACGCACACTCCGTGCACGGAGCGTAGCTGGCCGCCCACCCCTAGTTTAAAGCCTGATCTGGATGAAAGTCTGACTGTCCAAGCAACCTGTCATGTAGTCGTAGGTGCGGTCAGCATAGAATGACAGGACAACAAAGAAGGTTAGTTACTTTCTTTATTTTGTTTGCAGTGTCAGCGTGGCTCCGCACGTCTGTCCTCGTCCTCGGTCTACCGTCGTGTGTCCACTTCCTGTCCCCTACAGGATGTCGTGTCCAGTGACCTGGTCACTGCCCTGTGACCGACAGGGTCCTAGTGCCCTACGTCAGTGGTCACTACATTTCCCCCTTTGTCACAAACAAAACGTCTTTGTCACATGCGCAAACTCTTGGTACATTATCCACATAGTGATGGGGAAAGAAAGAAAAAGAAAGAGAGAGAGAGATAGATAGAGAGAGAGAGAGAGAGAGAGAGAGAGAGAGAGAGAGAGAGAGAGAGAGAGAGAGAGATATTCTCTACATTTCTTCGACTAATCTTCTTGGCTTCTTTCACACTCTGCTTGGTCTTTGTTCTCTGTTAGGTTCTTGTCCTCAGTTCTCCACTTTCAGTGATATTGTCTCTCTGCTAGTTCCTTGCTCTCTTTCTTCCACCTTTGGTGATGTTGTCACTGGTCCTTCCTCTTCCACTTTGAGCTCCTTGAAATGGGAACTGTTTCTTGTTATTCTTTGATGGTCTGATGCTGCAGTCACCATTGATCCTTTTACGTTGGTCACAACTAGCGGATCTTTTGAAAATGGACTATCTGACTTCCGTTGTTGTCTCTGTCTCACTACCACCAGATCTCCTTCATTTAGCTGGTGTTCAGATGCATTTCTCCTTTTGTCAGCATATTCTTTAATTTTTTCCTTTGCTTGATGATCTCTTTCTGCAATGTCGCTTCTATTCGTGCTTGCTTTTAGGTCTATTTGAGGCAGTCTTGTTTTGCTTGATCTTCCCAGCACCAGTTCCGCTGGGCATTTACCAGTGGAGCTGTGAGGGGTGTTTCTATAGTCTCTCAGCACTTGACAAAGTGCTTGTCCAATTGATATCTGTGTCAATTTTGCTCGCTGGATGGCTTTCTTTATAGTCCCCATGAACCGTTCCGCCATTCCATTGGCCTGTGGCCACAGGGGAGTTATTTTCCGATGCTTGATCCCCAAGTATTCCATGAATCTACGGAATTCTTCTCCAGAAAATGGAGGGCCATTGTCTATTTTCAATGTTTGTGGTGAGCCCCAGGCGGCAAATATGTCATCTATAATGTGGCACTTGCTGATGTTGACGATACTTCTCTCACTATTGGAAATCTTGAAAATTCGTCGATGACCACTAGCAGGTATTTTCCAGTCTCTAGTGGTCCATAGAAATCTGCTGCCAACTCGGTCCATACTGCTGGTGGCAATTCTGACATCTTCAATGGTGCTGGCTTGGTAGGTGGTCCTGTCACTTGACAGACATGACAGTGTGATACTTCTTCTTCCACCATGTTGTCCAGTCCTGGGAACCATACTTTTTCTCTCAACATCTTCTTTGTCGCTACAATGCCTCGATGTGATTCGTGAGCTAGTTCAACTGTTCTCTTTCTCAGGCGATGCAGTATTACAATTCTTAAGCCTCTCATCAGAATTCCGTTTACGGTTTCAGACACTTCTTCACTTATCTTTTTGAAGGCTAGCAGTTCTTCTTTTATCACCCCTTCTCCTGCAGGGCTGTTATTGTTAATGTGTCTCCATCTCTGCTGCCGCACTACAGTCCCGATTGCCTGCATTGTCGGATCTCTTTTAGTTTCTCGCTCTAGTTCTGCACTTGTTATTGATGCTGGAGTGTTCTGTTTTAGAATGAAGTTTAGATCTTCTTCTGCCATGGTGGTGCCACCTTTTCGATGGGGAAGCGGGTGTCGTGACATATAATCCGCTGGGTTTTGGTCTTTCCTGGGCTTGTGGACAATCTTGAAGTTGTAGTCCATCAGTCTGATCCCCCATCGTTCAATTCTTGGTGGTATTTTGGCGTTCGGGTTTCCGTAGATGGTCACTAGTGCTTGGTGGTCTGTTACTATCGTGAATGGCTTTCCATATATGAACATGTGGCAGTGCTCACATGCCCATACTACCGCCAAACTCTCCTTTTCTGGTTGAGAGTATGCTCTCTCAATGTCCGACAGACTCTTGCTTCCATATGCTACTATCTGTCGAGGTGAGTCTTTTCCAGGCTTGTGTTGTGCTAGTATTGCGCCAAGACCTACCGGGCTGGCGTCTACTGTCAATTTGGTGCATAGGCTCGGGTCAAAATATGCCAGGAGGTCTACTGCCGTTACCGACGCCCTTATTTCTTCAAACGCCTTGCGGCATTCTGTGGTCCATTCGAATGTTTGGCCCTGTTTCGTTAGTTCTCGCAGTGGGGTGCTCACCGTCACGAAGTCCTTGATGTATCGCGCACAATAACTGGCAAGGCCGAGGAATGAGCGCACTTCAGAAACATCATTTGGTTCTTTTGCCTTTTCAAGGGTGTCTACTTTACTGCGATCTGGTCTCATCCCTTTCTTCAAAAAGATGTGTCCGAAGAACACTAGTTCTTTTCTTCCCAGTTCACATTTCTTCTCATTTACTGTTAGGCCCACATCTACCAGCTGTGAGCATACTTCCCTCAACGCTTTATCTTGTTCTTCATCAGATTTGCCAAATACCAGGATATCATCACTGTAGTTTAAGCTATTTTTGATTGGTCTAATGATCTGCCTGATCGTTTCCTGGAAAATCTCAGCTGCTGACGACATCCCAAAACTTAATCGTTTGTAGCGAAATAGGCCTAGATGTGTTGAGAAGGTCGTTATGTATCTGGATTGCTGGTCCAGCTCCAGTTGGTGGTATCCCTTGCATAGGTCTAACTTGGAGAATTTTCTCATTCCCGCCAGGCAACTTATCATATCATCTAGATGCGGCCCCGGATGTCGTTCTCGTTCAATAGCTGTGTTGGGGATTCTCATGTCCACACATATCCTAATCTGTGCGGTGTCCTTTTTTGGTACAGCCACTATTGGGGACACCCATGGCGTTGGCCCTTCAGCTGGCTCAATGATGTCTTGTTCTAGTAGTGCCTTTATTTCTTCTTCCACCTGAGGTTGTAGATGGATGGGTACCCTTCGGTGATGCTGGTCGACTGGTCTGACTGATTCATTTATGTGCAGAGTGATTTGTTGTCTTTTCAGCTTTCCAAGTCCTTTTGTTAACTTCGGGTACTCTTGTAAAATGTTCTCTTTGTCCGACACATGATACATCATCTTTAGTAGGCCCATGATTTTCGCTGTTACATTGCTTAGTAAACATGGTGCGGGAATGTCTCCTCGTAGCACATGGATTTCCTCAGTGACAGTCTTGCCCTTGTGTGTCATGGTGTCCGTGAATTTTCCTATGTTTGTTACTGGATTTTGTGCACCCCAGGTAAACACTCGTACATTTGATGGCTGTAGGGGTGGTTTTCTCTTCATTTTGTCATATTCTGTGGCGCACATAATGTTACACGTGGCCCCACTGTCCAGCACAAATTCCGTTTGGTGAGGTCCTACATCGATGGTCACCCAGTCCGTCTTCTTTATTGATTTCCTATCCACTAATCTGATGTGCTCTTCCTCATGTCCTTCGTCCGTGGACATGAGGTATAGGCGTTCCACCTTCCCTGCTGTTTCTTCTTCTTCTTCCTCTCCCGACTCCAACGACGAGCTCCTGGTGGTCGCTTCCATATGTCGTACGTGTCTGTTTGTTGTTGTTCTCGGTCTCCCTGGCCTTCCCCATTCATTTTTGAATTGCATTCCTTGGCGCATGGTGGCGAAATGGTTGCTTCTGTTACCGAATGCTGGGCAGGTTCCTCGGTGTGGAAACTCCAACCCGCATCTGTAGCATTGGGACCCTTGTTTCTTTGTCACTTGTTCCTTTGATCCGCTCTTCCAATTTCCAGTTCTGCTTGTGTCCGTCATTCTGTGGACTTGCTCTTCTCTTCGGTCCATCTGTCTTGCGTGCACCATTGCCATTGCTTCCACTCTCGCTAGATCTAGAATCTTTTCTAGAGTGATGGGTTCTTTTAGTAGTCCTGTGCGAAATTCTGTGTCACGACAGCCTTCTATCAGTCTTAGGCGAATGGCCTGTTCATTGTCGTATTTTTCGAATTCGCAATGAGCTACTAATTTTCTCAGCCTTGTTGCAAAATCGTCCATTGACTCTTCCAGCTGTTGAAATGCTATGTTGAAGCGGTATCTTTCAAAGTCGACGTTTCTTTGAGGGTCGAACTTGTTCGTTAGACATTTTATTCGTTTTTCGTATGTTTCCGTTTCGCTCTTTGGGAGTGTTATCAGGAGGTCATCCACTTCATCCCCCACTAGATTTAGAAATAGTCCTAGTTTCTTTCCCTCTACTACATCTGTCGCCTCCATGTATCGCTCAAACTTCACAATCCACTTTTCCCATCTTATTCCCACTTGTGGCTCTGATAAACTGAAAGGCATTGGTCTGCGATATTGTGCACTTTACTTTGTTTCAGGCATTTTGCTTTCTTTTCTTTTGTTGCCTTTGTATTTTTTTATTTCTGATGTTTTTGTTACTTTCTTATTGTTTCTCTTCTTATGTTATATTTTATCACTTGTTATTTCTTGTTGTAGGGGATCTCTCTGTGCTTTCTGCCCCTTTATTCTTCTATTTTCTTTGTTTTCTGCTTACTTTCATTTTTGCCTGCCCTTACAATGGCTGCCCTGTATCTTCTCTTGTTATTTTCCTTTTTTTTGTCCCAATTAAAATGGCCGCCCGTGTTCCCGCGAGATTTCGCGATCAAAATCTCGCTTCTCCTGGTTCTAAGATGGCCGCCGCGTTATTGCTCGGGCACTAGCGCTGCTCCTGGGCGCTTCTTACCGCGCTTATTTGTTTCTCGTTGGACGCTGATAGGGGTGGGCTCCCGTGTAGCTCCTTGCGTCTCCTTGTTGCTCGCACAATGATGTCGATACACGACGAAGATTTCACGCGTGTCTTGGCAATCGTTTCTCCTTCGTCGCCAGATGTCATGTAGTCATAGGTGCGGTCAGCATAGAATCACAGGACACCAAAGGAGGTTAGTTACTTTCTTTCTTTTGTTTGCAGTGTCAGTGTGGCTCCGCACGTCTGTCCTCATCCTCGGTCTACCGTCGTCTGTCCACTTCCTGTCCCCTACAGGATGTCGTTTCCAGTGACCTGGTCACTGCCCTGTGACCCACAGGGTCCTAGTGCCCTATGCCAGTGGTCACTACACAACCCTCCATCAGTCATTTACTGAAAGTCAGCAACAGAAAGTGCTGCTATGGTTGCAGAGGTGATGGTGTCTTAAAAGGGAATAATTAAGAAACTGGTGATCCAATTTAGAAGGGATTTGCAAAATGTGACAGTTAGATGCACATGAAAGAGCAAATTTACCAGCTTTAGTGCCTACCACACAGGTGCTGATGCAAGTGCCATTTGTTTAAATGCACAATTTACAAAGGGAATTCTCCCTTCCCATGCTTACAAGAAAGTGTTGATCAGGGTCAGCTATGTAAGTGGCCAAGTCTTGATAGTCTTTTAAGTGCGTCCTGATTCACATCTGGAGGCACGTGCATAAAGTGCTCTCAACTACAAATTCAACTGCTCTGCACATCTCCTGTTCAAATTTGAGTCGAAATGCTGAGCAATGAGGGCTCAACTTTGATCACTGGGAGCCAATTCTTTTTTTTTAATTGGTATTTGCAGCAGCTGGGTTTTCACCTCACATGTGTATGGATCGGTAGAATTATAGGAATCTGCAACCATTTTCCAAGTATCACCTGAAAAATGCATCTATCGCAGGGTACCAGGCCTACTCATGGAAAGGTTTTGTGAATCCCATTGTTGCAGGAGAGAATTTACTCGCTTAATATTTTTGCGCGAAAAACAACATCAATATAATATCGCTCCTCCTGCTCCTTTTATTTTTTCGTATGTGCTGATGGTGATTAGAAGAGAAAGATTGTTATTGTAATTAAGATATATATATATATATATATATATATATATATATATATATATATATATATATATATATATATATATATATATATATATATATATATATATATATATATATATATATATATATATATATATATATATATATATATATATATATACATGCTTTTGTCCATCCCAGCTTTGCATTGTAAGTGTAAATCGTGGATGTAATGTTTCAGGGTCTGCTTGCTTTATATTTCTGTCTTGTAGCGCTGCAGTAGCTTCTATTTGCTTCCTGCAATGGGCTGATGATTTCAAAATAGTTCTGTCTGCCTACGTCTGTACATCTCACGCACGCTGCCAAGATGACCACAACAGAAAAGCACCCAGCCGGGTCTCGAGCTGCGACATGTGCACAAAAGTAACTTTATAAATATCATGATGCTTATGAACCGGCCATGCGGGCTTCCTTCAGCTTTTACATGTGTGTCCAAGACAAAAGCTGTCACGATAAATCAACGTTATGAATGCTTCTTACTGAAACCTAGAACAGTCACGAGATAACAAGTTATAACACCGACAAGATAAGGTCAATTCATCCTTTCATCATTCCAAGGCCGGTAAATTAAGTACCATTACATTAGAACACAATAAAAGTTGTTATTTACAGCGCTTAGAAAATGTAGAACATATGAGAATAAGTAGGAACGAATCATTCCAAGGGGCAGAAAGATGCGCTGTTTTTGGCCTCGCCCCAGCTACTCATGGTGGAGAAGTGTGGCTCAATGGTTAGAACGGCAGACCCTGATGCAGAGGTCTAGCCCGGGACCAGGGTTCAATTCGCCCGCCTCGGCGGGTCTTGAGCTCAAAAATTCCACGGACCTGATAATTCTCACCTCGGTGCCTATTCCAATCATGGTGTCCCACTCTGCAACTCTGGGCAATAGCTTGCTTAATCTACACAACGGCCCCCACAACGCTAAGGATGCCTGGCCTCCACCTTGGGGGTGCCCAGGAGTGGACGCCTCACAGGGAAAGCCAGGATGGGTTCCACAGCGGTATTCGTACAAGTGCCTTGAGACCCTTGCGGGTGAGTAGTGTGCTATACAAGTATCAATTTACATTTACATGCCCGACCCCATTTAGCGCAGCAGTATCTTCTAACCAGACTGAGATTCTAAAATGGCTCGTTCCTCTTGTCTCTGCGTCTTTCACGCATAGTTGCGTAGCAGAAGCTGACGCACGCACTAGCGAGACTTACTGCAACATTTGTATAAAAATAGCTATAGTGATGTCAGCTTACTGGCACTGTGTGCTCCTTTCGGCTCTCACTTTCTGGTGCCCCACCATCAATATGACAAAAACCTGGAAACATACAAAAATGTTTCATATTATCAAAAAAGGTAAATTAGGTAGCACACACTTGGGGTCATAGTAAATTCTGAACATCACAGCGCTTAGAGACCTTGGAAGTCAATTATCAAATGCAATATAAAAACATGTTTAATTTTAGGATTACTATTATTATGATTATTTTGATCATGATCAAAACAAATAATACAAATATACGCAAAATGCACCCTCGCCTCCAAAATGTACCTGAGGATGCATTTGGCACTAACAAAATAGTGCTAAATGCAACAGAACATGAACAGCAGCAGCCAGCAGACGCTCGTGCTCGCTAAGCGCATCACTTCAGTGCTTCTAAAGTAGGTTTTTTGTCCCAAATTACTCTTTATCACGTGAAGTGGTGTAATCACGTCATTTCACTAATTCCACGTCTCAAGAGTAACACAAAGTTATTAAAATTACTCCGATTAGTCCAGAGTAATGAAAATGTATCCTAGGCCTAGACAGGAGCTCTGTGAGCGATGCATGTAAGTGTAAAAACAACAGTTGATGGACAGAATGCAGAACAATGTCGTACATTCAACCCAGTACAGAGATCTGGGCCTAAATCCATAGTTTTATTTGCTCATCATGCCATTCCAGTTTGAACCCAGCCATATGCAAATCAGTCTTGACCCTGTGCCCCATGGGAACAGCCCAGCCCAAACTGCCAGGCCAGGTCCTCCCTGGACTGGAAACAAGCATCCAAGGACTGGTTTCGGTCTTTCAGCCCTCATCAGCCTGGATAGCTTGATTCCAGTGGCATGGAGAGCACGGGACTCAGTCTGAGCATACCCGTCCTAGCATTATATCTTCTCTCAGTACGTGTGTGAGAACTAGTCTGATAGTAGAATGCCGTTGAAGCAGGTACAGTACTGCTCACGTTCTCCCACCTTCCTCAGGTCTGTGGACTTCTGGGAAAGGTGGGTGAGGCTGCCAATTACCATTCCCAGGTTCTCCAGAGACTCAGCGCGAGGTGAAAGAACAAAGGGAAAGCAAGCGCTGCCCCTAAATGATGTCACAACAACTGCAGAAGAGATAAGCTCTCCATCTATTACAACAGCCAGGTTACTGTTGTTCCTGAGAACAATGCACGTCCATTGCACTGTAACAACATGCCACCCTCCTTGCACTTCAATAGGAAACACTACTTAGGACTCCTATTTACCCTGGATTGATCTGTCCCTTTCACAATTACTAGGCCCAGTCATACATGGGAGGTAGCGTTTTAGTGGGACTAGTAGGGGAACAGGAGGTGGTCTGAAGTTTGTGGATCTCAGCAGATTCTGAAAGTTTGTATGTATGGAAACTTCAAGATTTCTGGCAAAGTTTATGGTCCTAGGGCATTGTGGGTAAGAACACATTAAGGTATCAATGCAAGGCTCACCACGTTGGTTTCTAGTTTTCAGAAATGAGGGTAGGTTACCCTGGGTGGCAGTTGAGGCCAGGACCAAATACCGCAGCTGCCCGCATTGCCAAATCAGGTAATTTTTTTTCATGAGCAATGTTGAACGCTCCACATTGTGATTTATGTCCTAAACCTCAAGGAATCCAGGAACCCACCTCCTCTGTTGCTGTAGCCTTCAGAGTCCACAGGAGCTCAGGATCAGCAGACCAGTCAGCTGTGTTGCGGTGCCTGCGAATGCAGACGAGTGACTCCTTCACCCTGAGGGAGAGTCTTTAGTTGCCCTAGATGCCCCCACAGGTCCTGCACAGACTTAGGGTGCATCCCCCACTGACAGGCTGGCACTAGTTATAAGAATGTTTTCAAAAACACAAGGGAACCCGAAAGGTAGATAAGGACCTTGGGTAACAGTTTAGTATTGGACCAAGGTCTTTTTAACGACCATTGTTTTAATATTAAACTACTTATAAGAATAGCACCTCCAGAACCTCTCATTAGTACACTGTTGGAACAGCGGAAAATTCAGACGCCCTTCTGTTTGAAGAAGGAAGACTGGACTTGCTTGTCTGAATCCAGGCTCCCCGAAAGTGACTCAAAGACCAGTTGTCTGGCCTCCTGTTTGAGCTACATAAATACAAATGCCAAGCTCAAACACCTGCACCTGTTTAAGCCCTGCTGCTGTTCTCTAATAGAGTGTGTCCTAATACCCTAGAGATAGCTCCCAGTTCCCGGACCCTTGGCTGGTCTCTGAGTGAACATCTCTTGAACTCCAGCTGAAAATCCAAAAGTTTTTGGCCTTTCATGGCTGTGAGTCTACTGCTCACATCAAGAAATGACTGACGGCAATGCTCGACAAAGCAAAACACCGGCGACGACCTGTATTTTGCATCAGCAACAACCGCCCACATCAGCAATGATCACCACGCCTCACAGAAATGTGAAGCTCCACTGACAACCAGCTCTTTGAATAATACAGTGACATTGGCCACTAATGTGAAGCTCCAGTGGAGACCGGCTCCTCACGCCAACTACAACCTCCTTGCAGCCCCTGCCAACATGAAGCTTAAGACAAGGCTCCTTGTGTGGACATGGACTTTGGGAAGGTAAAACTCCTGATTGTGGCAAATAAGGATCCTGCATATGACCAGCGCTTCATTGTGGTTGCAGCCTAACTTGTCATGTTGCCCTGGTCCAGTGCGACTAGATACCTGTGAGTAGGGCTTTGTGATTTTTCACGCTATTTTCACTTATAACCTTAACAACTCCTGCTCTGATTGGGTGTTTGCAATTTTGGATTAATTTCATTACTTACAATTTACTCTATTCCTTTGAATTGTTTTGGGAAAATCTTTTGTTGTCTTTTCATTTTAGAACTATTTGATTGTTACATAAATACTTTACACATTACATCTAAGTTAAGCCTGACTACTTTTGTGCCAAGCTACTAGAGGGGTAAGCACATGTTTATTTAGGTATTTTTGCGGTTCACCCTGACAAGGACTGTCTTTATTATTTGAGAGGGCTCTCTCCCCTCCCAGCTAATAACTCTTACAATAACCATTTTTCATTCTAATATTTTACCATATGAATTTCTGGGTAGTCGGTACAAAATAAAAAATCATTGGAAGGTGCAGCTCAGTTGGCTCTGGGTTTCACATGTTTTTGGGGAAATCTTACATATCACTGTGACCAGAAGGGCCTGCTGGGCATAATGGTGTATTGCTTATGTTCCACGGCCATTGTTGCAGGAATTTACAGATGAAAATGTAGTCACGAATGGCTATTTTTAACACTTATTTTCATTTTGTTTTTAAATCTTAACTGTTTATTTCGTTGGAATACCTCCAGGGATCTACACAAATAACCCCAGTACACAGACTCTGTGCCATATTTATTTTGCCATTGGACATTTCGCTGCCTGCACTGCAGTGCCTAATTAAACAGCACTACAGTTGAGGGTGGCAAAATGCCTGTGGGCAGGGAATATGTGGAGTGGGGACATGGAGAGGCACCCTTGCAAAAAAACAAAAATGGCAGTCACCAAGGGGCAAACATCAGCATTGAGAGTGTGTCACTGTTTTCCCCGATGGTGAGATGTGTGCAAATCAAACAGCTTTTTGCTGAATTCACAATTTTGTCTACTTAAAAAAAATGTACAGCTTTGTGGAATCACCCATGGGTTACGTACTTGCTTCCACCTCTAACTGCAAGTAAGTTGAACACACAAAAATTAGGAAAAATAAACTACCTCCTAAAAAAAGGCAAATACTGTAGAAAAACTATGATCTTTTTTAATACTACTGTGCGTGTTCCTGAAAGCTGGGAAGATGGTTGTCCAAGCATAGCAAACCTTTAGCTGAGCCATTTTTTGAATCCATAAACCCTGGGCACCTTTATAATTCCCAGACTGAGAAGCACATACATTGAGAGAGGCATTGATACAAAAGCAACAATTCATAGGTTTTAATCCCACAGATGATGGAAGAAAATGATGAGGTCAGTCTTTCACTAGAAGGTATTGTAGATCCTTCTATTAATTTATTATATACACAACAGCCAAAGCGTTTCACCTGTTGCGGGCTTCTTCAGGGCTGCAAAAAGACAATATAAAAATAATCAAAAAGATATCAATGTCAATATTAATAACGATTTCAGATAATATTTACATAGATGTACATCAACGTATACCTCGGTCCATTTTATGACTCTAATATACAGAACGCAACTCCAGATGCAAATGTGCAATGTGAACAAGACAATAACCAAGGTGCAAGAGTCAACCATTATGTCCATTTAAATATATACAATACTGTGTTTAATCAGTTTTTGTATACACTGGTTTAAAAATGCAGAATAGCCATCACAGCAGCGGACCTTGTTGGTTTGTTTCTACCAAGAGAAAATTCTTCCTGTGGATTACTAACATTGCATCATGAACAAACACGATTGAGCCACAAGTAGTATTTTTGTATTTGTTGATTAATTAAAACCATTACAAAAGAAGAAAAAAATCAAATACAATACAGACACAATGACTAATTGAACACATGGGGATACAGTGCATAGATAAAAGAAAAATTGTTCATAATTGATTAACATTTTCCAGTTAGGGATTATAGTGCTGTCGATATTTTCATAGTTCGATAACAATCCACAGGTCCAAAATAAAGTGCAATGTGCAAACAGGGCCAAAACTAAAGTACAATGTGCTAGCAGCAAAAATAACATTTTACAGAGTCTCTATATCTGTTGTATTGCCAAATCAATGCTAAGTTGACTTATATTATCATAAAAAAAATAAACAGTGCATTCAGTGCGATAGACTAGCAGCAAATATTCAATCGCAAAAAGTGAACAGTGCATTAAGTGCAATAGGCTAGCAGCAAATGTTCAATAACAGAAGGCAACAGAGCTAAAAACAGTATCAAGGTAAAAATAATTTCAGCAAATGTCTAAAACTAAAACACGTTAAAATACACTGGTATAGCAAAATCAATACTAAAATAACTTGTGCTATCAGCTAACTTGAAAGGTGCATTTAAACTTTCACTGACGAGTCTAAAATGCCTTGTACTAACGACAAGGAATTATTATGATTTTTTGTTTTTTTATTATCTGTTATGTATGGCTACTGTCGGGGATAAAGTGCACATATGCCGAACAATAAAATTAGAAAAAAAACATAAAAAGCGGGACATTATTAAAAAGTACTCTAAAACATGCATATATTACATTTCATTGTAAGTTGTGCTTTGTTTTGGTAGATAGCAGTGTATATAATAATGAGATATTTGTATTACAAAAATGACCAAGTATTGTATATATTTGACTGAACGGTGAAGGGCACAACTTGAAAGTGCCATTCATCATCCATGTCTTACATTGCATTAAGGTTAGTGAATTGCTATTGTTGGCATAAATGATAATTAATGTATCTTTATTAAGGTTGTCATATAATAAAAAGGTGTATTTTTGTATGTGTAATTAGTGAATGTTGGGGTATGTCTATTTGTTCATATATTGTAAGTGATACTAGTGTTTCTCTTAAATCTCTTTGTGCTCTGGCAATTAATTTATTGTATATATGGTATGGTGTCCCAGGGAGCCTGTCTGTTGCCTACTCAAGTTTTTTTTATTTAGCATAGTTACTTAAAACCGTTGCTACAAAATACCTCATTACAAATTAAAACTGGTTAAAAGACATTATAACTAAATGGTATTTACAGTACATTAAAAAAATAAGCAATTATTATAGCAGCGTCAGTCTTTTTCCTTATCTGCTGTATAGCTGTTCAGACTTTAGCATTTTCTTCTCCACTTGTCTTAAAAAATTTACAAAGCAACAGTTAAGCTGCGTGTCCTCGGGTGCAAAACATGCCAACACAGCTTGTCTCCGTTTGTGAATGCCTCTCTGGTTAAAAAGTGGTTTTAGAAGCTGTCTCCTTTCCTCTGTTAGATCATGTGCAGAGGAGATGCAGCATATCTCCTTGCATTGTCCCACATAAACGGCAGTTAGAATCAGATTAGTTTTCAGCAATGTGGAAAGTGCTTTGTGCATTGCAACAAGCCTAATCTGTATTTTAAAAATAGAATTTTTGTATGTTTGGCAAAACCCAAAGCTAAATACTTTTGTGCAGCCAGAGAGCAATAGGTACCAAGAACAAAGTTCGGTAAGACCCAGCGTTGACACGCTTGTTGCTAGATATTTTGCCGCTGGTGATGACTCTTTCTGTTGTAGCACAGTCCACAAGTGCCAATTTGGGGTACCATGTTTAGATTTCCTTACTTTGTCCCAAAAGATGACTATCGCACCTTTCCTTACAATGGTCTGTTTTTGCACACCAAACTCAAGCCTAATTTGTGCTGGAAAGACTCGTGTTGGTAGACCAAAAAATATTCTGTATACTTTTGCGACCACGGCATCCAAGAGCTTCGAGTCCCTCCCCATCTGTGCCTTGTGGGTAGAAGTTGTGCCCGTATAACTTCAACCAAAGGAGCGAGTGAGGGGCCCGTCAGTCTGGAATTGAGGTTTCTCATTGAGGCTGCTAAGGCTATGCCTTTCCTTTTAATTGTGTCTCTCTGGGTTACAAAGTGCCCAACTTTGTCAATGAAATATGTATACTCTGTAGCTGAATCTATTTGAATCTTGTCCCAAAACCAGACAGGTGTTTTCTTAAAATTCTTTTTAATTGTCATGGTTTTTGTTTTTTTTCAAGTTGATATTTAGGTCATTAGCCTCTGAGTATTGAAACGTGATGTCAAGAAGACGCTGTAGACCCATCTTCGTTTGGCTGATCAATACTAGGTCATCAGCGTAGAGTAGCATGGTAATACTAGTTTCCCAATCTTTGGAGAATGCGAGTTGCTTGCATTTAGTAATGGAATCAAATCTGCTAAAAACAGATGAAATAGAATTGGGGCCAGTACGCAGCAGCCTTGCTTGAGGGATTTTGTTGTTGAGATTTTCCTCTATAGTGTTGACCCGTCACCGAGCTTTATTTGCACCCAGGTTTCAATATGAAAATTAATAAACAGGTTCAGTAAAGCCTGAAAAATGCCCCAGCCTGCCAGTTTTAACCTACGTTTGTGTCGGTTTACATGATCAAAAGCTGCCCAATAATCGATGAAGCACAAACGTAATGGTGTTCTTGGGATCCCAGCCTTATTGATTAACAGAGCCATTGTTGTTATGTTTGTTGTGGTCCCAACAGATTTAGAAAATCTGGTTTGGTGTAGGGGGATGATTGAATTGTCTTCCGTCCAGAGTTGCTGTTCGTCCAGCAGAGTCCAGGCAAAGTATTTTGCCTCGTTGTCCAAACTGGCAACTAACCAGTTGCTCTTGGGTTGGGTCTTGTCACCTGATTTAAAGATTGGTGAAATTATCGAGGTCCGCCATGATGGAGGAAGACTGCCTGTTGTTCTTATCTCCCGGAACAGAGGACTGAGTGCCTTCACCCAGTATTCTGTGTCTTGTTTGTAATGCACGGGTGGGATTCCGTTTGGCCCCAATGCCCCTTCTTGCCTTCCCTTCTTAATGTATTTGTTGATTGATTTTATGTGATCATTTAAAGGATTAAGTCTCGGTGGTTCTCCTTCGTGCAGCTCCTCTGGAGGTACATTTCCCTCATTTGATTGATGATTCCAAATCCTAGACCGCTTTGCGTAGTCCATGCTAGTTTCAGCTTGCGGTACGTTTTTCCCTTGATGAAAATGATTTCCAAGGAAAGTGGCCCAGTCTTCCTCAGATATATTTGAAGACAGACCCTCGTGCATCGGATTGGTAAATCTTTTTATTGTTTCCCAGAATCTCGCACTATTTTTCAACTTAGAGTCCGCATGGAATTTCGCCCATAAGGTATCCTCGTTATCATGCCCAGCTTCCCAAATTTCTTGCTTTAGGTATATTTCTGCTGTCCCAATTCAGCTAGTTTTGTGATGTCGGTTGGATACTGACGCACCTGCCGTAAAGAGTAATTGATGTTCTTTTTCATGGATTTTATCTTGCTCTTATGCGGCATGGTGAAATTGGTGAGAGCCTGCTTTAGTTTACATTTAATTGGGGCGCAGAAAGATGTTACCAAGGCATGCGTATCATTTATCCATTTCTCTATTTCGTTGTCCCTTTCTCATGATTCAAATAAAAGTTTTGCAGCTTCCTGAAAGTTATCTTGCGTTGCTAGTGTGAATTTGCCTACTCAATAGTGTTTAGTATAACAATTTTGAGTATTGTTACAGTTGGTTTTAATGAGCATGTGCTGGCCTCTTTCAGTTCCAGTAAAATATGTCTGACTGGTATTTCAATAATATTAGAGTTCCCTAGTGGTTTTTACTATTTTTGTGGTAGCCCTGCAATAGTGTGCATTTGAATAAAAAATGGTACATTTTCCACTGTGTTTACCCACTTGTGGTGCTCTCCTTCCTATAAGCATAGCCATATAATTTAATAGCAGCTCCCCTTTTTGGGATTTGATGTATTTTGCTGTATCTGGCATTTTATCTGTAGATTTTAAAGTATAAGATATATGCATTTTTTAAGTAATATGTGTTATATTTTCTTTTTATATTTTTACATTACAACGTCAAATTTTCATTTACGTTGTCAAGTTTGTCTTTACTTTGTTTTAGTTATTTTTTTTGTTGCTTTTCAGGCCCATTTGGGGTAGTTATTGGCATGGGTTTAATTTGTTGCATCTGAGAGATTTGTTAGTTGTGTTTAGTTTATTTTATAATTTACATTTTAGTATGGAATTATTTGTTTATTTTATTTTTACAAATTTAAAGTGTACTTTTTACTTTCATTTTAGTGTGTGCTTCAGTTTTAATACTTACTTTCAAGGTGATCTTTTTGTATTTTGCTTAAGTTGGTGCCTTTATCTTTTTCCCTTTTAGCATTTTGTTTTTTTATTTTGGAGGGTGATAGTTTTTTTATCTTAATAATTTTATTTTTTATTGTTTTAGTTAGTAGTAATTCATTATCTAATCTATTTTGTGTGTAGTATCTAATGGTTCTTTGAAGTGTTGCAATCTTCTCTGGTAGAGGTGCAATCCAGCAAAGGGAAGCTGTCCTGCTGTAATCGTATTTAAGGAAGCATTTTGTTATGCATTTTTGTAGCCTTTTTTTATACTGCTTTAATTGGAAAAGTATTTTTATATATGAACTATTAGTAAGCCTACTTCAATAGGTTGGTTGGAGACTAGTTTTAATTTTTTGTGTATCATTTATGGAAAACACTAATGTTTAATTTTATTTTGATATGTTTTTATGTGTATACATATTTAACAAAATATTGTTTGATCAATTTAGAATTATGTCCACATTTTGGCTTATATGACTGTAGTTTTGTTTCTTTAGTTTAAAGTAGTGATGATATTTAGTATTTCTTTATTTTTGTTTTCAGTATTTTAAAATAAATTCTGCAGTGTGTCTTTGCTATTTATGTATAGGGTTGCAATATTTAATTATGATATAGCAGATGTGATCCTAGCGCATGATATAGACATTGTTTTCCTAACGCACACCTGGCTCAATCCTACACAGTTCCAATAATGGACCTTTTCGTTCACCCGGATCTTGCCAAACAACGTCTTGACTACACTGTGAAGCAGGGTGGAGGACTCGCTATAATCTACAGAAACTCCCTAACCTAAAACCTGGTTTTGATAGATGTACCATCATCATTTCAACTCTTGGGAACAGAAATTAAAATTGAAAAGAAAATGATAGCGAAAACTCTGTTTTTATACCATCCACTGGGTGACAATACAATCTTTCTGGAACAACTTATGGAAACAATCACAATTAATGCTTTTAAAGTCTCTAATACTACATTATTAGAAGATTTCTCTCTACATTGGAACAATGTCAATGACCCCCACAGTGCCACCCTCGACCTCATCATTGTTAAACCATGTTCAGCAAATATGCTCAACATCACCCCAATAGAAATTCCCTTAAAATTATTCATACAAGAAACCAAAATTAAAGGTCAAAAGAAAAGAGAAAAAACATGGGTAAGGGATTTCAGCAACGTAAACAGATCAGAACTGGGGGACATCTGCCAAACCGCCTAGACACCCCGGTCTGACCAAACATTGGCTCATGATTGAACGCATTTCAACAACAGCAATATGACCGGCATAGTTCAGAAAGCAGCTCCACTAAAACAGCTACCGGCAAAAACCATCAGTTCCTTGGTTCAACCAAAACTTTGAACAAGGAAAGAAGACAACTAAGACAGTGGGAACGACTATGAAGGAAGAACCCAAACATTATCCAGCTTGAACAACTTAAAAAGCACAGAAGCTCTTCCAAAAAGGTGATCCTGAAAGCAAAAACAACAGCAATAAGGTCTCAACTTGATAAAGTGAAGAAGTGGCCCAGTGACTGTTTGACATAATAAAGCAACAATCAGGAAAATTTGCAGAACCCACAATGGCTAACAACTCAACCGACATTTGCTACTCCATCTCAACCTACTTGAAATTCAAAATCGTAGCCATAAGCCACTCTATTGCCAGCTTTGTAAGCACCCAACCTAGTGATTCCACCAATACCACCCTCACAAAGTATATACTGGCCAACACTCCACAAATGTCCCAAGGATAAACAGAGCCTTCCTTTATCTGAGAGAAATCCAGAAAACCATGCAATTAATGAAACCAACCGCACATTTTGAAGAGCCCATCCCCTCCCACGTACTGAAAGAGATGTACAATCCGTTGCTCCCTTATCGACCAAAATTGTGAAGGTGTCTCTCCAACAAGGATCCCTACCAGATTGCCTGAAGATGGGCCAAGTATCACCCCTACTAAAAAAGGGCTCTGATCAGAAAGAATTTAACAACTACTGACCTGTAGCCAGTCTGCTTCTCCTGACGAAATTGATAGTAAAATGCACCCACTATCAACTACATGAACACATTAAGAATTTTGGCCTATTAGACAATCACCAATATGGGTTTAGACCAGGACACAACACTGAGGTGGTATGCTAAATATTCTAAATGGCATACAAACTTCACTAGACCCAAATAAATCCTGTCTCCTGAACTTCTGGATTTATCTTCAGCGTTCAACACGATCAGCCACCAATGTCTCAGAGAAACTCTGGAAATCAGAGTAGTCCTATCCGAAGCCATCCTTAACTGGTTCACCTCCTTCTTGCAGAACAGACAACAAAGAGTTAAAATCAGCAACACCCTATCTTATGTAGCAGACATTGACAGGGGTGCACCACAAGGATCTATCACAATGCTCTTCAATCTATACATGGAACCACTCACTGAAATTCTGATGCAATCAAAAATATCGGACCACATGTATGCAGATGATACTCACTATCCTCTCAATAGGATATCCAGAGACTAGATTATACCCTGAGGAAACACAAGTCTGGCTGGCATACAACCATCAAAAACGAAATCCACAAAAACATAAATAAATTCACGTCTCCCCAAATCTCAGACACCAACATTGGTCTCAAAATCTCAACTCGCTGAACTGCACCCCAAGAATCTTTGAATCTGTAAAATCATTAGGCATCACACTAGACTCGCAAGCTAAACATGCAAGCTCACATACAAGCTACATCCAGGAGTGCCAACCTACATCTGCACATTCTAAGAAAACGTAAACCCTTCATACCGCCTGATGACCTAAATACGGCAGTCCATTCTAGACTAGACTAGGGGGAATGCTACTCTCATAGGTCTACTGAAAGCCAGCTTTGCCATAAAAAAGCAACAATAAATGCAGCAGCGCGACTGTTAACAGGTACACTTCATTATGATCGCATTTCCCCATCCTAAGAGCCCTTAACTGGCTCCCCATCAAGGCTAGGATTCAACTGAAAATGTCATGTATAACACACAAAGCTTTGCAGTTCTTTTCCAAAATTCTTGCCAAACGGAATCAAGCTTTCAGTATGTGGAAGAGGATCCGGAAATGCAAAATCCCTCATACTAGAACTGGCCAGATTAAAAAAAGGAAACTCAATGCAGCACTTTCACCAGATATGCTCCTAAAGTATGGAACGCCCTTCCATCCTCAACACGAACAATTACCTTATTCAGGCTGTTCAAGAAGGAAGTTAAAGCTTTACTTGTGGCCTATCAGAACTACTCTGAAACTGACGTTCACCAATTCATTATTATATACTATTGTTTTATACCTTACTCTTCACACTTTATATATGATAACTCGCTTGTAATTATCATTCTCCCTATTAGTTATTGTACATGATTGTTAGAGACCTTACTTTTGGAACCCTATGTATATGCAGCATTTATTAAATAACTAGGATCCTTACTGTATTGTAATCCTTTTCAAATCTCTCTATGTACAGCGCTCTGATACCTGGATGGTTATGTACACACAAGACATCTTCTATCAACTGAGAAGTCAGCTGAACCCCATTGAAAGCCAACAGAGAAACAGGGAACCCTTCTCTTCCAAATAATTCTTCCAAAAACAGAATTATATTCAGTGTCTCCTCTGAGTTCACTACTTTCACTTCAGACCACCTAGAGTACCTGTCTAGGTGTGTAATTTAAAACTTTTCACTACTTGATAGCCTAATGGGACCAGCAATTAGGGGTGGACGACATTTGTAGAGTTGCACTACGTGGAATTCTGCTGAGTTGCATAAAAACTCTCTAGATTTCCGTGGAGTTCCAGAGCCCATCACAGTCAAGGATGCTCAGGCTGGTGCATACCTTTCCAAGCATACCCCACCACCTCCACACCACCCCCCCCTGCTCCATACTTCACAAAACCTCCTTGGCTGACACCTCGAAATTGGCCAGCTTCAGGAAGTGCTCCTGGGTTTGGGTTACACCCCCTCTCGAGGTCTGATCCACAGAGTATTCGTGGTGAGGTCACACCCCTAAGGGGACCAGAAGGCTGCATATCACCAGAACACTGCTTAGACTACAAGTTCCAGAGTGCACTGCGATGCACAAGGAGTCCAGGAACAGAGGAACTAACTTTACGCTATTGTTTCACACACCTGCACCATCCACAGCCTAGGAGAGTCACCGAGCCCTCAGGCTTATTCCATAGGTCACCCCCCATGCCACCCTCACCTAGAAGATTCTCTCTTTCATCCTGAAGTGCAGCAGGGCCAGCCTCAAGCAGTGCTGCAGGCAGGCCGGTGGCAGGAACCAGGCCTGAGGCGGAGGGCATGCACTTGTGTTCCATGTTGCCCAAGATGAGCTGGGCAGTCTGGCACTTCGCCTGGGATTAGCAGGCCCACTCGAGCAGGTGAAGTTTTCTCAGGGCACTGGGAAAAATACAGCTCCAAGCTGGTGGTGCCCGCCAGCACCCCCAGATAGCCCAATATGGCACCCCAAACACCCAGTCCATCATATAGCCTCTGAGAGTCATTTCATGGCTGAGCACATGCCCACCAGCACACAAACTGGGGATGGCAAGGCCGCGGGCAGCAGCGGCAGCCCTGGGCAGACTCACCATAAAGCACCATGCCAACTTTAACAAGTCCACAAGTACCACAGTACCCAGGCAGTGCTTCTCCATGAACTCCACTTATAAGATTGAAACAAAATGTTTTAACTGGTTTTGACCATATTCTAGAGCTGCGACCTGGTAACCTCAGATGGTCACACAGGACTGACAGCTAGTAGCTCCAGAAGGCAGAGCCCACTTACCTATGTATGAACGGTATCCATGTCTGCCACTCTTGTCCTGAGGGCTCTGTGTGGGCAGGGAGCAGTGACCCACTAACTTTATAGTAGCCACTACAGGGATTGACAGTATTCTGGTAAAGTGGCCACTCGTTTCTACTACAGGCATAAAAGTAACATATTCCAATTAGAGGAAGGACCCATAGCAATGAGGCAACACATGTGACCAGTACATCACATCCATCCTAGGTACATCATGCCTGTGGCTATGACTGCAGACAAAAGTAAATTACTTAGTAGAAGTGGGCAGTGTGGGCAAACTCTGCACGTAGTGGAATCAGAGTTTTTGCTGAACTCCACACTCCCGCCAGAGCGTGGAGTTGTGAAAACTCTGCAAATTACGCTGGCTAAGCGGAGTTCACTGCCTTCTCCTACCAACATTATCACGTACTAGATTTACCCAAGGATCAGTTGCTAAATCTCAAGTGACTATAGGTAGTATCCTGAATTTTAAAATCGTGTCACACTTCTCATACTCAATACAATCACGCACAAGTCTTTCAATTAAAATGTCCATCCCCGGCCAGCAGTAATTTTCTCGTACTCTTGCCTTGGTGTTTGATGGTTTTATTGGGCCCATCTAATCAGATCCATTCTTACTCTCTCAGGCACAACTAACCTTTCTTCTCTCATCATCAAACCATCTTCAAAGAAAAGTTTGCCCTTTACCTGACAAAAACCCTTTATTTCATCACACACCATATCCTATGCAGACCAACCATCCTTTACCCTGCATGCTACATTTTATTTAATTGTAAATCTCCTTCCAGTGCTTCCTTCCATTCCCCTTCTTGTACAATGTCATCCAAAACTTTACAAATTTTGACTGTTTTATCACCAAACTCACCTTCCATTTCAAAACAATCATCCTTGCCTTCACCATCTATGAATAATATTGAACAACAATCCGAAATGATGTTCAACGCACCCGGCACATATGAAACAACAAAGCCAAATTCCTCAAGGCCACAGCCCATCTTCTTATTCTTCCAATACCCTTTTTACAAAAGCCATCAACCATTTGACCTATTTTGATCTCAAAAGCTCTTCCTCCTTACCCCCTTCCCTGTTCCTCCCATACCCCCCTTCCTGTTCCTCCTACACCCTTTCCCCTTCATCCCTAACTCGCATAAAGCTCGTATTGTATGGTTGTTATCCATAGGAACTAAATACCAATCCTATTGGGGTCACACCCAATGCTGTATCGTGATGGAGAAACCATGTGAATGTAATCCATTCTTTTGTATCTATAATACTACCTTTTCTTTATTTCTTTATGCATGTTTGATTATTCAACAAAGAATTACAAAAAAGCACTACCCCATCGCTACCCAATAAGAACATTTTAAGTCTTCTTGTCACCCAATAAACAGCCAACGCATATTTTTCAATGACTGAATAATTAGGTTTAGCTTCACGTAATGACTGGACAAAAACAAAATAGTGCTCACCTTCCCTTCAATAACCTGTGTAAGCATCACAATTCACAACCAGACCTTTTGCTCTACCATCAGCCCTCAGTATAGTCTTTGCTCCTGGTTGAAAACTACCTAGGTTTGCCGCCTTCGAAAAATTTATTTTTACTTGCACAAATTCTTCCTCACAATATGTGACCACTCAAATCCTATTTCTTTCTTTATTAACTTTCTCATGCTACTGCAACCTTCAGCAAAATTGGAAATTGACTTGCTATAAAATTTTGCAGTCCCAAGAATGTCACCAATGCATGTTTAGAATGGAGACTTGGCATATCTTTTATGGTATTGACCAAATTCCCTTTAGGTCGAATGTCATCTGCAGGACATGTCTTAAATATTAAATTTCTGATACCCCAAAACTACCTTTCTCATACTTAAGGGTGAGTCCACTTTAACTCAGTCTACTTAACACTTCGCCTACTCTAGAATCATGCTCTACCAAGGTTTTCTCAATCATCAACACATTCATCTGGGTATGTTTTCACTCTGTTAACACCTTTCAATACACGTTCCATTGCCCTCTGGAAAACAGAAAAAGCAGAAAATAATCCAAATAGCATCTCTTCATATTTGTATGCACCAAAAGGCATAATAAAGGATGTTAATTCCTGTGACTGAGGATACAATGATATCTTATGATATGCTGAGTTTAGGTCCAATGATGTGAACCCCTTCACACCCTCCAAACAACACAGCATTCTAGTAATACTTGGTAAAGGACAGTGATCCACCACCTGAGACTTGTTCAATTCTCACAAGTCCACACAAAGTTGAACCTCTTCATTTGCCTTTCGTGCCATAACCACTGGTGAATTGCATTCTGATGCTTCAAGCTCCTGAATCACACCATCCTTTAAATGTTTCTCCAACTCCTTTTTCATACCCTCCTTGATCATCAGAAGCACAATTCTCACTTTGCCAATCTCGGGACTCACACCAGACTTACGTTTTATACAATTCACATAATTCTTCAAATGTCTAAGGTCTTCCCTAAAGACTGCAGAGAACTGCTCCTCATAATTGATCTTCTCCTCTATGCTGCAGACTTTTGAATCAAGACCACCTTTCATGGCAACCCACCCATCCTTCAATTTCACTGAAGGAGTTTCATTCGGATCAAGAAACACTCACAATTCCTTTTGATTAAACCAAATGATTAAGGAATCACCCTTCACAGACATCACAATTCACAACCAGACCTTTTGCTCTACCATCAGCCCTCAGTATAGTCTTTGCTCCTGGTTGAAAACTACCTAGGTTTGCCGCCTTAGAAAAATTTATTTTTACTTGCACAAATTCTTCCTCACAATATGTGACCACTCAAATCCTATTTCTTTCTTTATTAACTTTCTCATGCTACTGCAACCTTCAGCAAAATTGGAAATTGACTTGCTATAAAATTTTGCAGTTCCAAGAATGTCACCAATGCATGTTTAGAATGGAGACTTGCCATATCTTTTATGGTATTGACCAAATTCCCTTTAGGTCGAATGTCATCTGCAGAACATGTCTTAAATATTAAATTTCTGATACCCCAAAACTACCTTTCTCATACTTAAGGGTGAGTCCACTTTAACTCAGTCTACTTAACACTTCGCCTACTCTAGAATCATGCTCTACCAAGGTTTTCTCAATCATCAACACATTCATCTGGGTATGTTTTCACTCTGTTAACACCTTTCAATACACGTTCCATTGCCCTCTGGAAAACAGAAAAAGCAGAAAATAATCCAAATAGCATCTCTTCATATTTGTATGCACCAAAAGGCATAATAAAGGATGTTAATTCCTGTGACTGAGGATACAATGATATCTTATGATATGCTGAGTTTAGGTCCAATGATGTGAACCCCTTCACACCCTCCAAACAACACAGCATTCTAGTAATACTTGGTAAAGGACAGTGATCCACCACCTGAGACTTGTTCAATTCTCACAAGTCCACACAAAGTTGAACCTCTTCATTTGCCTTTCGTGCCATAACCACTGGTGAATTGCATTCTGATGCTTCAAGCTCCTGAATCACACCATCCTTTAAATGTTTCTCCAACTCCTTTTTCATACCCTCCTTGATCATCAGAAGCACAATTCTCACTTTGCCAATCTCGGGACTCACACCAGACTTACGTTTTATACAATTCACATAATTCTTCAAATGTCTAAGGTCTTCCCTAAAGACTGCAGAGAACTGCTCCTCATAATTGATCTTCTCCTCTATGCTGCAGACTTTTGAATCAAGACCACCTTTCATGGCAACCCACCCATCCTTCAATTTCACTTAAGGAGTTTCATTCGGATCAAGAAACACTCACAATTCCTTTTGATTAAACCAAATGATTAAGGAATCACCCTTCACAGACATAATCTTTTGCTGGAATAACTCTATAATTCTTTTCCGCAGTGCCCCATAAATAGCCAATCAACGTTATAGGTTGCCCACCATACCCTTTTTGGTTTGATATCGAGTCTGATTAATTTTACAGAACAGAACTCTTTAATTTTCCTCAAAGAACTTTATAGGAATCAGCATTATTTTAGCACTGGAATCACATAGCATTACCACAGGAAAGCAATTCATTTTCACCACTTCAAGTCGCCCAGCTCCTTTTTGACCCTCTATTGTAAAACACATTCTTCAGACTTAGCCCCAGAATTGTAAAGTACTTCACTCACATTTTTCGTATTTTTTGCAGATCTGTAACTAGATGTAAAATGTCCCTTTCTTCCACATATTTTGCATAAAGCCTTCCACTCAGAACATACCTTGAAAATTGCCATTACTATACCTAAAGCATTTAATCTGAGGTTTCTTGGTAGGCTTTACATCTTGCTTACCCACAACCTGTCAATAGAAACCCCAAGTACCTATAGTTTGCAAAACATGTACATTATCCTTCTTTTCATCATTGCCCTTTTGGCGTCGGATAACCTCCACAAATGTCTGCAGATGTTCACAAGATGTCACCGTGGTCAAAACCTCAATGAGTGTAGGACTATACTTTAACCCAAAACCCCCTTTGCTTTATCCAAAGCACATCCTAACATGACTGGTCATACAGCCTCTCATCCATTGTAGCACTAAAACTACAATTGGAAGCCAATTTTCTAAGAGCATAAATCTATGCTTCCACAGACACTCCAACATTCTGCATTCTTCTTCCAAAATGATATCATTTTAAAATAGTGCTTAACTTTGCTATATAGTGGAGATCAATCTTCTTCATACAAATTTTGTACTCATTAAGCCCATTTACCTCTTCTCTCATGGCCACTCATCAAAGACGTAATATAGAATCCTCACAACCAACAAATTTACATCCGAACTTGGCGAGTGATCCGCATGCTCACAACAGTCTATACTTGCTTGTGCTGCCGCACGCTCGCCCCAGCAAGAGGTTGCTCATGCTGCACCACAGAAAATGCTTGCTCACACACAGCCAACTGCTAGCACTACCACATAACTGGGCCAGAAATGAAGAAACTCACTTAGTAGTACGGAAGCCCAGCAGTACTATTACACATGGAACGAGACTGATAAATTACATTTCCATTAGAAGTCCTGCTTGTACTTCCTTCACTGCTTCTTTTGTCGTCACACAGCACATTGCTTTGTGACCTGACCAATTTCGATGAACCAAAAAAGATGTTGGGATCTCCCACATAGAATTTGTTTCTAATTGTCACCAATGTAAAGTTAAAGGTCACACTAATTAGTATATTGATAAATCCTTTATTGTAGGTTACACTCCAGAGACCCCTTCCATCAGAGGTCTGACCACTCCACCTCCCAGCGTAACCACTGTCTCTTTGAACAAACACATTCTAACCTGGAGTGATCATCACATGCAATTCCATTACCCTTACTTCCATTCTAAGTGTCAGTAGATGCAACACAAGTTTGAATATTTGAAGAACGTGTTGGTATAGATGAGGAAGAATTTCTTGTATTACAACAGATCAAAATCAGAGATTGCAGTACATATAGAAGTGGCCAGAAACATAATATAAATCAAATCATCTCACGAGTTGGGATACATTCTTATTTCATCACTTAAAGAGCAAACCAAGAGAGTCTTCCTCCCTGCTATCTGCCTGCAAATGGCAGCTGACTCTGATGTGCTCTGTGTTCTGCCTCTGCTGACAGGCTACTAGTTTGATGGACATTGGTTCTCACTGACAGTGAGAGACTTCAATTAAAAAATGAAACTGTTGCATTTGTGTCGACATCTCATTGAGTTTATGTTGTAGTTATGAATGATGAGGAGGCAGGTAAATGTAGACACTTCGGTAAACTTTATTCTAGCAAAAGTAAAGTCAGCAATAACTGGAATAAGGGTTCACGACGGAGCAGACAAGAGAGGCAGGGAGATGTTGTTGTCCAGCCTGGAGTCCAAGACAAAGCACCGTACCCGGCAGAGTGCAACTCCAACTCCGAAGGGAGAGCATGTTCAGACATGCACAAGGTGCTTTCAAAGGAAAACACCAAGCATGCATAACAGAATGACAAGCGTCACAATACAACAGATCCCTTTCTTAAAAATCAAACAGCACAACTATATAATAAAGAAACTGCATGCAAGAAAATCTTAAAGTTTTACACACAAATTATAAATATAACAGTACAAACATATATAAATGGAGACATTTTCAATAAAGCAAATAATCTTGAAATTTTGCACCACCCTTTTTCTTTTTGAGACACCACTTGAAGATACAACATTGTCACTATCATTTGTAACAACTTCACTAGATACGGTGGGCACAGGATTTTCATCCTGTACATTCTCAACATTATCAAAATTAACATCACCCTGGGGCTGTGATTGTGAACTGTCAGGATTGGCAACAGACAATACTCCATCAGTACTCACATGCCAAGACAAATAATGATTGTTCTATTTTAAGGTTTCTGTCAATCAATTCCTTATGAAAACATTTAACTGGCACAACAGCTCATTTGTTCCACCAACCCCTACCACTCAAGAAAACAGGTGTGTGAAGCCCATGCAATCTGGACAGGTTGAGTAAAAATCGATTCGCTTTTGCAAACGTTTTTCGGTTTATGAATCAACAACTATCCATTCACTTTAAAAAAAAAACTTATAATTAAGTAAATCTTTTATCATCAAACCATCAATTGTGTTCCTGCTCTTTCTTAAACTTTCATCAACACTAATACTCACGCATAGCCTTGTCTGTCAATACATCATAAATATTATCACTACCCCACTGTTTTGTGAGAGAAGTCCTGGCTTCTCTACCTTTGAGAAGAAAGAATGGTGAAGCACTTATGAATGAATGAGGAGTATTTAGATAACTCCAAATGTTATCTCTCAATGTTTCTGTACATTAAAGTAAGATGATAAAGCAGTTTGAATTACTTCCTTGAGGAATTTGTTTGAACCTTCTACCAGATCATTGGCTGCTGGAAAGTAAAGTGGTGTCCTTTCATGCTTAGTACTCAACTTATTAAATAAATCAGCATCTTTCTTTGCCTAAAATGTGTACCATTGTCAGAATAAGCACTTGAAGAACTCCCTCACTAGTAAATATTTTCTCTAAAAAATCAACCACATTGTCAGTATTGGGTATAGGAAGAAAATCATAACAATCCCACTTTGAGTAATAGTCTGTAAGTTTCAATGACGAATCCCATCCTCGTCACCAAATATTGGAATGAAGAATGATGAGGAGGCAGGTAAATGTAGACACTTTAGTGACTTTTTTCGAGCAAAAGTAAAATCAGCAATAACTGTAAGACGGGCCCATGAAGGAGTAGTCAAGATAGACAGGGAGACGCTGTTGTCTGGTCCAGAGTCAAAGATGAAGTGGGACGCCAACTCCAAAGGGGGAGTGTTCGCAGACATTCACAAGATTCTTTCAAAGGTAAACACCAAGGGTGTATAACAGCATGATAAGTGCCACAATGCAACAGTTTGCATGTAAAGCTACTGTGGTATCAGAACCGTATTTTGCAAAATCTACATAATAAGGACTTGAAGATGGGAAAGTTCATGTTTGGATAGCCTATAATGACTGAAAAAAGAGCTCAGAGTCCAAATTATCCTTGACAGAAACCCAATTGTCAATGGCTTTCTTCGGGTCTTATCCCACTAGAAAACTTTCTTGTAAGATACAGGTAACCAATTCCATCTAAATCTGCTTGAAAAATCCATTTTAGCTTTCCATTAACCTTGCCAAAGGTGTAGTACTAGACCCAAGTTGTCAAAATGTTGTTTCACATAATGTTGCTGCCTAAATATTATCTACTAAAACACTGTCCCATCAGAGTTAACAATAAAAAACCTACACTCAATGAAATAATATTTTTAGGACAGAATATTTATGTCAGAGATATTTATGATTATGACATTGTGACAACACTTCGTAATGGAGTAGTCACTAACAGCTGGGCTATTGCAACATTCTTCAAACTATCCCCATTATTTCTTCCATCCTTATATGCTAATTTTTGTCACAAAATACTGTGGACCTACCCCAGATAATGATATCCTCTCGACCTGCAGAGATACATCTAACTGGCTCACAGTGTGCCAAGTCAATAAATAAACTCCTTATTTTTGTGTTCAAATCCTTGATGGCCTTGCCCCCCCCTTACATCGCACACACCATCTTCCTCTACAGCCTTTGCTGCCCTTTAAATCACAAATCCCACATTGCCTCATTGTACCTAAAACTCATTGCAACATCCTCAAAATTCAATAATATTTCCTTTCTGCTATCCCCACAATGGGATGTTTTTGCTCCGTGATCAGCTTCAAAATAGCCTTGATACACCACTTTCATCAACTTGTGTCCCTTGATCTCCTCTAAGCCACCACCCACCAATTTGCAAAGACTAGTTGGACTACCTTGTGGCGCAGGGTGACTGACTCCGGAATCTGGGGATCAGGGTTCAATCCCTGGGGCCGGCGGCAGATTAGCCCAGGGCCTAGATACCCTAACGGGTGATGGTTCGCGCTTTACAAATGTGGATTATTATTATTATGATTACCTTGCATAATGCCTAATTTAGCTGATGTAATCATCTTGAAATATATTTCAACAAGCTTACGTCCCAAAAATACTAGTATATAGCGTATGATTCATTAGTCACCATTCTCCATGCACCATGCTGTACAGATATAATTATACCTGCAGAACATGTGTTTGAGATGCACAGGAAACAAATAATATTTATTAACTTATGCATATTTTACAGAGGAACAATGTATATGCAGGGGTGCTAGGAGAGAGGTAACACCATCATGTCCAATAACATTCACTGTTCTGCACAGAAGGTCCTTTTAAAGGTGGGCCACAGCTGTCCTTAAGAAAGAAAACTTGCTCCAACTAATCATGGTTCCTTCTGTCTCTCTGTAATGGCACATGGTGATCTTGAAAGCATTCTCACAAACCTCGGTTGCATGCCTGATGAGCTGTAGGGAAGCTTCATTACTGAGATTTGCTTGCTGCAAGCTTCTCTAATGGCTTAATTGAAATATGTAGCCATCGCAAATATGGAGCCATCTATTTCTGCATCTGTGCCATGGTTTGCCTTTACAAATTAAATCTGGAAAGTAACAAGAAAGCAGACACTTACACAAAGTGAATTTAATCTACTTCTTTTGTACTTTTTTCCAACTTTTCTGTAACATGCGCATGTTGCAAATATACCTTTTCCGTATGATCTCCCCTGATTTATAACTTTTTTTTCCGGACTCCACTTTTGGTTGGTTTTTTAATTCTGTAAACTTTACCCCTGCTAAGCAGGAGTGTAGTGCATGTGGTCCCCCTTTAAACAAGGTTAAATTGTCTTATCTGTGATTGACATTATTAACTAGCCTATAAGTCCCGAGTAATTGGCGTAGAAAAAAGACCCAGAGCCTGCCACTGGGTGGATTGAAGTGCCTGTTGTACCATCTAGAGTGGGCCTGTAAAGCATGGCTACAGAAAGTAAAATTTTACGTGCCTCAAACTTCTGGATGCTATTTTGCATTAGTTCTCAAGCAGCTGCCACCAGGTGCTTGAGCTGAAAGAATTCTGAAAACTGCTTCCACAACAAGTCCATCTGAGACTGCCCGAAATTGAACCTATGTCCTGGACTATCTCTTCAATAGACAATCATTAGTGCTCTGGTTCCCCTTATTGGATTTTTGTTGTTTTTGTGTCATTTCATTCATACACATTATTCTATTTTTGTAATTCAATGTAATTTTTTTAATTGTTTGATGCTTTGACTTTATAACTTTTTTAGCACTGCATAAATACTTTACAAATTGCCCTAAGTTACGCCTGTCTGCTCTGTGCCATAGCGCCCTGGATGTACAGCTCAAGTTAATTTAGTGACCTTAGACTTCACCCTGACAAGTTAGTGTTATTATTTATTTCTTGAACGCCCAACCCAAATATTACATACATACTTTTTTACAGTGTTTAGTCCAGAAGTGTTTACACATAGAGTAGTTCCCTACTGAGTGTATTGTAGTTGTTCTCAGGATTTTCAGTTTCAAAACTGCAGCTCTCGGATCACCACAGTTGTATACTAGTTCTAATCTAGACCCAGGGCCGGGTCCTCCGTTTGAGCGGAGGAGCATCGCCCCGCCTGCTGCAAGCACAGCAGGCACTCACAAATAGGTAAAATAGCATGTTAATGCCATTTTACTTAAACGCCCCATTGCATGGGCATGGAGCGGGGCTGAATCCTGCAATTGCAGTGTTACAGCTGCCCCTGCAGTGCGCATGTTGGTTTGGCCTGTTCTATTGCTATGACCAGCCTGCCATGCGCAGTGCGCAAACAGCAATCCCCTGGCTGTGAAACACCTGGGGGATTGCTGGCACAGGCCCCCAGACTCAAAATTTGCGCTGATTTAGACTATTCCCGCCATTCCCTGGGCTCCTCTCAGCATGAGAGAAACTCCAGGATAAATTGTATTGCTGTTCACTGAGCAGGAAGGAAATCCTTCCCTTTCCTGCTCGTGGATGATGTTCGGGGAGAGAGGTGCTTGCCTAAGGGAGCAGTATATGGTGACTTTGGCACCTTAGCGCCTCACCATATTTTTATAGTTGTAACCGCCACTGTCTAGAGCTTAGATGCTTTGGCAACTCTCCATTTACGACTGCAGAGATGAGAATGAGCCCTTGTCTGAAACAGATGTTGCCCATCGTTTTGTGTTACTAATTATTTGCTTGTCTTTGTTTTTTATGTACAAGATTCTTTTTCAGAAGGATCATATTATGAAACCGAACCCAGGACCCCCACTTGGGGGGGAGGGGTTTGAGTCTGAAATACATTCAACCCAAAATATTTGTGATGTAACTTGTGTTTTGCTGGTTGTCCATATCATGAAATAATGTCTATTTAACCTAGAATGTTCCAAAATACGTGTTTTAGGTCTATTTAATGTACAAAGGAATGCACTGGAAGCTGCAAATTCTGTGCAACAAGGAAGCCAGTATAGATGACAAGTCAGGCATGTGTCATCTGAGGGTAATGCAGAACAGTTCTATTTACATATGTTAAGTTGGGTAAGCATTTGTATATACCCAATTACTGTGTACTTTAGTTTGTCAATATTCTTTGTGCAAACAAATCTCACACAAACATTTCTTGCTGATCCTCTGTCTCCCTGATCACATTCCAGTCATTGCCTCCAGTACGGCTTCACGTTTTGTCATGTTTTATTTAGCACTGTCCTCCATCACCCACAAAGGGTGATTTCTGGGTGGAAAGTCCAGTGAGCGGGTTCTTTGCTAAGGATATGCTAAAATAGTCATACTTTTGTTGTAATAGATTCTAAATTGTATACAATGTGACAAGGTTGCTGGTGGATGTCCCTGGCCCAGGATGACAACAGGCTGCTTTTGCTCACATTGCCCAGACTGCAAACTTTACCAGAGGCATATCACACAGTGGGAGAAAGAAACAGGACATGTAGTCTTGTACTCTTTGTTCTCTGGTACTTCTATCTTTCTTTTTATTGTAAAATACAGCTATTTGGTAAAGTATCTTCTCAGGCGAAACATCCATTACAACACAGTCATTACATCGCACTGCTTTTGCAAAGCAACTGCTACAATGCAACTGCCTTTACATAGCATGCCATTCCAATGCATGCCATTCCAACGCATGTCACTACAACGCATGCCATTACAACGCATACCATTACAACACATGCCATTACAGCGCATTATAAGGTAAGTGATGGAAATGTTTTAGTTTTAGGGTGGGTATGCGTTTTGGGGTAGATGGGAATAGTAATTTTTACCCCCACAATATCCAACACTTTCCCTACTGTTAAAATCACTGGAGTGGGAATAGTAATTTTTACCCCCACACTGTCCAACATTTACCCTACTGTTGCACTCAATGGAGTGGGAATAGTAATGTTTACCCCTACGGGAATAGTAATGTTTACCCCTACACTATCCAACACTTACCCTACTGTTGCCCTAAAAGTATTATGTGTTGTAATGGTATGTGTTGTAATGGAATGTTTGTAATGTTAGTTTTAAACAAAGCGTTGTAATGGTATGCGTTGTAAAATCATGCGATGTAATGGTAGTTGCGATGTAAAACCCGTGTTGTAAAAGCATGCGTTGTAATTGTTTGCATTGTAACGTCATATATTCCTTCACAGCAGGTGTGTAAATAAAATTGTTGAAACAAAGGCAGTATTTTCCCCAAACTTGTACCATTAGTTCTCCTGTGTTCCTATATTTAACACATCATATGTTATTTGTTTGTTGCAGGCCATAAGTCTAGACAAAAATGTATTTTCATAAAGTGATTCACATCATCATTGTCTAAAACATTTTTTACATTTTGAACTTGGTGATGAAGTTTCTATTATCTGTATTGCGTGGAATTCTGCGCTTTTTCAGTGACTGCACAGCACTTGGCGAAGGGGACATATGCTTAAATCCTTGTTGTTAATCATTCATTTGTGACTTATCTGAAAGCAGAGTCCACCTAATTTGAAAGTGGCGTTGTGTAAATGTATACTGGGTATCTCTTAATGTGACTTTTTAATGACATCTAGCGGACAATACCCAACACCTCATCCTAGTAATTAGCGCCTTAACTGCAGCGGCAATTCCGCCGCGGTGAGGGCGTTCTAATGGGTAGGCGGGGCTGCAATGGCCGTTCACTGTTCGCAGCACTGTGGAGGGAGTGCTCCCGTCAGCCAACGGCCGATGGGAGCACGGAAGGGGTTAATAAATTGTGTTTTCATTCTCCCTCTTACACGTCTAAGTATGTGCTTTGTGCAGGTTCACATTTAAGTTTGTATTGCAAGGAGATGTTTGTCTGCATAAATTTACAAAACTAGGTGTAGCATGCTATCTGTGTGGATTAGTGTGTGAGGGCATATACTGTGGGTAGTGTGAGGGCATATACTGTGGGTAAGAGGCACTAAACAAATGCTACAATACAATATGCAATGCCACGTGAAAATAATGTTGTTTCTTTCCAGTTTTACATTCTCAGATTGCATGCTAACACACAAAAGCCTCCTCCCACTATGTTTTCAAAGACCTGCATAAAAATGTAACCTTAACTTAAAACTGTTGATTGTTCTCTTTCCTTTCATCCTACCAAATGACTGTAAGAAATTCGGTTACTGGTTAAGGGGGGGGGGGGGTAAAAACCCTACTCAAGCAGCAACACCAATCCTTGGCAGGTTGAAGGTGCAGGCAAACCCAAAATTAACCTGTGCTTAGCCCTCTGGTAGCTTTGCACAAAAGCACATAGGCTGAATTTGGAGGCAATGTTTAAAGTATTTATGCAGCACTTCAAACAGCAATTAAGTGAAACACAACACAAGAAACATACCACAACAATTTAGATAAAGGGAGTAAAATACAATAAGTAATTTAAGACCAAACAGAGAAAAATCCAAAAAGTAGGAAATATGCAGTTTTAAAGATTTAAGGGAAATAATCCCAAAAACTATAAAGTGTGGATATCTGGTTATGCCAGACAGGGACAAAGGCGCAATGAGCATGGGCTGGTAAAAGGAACTCAGTTAGGCCCGCTGAAGAAGATTGACTTAAATCCTGGTTGAGGAGCGATGCAGAGTCTGTGTCAAGGATGCGTCACGCAGCTGCAATTCCTAAGAACTGGAAAGCTGTGATGCAAGTTACTTCATCATTGCAGAGAATGCCGTTGACGGGGGGCCAGCTATTAGAAGGCCTGCATCGAGGATGCGTTGCACAGCTGTGGTTCCTAGGTGGCTGTGGACAGCAATGCAAAGTCCTGTGCCTTGGATGTGTCACGTGGCGGTCCCAAAGCAAAGTTTGGTTAGGTGATGCATCGTACAGCGGATCTAATGCATGGCTTCTAGGAGGTGATGTTTCATAATGCGTCAGTAGAGCAGAACCCAAAGATGTTCTGGCAGTGCACCTTCAGGCCCACATCCAAGGGTCTAGTACTGGGGTGCCACCACTTGGTAGGGCAGGACTCACTATTGGCAGATTTACGGTGCTGGGTTCAAGATGGAGGAAGCCTGTTCTGTCCCTGAGGCTTCTGATAAGGAGGCCAACCAACTTACCCTTGAATTCACTCTGGTTGTCTTTGTTTCAAAATACAGGCCTAGTCCTTCTCACTCAGGCAGGAGGGCAGGACAGCTGCTTAGCAGAGTGGCAGTCCTACTTGCAGCAAAGAAGCACAGTGGTCCTTCTTCTGAATCTACCACAGGTCCAGATGTATACAGAAAAGTTGAGATCTGAGGTCAAATATTTATGCCTGGTGCCAACTCTGAATTAAGAGAAGGTTCTGGAGGTTTCCATTCCACCTGAGGTGTCCAGTATCCCCTTCCTCCCTTCCCTGGGCCCAGCTTGCCTGGGGGCACAAAAGACTAATGACAAACCCTTTGTGAGTGTGTTCAGGTGTTTGTGTGTTTTTTATGTCTTTGTTATGTGCAAGTGTGGAAAGTAAAAGCACCCCCGCTCTTTAAGATGGAGTCGACCATCCTCTAACATCTAGCTTCTCGTTGTCTTGCTATCTGGGAGGAATACACAAAGACCAACTGCCAGCTACAGCTAGTCATGTGACCCAAGAACAGGCTGCAGGCATATTCAGAATTGTGACTTAGAATCTGACTTTACCATTGAGGAGGGCTTTAAATTATAATTCTTAAGATACCAATCTCAGGCGTAAACCTGCTCCCAATTGAAAGTTATCACTTGATAATGTAATAAGGAAACACAATGTTATTCTTTGGGAAAGGTAGGTCTTGCAGTAGTGAAAGATTAATGTAATAGTTTTTCAGTACAAGGACATGTAAAGCTTCAAAGTACATGTCCTACATTTTAAATACACTGCACCCTGCCCTATTGGCTGTTCAGTAACTGCCCTAGGGGTGGCTTATATGTATTAAAAGGAAAGGTTTGGGCCAGCCAAAAGGTTTTATTTGTGAGGTTGAAATGGCATTACAAAACTGCATACACAGGCAGCAATGGCAGGACTTAGGCATGTTTTACAGGGCTACTTAAGTGGGTTGCAAAATCAGTATGGAAGGTTCACGAGTAGCATTTAATTTACAGGCTCTTGGCATATGGGTTACCATTTTACTATGGCCTTACAAGCACATCAAATGTGCCAATTGGGTGCTACCTAATTCACCATGTTGAGGGGAAAGAGCACCCACTCTTTAGTACTGGTTAGCAGTGGTAAAGTGCACAGAGTCCTGCAGCCCACTAAAATGAGATCTGCAAAAATAGGAGGGGTGAAGGTGAAATGTTTTGGGGGAAGTTTACCATAAGGCTGACAGGTCTAACAATGACCAAATCCTTACCCTCCATCACCTACAGGCCTTGCTCTCACTGAATGTTGCATGCTCTAAGTTGTACCCATATCTGCATTATTTTGCATTAGTATATGTCTGCCAGTTGCCCATACCTCATTTCATTGATCACAACCACTCTTTCCTTGAAATCATATCACTGCAATATAACAATAAATAATCTCATCTAGACTATCCAGTCACCCCACCAACCATTTGCATGAAGTCCTACTAAGACAAACATCTTCTTGAACTTGGCCAAATTATTCAAGCATGGTTTTTCAGAGTCAACTAGAGGAATTTCCCAGGCCCGCACTACATTGGCCAAGGAACCAATCCAATACCCCACTTTGGATTGCTCAGAAAACAATTTCCCAGGTCGAAAGGCAAATTAAACCAATATGTCAAAAAAACTCAACCCCATAGGATCTCGAGAATACTTTGATGCTGAGGAGCTGATAATGGAGAGATTGCAAGACCTGGAGCAGACTGCATGCCAACAGGCAGCATTCTCGATCCTCAATTGGTTCAATTCCTAGATTTGTTGCTGCAGAACAGAAACCAGGTCAACACCAGGATCCATGCCGGAAACAGTCAGATGTTTTTGGCTCGCAATCTGTTCAGGACTGAATGCTTACCCATAATCCACGTCTGGGTCTTCCGCTGTTCGAGTAAATGGCAACTGCTTCTGGGAATCAGAATGTCACCAAAAACTGGACTATGTAGTAGGCAGGCACCCACAAGAAGCTGTCAACTTTACATGAGATAAAAGCTTAAGGTGTAAAAAAATCTCCTTGCCGATAAAGTCTACATAGGATTGGATAAAAACAGGAGTCAGGAAAACAATCAAAAAAAGCCACAAGAGTGAAGAAGGGTCATGAGCAGCAAGGATAGTGAGTGAGGAAACAAACAAGGGAACACACCTTTGTTGAGATGCACTCTCCAACCAGACTGAGGGCTTTAAATAGTAAAAGAACAGGAAAAGGAATTTACATAAAACACTGCATGACAGGAGCCATAACAGATTTGGAAAGTCAGGAAGAAACCAAGAGAGGAACGGACTGTGATTGAAAAGAAAAGATAATAAAATCCTGAAGTGGACTGTCTGCGGAGTTGATTAAAAGGAAGCTGCAAACCCTCAGGCAAGTGACTGTCATTTTAGAGTTCAAGAGCAAAAGAGCAGCAAACAGAAGCATAAGAGGAAATGGACCCATGTGAAAAACTCTCTCAGTCCTCAGCTGCTGGCTTTGTCTTCATGGTCATCGATTTATCAAACTTCCAGGTGTAGCATAAGTGACATCATATGCCTTTTGAACCCCTCGTGATGTCACAGAAAGTGACATCATGCAACCTTTGACCCGCTGCTATCACAAGAAGTGATGCATCTGGCCTTTGGTTGATTACATCAAATAAAGGGACTGGAAAGTCTACACCTGATACAATATTAAATACTGTATTAACAAAATGTTTTATTCAAGTCCTTTTAAAAATGATCTTACAGATGTTGTTATCAGACAGTATCCTCAGATACGGATTTTATATAATTCAGCAGTGGTTAAGAATCAATTAAATATTGTACACAATGAAACATATGCTGGCTAGATTGAAAGCAACCAATATCAAATAATTGTTATATAATGAACAATATATAACGACGGTCGATGAGCAAATACCACAATTTACATACCTTCTAATGCTCCTACATAAAGCACTTCTTTAGGTGCACCTATACCAAACAATAAGTGGTCGCTGTGCAAGTGTACTAGCAGGCAGCTCTTTAAGTGAGCTGGAAAGGGGGGGGGGTCTCTAATGAGCCCATGGGCAAATAAGAGTAACTAAGCCCTTTCCAAGAGGCATGAAACATGTAATTGAGGGCGCTGCTTAAAATATGGGGAATATAATCCTGTGCTTCACCCAGAGCTGACTGGTACTTTGGGGGCTGAATGTGAATTTTGTGTCATTGCTTTCAGACATATAAGACAATAATGGAACTTTGCCTAAAACTAGCCCGAATTATTGCCTTTGCCAATGCTTGTTAGAAGTACAAAAAATGTCTTACAATTTTGTTGTACATAATAAGAACTGAAATATGTTTAGGTTCTGAAAATATGGCACTGTGAATTAGGCATTACCACAGTCTTTTAAAGGAGTAATGGTCTTCGGAGTGTCTAAATCATGCCGTTCTCCCTAGTACACACTTATTGCTGCAGTTTCACTCTGTTAACAAATTACATTTTTGGCACCCATCTCTCATCTGAATATCTCACATGTTATCTCTTTCCTCTTCAGCACCATATTTTCACTTTCTCTGACTATATTGCTTACTTTCATCTCCAAAATGTCATTGCCCCCATGCACGCAACCAAAGCTGGTTACCTATTGGCACTGTATTTTATTTTCCTTTAGTTCTTCTAGAGCTGTGTACCTTCTTTGCATACATTTCCACATTCAAAATTGGCCCATACTTAACCATCACTCAGCAGAGTGGCCAAAAACTGGATGGGCAAATGATCACAACACATTTATGACTCACTGACAGGCCCTGTGAGAAACACTACCTTCAGTTTTTACTCCATCCACCACTTTGACAAACACACAAATAGGTAGCACAATCAAAGTGTGCTCCACTCAAAAGCCATATCTTTCATGGAAAAAAAACTACAGAAACATAGCATCTGCAACAAACAAATACTTTTAGGAAATGCAGGGTGAACGGAAACAAGCGAAGTGTGAAGGGGGACTTCATGTCTGACATTAATTATCTCAAACGTTATTATTACAGTCAGAATATCTTTATTTTGGTAAACAAATATCCATAAAAGAAAAACCACATTAAGAACACATAAAAACATATAAAGTATAAAATATGAAATAAAACACAATTCCTCACACAGTAGTGATATATAAAAGCACTACAGTTTCAACGAGGCAGTCTTGACCAGGAAACATTATAAAGTATAAAACACAATTTATTACACACAAAAATAAAAACCAACCTATTATGGCATTTATAATCACTGCAATTACAACAGGGACATCTTAACCGGAAAGCATGGTACGCAGGGCCCAAACTGCTGCTTTAAGAAGAACCTACATATAAGCTTGTCTCATCATCCAGCATTTGAAAGAGAATGCCACCTTAAAATTCCTAATATAATTTTTTTTAATGAGTGGAAGTAACAATTGCTTCCTATATCTTAAATAAAATTTGCAAAGAAGTGCAAAGTTCTGCATGGACTGATCAGAACTCTCATCACAGGGGCAAGGGCAGGCATCAAGGTTCATTTGAAAACCCAGGGGGAAGAATAAAAAGTATTTTAATGTGCCAGCCCTAAACCGAGACAACAAGCTGTGTGTCAGCATCCCCTTGCTGTAAAGAGGCAGCTGATAGGAGGGCTGCCTACAGCCATGTTTAAATAGGCTGTCACTGTTGACTTCCCCCCATCCATGTTCTATCTAGTGGTACACTCAAAATTAAACAGGGTCATCTGCACAGATTCCTTATTTACATTCCAAAAAATGTTATGGTCTGAAGAGACACATTGTTAACCAATCTTTTGAAAAACAGACTCCACAGCTGCGAACCATGGGATTTGGCGTCTCCTTTCACACCCATGCTAGTTCCTAATAATATCCCTTGTGGCTTCTTCATTTTTTCATACTGCTAACCACAGTCATGCAGGACATGCTCTAATGTGATCATATATATGGTAAGTCCAGTTCTTCATGGCAGCATAGGAGGATGATATAGAGACCGACAGACCCTTTCTGCAGAACCTATTGATCTGTATGGCATTGCAGTTGAAGATACCCCATATCCCACCTCCATATGTTGCGACAGGAGTGTGAATCTGCAACAAGGGCCCAAGAGTGCCTACTCCTGGTGGCTGAGGTAGACTACACAGTGAGCCAACTGCCCTAGACAATTTAGACCTAGACTTAGAGATATGAGACATCCTCGACCCAGATGCAGCAAAGGTAACCCCCAAATAGGAAAAAGTGCTAGTGCATCTTAAACTGTTAGTACCTACAAAAAGGGTTACTAACTGCTTGCTCTTTGGACCACTTGCCATAATGTAGGATTTAACAAAGTTGGTTCATAAGTCCAAGGAAACTATAATGTTCACAGAGGCATACACCAGCGGATGCTGGGCTTATGGTGTTCGCGCAAAAAACGAAAGAGGGGCCCTAAAACCTAAATAGGATAAAGGGAGGGGGAACAACCCACCAGGGCAAAATATATATGAAACAACATGGAAAGAGTAGTTCCCAATTATTTAAAGTACCAAAGATTTCCAATGAGAAATAGAAAGTGTCCACAGAATAGCTGAATATATTTCAAATGTTTATTATCTTATTTGTTCATAGAAAACTATATCAAGTGTAGATAGAGAGCAATACATACTTCATTTAGTAAAAAATACATATCAAACAGTGCAACATCAGCCCAGGGACACGGAGAACAATAAAAAATGGAAACCCAAATCTCTCACTCATTCTATCAACCACTGACTCATTCTAAAGCCTTTACATCCATACCAACTCAATCAACTACCACATATCATCAGACACACGAAAAAAGCGCCGACGCGTGTTTCCGAACAGTGCCTAAGTGGGAAATTCCTTCATCAGGGTGCATATCATCAGTGTACTGGTAGGCACAGTCTCTTAAAATCCAAGAGGATATCAACGATTCTCAATCATTTAATCAGGGCAGGAAAAGCATATCTGTGGGCGACAAAAGAAATTCAATAATATAGAAAAATTGAAACATAAAAAGAGGAAAAAACTGGTCACAATAAGGAGTAAAACAGGGTACACTCAAAACACTTACAATACATATGTCAACATAAATATTGTGAAGACAATGAGGTGGTGGTACAAAAACTATCTTTATCGCCCAAGTAAGTATAGACCCCACCCTTCAGTGCAACAAAAAACATTAAGTGAGACATTTTTAACAGTGTTTCCAAGAAAAAAGCCAGAAAGTCTAAACATTTTAGAAAAGGCACCTTAACAAATAGGGAGGAAGACTCTATTATGGTGTTCGCGCCATCAGCATTGCGTTGTCAGCATAAGGAGAGAAGGGAATAGTAGCCCTTGGATTATGGCTACATTTGGGGTAGCAGTGGCTGAAAAGAGTGAAGCTTAATAATATATAATATAAATAAAAGAGGGGCCAAAACACACCCTTGTCTCACCCCCATAAAATACTTATATCATTGGACACCATTCCATTCACACTTGTTCTAATCTTAGCCTTCATATCTCTGTGCAATACGGCATAAAGTGCACCAGTGCTTCATCCATCCTGTAAGAGAGAAGAGTTTCCCATAACTTGGAACGATTGACGTAGTCAAATGCTAGAGAAAAGTCCATAAATGGCAAGTGTAAAGGGGAACATTGCTGAATAGTCACCACCCAATTTCTGGACCCGTATTGACAAGGATACAGAATAGGCGTTTCCTGTATACACTCTTTAATCCTGTTATACAACATCCTCCCTAAAATTTTAACAGATGTGTCTATTAGGGAAATGGGTCTGTAGCATCCCGGGTGAGAGTGATCTTCCTTTTTAAAGAGGTTTACAATAATGGAAGTTTTCCAGGACTCCATTAGCAGGGAGTTAACAAGGTTGTTAAAAACATTCATTAATAGTGGTGCCCAAATTCCAAGATGCATTTTATAACATCAATTTGTACAGTCATTATTGAGAAAACAATCAATCAAAGCTGTTGCTATTAAGTTAAGGATATGAAAATAGGGCCAGATAAGTATTTAAATCCCTGCTAGAATGCTAGGAACTTTAAACAGTTTCCAACCATCTTAATTGGTCGGTCGGAAATGTTTCCGAGTCGGTCGGAACCAAGGCTTCCGACACGGGTTCGGACGAACTGAATGCCGTTCGGAGCCTTTACGACCAACATCGTGATGAGGCCCTTAGTTGAATTAATATATATGTAAACACCTGTTCCTTGTTTTTTAGTAGCAGGATATTGGGTTACTTGGGGATACGGGTGGTGAACATTTTAAGACATGTTTATTTTAAAATTAAAATAATGTTAATAATTTTGAAGGTATGAGAATTTATAAATTAGATTGTTTTTAATTGTTCTTCTTTTATATTTACCAAAACTTTTATTTTCATAAAGATATATATTAATGGTATGGGAACATTTTGAAAAAATATTTTAAATAGTACAAACGTTTTCATAAAAATAACATTTAGAAATATTTTTATTTAAAAATCTATAATTTTTTCAAAACTGTAGACATGATTTAAAAAAATACATTGTAATTTTATTTTAAATGTAAAAAAATATAACATGTTTTCGAATCATTTTCGATTTTTTGAAATCTGAAATTTTGAAATCAGTTTTTTTTATGGTTGATAGTTTTGGAAAGGTTAAAAAAGAATTTCAAAAATATTTTAATTGTTAATAGCAATAAAATAATGTTTTGCTTAAAATGTAATATTTTAGTATGTATATATAGATTTGTAGTTTAAGTTAGATGCATTTAGGTTAAATTATATTTAATATTAAATTTAAAAAAGGCGCATGAATATGGAGTGTTGATTGTGTTTTGAAATTGCTTAATTTGTATTTCCCTTTTTAAAATGTTTTTTGTTAAAGTGAATATTGTAAATTCTGCATCTTTAGAGCCAACACCTTTTTTCAATATCCATAGATCTAAGTGGTGTTATTAAATGTTACCCTTTTAGTGTCCAACCCCTTCCTCCAATATGGTTGGACTGGAGTGGATATAGTAAATGTCACCCTTTTTGTGCCAAACAACTTCATCCAATATGATTGTATTGGAGTGGGAATCGTAAATGTCACCTTTTTAGTGTTCAATGGCTTCCCCAAATTGGTGTAGATTGGAGTGGGAATAGTAAATGACACCCCTTTTGTATCCAACATCTGCCTCAAATTGGTATAGAGTGGAGTGGTAATAGTAAATGTAGCCCCCCCTAGTGTCTAGCGCCTTCCCCATTTGGTTGGTTTGGAGGGGGAATAGTAAATGTTACCCTTTTACAATCCAATGGTTTTCTCATATCGGTTTAGATTGGAGTGGTAATAGTAACTTTCACCCCTTTAGTGTCCAACACCTTCCTCAAATTGGAATAGATTTGATTGGAAATAGTAAATGTCACCACTTTAGTGTCCAACACCTTCTTCCAATAGGGTTGGATTGGAGTGGTAATAGTAAATGTCACCGGTTTAGTGTCCAAAGCCTTCCTCACATTGATTTAGATTATAGTGGGTTGAGTAAATTTAACCCCTTTAATGTCCAGCACCTTGCTCAAATTAGTATAGACTGGAGTGGTAATAGTAAATTTCAGCCCTTTAGTCTCCAACACCTTCCCCAATAGGACTGGATTGGAGTGGGAATAGGAAATGCACCCCTTTAGTGTCCAACACCTACCCCAACTTGATTTAGATTGGAGTGGAAATAGCAAATCTCACTCATTGAGTGTCCCACACTTCCCCCCAAAATGGATGGGTTGAATCCGGAATAGTAAATGCCACCTCTTTAGTGTTCAACAATTTGCCCAAATTGCTTGAAATTGGAGTGGTAATAGTAAATTCCACCTATTTAGTGTCTATAACCTTCTAAAATTGGTATGGATTTGATTGGGAATAGTAAATGTCACTCCTTTAGTGTCCAGCACTTCCCTCCAATAGGTTTGGATTGGAGTGACAACAGTAAATGTCACCCCTTTAGTGTCCAAGGCCTTCCTCAAATTGATTTAGATTGAAGTGGGAATAGTAATTTTTACCCCTTTAGTGTTCAAGGCCTTCTTCAAATTGATTTAGATTGGAGTGGGAATAGTAATTTTCACCCCTTTAGGGTCCAACACCTTCCTCAAATTGGTATAGACTGGAGTGGGAATAGTAATGTCAAACCTTTCGTGTCCAATATTCCCCCAATAGGGTTGGATTGGAGTGGGAATAGTAAATGTCACCCCTTTAGTGTCCAATACCTAGCTCAAATTGGTTTAGATTGGAGTGGGAATAGTAAATGTCACTCCTTTAGTGCCCAACACCTTCTCCAAATTGGTTTAAATAGGAGTGGGAATAGTAAATTTCATCCCTTCAGTGTCCAACACCTTCCTCAAATTGGTATAGATTGGAGTGGGAATTGTTAATGCCACTCCTTTAGTGTCCAACACTTTCCCCCAATATGGTTGGATTGGAGTTAGAATAGTAAATGTCACCTCTTTAGTGTCCAACAATTTCCCTTAGTTGGTTTAGATTGGAGTCGTGATAGTAAATATCACCCCTTTATGGTCTGATTACAAGTTTGCTGGTCTTACTTCCATTCTGCTGCGGTCCCAAGTAATCCATGGAGTGGCGGTCTTTTGCCCGCCCTATTCAGATGTATACAGCCTGAACCGCTGACCGCGCCGATGGAGTGTGTCCTGCCTGCAATGAGGGGGACAGCAATGTTGGCGATTTGAACTCAAACTCCATCGCCGTCACGACTGTGGGTTCCCGCTGAACAGATTAAGAAAACACAGTTGCACTGGTGGTCACCTTTAGGAGGTTGCCCGACAGTACACTCTCAGCAAAGCACAATTGCAGTGGCCAGTGGATAAATACTAATATAGCACACCTGATGTCCATTGGCCAAGCGGATACACACTATAAAACACACCCTCCTTCAGACCATGATCCTTTTCCACTCACCTGCAGCACAGCAATTCTGAGGCAACATTTTAGTGAGAGAAGACAAGCCTTTTCCCCATCCCTTTGTCCACTTTGGAGCACATTTATTTTCATCTCTTGGTATATTTTCGGTTGCTTTGTCACTGACTTTAATTTCAGTATATGGCCAGGAAAAACTTTCTGCGTTATTCGGTGGCAGATTTGTCAGTGATGGTGGATGAAATCAGAAGAGTAGAGCCACAATTGTTTGGAGCCCACGTGCAAAATACTACTATCAGCCAGAAAAGGGACATGTGAGCCAGAATGAGAGGCAGAGTGAATGCTGTATGTACCACCCTGCAGAGACAGGAGGAAATTAGGAAGAGATGGGTTGACCTGAGGTGGAGGTGCATTCCCTGACCTCCAATCATCACCTGGAGGTTTAGAAGACTGGTGGTGCTCCTCCTAACACCCCCAATAAAAATGTTTCCCTGGGGGAGAAGGTCTTGCAGAGCCTACATCATCAAGCCTTGACAAAAATACTTGGGAGAGTGGGACCTGGTAAGTTATAACTTACTAACTGTCACAATACCTCCATTTTCGGTTTCCTCTCAGTTCAGCTTTTGCCCCAATGTTGTGTACCTAGTTACCTAGTTTGTTTCCTAACATGCAATCTTCATAGTATCAGAGATGTTGGATTATCTGTGTTAATTTGTATTGTTGCATATAAGATCACATGTGTCAATCTCCATTACATTACATTACATGCTGGATTGGTGTCTGTAAGTGTATTTCTATAAAAAAATATAATTCCAGGAATTGTCAATATGTAAATGTATGGTCCACCCTGACTGCATATTTTCAACAGGTGTGTTACACTAACCAATTTGCAAGTGTTGGCAAGTTGAGATTAAAATGACTACAACTACCATAATGCATTCTTTCTGTAACTCAAAACCGAATGAAAATGTGATTTTGCCCATTCTCACTTGTCTGACATATTACAATTGATGTTCAATTCTCATGCATATACAAGGCTCTATTCAGAGAAATGTCTGCCTACTTTGCTTTATGTTGTCCTGGTTTCCTCAACTGAAAATAATTATATTATGAGTGACACCATACCAAGTGTGTAGCTCAAATATTTGTAAGGCATTAAGGTTAACTCAGCTGATTAGAAGTGGCAGGTAACCTATTGACTCTACGCTGCTCAAATGATGACTAATACTAAACATAAAACCAAGTTGTGTGGTTGCCTGTTTTGTTCACAGCTAAGCCTTGAAATGGTCATATACACATGTTACTTCTCCACTGTGTTGGCTTGAATGGTTGGGAGATGTCATGTTTATTCCTTAATCCAAAATACAACATCTTAGGGCACCAAGGGGCTTATTTACAAGCCTCTTGCGCCTCTTTTACGTCACAAAAGTGGTGTAAGGTTCTTGTAAATGTGACCCCTAATGAGCCCCTTAATTCAAGTACATGTATTTACCGTCTCCAAATATCTTTTTAACAAGTTTAACACCAATGAAATATATTGCAGTAACAATCTATAACTATTTTGTTAGGTTTCTACTTACTGTGTCACAAAAGATTTGGATGTAGATACCACACGTCAACCAATAACAATGGGGCATATTACCAACAACTAGTGATAATTATCGTTAGGTTGGCTTAGCGGCAATATTTTTATCGCCGAGCTGCAACGATTTTTATCGCTTAGGAACCTTGCTATTATCAAGGTTTACCTCCTAAGCGATAAAAATCGGCCGAAATGCATGAATATCGCTGAAAAGTCAGCGATATTCATGCATTACCGAGCTAATGCTCTTAGCCATGTTATCCACCTACCATTGGATAACATGGCTAAGAACTGCTCAGGGGCAGGTGCTAGCTTTTGGAGATATTCGCGCTTAGCGCGAATATCTCCAAAAGTTGGTAATAGGAGATAGCGATGTTAGCTTTGCATGTCATTAGAGATACATTTCACTGACATGCAAAGCGGGGCCCAAGATAGTCGTTATCTCCTACTAGCTGTCGCTAACTGGTGTTAGCGACAGCTAGGTAATAGGGAGATAATTTTATCTCCGCTTTCTTGGCTTTTAAAGCCAAAAAAGCAGAGATAAACCCCCTTGATAATATGCCCCAATGTTCTCTATTTCACAACAGGTCTATCTGGCAGAGCACCTGCCCAGAGCTTGGCTACAGAATAGACACACACTCCACCCCAGGAAAAAGCCTTCAGTGATGACAGCACTCCTGTTGATCTAGATGAGGATGATAGTGCTGGTCCATCTGGTCAGCCTGGGCAGACGACAACAGTGAGTCTCACTGGCCCATAACTACACCTCCTACCCCAGCTACATCACCTCAGCCAATCTTCGTCCCCACAGCCTGTGTACCTAGCACAGTAACATCTATTGTGTCCTAGTCCTAGTCCTGGATCCTGATCTGAGAATCACCACCCCATCTACAGAAGAGCTAGGACCCAGAGGGAGCAGGCACACTGAGCCAAGGGCACAGGGCTTTAGGAGTAGGGGTTATGCACAAGATACTGTGGGCTGGCAGGGTGAGGACACTAGGGTGACTCAAACACGAGCAAACATTGACCAAGTCTTGGGAGCCTATCATGAGTCCCAAGGCGTGATGGGACAGGTACTCACTGAAATCTGGGAGATGAAGCAGTTGCAGAGGGATATATATTATCAGATGGACCCACTCTAACATGGGTTCCTTAATTGGGGTGTTGCAAGACATTCACACATACCTGTGCAAGGCTTTTCCAGCACCAGTTTCCTCTTCCTGTGGCCCAACAATATCAAGATTACCAACATCTGCTGCAGCCACTGGAAGGGATGCCCTGCTACAGGAAGAGACACCTGCAGACACCCCTGTTCCTGCAGTTGTGGATCCCCCCCCCCCCCCCCAGCACTGGCAGGTGGGGACATCCATGCAAATTACCAGTAGGTGTGGATGGAAAGACCTCTACCACCAACAACGAACCTCAGACCTAATTTCCTCTAGTGTGTGCAATGCATTAATTCTGAGAACTATTTCTGGACACATTTAACTTTCTGATGACAGTAGTACTTTGGACATTGGACTTTAAACTATTGGGCATCTACAAATATGGTTTCATTCAACTTGATTGACTTCATTTTTCTTATTTCCTGTTTGGTTTTCACAATGTTTCATTTCTCCTTGTTCACATAAGTAAATCAACTAGTCTATAACTCATTGCCTGCTGTAGTATATTTCACATCTAGCAATGTATATACTTACTCCCATCTGAACTTTACAATGGCAAATATATCAACTCGTGTAAGCAGCATGGATATGTTGCATGGACACAATGTTTAGCTCAGGGTCACAAACCTGTTTCACCAAAACATACATACAAGTGTGTTCTCATATGCCATCTTTACTCCTTTGTACCAACAAAGGCTGGCATTATGTCAGATACATAGCAAATTGTACATGACACCAAGAATCTGTGCCAGTGATCACATTTTCAGTTGCTGACCTTAACAACATTAAAGGAGGGGATACATCAGACAATTTCCTATTGAATAGGCACAATAAAATTGGTCAATGTCATCATCTGGAGCCATATTGCCTAGATCACAAAAGGGATCCCACATCAATAACACCAATAGGCAAACACATGACAATACTACATTATCTGATCACAGTATCATTCCAATCCATTGTTCCAGTATCTGGTGGAATATCACAACCAAATTACAGTTGTGTGCCGCAAGCACTTTGCCCTCCAGATCAACAGGTACATACACTTTACACACAATGAGGATTTAGACAATGTAAAGGGGGAATAACATGAATTGGCTCCCCAACAACATTTTGTTGGAAAATATGATGGCATATATATTGCATTAGGATCACCACACAACAAGGAACAAGTCCAATGGATTCCTAATAATTTCCATCCCATCAATGTGCAAGCTCTCTACTACAGGAAATGTACACCCACTCTGTGTCTGTCTTTCCCAGTAGCCTCCCATTTCCCCTTTGTACTTCCAAACAACATCATATACCAGCAAGCGTCACAACTCTGAAATTTTCAAATGAAAATGCCATGGAGAAAGAACCTAAAACAGACCAAAACAAAAAAAAGATTGTTCAACCTATACATATAAGACAATTTACATAGTCAACGTCTGGAGAATACAGTCCATGACAAAAATCAGAGCAAAACAATGCAACACAAACAACATTACCATGTATCAAAACCTTGTTCAACAAACACATTTCACCTGCATTTCCCAGAGCTTGCCCTTCCTAATATTTTACCTTAACATACCCCTCTCATCATGAGAGTTGCTGTAACAGTCTAAGTTATAATATTTGACAAAACACTTGCTTAGTACGTGGTTGCCATCTTTAGATTTCTATTTCCTCCATTGGGTGTGGAAGCACAAGCTGAAGCTCTGCAGACACCAAAAAGATGAACGAGGTGTTCATCAAATCATCAAGGAGAGCAAAGAGAAAGTACACAATGAAAGACATATTTTGAGAGAACAGAATGAAAACTCAGATTATCACAAAAAAGGAGCTGAACTATGTAGGTGACCAATCATGTCATTGGGGAATGCAGCGGGTAGGAGCCTTAGAGGGAAATGGAGAACATCCTCTTAAGGGTCTGTCCCGAATCTCATCATTAATTCACCCAGAGCAGCAACCACCAGGTCTGCAACCTCTGCCTGCCAAAGGAACACAGTGCCAAATGCTGCTAGACATGCGAGGCATGCATATCCTTTCAGCCATGGACACAAAAGACTAGGGCAAAGCAGAGGCAGGGACACTACTCCACCATGCAGATGCAGAAAAAGAGGATCTTGTTGCTAAGCGAACTTGGGCTGTCCCATGAAGAAAACGTGGGCTTAGAGTTGGTGCACCGCCAATTACCCCGCCCCTTTTTCTCTTCTGTACCCTCCCCGCTCCCGCCTCCCAGCTGCTCCGCCCACCTGCGCACTTCGCCTTATATGGAGACCGTGCGAACGCGCAGTGGTCACGCGCAGCGGTCACGCGCAGCGGTCACGCGCAGCGGGTGCGCCGATTGTGCGCCGAAGGCGCGCCAAAGGTAAGCCCGTCTGCGCCCGTCCGCGACCGGATCGCGACCATCGCCAGGACCCCTGGCCCACGAAGACCCCGACCGACCCGCCTGACGTACTCCGCCGCCACCCTCATCGCACTCAACACCGGCCGACTCCCAGAATGCCACCAAGCCTCACCACGACGCACCCACGGACCTTTCAGCTGCCACGCCTGCAAATTCACCTGCACCCGGACCTGCCTCGCACCAGCACCCGCCAAGTCGAACACCAGCAGCACCCACCTCAAGTGCATCCTGCTCAACACCCGCTCCGTCCACAGACACGCCATCGAACTCGGGAACCTCCTAGACGCAACACCCCCTGACGTCGCCTTCCTCACGGAGACCTGGATGAACGCCTCTTCAGCTCCCGACATCGCCATCGCTATCCCAGAGGGCTACAAGATCGTCCGGAAGGACCGCAACGCCAACCAGATGGGAGGAGGCATCGCCATCATCCACAGGAACACCATCCGTCTCACGACCAGCACCGACAACACCCTGACCACCGCCGAACACCTGCATTTCCAGATCCACACCGACCCGAACACCACCCTCAGAGGCACCCTGATCTACCGACCCCCGGGACCACGCACACAATTCAGCGAGGACATCGCCGACTTCGTCAGCCCGCATGCCCTCCCCTCCGCTGACTACATCCTCCTGGGGGACCTCAACTTCCACCTGGAGAACAACAACGACCGCAACACCAGCTCCCTGCGCGACAACCTCGCCAATCTTGGACTCAAGCAGCTGGTGTCCACCCCCACCCACCTCGCCGGACACACACTCGACGCAGTCTTCTCTTCCAGCACAGACATCGACTTCAGCCACGCCACAGAGCTTCAATGGACGGACCACAGCTGCGTCCACTTCACCTTCAAGAGAACGACGACCCACCACCACCAGCAACAGGCCGCCTGCAGAAGCTGGAACAAGATCACAGCAGACCAGCTCGCCACCTCCCTGAGCCAGCACCCTCCTGCCAGCTCAGCGAACCCCAGCCAGGCTGCCGACAACCTCACGAAGTGGATCAGCATCTGCGCGGACGAGCTCGCCCCGCTGAGGACCCCGCCCAGCAGACCCGGCAGCAAGAAAGCCCCGTGGTTCACCGACGAACTCAAGAGCTCCAAGAAGAACTGCTGAGCCCTCGAGAAAGTCTGGAGAAGGGAACCTACACCGGACAACAGGACCACCTTCAAGCTGGCCACCCGGAAGCACCACCAGCTGATTCGCGCCGCCAAGAAAACTGCATTCAAGGACCGGCTGGACAACAACGCACACAACTGCAAGGAACTCTTCAACATCGTGAAAGAGCTATCCAACCCCAGCGCAGGAAACAACGACATCACCCCATCGCAAGACCTCTGCAACTCCCTCGCTTCATACTTCCACAACAAGATCGCAGACATACACAACAGCTTCAACAACCAACCAACGCACACCAAGACCGAACAACCACCCCCCACCACCACCCTCCACGCCTGGACCCCGATCAGCACCGAAGACACCATCCGCACGATGAACTCCATCCACTCCGGATCACCGACCGACCCCTGCCCTCACCACGTCTTCAACAAGGCCGATGCTGTCATCGCACCCCACCTGCGAGACATCATCAACACATCCTTCGACACCGCCACCTTCCCTGAGAGCTGGAAGCACGCCGAACTCAGCGCTCTACTCAAGAAACCCACAGCGGACCCCACCGAACTCAAGAATTACCGCCCCATCTCGCTCCTCCCGTTTCCAGCCAAAGTCATCGAGAAGACCGTCAACAAGCAGATGGCCGCCTTCCTCGAGACGAATGGATCCCTCGACCCCTCACAGTCCGGCTTCCGAGCCAATCACAGCACCGAGACCGCCCTCATCGCCGCCACCGATGACATCCGAGCCCTGATGGACAACGGAGAAACAGCGGCCCTCATCCTCCTAGACCTCTCCGCGGCATTCGACACTGTCTGCCACCGCACCCTAGTACAGCGCCTCAGCAACGTCGAAATCCAGGACAAGACGCTGGAATGGATCATCTCCTTCCTCGACGGAAGAACACAGAGAGTCCGCCTACCACCGTACAAGTCAGAGGCCTCCGAAGTCATGTGCGGCGTCCCTCAAGGATCCTCTCTGAGCCCCACCCTCTTCAACGTCTACATGAGCCCCCTCGCGGCCATCGCACGCCAACCAAGCATGGGCGGAAAATCCGTTTCGCTCGCGGATTTTGCGAGCAGCGGATTTTGCTCGCACTGCTCGCACTGTTCGCGTGAGTTCGCGGCTTCCCAGTACAACTTCCCGCCCCGCGAATAAGTGCGAAAGTGCAGAAATACGATCTTAGCAAAACTGAAACTACTTACCAGGTTCAAAAGTTCAGGCTCATCATTAGTAGCCATTTCCTGTAGTGCTTCCTGAGGGGCCCCTCCAGAGTTCAGTTGCCAGTTGCAACTATTATGTGACCCTGCTCTGAACCTCAGAATAGTTACACATATGCCTCAAAAGTCCTGAATTACAGCTAAGGGAGACAAGCCGGAGCCAGGTTGGAAGTTCAAATCCATTAATCAGCCCCTAATTCATTATTGTCAGTTGGGGCAGGGCAGGTGTTGTAACTAATTTTGCAACAATGAAAGCACTTAGCAAGTGCAAAAGATCACTAATCAGGAAGCACTAAGGAAGCAGGTGCCAGCTAAAAAAATATTCTGTGACACATTAATCAGCCCCAAATTAATTCAGGTCACTTGAGGCAGGGAAGGTGTGCTTGCGTTGCCACAATAATGTACACTGACTGGACAACCAGAGGGTGCTGTGATGAAACAGAGGGTGGCATGGGTGGGCCAGAGGGTGGCATGAGTAGTCAGAGAGTGGCAGTGGTGACAGAGAGTGGCAGTGATGAAGAAGAGTGTCCCAAACAGGCTGGACACGTAGAAACAACAAGTTCGCGAAACTTGCGACCCGACAGGTAAGTTCGCAATTTGCGAAAGTGTACAAAACCCTCGCGAACTGGCAGAAACCCGCGCAAACACACAAAAAAAAATCCGCAAATTCGCGAGAATTCGCGGATTTTGCGGATTGCGAGTTCGCAAATCCGCAAAATTCGCGAACGCGAGATTCGCAAAATTCGCCCATGCTTAACGCCAACACAACCTCAGCATAATCTCCTACGCCGACGACACCCAGCTGATCCTCTCCCTGACCAACGACCCCGCCGCCGCCAGAGCCAACCTGCACGAAGGGATGAAAGAGGTAGCCGAGTGGATGACGACCAGCCGCCTGAAACTGAACTCGGACAAGACGGAGGTCCTCATCCTGGGCTCTTCACCCTCCGCCTGGGACGACTCCTGGTGGCCTCCCGCCCTGGGCACCGCACCCAAACCAACAGACCATGCACGCAACCTGGGCTTCATCCTGGACTCCTCCCTCTCCATGACCAGGCAAGTCAACAACGTCTCCTCGGCGTGCTTCAACATCCTACGCATGCTACGGAAGATCGTCTGGTGGATCCCCACCGAGACCAGGAAGACCGTCACCCAGGCCCTCGTCACTAGCCGACTGGACTACGGCAATGCCCTCTACGCCGGTACCACCGCCAAGCTCCAGAAGAGACTCCAGCGGGTCCAGAACGCCTCTGCCAGACTCATCCTCGACATCCCACGAACCAGCCACATCTCCGGACATCTGAGAGACCTTCACTGGCTCCCCGTCAACAAAAGAATCACCTTCCGCCTCCTCACCCACGCACACAAAGCCCTACACGACCAAGGCCCGAGCTACCTCAACAGCCGAATCAACTTCTACGCTCCCAAACGCCACCTCCGATCAGCCAACCACGCCCTCGCCACCGTCCCCCGCATCCGAAGAGCGACTACAGGAGGAAGGTCCTTCTCCTACCTGGCCGCCAAGACCTGGAACTCCCTCCCGACCGACCTGCGCCTGACCCAAGACCACCTCTCCTTCAGGAAGAAGCTGAAGACCTGGCTGTTCGAGCAGTAGCGGCACCCCCCCTCCCCCAGCGCCTTGAGACCCTACGGGTATGTAGTGCGCTCTATAAATGTCATTGATTGATTGATTGATTGAGTGCAGGCTGAGGGATCTGACTGTAAGGGGGAGGCTGTCATAATGGAGCCAGAGGTACTACTGGGGTAAAAAACACAAGGAGGGAAAACACTGAACACTGAGGGAAACATAGAAAGGGGAGGGGGCACAGAACCAAAAACATCAGACTCCAAATCCCACAATACTGTCTTGTGTGAAAAGAATCTTCCAAAGGAAAGTCAAAACCCAAGAAGCCCTATGGGTTCCGACACCATTGGAGAACGTCTCTAAGAGAAACTCTCCACGAGGAAGGATGATTGAAAGTGAACAAAGGAATTGATAGCAGTTGAAGGCCCGGTTCTGACGAGCAGCAGGTCAAATGTGCTCGACGCCTAAAAAGAGGATGCTGAAATTCTACTGAAAGAGACGTCTCTTAGCCGAAATGGTGGAAATCCTTCAGAAAAGGAAGGGATTATGATGTATTCCTTAGAGATCTTTGGATCTCATTGAAACCAAAGGTGGAACTGAACCAGGAAGAGGTAGAACAGGTCAAGCTCAACTCTCTACCACACCTGAGCAACAGGAAGAAGAGCAAGAGATGTTCTTCGAAAAACAAGACCCAGAGTACTAGGGTATATTCTAGAATGCCAACTCACCGGCTGAAGGAGTCAACTCCTATCCTTCGAGGTCATCAACTCCGGATGAGAGTGCCCTGTACAATTCAGTCGTGAAGACAGCAATAGACAAATAAGGGGTTCAGCTGAAAGAAGAGAAGGCACAGGTCTCTTTTCTTATGGAAACTCACCTACCTTTGTAGTGCAAGAACCAATACCTCCCAATGCTGCCCAGCACCCTGGTCCAGAGAACCTTTCTGAAAACTGGTGGTGTACAAGGCCGTAACCCTAAGGGTTGAGAAAAAAATAAAACTCTTTGTTGGAACTGGCCCTTTTTGCAGGGTCATCCCCAAACTTTTTGCTTCTTCCTCCCTTATTTTTCCTGACCCGTGGCTGTTGGCAATAGGACTCTGCGCACTTTACCACTGCTGATCAGTGCTAAAGTGCATATGCTCTCTATGTAAATTGTTATTCTGATTGGATATACATGTTTGGCATATTTGTATCACCATGAAGTCCCTAGTAAAGTGCACTGGGTGTGCCAGGGCTGGTGATGACAAATGCTACTAGTGGGCCTGCAGCACTGATTGTGCCACCCACAGGAGTAGCTCTAAAATGCAGTCTCAGGCCTGCCACTGCAGCGCCTATGGGCAGTTTAGAACTGCCATGTCCTCCTGGTCAGTGTCCCCACTGACCAGGCCTAACCCTTCCCTTTTCGTGCACATCAGTCACCCCTATGGAAGCCCCAAGGTACCCCCCTGGGCAGGGTGCAGTGTATGTGAAAGGTAGAGCATGTACTAGTGCAGGTACCATGCTCTGGTAGTGAATTACAGCCATTTTCGTTTTTCACTATTGTAAGGCTATCTTGCTCCATAGGTTAACATGGGGGATGCTGGCTACAGTGGTTAACAGCATTTCTTCCCTTAGGAACAAGATAGGACATAAGTATCTAGTATCCCTGAACTCAGAATTTAATAATACATCTTTTAAGAAAGGTGGCTTTTAAATCCTGTGGTTGAGAACAGCACTTTTAGAAAGTTGCTGTTCTCTTGTCTGACCCTTCTGTGTGCCTGGGCCTGTTTGTGTATTGACTGTCTGGTTTGTGAGTGACAGGGGCTGGGGAATTCCCCCAGAGGCTGGATGAGTCAGCACTAGGCTGAATGAAGCAATTGCAACCTGAGTGGTGGGAGGAGTTAGCACCTGGGCTGAATAGGGCTGTGCCTGCCTGCCACAATGCTGGCTCCACCTCCTGCTGGGCGGCTGAGGACCCTGCCCCTCACTCTGAAAGGAAAGATGCAGCCAGCAAAACAAAGTACTCAGGATCCACCCAGAACTGGTTCAGACCGGGCTCAGGGCCCACATGCACAGAGAGAACAAAGACCTTAGGGGTATAAGTACAGGACCCCTGACAACAGAAAATTAGATCATCCTGGAAATCAAGAAGGAACCTCTGCCAAGGAGAAAGCTGACTCTGAAGAAGGAAGACTGTCCTGCTGTTGCTCTGCTGGACTGACCTGCTGTTGCTTTGCTGCCAAGGAGAGGGGAAGGACTTTGCTGTGAGCTGTGTCCCCTGTCTTGAAGGAATCTCCAAGGGCCTGAGAAGAGCTGGCTCCCTGTTTTGAAGTCCCAGGAACAAAAGGACTTCACCCCCAGTTTCCCTGAACTCTGCTGAGAGAGTTCTGTCCTTCCTAGAGTGCTTGATCCAGTTGTGGGGCCTCTGGAAGTTGAACCTGAGCTGGGAAGCTTGAGACTAAGCTGAGAAACTTGTGAAGCTGAAAAGTGTCGCATCGCTCGCTTGCGGAGCGCATCCCCGACAGTGCGAGAAGTTTTCCGCCGCTACGAAGGTCGAGATCGGCGCAGCGCCTGACATCGCTGCCGGAGCCGTCGCACCCTTCGTTTGCGGGACGCACCAGACCGGTGCGGGAGAATCGAACATCGCTGCGAGTGTCGTCGCAGAGCCTGTCGTCGCTGGGTGAGATCGCCGCACCGCTTGCTTGCGGACCGCATCACGTCGCTGCGAGCATCGTCTCAGAACCATCGCATCGAGGAGCTGCGATAGAGAGGATCACCGCTGGACCGCACATCGTCGCCCCGGAGATCGTCGCAGCCCCTACGAGATCATCGTATCGTGCCTTTGCGAGAACAGACTTCCTACGGAACCTACGCACCGGAATCTACGCAAGCTGCCTTCCTCCCCATACAGACCGGATTCGTCGCAACACGCCCGCTGCTGCAGCGGGGCTGTCGCATCGCCTCCCCAGGGTCTCAGGAGTAACGCATCGCTTGTTTCCACCGCACCAGCTTCCTGCTTGTGGAACTTTGTTGCATCTAAAAGGTACTGTGAGTAAACGTGACGCAACTGTGAACTTTTCACGCATCTGTGGATTATTTCAACGCAACTTAAAGAACTTTGATTACAACCTGAAGAACTCTTTTGAAACCATATCCTTGAACTGTGTATGTTGGATTTTTGCCGTTTTGGTCTTGTGTAGATTAGAATAAATATCTTTATTTTCCTAAACTGTTGTGGAATCGGTTTGTGGTGTTTTCACTGTGTTACTGTGAGTGTTGGTACAAATACTTAACGCATTGCCTCTGGTTAGCCTAGACTGCTCAGGCCAAGCTACCTTGAGGGCGAGCAGGGGTTATCTAAGAGGGTTATCTCCTTGTCCTGACTAGAAGCAAGGGTCCCTATTTGGACAGTGGTACCTACCTCTGCCAACTAGAGACCCCCAGTTCTAACATTGGTGGTCAGGCGGTGGGATTTGAACTTGTGTTTGTACTTGACCCACAGTAATTGGTGTACATCACTAGTGAGTGCAGACCACTACGCCACCGCATACTACATTTTTTATTTTTGGTTCTATTTTTGATCGTATCCCTGAAAGAATCCAAGCATCATGTCTCAGAATGGTAAACCAGCAAGTGATGTTGCAGAACTGGAGTTTGATATTGAAATGTTAAGTGATTACAAAGTAGGTCAACTCAGGCAGTTCTGCAGGAACTTTGGATGTCCCATGAAGCGCAGCTCCAGGAAGGAGGAGCTACAGGAGGCCGTAAGGGCCTGGTGGGAGACCAAAAAGGCTGGGGAGACAGATGATGCAGAAGTGGATGAGGATGCACAGAGGGGTGGTTTCAGGCCACAGGATCTGCCTGTGTCCGGAGCAGCCTCAAGGGCTGGCAGCAACCATTCAGCTGAAAGTTTTTCCCCAGAAGAGTTGGAGGAAAACCAAAGGGCTAGAGATCATAAATTAGAAATGTTGAGGCTTGAAATGAAGATGAAGCAAATGGAAAGGGCGGCGGAGGAGAGCAAACATGCCCGTGCCCTGGAGGAATTGAAATTGTCCTTGGCCCATGAATTACGAATGAGGAAGCTTGAGATAGAGCTCAAGAGGCGTGAGGCCATGAGGGTCTCAGCTAAAGAAGAAACATGGGTAGCTCAAGAGAGGAGCTTTGCTGAGTTGGAGGTGGAGTCCAGCTCAGATGGTGGCAGCATGGTTATGATATCTAGTGCTGAGAGAAAGGTACAAACACCCAGAGATGTGGCGCCTGACTTGAGGGAGGGGGTCAACATACACCAGGGGGTTCAGGTTTATGATGTAGTTCCAGTGGAGTGCAGTGTCCCTGAAGTAGATTGGGGGACTGGCACAGGGGACCATATTCCCAGTGGTGGGAGGGACACTCTACTGACTCTAGATGAGAGGTACAGGGAGAGGGGTTCCCCCGTGGTAGAAACCTTGGTGTGTGTGAGTGAAGACCAGCCAGAAGAGTGTGGGTTGTGTGACAGAGACAGTCAGATACTGTCTTGCAAGTCTCAGGAGAGTGGTGTGGGATACTTGTGTGAGGCACTGGAGGGTGAGGCAAAGGGTAGCTTGGTTAACAACTGTGGGGGGCTGTGTGATTCATTTGATGGAGAGCATATTTTAAGTCCCTGTTTTCCAGAGCTATGTCAACGCCCGGTGGAGTGTGAGTTCTCTGACCCCAGAGAGCTTGCGTTGGAGGCAGACCTCTTGGTGAATTCCAGAGAGTCTGAGGAGGCATTGGGGAGTGATCCCAAAAGGAGTGGCTTAGATATCTTCCAGACCTGTGAGGTGGAAGAGGTTCAGTGTAGCCCGGTTAGGTCCCAGTGTAGTGGGAGGGGTGTAGGGGCTCATGTCCGGTCTCAGGCGAGAAGGAATGAGTGTGGGACGGTGTGTCTCACGGTGCCCGAAACCCAGTCTCAGGGCCTGGAGGGTTCCTTAAGGGAACACCAGGATGGGGACCTAGACTGTACTTGTAGGCCATTTGAGGAGGATCTCCCAGTGTCTGTTGAACAGGGAGTGCCTGTAACCAGGCCTCCATCAGTTCTGGTGTTTGGCAGTGCCGCTCCATTTGGGAGGGTACAGAAGTCCAGACTGAGGGGTGAGAGGGGGAAGGATTCCCCAGTGGGAGAACCAGTGGGTCAGGGACCAGTCAGAAGGGCTGAGTCTCCCAGGAGTGACCATGGTGACACCACTTCTGTCCTGGGGGATCTTCCCGCACTGTCAGGTGGACAGGGGTCGGGAGATCTGCGCCAGGCAGACTGCCACAGGATACATGAGTTGTGTGTCACCCTCAAGGGGGTACTATGTGAGTCCCCAGAAGTCCTGGCGTGCCAGGCGAATGCACAACCGCAGGTTTTGGTCCCTGGGTTGGGAGACCAGGTTCAGGATCTGCCTGACCTGGGAGGGAGGACATCTGTAACCAGTGTCCTGACCAATATGGTTCCCAGGGGTACCCCTCCAGTAGGGAGGGTGCTGCGCTCTGGAAGGGGGTGCAGAGGGAGGGAGCACTCGCCTCTGACCCCGGTGCAACCTGAGGGGTTAAACCCTAGGTTGGGAGACCAGTTGCTGGCGGAAGGTCCTGAACTGGTAGGAAAGTTGTGTTCTTGGTTGTCTTGGTGGACGGATACAGGTCCGGGACTGGTGGGTCAGTGCCAGAGTGTCAGACCTGAACTGACAAGAGAGAGAGTGGACAAAGGGTGCCAAGCACCTGGGGCTACTGCCCCCCACCCTCTGATGCCACAGGGGTTTGAGAGCCATGAGAGGCATGAGGCCTGGGTCTCATCCCTGATCACTGTTGGTGGTCACTGTGGCTTGCTGTTGGTCTGTTGGGACACACCTGTGAGGAAATTAAGGTTAGGTGCTGCACAGGTGGTGTCCACAGGTGAGGTGAAAGGTTCCACATGGATTGGCATGGTGGACCCCGAGAGTATGGATAGAGTGATACAACTGGGTTTAGGACGGCGTAGAACAGGACTGCCCTGCTTTTTGGGCCAGGTTCCGTGTTCTATCGCCTTAAGCAGGGAATCCCATCGAGGTATCGTTTGGTCTACCCTGGCTTTAGGCTGGAAGGGGGTTGTGTTGGAACTGGCCCTTTTTGCAGGGTCATCCCCAAACTTTTTGCTTCTTCCTCCCTTATTTTTCCTGACCCGTGGCTGTTGGCAATAGGACTCTGCGCACTTTACCACTGCTGATCAGTGCTAAAGTGCATATGCTCTCTATGTAAATTGTTATTCTGATTGGATATACATGTTTGGCATATTTGTATCACCATGAAGTCCCTAGTAAAGTGCACTGGGTGTGCCAGGGCTGGTGATGACAAATGCTACTAGTGGGCCTGCAGCACTGATTGTGCCACCCACAGGAGTAGCTCTAAAATGGTGTCTCAGGCCTGCCACTGCAGCGCCTATGGGCAGTTTAGAACTGCCATGTACTCCTGGTCAGTGTCCCCACTGACCAGGCCTAACCCTTCCCTTTTCGTGCACATCAGTCACCCCTATGGAAGGCCCAAGGTACCCCCCTGGGCAGGGTGCAGTGTATGTGAAAGGTAGAGCATGTACTAGTGCAGGTACCATGCTCTGGTAGTGAATTACAGCCATTTTCGTTTTTCACTATTGTAAGGCTATCTTGCTCCATAGGTTAACATGGGGGATACTGGCTACAGTGGTTAACAGCATTTCTTCCCTTAGGAACAAGATAGGACATAAGTATCTAGTATCCCTGAACTCAGAATTTAATAATACATCTTTTAAGAAAGGTGGTTTTTAAATCCTGTGGTTGAGAACAGCACTTTTAGAAAGTTGCTGTTCTCTTGTCTTACCCTTCTGTGTGCCTGGGCCTGTTTGTGTATTGACTGTCTGGTTTGTGAGTGACAGGGGCTGGGGAATTCCCCCAGAGGCTGGATGAGTCAGCACTAGGCTGAATGAAGCAATTGCAACATGAGTGGTGGGAGGAGTTAGCACCTGGGCTGAATAGGGCTGTGCCTGCCTGCCACAATGCTGGCTCCACCTCCTGCTGGGCGGCTGAGGACCCTGCCCCTCACTCTGAAAGGAAAGATGCAGCCAGCAAAACAAAGTACTCAGGATCCACCCAGAACTGGTTCAGACCGGGCTCAGGGCCCACATGCACAGAGAGAACAAAGACCTTAGGGGTATAAGTACAGGACCCCTGACAACAGAAAATTAGATCATCCTGGAAATCAAGAAGGAACCTCTGCCAAGGAGAAAGCTGACTCTGAAGAAGGAAGACTGTCCTGCTGTTGCTCTGCTGGACTGACCTGCTGTTGCTTTGCTGCCAAGGAGAGGGGAAGGACTTTGCTGTGAGCTGTGTCCCCTGTCTTGAAGGAATCTCCAAGGGCCTGAGAAGAGCTGGCTCCCTGTTTTGAAGTCCCAGGAACAAAAGGACTTCACCCCCAGTTTCCCTGAACTCTGCTGAGAGAGTTCTGTCCTTCCTAGAGTGCTTGATCCAGTTGTGGGGCCTCTGGAAGTTGAACCTGAGCTGGGAAGCTTGAGACTAAGCTGAGAAACTTGTGAAGCTGAAAAGTGTCGCATCGCTCGCTTGCGGAGCGCATCCCCGACAGTGCGAGAAGTTTTCCGCCGCTACGAAGGTCGAGATCGGCGCAGCGCCTGACATCGCTGCCGGAGCCGTCGCACCCTTCGTTTGCGGGACGCACCAGACCGGTGCGGGAGAATCGAACATCGCTGCGAGTGTCGTCGCAGAGCCTGTCGTCGCTGGGTGAGATCGCCGCACCGCTTGCTTGCGGACCGCATCACGTCGCTGCGAGCATCGTCGCAGAACCATCGCATTGAGGAGCTGCGATAGAGAGGATCACCGCTGGACCGCGCATCGTCGCCCCGGAGATCGTCGCAGCCCCTACGAGATCATCGTATCGTGCCTTTGCGAGAACAGACTTCCTACGGAACCTACGCACCGGAATCTACGCAAGCTGCCTTCCTCCCCATACAGACCGGATTCGTCGCAACACGCCCGCTGCTGCAGCGGGGCTGTCGCATCGCCTCCCCAGGGTCTCAGGAGTAACGCATCGCTTGTTTCCACCGCACCAGCTTCCTGCTTGTGGAACTTTGTTGCATCAGAAGGTACTGTGAGTAAACGTGACGCAACTGTGAACTTTTCACGCATCTGTGGATTATTTTAACGCAACTTAAAGAACTTTGATTACAACTTGAAGAACTCTTTTGAAACCATATCCTTGAACTGTGTATGTTGGATTTTTGCCGTTTTGGTCTTGTGTAGTTTAGAATAAATATCTTTATTTTCCTAAACTGTTGTGGAATCGGTTTGTGGTGTTTTCACTGTGTTACTGTGAGTGTTGGTACAAATACTTAACGCATTGCCTCTGGTTAGCCTAGACTGCTCAGGCCAAGCTACCTTGAGGGCGAGCAGGGGTTATCTAAGAGGGTTATCTCCTTGTCCTGACTAGAAGCAAGGGTCCCTATTTGGACAGTGGTACCTACCTCTGCCAACTAGAGACCCCCAGTTCTAACACTCTTACAAAGAACCCCCAGAATATACGGGGCAATGCAGCAGCGGTCTCAGTCATTGTAGACACTGTAAGAAAGAGGGCCATTTGTGCCCATATTCACTGTCCCACCCTCTAAGAAGGAAAGTAAACGAGTGAAGATGATAGATCAAAAAGAGGAAAGAAGAGCAGCAGCGCATTGGAGGATTGCTAACTCCAAAGCCCTCTTAAACCGTTACGCACTGGGACGAAGTGAAACACCCCCAGAGCAGTTTCAGAGAGGGGCAGTCTTGCTTATGGAAAAGGGGATATATGACCAACACGTGCCTGAAGTCTGCATTTGATGTCGAAGATACAGCAAGCAGGCAGATGATCACAGGGACAACCCTGAGGAGACACGCATGGCTGCGGGTGCCGTGCACCCTGTTCCGGTTGGCGGTAGATGACACACTGCAGCAGTTTAAAAGAAAAAAGAAACAAGGTTTAAACACGTGGCAGTGCTGCAGTTTGAGGATACCAATGAAGAGGCACAATTCCCATGTGGAGACCAACTGGAATGGTAAGCTTTCAGGAGCACTTTAAGTCACCCTATCAGCACACAGGTCAACAGCAGGTAACAAGGCAGCAGTAACAGTTCCAAACAACTCAACACCAGCCCTTTTGGGGTGGGGGCAGCCCTCCAGAGGGACAAGTGCCTTAACCCCTTTAGTGCTAAGGCAATATTTTCATTTCCCTTTCATTTCCATTGAAATGAATGGTAAGTGCATGACGAGTTACCCTTGTCATTTGCATCGAAGAGGATATACAACTTGTAGCACAAAACACCATCTGCCCCACCACAAATCACCAATGTAGGACAGAATAGGGGCTTTCCTCCAGGATTGAAGGTGAGTCGCATCAAATAGATTCTCAACACCATCTAGCATAGTTATTGCATAGAACTTTTGAAGACATCACTGGGGGTCAGACTAAAGACAAAATCACACACAACTGGAAAAAATGTGATACCCATAACACGAAGCACAGCATCTCTTAAAAATGTGCAATACCACCCAGCAGACACCAGTCAGAGAAGCTATTCAACTTACTTCCTAGTCCCAAAACCAGACAAATCATTGAGACCAATTTTGGACCTTCATTTCCTAAACAAAATGATAAAGACACAAAAATTCATAGGATAGCACTCCAGGTAGTCATTCTGCAGCTGCAGGAAAAAGACTGTTCGAGGACTATAGAGCTAAAGGATGCTTACTTGCACAACCCCATCAACCACAAACACAAAATATTTCATCGGTTTGTTGTAAACCAAAATACTATCAGTTCATGGTGTGTCCCCTTGGAATTATGTCAGCATGCACAGTATTTACAAAATACCTAGCATCAGCAGATGTACACACAAGAAAAGGGATACGTGTATACCCCTATCTAGATGGTTAGCAGGTGAAGGCAACCTCATTCTTCTAGGCCAAGAGCAGCACCAATATGCTCAAGGATACCCTTCACAAACTAGAGTTCACGATAAACCTAGAAAAATTCTCAGCATAACCAGAGAGAGAAAATGTTGTTCAAGGGGCAAGAATCTGCACAGCGGAGGCAGGACCTTCCCCACCCACAAGAGGATCCAAAAGTTCACAAAACCGTCTCACCACTACCCCCAAGGGTATTTCGCTAACAATGTGGACTGTGGGGAAAATGATAGACATGATGGCCTCCTGCAACCCACTGATTCTCTATGAGACCATTTCAGAAATAGATCCAAAAGTTACGTTCACAGGCAGCGGGGAATTTGGAAGATGTCATGGTTGTAATGCAAAAGAGTAGATCACATGATGGATTGTGGAAAACATAGCACTGGGCAGACCTTTCTTGAAACCAACTTCAACTGTGACCGTCACCACTGACACAGCTCACACTGGCCTAGGAGCTCAAATGGGAGACTTCAACATCAGAGGGCTGTGGGAAGCAATCCACCACATAAATGTCCTAGAGCTCAAAACATTCTTCCAACCTGCAAAGGCTCTCATAATGTAGGTGTGGGTAGAGAAGGTGCATGACCAAATGTACAACACAATCACAATGTTTTACGCCAGCAGACAAGTAAGGACAACATCATATGTGTTACCAAATTAAGCTCAGGATATTTGGAGATCTGCCAGCCAAGAGTAGAATACCCTTGCAGCAGTATACCTGCCAGGCATAGAAAACACAGAAACAGAGAGTAAGCAGACAACATTCATCTCACACGAGTGAGAGGTAAACCCACAAGTATTATAAAGGATGTTCCAACAGTGGGGTGCTCCAGAAGTTGACTTGTTCATAACTCCAGAAAACACCAACTGACAAGACTTAGCAATTTCTTGTCAATATACATGTTGAGGAAATTTGCATACGCCTTTCTACCAATTCTTCTCATCCATTTAGTGATAAATGAAAACAGTCACAAATGACAATGAGCCTTATTGCCTCGCAATGGGCAAGGTACATGTGGTTCTCAGACCTAGTTGAAATGGCACAAGCAAACGTAAAAAGACATCTACTGACACATGACCTGCTCTACACTAGGGTAGGTGGGGTCCACTACATGGCACCCAACAACATAACTCTAGCAGTCTCACTCCTGAAGACATAGGGCCCGATTGGGATCTCGGTCGGAAGGGCTCCGAATCGGATTTGGTTTTACCTAAATAGATCTGGAGCCCTTGTTACCGACTGACTCATTCCCAATTCTGAACTACCCAGTACGATGCCTGGAAACCCTTAGTGCTGACCGAATCATTTCCGGAAGGCATACGGAGGGAGAGAGCCCTCCAGAGCAAAATTGTACAGCTCTATGGAGTAGCTTTTCCAAGCAAGCAAGTACGATGGACGATTCGGACAGCCTTTACCATTCCTTTTGCCCGGAACAAAAAGGCTGCCAGAATCGGTCATTGGGGCCCGTAGCGGGCCCCCCATCACCCGGGGCCCACCGACTCATGCCCGGGGGGAGTAGCCATGGGTCACCCTTTTCAGACCATGCACAGTGTGGCAGGCACCAATGGGTGCCCACCACAGGGTGCACGATGATCCCCAACCACCCCTTTTGTCACTGGGAGCTTGTGTATGTGGTCGGTACACAGGCAACCATTGAAGTCAATGGGAGTCCAACTGAATCGTATCAGGATGCATTCAAATGCTTTGTACTTGTTCGGTCAGACTCCCCTGACAAGAGTCGTACGGAAATCATTCTGGACATGAGTCATTCGGTTGCTTTCTGAACAAGGTCGAAATCGGGTCCATAGTGTTTGAGCACCTAGGCCTCCCAAAGTGGTCAAAAGGAAGCTTGAAGACTAAGTACAAGGAAATGCTACACACCAAAAGGGAGGAGATATGCACTGTGGTGCCGAGAGAGAGAGACCTTTTCCACATCAGGACGCAAGATACCACAGTGGTCAGGTACCTAACATAGCACTGTGAGGAAGTCCCCCGGTTAGCCCTTCGAAGCTGAGGGGCCAATGGATCACTCACCTTGGTTGCCGTGTGCCGCGGAGGAGAGGAGAACACCGTAATACACCAAACCCTAACCAAGGACTGTCTTTCCCCTTCCCAGGGTGGAGCTACCGTGGTTCCATGATCTGAGCCAATTCAGATCAGGCACGTGAGTGACGAAGGCGAATCGGATGTCCTGAGGGGAGACGAAAAGGAGTCAGAGACAGTGAGAAAGGACGTCGTCATCAGGAACGAGGAAGACGTGAAGGAGGATTCCGGGGAGACCGACTCCAAAAACCGGACCGGACGGGCAGACGACCCCCTGCAGTACACGGGAACCGGAGCTGTGGCAGAGGAAGGAGACGAGACCCACTAAGACCCAGACGTCCAAGAAGACCCAGACGTGTGGTGGGAAGAGTGGTGGACACCAGGAGATACACAGGAGCCGCTGCAACCCAGGAGGGCAGCAGCTGGAGGCGGTACATGCTGCGGGCACAAGGGTGTGTTGGTGGGTGGAGGGTAGATTATGGAATTATCTAGGCTGCATTAGAAAAGCTCAAAGACCGACTCTGGGTATTAAACAAAGTTGGGGGATTGTTTACCCTCCTTCCTTTTCCTGCCTCACTATCCAGCACTACCCCACCCCTTTCAGGGATCACAAATCAGCACACTCAAGCAAGTAATAATCCAACGCAAACAAAACAAAAAGCCCTATAGATAAAGTGCACCATATATATATATTATTTTTTTCGGCACTTCAGTAACTTACCTGGGTGTGGTGGAAGAATACCTCTCCCTACATTTCAAATATACTTACTGCTTCCTTTTGTTGTGTTGTTCTATTCCTCCAAGCCTCCCAGGATCCCGTCCTCCAGCAGGGGAATACCTAAAAAGAAAGAAGAAAGAAGAGGAAGAGTGTGAAGAAACGTTCTAAAGATATTCTGAACAACCATATAAATACTTGCATATGTAAAGATTTTCCCATAAAGAACTTGTATGAATGAAGAATAAAAATAACCACTCTTAACCCATTACGGCCTCCTCGCTTCTGTTTCCGCCCATCCCTCCGACAGGTGGTGTCAGAACTGGGATCGGGGGAAATGGAGGCCACCATGACTAAGATGGTGGAAGGACAAGAACGTCTAGAAAAAATCATGGGACGCTTTCTGGAGGGGGCGGAGGCAGACCGGGCATCCCTGCATAAAACCCTCCAAGAACAGAGTTATTCTCATGAGACAATCATCGGCAAGCTAGCAGAAACCCTTGGTCAACCTAGAGGACACACTTCCTGGCCCTCGGTTGTATTACAAAAGTATGTCCCCAGAGAATCCTGATTTCTTTTTCTCAAATTTTGAGAGAATGGCTAGGACTGCTATATGGCCGGAAGAGAAGTGGGGACAATATTTGGGCCCTCTTCTAACAAGAGACATACCAGGCGGCGCAATCCGACCGGTACCACCCCCTTTCCAGATGTAAAGCAGAGTATCCTGGAATGTATGGGCATAGATTAGGAGATGTATCGGATTAAATTATGCCAGGTGAAAGAAGGGCCACAGGAAAATCCCAGAGCTCTGTATTTCAGAGTGAGCAAGATGGTAGAGAGATAGCTCAAACCAACACCATCGTCCAAGGAAGAAATCATAGCGAAGATCTGCCTGGAACAGTTTTTGACATCTCTACATCTACTGATACAAAGATGGGTCAGGCAACAAACCAACCTTACATTGGACAGAACGGTGGAAACAGCAACGGCTTACTACCGGGCTCAAGAACTACAAAGAGGGAGAGACGACATTCCATGGAAATAGTCTGGTGGGACATCTGCAAGACCCAAGGCTCCTTCAAATCCCCGAAAGTTAAAACAGTGACTCTGACCCCAGGTCCCATGACCATACCACCACAACCCCCCCCCCCGCCGGGACCACAGTATTTACATTGCGGTACATTTGGTCACGTCACCCGGGCGTGTGTACAAAAAGAAGAACCTATGGAGGTGGGGTATGCCCAAACCAGGTATTGCAACTCCGCAGGGAAGGACCTCCCTTTTCATCGAAAGGTGTTGGTCAACGGAGAACATCGAAATGCATTGGTGGATACGGGGTGTCTACAAAGCGTTATGCTGCCCCAAGCTATTCCAGGGGGTGTTCCACAAACTAACTACAGGGGTAGTTACTATCCAATGTGTCCATAGAGACAGCAAGAAGTATCCTACGGCTGACGTAACCATCCAACATCAAACAACCAACCCTCCAGTTCACTTGAGAGTGGGTTTGATACCAAAATTACCTGAATCCTTAGTGCTGGACAATGACTACCCCCATATTGACAATCTCCTCCAGGAAATATGGATGAAAGGACGTGAATGGAGAGAAACAGCTCCCTTCGCTCAAGACCCGGAACCAGATTTCAATAGAGGCAAAGATCGGAAAAGCAGAGACAAAAGAAAAGAGAAAAGAAAAGTGGGAATCTGGCAATCCTCACTACCCCGGGCCAAGACCTCTGGGATCAAGATCGTAATTTTCACTCCACTCAAAGGGAAGACCCTACGCTTCAAGAAGCCTGGCGACAAGCCACCTATCAGGAGGATTCCCCACTAAGTAGGTCCCCAGTTTTTCATACAACAAGGCCTGTTGTACAGGAAGGGAGAGAAAGCAATGTCAACCCAGTTATTAGTACCCCAACCCTTTAGGGAGAAAGCCCTATTCTTGGCACATAGCTACCTTTTGGGGGGACATTTCGGGACAGACAAAACAGAGAAGGCTATTTTAGATAGATTCCATTGGCCAGGGATTTTCCAACAAATCCGCAGCTATTGCAAAGAGTGTGCAGTCTGTCAAAAGCATATTGAATATGTACTCCCCCAGGTTCCTTTGAGACCCCTGCAGGTGATCGACGAACCGTTTACATGGGTGGGTATGGATATCATTGGGCCTCTTCTCCCTTCCCGTAGTGGATACCGATATGTATTAGTCCTTGTAGACTACGCAACCAGATTTTCAGAGGCCGTAGCCCTCCAGCATCCAAACACGACCCAGATAGCTAAAGCCATGATTGACATCTTCTCATGGGATGGTTTCCCAAGAGAGATTATTACCGACCAAGGGACCCTCTTCTCCTCAAGGTTAATGCGACAGGTATGCCATCAACGGGCTAGTGGAATGATTTAATTCCACTGGTAAAACTACCCTAAAGAAACTGCTGAATTTGGAGGCAAGAAAGTGGGAGGATATGCTTCCCCTGGCACTGTTTGCCATCCGATGCGGGCAACAGAAATTTACAGGCTACTCCCCTTTTGAACTGTTGTACGGAAGGCAACCCCGAACTCTCTTGGACATGGCCATAGAGGAATGGGAAGAAGAGAAGGATGACTCAAAACCCATTTTAGAATACGTATCTAGTGTAAAAACTCACCTTAATCAGGTGAGAGAGATTGTTAGAAACAACATGGAGAGAGCCCAATCCAACCAGAAAAAGCAATACGATAAGAAAGCTAAAGAACATGCCTTGGAGGTGGGAGAAAAGGCCCGTCTTATGATGCCCTCCTCAGAACAAAAGCTATTAGGTCAGTGGCAAGGCCCCTATACAATCACAGAAAAGGTAACCCCAGTAACAAATAAACTAGAATTAGACCCACGCAAAAAGATTACACAAATATATCATATAAACGGACTAAAAAAATGGGAGAGTACCCTTCCGGTTTCAGTGGGAACCTCCTCTTTAGCTTTGGCCGAACAAAGCATCGACCCAGAATTGCCTGACTCACTAAAGCACAACTTGACACACACTCTGCAACCGTTAAAAGAGGTCTTTTCTTTAATCCCAGGTAGAACAACGGTCATTGAGCATGAAATTCATACCCTGCCTGGGAAGAAGGTGAGGTTACAACCATATTGTATCCCTGAAGCCAGGAGGGAAGTGATAGACCAAGAGATTCAGTAAATGTTAGCACTAGGGGTCATTGAGACATCCAAAAGTGAATGGAGTTACCCGTCAGTCATAGTGCCGAAACCCGACGGGTCCATTAGATTCTGCATAGATTTCCGCGAAGTAAACAAAATATCCCAGTTCGATGCATATCCCCTTCCCAGGGTTGCTGAAATGATAGAGAGACTCGGGAAAACCCAGTATGTCAGCACACTGGATTTGTGTAAAGGCTACTGGCAGGTCCCATTAGGATAACAGGATAGGGAAAAACTGACTTTTCCACCCCCAAAGACCTCTATCAGTTCAGGGTATTATCTTTTGGTTTGCATGGTGCACCAAAGGCTCATGAATATCATACTACAGTCATATGCCGAATTTGCAGCGGTCTACATAGATGATATTATCATCTACAGCTCCTCTTGGGAGGAGCATCTGCAGCAGCTGACCCGAGTCATCCAGGCACTGGGTAACAGTGGGCTAACCATTAATCCCACCAAGAGCAGCTTGGCTGCTAAAACTGTAAGATATCTAGTGTACCTTTTGGGGGAAGGCTTCATTAGACCAGAAGAGGGAAGGTTGCTGCCATCACCCAGATTCCTTTCCCCAATTCTAAAAAAGATCTCAGAGCTTTCTTAGGACTGTTAGGATATTATAGACGCTTTATCCCACACTTCTCGCAGATATCCTCACCCCTTACCGATCTCCTCATAAAGGACATACAAACAGCAAAATGACTTCAGCATCCCTCACCAGAAGACTAACAGGCATTCCATCACCCAAAACACAGCTCAAGATCTCCAAGAAGAACTGCCGCACCCTCGAGAAAGCCTGGCACCACGACCAGACCACAGACAACATGACGGCCCTCAAGCATGCCACCCGCAAACACCACCAGCTGATCCGCACCACCAAGACAGTATTCAAAGAACGGCTGAACAACAATGCCCACAACAGCAAGGAACTCTTCAGCATCGTCAAAGAGTTCTCCAAACCCAGTGCCGGAAACAACGACATCACTACCTCGCAAGACCTCTGCGACTCACTCGCCTCGTTCTTCCACCGCAAGATCGCCGATATACACAACAGCTTCGGCGCACCAACCACGCACCGAACCAACGCCCCCCACCACCACCATCTGCGCCTGGACCCCGGTGAGCAGCGAAGACACCACCCGCACAATGAAAACCATCCACTCCGGATCACCAACCGACCCCTGCCCCCACCATGTCTTCAACAAGGCCGACTCCATCATCGCACCCCAACTCCGGGACATCATCAACACCTCCTTCAACACCGCCACCTTCCCTGGGATCTGGAAGCACGCCGAGCTCAGTGCCCTCCTGAAGAAACCAACAGCGGACCCCACTGACCTCAAGAACTACCGTCCCATCTCGCTCCTCCCTTTTCCTGCCAAAGTCATCAAGAAGACCGTCAACAGACAGCTTGCCGCTTTCCTCTAGACGAACGGATCCCTCGACCCCTCGCAGTCCGGTTTCCGAGCCAACCACAGCACCGAGACCGCCCTCATCACAGCCACTGACGACATCAGATCCCTGCTCGACAACGGGGAAACAGCGGCCCTCATCCTCCTGGACCTCTCTGCAGCTTTCGACACTATCTGCCACCGCACCCTAGTACAGCGCCTCAACAACATCAGAATCCAAGAGAAGGCACTGGAGTTGATCATCTTGTTCCTCGCCGGAGGAACCCAGAGAGTCCACCTCCCCCCGTTCAGATCCGAGACCACCAAAGTCGTCTGTGGCGTACCACAAGGATCATCACTCAGCCCAACCCTCTTCAACGTCTACATGAGCCCTCTCGCAGCCATTGCATGCAAACACAACCTCAACATCATCTCTTATGCCGACGACACCCAGCTGATCCTTTCCCTCACCAACAACCCCGCCACCACCAGAACCAGCCTACACGAAGGGATGAAAGACATCGCCGAACGGATGAAGAACAGCCGCCTGAAACTGAACTCAGACAAGACGGAAATCCTCATCCTGGGATCATCGCTCTCCGCCTGGGATGACTCCTGGTGGCCCCCTGCCCTGGGCACCACTCCCAAACCAACGGACCACGCATGCAACCTGGGCTTCATCCTGGACTCCTCCCTCTCGATGACCAGACAAGTCAACGCCGTCTCATCATCATGCTTCAACACCCTGCGCATGCTCCACAAGATCTTCCGTTGGATCCCCACCGAAACCAGGAAGACGATCATCCAGGCACTCGTCACCAGCCGGCTGGACTACAAAACACCCTCTACGCCGGGACCACAGCCAAACTTCAGAAAAGACTCCAGCGCATCCAGAACGCCTCCGCACGACCCGTCCTGGACATCCCCCGACACAGCCACATCTCCGGCCACCTGAGAGACCTGCACTGGCTCCCCGTCAGCAAGAGGATCACGTTCAGACTCCTCACCCACGCACACAAGGCCCTCCATGACCTGGGCCCCAAGTACCACAACAACCGCCTGACCTTCCACGCGCCCACCCTCCAGCTACGATTGTCCAGCCTCGCCCTTGCCGCCGTACCACGCATCCGCAAAGCCACCGCCGGGGGAAGATCCTTCTCCTACCTGGTAGCCAAGACATGGAACTCCCACCTGATCCACCTCCGACTGACCCAGGATCATCTCTCCTTCAGGAAGCTCCTCAAGACTTGGCTCTTCGAGCAGTAACGGCCCCCTCCCCGCAGCGCCTTGAGACCCTCCCGGGTGAGTAGCGCGCTATACAAATGCCCATGATTGATTGAAACTTCAAGACCGATTTCCTTAAGTCCTGATTTTACCAAAACCTTCCTATTACAAACAGATGCATCTGAAAAGGGTCTTGGAGCTATATTATCACAAACGGATGATCAACATCAAGAGCGACCAGTTGTATACATCAGTCGGAAACTCTTTCCCCTGGAGGTTCACTATACAGTGGTCGAGAAGGAAGCTCTAGCAATCAAATAGGCTATTGAACCTCTCCGCTATTACCTAGAGGGAAGAGAATTCGTTCTTTATACAGACCATGCTCCATTAGGATGGTTATCGCAAAACAAAGGTCATAACCCAAGAATCTTACGATGGTTCCTTACATTGCAGCCCTTCCGTTTTACCATCCTCCATAGAAAAGGAAAAAACCAAGCCAATGTGGACTATCTGTCCCGATACCCTCTAGATCCCTTTCTTGTACACAAGAATCTTAGGAGAGGGGGATGTGAGGAAGTCCCGCAGTTAGCCCCCCCCCGCCCCCCCCGAAGCTCTGAGGGGCCAATGGACCACTCACCTTGGTTCCCGTGTGCCACGGATGAGGAGGAGAACACCGCAATACACCAAACGCTAACCAAGGACTGTCTTTCCCCTTCCCAGGGCGGAGCTACTGTGGTTCCGGGATCAGAGCCCATCCAGATCAGGCACCTGAGTGACAAAGGCGAATTGGATGTCCTGAGGGGAGACGATAAGGAGCCAGAGACAGCGAGAAAGGACGTTGTCATCAGGAACCAGGAAGACGTGAAGAAGGATTCCGGGGAGAACGACTCCAGAAACCGGACCGGACGAGCAGATGACCCCCTACAGAACATGGGTACCGGAGCTGTGGCAGAGGAAGGAGACGAGACCCATGAAGACCCAGACATCCAAGAACACCCAGACGTGTGATGGGAAGAGTGGAGGACACTGGAAGATGTGCAGGAGCCGCCACAGCCCAGGAGGGCTGCGGCCTGAGGCGGTACGTGCTGTGGGCACAAGGGTGTGTTGGTGGGTGGAGGGTACATTAAGGAATTATCAAGGCCGCATTAGAAAAGCTCAAACACCGACTCTGGGTATTTACCGGCCTTGGGGGATTGTTTACCCTCCTTCCTTTTGCAGCCTCACTATCCAGCACTACCCCACCCCTTTCAGGGATTAGAAATCAGCCCGCTCAAGAAAATGCACCATATTTTTTTTTTTTCGGTACTTCAGTAACTCGCCTGGTTGTGATGGAAGAATACCTACCCCCTTCATTTCAAACTTTGTTGTGTTGCTCTATCCCTCCAAGCCTCCCGGGATCCCGTCCTCCAGCAGGGGAATACCTAAAAAGAAAGAAGAGGAAGAGCGTGAAGAAACGTTCTAAAGACATACTGAACAAATATATATATATATACTTGCATATGTAAAGATTTCCCAATAAAGAACTTGTATGAATGAAGAATAAAAACAACCACTATTAACCCATAATGGCCTCCTCACTTCTGTTTCCGCCCATCCCTCCGACAAGCACCTAGACAACAATTTATCCTATGCTCACACTACCTTGCAACAGTAGTGATCCACACAAGAGGACATATAAGAGAAGTATCTTCACAACATCAGTTATCTAAAGGTTTCTAGAAGGAGCAAAGAAATTATCTCCACCCACATCAGCATCAACGCCCTTGTGGACCCTCAACAGGGTGCTGACACAACTAATGAAGGAGTCTTTTGAACAACTCCATAAGAAAGAACTAAGGTTCTTAACCTTGAAGACGACTTTCCTAATTGCTACCACTCCGCTTCGCAGGATCAGCGAGCTGCAAGTACTATCCACCGAGGAGCCTTACCTGCAAATACCAAGGACAGAGAAGTCATGCGTACAAATCCACAACTCTTACCAAAGGTCATATCAGAATTAACCCTGGGCGAAGAACTACGCTCCGTTCGCGGAGTTTGCGGAGTTCAGCAACTCCGCGTTCCGCGGAGCACGCGTAGCTGTCGATTACTCTGCGATCCGGTGCGTAGCATAGTTCTCGCGCACTGAATAACATTATCGCGTGCGCGGCAATGGCTTACCTTGGTTCTGCGTTTGCTTTTTCCCGGTCGCGTGTGCCACCATGTTTGTAAACCCTCCAGCACAATTCCGTGCGACTGTGCAAACGCGATAACGTCATTTGGATGCGCGATAGCGTCATAAGGACGCGCAAGGATGCTTGTTGGTAAGATCGAGCGATATTTAGCGCGATCACGCACTTTTGTAGTGCGAACGAGAAGATGAGTTCCTGAACATGTCTTGCACAACCCGAACACGTTACTTGTGACCCGGAACAGGAAGTAAGGGAACGCAAGCGGGCGGGACAATCCTCTTGGGTAACTTAGCGCGCTAGCCATCCGGAGCATGCAGGCAACGTCCCGAACACGTGCACCGCGCTCCCGAAGACGAAAAACGGGGAGCGAAAGTGTCTAGCAAGCAACTACGCATGGCTGCGGAGCTACGCGTAGTTCGCGGAGTGCAAGTGCGTCTTCGCGTAGCTCCGCGGAGTCCGACTCCGCGAACTACGCCCAGGGTTAATCAGAATACAAACAGACTCACTGGTTAAAAAAAGACATAATGGCAAGATGGATAGTTCAAACAATCCAGATCTGCTACCAAAAAACAAACTTGCGACTAGAGGGAAGACCTAGATCACATTCCACAAGGAACAAAGGAAGCCAGTTTTCCTTTCTACCAAATGTTTAAATAAACAGCATATATATGACAGGCACTTGGTCATCTCTTCCTACCTCCGCAAAACACTCCTGTGTGGAAATTCAACTGAACAAAGAGTAGATGACTAAGGGTAGTTGAAGCATTTGTTTGCAAGTTCAACCTCATTTCAGCCTCACCTCCAGGGGTCACCAAGGATACTGCCTCAAAACCAATGCACAGCATGTGATTCCAGAAAAGTTTTGCGTTGCAAAACAAAATGATTACTTACCGGTAGGAGTACTTTTTAGCTTGAAAACATTTAGATTCACTTACAAACCACAACTCTCCGATAAATTAGGTGCAAAAAGCTAAGAAGAGACAGTGATACCTTTCATATACAGCAAGAAGTCAATAAGGAGCAGACAAGTCATCAAGGGGAAAGAGGAGACTGAGGATGGTGACCATGCACAGAGACTTCTGTGGTACATGTCTGGTGTCGTGGGTGGATGGACGTAGCACTGTGTGGTGGCTGATGATGCCCAGCAAAATCTTTATTCGGCCAGAGCCATAAAAGTCAGAGATAAATAGTGATTCTCCCAAGAAAATGTCAAGAGAATCTAAATTTCATTAAAGACACAGGGCTGACATTGTGCATTGTTCCTTTGGTGCCACTCCGTGCGGCACTTGGGGAAGCAGTGCATCGAGGAGTGGGAGCAGACTAGAGTGGAACATCTGTGCAGTGTTAGTGATCCAGGTGCTGTACATTCTTCCTCTATGAAATGCTAAACTTGTTCCCTCCTTTCTTGTTCAATGAGGAATGAGTAAACAGCAATGGTGTAACTTCTTACAGCAACTGTTTAACTCCTTACAGGAACTGTGCAATTGAGTATTATCTGAAAAGATTAAGAATTGTTAAAGTCTCAATCTAAACAAAGCTTTCAATAAAAACTTTTAAATGCAAAAATAATCACTTACACATGCAAATACTTTATTTAACAATTAATGTTGTTTTCTTTCTTTTTTTATATAATCAAGAAAAAAGATCCATGCCGGACGGTTCGAAGTCCCTGACTGTACTCGAGGACTTCCTCACCATCTACATCTTTCAACAGACTGTCAATAGCAGGAAGAAGAAATGCGGAATATCTCATGCGAGTTCCAGAATTATTTGAAACCATGCTTGAGAATTCCAAAACAAGGTTATCAGTATAAATGAGCACCTCTCTTGCCTTACTTTCTGAAGGACTCTCTCACTTATTGAGAAAGGTGGACACGCATAACGATTTGTTCCTTTCCAACTCTGAATAAATGCTTTCACTGCTAGGGCTCCTGGATCTGGCATCCAAACGTAATACTTGTTCAGTTGAAATGTCAGCCTTCTCGCAAAAAGTGTCTACCGTCAGAGGACCTCGAAACTGAGCTAAGAAGTTCAGTCTTCACTCACTGTAATCCCTCAAAATTCTTGAATTCCAGCCCGCAGATACATTCACCTTTCAAGGCAATTACTCTGGCTTAAAACTGATTTTGGGTTCTAACCCAAAAAACCCAACCTCATTTTACAACACATTCTTTAACAATGCATGCGTCTACAACACAAATACTGTTACAATGCGAATACACTATTGTGTTGTAACAGTAGCTCTGACAAGTAGCTTACACTTTCAATGTTTACTCGAAAGTCATAAGGTGCAGACATTTAACTCAGAACTTCTGAGTTCAACATCTGTGCCATTGAGAGCACAGGTCAGAAACAGTGAAAAGTGAGTGCCTCTAATATGAAGCTGTACTGTCAGCAACACAGGCACTAATTTCGAGAAATCAGGTGAACATATGCACATTAGAAAGTGCAGCCGCATAAAAAAAAATCATGCAGCTGAGCCCTTCGTGACTGCACAACTTTATGATACAGGCCATGATCAGCTTAAATGCACACCCATTCCCACCGTACAACATCTATCTCATGCTGTCAGCGATCAAGAGTGACCATACGAGGGAAAGCACGTCAACATCCAAACTTTTACTTATTACTTCGTTTGTAGATGGATTGTGGATATTGATCCATTATGAGGAGATGGAGTCAACAAACTTTCCATCGATCAGCAGCTTTGTTGTTGGCACAGAGGATATGGAGTATGCCACAGAAGGAGAATACCTTTTTTATCATCTTCTTGCAAAAGATAGGGACTCTCAGCATTCGTTAATTGAATAATTTTTCAACCCTCTCCGATGAGTGTGCTGATCATTGAGCAAAAAAATACTCAAGTATTTATTGAGTATTAAAGTGAGTATTATAAGCACTTTAATATTTTAAGCGTGTTGATCATTTAAAAAAAAATACAAGAGTATTAATTGAGTATTAAAGTGGGTATTATAATCACTTTCATATTTAAAAATGTAAATTAGTATTATAATCACTTTAATATTTAAAATAAATTACATAAAATGATGAATTACATTATTTTAAGAGGTGCAGAAAAAAATGTGAATGTAAAAAGAAGATGTTTAAAAGTTTTCCCACGGTTTAACAATGGTTTCAGTTGAGAGAATTATTCTTTTTCTGATTCAAAGGAAAATACTGTACGTAGACGCATGAACGTAATAACGTCATATGGAAGATCGCCGCAGGAAGGACGAGAAGCATGGAGGAAAGGTGAACAGGTAAGATGAGTTAAAATAAAAATATAAAGGTGAAACGAGGTATAGCTAAATGGAAGGAGGGTTGCAGGAGGTTAGTTGGAAGGTAATTATGTAATATGGAAGTTCGTGGGGGAAAGGACGAGAAGAGTGAAGGAAAGGTTAACAGGTAAGAGGTTTTAAAAAGTTCAATACAAATGAAAGTAGAGGAAACGATAAATGGATTGAGGGTTGCGGGAGGTTAGTTGGATTAGATTCGAGTTTAAAAAGTACTATAATATTAATAAGTGCAGAACGAAAGAATATTGAAAAATGTATTGGTATGTGTTAAAAAAAAGTGCAATCAGGAGTTTGTGAGGGTTAATAATCGAGTGTAGAGGAAGAAGGAAAGGGAAAGAGAAAGGAAGCATGAAAGATATGCGTAAAACAAGGAATATTAAATCAAGAATTAAAAAATAAAATTGATATTTACTTACAAACTAGTGTGAAACAAAAAAAAGACAGATAATTAGGTTTCATAATAATTTTCATAGAATTATAGATATCAATAAAGAGCTGAAAAAGGCAAGCCTTTTTTCAAAGTTTTATTTGGATTTAAAAAACATTATTGGAAAGTAAGAATAAGATGTCATTTTAAAATTTTAGGAAAATCCAGATGCATGAACTTCAAAATGTCACTTGGTTGAACGTTGAGCAAAAGAGGAGAAGCATAGAACTCAGCCGTCCAGGTAAGGGGTTACAAAACGTGATTTAAAAAGTTACACATAGTCCAGTTTAATGTAAGGAGAGAGTAGGGAGGTTTCTGGTATTTGTGATGTTTGCATAATAAAGGAAAAAAATCCTATACAGGTAGCAAGTTAAAGGCACATGTCGGGTCTGTATTTTATAAAACACTGTTTTAAAAATATAACTAATCCACATTGTTATGATTTAGTATATTACTTGTTTTGTTAATATTTTTCGCGTAAAATATATTTTAATTTTTTTTAAGTTAAATGAAAATGCATGTGTGAGAGATCCTTGTGCATTTAAACTCCCACACCCAAAGCCCCTATTTCCATTGCATGAAGTTCCAGGTGTTCGGTTACATTCACATTTGTTTTCACCCCTCCCCCATCCAGCACTTTCCAAAAGGTAAACACCTGTTGGAGTTTCAATTGTAAATTTTTACCACCTCCACCATCCCGCACTTTCACTGAGAGCAACACCTGTTTGTGTTGGAATAGTAATTTTTCACCCCTCAACCATCCTGCACTTTCCCTGTGCACAACACCTGCTGGAGTTGGAATAGTAATTTTTCATCCCTCCACCATCCTGCACTTTCCCTGTGTCCAACAACTGTTGGAGTTGGAATAGTAATTTTTTCCCCCAACCACCATCCAGCACTTTCCCTGTGGACAACACTTGTTTTAATTTTATTTGCAAGTGAAACTAAAAACTAATTTAAAAAGTCTTGTATTATATTTATTATTGTTTGCTTTTCAATAGAAAAAAATAGATTTTGGTCCAGTTGGTGAGAAGCGTTTATGCTGAAAAGATGTTTAGAAAATTGAAATTAATTTTTTGCATATAATAATGTTACCATCTTTTAACTTTAAAAAAAAGTATCAGATTAGCTTTTTTTGGCTTGGGTATGTATGAAGAAATAGACAGGCTGGTTTGGTTGTTGTGAAATTACATTATACTCTTGTTTAGGTATTCTGTTTAGAACAAGAAAAATATGTTAATATTTGTATTTATCTAACCATATTAAATTTGAAAAAAAGAGATATGTCTTTGCTGTAAATATAATAATCTACACAACGATCTACAGATAATTTGTGCACTAACACCAGCTTCACTCTTGCCAACTCAAATTGCATAAAGAATTGTAAAACACTTTTAATATTCCTCCTCCACTCAAACCAGCCACCCTACAGCACTTTCCTTGTCCCCTACATCATTTGAGAATTTTATATGTAAATTATACTCTCCCTACCATCTACCAGTTTCGTAATGGCCAACAGCTGTAGGATTTTGAAATTTAATTTCTAAATACAAACTTACATCCAGTTAATTCTATTTTGTCTATGCCTGTTGGAGATAGTAGACACCATACGCCACCACCATCCAGCTCTTTCCCAGTGACCTACTCCTCTCTGAGATATGAAATTTTAATTTTGAGCACCTTCTCACCATCCTGCACTTTCACTGTGTGCCATTATTGTGTGAGTCACAATTGTAAATTCTTGTCTCACCACCATCAAGCGGATTACATGAGCTCCACACCTGTGGGACTTGGATATTAAATTAAAATGTCCACAAACAATCCTGCATTTTCTCTATGTCCTACGCTTGTTGGATATAGATTCATAATTTTGACAGCTGACACAAACCTGCACTGTACCTGTGCTCAACACGTGTCGGAAATAGTTTCCCTTTTTTGACCCCCCCCCACATTCCCCCACACCCTACTCCCCACCAGCACCTTCCCCCCACCATTTCACATGTTGCCTTCTCGCCTACACCTGTGAAAGTTTGATAGGTAAATGCTGGGTATTAAAAATTAAAAAACAAGTATTTATTATAATACCCGCTTTTTAATTGAGATGTCCACCCATTTTATATATTCTCTCAAACCTCTATCCACAACTCTTTCCAATGCACTACCCTATTTCTCACCCTATACCACTATCATGATATCCATTACCTTCACTCTCTCATTCATCCCAAACCTACTACCACTACTATGATCTCCAAAATTCCCCTTCCGAGACTCTTCCCTACGCTACCCTTCCTTGCATCATCTCAGACCTCTTTTTACTATTTCGATCCCCCAAAGCAAGCTTTTTCTAAATCCTCCCTCTGACTCTCCCCCCTCCACCTCCCTTTTACTCATCCCCTCCACCTCCCTTTTCATCATTCCAAGCCTCCTCCTACTGCTATGAGTTCCAAAGCAAACAAACAAAGAAATATTATAAATCCTTCCCTTCTATCCCTCCACTATCCTTTTCAATCTAAATAACAGATTAGCATGTCTACCACTCAAATTAATTTAATATTTAATTATACTAACTCTCCATTAATGCTTTATTGGTTCTGGAGTAGCGTGCTACTCGCTGAAAAAGCCCTTCAACCCCTCATTTGGGTAGCAAGCGCTATATAAATGCAAACCTTTTAACCTCTTCTACCCCTCCCCTACCCTTCTCAATCCAAATAACTGACTAACATATCCACCGCTCAAATTACTTTCACATGTCACCATGTTGATTTACTGCTAACACTGTATGGGCTCCAGAGTAGTGTGCTACTCGCCGAAAAAGCAATTCAACACACCATCAGGGGTGGCACGTGATATATAAATGCAAACCTTTTTCCCTTCTCTACCCCTCCACTTTCCTTCTCAATCTAATTAACTGGCTAACATATCCACCACTCAAATTACTTTCATATTTTCACTATACTAATTCACCACTAATCCTTTATGGTTTCCGAAGTAGCATGCTACTCGCCGAAAAAGAATTTCAACATTCCATTAAGGGTAGCAAGTGCTATATAAATGCAAAACCTTTTCCCTCTTCTATCCCTCCACCATCCTTCTAAACCCAAATAAATGACTAACATATCCACTGCTCAAATTACTTTCATATTTTCACTATACTAATTCACCACTAATCCAAATGGATTCTGGAGTAGCGTGCTAGTTACCAAAAAGGCGCTTCAACACCTGTCAGGGGTAGTAAGGGCTATATAAATTCAATTACAATACAATACCACCACACCCACAGGCACCCCACTACCATCACATCCACAACCACCACTGAAAAGACAATACCACCACATCAACATACTCACACCACTCTCCATCACATCCCCATACATCACAGATGACAGCACACATGCAAGCACACACCACACCCCCACCACCACATCCACAGTCAACACAGACAACACCACACCCACCCCCAGCCACTATCACTTCCATACACACACCACACACAACCACGCCCACTGTCACCACCACATCAGCATCCATAACAGCCACACCCAACACTTCCACTGCCACAACATCCACAGATCCACCAGTCACATCCTACACACATAAGGAATTCATACGTACACAATCAAGCACCCAACAAACACCACAGAAACAAGACACACCCATACTTGCAGCACATACACCTGATACATATGCATCTGCACCCACAACAGACCCAAATCCATCACACACACTCACTCCCTCTACCTCCAAGGCCTCACTTCTTCCCAATCCTACTACTAAGTACCCTCCCAAAGATCCTTAATTTTCCCTTGCCCTTACCCCTTCCAAACCTTCAGTCACCACTCCCAAGAAGCTTACTACCCCTCCCACAACCAAGACCACACCTTCCACCCACACACCCACTCCTATTATGACCCATCCAGACCTTCCAATTCCCAAAACACCCCTGCTAAATGTTGTTCCACCACTTCACATTCCTGAACCCCCTGCCCTAAATGTAATTCCACCCTTTCCTTTTCCCAAGCCACCACTTCCCAACCCAAGGACAACCCTTCCAAAACCAAAAGTCCCCCCTCCCCCCCAAATAACATGTTTTAGATGCCGGCCCTGCCCAATGGATGCCCCGTCCTGAGGAGTTTTTCCTAGCAGTGTCTTTCGGGTATGCTTTGTGGCCCTGCAATGTGCTAACCCACACAATTTCTGTTTGGACTGGCCATTGACCTTTTGTTATGTTTTGACCATGTGTTTTAATCAGACAAATACATTCTGGTTTGTTTTTTAACACATTAGTCCTGGCATTACTTTTCCCTAGCTATTTTTGTGAACCTAGCAATGTTGCAGAGGTTAGATTGTGACGCAATGCTATTGTGTTTATACATTATGGCAGATTATACTACACATATTTTCAGAGTGTACTTTGTTATGTACATGCACAATTTGATATGATATGTGATGGTGATTCATTTTTATGTTCAGGCATTCATTATAGTGAAGACCACTTGCACCATCTAATTGGTGTGTTTTTTTGCATTGGGATGTGTGACGACTGGTGTGTTTGTTTCACCCTGATTGGTGATCAATACGAACAGGTTTGTATATTTAGAGCTTAGAACCAGTGTGTTAATCACACAGGACGAGGGGAAATGTTCCATGGATGGATATATAAGGAATGAATTCAAATTGGGCCAGACATTGATTTGTGTGGTATTTAAAATGGCAACGATTTTAAATTGTCTTGAGCAATATCTAAATCAATTTGCTTTCACTCCTCCCATGATGTGTGTTGGATATGTGTTTATTGTGTGCAAGTTAGTTATTTGTTTATCCACACCTTGAGGCTGGTTAGTTGTGATACCTTCTTCTTTCATTTTTTGGACGTGTCAATTAATTTTTGTGGACCGTACATCTACTTTAGTAATATGAGATGCTGTTTCTGATGTGTTTTTAAATATCTTGCACTTACACATTACACACATATGCATGGGACTTAGTGATTTTATTGTTTGTCCCTGATATATTTAAATCCAGGAGGCCTGTGCAGAGAGACGTTTAGAGGAATGGGAAAAGTTGGCTCTGTCCCAGGGGCCCAAACTTTCAGGGTGCCCCCTGATTTGAGCCAACCCTGGCTTACAGAGAGTCTTTCCATAATGACTTTGTAATATTTCTTGAGCAGATCAGTTTAAAGAACATTTCCCAAAAACTACTTTTTACTGTGGGTGATATGTGGGAGTCTACTCCTTTAGAATGACAGGGAAGTGTTCTCAGTGGTATGGGAGCACTTAGTGTTTTGCAAAATACCCCTTACACACCAAAAGGCCCCTTGGTGTCATGCTTCATCATATGGGTCTTCGCAACCCTCTAGCGGGTTGTGGTATGCTGCGATCTACGACTACACAGGAGCACTTTTAAGTTTTGGCTATATGTGGTGCATGTGAGAGGGTATGTGTTTATGTGAGTGGTGGAATTTAGTGAGAAAATTAAAAAGCACCTGGCTCGTGGGTATAGCAGAAAAGAATTTATTCATGACCCCGGGCTGGTACTAGTTAAAGAAGTGAAATGCGAGGCGTGTTTTGTCGTGATTATGGGCAAAACCTCATGTGTGCATCGACATGTTTCGGAGGCAGAGCTCCTTCTTCAGGACGGGGGCACAACTTCCCCACCTTACTCACGTTTCACTAATAGTTAAAGATATGTTTAAGTCAATTTAACACAAGTGAGGAAAAACTAAATATGTGTCTGTGTATACAGGCTATTATGTATCTACAGCGGTTTTTGGCTCAAGTAAATGCAAATTGCATGACCTGAGAAAAAGGAAACAAGAAAAATATGGTCACCCTAGTCATGGGTAGCTCAAACAGGTGCAGTCACCTGGAACAGACCATCCAGCACACATGAGGTTTTGTCCATAATCACGACAAAACACGCCTCGCACTTCACTTCTTTTACTAGTACCAGCCCGGGGTCATGAATACATTTTTTTTCAGCTATACCCACGAGCCAGGTGCTTTTTAATTTTCTCACTAAATCCCACCACTCACATAAACACATACCCACTCACACGCACCACATATAGCCAAAACTTAAAAGTGCTCCCACGTAGTCGTAGGTCGCAGCATGCCGCAACCCGCTAGAGGGTTGCGAAGACCCCTATGATGAAGCATGACACCAAGGGGCCTTTAGGTGTGTGAGGGGTATTTTACAAAACACTAGGGGCCCCATTAGGATGGCGGGTGGGCTTTGCCCGCCCGCCATCCAATCGGAAATCGGGACCGCCCGCCCTAAGGGCGGGGGTCCCGCACACACCATTAGGATGTTCCCGCCACAGTGGCGGGCACATCCTGTATTTATACTATTGTGGTGGGCGGAGCTCTCTGCTCCGCCCGCCACAATACTAAAAATGCTTAGCAGCATTTACGTAATCAACGCGGCAGGCACCGCGCGGTGCCTGCCGCTTTGATTATGCAAATGCAGGGGGGTACCACAGGTACCCCCCTGTGTGCCACCCCCCTTTGGCCTTCACTCCGGGGGCCCACAGGGGGCCCCCAGAGTGAACACCGCCTGCCTTTCCGTGGCGACATTGCCGCCGCGGAAAGGCATTGCACACTTGCCATTGTAATATGGCTTGAGGTGTCTCATAGACACCGCCACCATATTAATCATTTTCCGCCCCGGTCGCAATGCGACCGGTGCGGAAAAGTGGCGGGCGGTGTTTTGCTCCGCCGTGGTCCCCCCTGCCATTCTAATATGGCGGGGGGAATACAGGGAAGGATGGCGGGCGGATTGCCCCCGCCAGGCTGGCGGTGGCTACCGCCAGCCTGGCGGGGGCAATCCGCCCGCCATCCTAATGGAGCCCTAAGTGCTCCCATACCACTGAGGAGAACACTTCGCTGTCATTCTAAAGGAGGATTCCTTTTGTTTATGCATATTAGTTTGTGGAGTAAGAATCCTTCAAAACTACTCTACCTCCCCTCTCCTGTTTATTTATATGTGGGAGTCTACTACATGACTTTTGCAGAGAAGGTGTATTTCTGTTTCATAAACACTCTTACTTAAGTTACTTTTAAATCAAAACAGGATCTAGCATGTGAGAAATTGGAGGGAGTCACAAAGATTATTAGCTACAATGATCGTGAGGAGCTCCTGTTGAGTTACAATATTGAAATCACACATCACTATACAAAAATATTAGGGGCCAGATGTAGGTTACTTCCATTTAGCGAGTCCTTAATAGCGATTATTATCGAATCGCTATTAAGGACTCGCTAAATGGAATGTAGGTAGGAATCGCTAAAATATTAGCGATTCCTTAACATTCCTTAATAACGAATCAGTAATTCCGATTCGTTATTAAGAAATACCTAGCCCTTCATTCCTATGGACTAGGAGGCCTATAGGAATGAATGGGAAGAGATTCACTATTAGTGATTCGGTATTATTGAATCGTTAAATGCGGGAGGTATTTCAAGGGTGCCAGGTTGTCCAAAGGACACCCTGTTGCACCCCTGAAATGTGCATGTGTGCAAATGTGGCACACATACATGCCCTAAGGGCATGGATGTGTGCCACATGGCACATAATAAAAGCAAAAAGGTATTTTTTTTAAGGAAATCGCTAGTACTTACCACCAACTTGAAGTTGGTGGTAAATAGCGATTCCTTAAGGCAGAGGTGCACTGTTTTGATAATGAGAAAGATCTGCAGCTACAGAATACTATGTTTTCTTTATTTGATTTTCTTTTTGGTGGGAAATGTCATTTTATAATGTTTGCGTAAATATGATGAGATTTTTATGTGGAATTGTTTGGCTTATGGGTTATAATTAAGGCTCGCTGTTTTTGTGTTTACAGATTTTTACAGATAAATACAGACAGAAAACAATGTGTTTTCTGTTTGCATTTATTTTTAAAAGTGGATAAATACAGAAAATGTTGCTTCTTTTAAGTGAAACTCCATACTGTCTTTCATGAATCATAAGCCAGCAACTGAGCAGATGAACAGTGTGGGAAATTTAAAAACAGGATGAAATTCCTTTAAATAATGGCATATGTCAACGTAAATGTATGGTATGATGCTAGTATTTACCCGTGGATGTATTGTTATGTAATATTTGACAGCTAAATAGATACAGAAATGTACAGTTTTACATCTTCATTTATATGTAAAACACAAAATAAATATAGATAAATACCGATAAAATGGTCCAAAAATAAATATGGATAAATACAGATGGAAATGGCCAAAAAATAAATAACATAAAATCTGGAGCCCTATGTATAATTATTTTATGTGATGGATTGAGTTCTTTTTTTAACTTTCTTTCTTGGTGATGATAATATTTAATGTTAAGTAATTTGTATAAAGTGTTATTATATCAATCTAATAAAATTGACTGATGTAATAACATATCATATCTATGATTTTTTTTTAAATCAAGGTCTGGTATGTTGTTTAAGAAATTGTCAGTTTTTGAATATTTTGGTAGGTTAATATTTATCTAATATTACGCTTTTGGCTATCATTTCTAAGTATTCTACTCCTTTGTTGTTTATGAGTTTTACTTTCAATTGCAGCATATCTTACATTCTTTTAGATTGCTTGCTAAGTTTAGAGCTATTTGGCTAACAGATTGATCCATTTTTTGTTGTTAGTGGCTTTGCTTTGCTTAAGAATTTTGGATAGTGTCTGTGTCCTGAGTGATGCAGTCTGCCAACCCATGTGTCTTTGAAATAGTATATTAGTGTGCTTATTTTGTCTTGATGGTTGAAAGGGGTTTTTATTAGTTAATTGTAGTGTTAATTCTGCTTTTTAATGTTTGTTACAGGTATGGGATTAGTGAGCAGCTAAAAATAACTCACCCATTTTTATTCTTTGGGATTGTGCAATTTGTGTAGGGCTTGTGCAATTTTGGGACATTGCAAAATTGTTTGGTTCCACCACAGTGGTGCCATTTTTGCTAGGACGTGCACTAGTGGTTAAAACCCAGCTCCCTCATTACATATAAAAGTGAGAAATGCCGCAGACATGCATCGTGGGCGTGGCGCTATCATGCCAAATGCAAGCCCATCTATGCCCAGATCGTGCTCAGCGCCAGCCACACTGCCTGTTAGTCATTGGAGCTGTATCCCTTGTTAATCCACTCTAAAACTGACTTAATGGCCATTAAAAATCAGCTATCTTCGTCCTGTTGCAGCCACAAACTTAACCTTAGCACTCTATTAAGGGCTGAGGTCAGGACTGTCTGTCCATGTTGTGGCTTTTTTCAATTCTTTAGAAGTATCCCACGACTCACATTACTTAAATGCATAGCATAAGTCTAATTCTAAGTCACCTCCGGCTGTGATCACCAACAAGGATCAGAAGGAAGCCACACTTTCGGACTCCTAATACACTGCTGGCCCTTACCTGAAAACTCTTAAAAAATCAGCGAACTACTCACAGGAAATAAATGTGATATTTTTCCTGAACAGGATTGTGGTTCTCAGGTTTCTCTGCCCCACATATTGCTCTCTCCATCCCGGCTGGTTTTAGGTTCAAGCATATTAACAGAGAGTACAAGCAGGGTGGGTGTTAGGATTCGGTCCCCAGTCCTCTTTTGCTGACCATAGCCTTCACCATCACGTGACACGCCAGCAGTATAAAAAGGAGTCCTACCATAGGATCCTTGCTTGTTATTACAAACCTGTGGGTTCCTGCTCCTTTTGGTTCCTGTGAAAGCTGTTGGTCGTTGTCGTTCCTCACGGGCTCGTGAGGAACTTTGGAATACTTGCCTTTTTCCCGTATCCCTTACCTTGATTCCCAGTGTGGTTAATTCCCTGATCCAGCCCCCTCTTGTTCCTTTGTTGTCACTCGCCCTGTGTTCCCGTAGTGAGTTAGTTAGTGTTCCAGTTCCCGTTCCCCTCCGTCTCTTGTTAGAGATTATCCAACGACATCCAGGGGCTCCTGTTTGTCAGACACTATTTTTTGTGTCTTTTTTCCTTTAGACCCCGAGACTTGTTAAAGATCTGGATCGGGCGCTAGTCGTTCATTCTATCAGCAAGTCTTGTGGAGTGTATCCGCCTCGTTTTAGACGGATCTGACGTTGTGAGCTATATCCCGGCTGGGAATAGTTTTTACTCTCACTCGTGAAACGAGCATTATCGTTTCTCACTTGTTTTGGTTTTTATCACTCACCACTCGTTTTGATATACAGGGGTTTTTTGTTCATGCACGTTCCTTTTGCATGTTTTTTACCCTGTGCAATCCCGTCACGCCCAAACCTTAAACACCCAAGAAATCTGTTTAATGATTATCGGATAATTCCCCTCGAAGCAAAACCTGCATTTGTTAACGGTAAGTGTCCGTGTGGTGAACTGCTCGATATGGTCTTTGTTCGCTATAGCAGGATTGGGAACTGAAGATTATTGTGTGCTATCCCTTTTTTGTTTCCCTGTTTATGCAGGTGCGGAAGCGAGGAGGAGGGTGTTGTTTGAATCTCCGTTCTACAGGGGTGGAAGGTTTGGAGCCTTTTGTTTCCACCCCCTTTTCTGGTTCAACGGTTAACTCATTTGTGCCATCTAGTGAGTGACCGGTGAGTCGGGGAAGTGGTTGGGACTTGCAACGTTCCTGCAGTGTGTGGGTTGGGCTGGAACCTAACAGAATAACAAGCCCACGTTTTAATACACTGCCCGAACGAATGGATGTAGAAGGAGGAGCTACGGCAGGGAAGGAAGTCCCTACCATGCTCAATGTTATGGGTGCCTTAGCTGCCTTACAGGCTCAGGTGCAGGACTTGAGACAGGAGAACGTAGGATTGAGGCAAGAACTGGGGGCGGTAAGAGCGCGGGAAACCGTGCAACCAAGGGGACCGACACCTCTCATACACCCGGCTACGTTCCAATATGGAGGGGCGGGACAGAGTAACCCTGGAGGTGGTACTCCGGTTGCCATCACGGTGTCATCCCCTGTTCCTGTTCCCCTGGCTCAACCGGAACGATTCTATGGAGACAGTGGGAAATTTGGCATGTTCATGAGTCAGTGCCAGTTACATTTCATGTGTAGGCCGGGGGCCTTTCCTGACGATGCGGCAAAGGTAGCCTTTACGCTTTCTTATTTGGCTGGTACTGCTGCCCAGTGGGCTATCCCCTTAGTGGAAGGCAAGGATCAGGTGTTGAGGGATTATGATGCTTTTAAGGAGTTGATGCGGGGGTTATTTGCCAAACATGCATTCATGCAAGCCAGCGACTCAGAACTGCTGAAATTGCGACAGGGTAGACAGGACCTCTTAACATATATAGCGACCTTCAACCGGTTGATCTCTGAGACACATTGGCCAGCCGATAAGCGGACCTCATTATTTTACCAGGGTCTTAATGACGATTTAAAGGATGTGGTATCTCAGGTGGTAGATCCACCGGAGGAGTGTGCCGCATTCATTGACCTGGTTGTTAAATTGAACCATCGGCTATCGGAAAGACGTGGGGATCGTTTACGTTTTCAGGTGTCCCGCGGTAGCTTCATAAAACCTGAAGTAAAACAACCTCCCGGGGAATCGAAGCCTGAGCCCATGGAAATAGGGGGAGTAAGGGGTCCTTTGACCCCTGAAGAAAGAAAACGAAGAAGAGACAAGAATTTATGCCTCTATTGTGGACAGGGTGGCCACTTTGCAAGGGAGTGTCCCGTCAAACCATCAGGGGCGGGTTATAGCAAAAAGGTGGCATATGTGCAGGTGGAAAGGTTGCCTCTCCCTGAGCATAAGATAGGGCAGTATGAGGTGTTGGGGGCGGTTGATCTGGCGCCTCGACATTTCGTCATCTCAGCTCAACTTCTATTAACTGCTCAGAATAGAGTGCCTGTATCGGTGCTGTTAGATTCGGGTGCCACTGGCAATTTCATTGACATCTCCCTAGCGGAAAAACTTGGTGTGCCCTGCCAGTATAAGAAACAACCGGAGCTGGTACGAGCAATAGACGGAACCGAGTTGTCCTCTGGGTGCATCACTAGACAGACGATGCCGTTACGGTTGGTATGTGACAACGGCCACTCGGAGTGCGTGGTGTTCGATTTGATTGATGCACCTTCCTTCGGGTTGGTGTTGGGGGTGCCTTGGCTCCAGGAGTACAACCCCAGGATTGATTGGGTACGGCGTCTAGTCACTCTGGACTCGCATTATTGTTTGAAGAACTGCTATAGTGTGGCCAGTAAGAAGGTCCCTCCCTTGTACTGTGCGACCGTGGAGGAGAGTGGAGTTCCGAGGCAGTACGGGGATTATGCTGATGTCTTTGATAAAGGATGTGCTCAGTGTTTACCTCCACATCGGTCTTTTGACTGTAGAATCGATCTGGTGGAGGGGGCTCCTTTGCCCTGTAGCCGTATCTATGCTTTGTCTGAACCGGAGGAGAAGCATCCTAAAGACTATCTGGATGAGATGTTGGAACTAGGGTTCATCCGTCCTTCTTCTTCGCCCGTGTCTTTAGCAATCTTCTTCATACCAAAGAAGGAAGGCACCCTGAGGGCTTGTGTAGACTACCGGACGCTAAATAAGGCTACCATCAAGAACAGGTACCCTCTTCCACTAATCCCCGTGTTACCTGATCAACTCCGCAAGGCCACGGTGTTTACCAAACTGGACTTGCGTGGAGCCTACCATCTGATCCGTATGCGACCCGGGGATGAGTGGAAAACGGCTTTTAAAACTAAACACGGGCTGTTCGAGTACTGTGTGATGCCGTTTGGCCTGTGCAATGCGCCAGCGGCATTCCAGTACTTCATTAACGAGGTCCTGAGTGAGTACCTGGATAGGACGGTAATTGTGTACCTGGATGATATCCTTATTTTCTCAGAGACCTGTGTAGAACACCATACACATGTACAGCAAGTGTTGCAGAAATTGCGGGAACATCAGCTCTATGCCAAACTTGAAAAGTGCCTATTTGATGCGGAGGAGGTGGAATTTTTGGGTTTCTTAATATCAGCCGAAAGAATACGGATGGACCCAAAAAAGATACAGGCAATTCTGGACTGGCCGGTACCAACTTCTGTTAAGCACATTCAGGTACTCTTAGGGTTCGCCAATTTTTATCGGCGTTTCATTGCTCGATTTTTGGATATTGTGGCGCCGATGACCAGGTTGTTGCGTAAGGAGGTCCCTTTTGTGTGGTCTCAGGAAGCTCAAGGAGCTTTTCGTCTGTTGTTGAAGACCTTTACAACGGCTCCGGTATTAGCCCATCCTGATCCTGCGTTTCCTTTCTTTGTGGAGACAGATGCGTCCGCGGGGGCAGTAGGAGGGGTGCTGTCCCAAAAGGAGGAGGACACAGGCCATATGCACCCTATTGCATATTTTTCGAAGACATTGTTACCTGCCGAACGCAATTACACGGTGGCGGAACGGGAGTTGTTGGCAGTGAAACTGTCTTTTGAAGAATGGCGTCACTATCTGTGGGGGGCCCGCCATAGAATCACGATTTACACGGATCATAAGAATCTGGAGTTTTTTAGATCGGCCAAGACAGATGCGGTGGGTCTTGTTTTTCAACGAATATGATTTTATCATAACCTACAGACCGGCTGCGCAGCAGATTAAATCAGATGCGCTGTCTAGGATACATATGGATCCGGAAGAAGGGAAAGCAGGAAAAGAAAGCAGACCAATGCTCGATAGCAGGAGGATTGTGGGAGTGGCCTCGGTCGAAGAGTTTGCTACTAAGATAAAAGAGCTGTTGAGGCAAATGGACTTGGCCCCGTGGTTACAGCTGTCGCAGGTGGTGCTCCGGGAAGGGTTGCTGTATCAGGGGGATAGGTTGTTTGTTCCGCCCGAGTTGAGAGCAAAGGTGGTGGAGTGGTGTCACTCTTCCTCCTTGGTCGCACATCCAGGAATAGGGAAGACAAAGGAATTGTGCTTGAGGTGGTTTTGGTGGGAAAATGTGGCGCAGGATATTCAGAAATATGTGACAGCTTGTCCTGTCTGTGCCATCAATAAGCCCTCACATAGTAAGCCTTCCGGTTTATTACAGCCTTTGGTGATACCCCCTTCCCCTTGGCATACCATCAGCATGGATTTTGTCACGGATCTTCCCTTGGTGTCTGGCTTCACGGCCATTCTAGTGGTAGTGGACTTGTTCGCCAAAATGGCCCACTTCATACCGCTTCAGAAGATACCCACAGCTAGGGAAATGGCCTTAGAGTTTATGTCTTCGATAGTGAGGTTACATGGGCTGCCTACAGCAGTCATCTCAGACAGGGGGGCGCAATTTGTATCCCATTTCTGGACGGAGCTCTGTCTGGTGCTTAAGATGGATATACGCTTGTCATCTGCGTACCATCCCCAGTCAGATGGGCAGACAGAGCGCACCAACCAGACAATGGAACAATATCTGAGGTGCTTGACTACATCCCTGTCGTGCGATTGGGTGATGGCATTACCCATAGCAGAATTTGCATATAACAGCAGCATACACACGGCCCTGGGAATGACACCATTCTATTGTTCTATGGGATATCATCCAAGAGCCCTAGCAATCCAACCCACTGGGCACATGCCAGCCATTGACGATGCGTGTAAACGATTGGGTGACATCTGGGAAGTGGCTAGGGTCAGGCTACAGGAGGCCAAAGCAGCTATGAAAGTACAGGCGGATCGCCATAGGGTTTCGGCCCCTGCTTATAAGGTGGGAGATCAAGTATGGTTAGTTTCACGTAACCTGAGGCTACAGGGGTCGCGCAAGCTACAGCCCCGGCACGTAGGCCCTTTTCCGATTGTACAGGTAGTCAACCCCGTGGCGATGAAGCTGTTGTTGCCATCGGATTATAAGATTCACCCAGTATTCCACACCTCATTGCTGAAGCCCTTTGTCCCGTCAGATCAGGTCTTGCCCCCTCCCGCTCCGGTGGTGGTAGATGGAGAGGAGGAGTTCGAAGTTCAGGCCATTCTTGATTCTAGGAGACAGAGGGATAGATTGTATTACCTGGTAGATTGGAAGGGGTATGCTCCGGAGGACAGGACGTGGGAACCAGCTGGAGGGGTTCATGCGTCCCGTTTAGTGAGGCTATTTCATAGACAACATCCCCGGAAGCCAAGACCTGTGGGGAGGATCATTGGGGGGGGGTACTATTAGGATTCGGTCCCCAGTCCTCTTTTGCTGACCATAGCCTTCACCATCACGTGACACGCCAGCAGTATAAAAAGGAGTCCTACCATAGGATCCTTGCTTGTTATTACAAACCTGTGGGTTCCTGCTCCTTTTGGTTCCTGTGAAAGCTGTTGGTCGTTGTCGTTCCTCACGGGCTCGTGAGGAACTTTGGAATACTTGCCTTTTTCCCGTATCCCTTACCTTGATTCCCAGTGTGGTTAATTCCCTGATCCAGCCCCCTCTTGTTCCTTTGTTGTCACCCGCCCTGTGTTCCCGTAGTGAGTTAGTTAGTGTTCCAGTTCCCGTTCCCCTCCGTCTCTTGTTAGAGATTATCCAACGACATCCAGGGGCTCCTGTTTGTCAGACACTATTTTTTGTGTCTTTTTTCCTTTAGACCCCGAGACTTGTTAAAGATCTGGATCGGGCGCTAGTCGTTCATTCTATCAGCAAGTCTTGTGGAGTGTATCCGCCTCGTTTTAGACGGATCTGACGTTGTGAGCTATATCCCGGCTGGGAATAGTTTTTACTCTCACTCGTGAAACGAGCATTATCGTTTCTCACTTGTTTTGGTTTTTATCACTCACCACTCGTTTTGATATACAGGGGTTTTTTGTTCATGCACGTTCCTTTTGCATGTTTTTTACCCTGTGCAATCCCGTCACGCCCAAACCTTAAACACCCAAGAAATCTGTTTAATGATTATCGGATAATTCCCCTCGAAGCAAAACCTGCATTTGTTAACGGTAAGTGTCCGTGTGGTGAACTGCTCGATATGGTCTTTGTTCGCTATAGCAGGATTGGGAACTGAAGATTATTGTGTGCTATCCCTTTTTTGTTTCCCTGTTTATGCAGGTGCGGAAGCGAGGAGGAGGGTGTTGTTTGAATCTCCGTTCTACAGGGGTGGAAGGTTTGGAGCCTTTTGTTTCCACCCCCTTTTCTGGTTCAACGGTTAACTCATTTGTGCCATCTAGTGAGTGACCGGTGAGTCAGGGAAGTGGTTGGGACTTGCAACGTTCCAGCAGTGTGTGGGTTGGGCTGGAGCCTAACAGTGGGGTGGTGAAAGTGTATAGAGACTCCTACCAGTGCCCAATTGCTAAACATCAAAATAAGGGTACCATTGAGGGTCTAACTTTCGCAATTACTCTGGACCCCTCCTTCACACTTTCGGGGCTACTAGTTTATAGACCCTCCAACTGTTCGTCCAGGTCACTTAACCTACTTATTGACTGGATAAGTCAACTTTGTATCCTCTACTACTAGGTGACTTCAATCCACACATAGATAATCCTACCTGCTATTCGGCTCAACATTTCCTCACAACTTTAGAAGTATTTAACATAGTCCATCATGAGATGGGGCTGACCAATAAGGTTGGTCACACACTTGATTTTATTTTTTCTCATTCCTTGAATATTCAGATAAATCTGTCCTTAAATTAATTTAGTCAGATCACTTTCTGGTTACTTTAAAAATTGACTGGGTCAGCCCTATAAAACACAGCTCTCTGTTCAGAAAGACTCCAGGTCTTAAAGTCAAGTCTCTGACCCGCAGTTTTCTTAGGCATTATTGGTAACCCTGCTCGAACTTTCAGGTGCAGTATGTCCTGACTTAGACAGAATGAATAACTGTCTGTCCTCAGCTCTTGACATATCGCTCCTTTAAAAGCAGCATCCTAATGTAGATTAACTCCTTCAGCACGTTGGTTTGAATACAGGTGCATAAAGAGTTTATTTAATCTACTATTGCCGCTGCCTCTAATAAACTCCATGAACTCTTTAGGACAGTGAAGTCTTTTTGTTGCCCAACGCTTCTCAAATGAACCTTGTTGATGCAACATACTCTTGCCACGTTGTGTAAGGAACTCTCGGATTTCTTCTACAACATGTGATTTACAACAAATCCCCACCCCCCCAAGAGTCTTCTACCCCTATCACTGATAGAAATTACCCTGCCGGCACATTGCTATCTTATGTTGATACCCTCAACCTTGAGGACTATTCTACTCTTCTGGCCATTTGAAATCTGGGTCTTTACTTGTCCCATGCCCCCTGGATATCCTTAAACTAGTAGTGCCAAGGATCAATCGCATTTAAAAAAATGTATGAATGCATCGCTGCAGGCAGCTATCGTGCCACAGAACTGGAAGCTAGCCATGCTTTAGCCTCTACTAAAGAAAGCCAATGTGGAACTCATGGTGCATCGAAATGTCAGGCCTTTTTCTTTGCTGCCTGCTGCTAAACGAATGCTGGTGAAGTAGGTCAGCCAACAACTTTCCTGTTTTTTTGGAAAACAACAATTTGCTCCATGACCATCAGTCAGGCTTTCGTGCTGGATACAGAATGGAATCCTCACTCCTGGAGGTGGCTTAATTCATCAAGGAAAATCTTGATCATGGGGAAGTGCCTATGCTTGTCTTTCTTAATTTTTCAGTGGCCTTCCACAAGGTCTCCCATTCCATTCTTCTGGATAGACGGTGTAATGCGGGCATCCAAGGCCAAGCTTGGGCCTGGCGCAAATCCTATTTGTAGGGCAGATCACAGATGGACTAACACCCCCCTTTACATCCTCTGCAACCCTCTTGTGTGCGGGGTAGCCCAGGGCTCCACCCTGAACCAGACATTTTATAATACCTATTTAGTGGAGGCATGAGGCATAAGGGGCATCTCACATGCCGATGGGTTGTATGTTCTTACAACATATTCCGTTGCAACGCATGCATTTATCACGCATGTGTTACAACGGAATGGTATTTCAACGCATAACCTTTTTCTCGTATTCTTCCGTGGTGACGTTGTACGTCGTTAAGAGGAAGCGGAAGTTTCTTTCCCTTTCCTCTTAAATGATGCCGATTGCCTGCACATTCTGACGTGATTTCAGGTGAGGGTTTTTTTGGGGGGGAGACCCCCCAAGCTCCCCTTTTTTAATTTGAACCTTTACCACATATGCCTTTACTACATACCTCGTAGTAAAGGTATGAGTGGTAAAGGCTTTCATGGTAACCACGCTTGCGTTGTAATGCATGCGTAGTTAATGTATTCGTGGAAACGGCCGCGTTGTAGTGGCCGTTTCCCATGCCGATGACATGCGGTTGATGCTCTCCTTCCAGGAGAAGGATAGGTGAGCATTTTCTGAGTACAAGGGTTTTCTGAAGGCCTTCGATGCATGGATAAATAGGAGCTGCCTAAAACTAAACTCAGAAAAATGGCAATGCTCTTTTTTGGCACTGACTGTCTCCCAGAAGCGTTCAAATTGTAGCCCCCTGAACTAGGCCCCCACATCCTACTCTGTTGTTAGAAATCTTCGTGTGAAATTTGACTCCAATTTATCCTTCAAACCGCAGGTGAGGGCTGTGTCTGCAAGTTGTTTCCTCAGGCTGAAATCAATCAGAAAGATTATTCACTTGATTCCTGACTAAAACTGTAACTCCATCTTTGTTGCCCTGGTATCCGCAAAATGTGATTATGCAAATAACCTCTAACTAGGCCTACCTTCATATCTGCTTCACTGTCTGCAGATCATTCAGGGCGCTGCAGCGCAGTTGATTCTGAAGATTAAGGCTCGCACATTGGTAGTGGCCTCCTTGTACAGTTTAAATTGGCTGCCCCTCGTGAGTCGCATCAAATTTAAAGCCCTTTACCTTTAGAGAGTATGAGCAGAAAACCCCCCAATGTCTAAGAAGAAGATTGCTTCCCTACCAACAGGAAGGATCACTTCAATATAAAGGAACAAGCTCTATCTACCACAGGTACTTGTTTTTACATGTTACGCCTACTAAAAAAAGCCCTGCTGTTTCTTCGTTTGACAGTCATAAAGACCTTGGTACAGGCCGATTACAGAAATGCATTACTGGCTTCTGTCAATGAGTCACTACTGTCTAAACTTCAAGTAGTGCAAAACATAGCCACACAGCTGATCTTTAACCGGCCTCCTAGAAGGCCTTCTATTCCTCTTCTTCAATCTTTACACTGGCTGCCAGTAAAGAAAAGAATATTTTTTTTATATGCTGCTTAACCTATAAAGCTCTGCAGGGGAAAGGGTCCCAGTACCTCTGTCAGACGTTTAAGCGCTAACACCCCATTAGGAATTTGCGTTTCAGTAATAAGGTGCTTCTATTGGTCCCACACATTTGATGATCTAGATGTGGTGGTAGAGCCTTCTCCTATTTGGCTCCCACCTTCTGGAATAAATTGCCTTTTTTAGTCCAAAATTGCCATGACTACTGCAAATTCAGGAAAGTGTTAAAAATGGCACTGTTCTAGATCTTACGTTCAGTTTTTGGGTTGACTGTGTGCTGAGTAACCGTGGGTGAAGAACTCCACTCCGCCCATGGAGTGTGTGGAGTTTTGCCTACTCCGTGTTCCGTGGAGAACGCAGAGTAAGCAAAATCAGCACACTCCACAGCGGAGCAGAGTTGGCCCGCCGCCCACCTCCACCCCCATATTAATAATATAACTTAATAGTATTTCTAAATGCAAAGAAGAGGAGAAAGGCAGCCTAGGGATGCCGCGGTTAAAAGGTCTTTTTAACTTGCTTTAATGTACTTTTAAGTTATATATGAATAGTGGGGTGGAGGCGGGCGTCATAGCGAAGCTACGTGGAGTTCCACAGAGTTTGTTGCCAACTCGGTGGCACTCCGGGTAGCCTGATACGTGAACTCCGCCCAGCCTTAGTGCTGAGATACCCCTGTTGGGGTAATGCATGTACGATATCAATTTAGTGTATTATATTGTATCACTGCGCTCCAATGGACAAAAACTTCTATGTGATGAAAGGGTCGAGAAGGCAAGAAGAGGGGCTTGATCCTTTTCATTCCTGACTGCCAAACTCTGGAACTCTTTGCCTTTGACTCTTCGAGCCCACCAAATCAATCTTTCGTAAACTCCTGAAGACCTATTTGTTTGATATATAGGCCTCCTGCTTGGAGCTTTGATCAATTGCCTGCTGTGCTGCTTGCCGATAGTGCTGGTACCCCTCTCCGGATGCAGCCATGCTCTTTATAAATCTTATTGTATTGTTTTCTATTGTGGTTGGCTACCTTTGTGGCAGGGACATAGGCTAGTTATATAATTCTTTGGATTTCAAAGGCAAATTGCTGTTTTTAGAATAGTCTGCAGTTAGTGCAGATTTTGGAGGTGCCTTTATATACTTTGATTGAAATTATAATACCAACATTGTATGGGTGTGGGAGGGTAAATGTTTAGAATGGTTTCAATCATGGCTTGCTAAAAGCCAATGATTATTTTTTGTGAGTAGTAATTATTTGTTTTGTGTTTGATATAGTTTAGGAGCTTGTAAAAAGTGATATTCATAACATATTGTGTATATCTGAGTGAATGGTTTGGGGTACATTTTGAAGGCCCCTTCCATTATTCACGTTTCACAGTGTATCCATTTTAATAATATAATAATAAGGGAAGTTTGTATAGCGCCTGGTTACGCACAGAAGGCGTGTCCCCGCGCTGTGGTAAGTGGAATCAGCAGAGTCACAGCCGCAAGGACAGACCGACTTACTGCGTGTAGAGGTGGGTTTTTAGTTTCTTCCTGAAGCCAAGTAAGCTATTTGCTGTAGAGAGTATTAGGATTCATCCTTCATTATTTAGGTTGTCATGTATGTTATGTTATGTTATGTTATGTTAAAGTTGATTTGTAAAGCACTCGTACACCGGATTGGTTTCATGGCGCTACTGGGAATAGGTGAAGGGGTGTGAAATGTTCAAAAGTTACTTGAAAGCCTGTCGGAAAAGCCATGTTTTTTGGAGTTTGCGGAATGTCATGAGGTCAGTGCAGGACCGGATCTCAAGCGGCATGGAGTTCCAGTAACTTGGAGCCAGTGTAGAGAATCTGGATCCTCCAAAACGTTTCTGTTTGAAGGAGAGCGTTGTCAAAAGATGAAGGTTGGCGGATCTTAAGTTATGAGTTGGGTTGTATCTTTTGATCATGCTGTCAATTAATTTAGGGCTTTTGTCAGTCAGGAATTTGCAGATGATGCATCCCACTTTAAAGGCGCATCTCTGTGGTATAGGAAGCCAGTGGAGTTTTTCCAGGAGGGGGGTGATGTGTTGGCGTTTGTTTTCCTGTAGAATCAGTCTGGCTGCCTGATTCTGTACCAGTTGGAGGCGGTGGGTGAGGTAAGCTGGGATGCCAAAGTAGAGGGAATTGGCGTAGTCAATGTGCGACTTCACCATCGCCAGGACTGCCAGAAGTTTAGCTTCTTGAGTGAGGTACCTGCTGATTTTCTTTATTTTCCTTAGTTGGAAGAAGCAGGTGGAAATGTCAGAACCAATGTGGGATTTCATGGTGAGATCACTGTTGACCACCACTCCTAGTGTTTTGGCGTGTTTGGATGGGGTTGGGGGTTGCCCTAGCTCTTTGTGCCAGAACAGAGTACTCCAGGGGTTGCGTGAGCCTCCCGTGAGGATTAGTTCTGTTTTATCCGGGTTCAATTTCAATTGATTACTAGAATGTCCAGTCCAGTCCCGGATGAATAGCATTGTTGATTGAAATTTGGGAATGGAGGCCGGGGAGTCGCTAATCTGAAATACTAGCTGGAAGTCGTCCGCGTAATTAAAGGTTTGATTGTTCCTTTCTTTTAATGCGTGGACTAGGGGGAGAAGGTAGAGATTAAATAGGTGAGGTGAGAGTGAGGAGCCCTGCGGGACTCCACACGTGGACTTAATCAAGGGAGTCATGAAGCCACCAAGATGGACTAACTGGGATCGGTTTGTAAGGAATGATGTGATCCATTCTAGGGCAGAGCCTTGCACACCCGCATCCCTGACAGGTCGATCAGGATGTTATGGTCGACCGTGTCAAAGGCAGCCGAGAGACCCAGAAGTACCAGGACTTGGGAGAGGCCCCTGTCTGTAAAAGGAAAGGTTCCTCATAATGTGTTAAGTCTTCAGGTATGTGTATGTCTTGGTATCTTCTAGGGGAAGGTGGAGTATCACTGGTGGCTCTTTAAGTTCATGCACGCAATCATTTTAAAGTGGTGATTGGTGGTATTGGTTTGTTATGTGTTCAGGAACTTTAGGTAGTATATCTTTAAGGATTTTGATGGTGAATTCCTGGGAGCTAATGCTTGCCTCTCCTATCTCCTGCAATATCTCTCCTACTTCTATTTCTGTTACATTTGGGGTTGGTTGTGCTCTCTAATAAGAACTACAATATCATTTTAAGTTGTTGCTCTCCCATAGTGTGCATTAGAATAATACTTAGTACATTTTCAGTTTATGGTTTCTCTTGATGCAGTTACTTGGCTGCAGGTGCAGCCCATTTGATTTAGTAACTTCTTTCCATTCTGTGAAATGATATACTGTGCAGTATCTGTCAGTACATCTGAAAGTAGTGTAGTAGTATAAATAAATAGAATATGTTTATGTTAGTATATTTATTATTTACATTCAAAATCATTCAATCACTTCTATTTTGTATACTTACATGTATGTTGCATATAGATGTTTTCCAAGATTTTGCAGTTTTTCCGTTGGGAGTGTTCTTTTGGGATGCAAGTCCTTTTGTTTCTGATGGATGAAAAAACTCATATGTTTCACTTTAAATGTAGAACCGAGGTACAATAAACCTAAATAAAAAACGCGCAAAATGCGAAAAGGGGGCAGGGTAGAAACACCCTGACCCCCTAGGCCTGTTTAACGATCAGCAAAATCCGCGCAGGATGTGCGGATCCTGCCGATAAAAAAAAAAAAAACGAAGCATGTGCTCCCGCGCTTCTTTGGTAATAGGCCCCCAGGGGGGACTATATCCCGGGGGCAATACTTATGTAAAAGGGGGCCCAGAGGGGCCCCCCAGCCCTGGACACTGCCACCCTTGGGGCTTTATTTAATTATGTGCGGGGGCTCTCTGACCTCCCCAGCCCTGGGGACCACCACTCCCGAGGCTTCTTTCAATTGTGTCGGGTGCTCTCAAGCCCCCTCAGTCCTGGGGACCGCCACCTCAGGGCTTCTTGAAATTAGGTGGGGGCTCTCATGCCCCCCCAGCCCTGGGGACTGCCACCCCCTGGGCTTCTAGAAATTTGGTGAGGGGGCTCTCACACCCCCCAGCCCCGGGGACTGCCAGCTTCCAGGGCTTCTTTAAATTCATTGCGGGGGGTCTCAGGCCACCCAGCCACGGGGACCGCCACCACCAGAGCTTTTATAAAAGAATGGCGGGGGCTCACGGCCCCCCGCAGCCCCGGGGACCACCACCCCATTTTTTTAAATAAAATAACCTGTGTGGGGGGTCAAGCCCCCGCCACACGCCCCAGGTATGGCCACCTCTCTGGGGCTCTAAATATGTAAATTGGGTGGTCCGTGACGGACCGCCAGACCCGAGGACCACCACCCCTTGGGGCTTCGTAACAGGTGTCACGGACCACCCAAATTACATATTACTCCAGGAGGGGGGCCACGCGGCCCCCCTCCTGGAGCCCTCGAGAGCCCTGGGGACCATCACCCCCAGGGCCGGCTCCTGCAGTGTCCCGGGGTCCCCAGCCCCCAGACACTGCTGTTTGCTATGGCAGGGCTGGAGCCTTGTGGCTCCACCCTGCCACAGCAAGTGATGTAATTTGAGATGTCATCAGTGATGTCATCAGGGATGTCACTGACCATGTCATGAATGATGTAATATGTGAAATCATCAGCAGTGGATTGCGGGAGCGCGAGTATTAGTTAGTAGAACTAACTATAACGGAGGAATTTCAATGGGTTTGTACGAGTGAAATGTCCAGCTAACTATAACACCCCTTAAACCTATGGTTTTTTCAGTGAATATATATATATATATTTTCGGAGGGGACCCTCCCTACGTATGCACATCTCTAAACCTTGCCCCGAACTGTCTACAAAAAATGCTTGGTTTCCACCCCGTTTGGTATTTTACAAATGCAGCAGCTGCAGAGCCTGCAAATTTGGAATTAACACACAGCAGTACAATACTCCATTTAGCCCAGTACCACTGCCCATTAAGGGAAGTTACGGTTGCAAAACAGAGTATGCTGTTTACGTCCTGGCATGCACCTGTGGTCTCAGGTATGTGGGAAGCACCAAGCTACTGGTGCATGCCAGGATATTGCAGCATATTCGAGCAATCATCAACAACGATAGCTCCTATCCAGTAGCTAGACACTTCAAGAGTGTTTATAACAACAACCTCCAGTGTCTTAGCTATTATGTTCTCACCTCAGTACCCAAACCCAGAAGGGGAGGAGACCGTGATAGGATGCTTCGGCAATTAGAGTCCAAGATGATCTTAGAATTGGATTCTAAGGTACCAAATGGACTGAACACCATGGACGACTTATATCACTTTTTGTAAATGATAACAACTAACAGACTCCGTGGTTAGATATGTGCACTTGAACTGTGTGAGCAACATTAAGATTGTGAGTTGTGCTCCAAGCGAGCAACATCTAATGATTTATTATCACAACTATGTCTCAGTCTGACACCCAGAACAGATTTATTTACATTCTCTCTTTTTCTCTTTTTTCTTTTAACTGTTTATAACGGGGATGAATCATGGTTCTCCCTGTGAAAATTCAGTCACTTTATTGAATACTTTCTTGGAAGTAGGTCACACTAATCACCAGAATAGGGGTTGCCATCTATTTTTGATGTCCCCAACTGTGTGGATAGTTGGACTAAGAAAATTAGAGGATTCGAAACTGCATCTTAATATTTTGCGTAATATTGCACATTTTTGCTTTATGTTGCACATTAGAGTGTCAAGTTTATAACACCATTGCACTTTGAAAAAATTTATTGAAATGATGAAATTATATAATGCTTTTTTTATCCAAACAAAATAGTTTTTAAGTATGTACAGTTTTACTGTTAAACTAGTATTGGAGGTAGAAGGCGATGGAGATTTGCATATTTTATTGATGTTTGTTTTATATCTATTTATATTGTAAATAGGATAAAATATATTTTTTGATATTGCAATATATTTATTGCCATTATTTTGCACATACTAAATAGCGCAATCACAACGCACTTTATTGCAGTTTCTGTGAATAAAAAATACAACTTAAGCATTTATGCTGATATTGAATGAATGGATGACATCCATATAAAATAATAATATATTATTCCAATTACTCACAAACTACACCACTCAGAATTTATGGTAAATCTATGGTGTATTGAAATGTGACCTACGAGTATTTTCGTTATGTTTATTATTTGGGTATCACATGGTGTATATGAACTTGGTTAAAAAGAGGGCATGATGGGAAATATTTTTTATGTGAGCAAGGGCAACCGCCCGAAACGCGTCATCTGCTAACGCTGCTGTGATCGTAATGTGAATAAAGTACCTTTTGCCAGCACCTTTGGGATTCGTTGGTCTCCTCCTTGTGGTAATCTCCGAAAAACGACTGGTGATTCAAGGTTGACCTGTGTTGTTGATATATATATATATATATATATATATATATATATATATATATATATATATATATATCACTGTATATGGCCTCTAAATTCGGACTCCCGTGACCAGCATGCACCTGCAAGATCTAACAGCGCAAGAGTAGTTGCAATCTTTAGGAAGAGGAGGAGCAAGTGACCACCTGACTGGGAGTGGTCTTAACACCGGCTCAACAACGCTCCACTCTCAGGATCATTGAGAAGCACATGAAACCGGCACTGATGAGGCCAAAGGGATGGCTGAAACGCGTCCCCGGAGCTGTGTCGCGCTTTTTTCCTATGGTGGGAGAGAGCATTGGACTTTGTGTTTAGCCGGCAAGCAGGCGCTGGTAAACGACACACCCTCTCGTTCTGGTGCACCGCGTTATCCCTGCAACACTTCTTGGACTTTGTATGAAATGCAAAACGCGGCGCCCCCCCTGTGGTTCTGAGGCAATTGGGACTAAAGGGGACAGAGTAGGCAACATTGTTTGCCTGATAAGGGGACAACGACGAGGCTGAACCTTTTCAGGTAATTTTGACTGTTCGTGGGAAACAGAATCCAATGGAAATTGGGGCATCACTTGATGTTAAGAGAACCTATCACTGTATATGGCCTCTAAATTCGGACTCCCGTGACCAGCATGCACCTGCAAGATCTAACAGCGCAAGAGTAGTTGCAATCTTTAGGAAGAGGAGGAGCAAGTGACCACCTGACTGGGAGTGGTCTTAACACCGGCTCAACAACGCTCCACTCTCAGGAACATTGAGAAGCACATGAAACCGGCACTGATGAGGCCAAAGGGATGGCTGAAACGCGTCTGCCAAAGCGTTTCGTGACTTCACTCACCTTGCAAGTTTAAAGGAATAAAAGCCTGGTTGTCCCCGGAGCTGTGTCGTGCTTTTTTCCTATGGTGGGAGAGAGCATTGGACTTTATATATATATATATATATATATATATTGTCGCTCCAAGGTTGTCCACCTTTGAGTAGCACACGAGCAGCAGCTTGATTTATGTGTAGGTGAGGACGGGGATCCGCCTGTAGATGCCGCTCCGTAATGGATCTGCCCGACACGTTTTGAAGCTTCATATGCTTCTCTTCAGGGGCTTTAACGGAAGCGGTGTGCACAACTGCTAACCCACTTCTCCATTTTCCATATGACACACCCACCAATGGGAGGCTCAAATGAGACTGTGTATTATGGGAAGTGTGGTGCGGAAAGCACATAAGCAAGTCCTGTATGGACCCCGCAAGTGGGCCCGTCCTCGATCCCGTGTACGGCTGCTGTTTCACTTCTTTACCTGGATCGTCTGCTTGTATTGGTGATGTCTCACGTGCTCTCTCAGGTTGAAATCTCTTCTCTTCTTCTGCAATGATTTCAATCACACTTTGAGAAATCACAGGGACCTGTATTAGTGCAACTGTTTGTCATTCTTCACTCCTCTCTCTTCCTGTGCATCTCTCTGTATAGCTTCTTGAGATTGTCCAACTTGTGACTGCTTTTCCACTAGTGCTCTTCAATCTGGCTCATAGAAAAGTATTTCTTTGTATTGATTTCTTACTCTCTAGGTATATAACCCATGCACCCAGTTTGGTATTACGGCACATTTAACAACAGTGTTCATGATGAGGATCACCTGGTCAGGGCCTTTTCATCTCGGTTCCAGGCAAGACTTCCGAACATGCTCCTTGACCAACACCCAAACAACAGGATTGAGGTTGTGGCACTGTTCTTGATATGTATTTAAAGTAACAGCTTCAACCTTGTGAGAAACAGAATGCAACACATCAGCTAATCCTTTGCATTAGTCGAGCATCATATCATCTGTGACATTCAAAAGTGTATTTGCAGGTACAGCAGGCCATTTCATCACATGCCCCATCAAAATGCCATATGGGGATAAACCAGTTCTCCTGTCAGGAATATTTCAGAAACTCATAAACCCTAAAGGCAAAGCATCTAGCCATTTATTGATATGGAACCATAGACGTTTGCCAATCAGGACTTAATAATTTCTTTGAGCTGTTCAGCTATTCCAGAGGTTTCTGGTCTATAACTGCAGGCTAATCTCTGCTGAATCAGTAATCCTGCACGTATCATTCTAAGGTACTCATTATTAAAATGAGCCCCATGATTTGACTCCAGAAAAAACCTTGGTATTAACTTCCTAAACAACAGTTCAGCTACAGTGAGACTGTTATTTCTCCATGTTAGGTAAGCTTCCACCCATCAGAAAAAAATTGCGCATTATAACAGGACATATCTCAACTGATTGCTAACAGGTATTTCAATAAAGTCCATTTGCATTCTGTTAAAGGTTCCACCTGATCTCCCTATGTGACTTAGGGTTACTGGTGTCCTTTACGCTCCGTTCATCTGTTGATAAGTCCCACAACGATGATACAGTTCTTCTGCAAGCATCCAACATCTGGTAATAAACCATTTCTGCATGAATGGTCTCACCATTGCTTCTCTTTCTAAATGTGTTGATCCATGGAAGTATTGTGCCATTGGGAACAATATAAACTGTCTGGTAACATTGTTCTTCAATCTGCTGGCATCCAAATGTAATTTACAATTTTCTCACATCCTGTTCTGATCCAACCCTGCTGCTCCATTCCTAAAACATCTTCCTGCAAACTCTTCCCAGGTATCAGTCACTGACAACAACATCAAGAAAACAGTGTCTTCTTCAAATTCATTTTTGTAAGCTCCATTAAATGTGCACAATACTGTGCAACTTCGTCAGCAAATCGGTTTCAAACAGTGACATATCCACTGTCACTTCTGTGAGCTGCACGTTTAATAACTGCAATTTCTGCTGGTGTTCGCAGAGCATCCGATAATTTTTTTGATTGTTTCCCATTACATAGTGGGATCCCAGATGAGGTCATGAAACCTCTTTGTGACCAATACTGTCTCTAATAAGGGATAACACCAAAGGCATATTGACTAAGTGTAAATATAGGCATTCTTAATTGTGCTGTTAAACTGCAACCTCTTGTGAGGGCAATTAATTCTGCAGCTCGTGCTGAGGTCGCACCTCGAAGCCAGGAAGCTTCTACAACTCCTTGAATTGTACAACAGCATAAGCTGCTCTCCAGGTAACCTTCATTGTTTCGTAAACATTGCCATCAGCAAACATTGTATAATCAGGCTCAGTCAAAGGTTCATCTTTTTTGTCTGGTCTTGGTTTGGTGCATACATCTGTGACATTAGACAATCATGTTCAACTTCATCTCTATTACAATGTTCATTCACAGGCAATATTGTGGATTGTTTTATAATTTGACAACGCTTTACAATTATGTTGTCTGCTGCCAATATTTGTTGCTCACACTTAGAAAGCCTACTGTTAGTCAGGTACTGACTTTGTATTCTGGTGAGCACAATAAACATCTTACTGTAATCAGGCCTTCTTGGTGCAGGGGCATGATAGACTTTCTCTCAGTTCTAGGAAATCTTTTAAGCACTTGTTATCCCATGGAAGTGAATCAGCCTCAGAAAAGGCTTAGCCACTAGAGAAAAGTTTGGTATCCACTGTCTACAGTAGTTAACCATTCCCACAAACATTCTGACTTCTCTCTGTGTTCTGGGTAGATTCATTTGAAGAATAGTCTCAACTCCCTCTGATGACACTTTCCTTGATCCTTTCTCAATGATTTGTCCCAACTATTGGACCTCTTTCTGGCAATATTGCAGTTTACCTGGACACACTTTGTGTACCTTCTCAGCCAGGTGGTTTAAAAGAAAGTGCAATTGTACAAGCTTTTGTGTATCTGAGGTCAAAAGCAGGTAATCAATGTATTGTGTGAGAACTGACCTGTAGGGATTCCAGATTATTTTTCAAGATCTGCTTAAAAATAGATGGACTCTCTGTATACCCTTGTGGAACTCAGTACCATGCCAACACTCTCTCTGAACCCAAAGGAGAACAAGAACTTGCTGTCCCCGTGCAAATAAACAGAATAGAAAGCCTGACACATTTTCATGGCAGTGAACAATTCTGTGGTGCACGGAATCTGGAAAAAGATGATGGTTGAATTCCATACCTAGGAATAGCATGGAACAACAATGCTGGTAATATTTTGGAGACTCTGCACAATCCATTGTTTACCATTGGACTTCTGTAAACCTCTAATCAGAAAGTTGCAAGGGCTTCCAACAATTTCTCTTAACTCCATCCGTGCTATGCGAATTTTTGCTCTGTGCGGGGGTTTTATTGAGTGAGCAGGATTTTGACGGCCCCCCAGCTGTCGTCAGAACACGCCCACTGTGACATCAGTCGGCCTTGGGCCATCCGAAGCACCCAAGGGGTTAATATATCCCTTTCCTCAACATGTCTTTGATTACTGTTGTTATTCCTGCAATTATTTCTAGGCTCAAACTGTATGGAGGTTTTCTAGGATACACAACATTAGGGTTCACTGTAATTCTGACAGTTTCTACATCTTTAATCAGTCTGATATCCTTTCCTGTAAAATACCACACCTCTGGGTTCATGGTTTCGTTTAAATCAGGCGACAACTTTTCAATTGTCCTCACTGATACAATCGTACAGCTATTTCTTGTCAGGCCATTCTATATTGCACATCCTCCTTATGTGTTTGAAATTGAACATCATTGGGTGTGCATTAAATAGTGCAATTTATTTAACTTGCACAATAAATCTCTTCCTAGCAAGTTTACAGGACTCGAATCACAAACATCGAATTGATGATTTCCTTCAAATGAACCAAGTTTTGCAGGGACCTTTTCTGAAACTGGGTTGGTAATCTGTTTATTTGAAACTCTTATGACTTGGTCCTTCTTTCCTGAGAGGGGTAGGTCTGGGACTTTCACTGTTCTGACAGTGGATCAGGTAGCACCGGTGTCAATCAAAAATGACACTTGGTGACCATAGACCTCTCTTTCTACAAATGGTCTACTCTGGTCTACCTCCAAGACTGCACCCAGAACACAATCTTTCTCCCCTCTTAGGCATCATCATTGGGAATTGCCAGAGTGAAAACTGTCATTGTTCATCATTGGGAACTGTTGAAATTGGTTATGATTCCGAAATGGATTTGAATTTGCTTTGGGCAACTGATTAATATTAAATCTAAGGTTTCTCATATTCTATTGAAATATCTGGACTTGTAGAACCTGCATCATTGGAACCTGTTTCTGCATTGGCACTTGCATCTGCTGAACTGCAACATTCTGCATCTGATTTCCTCCATGCAGCAGACCTTTTCCACTCATTCCATCTGAATTATGTCTACACTTCCTCTTTCAATGCCCAGATTTTATTACAAACGTGGCAAAGGGCCATTTTCTTCAGTGTTGCAACATCTACACCAGAATTTGGTTCACCTCTATCTTGTGAAACATCAAATCCTCCTTGAACAGTTTGATTCTGCATTCCAGCACCTTGCATTCCACTCTGATTTCCTACATATGACTGATTCTGGAAACCTTTCTGAGCAAACTTTGTCTGAGAGAACATGAATTTCTCCTTCAACTTTTTCTTCTTCATCTCTTGTTCATCACTGCAATATTTTGCCTACCTCAGGATCGTATCATCAAATGTATCTGCCAGCAAAACACACTCTGTTTTATGTGCATACTGATCTTTGGTCTCAAACCAATAACAAACTGAAACACAAAAAATCCCATATCACTTGGCTCGGGATATTCCCTTCCACTGTGTTGTTGAAACACCTGTAGCAATCATTCATAGTAATTATGCACTGACTCTTTTGGCTCTGTGGGGTTCTTTTAATCTTTACTCAATCAATATCCTTTGGCAGAGCTTTCCATTTCAGAAATGTCAATGTGTCTTATTTTTCCATGACTAAAAGAGATGGTGCATTAGTGCGAGCGTCTCGTGTTGGCTTAGCACGTGACCTTGTATAGCAACTTAACACTCAGCCCTTAAACCATTTGGCACTACAATGTCAACGAATGTATTCAAATCAATCCACAGCACTTTTGAAATCTAAACAAATCTGTCAACTTGTGTGTACCATTATATAAGTTTGTCACAATTTTGGGAAACTATTCATAAATGCTGCAAGATCTTCTCCTCTCCATGGCACATGAACATATGCTCCTCCTGGGGTTTTTCTCAATGGATAAGCCCAAGCTTCTCCTTCATCTGGGGGACCTGTAGGTGGTTTATTATTTGTTTTATCTTCTTCTGATCGTTTCTTTTCTTTCCACTTTGCCCATTTGCTCTCTAATTTTTCAAATTCACTCCATTTATGAATATATTTTACCAATTCATGAAATCACATCCCTGTAGAATAAATTGTTACAATAGCTTCATCATTCTAATGTACCCTGAAACTTTTCTGAAATGGAACACTTTTTGAAAGATCAACTTCATATTTTGTGGCTAATTCTATTAATTTGTCATGAGTAACTGCTGCACGTCTAGTCATTTCTTTACACAAATATATCAACTACTTTTCTTGATATTAATTCACTTGATAAAGATCTAAACATCCTGTCATAATTTCTTCTAATGCTATGTTTAATCTCAGGACACTTATTGGTCTCTCCTTCACTGGTTGCAGTGGAGTGGGAACCTGATTTTCTCTCTTTCTACTGCAATCCCATCTTCAAATAGTGTAGACTAGCCTAACCTTGTGTTGTTGGTGTCATAAAGACATTCCTTCTCCCTTCTTTTAATGATTGAACTGGTTGTGATGGTCTCAATGCAAAAATCTTTGAATGCTGTGATGTCAGGATAAACCCTGTCCCAGGTACTCTTCCAGCAGAACTTTGAGCTACTATATTTGGAATGATATAATTCAGAGCAGTCATTGTAATAATCTCTAATGGCTTTGCTGCTACAACTATAGTAACAGGTGCATGTACCATTACAATTGAAGCAGTAACACCTGGAGGCATCACTGTAGGAATATTTTAAATGTGTGCATGTACAGCATTTGATATAACAGATTGTAGAATAGGCTGTGTCGTCTATAATGCTCATTAAATATGAACCGTATTTGGGTCAAAAGGAGCTGTAGCTACTATCACGTCTGATGTCGAAATACCTTCCGCATTTGCTATAGGGGCCACATAAGGTGGTGGGTGTGCTGCTAAAAATGCATCCAAAATGTCTTTCCTTGACTCACTCTCAGTATCTGATCTCTTTACAGCACCCTCATTATCTTTTCCCTGTGTCTTAGTCTTTTTCGGCTTCTCAGATTTTTCAATAGTAATAGCTGGGTACAATCTAGTTCCCTCGACTATAGCTTTCTTCCATCTCTGTTGCTCCTCATTCCATCAAGCATCTGCATAATTATACACTGCTCTTTTAGTTTTATTCTGGTTTTGCTCTTTCTCTTCAGCATGTGCTGTTTTCTCCCAAATGTTTAATCCTTCGCATTGTGTGGATTTAGGTGGTGGCTTCATCTCGTATAGCTTTTCTCTCAAACTTTCAATTATTCTCAATTAAAATATACCAGTTCAAAGGACTTTCCTTTCAGTGACCTTGCACCATTGACAAAGTCACAAACATATATGTAACCCCACATTCATTGTCATAAAATATACAGGTGTTCTGTTGGAAGGCCGCGCTTCACCTTCCCATACTGGAATTATCACATCACCTCTCCCATTGTTTTCTCAATGTCTTTAATTTCATGATTTTGGATTATTCAACTAATAGCTAACAATGTAGTTAAACTTCACAAATGTTTTGATTCTATTCTATAAACGTCATAATAATTTTCTCCAATCCTATAAAAGCTTTAATTCTTGAAAACTTGTTAACGAATCACAATGTGGCACTTATGCAACAATTGACCTATAGCAGCGTGGCACTCTGTGTCATAATCAACCAATAGCAGTGCAATAGTACCCCCATTAACCAATCTCAGCCAGGTACAGTATGACATATGATCTCACTCCTTGCAGTGGCTAACCCTTCTTTACAATTTCTCTAATGCGCACAATTTCAACAACTTCAAGCAAACACAAAAAACAATGGTTGTCTGCTCCACTAAAGAAAATAAAAGGTAATTCAAAAATCAGAATATTAAGGTTTTCATATCCTCCGACTTTTCATGCAAAACAGAATTTCATAAACACACAAATTAAATGTTGACCAGTGGGAATTCACCCTAATCATTCCAAGTTCACCTACTGCACAATTTGGTCCTGCAAACACCAATCAATATTAGTACATTCGCAACAGTTTGTTATAAACCCTACTTCAATTGTGTAGTCGATGGTAACTCATGACCTACACCTCAAATCTCTAGTAGACAAGAAAACCATATAAAGTGTATTCTACACTTACCTCAATATCCAGGTATCTTAAGCTACGTCGCTCACATTAACCTCTTCAACTGCTTTATGATAAACACATAAACATCAATAATTCATCCAAATGGAACACGTGACAGTATCAACAACAATAATTACAAAAACAATGCATAACCCTATGAATACTCCCACATCTAATAAGCAAACCCCATCAAAACAGCACTGTGTCAGGCTTCAGGGCATTGCACTAAGGCACTCTGACATTATTCTAACTCCGGGTAATTATTTATAGCTCTTCTTCTCACGATGTAAACCTTCCTTCTGCTACCAAATTTTTCTGGAGCAGGAATCAGTACATAATTTTTAATGTATCATGGTTTACCATCAAACAGAGTAATTCCCACTCTATATTGTCAGCCTTTGCTCCTATGGAGGATATTTGCTATTGTTTTAGAGAAGAAGAAAGCAATGCATTGGATAAATTATCATCACAATCGTTAGTTTAATTTTTAGTCAATAAAGAGAGCTAGTACGAGTTTAAAGGGTTTTAATAATTGAAATCTTTTTAGTAGATCCTCTTTATTGTAAAACCCAAGATAAATCAGATAAAACTCAATAGTCAAATATGACAGAAATATCAAATCAATATTAGTTAATCAAATCATGTAATAAATGCATTTAAGTGTGTTCTATGAAGGAAGGAATACATGTACTAAGAATTGGGTGAAAATGGAGTGAGTCAGAACCCATAAAGAGTTCTAGTCTAAGAGAGAGTGAGGTAAAAGCATATCGCTTTGGCATTTAAATCAGCTAAAAAGATCAAAATACCAAAGCAGAACTTCCCATAGAGAGAGATTTGGGAAACTCAGTAGTCTCAAAGCAATGTTACATAAAGTCTGGGTCTTGAAAGTCCCAATAGCAAGTGGGACGAAAAGAAGGGGCAAAAAGGTAAAAAACATATTGGGTAACCTACTCTAGAAACACGCTCTATTATAGACACCACATTTCATAAGGCTTTGCAACGTTGCTCTTCTCATCTCCAGCCAGCCAATCAGTATTGGATGCTCTGCTGGAAACAGAATCACTCCTAATATTCTCACATGAATACAATAGTGCATAGACAGCAATGAAACGTTTGCAACAAAATTATAAAAATTATATATGCACGTGGAGTTTGCCTCATTCAGGCTTATTTCTCCATAGATACACTTCATTTTAACCTTCTCATACAAGTTTCTAAACAATAAATCGAAACATATGTTTTTCATGAAAAAGAAAACATGGTGCATGATCAACACTGATGAAGGAAAAAAAGTAAGGTAGAAAGTCAAGTTCACATTTTAAAAGCTGCATTCCAATGTATTCTCTCTTCATTACCCCATTAAATGACAAAATGTAATCATCTGTCAACGGTGGTGTTTGTTTATATTGAAACACTCTGTGTAAATACTTGAAACTATAAGTAACTTATTTTTTTTTAAACTTGCTCATGGAGATGTCAGGACTCAACTTTTTATGCACATTGAGCATTTTCTATTCAAGCTTGTTTTTGAAGAAGCATTGTTTTAGCCAGTTGAGGCCTAGTTTGAGTTAACAGGATAACTTGCATGTGTATGCATTCTAAACACATTCTTTTTTTTTATCACAGCCTGCATGTCAATTCTGCATATTTTATTATAACCAGCCTTATTTTCTTGCAAATTAATTTAAAATCTCTTTACCAGTAGCAAATGTATTCAGCAAAAGAGTGGTAAGAGTGTAGCTGGTGGTGCATTTTTGAAACAGACTGTTGCAAATATATTACTACCGCACAGTGTGGTAATGCACTTCACTTTCCATTGAAATAGTCATCAAATTTGCAGACGCAAAATTATATAGCGCACAAACAATCATACATGAAAATCGAATTTCGATTAATATTTATCATTTGTGAATCACCAAATAAAGTATTTCAATTTGTTTTGATCCTATTAAAATCTTTCTTTCCATAACACTTAAGAATTACAAAAAATGTGCTTCATTTGTGATTTCCTAACTGCTGATACATTTTGAAATATTTGCTCAGTTCATTTACAGGTATTTAAATGTTGCTGAGCATTGGAAAAAATTATATTCTACAGCGTTCCCTTGTAAATGCCCTGTACCCCTTTAAGATTGTTATGATTTGTTCCACTGGCACAGCTTGTGTGCTTTACTTAAGTTAGAAAGCGGTGGCGTGCTCCGGAGTGTGTATTCCATCATACACTGTGAAAACTTCTTAATCGCGTAACCCTACAATTGAGGTGCCGTCCCCCGGTCACTGCCTGTATCCTTTTATGTTAGGGTTTATGCCATTTATCCATATATTTCAACATACCATTCGTTGTTTTAGTTTTTGTAAACTTTTATTATTCCTTTCTTTACTTTTTCATTTTTTCTTTGCTTTTTATAATGTATATCCCCTTATTTACAATTCTTCCAATGCATTTCGGCTTATATCGAAGCCTTCATCAGGGAAATATTTCTACAACACAAAAAATGCATTCATTTGTACACGAGATGATTTGTGCATGTTATACATCATTCTATATCATTCTATTGTATTAAATACATCTAAATTAAAGCGTTAATCTCATCGTCGCTTAATAATTCATAGCTTGCTTATCATGTGTAGTTGCACTCCTCTAATGCTAATCCTAGTTGGGTTGACCTGGTTCATGATTAACGTAATCAAAAATGAATGGCAACAAAACCTCAGTCAATAACTTAAATTTCAAACCTCCCAGTGCCCTTTTTAGAAAACTCTCCCCTTCTTACTTTAACTATCTCTGGCAGCGTGTTCCCTTCTGTTTGTGGCTCGGTGTGATTTCTAGTAATCCTCCCCGGCGCGTACTTGTATACAAGCGTGTCGGGTTAGCGTTATGACGGTCAAAACGTGCCTACGTACACAATTGACATCGAAAATTGACTCGAGTATTAGGCGCCATCTTAGTGGTGCTTACACACTGTAGTTATCGTTAGGGACTGAAGGTGAAATGAAACGTAAAATGAAAAGTAAAAATGGAGTGTGAACGTTTTCCATGATAATATGATCTTCAGTATCTAATACATATAGTTATATACAGTGTGTCCTATAGGTCATTATATAAAATACTCCAACAGGATTAGTGGACACGATATGCGTTTAACTCTTAATGTGCTGAACCTCCTAAAACAAGGTACAACATATTAACTTCAATCGACTAAACCTCCTAAGAGGGAAGCAAAAAACATCCAGGGTTATTAAAGGTAACAACTAACAACTAAATTCTACCCTGTCATTCATATACAGTGTGTCCTATAGGTCATTATATAAAATACTCCAACAGGATTAGTGGACACGATATGCGTTTAACTCTTAATGTGCTGAACCTCCTAAAACAAGGTACAACATATTAACTTCAATTGACTAAACCTCCTAAGAGGGAAGCAAAAAACATCCAGGGTTATTAAAGGTAACAACTAAATTCTACCCTGTCATTCATTCCGTGCGGTTTGAGGGTCTCAAGGAAATTAATCCAAAACTTCTCCCTTTATAATAATTGTAGATTCATGTCCATTCCATCAATGTTCTGGACCTCCTCCAAAATTACAAAACGCACTTGACTCACAGTGTGCGATTTTTCCATAAAGTGGCTTGCTATGTTCGATTTTATTGTTTTATTCCTTATGTTTGATTTATGCTCATTTATTCTTGTTTTTATTTTTCTTGCTGTCTTTCCAACGTATCCATAGCCACACGGGCACTTCAATAGATAAATTAAATTTTTCGTATCACATGTAGCTGATACCTTCAATTTGATATTGTTTCCTTTCCTGGGATGTGTTATGGTTGTTCCTCTTAGTATGTTGTTACAATTATTACAGTTATAACATGGCTTTGTTCTTTCATATTCTTTCTTTTCCTGTGTGTTATTGGTTTTGAGGATTTCTCCTAGGTTTCTCGCTCTTTGATAAGCAAATATGGGCTTTTCCACGAAACAATTGTTGAAATCTGTTTCTTGCGTTAGTATTGGCCAGTGTTTTAATTTGATATTTTTTTAATGCTTTGCTTTTAGTAGAGTATTTGGATACTGTTACCATTCTGGTTTTTGGTGTTTTTTTGCTTTGAATTAGTAGTTGTTCTCTTGTCTTTTGTTCACATCTTTGTTTGGCTGCTGCCAGTGTTTTCATGGGGTACCCCCTTTCCTTGAATCTATTTTCCATTTCGATAATGCGTGCTGCTGCTTTAGCAGGTGTTGACACTATACGTTTTACTCTGATCGTTTGTGAAAAAGGTAAATGATTTTTTAGACTTTCCTGGTGAAAACTTTTGTAAAGCAATACATTGTTTCTGTCAGTGGGTTTATGAAAGAGATCTGTCGAAAATCCTTGTGATGTTTTTGTGATTTCTACATCCAAAACGTTTACCGTTGTATTCTGTATATCCCATGTAAATTAAATTCGTTCATCTCCTAGGTTTAATTCATTTATAGCTTGAGTTAGTGTTAGTGTGGGTCCATCCCATATTAGGAAAAGATCATCAATGAAACGTAAAAGCATTTTAACTTGTTTTTCCATGGTTCTTGAGTTAGTATATGTTCCTTTTCAAATTGTGACATAAACAAATTTGCATAGGCTGGAGCTGCCGAATTTCCCATGCTTGTACCTGTGAGTTGTTGAAAGTATTGTTCCTTCCATTTAAAGTAGCTATGGTGTAACGAGAATTCCAATAGTTGCATTATAAACACCTGCATGTCAATGTTTAAATCTGATTGTAAGATTGCATTTTCAACTGCTTCTATTCCTTTGTTGAGTGGTATGGAGGTATATAAAGCCCTCACATCCATAGTGCATAATATCAATCACTCTTCATTCGTAGTATCCACTTTCTGTAATTTGTTTAGCAGGTCCGTTGTATCCTTAACAAATGTGCCCATCTGTGTTACACTGGGTTGTAAATATTTGTCTATAAATTGACCCACCAGTTGGTGCATACTTCCTACATTAGATACTTTAGGTCTAAACGGCGGATTATTAAGGTCCTTGTGGATTTTGGGAACCATATAAATGGTTGGACTTTTGGAGTGTTGTGGCAACAAGAGTTTTCTTGTGCAATCATCTATGATTCCATTGCTGTAAGCTTGATCTATAATTAAGGTTAGATGTTTACTAAATTCATCCCTCGGGTTGGTTTCCAATTTCATGTAGGTGGTAGTTTCCGCTAGATGGGTCTCTACTGCTTGTTCATAGTGTGTGACGTTCATGATAACTGTGGCTCCTCCTTTATCTGCTTTTTGGCAGATTATGTTTGGATTTTCCGCTATTGATTTTAGGATTCCCCTTTCTTTTTGTGTTAAATTGGGTTTTCTGGGATTTTTGGTGTAATTCAGTTTAGACAAATCCGATTTCACTAGGTTTTCAAATAGGTCTATAGTTTTGAGCCCTATTGGCGGCACGTATGTGCTTCGTGTTGTCAATCCTCTTAATTGATCCTCTTTTTCTTGTTCTTTTAGTGGGAGTACATTGTCAAAAAAGTGTCTTAGTTTGATTTTTTTGGTTAGTTTAAACAAGCTAACTTCCAATTCCAATCTTGTGGTATTAGTAGTTGGTACAAACGTTAAACCTTTTTGCAACGTATTAAGCTCCGTCTGAGTTAACGATGTGTCTGATATGTTTATCACCAAACTATTCGGGTCTTTGTTACTTTTTTGGGTTTGTCCTTCTTTGTTGTGGTACTCCGGGTGTTTGGTCCTTTTTCTATTGCTGCTCCTGGGTCTGCCCTTTCTAAAGGGCTGACTTCTAAAAAAGGCTCTGTACTTGTATGTGCTTGTTCACTCAATTGTTGTTGCCCTGTTAGTTGTTGTTCTTCTATTATTTGTCTTAATGGTCCTTCCCTTGGTTTACTTGATGTGTCACTCCCTGACGATGATGTGTCTGTTTGTTGTTTATCAGGTCTTTTTTGGCGTCTCCGGGCATATACCTCCGCCCATGTATAGACCTCTCCTAATTTGTAGTCAACCGTATCCCTACGGAATTTTCTTATTTTGCGTTCGTTCACTTCCTGTGAGTGTTTTTTCAGTTGTATATTGATATCATCCAAGACTTTCGTCCAGTCTTCAGTCGACATAGAGTTAGTGAGTTCTGTTGTTACTGTGACAATTTCCTTTGACAGTTCATCCAAAATTTTGACAGTTCTTCAATGATCAGGAGGATTAGATCTAACAAACATTTATTAAGGATAGCGTACCATCTTTCTTTGAATCGCTGTGCATTTTTACATAGGGATGGTTTTAAAGCAATCCCCAACCCTCTCGGAATGCGCTGTGCTCTATTGTATTTTATCAATGTAGTTGCGTGTAATCTTTGGTTTATCTCCCTCTTAGATAGGTAAATCAATTGCCTTATATTTTGTTCTTTGTTGTGGTTTGATGTTGGCTCAGTCGTATCCTCGTGTATAAGGGCATATATTTTTGAGGCCTCCTCCATTGAGAAGGCCAGAGTGTCCGCCCGTTGATCTGTTATGCTGGTTATTTCCTCAAAGTTCATGTTAGTTGATTGGGCGTGCTCAGTGGGTGATTCGGATTGTTTGATAGATTAATATGATTTGTTCTACTGGCACAGCTTGTGTCCTTTACTTAAGTTTGAAAGCTGTGGCGTGCTCCGGAGTGTGTATTCCGTCATACACTGTGAAAACTCCTTAATCGCTTACCCCTACAATTGGGGTGCCGTCCCCCGGTTACTGCCTGTTTACCTTTATGTTAGGATTTATGCCATTTATCCATATATTTCAACATACCATTCGTTGTTTTTGTTTTTGTAAACTTTTATTATTCCTTTCTTTACTTTTTCATTTTTTTTGCTTTTCATAATGTATATCCCCTTATTTACAATTCTTCCAATGCATTTCGGCTTATATCGAAGCCTTCATCAGGGAATTATTTCTACAACACAAAAAATACATTCATTTGTACACGAGGCGATTTGTGCATGTTATACATCATTCTATATCATTCTATTGTATTAAATACATCTAAATCAATGCGTAAATCTCATCGCCGCTTAATAATTCATAGCTTGCTCATCATGTGTAGTTGCCCTCCTCTAATGCAAATCCTAGTTGGGTTGACCTAGTTCATGATTAACGTAATCAAAAATTAATGGTAACAAAACCTCAGTCAATAACTTAAATTTCAAACCTCCCAGTGCCCTTTTTAGAAAACTCTCCCCTTCTTACTTTAACTATGTCTGGCAGCGTGATCCCTTCTGTTTGTGGCTCGTGTGATTTCTAGTAATCCTTCCCGGCGCGTACTTGTATACAAGTAACACTTAAGAATTACAAAAAAATTTGCTTCATTTGTGATTTCTTAAAACTGATATATTCTGAAATATTTGGTCAGTTCATTTACAGGTATTTAAATTTTGCCGAGCATTGGAAAAAATTATATTTTACAGCGTTCCCTTGTAAACGCCCTGTACCCCTTTAAAATTGTCCCATACCCCACCTTAGAAAACCCTCTAACTTTGCATTCAGAGAAAGTAAACTCCAATCTCCATGTTATAAGAATCAGTAGCAATTTGTTAGAAGACTAGTCTATCATATGTACTCTGTCTTTGAAGCAGAACAAGATAAAGATAAAGACAAGATAAAAAAACTATAAAGGCATCTTTATTGCTCATTCCCCTTCTGAACTCCATCATGGGTATTGAGGGGGTGCTGCAGTCCCCTATGAAACAGGGGCACCACGGGGCAGAAGGCAAACAAGATGCTTTGACGGGCCACACAATTTTGTGAGTGGGCTCTATGCCAGACAGGCTGCCTGGCGAGGGGGCATATTCTAGGGGCGCAATTGAGGGGAAGTCAAGAAGGCTTCGAGGGGCGGCCTGAACATTTACCCACCTTGCTGTTTGCTAGTCTCAGCACTCTTTTTCCTGGGCTGTGATGCTTTGAAGGTGGAGGAGGTTGGTGCTAGGGAGGAGACTTTTAGGAGGTTGGTTGGAGTTATGGGAGTTGATGGAGTCACTCGTAGTGGGCAGGAGAGGAAGTAAAAACACCTCTCCAGCTTGAAGCTCAACCTCATTTTATTTTAACTCACAACAGCACACATGGCTGTAATTGTGTTATTTTAATACAACATCCTGAAAAGTCTGATTCAGCCTTTAGCTCAAAAGATCATCTGTCAGCAAAGAGGTGCTGATTCGTATATTTATACTAATGGCCTTCGTCACTTCCTGTCAAAAACTAAACACAGAAGTGATACCTTAACGACAGGGGCGGATTGGCAATGCGGGCATTCCGGCATCGGCCGAAGGGCCGGTATCTCCGTGCCCTCTGTGGGCCGGTTTTTTTCTCCCCTTTACCAGCCACACAGTGAAGCTGCATTAATTTCTCTGTCTCTGTCTCCGTAATCGCTGTGGACTAGGAAAGGGGAGGAAAAAAAAGGTCCACAGAGGGCACGGAGACGGAGACAGAGAAATGAATGCAGCTTCACTGTGCAGTGATTCTCCGCTGTAGCCTCTCCTTCACCCCCTGCCCAGGAAAGCAATCAGGCTGAGGGTGGCTGGGGAGGGGTGATTGTTTGCAAAAATCGGTCTCCCTGGGGGCCAGGTGTTGCTCAGGCCTTTGAGCCATTTTCACCTCGGCCTCCCTAGGGCCCACGCAGCACATAAACAGTGTTAGGTTTTTTTTTTGTTTGTTTTTATTTTAATGCGATTTTATATAGCGCAAACTTTACCAGAAGTTGTCAGAGCGCTTTACATAAGAATCAGTTGCGAAACATAAGGACTTAGGATTACATGCGTTACATAAAAGATACAAGCTGAAAAAATTGCACATGTACAAGATGTAAAGTCACACAAGGAAGAGATACAAACAGAAAGAAAAATTGCAAATGTACAAGTAGTAAAGTCACTCAAGGAAGAGAAACAAATGGATATACTCTGAGTCACATAGGAATGGTAGAGAGTACGAAGGTCTACTGCATATACCAGTGATTAGAGTTATCTCTATATACATAGGGAGGGGATATGACTGGATATACTCTAAGAGTTACATAGGAATGGTAGATAGTACAAAGGTCTACTGCATATACCAGTGATTAGAGTTCTCTCTATATATATATATATATACACACATAGTAGATTTTCTCAGGCAGAGTTCCATGGAGAAGTGTGGCTCAGGGGTTAGAGGCGGCAGACCTGGAAGCTGAGATTGGCACTGGACCAGGGTTCAATTCCCCACCCGATGGGGGTTGGGCTCAATAATTCCACGGACTCGATAATTCTCACTCCGGTGCCTACTCGACTCACGGGTTCACACTCTGCGACTCTGGGCAATAGCTTGCTTAATCTCCACAACGGCCCCTCGCGGCGGGATGCCTGGCTTTCACCTTGTGGATACCCTGTCGGGGTATCTCACAGGGGAATACCAGGACGGGTTCCCTAAGCAAGCGCATAGATGCCTGCGATGTGGGCGATTTGCGCTATATAAATACATGTACATATACATTTACATTTGTACATTTACATTTAAGTGGGGTTGGAGGGGGGATGCAGTCACAGCACCGAGGGTGGGAGGGATACAAGGGTATGGAGAAAAGGCAAAACAGAAAAGGGAAGAAACATTTGAGGATCGTCAAGGGGGAAACGAGGTAGAAGGGTAAAAGACGAGGGAATGGACAAGATGGCGGGTCGGGGTCCAGAGAAAAACGGCCGAGGGAATAGTGGGCGAGGAAGAATGGGACTCACTGTCAGGGCCACGTGATCTTTGCATCTTGCACCATCTTCACCTCAGCCTCAGCCTTCCCCGGGCTACCATGGATGACCCAGCAGCTGTGTTTTGTGCTCCCCTGCCAGGACATTGCCCTGAGGCCTGGAGGGCTGGGGAGGGCTGATTAATTTACTAATTGCAGGGGCTTCACTGCTGTTCATGTGCTCTGAGCTGAAGGTCTGGGGAGGACTGAGTAGGTTAGTAATAGCAGGGGCTTCGCTGCTTATTAGGTGCTCCTTCCCTGAAGGGCTCGAATAATTTTGTGACAGAAAGGGCCCTTGCTGTTTTTTTAGTTGCTCAGCATGGCGCCATTGTCACTTTCCCCTATCCCCGCCCCCGTGTCTCCTGTGCAAGAACAGTATCCTCTCACTTTAATTCATTTCTGTGCCAAACATCTTAAGGATTTTGGGGGCCCTGGGCCAAACATATTTTTGGGCCCCTGTTCGGAACAGATTTGAATTTATAATCCAATTTCTGATCTTTGATGCCCTCTTTCAGCTGGTCACTGGACAGTGCACTACCATACTTGTCCAAATTCCTAATGTATTTACATCTAATATTCAAGCACAGCCAAATGGTGTTTCATGAAAGGGCACGCCCCTTGATTGTGGGCACGCCCCTTAATTGTGGGCCACGCCCCTTGAATGTGGGCCACTTTTTGCGTCAGTGATCTATTTTAATTTTAATGTAGTGACTTTGCAACAGGCACGATTCCACTTGTGGCCTGTAGGTGGCAGTTGCTGTCCACTTATAATGCATCGATCGTTATATTTCAGAAATGTATAGTGAGCTCTATTATAAGGAATTCCAATTGTATTATGCGATTCAGATGCAGCAACACTTTACATCTTAAATATGATTTAATGCCCTCGCCACATGATTAATAGGTATTACACTGACAACACAGATAAGTAACAGTGGCACATGTTGCTGCATTTGCCATTTCTTGGAGCATAATTTGGTCAACGCAGATGGATGATTTGTTTTGGCCTCAATGTTCCATGCCTTTTACAGAGACTCACCCTTCAGCCTTGTGCCATCTACAACTAGGGACTTCTCGGAAGCTTGCAATATCCTTTTAATGTCCAGAGGGGCGTATGTATCAGAACTATCGGGTCACTGGTAAGCGGGCTTAGATGAGAAAAAGTAAAAAAGTGAATGACGCTCGTGCTCCAACAATGTTAAGCATTTACTAAAACTAACTCTATTTATACTAGATAAGATGCTCATTTGTTGACTAGCCACTCAAAGACGGTTTCTTCTGGCGGCCCTTAAATGACATGGTTCTGCTCTTACTCATTCCTTTCTCCATTTCGCGACATATAAGTTCTTAGCAGTGCTGATGGCACAATTTCCTGAGTGGGGGTGCTGCCATCATTGCTACGTCACTGAAATAACAGGTATTGTGAAAAACCCAAGAGTCGCACTATGAAGTGTAGCACGTGAGCCACGCCCACTCGGCAAGAGAGTGGCGATTTTGGACATCTCATCGCAAATATATTACTAAAATGTGGGGTTGCAGGCTAGCACACTGTCATTACCCCCTCATGGGTCCTCCCCGTCCCAGTCCTTACAACATGAGGCAGTCCTGCCTCCACCCAGCCAATCACAACGCCAGTATTCAAAAGTTACATAAGCCCCTCCCACCTACCGCCATGCCTGTTTTTTTTCTGCTCCGACGGCTGTCGGAACGCTGGTGCTCCCGGTTCCTGTTTCTGTTTCTGGCTTTCTTCAGGACGGTGCCGTGAGTGTTTCGATTGCAGTTTTATGCTTTTGCGTTATTTACTGTGTGTATTTCACAGGAGTATTTCATTTGCAGTTTTTTAATTCTGCATTGTTTCCTGTGGGTTTTTCTCTCTGCGCGGCTGCTCCGGTCCCCCGGTCAGCTGTGCTCCTGTTCTGGGGTCAGGGACTCTCCCCGTTCATGTGCTGGGCTGGGGCGGGGAGTTTTCGTGGTGTCCTGGCCCCGGGTCGTTCCGGCGCTGTGGTTCTAGTGCAGCGTCCGGCCCCCACGGTCATGGACTTTTGACCTGGGGCTGTGGGTGGAGACTACAGGGCTGCCCATTGTAATTTTCACCGGTCTCACGTTGTGTGATTTGGTGATTGGGGGCAGTGTTGCTTGGAGGTTGCTGGGCACTTCCTTTGTTGTGTGGTGAGTTCCTGTTTGGTTCGATTGCTCGGGTTCACTCACCATGTGTGAAGGGTCGTCTTCACCTGTGCCTGCCTGGGCTGTTTCCATGCGGCATAGTTTCCAGGTTCTGCAGGTGGATGACATTTTTGCAGATTCTGGGGCTGCGCTGAATACTGTGTAGGGCTACTGGTGTTCACGAGATCTTCCTGCCTATGCTGTCCAATTACCTGGGTTGATATAGTTTCAATCTGTGATTTTCCACAGTTGGTGGTATTGGCTGCCCAGTATGTGCTGCCAGGGCCTACTTTGCGTTGTCCTGAGGATAGGTCTTTATTAGGGTGATGCTGGGTTGTGGCCCTAGATCCCTGGATGCAGTGGGGTTTTCCGCACAGTTTGTTTACTCTGTGGTGGTTGACCTTTTCCTTCCATGTTGTCCTGTTGGATATCCTGTCTGATGCATGGCTTGCGGCAGATACGCAGGGTTTTCCTCGTTTTCTGGGATGGTGGTTTCGCCTGGCGGACTTTATTTCTCACTTTCCTGCATTTCCATGTGTTGCTTCTTCTTTTGGGGTGCGTGCTGGCTCTTGTTCGGCCTGTGCTTCACTGTTCCTTCTCATGGGTTGTGTGGAGTTTGGCTGTTTGCGGGCCTTCCTTCCTGTCTTGGCTTGATGGGTTGAGTCTTCTCCTCGGCTGACGTGGTCCTGGCGTCTTGTTCCACTGTCTGTTTTTCTGTGGCTCCTTGGCGTTTTGGCTCCCTCTACTGACAGTCTGTGTGGTGGTGCTCTGTCTTCCTCTCGGCCCTTTCGTGGTCGGGGGTGGGGGAGGCTGTGTTCCGTTTGGTTCCCGGCCTCTGTTGCGCCTACGGCTGCCCCTGGGTGTTGGTCGTCCAGGGTTTTGGGTATTGTTGTGCCCTGGGAGGGGGGTCTCTGTGACCTGGTGGTTGCGGTTGCGTCTCTTTTTGTTTGGGTCTGTGTCCCACTCCTGGTGTTCATCTGGCGGTGGGTTCCCTGTCTCCGTTGCTGTTTTTGTTACGGTTTTGGGGGCTCGGATCCGTTGTTCCTGGCTTGTTGGTCCGGTCTGCTTTCCGACTGGTGGGTCCTGTCGGTCTTCGCTCTTGGTTTCCGGATTCCATTCCGGGCTGTCCCCCTTTTTGGGCTGTTTTTACGGTTGCTCCGTTGTCCTTTGGCCCGTGTTGCATTTACCTTCTTCATTGGGCGTCGGTCTCTTTTTGTCTCTGGGCGCTGTTGTGCTGGTTCCGGTGGCGGAGCGGGCCAAGGTTCCTCTTCCTCTTTGTTCTTGGTCCTGGCGCCCGTTGGTTCCTTTTTGCACGGTTCTGTGTCCCGGGGCTTTATACCATTTGGTGCCGCTGGTCGGTTGTTCCCCTTGCGGTCTGTCATTCCCCTCTTCCTGGTGGGTGTTTTTTATTTTTTATTTTTTTTGGTCTTCCCTGGATTTGGGTGTTTTCTGTTTTTCACGTTCCATCCGTCTGGCTGGTCCGCGGTTCCTGCGGTTTGCTGTGGATGGGTTCCTTTCTCTGTTTCGGGTGTTGCCTTTCGGCCTCTCTCCTGTTCCCCAGGTTTTTTCCGCGGTGCTGGCTCCTGCTGTGCAGGTTTTTTGCTGGTTGGCGGTTCCGCTCTGCTTGCACCTGTTGTTCTTTGTACTGCAGGGTTAGGCCTGGTCCATACCTGGGTGGGTGACCGCCTGGGGGGTGCTGTTGGCTTTTCCCTATGTGGCTTTTGTCCGGTTTCTGCTTCCACCCTCCTTGTGACTGTTCTGGCGATGGTGGCGTTGTGGCCTTGCTCCGGTTACTGGGGTTCGTTGTGGTTCTGGCCATTTTTCTTCTGGTTCCTGTTCGGGGCCTTCGGTTTCTCGGGGCCTGTTCATCACTTTGCAGGGGGTTGTTTTCACCCTCCGGCTCGGTTCTCTTCCCTGTTGGCTCTTTTGTGGGTCCTGCTGGGTCGCCCTTCTGCCCTTTGGGGTTGGTTGCGGTTCCAGGAGGTGGTGGCTGCCTCCACGGCTGTGGTTCCTTGGGTTTGCCTGTTCCTCCTGTCCTTGGTGTTTCTTCTGATTGGCTTTTTGGATCCTTTTCAGTGCAGGTTACTTGTCTCTGGTTCCTCTCTCCCCTGTTCTGGTTCCTACTTTGGCCTGGTGGCTTTGCTCTCCCGACCTGGTGTTTGGGTGCGTTTTCAGCTCCTTCTCTCCTCTTGTTGTCCTTGGACGCCTGTCCTTGGGGTTGGGCGCCACATTGGGGTCCTTGGTGGCGGCCGAGTTTTTTCATTCGTGCTGGCCTTCTTGGGGGGACCAGTTGCATGTCTCTGTTCCTGCTGGCTTCCATGTGTTGTTCCCACGACTCTATGGCTCATTGGTGTGTCTTGTGCCTCTGGTGGTTCGGGCTCCCGCAGCTCTCTCTGGGCCGTGTCTCCTCTGTGGGCTTTGAGTTTGTGTTCAGGACTGACTGCGTTTTCGTTTGTGGACGCTGCTTGGGCCATTTCCTCCTGTCCTCTGTTTTGTGCCCTCTGTGCTCGCTTCAGCGGCGCATTTTCTTTGTTTGGTTCAATTTGGTGTGGATTTGCATGGCCCCTGCACATTTCCTTGGCCTTCGGGCTTTCTGTGTGCCTTCCCTCCTTTTCTCCTCCTGCATAGCCTGGGGATGTGAGGGGGTGTGTGTAGGTGTCTGTATCGTTAACCTCTCTGTCTTTGATTTCTGCTCCTGCTGCTGCTGGCGGGGGTCGGGTTTGGCCGGACTTCATTGACTCCGGCTCCGCTTTTTGGTCCACAGCTGGTTTTTGCCCTGATGTCACTTGCTTCTGACGGCCTGGCTCTTGTGCGGCTGTGGTTGGCGTCTTTGGGCTGTTCCTCTGTGGTGGCTCGTGGCATCCCGTTGTCACGTCGGCCTTCGGCCCTTGGGTGCTGTGGTCGTCTTTGGGGTTCTTTTTTCTCTTTGTGTTCTTCCCATTGGGCCGTTCCTGTGCTGGGGGATCCTACCTCTGTGTTGGATTTTCTCAGGACTGTTTTTTTTACAGGGCCTTGCCCCTTCCGCTTTGTCTTCTCAGTGGGCGGCGGTTCGTGCTTGTCGGGGTCCTGGAGCCTCCTCGGTGGTTTTTGCCCCTTTGAAGAGTCGGTTTCTTCTAGGCTTTCGGCTTCGTCGGCCGGTCTCTCCTGTACTCGTGCCTTCTTGGGTTTTTGCCTGCTGTTTGGGGGGGTCTGCTGTTGCCCCCTTTTGAGCTCTTGCTGGTGGCTGTCTTGTTCTGGTTGTCAGCTACTGTGGCTTTTTTGCTGGCCATCACCTCTGCTCGTCGGTTGGGTGCTTTGGGTGCTCTGCTCGTTTCTTTTCCCTGTTGGGAGTTCCTGCCGGATTGGGTTGGTTTGTGGCTTGTTCCGGTCTTTCTGCCTGGGGGTTCTTCCCGTTTCCTTTGGCAGCTGGAGGTGTTTTTCCTGTTTTACCTGCTGGGGGGGTCCCTTGTTCCCCCTTACTTGGTGGTTCGCTGGACTCTCCGGTTTTTCCCACCTTTGTTCCCTGGTGTTTTCCCATTTTCTCCTTCCCTGTTTGTCTCCTGTGGAGGTGTGACTTGGGGGATATCGTTTTCCGGTTCTGGGGTTGGTCAGTGGGTGCGTTTGGCGGTCTGCCTGCCTTTGCGGTCCTTTGGGTCTGCCTCCTCCGTCTCTGGTGCTGGGTCGTTAGACACGTTCTGTGCCTGCTTCCTGGGCTGGGGCGGCAGGAGTTTTCTTTCCGGGAATTTGTTGGGTGGCCACCCGCTGTCCCGTCTCGTATTTGTGCTGCCTTCTTGGCTTGTTGTTTTACATGCCTCTGCTGGCTGTTTTTCTGTTGGCGTCTTGGACGTTGCTGTTCATTGATCTTTACTGATTTGTACTCTGCATGGATCCCTGGTGTCCTGCGTTTTTTGTTGGTTCTCTGCTTGTGAGTTCCTCATGTTGTAAGGACTGGGACGGGGAGGACCCATGAGGGGGTAATGTCTTATTACTTACCGGTAATCTTCATTACCCCGATTGGGGTCCTCCCCGTCCCAGTCCTGTACCCTCCCGCCCTCCCGCTGTGTTTGTGTCGGAGTCTTGTTGATAACAGGCATGGCGGTAGGTGGGAGGGGCTTATGTAACTTTTGAATACTGGCGTTGTGATTGGCTGGGTGGAGGCAGGACTGCCTCATGTTGTAAGGACTGGGACGGGGAGGACCCCAATCGGGGTAATGAAGATTACCGGTAAGTAATAAGACATTTACAGACAGCACATTGGAGGCTGATTTTGCATATAGTTTTATTGATAAAAACTATATAGCGCACAAATGATAATGTGTGGCAGCCGTGTTTCAACGTGTATTTGTCATTTGCACATCACAAAGTAAAATGTATTGATTTGAAATTATTAAAATCTTTGTTACACTTTAGGATTACAACAAAAGTGATTCATTTGTGTATTTTTTCCTAACTACAGACCTATTTTTAAATAATTGTACAATTTATGTTTTCAGGTATTTAATGTTGCGTGAGTTAGAAAAAATGACACCTGCAAGGTTGTCACATAGTTCACTTCTCAAAAACCCTCTCACTTTGCAGTTGGAGAAAAAAAGTGAACGCAATCTCCATATTAAAAGAATAGGCAACAATTTGTCAGAAGACGCAGCCCTACGTTCGACCACTGACTTTGAATGCGTAGCACATGTGGCAAAATAAACACACTTTTAACTGCTTATTCACTTTTGAACTCCGGGTGGTTCTTTTGGGAGTGTTGCTGCACCCCCGCACCCCTACTTCCACCGCCATGGGTCTTGGCCTCCTGTCAGGTTCTTGACTCGGTTTCAGAGGGCTGTGTAACTCGGCCACAGATTCCCACGCATGCTTGCTACCACGAGTTACAGTTGTCTGGTTACAGAGCCCGGCTTGCGGAGTACAGTTGCTTTCAATGTCCTGAAGGGTTCGTAGAAAGGAAAGGGAGAACACTATTTAAGGATGCGCGCGCGACGCTCGCGAGGAGCAACACCCGAGCACAGCGTAGCTTCACCTGACGAAACGTTTATGAGAAGAAGCAAAGGTGCCGTGTTGGCCTCCTCATTAATAGGGTACAGGTTCTCAGAAAAAAATAGACGAACAATACAGAAGCTAACTTTAACCCTCCCGCTGCCTTAAAAAATGTGGTCTGAATTCTCCCGTCCGATCAAGTTTTCAAATCAGGGAATATCTAGGCAGCCATAGACAAACATTTGTTGAGTTTGCGAGCTGACCCCGGCGTAACCTCCCAAAAGAACGGGTGCGTGCAGGGATTTTGGCTTCAGATGAGCGGGCTGTTCATCAGCCACGCAGGCCCATTGAAGTAGTCCAAACTGCTAATTGAGACAGTGGGCGGCTGGTTCTTTACAGCTGCGCTGATTCACGCTTCTAGGAAAGCAGAAGGGGGGTCTTTACTCCTGGCGTAGGCCCCCGGCCGGGCTTCCTGGAAATGAATGACGGACTCGTGACCGACCTATAACTTATGTTATCTGCATGCTAAGAATGTTAACTCAATCAAGCAACCTGCTAGCATGGCGTTTCAGAACAGAGCATATCAACAAGTTGCCAAATGCTAAAACATGCGTGGACTGACCCCCGCTTGTAAGTCTGCTCAGAAGTCACGGATGAGGAGAATATTGTATTTATTAAAATTTCCTTATGTAAATATTTAAATCCAAGAGCTCGTTTTATGTATAAATAACAAGAAAGGTCATAGTGTCGATTAATTAAATGACCTTCAGTTTTGGGTAGATTGTTTAATCAGCCTTAGTTTCAGATTTCTTCTATGAATCTCCATTCGGATCTTGTCTGGGCAGGACAGTGGGAAGCAGTTTCTCATCTACACCGAAATACTAAATTATACGGAATATTCAATACCATCTGTTTGTAGACTCTCATTTGCCAATGATTGGTGACAATACTGTCTCAGGGGCCGTATCACAGAAAGTGCTCTAGGGGTAACACAGGCGTGGTCCTCCCACTTGCTCTTCTCATGGGGGAACATTGATATTACATGAGGGGCTTCAGATGCGTGCGCATCCCCTTCTGTTATCCAGATTGTGCCGCGCGCATATTTAGCACACACACAATCCTAAGGGGGTGTTCCCTCATTTGCATGGGAGTGTACCCCATGAAAATTAGGGAAACATATTGCCTCTGCGCCTTTGCCATATTATGGCCAGGCATAAAATGGCTTTCAGGAGGCACACTGACTGCACACCAGAAAGAGGGGGGTCACAGTCAGTGCACCCCAGAGGAAGCCCCCGGAATAAGGAGCAAAAGTGTGCCATGAACCCCTCTCCCGAGACAGCCCACTACGGGCAGGTGCAGTCACTCACTGCACCTGCCTGCATGACTGCACCTGCCAGCACCTGCCTGAAGTGCACCACCTGAGGGTGGCCCCGCAAAAGGTAATGTGGTGCCATCTACCCAGGGCTTTAAGTGGGATTAAAATACTGGGGGGTCTCTCAAAGGGGCGTGGAAGTGTAATTAGGGGCGTGGCTTTAAAACACTTATGCTAAAAATCTGTGTTTAGCATAGTGTGCCGCCCGACTTGTATTTTGCTGTTTCTGCCATTGCATCCAGGTATGTGATACAACAAGTAACATCGTACCTACAACAAGAAAGGACTATTGGCTTTGTCAATTGTTATTAGTTGCATAAGATAAATAGGCTGCAACTATGGCTTGTTACATATAATATTGAAAACGCTTCCAATTAAAGCCCTGGTGAACCTACTGCAATGTTGCTGCTCTTGCGTTTCAGAAAGAGAAGGGAAATCCAGAAAGAAAATTACTCTTTAAAAGGATTTCCCTTCCCCCACAACCCTCACCTGGCATGACGTCATGCCGTAACTTCTCTGCTAGTGAGAAGTGAGCAGTGTGGGCGGCGCACATCGATGTGCCTGCTCTCTCGTAACGGGTCTCTATCAGGCTGTTTTGCTCCCTGGCTCTTTTTTCCGGACTGGAGTGACAGCAAACTGCTGTCACTGCAGTCCGGAAAAAAACGTACCGTCTGTGCCAGGGCTCAAAACAGAGCCCGATAGAGACCCATTTCGAGGCCCCTTTTAAAAAACTGCCGGTGCTCAGACCCCTGGAGACCAGGCCCACTTAAAGCCCTGCATCTACCCCATCTTCGGACACCCTACCACAGGTAGGTGCAGTGACTCACTGCACCTGCCTGCATCTGGCTGTAGGGTTAAGCAATGTCCCCCTTACTAAAGCAGGCCCATTTCCCACCTGCACTGAGGAAGATTGTGCAACAGCGTCAAATAAACCAACCATCTTTCACTGATTCACTGGCCCCAGGGTAGGCGTGAGTTCAGAGCTGATCTGGGAACAGGGCATTATCTGTAATAGGGCACACTGTCCCTAATTGCGGTCGCCAGTAGGTAGTTATAGTTAGGATTGTTTTCCATAGGGAATCCGCCACATTCTATTGGGAATAACTTTGGTGCCGGTTGAGGAGTCTGCCTGTAATTTTCCTGAAATTTGCCTCGCTGCGCACCCCTCCTTCCCTGACAGTTTGGGAGGGATTCTTCAAGCGGGGTCCGAGATAAAGGGGGAGTCCCAAAACGTGCTTTCCCCATGTTATTTTCCATAGGGCGGTTGGACTCACTTTTAGCCCGAACGGCTGAATGGATTTCCACCAAACTTGGCAAAATTGTAGGGACTGGTAGCCCGATGCGCCTTTGCTATGTCTCAAGATATGTGCTCCAGTGGACTTTGAGTAATTTAGGTTAAAAAAAAAATATATATCTATAAGCGCGCCCCGGTACGCGCACCGGGGCGCGTACCAGCGCGCTACGCGAGTGGAAAGCTGATTGGCTCTCGGGTGTCTGTCAACATTCCAAACAGTCCGGAGCGGCCGCCATCTTGTGTCTCGGTAGGATCGAGACACAAGAGGTGGCAAAAACAAAGGGGGAAATGACCAAAAGGGGACAGGGTAGAGCCCCCCTGATCCCCTAGGTTTGATGTGAGGGCCATAAAAGGGCCCCGCGGGGCAAACATTTTTTTTTTGATTTGCGTGGGGGCAGCGCCCGGTACACGCACCGGGGAGCGTACCATGGTGAAAAAAGAATGACAGTTTTTTTTTTTTAAAAATTGCATTTTTTTATAAATTGGAGGTAGTTCTAAAAAGAACAGTTTTTTTTATTCTTTTTGTTGTTTTATTTTTTTTATTGTTTTTTGGAACATTTTTTAATTTTTTTGGCTTTTATGAACAATTTTATATTTTTTTGTTATTTTTAAGGGGACAATCAAAAAACAGGGAATTGTTACCGGCTCAACTAGAGCAAAAAAAATCAGGAAAAAATTACGTTTTTTTGGGGCAGTTGTGGTTGTCACCAGCACGGTTGATGAGTTTAATGCTTTGCTCACCATAGGTAATTGTTTTTCGACAAAATATACAAACGATTTTGAATTCTCCAAACTTGGGTTGGATGTTTGGGACCATCTCCCTTGTCTCTGGACCCGATGGAGTGGGTTGTTTACTTTGGGAGGTGCTGGGAGAAGATTGGGGAGGGTTTCTGGTCAGTTCTCTGACCTCTGCCGCAGCATAGTTGTTAGGGTGCCGGCGTTGCATGTGGCGAATCATGGTGCTATTGCTAAAAGAGTACTTTTTGTTAGGGTTCCCCCTGGAAAGTACAGTGCCACAGATTAGACAAGTAACCTTTGGCGCATTTACTTTCTTGAGGTCCTTTGGGATTGAAAAAACTCCCTGATAATGTGCTCCTTTGGCTTATATGGGGTAGTATCTTCAGGCAGGAACCTCCTCCTCTCCTCCACCTCCTCTTCTTCATCTCCACCACTGTGGTGTTGTGGTGGTCCTTGTAGTGGTGGTGGTGGTGGTTGAGATGCTCCTGCTGCTGCTGCTACTGTAGCCATTTTTCAGTACAAATAGGTACAAACAGGTCTTCCTCACTCAAAGTACAAAGTGAGAATGAGGAAAATAGGTGGGGGCTGTCATCATTTGGAAAACAAAACTGTCCTGAACCAATGAAAAGTGTTATTTTCAGGTCACATGACTCGGGCTTTCATCATTTGGAAAGCAAAACTGTTCTGAACCAATGAAAAGTGTTATTTTCAGGTCACATGACCTGATGCGCTTACGTAGCGCGTTCGTATGCGCGTGGGTGCTTCCGGGTGCGCTTACGCCGTGCGTATCACGCGGACCCGGCTACGCGATACATCACGATGATGTTTTCGTTCGCGGCAATAGCGCTAACGGGACGCTCACCGGTACGCGCCACAAAACTGCGCTGACCGGCGCGCTCACCGGGAGCGCCCCAAGGAAAAAAAAAAATGAAGAATATACATATAAAAAATAGTATTACATAAATATACAATATAGGATTCATTATAAAAAATATATTTGATAGCATTAGAAATTTGCAATTAAAAAATCTGTGAAATTCACTGAAAAAACATAGGTTTGAGGCCCTATATATAGTTAGGATTTATCATTTAAAAAACCTATGAAATTCACTGAAAAAACCATAGGTTTCACATCAGTTATAGTTAGGAATTATCATTTAAAAAACCTATGAAATTCACTGAAAAAACCATAGGTTTCACAACAGTTATAGTTATTCATTAGCATTTAAAAAACCTATTAAATTGAATGAAAAAACCATAGGTTTGACACCAGTTTATAGTTAGCAGGAAATTTTACTGACATAAAACCATTGAAATTCCCACGTTATAGTTAGTTGGACTCACTATAACTTGCGCGCCTGCAATGCACTGCTGATGACGTCACATATTACATCACTCATGACATGGTCAGTGACATCACTCATGACATCACTGATGACACCATCCTTGTATTTAACAACAAGGGGTGGTGATGGACAGAGTTTCTGAATTAAGCAGAATACTCTCACCCAGTCAAGAGATCAGGGCTAGATCCAACACCGTTTTTTAGCTCACTGCACCATCCCAGCTCAGAACCTGGCTATATGCAAATTAGTCTGTTCCTGTCCCAGTGCATGATGGGAACAGGGCAAACCAAACTACCAAGCCAATTCTTACACTGGGAAGGAAACAAGCTTCCGGGGACCGGTTTCTGGCATTTCAGCCATCGTCGGCCCGGCTTGCTTGAATCCTGATGGTGCAATGAGCAAGGGACTCATATCTGAGTATACCGTTCCACGCTTAGGGTGGACAAAATATTTAACAACAAGGGGTGGTGATGGACAGAGTTTCTGAATGAAGCAGAATACTCTCACCCAGTCAAGAGATCAGGGCTAGATCCAACACCGTTTTTTAGCTCACTGCACCATCCCAGCTCAGAACCTGGCTATATGCAAATTAGTCTGTTCCTGTCCCAATGCATGATGGGAACAGGGCCAACCAAACTACCAAGCCAATTCTTACACTGGGAAGGAAACAAGCTTCCGGGGACCGGTTTCTGGCATTTCAGCCGTTGTCGGCCCGGCTTGCTTGAATCCTGATGGTGCAATGAGCAAGGGACTCACATCTGAGTATACCCTTCCACGCTTAGGGTGGACAAAATATTTAACAACAAGGGGTGGTGATGGACAGAGTTTCTGAATTAGGCAGAATACTCTCACCCAGTCAAGAGATCAGGGCTAGATCCAACACCGTTTTTTAGCTCACTGCACCATCCCAGCTCAGAACCTGGCTATATGCAAATTAGTCTGTTCCTGTCCCAGTGCATGATGGGAACAGGGCAAACCAAACTACCAAGCCAATTCTTACACTGGGAAGGAAACAAGCTTCCGGGGACCGGTTTCTGGCATTTCAGCCGTCGGCGGCCCGGCTTGCTTGAATCCTGATGGTGCAATGAGCAAGGGACTCACATCTGAGTATACCCTTGCACGCTTAGGGTGGACAAAATATTTAACAACAAGGGGTGGTGATGGACAGAGTTTCTGAATTCTGTTCATCACCACCCCCGTTTCTGAATCGTTTTTGGCCACTATAGGTGTGGCAGGGTATACTCAGACATGAGTCTCTTTCTCACTGCACCATCAGGATTCAAGCAAGCCGGGCCGAAGACGGCTGAAATGCCAGAAACCGGTCCCCGGTAGCTTGTCTCCTTTCTGGTGAAGAATTGGCTTGGTAGTTTAGTCTGCCCTGTTCCCATGATGCACTGGGCCAGGGACAGACTGATTTGCATATAGCCAGGTTCTGAGCTGGGATGGTGCAGTGAGATAAATAACGGTGATGGATCAAGCCCTGATCTTTGGACTGGGTAAGAGTGGTCTGCTTAATTCAGACACTCTGTTCATCACCACCCCCTTTTCTGAATCATTTTTGGCCACTATAGGTGTGGCAGGGTATACTCAGACATGAGTCCCTTTCTCACTGCACCATCAGGATTCAAGCAAGCCGGGCCGAAGACGGCTGAAATGCCAGAAACCGGTCCCCGGTAGCTTGTCTCCTTTCTGGTGAAGAATTGGCTTGGTAGTGAGATAAATAACGGTGATGGATCAAGCCCTGATCTTTGGACTGGGTAAGAGTGGTCTGCTTAATTCAGACACTCTGTTCATCACCACCCCCTTTTCTGAATCGACACCATCCTTGTGACAGAGTGACAGACCTCCTTTCAGTGTAATGTAACCCTTGAAACACATGTTCAAAAATAGAAACTAACATTTTCCAAAAAATAGAGATACCCATACCAGTTGCCCCAACCAATTCAGTAATACCACCATCCATATACACATCCACTCATTCACCAACAGTTCTATATAGTCACTATATACACCTATACATCCTGTTACACACCGACAGTCATCCAAAAGTTACTCACACACATAATCACACATGCAAATAAACTATTGAACATCCATTTATTTGCATATACAGCTATACACACACTACCACCTTACTTATAAGGAAACTTACACATACTTACTCTCTTAAACAATCACTTATAGAAACACATACTTATTTAAACAGGAACTCTTTTAATCTCTCACTCTCACATATACTCACTTATATACATCAATACTCACATATACTAGATGAAAACACATGTAGTTACTGATAACGACACTAGTGAGACAGTCATTCACTCACTAACACCCACATATACACACTCATCCACCCATACAGTCCTGCACATATGCTGTCTTCAAAACACATACAAACAGTGAGTCAGTCATTGATGCATCTATATGCTAAGTAACACCCCCACCAAACCATACAGACACTCATACTGATACAAAAAAAACATCTAATAACCCATATACACACACATGTAGCTACTCACCAACCCATGCAGCCACTTATACACAAAGTGAAACACTGATACAAACATTTAAATATTTAATACTCGCTAACATATGTATTCACTAAGATACACTTAATAAGCCAGCTAACCAATCAATTAAAAAAAAAAACATCCATTGAGACACTTATTTAAACATTTATTCTTCCATCGATCTTTTTCATATACATATATAAAACATATTTATTTTTCAGAAAGACACACATTCACTGGATGGTGTCATCAGTGATGTCATGAGTGATGTCACTGACCATGTCATGAGTGATGTAATATGTGACGTCATCAGCAGTGCATTGCAGGCGCGCAAGTTATAGTGAGTCCAACTAACTATAATGTGGGAATTTCAATGGTTTTATGTCAGTAAAATTTCCTGCTAACTATAACTGGTGTCAAACCTATGGTTTCTTCAGTGAATATATATATATATATATATATATATATATATATATATATATATATATATATATATATATATATATATATATATATATATATATATATATATATATATATATAATATATATATATATATATATATATATATATATATATATATATATTCACAGAAAAAACCATAGGTTATAGTGGATATATAGTTAGGAATTTGCATTTAGAAAACCTTGAAAATTCAATGAAAAAACCATTGGTTTTAGGCCATATATAGTTAGGGATTTGCATTTACAAAACCTTATTTTACTCGCATAAAACCATTGAAATTCCATATATAGTTAGAAGCGCTAACTATATATCGCGCACCCGCAATCCACTGCTGATGATGTCACATATTACATCATTCATGACATGGTCAGTGACATCACTGATGACATCACTGATGACATCTGAAATGACATCACTGATGACATCACTGATCACAACATCCAGTGATTGTATGTGTCTGTAAAGTTTAAATATGTTTCACATATTGAAGAATGAGTGGATGTATAAGTGTCTGGATGAAGAATTTAGTAGGTGCATGACTGACTGTATGAGTGAGTGATTAAATGTGTCTCACTGAGTGCATGGGTTAGTGACTAAACTGTCTTAATTTGTGCATCAGTATGTTTGTTGTTGTGTAAGCTGCTGCATGTGTTGATCAGTAGCTATAAGAGTGGCCATATGGGTTATTGATTGGTTGCCCAAGTATTTGAATGGGAGGCTGAGTGTGTGTGTGGGTGGCTGGGAGGTGCGTGACTCTGTGCATAGATGTGTAAGCAGTTGATTCACTAGGAGTATGAGTTCAAGAGTGCATGTGGAAACAGCTATATGGGCGGTTGACTATGCATGGGTGTGTTGGTGAGTGAATGGATTTCTCATTGCTACATGTGCAAGTAAGTACGTATGTAAAACACAATACATGTGAGAGTTGAGATATATAAATAACTGAACATAAGAGCCAGTGAATGTGTGAGTGGCTGTATCGATCACTGTGAGCTTGTATCAGGGATTATATAAGAGAATAAATATGTGTTATTATATGTTTGAATAAGTAAGATGTGTATAACTTTATAGTTGAGGAAATGGAGGTGTGATTGATTCTTTGCATGACTGACTAGGTGTGTGAGTAACTCCATGGATGAGTGACAGTCTGTGAGTGTCTGTTTATACTGAGTGTATGTAAGGTTATATTAGAGTCTGAAGAGGTTCATTGTATTATCACATAAGTGATGTGATCAGTGATGACAAATGAGATGTCATCAGTGATGTCATTTGAGTTGTCATCAGTGATGTCATCAGTGATGTCATTTGAGATGTCATCAGTGATGTCATTTGAGTTGTCATCAGTGATGTCATTTCAGATGTCATCAGTGATGTCATCAGTGATGTCACTGACCATGTCATGAATGATGTAATATGTGACATCATCAGCAGTGGATTGCGGGTGCGCGATATATAGTTAGCGCTTCTAACTATATATGGAATTTCAATGGTTTTATGCGAGTAAAATAAGGTTTTGTAAATGCAAATCCCTAACTATATATGGCCTAAAACCAATGGTTTTTTCATTGAATTTTCAAGGTTTTCTAAATGCAAATTCCTAACTATATATCCACTATAACCTATGGTTTTTTCTGTGAATTTCATTGGTTTTTTGATAGCAAATATGAAAAGCTTTAAAATGTCAAGTACGTGATAGATAAAAACATTTTCGTATTTATGCACGCTGATGTGCTTTGAACGCTGCACCCCCCCCCCTCCCCTCTTTTGTCTTAGTAGTACTCTCTCTTTGCAGATACTGAAGGGTAGTTAACGCAGGCCTTTACCCCCGTTGTAATCCGTCGTGCCTCCTTGTCTCTCCATTTGATTGATTGTTGTCCAAGCATTTACTGTTTTAGAATTGGTTCTCTTTGGATCATTCTCTATTTACAAACAAGCACAAAGTCGCAATACTCTGTTTAGTCTTTGCAGATAGTGAAAAATCGTGTAAAAAAATAAAAGTAATCGAGCAAAATCAGTAGGCCACTAATTGGATCTCTTTTTGACCTCGCTAAAATAGAAATATTAGGAACAACCCTTCATGAGAAATACGAAAATAGTGAGATGAACTGAGCTCCACACCATGAGGGCTGCAAGACAGCTCGGCTCCATCACCCATCCCGCACAAAATAACGACAAACCCTATGCAAATATTAAAAATATAGACAACACACCAGCAAAGAAACAGGGTAAAACATTTTATTAAAAAACTATTTACATAACGTTGGTTTATAAGATGATGTCAGTAGTGGACCGATGTGTGAATAGATCGAAAACAGCACAAGGCTCCGAGATCCGGATGACAAGCTCCTGGATGTTGGGTGCCATAGTTTAGAGTTCTGAATTTCAGCCTTTTTCAATGCCTGTGCTTTGTTGAATCAAAATGGCGGCTTGACACAAAGCTGACTCAAGCGTTGCTACTGATGCTATGCAGACCAAAACTGGTTTTCAGTTTGTACATTTTTCTAGATTTTTCAATCCAAGTTTGGTTGACTTTGTAGAACGATGGCTTCAGATTTTCAACATACGGTGTGGTGGCGCTGACTGGGAGGGGGCGCTTCGCTCCTGCCCCCTCCCCAAGTAAGATTTTCATACGTGAAAGTACGTTAATGGTTTTGGTCCCTGAGATGCTTCGATGTCACTACCATTCTCAAATAGCATAAGTTCTGGATGTTGGGTGCCATAGTTAAGAGTTCTGAGCAGTGCTTGTAACACTGTCTGAAGCTTATTTCCACCTACTGCAGCTTCACTATTCTCAAAGTAAGTGAGTGTCGTTTGTGGACCTGACTGCATTAGAAAACAATGTGATATGTTACCTTCCTAAACAGCTTGACGGAGGCCCCTGAGGGGCGGTGTGATGGCCATGGACTCGGAGAAGACGCTTGGCTCCGACACCCTCCCCAAGTCTTATAGCACTGGTGTAGCCTGAGATCGCCCCCGACATAGGCGGCCGGCTCCCGGGGTCCGGCGGAACTTTTTGCCTTTTGATGACTCTTCAATTCTGGACCTTGTCCCACAATCCGTTTGACCTGAAGACAAGCTGTAGTGGGGCGCCCCTTTATCGTTTTAGTTACCATTCCGCCCGCTTTTGCTACACTGTGCCTCTTCCGCCATTCAGCTGTTTACCGCCCGCTCTTGCGACTACAGCGTCTCGCTCACCATGTAGTTGAGATGCGCCCGCTCTTGCGGTGCAGCGATAGGCGGCTGCCACAGGACTCTCAAAATGGCGGCCGGCTCTTCGGTTTAGGGCCTGGTCCACTAAAATGGCCCTGGGACACCTTGGAACTCGGACGCTTGTCTGCTAGGGCTTGGGTCCCATTCTCGAAAAGCGTCCCCTCAGCCGTGAAGATTCTACAAAAGTCTTGGGGGCCTCCGACTCCCGCAGGCTTCTGGTGGGGAGCGGCTGCCATGATTGCTCGTGGAATGGCCACGACGGAGCTACGAGATGGTAGTGGTCTCATGCTGACGCCAGCTTTAGTCTGAAACATCCAGAAACACTATAGACTACCAATTCGATCAGTTCCGGTAGCGCCCCAACATGACCCGGAAGAGAAGAACTTGCCCTCCCCTCTTTGACTGATGGTTCTTGTTGCCTGTCCCCTCTGTTGTCATTTAACAGAACTTTTTGGACTGCTGAAAGGGGTTGTGTTCTGAACGCTGGTTGGTGGAGACATTTAGACTATATTCTTGACCTACGTTGTCGCGTAATGCGTTTTATGACACGCCGCGTTAGCGCACCCGGAAGTGATCCGAGGCGCGGCGCGCAGCGCGTAACGTAAGCATAACAGGTCATGTGACTTGTTAATAAAACTTTTCATTGGTTCATTTTACTTTTGTTAATTTAATGATGAAAAGCTTGGTCATATGACCTAAAAATTACGCTTTTTATTATTTTCGAACAATATTTTTTTTTCAAACATATGTTATAATATTCCAGGCTAATGTACTTTCCCGGAAAATTTACAACTGTCTTGCAAGTAAAATATATTCCTTTTTCGAGAAAAAGGGCGTTTCTTCCTTCCATGACGGAGCCGTTGAGTAAAAGAGATTCGGCCTGCTGTCTTAGTCGCCGATACGCCTGATTATCAGATTCTTATCGATCACTTTATGTTGCAGACATGAAAAACACAACTGCCCTTGACCATTTATCTTTACTGCGTTCCTACATATTATACCTTTTATCCGTCATGTAATTGGACTGCTTTATTTCACTTGCCTTTTACTGATTCGAAAACAGTCACTAAAAGTAAAAACTTTACAAATGTAAATACTACTACCGTGTTTTGTTTTAAAAACCTTTATTGTGAAAATGTCAGTATACAAATACGGGCCTATAACCACGTGGGCCGGCCACGGAGCAAACTGAAATCGTATATGATGAGGAGACATTTACACTGTAGAAGAACGTAACGAGCGGGCCTTTACGTGACAAGAACAAAGGTGTCTAACAGTTGCGGAATCGGTGGACGTACATTTTGTAATTAAAATACGATAGGGCCACTTACAATAACATTTTCTAGATATACATTTGCGGGCAAGGAGTTACGAGTCCCATTTATACCGGCGCCATTTTGGGCGAGGCCGGGCAGGTCCAAGATAAAGTCAAAATGTCTCCACCAACCATCGGCCAGACCAGAACCCCTTTCGGCCCTTTATGCTACAAGATGGTGTCTTCCATTCAGAAAATATTGGTGGCAGCATTTTGAAAGGAAACAGAAACAGCCGTTCTCGAGTTTCACATTGTTACATTTAGGAAGAATGTTGAAGAGTAGTATGTGGAAAATCTGAAGCCATTTTTCTACAAACTCTCAATCAGACTTGGATGGAAAAAAAAAACCTGAAGAATGTACAAACTGAAAACCAATTTTTGTCTGTATAGCACCAACAGTAACGCTTGAGTCAGCTTTGTGTCAAGCCGCCATTTTCATTCAATCAATAGCGTCCCCCTGCACACATTCAGGGACCTGGTCGTGTCTTCAGATGAAACGCATTGTAGGAAAAGAAGCAGAAAGGAAAAGGCAAAAAGTTCCGCCGGACCTAGTGAAGCTGCAGCAGGTGCAAATAACCTTCAGACAGTCTTACAAGCACTGCTCAGAACTCTCAACTGAGGCACTCAACATCCAGGACTTGCCATTCGGATCTTGGCGCCTTGTATTTTTGTTTTGTTTTTGATGGAGGGGAAACAACAAAAAACAGGCATTGAAAAAGGCTCAACAGTGCAGGGCGCCTTGTGCTGGTTCCGACCTATTCACACATCGGTCCACTACTGACATCACCTCATAAACCAACGGGGCACCCCACGCCGACTTTCGGCGCAGCATTGTAGGATGGCCACACCAGTGCGGCAATTTGCTGGACACCACCTCGGTGCCATCCAGATCTCGGCGCGTTCGACTCACTGTACCGCAACAGTGACCGCAACTCAGCTGGACACGCCGTCTTTCGGCGCAGCATTGTAGGATGGCCACACCAGTGCGGCAATTTGCTGGACACCACCTCGGTGCCATCCGCATCTCGGCGCGTTCGAGTCACTGTACCGCAACAGTGACCGCAACTCAGCTGGACACGCCGTCTTTCGGCGCAGCATTGTAGGATGGCCACACCAGTGCAGCAATTTGCTGGACACCACCTCGGTACCATCCGGATCTCGGCCCGTTGTGCTGCCTTCGGCCTATTCGCACATCGGTCCGCTACTGACGCCGCCTCACGTGCCAACGGATTTTCTACGCTTTTTGTAGCCCTATGGCGCATAACAGGTCATGTGACTTGTTTATAAAACTTTTCATTGGTTCATTTTACTTTTGGTTTCCTAAAGATGGAAGGCTTGGTCATATGACCTAAAAATAACACTTTTCATTGGTTTAGAACATTTTTTTTTCCCAAACGATGAAAGCCCCACCTTGTTTCTGGATCATTCAGACTGAAGCTGGCGTCAGCATGAGAGCACCACCATCTCGTGGCTCCGTCGTGGTCATTCCGCGAGCAATCATGGCAGCCGCTCCCCACCGGAAGCCTGCGGGAGTCGGGGGCCCCCAAGACTTTTATACAATCTTCACGGCTGAGGGGACGCTTTTCGAGAATGGAACCCAAGCCCTAGCAGGCAAGCGTCCGAGTTCCAAAGTGTCCCAGGACCATTTCAGTGGACCAGGCCCAAAACCGAGGAGCTGTCCGCCATTTTAAGAGCCATGTGGCAGCCGCCTATCGCTGCACTGCAAGAGTGGGAGCAACTCAACAACATGGTGAGCGAGACGCTGTGGCCGCAAGAGCGAGCGCAACTCAGCTAGATGGCCGCCACCTGGGGAGGCCCGTTCACGCCGGCTCCCCCACGCCCCCCCCCCCCCCCCCCGGGCCGCCGCACGCCAATTTTCGGAGCAGCATTGTAGGATACCAAAACCAGTGCGGCAGTTTACTGGACATCACCTGGGTGCCTGACGTACATGTTGTGTCAGCCATGTGACACTGGACACAGACCGCTACTGACGAGGCCTCCCCCCGCACCACCCGGGACGCCCCACGCTGTTTTTCTGTACTGCATTGTAGGATCCCTAAACCAGTGCGGCACCCAGGCGACATCACCTGGGTGCCGTCCAGAACTCTGCACTTTGTGCTGCCTTGGGACTATTCGCACAACAGACCGCTACTGACGAGGCCTCCCCCCGCCCCACCCGGGACGCCCCACGCCAATTTTCGGAGCAGCATTGTAGGATCCCTAAACCAGTGCGGCACCCAGGCGACATCACCTGGGTGCCGTCCAGAACTCTGCACGTTGTGCTGCCTTGGGACTATTCGCACAAAAGACAGCTTCTAACCATTGTTGCTTTTAGTGTTGAGAAATGTTTAAATGTTTTTAGTTTTTGTTCCGTTCGTTAAAGTTAGTAGTTAATAAAGTTTTATAACCTTACTTTGTTGGAGTGTTATCTATTTTTTTAAAAACGGGTGAATGGGGCCTTGAATCGGGTTATTGTCATGTGTGGGCTTTGGAAGTGTGCTGCTGCAGGATCGGACATTTCAAACTCAAATGCACGTTCTTTTTCTTACCTTTCCGAAGCATGGAGCGCAATAGCAGGCAGAGAAAGGGTGATGCACGTGTTGAACACTACCTGACCTGGCAAGTTGCTGGCAGTGCCCCCCCGCCCGCTCCTGAAAGAGGGCACACACACACCGCCGCCCCGAGTACTTCACAAATCTTTAAAAGACCATGCGCTTGTTCATGAGGCTTAAATGGTTTATCACCTCTTCTAGAACCCCTGCATCGACCCTCTGACGTTTCATGGAAAAATTACCATGTAACACAATACCAAGCCCTGTCAGCTGAAACCCCCAAGGAATCGTGGGGCATATTATCAAGGGGGTTTATCTCCGCTTTTTTGGCTTTAAAAGCCATGAAAGCGGAGATAAAATTATCTCCCTATTACCAAGCTGTCGCTAACACCAGTTAGTGACAGCTAAAAGGAGATAGCGACCATCTTGGGCCCCGCTTTGCATGTCAGTGATACTTATCACTAATGACATGCAAAGTGGCGTGCCAAGATGTTAGCGACTGGAAACAGTCCCTAACATCGCTACCTTCTATTACCAACTTTTGGAGATATTCGCGCTAAGCGCGAATATCTCCAAAATCTAACACCTGCCCTGAGCAGTTCTTAGCCATGTTATCCAATGGGAGGTGGATAACATGGCTAAGAGCATTAGGTCGATAATACATGAATATCGCTGACTTTTCTGCGATAATAGCAAGGTTTATCTGCGATAAAAATCGCCGATGTGCGGCGATAATTTTTGTCTCTAAACAAGTTAGAGACAAAAATTATCGCTAGTTGTTCGTAATATGCCCCCGGGTTTTTGCTTGCAGAAATCGGGAGGCGGGAGACTAGCACTGAAATCAGTAGTCACACGCCTGAATCAGGAGGATTGGCATGTCTGAATTCTCTACAGCTGGGGCCATAAACTACATCCGCAGGGTTAGGTGATAGCCTGGGACCAGCCTGGCATCTAAAATGGCTGCCGTGCACGACAAAATTGTGGCATTCGAAAAAAGGCAAGATGGCGCAGCCGCTGGAAGAGATGTATCAACATATATCAGCCTCCTCAGCCACCCTCAGGAAACATAGGGGATTAGGATACGTCTCCCGCACCCCCTTATACCTAGTACTTTAATTAACGAAGCACAAAATGGCGAATTCCCGTTTCGCTACCAGTTTGCGGCCCAGTTCGCGGCCCGTGAAGCGCTTCTACCGTGAAAAATCATTTTTTTTTTATTTTCCCCACGGGACCCTTTAATAACCCCAACAACATTCCTAGGGGGTCAAGAGGGGGATACCTTGCCCCCTTTCATTAAATTCCCCCTTAGTTTTTCACCTTTTCTTCTCTCTCGATCCTACCGAGAGACAAGATGGCGGCCGCTCCGGACTGTCACGCAGCAAAAAAAAAAAAAAAGCTCACGCACAGCCGCTGGAAGAGATGTATCAACATATATCAGCCTCCTCAGCCACCCTCAGGAAACATAGGGGATTAGGATACGTCTCCCGCACCCACTTATAACTAGTAATTTAATTAACGAAGCACAAAATGGCGAATTCCCGTTTCGCTACCAGTTCGCGGCCGCGCTTCTACCGTGAAAAATCATTTTTTTTTTTATTTTCCCCACGGGACCCTTTAATAACCCCAACAACATTCCTAGGGGGTCAAGAGGGGGATACCTTGCCCCCTTTCATTAAATTCCCCTTTCGTTTTCCACCTCTTCTTCTCTCTCGATCCTACCGAGAGACAAGATGGCGTCCGCTCGGGACTGTTTAGAATGTTGACAGACACCGGAGAGCCAATCAGCTTTCTGCGCGCAAAGTTCCGATAAGCGAAAAGTAAGCGGACCGGATCGCTGCCCAGAGCGCTGTTACAGATATATATCTTGGTTTGAACGTTAATTTCTCAAAAACTACTGGAGCACATATATTGAGACCTAGCAAAGGCACATCGGGCTAACAGTCCCTACAATTTTGCCAAGTTTCGTGCAAATCCATTCAGCCGTTCGAGCTAAAAGTGAGTCCAACCGCCCTATGGAAAAATGAATGGGAAAAACGCGTTTTGGGACCCCCCTTTTTTCTCAGCCCCCCCTTGACGAAACTCCACCAAATTTTCAGGGGCTGCTCAGAATCAAAATGTGCCATTTTCCTGAAAATTTCAGCCGATTCCGTCCACAAACGCCAAAGTTATTAGACATAGAATTTTCAGAAGTCCCATAGAGAAAAAATTCTAACTATATATACCTACTGGCTATCGCCAGTAGGTAATATATATATATATATATATATATATATATATATATATATATATATATATATATATATATATATATATATATATATATATATATATATATATATATATATATATATATATATATATATATATATATATATTCAATGAAAAAACCATAGGTTATAGACCATATATAGTTAGGGATTTGCATTTACAAAACCTTATTTTACTTGCATAAAACCATTGAAATTCCATATATAGTTAGTTGCGCTAACTATATATCGCGCACCCGCAATCCACTGCTGATGATGTCACATATTACATCATTCATGACATGGTCAGTGACATCACTGATGACATCACTGATGACAACTCAAATGACATCCCTGACAACATCACAGATGACATCATTCATGTGTTAATACGATGAACCTCTACAGACTCTGATATAACCTTAGATACACTCAGTGAAAACAGACACTCACAGATTGTCACTCATCCATGGAGTTACTCATACACCTAGACAGTCATGCAAAGAATCAATCACACCTCCAATTCCTCAACTATACAGTTATACACACCTTACTTATTCAAACATATACTAACACATATTTACTCTCTTATACAATCCCTGATACAAGTTCACAATGATCAATACAGCCACTCACACATTCACTGGCTCTTATGCACAGTTATTTATATATGTCAACTCTCACATGTACTGTGTTTTAAATATGTACTTACTTTGACATGTAGCACTGAGATATCCATTCACTCACCAATACACTCATGCACACAGTCAACCGCCCATACAGCTGTTTCCACATGCACTTTTGAACCCATACATCTAGTGTATCAACTGCTCACACATCTATGCACAGAGTCATACACCTCCCAGCCACCCACACACACACTCAGTCTCCCATACAAATACTTGGGCAACCAATCAATAATCCATATAGTTACTCATATAGCTACTGATCAACACATGCAGCAGTTTACAGAACAACAGACATAATGATGCACAAATTAAGACAGTTTAGTCACTAACCCATGCACTCAGTGAGACACATTTAATCACTCACTCATACAGTCAGTCATGCACCTACTAAATCCTTCATCCAGACACTTATACATCCACTCATTCTTCAATATGTAAGACATATTTTAACTTCACAGAAACATACAGTCACTGGATGTTGTCATCAGTGATGTCATCAGTGATGTCACTGACCATGTCATGAATGATGTAATATGTGACATCATCAGCAGTGGATTGCGGGTGCGCGATATATAGTTAGCGCAACTAACTATATATGGAATTTCAATGGTTTTATGCGAGTAAAATAAGGTTTTGTAAATGCAAATCCCTAACTATATATGGTCTATAACCTATGGTTTTTTCATTGAATTTCAATGGTTTTTTAAATGCAAATTTCTAACTATATATGGTCTATAACCTATGGTTTTTTCTGTGAATTTCATTGGTTTTTTAAAAGCTAACATCTGTAGCTGTAAAATGTATTCTTCTTTAAATCCCAAAATATATTTAGATGTTTATTGATAATTTTTTTTTTAATATTTTTTTTCTTCGCTTCTAGTTCGCGAACCGGGAAGCTTTCCGTTAGCTCATCTTGATGCCGCGATCTAGTCCGCGAACCGGTCAACGTTACGTTAGCGGAACTGTGACGCGTCGCGGAAGCGCGACGTATCACGTTATCGCGTAATGCGTCTAATGACGCGCCGCGTTAGCGCTCCCGGAAGTGCTCCGGACCGCGAACCGGAAGCGATCTGGGACGCGGCGCGCGCCGCGTAACGTAAGCGGAACAGGTCATGTGACTTGTTTATCAAACTTTTCATTGGTTCATTTCACCTTTGGTTTCCAAATGATGTATGACTAGGTCATGTGACCTAAAAATAACACTTTTCATTGGTTCAGAACTTTTGCTTTCCCCAAATCATGTAAACCCCTCCTTATTTCCTCACTCTGACTTTCATCTTGGTGAGAGAAAGACCATTTAGCTAGAATTGAACAATGGCTTCTGTACTTGCTGCAGCTGGTGGAACCCCACCACCACCTCCACCTCCTCATAAGAAGAGAGGACCACCTAGTCAATTTATCACTAACAGAGAGGAGGAAGAGGAGGAAGAAGAAGAAGAGGACAGAGAGGAACAACAATTTGTCCAAGAGTTGCCCCGGGTTTCAAAGCGAAAAACAAGTTTCATCTGGCAGTTTTTCTCCATCCCTCCTGGATCAAAGAAGGTGAATGCTAAATATGCCACCTGCCTCATCTGTGATTACAGATTGTCGAGAGGCACAGATAAGAAATACAGTATGGGCAACTATACGATGCATCGACACATGAGCAGGTGGCATCCCTTAAACTACAGCCGGGCTGAGTTAAGGGATCTTCAAAACAATCCCACGACAACTCCTGTGGCCAGATCTACCTCCACAATGTCTTTGACGGGAAGAGAGGCACAAGAAACTGTGCCAAACATTCAACCCAACTTCCAGCATATGAAGTTAACTTGTATATACTGTGGTGGTATGCTGTCGTATGGCAACATGAGCGTCAACCTGATGAACATCGCGTTCGAAAATCATAAATGCCCTAATGCACCCAAGAAGTAATTTTTTTTTTTGCTCCAGTTGAGCCGTTTTCAATGCCTGTTTTTTGTTGTCTCCCCTCCATAAAAAACACAAAAAAACATAAAACAGTTCTAAAAATACAAAAAAATCAAAAAATGTTCAAAAAAAAAAAAAAAAAATTAAAACAACAAAAACAAAAAAAACAGTTCTTTTCAGAACTACCTCCCCTTTCAAACAAAATTGCTAGAATGTTTATCACTCTGGCAAGCTCTATTTCTGTTGGTTCGCTTCAAGTTCGCTGACCGGTTCGCGAACTTTAAGCGAACTAAAAAAATTTTTTTTTTAAAAAAAGAAGAGTTAGTATAAGGGAAGTAAACAGAGAATAATGTAAAAAGAAAGACAGCTATAGAGAGTAAATGAGAGATACTGTCAATGACATCATCAGCAGTGCATTACGGGTAAAAAGAGTAGAAAACATTTACCTTATAATTCTTGTTACCTTTTTTAAATATTTTTTCATACTTTCAATCTGTAAAACAAAGAACAAACATTTCCAAAAATATTAAAACATGTATTTAAAAATTAGAAAAGACAAGGGAAAAGGTTCAAAAACAAACAGTTTTTCAACAACTTTGACATTTACAGAAGTCTCTGCTTCTCTACGTCCCCTACACAATCCTAAAGATATATAAACATCAAAGACACTAAAATGCCTTCTAAATATGACCCCAAACAACCTATGAAGCTCTAACAGTACATATCCTGAAATGTAATTGATTTCAAAATTCGTTTTTAAACACAGCATATAAATCAATTGTATACCTGCATTCATGGAGAAATGACTAAAAATGTCCTTGAGACACATGAAAGTGTTTTCTGGAATGCCCTAGCACCATTTTTGGGACACTATTAACATGGCTACGTAACTCCCATAATCAAAATCTAAATTTGCCAAGCGCAAGTGGGAGCGTATTTACAAGACACTTGCCCCAAGAGGAACACTTTCCATTTAAAAAGGGAAAAATAACATCGCAGAAAAGTCAGCAATATTCATGCACTTTCCAGCAAATGCTCTTAGCCATGTTATCCACTTCCTATTAAATAACATGGCTAAGAACTGCTCAGGGCCCCATGAGGAACGCTTTCCATTTAAACAGGGAAAAATAACATCAAAGACACTAAAATGCCTTCTAAATATGACCCCAAACAACCTATGAAGCTCTAACAGTACATATCCTGAAATGTAATTGATTTCAAAATTCGTTTTTAAACACAGCATATAAATCAATTGTATACCTGCATTCATGAAGAAATGACTAAAAATGTCCGTGAGACACATGAAAGTGTTTTCTGCAATTCACTAGCACCATTTTTGGGACACTATTAACATGGCTAGGTAACTCCCATAATCAAAATCTAAATTTGCCAAGCACAAGTGGGAGCGTATTTACAAGACACTTGCCCCATGAGGAACACTTTACATTTTAAAAGGAAAACATAACATCTTAGACACTCAAATACCTTATAAATATGGCTCAAAACAACCTATGAAGCTCTAGCAGTACATATCCAGAAATGAAATTGATTTCTTAAATCGTTTTTAAAAGCAACATCTCTGTTTCAGCTTACATAACAGACCATAAAATGGGCTCCATGTACCACAATAACTTGTGTTACTGCATGCCAGAATGTTACACCAAATATGCAATTACAATTTCTCTATGAAACTAATTCTATTAGTATATCACTGGAGACAAAACCACATTTTAAAAACACAGCTTTCTTCATCATTTTCTCCTTAAATCATACTATTCTCTATCTAAATTAAATAAATCTTTTCTCACCTTAGCAAATATTTTTTGAGTTTTGAAAACAGTCTAAGAAATACACCAAATTGTCTTCAGCAGAAGAAAAAGGATGCACTCCAAAGGCTGCAGCTATTGAAAGCACAGAAATACAGATATTCTTTTCACATATCTCTCATATTAGCCAATCATACCTCTTCCCTCACTTTTTTCAAATCAAAACCCTTCCCCCCTCTGCCCTGTCTGCCTTGTTTCCATAGCAACCACCTCCTGGAAGACCTCTCATGTTTGCAAATTCACACAACAATGTTTCAATTGAACTCTGAACTCTCAGTGCACCTGCGTATCCAGTGCAATCTTTCATTAAATGTTTCTTCCTTGACCATTCAAATTACATCTTTCAAAGAACACATCCATGCACCCTAACTTTCTGTTTTCAGAAATGGAAATGCACCAATCACTGCTAATGAATCATTAGCATTGTAAATCCACAGTTTTTTTTCTTTAGAAACTCCTACTGTTTCAACTGCCCTTTCATTACCACACTTCATCTGACTGCAGAACAACCTTCTCCCACCATGTTTAAGGTCTGGATTGTTGGACATAGTTACATCCACTGGGCTCAAAGGTATGCTGAGAGCAGAAATTTACCTAACCTCAATTTACAAGATGTGGAAATTAAGTGGTTGGGCCAAAGAGGATTAAAATGTCACCAATTGATACCATTGGTGAAAACCTTTATGCATTTGCCAAAACCTGACCTGTTAATAGTGCACTGTGGAGGTAATGATTTGGGCACTTTGACAGGGGTAGGTCTGGAAATGCTTTTAAAGGACACCTTTGAGCAATTAATGGCACTTTTTCCTCAAACTGCCTTGGTATATTCCAATATATGCCAAAGACAGAAATGGAGGTGGTCCAACCAATTTTGTCCACAAATTGAGAAAGCGAGGAAGCATGTAAACAAATCTGTTTCAGCTTACATGAGAGACCATGGAATGGGCTCTCTGTACAACAATAACTTGCGTTACTACATGCAAGATATCTACAGAGGAGATGGAGTTCACTTCTCAGATGAGGGCAACAGAATTTTCATTCTGAATTTAAGACTGTGCATTGGTACCTACTTATAAGTACCTAAATGTACCATAAACCCAAAAGCTCTTCTCAGAGCTACCCTACATCTGATCACTCACAATTATTATTTTTCTCTAACTTTTTTCACTAATTTTCCACAAAATTCGCTCCCCGGAGCGCTACCCGGTTCGCTAACCGAAAGCTAACCTTGCGGAATTTTTTTTCCGCACATATAAGCCTCCTCAGCCACGCTCAGAAAACCTAGGGGGTCAAGATAAGTCTACCATGACCCCTTCTACCCATTCTAAACATTATTTGCCCTCCATCTTGTATCTTAATGCGACCGAAACACAAAATGGTGGACTCCCGTGACGCTTAAGGTTCGCTAACCGGGCCGCTTCCCGGAAAGCGGTCCTAAAAAAAGGCGGGAAAGTAATTTACTGAAAAACGACTAGAGACACTCTCACCAAATATAGATTAGCTCATACTACATAACAATCCCTTCCATTCTCACAAATTTCATTGAAATTCCATTTAGCCATTTAGCCTGTAGACCTCTCCAAATACCGTGAGGTAAATTACTTCACAAAACACATCTGAATTGTTGGAATTGACAACCAATGAAAATGTTACTTTCCTTTTCTACTTTTATTACCTGACATTTGATTGGTTATATACCTGTATATATATAAAGGGAGAGAAGGAAACACAGCCATTTTGACTACTACTTGTTGTTGTATATATCATTTAGAATATCACTAATAACATCAACTTGTTTCTAAAGGTAAGTTGTTATTTTTAAAACTGAAGTATATTGTGCACTATAAGTAAATATGGTAAACTTTTTCAGATAGTTATATACTATCCCTCTGTAAGAGTTAGACATTGAGAAAGGCTTCTTTATTATAATTATGGACTGATTTAGGTTTCTGTGGTATAATTATGAATTTACTTAGGCTTCTTCACAGGCAATTTTTGAATAGTACTACTTCACGCCTGAAACCATACAGTGCCCATAGATTACTTCTCTGTTATAAACTCACAAGTGCCTGTCTGAACTTAAACCCAACAGTGCCCTATCTCTACTGATATATTTATTTTTTATGCAAATTACAGCAATAAAATGGAAGGTGAGCAGAATGTTTCCTTCGAAATTGTTCTGGAGACCAACACAGAAAAAGTTATTGCGGACAATGATGACTCAGATTTCATGGATGAATCACGGGACCATGAATTAGTTCAATGTGTAGAATCAGTGGATCATTTACTTTATTATGATGACGGTCAAATGTTTGAACTTATGTTCACTGAACAAGAACACATATCAGACAGTGAAATGCTAGACGTTGTATTAAATTTCGAAAAACAATCCGAAAAATAAAATTGTATGTAATATTAAAAAATTGTTTGAGTCTTTAATCATTTTTATATGTAATTCATAAACTAGTTAAATGTTAGAAATGTTATTAAATTTTGAAACACAATCACAACAATAAAAAATTGCTTAAAAAATAAAAAAATTAAAAAATAATCAACAAAACCAACAAATAATTAACATACAGTATTAGAAAAGTCTTTCATTCTTTTATCCATAAAGTTCGCTGCCCAGAACGCTTTCCGGTTCGCGAACTTGGCGCTTACCACGCAAAAAAAAATTTTTTTTTTTTTTTTTTGGACCCTCCTAGGCCCTTTTAAAACCTCCACATAAAACCTAGGGGGTCAACGAGGATCTACTATGCCCCCTTATGGTAATTTCCCCCTTTGGTTTGGCCTCCTCTTGTCTCTCGATCCTACCGAGAGACAAGATGGCGGCCGCTCCGGACTGTTTAGAATGTTGACAGACACCGGAGGGCCAATCAGCTTCGCATCGCAAAGTTCCGATACGCGAAAGGTTCGCTAACCGGATCGCTGCCCGGAGCGCTGTTACAGATATATATCTTGATTTAAACGTTAATTTCTCAAAATCCACTGAAGCACATATATTGAGACCTAGCAAAGGCACATCGGGCTAACAGTCCCTACAATTTTGCCAAGTTTCGTGAAAATCCATTCAGCCGTTCGGGCTAAAAGTGAGTCCAACCGCCCTATGGAAAACTCAATGCAAAAAACGGTTTGGGACCCCCCTTTTTTCTCAGCCCCCCCTTGACGAAACCCCACCAAATTTTCAGGGGCTGCTCAGAAACAAAATGTGCCATTTTCCTGAAAATTTCAGCCAATTCCGTCCACAAACGCAAAAGTTATTAGGCATAGAATTTTCAGAAATCCCATAGGGAAAAAATCCTAACTATATATACCTACTGGCGACCGCCAGTAGGTAATATACATATATATATATTATATATATATATATATATATATATTTTACCTACTGGCGGTCGCCAGTAGGTATATATAGTTAGGATTTTTTCTCTATGGAACTTTTGAAAATTCTATGTCTAATAACTTTGGCGTTTGTGGACGGAATCGGCTGAAATTTTCAGGAATATGGCACATTTTGTTTCTGATCAGCCCCTGAAAATATGGGGGGGTTTCGTCAAGGGGGGGCCGAGAAAAAAGGGGGGTGCCAAAACGCGTTTTTCCCATGTTAATTTCCATAGGGCGTTTGGCCTCACTTTTAGCTCGAACGGCTGAATGGATTTACACGAAACTTGGCAAAATTGTAGGGACTGTTAGCCCGATGTGCCTTTGCTGGGTCTCAATATATGTGCTCCAGTGGAGAAATTAACATTTAAAAAAACAGATATATCTGTGACAGCGTCCTAGATAGCGTACTAGTTCGTGTACTTTTCGCGTTTCGGAGCTTTTCGAAGCAAAGCTGATTGGCTCTCCGGTGTCTGTCAACATTCTAAACAGTCTGTAGCGGCCGCCATCTTGTCTCTCGGTAAGATCGAGAGACAAGAGGAGGCCAAAACGAAGGGGGAAATGAAGGAAAGGGGGCAAGGTAGACCCCTTCTGACCACCTAGGATTGATGAGAGGGATATTAAAGTGCCCTGCGGGGCCAAAAAAAAAAAAAATGTTTTTTTCATGGGATGCGCCCGGTTCGTGTACTGGAAAGCGGTCTGGGGAGCGTAGTATAAGGAAACAAGAATGATTGACTTTTAACTTATTGTATGTTTTTTGATTGTTCGTTTTGTTGTTTTTTTGTTTATTTTTATTTACGTAGCTACATGTAGGTATCAATGTAGAGTGTATAATTTAATAAACGCCGTCTCCTTTGTAGATGTGTTGCTTGTTGTTAAGGAAGTTATTGTGGTATATGGAATTCATACCATAGTCTATCTGGAAAGCCGAAACAACATGGAGGCAGGAGATGATAAAGAGATGTTGTTGATGTTGTCACTTGTTGTTTTTGCAAATACACATTGGAGATAATATAGTGGGAGAAAGGAAGTAACTATGTACAAAGTTAGTATGTAACACCAAAAAGTTGCACAGTATATTTAAAGCCTGACTTCACGTTATAATCAATTTGCTACTAGTTTTCAATATATTTATAAAAATAAATAATGTGTCAAACAATTTTTGAATTAAGAAATTAAAATTTATTTTTCAGATTGCTTTTCAAAATTTAAAAGAAAATCTAAAAAATCGGGATCATTTTTTTCTTCATTTTTCAGTAGAAAATCTACTGCATCTACACATTGCACAAGTTCATTGTTTATTGTGTCGTCGTAGAAATCCATGTCAACTTCTGTCTCATTTTTTTTTCCTGTTTCAGTTTTAAAGTTGTTTACTTCTCCTTCCATTTTGAATTCTGAAAAATGAATTTTTAAAAAATATATCAGTACAGATAGGGCACTGTTGGGTTTCAGTACAGACAGGCAGTTTAGTTATTTATACAGTGTTTTTTTCTTTGGGCAGTGTATGGTATCAAATTGGAAGTAGAAATATGAAGAAAATTATCAAATAAACTCTTAGTCAATTCTGAATTATACTAGAGAAGTCTAACTCTATCCTTAACTCAGGACCAGCGCTAGGCATGGGCAGCGTGGGCTGCCGGTCAGGGCCTCGCACTCAGCCCATCAGCATGGGGCCACACACTGGTGATGTGTCCTTTTGTTTTCCTGGAGATCTATCACAAAGAAAGGTGTCGCCTGCAATTAAAGTCCATTGGCGGGGCCCCTCCTTGGGCCTCTCATGGATGGTGTCAGGAGGTATAGGGGAGGGAGAAGGAGACGTTCCCTCAATTGCAAGGAGACCATTCACAGACACTGTGGGGGGCCCATTGTCCAGCATTTTGGCGCACCCTCAGTTTTAAAAATAATATCTTACCTTTTAAATATAATTTGAAGTTATCAGTTGATTTTTTGTTGTTCTGCACTTCACGAAGTAGTAGTCAAAATGGCTGAGTTTCTTTCTCTTTGTTTATATATATTCAGGTACATAACCAATCAAATGTCATGATATAGTAGTAGAAATTGAAAGTAATATTTTAATTGGTTGTCATTTCCAACACTTTCGATATATTTTGTGAAGTAATTTACCTCAGGGATTTTAGAGAGTTCTACATGCTAAATGGCTAAATGGTATTCCAACGAAATTTGTGAAAATGGTAGGGATTGGTATGTAGTATGAGCTACTGTTTAATTGGTGAAAGTGTCTCCAGTGGTTTTTCTGTAAATTACTTTCCCACCTTTTTTGTGCGAGTGCTTGTCAGTGCATTTCCCGGTACGCGAACTTGCAGTGTCACAGGAGTCCTCCATTTTGTGTTTCGGTAGAATTGAGATACAAGATGGAGGGTAAATAATGTTCAGAATGTGTAGATTGGGGTACTTTAGACGTATGCTGTTTCCCTAAGTTTTCTGAGGGTGGCTGAGGAGGCTCATATATGTCGATGTGGTTAGCTGCAGGTACGCGAATTGGGTAGCGTACCGGGAAGCGAATATAGGTGAAATTAAGTGAAAAAAAAAGGTTCATTCGAAATTTTAAAAGAGTACACTAAGTTAAGGTAGCTCTGAAAAGAGCTTTTGGGTTCTGTGTCTGTTCTAGAAAGTTATAAGTAGGAACCAATACACATTCTTAAATTTAGTATGAAAATTCTGTTCCCCTCATCTGAGAAATGCACGCCATCTCCTCTGTAGATATCTTGCATGTAGTAACGCAAGTTATTGTTGTAGATGCAGCCCATTACATGGTCCCTCATGTAAGCTGAAACAGACTTATTTACATGCTTCCTCGATTTCTCAATTTGTGGACAAAATTGATTGGACCACCTCCATTTTTGTCTTTGGCATATATTGGAATATACCAAGGCAGTTTGAGGAAAAAGTGTCATCAATTGTTCAAAGGTGTCCTTTAAAAGCATTTCCAGTCCTACCCCAGTCAAAGTGCCCAAATCGTTTCCTCCACAGTGCACTATTATGAGGTCAGGGGTTGGCAAATTTAAAAAGGTTTTCACCAATGGTATCAATTGGTGACATTTCAATCCTCTTCGACCAATCCATTTGATTTCCAGATTTTGTAAATCGAGGTTGTGTAAATTTCTGTTTTCAGCATGCCTGTGAGCCTAGTGGATATACCTATGTCCCAGAATCCAGACTGAAAACATGGCTAGAGGAGTTTTTGCTGCAGTCAGATGAAGTGTGGGAATGAAATGGCAGTTGAAATAGTGATGTTTGTAATGTAAAAAACTGTGGAGTTTAAGTGTAAATGATTCATTAGCAGTGATTGGTGTATTTTCATTGCTGAAAACAGAAAGTTAGGGTGCATGGATGTGTTCTTTGAAAGATGTATTTTGAATGGTTATTTAGAAATGTTGTTATGAAAGATTGCAGTGGATTAGCAGGTGTACTGAGAGTTCAGAGTTCATTTGAAACATTGTTGTGTGAACTTGTGGCCATGACAGGTCAGGCAGGCGGTAGTTGCTATGGAAAAGAGGTAGAAAGGGCTGAGGGGGGAAGGGTGTTGATTTGAAAAAAGTGAGGGAAGAGTTTTTATTGGCTGACATGAGAGATATGTGTGTTGAATATCAGCGTTTCGGTGCCTTTGTTGGTTCCAGCCTCTGGAGTGCATACCTTTAATTCTGGTACAGAATAATTGGTGTGTTTCTGAGACTGTTTTCAATTTCAAAAAGAATTTGTAAAGGTGAGTTATCGTTTATATATTTCAGTTAAAGAGTAGTATGCTTTTTTGCGTAAATAAGAAAGTCAGCTGTGTATTTAAAATGATGTTTTGCGTTAAGTGTCTGCATTCTGCTTTCAAAGGCGGTTTTGCATTCTTCATTTATAGAATCGGAAAAAATTTTGGTTCGGAAAAATACCGAATCGGTAATTTTACCGATTCTGTAAATTTGCTATATAGGGGGGAGTCTTCTGAGTCTCAAATGACTTAACGAATCGGTATTTTAGCATGAAATCAAACTTCATGGTAAAATACCGATTCCGGTGTGCATGCACATTTGTGCATGCACACGTATGTCATGTGAAAGGCAGACCTGCCCTTACATGATTGTAGGTGTATAATTGTTTTACATAAAAGGTTTTAAAACTTTGTTTGAAATCAAATGCATGCACACTTAGGGCCCGATGTAGGTGGTCGTTTAGGCCATTTACCGACCGGTTATGGCCGATTTCGGTCGTTTCCGACCTGTAAATGGCGAAAAGGTATGTAGGCGCCTAAATCCAGGGTCACATGTAGGTAAATTTACATTTACAGAATCAGAGAAATTGTTTTTGATGGTAAAATGATGTGACTCCTGCAATGCGTCGCTTTTGCGGAACAGATATATGATGTAATTGTGTTGTTAATGTTACGGTGTACATGTAAAAAATGATGCATAAGTGTTGCACGGGCATTGCAGATACTCTCTTATGTGTGCTTAGCAATTTCAAGTCACTACCCCCGGATTCAAGGACCTTGTAAATACGTCCCCATGTGTGTCTGGTCATTTGAAGTCATTTTCCTTGTAGTGTAAGGCCCTTGTAAATACGCCTCCATGTGTGCCTGGCAAATTTTAATTTTGATTGTTTGAGTTACATAGCCATGTTAAAAGTTATTGAAAAAAAGGTGCAAGTTCCTTAAAAAAACATTTTCATGTGTATTAGGGCATTTTAAGTCTGTTCCCCATGAATGTAGGGGCCAGATGTAGGTGGCTGAAAATAGCCATTTACCGATCGGTAACGGCCGAATTCGGCCGTTACCGACCGGTAAATGGGCATTGACATGTAGGGGCCCTTAAATGTTGCGTTTTCGGTAATTTTACCGAATCGGTAATTTTTCCGATTCGGTAATTTTACCGATTCGGTAATTTTACAGATTCGGTAATTTTACCGAAAATGCAAGATTGAAATGTGGGTAGCCAATTTTCCATTGGCACATGCCTTTCAGAATCGGTATTTTACCATGGAATACAAATCCATGGTAAAATACCGATTCCTGTGTACATGCACATCTGTGCATGTACACATATGCCATGTGACAGACAGACGTGTCCTTAGGGCATGTCTGTGTGCCACATTGCACACATGCCCGTTTTGAGGGTGCTAGATGTTGTCAAAGTGATACCCCCTGCACCCTTGACAAATTCGGTATTTACCGATTCGGTAAATACTGAATCGGTATTTGAATTGAATCCTTTGGGCTTCAAGGCCCATAGGATTCAATAGCAAATATCGATTCGGTATTTACCGAATCGGTAAATACCGAATTTTTAAGGAATCGGTAATAAATCAGATGTTGGTACCTACATCCCATTTACCGATTTTGAAATACCGGTAATATTCGGTATTTCAAAATCGGTAAATGTGATTTACCTACATCTGGCCCTAGGTGTTTTACATAAAGGGCCGATGTAGGTACCAAATACCGGTCGGAAACGGCCGATTTCGGCCGTTTCCGACCGGTATTTGGCCTACTGAGATGTAGGGGACCTTTTTTGTGTCCGATTCGGTATTTTACCGATTCGGTAAAATTACCGAATCGCAAAAATACCGAATCGGTAATTTTATCGATTTTTAAATTTGGGATGTAGGTGGGACTACTTTCTGTCCCACAGGCCCTTTAGATTCGGTATTTTAACACCCAATCCAATTGGGGGTTAAAATACTGAATCCAGGTGTGCATGCACATGTGTGCATGCACACCTATGCCATGTGACAGACAGACATGCCCTTAGGGCTGGTTTGCTTGCCACATGGCACCTGTGCCTGTTTTGAGGGTGTCAGAGGGTGTCAAAGTGATACCCCCTGCACCCTTGTGCATACTTTTTTTTTTATAGCATTGTCGAATCTAGTTCTTACTGTTATTGATTTACTGTTTGGTAATAGTGGTTAATAACATTTTTTATTATATTTCACCACAGATTCAACTGCAGATTATTTGGGAATTAGACAATGCCGTCTAAGGATAGAATTCGAAAGGCTACAAAACGTCAAAGACAGCAGTTACCAAATATTTTGCAGCAGTCCTCTACTTTAATATTATCTCAACGGACGAAGAGAACACCGGGTAAGAGAACGAAATCATTCCTTAAAAACATTTGTAGAAACAAAAGTATAACTACAGAACAAGTTTTAGTCCAGAAAAAGAGAGCCAATTTAAATGGAAAGGAAAGGCCCGTCAAAAAAGATTGTGCTAGAGCAGGAGATAACTCTGTGCATGGCAGTAGAAGGGCAAATATTTTCAGGGACATTCGTAAGCGAATGTTCCGTAACAGGGTAATTGCCAATTTGGTAAAACAATTTAAAAAAGGTCAACAGAAAGTGTTATTTTATAAGAAAAAGAAAAATGTAGAGAAAATTATTGATCAGGCTTTCGAAATCAAACGAAAGTTATTTATTTTGGTAATTAATAGAATTAGGAAACTAAACAAGGTAATCTATGTTTTCAAATCTAATAGTAGATGGAAGAGAGACGTTAATCGGAGTAATTTTTGTGAAGTTTTCTTAGGAGAATGGATGCATAGTTCAAATAGTGAGGCATTTTTTAATGAGGAGAGTTATTTTCAGGACAATGTTTTGGTGCATGCAGTTGACAGCAGTGGTCGAGCATATGAGGTAAAAGATGGTCATCCGGTTGAAAAAGAAATACTTGTGTCTGCAGATGCAGAAGAGGCGCTAAGTGATGAGGTTTTAGGGAGACGTCCTAAGGGACCAGTGTACACCTGGAAGTGTAGTTCTATTTGCAGTGTGTGACAGGATTCTATCAATTTGCTTTGTGATTTTATACGGACATTTCATAAGAAAAGTGTAAAGCAAAAAATAAAGTTGTTGCAAGAATTAGATCCTTGCAGAGTGAGACAAGTGACAGGTTTGTGTGGTCATTCACTGGCTTGTCTTTCTAGGAGAGTATGCCAGAGTGTATTTCATCCTTTCAGGATGCTTGCAGTGCATCATAATAAAGTGAGGAAATTAGTTAGAATGTTGTATTATGCTAAGAGTCCAGCAATTATGCTTAAAAAATTAAGCAAAGCTCTTTCGCATGGTTCTGAAGTAGATGTGAAGAATATTTGTCAAGAAATTGAGTTCTGTTATTTTGCTGGTAAAGAGAACAATGTTGATATTGAACCACTAGAAGATGGTAATGTGGAAGACAGTGAACAGATTTTCAGTACAGATAAGTTTCACAAGGAAATTTCCACGTTTATGGTGAAATCAAGTGAGAGGCCAAATTTCACTTGTGTGTGTTGTCGACGGACTTATTATAAGAATCAGAGTAAGTTAGTGGATATATATGCAAAGAGTGATATGGAAAACAATAGTGAATGGAAGGATTTTGCCACATACTTGATGGTAGCAAATTGTTTTGATTTGGGAGCAGACCAACGTATGTGTACTTATTGCTATAACAAATTAAACCAAAACCAGATGCCTGCTAGAGCGGTTTATAATAATCTGGATTTGGATGACATTCCTTATGAATTGAAGGATTTAAATACTTATGAATCTATTTTGATTCAAAGTGTCCATCCCTTCCAGGCTATTGTACGAATGGTGCCAAAGACAGGGAAGTTGCCTCCATCAGATTTACAGAGAGGATTAAAGGGAAGGGTTGTTTCTTTGCCTTTGGATTTGAAGAAAAACATTAATACAATTGGAGTAGAGAAAGTGGAAAAGGAACCTCTGGTTATCATAGTTAATGGTGTTCTGACAAAGAGTAAGAAAATCTGGCAAGATTTAGTGGATGTTAGGAAAGTTAAAAAGGCAACATTGTATTTGATAAAAAATAATAAGTACTACAAGAATGTATGTGTTGCAGAAGAGGAAGTAAGTGAAGAACAGGACAGCGATTTGTGTCCTGGTCAAATTGAGAAAATAGAATCCTCTAAAAAGGAAGAAATATATGAACATTATAGTGTTTATCCTTTGCATTCCAAGGAAGTCATGGGGAATGCTATTGAGTTGTTTCAAATGAAACAAGCCAAAGGGAGTCCTATTAGTGTTTGGGAGGAAAGTTTGGAAGCTCGGTGTTTCCCACAGTTATTTCCCACAGGTCGAGGAGGACGTTATGATGAGCGACCTGTTCAAATTCCTGCTTCAGAATACCGGACTTTACGATTGTATACAGAAGATCCTAGGTTTCGACAATGCATTCCCTATTTATTTCATCTATTGTTTGAAAGTGATCTCTCTGGATTGTCTTATGCAGTGAACCACATCTTGAAAAGTGGTATACAACTGCGAAATATCTCGGCAAGAGACTTTATGGATAAAGTCAATGTGCAAGACAGTATTTTGGATTCTCACCTGATTAATCTCATGGCTTGTCAGCGTGGTACTAATGAGTACTGGTACCGCCGTCATGGTGACTTAAAATGTATGCTGAGGAACTTAGGAACTCCCACATGGTTCCTCACTCTCAGCTGTGCTGAGTATGGCTGGGAAGACTTACTTGAATTTCTATTAGAGGTAAATGGAAACATTGAAAATATTGAATTTAAGACACCTGGAGAACTCTGCTCTTTGGATCCTGTGAATGTTTGCAGGTACTTCAATCATAGATTTGAAGCTATGATGTCTTTCATCACGAACAAGAAAAATCCACCTCTTGGAGAGGTATTGGATTTGTTTTGGAGAAAGGAGTATCAAGCAAGAGGTGCTCCTCATATACATATGCTACTATGGATCAAAGATGCACCTAAATTTGGAACAGATCCGGATGACTTAGTGATGAGTTTCATAGAACAGTATGCTACATGTGCTGTTCCAAAGACAAATGAAGACAAAAGTCTAAGAGAACAAGTTTTACGGTTTCAAAGTCATCGTTGTGGAAAGTACTGTCGTCGAAAATTCAGAAACAAGGACAAATACTACACCAAATGTCGTTTTTCATTTCCACGGTCGGTGATATCTAAAGGAAGAGTTAACAATTTGATGTCATCGCTGCGACATAATGTGACGAGGAAATCACCCAAAAACACATACAATTTGAAAAGAAACGAAGAGTCCAAGTACATCAACGACTACAACCCAGTGATTTTGTCCATGTGGAATGCTAACATGGATATACAGTTTGTGGCTGACAACTGTATGGCTGTTGCTCGGTATGTGACGTCTTACATCACTAAAAAAGAAAAGACAGAACTGAAGGATATGTGGGAGGATATTTCCCATGAAAAGAGCCTCAGTAAGAAGTTGTACAGTTTCAGTCTGAAGATGTTGTCGCATCGAGAAATTGGAGCTTATGAATGTTCTGACCGGTTATCGTCAGCAAGTCTTTATGCCAAATCTAGGAGTATCATTTGGGCGAGTCTTGGTCTTGCTGCAACGCGTAATCGAGTTCTGAAACCTGTACGGGAAATTGAGTATTTGGCGGAGAAGGAGCCAAACAGTACAGATATTTTGAAGAGCAACATGTTGGATACATATTATCCAAATAGAAGCAGTCACCTGGAGAATGCTTGTCTGTATGAAGTTCTTCAAAATCACATTTTCAAGAGGAACATCAAAGAAGATATTGATAAAGGTGTGTATGCTGTAATTGGAAGTGAGGGATGTCTGGTGAAGCAAAAAAAATGTCAATTGATAAATCATCAAAAATTGGATTGCGAATCTCCCGAAAGAAAAGAGTTTTTCTATTTAGCTCTTTTGCAACTTTTCAAGCCTTGGCGTGCAGAAGAGGAACTGCTTGGAGATTTCCTCTGTTATGAAGACTCTTTCAATGCAGCCAAGGAGTCCATAGAATGTCCTGTTTTTCCAAAATATCTACAAATGTTGAATGCAGAAATTGAGCAGGAAGCAACAATTGCAGCCGAGATTGCTAGAGACAGTTCTCAGGACAGTCAGAGTTCTGTTTCATTGAGTCAGGATCCACTAGGAGAACCAGTTATTGAAAATGAAGCTGCTACTGCCCTGATTGAAGTGGAAAGAGCCATGGCACATGCTCAGAAGGATGCGGTTAACTTAGAAGAATTGGAAAGACAACTTAACGTTGAGCAGAGGAAAATATATGTCGAAGTTACCAACCAAATTGAGCATGGATTAAGTCATGAGAAGAAAGAGTGCTCATGTACGTCGTTGAAGCCTGTCCGACTGTACGTGAGTGGAGAAGCAGGAACTGGAAAAAGTTTCCTTATTAAAGCAATTTCATGTTATATGCAGAAAAGGACTGATTCATCACTGTCTTGTGTTGTGACCGCTCCAACTGGACTGGCAGCTCATAACATTAAAGGGATTACTTTGCATCGGTTACTGATGCTGCCAGTGGAGCATGATAACAAATTACAATACCACAAGTTATCTGGAGATGCTTGTTGTGAAGTATCTCGAGTTTTGAAGAAGATGAAACTTCTTATCATTGACGAAGTAAGCATGGTTTCCAATTTCATGCTTGCCTTTGTGCATTTAAGAATGCAGGAAGTTCTTAAAACAGAGTATGATGTGTTATTCGGTGGCAAACACATCATTGTTTTTGGTGATCTTCTGCAGCTGACACCAGTGAAAGGACAACCAGTGTTTAAACTGCTTACACATGAAGATACCAAGAAGTGCCTAGGGAGCATTGGCAACGTTAACATATGGTTAAACTTCAGTTATGCTGAGCTGCGTGAAAATATGCGTCAGGCGAAGGACGAAGATTACAAGAATATTCTACAAGATATTAGAATCGGGAGAGTGACTGAGCATGGTAAACAAGCTTTACATGCACGATTACTGTCAAATTTATATCCAGAAGAAGACGTTTTGCCAGAGGATATTTTTCAGGAAATTACTGTGAAGAAATCTGGAATATGTTTGATGCCAACTCTTGCAGAATGTTCCATCTTCAACAACAAAATGTTGAATTTAGAAAAACAAGAGATTGTAAAACTTGAAGCTATTGACAAAATAGAGCATATGGGAGCAACAATTATTTTGTCAGAGAATTTGAAATCTAAATTGGATTCATTAGAGAAGACTATATCTAAAACTGTGGGTTTTGAAAAGACTTTGAATGTGTGTTTAAATTGCCGAATCATTTTGAGAAGGAATTTACATGTTGAAAGAGGTCTGGTAAATGGATCAATGGGTAATGTTGTTGATTTTGAGAAATACAGAAATAGAGATGGAATTGAATTTTTAAAAATTAAATTTGATGGCATTGAGGAAGTACAGCTAATTGGTCGTTGCTCTGCTAGGTTTTTGCTTGTTAAAGACTTATATGTTAGTCGTAAGCAGTTTCCTGTTTGCTTGGCATATGCGGTGACAATTCATAAATCGCAAGGTTTAAGTGTAGACACTGCTTTAGTGAATATTGGCAGTTCTGTATTCAAAGAGGGTATGGCTTATGTAGCATTGTCACGAGTCAAAACTTTATCGGGTTTGTACTTGATTGACTGTGATGTCACAAACATTTGTGCAGATCTAGATTGTGTTAAGGAATACAATAGGTTAAGAAGAGAGTATGCGCCACATTTGCCTCAATATCCTTTGATTGAGAAACATGTGGTAGGCCAGAAACGAATAAATATCAGTAATAGTAGGGAGGTTGTAGCAAAAAGAGCAAAAGTCGATGAACCCAAAAGTGGAAGCAGGAATAAAATGAATTCTGTTGAAAATGTTGTTGGTTTTAAATTTGAAAATAGTTCTGGTGTCAACTGCTATGCTAATGTAGTTATTAATGTTCTCTTTACACTAGAGACTTTCAAAGAACAGATTGTGATCAATTCGGAACAAAGTTTATGCTGTTTGTTGAATTCTGTGTTAGAGAAATGTAGTGCTGATAAAACGAGAGTAGAAAGTGTGTCTGAAATTCGTTTTCTGTTAGACAAATGTTCAGGTCAAACAGAATTCTCTGAAAATATTCAGCAGGATTGTCAGGAGTTTTTAATGTATATGCTTGATGTATTGCAAGATGAGGGTGTAGATGTAGATTATCTATTTGGCCTTTCTTATCAATGGCAGCATGACTGCGAGAACTGTAGGCTATCAAGTACTACTAGTGTAGACTCAGAAAGATTTATATATTTAACTTTGCCTGACAGTAAATCAGTATCCTTCAATAAGGTAGTAAATGCAGCCGATCAAAACATGGAGTGCAGGCAATGTAAGTCTGGAATGCTGTCCACGTTAATTTTACCAAGTTATGGCCAGTATGTCATTTTAATGTTCCAACTAAATTGACAACTTTAATTAATAATTTTGTGGCTTCGCAGTTGTCAATATCAGGAAGGACTTTTAAAACTGCTGCAATTATATATCATAACGGTCCTTCAACTAATTCAGGACCTTACACAGCTTATTTGAAATCTGGAAACGGATGGTCATTCTGCAATGATTCTGTTTTAACTTTTAAAAAAAGATTGCCTTTCCACCTTCAAAATTCTTACCTGGTGTTCTTACAACCAGAATTTTAGGAAAGGAAGCTTGGGATTTGTTTAGAGGAATTTACAGAGGTTCTAATGGCTCCTACTATATATGGCCTTGTGGATAATTGTAGTACAGAGCGAAAACTCTTTGTTTTTATAAGCAAAGTCAAGCAGCAGATCAAAAAATGGAGTAGAGGAAATGTAAGTCTGCAATGCTGTCCACATTATTTTTGAAAACTTATGGATGAAACGTCATTTTACAATTTCAACTACATAAACTAGAAGAAAATAAGTTGTCCAGTCTAATTAAAAATGTTTTTGCTACACAGTCATCGATTTCAGGAAGAACATTTGCAACTGCAGTTATTACATAATATGCTGGTACTTTGACAACATCTGGATATTACACAGCTTATTTAAAATTTTAAAAATGGCTATTCTTTCAGCAAACATTACTAATTGAGTATGAAGCAATGTTGCCTTTTAACTTGATTTTTGAAGTCAGAATTTAGGGTAGGTAATTGGACTACAATGATTCTAGGTGTTGCTGTAACTTAGTGTGCTGTTTCAAATTGCTTTGTATGTCTCAGTTTTCTTAAAACAATTGAGTTTATTTTTCAGAAAGTGGCGGGCAGAAAATAGTAACAGCACAACTGAGTATAAGCTGTTTATAGGATATCCTTTGACGTCATAGAAAGTAAGTTACTTTGGAGAAGTTCCTATTTCTGCTTATTTATGTTATTTGGGTTTTTTAAACACAATCATTTTGATTGTGGTTTTTTTTCCCAGCTGTTATATGATGAATACCTTCAACTCACTGTTTTCAGTGAAATTTGATTTTTTCTGATAACAGCAAAAATAAACCATTAAATATGTTTAATTAATTTTCTACTTTGAATTGTAATTTTGTAATATGTATATGGATTGGTGTGGCTCACTGATTAGAGGCGGTAGACCCAGAAGCAGAGGTCGGCCTGGGCCTTGGTCAGCGGACTTGATAATTTTTGCTTCGGTGCCTACTCCAACCATGGGTTCCACTCAGCAACTTTGGGTAATAGCTTGCTTAATCTCAACTAACAGCCCCATCAGCGCCGGGGATGCCTGGCATCACCTTGGGGATGCTCAGGAGGGTTTATCTCACATGGAAAGCCAGGATGGGTTACCAAGCAAAATACTGCGCCGGGACGCTTCTTTGCTGGGTCAGCTGTACGCTTTACTAGTTTACCACATTTAACATTTAACATTCATTTTGTCTTATGCTCACTCTTTTTTTTACCATCTTGTATTAATTTAAATTTTTTTGTTCTTTTTTACACAGATAAAAAGTATGAAAATGACAATACAGAACGGTAATGACAATTATAAGGTAAGCGTTTAGTACTTTTTACGTTACATGTCTATCAGATTTAACTTTTATTAGTTCCTCTGCTTCTTTTTTGTAACCCTTAGTTTCCTGTCTTTGCTACTTCCTTTATTTCTTTTTCTATTACTTATTTATACTACTCTTTTCACTTCTTTTATCAGTTCCTCTTTCTACAGTAACTGTGTGTTATTCACTCTATTTTTCTTTGTTTTCACATTACTCTCTGTTTATTAATTCGTCTTTTTAAAAAAAAATTTTTTTTTTACTTCGCTCCCGGTTCGCGTACTCGGACGCTAATCGGGAAGCGTATCAATAGAAATAGAGGATGCTAGAGTGCTAAACATTCTTGCAATTTTTTTGGAAAAGGGAAGGTAGTTCTGAAAAGAACTTTTATTTTTTATTTTTGATGTTTTATATTTTTTGGGGTTTTTTTTGAGGAAGGAGAAACAAAAATGATTTACTTCAAAGGGCTCAACAGGAGCAACAAAACAAAAAACAAAATGTACTTTCTTGGACGTTTTGGACATTGATGATTTTCAAATGATCTATTTATTAAAGTAATACTCATTTCTCCGCATGAAATTTATTTTCCACACTGTACACAAGTCAATCTCATCTGACCAAAGTTCTTTTGCAGATTTGGAATCGTTTCCCTTGCCTCTGACTCACTTATTGTAAAGTCATTGGTGGATGTTTTTGCCGGTCGGGGGTTATCCACCAAATCTCGAAGTTGCGCTCTAGAATAATTAAGAGGATGCCAAGTCTCGATGTGCCGATGCATGGTATGATTACCAAAGCTATATTTTTTTTCGGTCCCTCTCGAGAGTGTTTTTTTGCAGATGAGGCAGGTAACGTACCTAGCATTAACTTTCTTTTCATGAGAAGGAAAAGAAAAAAATTGCCAGATAAAATTCACTTTCACACGGGACGTTCTTGGCATTTCTTTCAGAAAGCCACTTGTCCCTTGCTCCTGTTCCTCGTCTTCCTCTTCTTCTTCCTGGTCGAAGATGACCTGGCTAGTCGGTCCTGTCTTCTTTGGTGGTGGTGGAGGTGGTGGAGATCCACCAGCTGCAGCTAATAGAAATGCCATGTCTTAGCAAACAAAAACAGGTCTTTCTCTCATAAAAATGAAAGTCGGAGTGAGGAAAAAAGGTGGGACTTTCATCATTTGAGAAAACAAAATGTTCTAAACCAATGAAAAGTGTTTGTTTTACGTCATATGATCAAGCGTTCCATCATTAGGAAACTAAAAGTAAAATCAACCAATGAAAAGTTTTATGAACTAGTCACATGACCTGTTATGCTTACGTTCCGCGTTCCGCACCGCGCCTTAAATCGATTCCGGGGCTTTACGTTTCGCGCCTTTGTTCGCGTTCCAGAACGCTTCGGGTGCGCTAACGCAGCACGTCATAAGGGGCATTACGTAGTAACGCGATATGTTGCGTTTATGGGACGCGTCACGATGTGCCTTTCTAACGCGGTATTTACACTAACGGAACGTTTTCCGATTCGCGGACCGGCAACGAAACAAGAAAAAATAATTTAAACTATAATATAAATTGAATAAAAAAATATAATACAAATATATATAAAAAATATTTGTGAATTAGAATAAAAAAATATATGTTACAGCTATAGATATTTGCTATTAAAAAAAACATTGAAATTCACAGAAAAAACCATAGGTTTTAGGCCATATATAGTTAGGGATTAGCATTTGCAAAACCTTAATATACTCGCACAAAACCATAGAAATTCGCATATATAGTTAGATGCAATAACTATATATCGCGCACCCGCAACCCACTGCTGATGATGTCACATATTACATCATTCATGACATGGTCAGTGACATCACTGATGACATCACTGATGACATCTCAAATGACATCACTGATGGCATGGTCAGTGACATCACTGATGACATCACTGATGACATCTCAAATGACATCACTGATAAAATCACTGATAACATCTCATTTGTCATTACTGATCACATCACTGATGATATCATTCATGTGATAATACGATCAACCTCTTCAGACTCTAATATAACCTTAGATACAATCAGTGTAAACAGACTCTCACAGACTGTCACTCATCCATGGAGTTACTCACACACCTAGTCAGTCATGCAAAAAATCAATCACACCTCCATTTCCTCAACTATACAGTTATACACACCTTACTTAATAAAACATATACTAACACATATTTACTCTCTTATACAATCCCTGATACAAGTTCAGAATGATCCATACAGCCACTCACACATTCACTGGCTCTTATGCACAGTTATTTCTATATATCAACTCTTACATGTACTGTGTTTTATATATGTACTTACTTTGACATATAGCACTGATAAATCCAATTACTCATCAATGCACTCATGCTGATAGTCAACCGCCCATACAGCTGTTTTCACATGCACTTTTGAACCCATACATCTAGTGAATCAACTGCTCACACATCTATGCACAGAGTCACACACCTCCAAGCCACCCCCACTCACACACTCACTCTCCCATACAAATATTTGGGCAACCAATCAATAACCCATATAGTTACTCATATAGCTACTGATCAACACATGCAGCAGTTTACAGAACTACAGTAATAATGATGCACAAATTAAGACAGTTTAGTCACTAACCCATGCACTCAGTGAGACACACTTAATCACTCACTCATACAGTCAGTCATGCACCTACTAAATCCTTCATCCAAACACTTATACATCCACTCATTCTTCAATATCTAAGACATATTTTAACTTTACAGAAACATACAGTCACTGGATGTTGTCATTTGAGATGTCATCAGTGATGTAATTTGAGATGTCATCAGTGATGTCATCAGTGATGTCACTGACCATGTCATGAATGATGTAATATGTGACATCATCAGCAGTGGGTTGCGGGTGCGCGATATATAGTTATTGCATCTAACTATATATGCGAATTTCTATGATTTTGTGCGAGTATATTAAGGTTTTGTAAATGCTAATCCCTAACTATATATGGCCTAAAACCTATGGTTTTTTCTGTGAATATATATATATATATATATATATATATATATATATATATATATATTCATTGAAAAAACCATAGGTTTCAGGTCATATATAGTTAGGAATTAGCATTTAAAAAACCTTTGAAATTGCACCTATATAGTTAGTTGGACTAACTATATTTCGTGCACCCGCAATCCACTGCTGATGATGTCACATATTACATCATTCATGAGATGGTCAGTGACATCACTGATGACATCACTGATGACATAATTCATGTGATAATATGATGCACCTCCTTACACTCTAATATAACCTTTGATACACCCGGTGTTAAATCTAGACTACCATTCTTGAAACCATTGACACACCAATACCAGTTACCACATACGCACTCACTGATTGCTAGGTTTACACACACATCCACTTATTCACCCATAGAATCACTCATACATACAGTCATTCATCAATACAATACTAACATATGCACTAATACCCCTATACAGACACTCACACACTGCCACTCATCCATGGAGTTACTCACACACCTAGTCAGTCATGCAAAGAATCAATCACACTTCCATTTCCTCAACTATACAGTTATACACACAACACCTTACTTATTCAAACATATACTAACAGATACTTACTCTCTTATACAATAACTGATACAAGTACACAATGATCCATACAGCCACTCGCACAATCACTGGCTCTCATGTATAGTCATTTATATATGCCAACTCTCACATGCACTGTGGTTTACATATGTACTTACTTGGACATGTAGCACTGAGATATCCATTCACTCACCGACACACACATGCACACAGTCAACCGCCCATACAGCTGTTTCCACACGCACTCTTGAACCCATACACCTAGTGAATCAACTGCTCACACATCTATGCACAGAGTCACACACCTCCCAGCTACCCACACACACACTCAGTCTCCCATACAAATACTTGGGCAACCAATCAATAACCCATATAGCCACTCATATAGATACTGATCAACACATGCAGCAGCTTATGCAACAACAGACATACTGATGCACACATTCAGACAGTTTAGTCACTAACCTATGCATTCAGTAAGACACATTTAATCACTCACTCATACAGTCAGTCACTCACCTACTAAATCCTTCATCCAGACACTTATACATCCACTCATTCTTCAATATGTAAAACATATTTAAACTTTACAGAAAAACACAGTCTCAGTCATTTGAGATGTCATCAGTGATGTCACTGACCATGTCATGAATGAGGTAATATGTGACATCATCAGCAGTGGATTGCGGGTGCGCGAAATATAGTTAGTCCAACTAACTATATAGGTGCAATTCCTAACTATATATGACCTGAAACCTATGTTTTTTTCAATGAATTTGCAAGGTTTTTTAAATGCTAGTTCCTAACTATATATGATCTAAAACCTATGGTTTTTTAAATGAATTTGCAAGGTTTTTTAAATGCTAATTCCTAACTATATATGACCTGGAAACTATGGTTTTCTCAGTGAATTTGCTATTTAAAAAAAAAACATTATTTTTGACCTTTGGAGTCCTTTAGAGGCCCCCTGAGAAGGCCTAGGGGGTCACGGACTCTCAACCCTGGCCCCTTTCCACGTTTTCATCTTTTATTCTTAACTTTCTTTTAAAACCACAAAATGGCGGCGGTAGGGTGCGCTCTACGAGCACTCACAGGGCACTCTCCGAGCACTTCCCATGCGCTGACCTATAGAATTTTTTTTTTTTAAATAAATATTATTTTTGACATTTGGAGTCCTTCAGGGAACCCCTTTCTACGTTTTCATCTTTTATCGTTCACTTTCTTTTGAAACCACAAAATGGCGGCGATATTGCTCTCTATACTACAAGTCTTACATCATACCACAATCACTTGGCAACTACCTCATAAATTACAAACAAACAATTCTTACTTTCTAAATATAAATTTAATCTTCAGAATTTTCTAAATTTAAAGGAACTTCCAACATTAACTGATCTGGTATTTCTTCTTCATTTACATCTTCTGGATTCTCCTCATGAAAAGTCTGCAAAGAAATTTCCTGGCACTCTATGGTGTCCAAACATTCTACAAATTCATCATCCACAGACTGATCAAAGAATTTCATCATGTCTTCGCTTCCAACTTCAACTTGATTATTACTGATACTGTCAATTTCTGGTTAATTCATAATCTCAATATAGGTTGCAGAAAATTCATAAAAACTTACAACGGCCTCCTCATTGTGGTGATACATTTTATATTTACATTTTCTTGCTGTAACTTGGAAAGAAAAAGAAATCACTTTAATTTATCGTTTTTAGAAATACTTAATATTAAACTAGCTTTTTCAAGTCTTTAGTAATAAGGATAGTGCACTGCTGTTAGGGTAGTATAAAAAGACAAGGCAGCATTGGTATTTCAAAAATTACAGCAATGCAGTTACATTTACACGGTTCCCATACTGTCATGCAATCTCCATGTCCTTACATTTCAATAAGGCTTAAGGATATGAGTAAACTTACTATATAACTCACAAATGTTGCACTCTATACTACAAATCTCACTTCATACAACAGTTATTTGACCACTACCTCATGAATTACATTTAAAAAAAGTTTAATTTCTCAAACAAATGTTATTTACTAAATGTAAATTTATTGTTGGGAATTTTCGAAATTTAAATCATCGTCTAACATTGCATCATCAGCAATATCAACATTGAAAATCTCCCAAAAAGTATCCTCAAACTCAATGAACTCCAAAGCTTCCATTAAATCTGAATCCAAGGATTCATCATAGAAATCCTCCATGCCATCTCCTCTATCATAAAGTTCTCCTTCAAAATTACTCTCATCAACAGGAACACCGAAGACTGAGAGAAAAACAACAATATAAAGAGAAAAGAAAAAGGAATAAGTGAAACAAAAGAATTTTTAGAAAAAGATAAAAAGGAAAAAGAACAGAGGTGGACAGAAAGGGACACAGTGAGAGAGAGAAAGACATTTTTCCTATTAACATAAACTAAACAACATAGATATCCTTACAAATTAACAACTCACCTTCTAGAAAACTGTTGAACAGTAAATACTGTGTCAATCTCACACCAGAAATTCAACTAAAAAAAATCCCTCAGAAGTGTACCTCAGACACTACAATTACAAAATTGCTGTGTTTCCCTCTCATTTCTCATACATATTCAGATACCCAGCCAATCAAATTTCATCACACACAAAATCAAAACCAAAGTAACATTTTAATTGGTTCAAAATTTCAACACTTTCAAACTCACATAATCTTCAACCTACACACACTGCTCTCTATCTAGTACCATACTAACTCTCCACAAAACACCTATCTAAACCCAAAGGTGAAAAAGTCACCACTCAATATTACATTTAACCAACATCTAAACGCTCAAACTTGTTATTTAAATGTATTTTTTTGTCTTTTTAGATCACCGTCCTCGCAGGGTGCGCGGACCCTGCGATTTAAATATTTTTTTTTCGATCTTCGGGGTCCTTTAGAGACCTAGGGGGGTCAGGAACCTCTACCCTGCCTTCTTTTCAAGTACTGGACTTTTGTTTACAGCTACCTTCTGCCACAAAAACAAGATGGTGGACAGCACTTCCTCATCTCGACTGACTGGAATGTTGACAGACGTCCAAAAGCCAATCAGAATTCCGCTCGCGCACGCTAGAGTCTGCGCACAGTGCAAGGACCGTGCAAGGACCGAGCATGAACCGTGCGCGGACGGTGTCCAGCCCATAGATATATAATTGGGAAAATTCAATTTTCTCAACAACTACTGGAGCGATTGTCACCATATATAAAAGAGGCACTACTGCATACCAGTCCCTACCATTTTGCCAAGTTTGGTATAATTCCATTCAGCTGTTCGGGCTGTAGCCATGTCTAAAGGTCCTATAGAAAATTGCATTGGGCTACATTTCACATTCAATTTTTGCAAAAACTACTGGAGGGATTTTTACCAAACATAGCAAAGGCACATCTTCATACCAGTCCCTACCATTTTGCCAAGTTTGGTGTAATTCCATTCAGCCGTTCGGGCTGTAGCCGTGCCTGAAGTTTCCTATGGAAATTAACATGGGAAAAACACATTTTGGGACCCCCTCTTTTTCTCGGCCCCCGCCTGACGACTTCCCCCCGAAACTTTCAGGGAAGGAGTGGAGCGAGGCAATTTTAAGGAAAATTACACACAGATTCCTCAATCGGCGCCAAAGTTATTCCCAATAGAATGTTGGGGATTTCCAATGGTAACTAGGTCCTAACTATATTTACCTACTGGCGACTGCCAGTAGGATATATATATATATATATATATATATATATATATATATATATATATATATATATATATATATGTAGAAGCTCCACAAACGCCACTTACAGAACTACACAAGAACGGCGAGGCAGGCAGAGAAGGAGACGGATCACGAAATTCACAGGTTCTTGGCTTTATTGCAGTTGGTACAACAGGAGGGCAATACGCGTTTCGGGCTTCAAGAGCCCTTGTTCACATGCAAAGAACTAGCGCAGCTTTTTTGTTTTTAAATGTTTTTAGGTGAGTGACATAAGCTCCGCCCTTCCAACGGTCATATGACTATAGACATAGAAAAAATCTTGTGTTTATAAATACCCATTCTTCGTGCAAATACGCAAAATAAGTTTAAACACAAATTTTACACATGCCAGTTAAATACTTAACCATAGCAAATTGACATTTCATCATTGAAGATCTTTTTATGAAAGTGTCACTAAAAGCAGTTATCTTAAAAAATATAACTATATATAGATATATGTATGTTTTTTGGGGGGGGGGGAGTTTTTATATAGCGCAAACTAGACCGAAGGTACCAGAGCGCTTTACATGAGCACCAGATGCGTTACAGATGGAGACACAGTAATTTTTTGTTAGGCCCGAGCAGATGAAGTGATTTGCCTAGAATTAAAGGATGTTGAGCATCCCTTCAGAGACTCGCACCCGGTTCCACAGCTTTGAGGTCGACCACTCTTGCTATCAGTGCTCCACCCATCTGGCATTAGGGCCACTAGTTAGCCTGAGGCTTCGTGTCCAAAGTTATTTTGGGTGGTAAAGTTTATGTGCAAAAGCACAGGGTTGGTGAAAAAAAAACATATTTTGAAACAGAATCAAAACATTTTACGAGATGCACATATTGTTTCCGACTCATAGAAGGGCTTTTGCTATCTACAACAAATTGCACATCGAAGGAGGGCATGAAAGATATATCTCCCTCTTATTTAGGATTAGAAATGGAATGTAGGAGAGGTTTAAGACTACAACTGTGGTCGCAAACAGTTACTGACTTCCATAAACAGATTCCTCTTTGCCAATCATTTTATTGGCCTATGGGAACAGAAATATTTTTCTGAAAGCATCACCTGTTCCTTTAATAGACATTAGCTGCTTTAAAAAACAAGTTTCCCATTTCTGTATGCAAATGCATGAATCGATTCTGCAGTCCTTTGCAGGCCTCCATCATTGCTTTCAGTGTCTCTGACAGAGCAATGTGAATTGCAACCACCATAATAATCATTAGGGAAGTTGTTCCGAGACCCATCTTCGAATGGACAATTTTAAGGGGGGTGCGAAATGTGCTTAGTTTTCTTTCACACAATTACTTGAAATGTACGCAAAATTATGTTTTACTACGTAAAATGCCAAACAGTCATTCAACGCCATATTCGATTTTTGATGCAAAGATGCATTTTGCTTTAAAACAATTGTTTGAAAAACACAAGGTGTCACGAACAACAGCTGCTCACCCTCTGATTGTTCGTGTTGTTTCCAAGAGTTTGCAATCACATTTACTGTGATTGGTATGTTATTATGCAAAGTGGCATAAATGGTGTAATTTTGGGAACTTTGTGTAACAAGTGCAACACGAAATTTCAGAAATTATGTGAATTTTGCCGCCAAACTAATTTAATCTGTGAAGCAACTTTTTGTACATAGGCAACATTGTACATTGCATTCCCATTTGCACACCAGTCGATGTGGAAATTGAGCATGCCCTGCTAACTGAAATAGTGTATTCGGCCCATGGTGAATCTGAAAGCATCCATATTCTAAGCTATGTGCCACAATCTATTATTTACTGTCAGTGGGTTCATAAACAGTGGTTGCCCAACATTGTGCAACTCATTTGTTACCGAGAGGTAATCAATAAAGAGTAATGAATGTACACATAACAATTACTCTGGGCCATCAGGGTAGCTGGGTTTCACTTAAAAGATAACAATCACATATAGAATTAGACATCCATCATATAGTTCTTATTAATCCTTTACCTCTCTAGGATTGAGGTTCCGTGAATTCTGAACCCGTTTTATAAATGCCATGGTTTCGTTACGAATTTTATAGTAGCAGACCGTAACTAGTGAGTTCGGCAAGTACGAGTGATTTCGTCATGTTAGACCGACAGATTCACTATGTATTTGGAGATTTCGTTCCGAACCGTGGGTTCCATTTTGCGCATGGCAGCCATTTTGTGGTTGCCCTCACATAGGCCGTTGACTGCGGCCGAACGAGTCCTTAGTACACGTACACGTTAGCTCGAGTTCGTGCTGACTTTTGGATGAACCGAGTGAACTGACCTCGTTGCCTGAAGCTGACCTTGCTAAGCCAGTTCCTTGCCCGATAGCTGATCAAGATTGAGGATCAAAGCACAGGACATTGTAAAGTTTAGTATGCACACACATCCCTTATCCTGCTCTGTATCAGTTTCTGTTTCTTCTTTTATGGCCTCTTTATGACATGGGTTGTGGTCTTTTTATTATGGGCTTGTCCGGCTTGTGTAAGAAGGAATGTTGGGCTTTCCTGTATGATTAATGGTGGTCCGTACAACTGAAAAGTGGGTTTGCCGTCATGCGATACCTTTTGTAATAATGCTTATGATTGGACAAATTGTAAATAGTGGGTGTTTGTCCGGAATGTGATTTTTGGCATAAAAGAGGATGTCTTGTCTTACAAATTTGAGCAGTCTCCTACGAATATACGCTGTGTTGTACTTCGTGGACTTCTGTTTCTGGTTGCAGCCAATAAATTTGATCTTTGATGCCACAGAGAAGTATCCTGTGTCTCTGTATTCTAAGACAGGTGAACCTGAAGACTTTGGGCATGCCCCTGGCGCCGCTGGGTTCTAAAACCCGGTTCTTCAGTTGGCGCCCATTGTCGGGCGACTTCAAGCGGTACCGGTACAAGCCTGAAGATCGTGAGGAGCTTTGTGAGGAAATTCCGGAAGAGGGCCCCCACTTCATCGACCCCGGTATGTCCAACGTGGACTGAAGGTTTTTGCTGCAAGGCTTCCTGCTTTCCTGACGGCTACGAAGGACTGATGCCCTGACCGTCTCCCTGTCAGGGACCCCCCCTTTGTGATGATTTGTACGGCGAGACGATAGATGGGTCTTCTGGTGGCATGACTGATACCTTAGCTAAGTATACGTGGGTCGCTTCCAGTCATTTGTTTTGGGTTTCTTTGGGTCTTTGATTTGGTTCTTGCAATTACCAAAGCCGAGTGACTCGTATATTTACGAGACTATCATTTTTGATAATCCCTTGAAGTTTGAACCTAGATTAGTGAGCGAAGATGCCTGGTCTTAGCAAAATTAGGAAGATATTTTGTTGTGGTTGTAACAGGGATTCCCGATAGGAGGACTCGTGTCCGATGCCTCCGGTTAGAACTCCGACTTATGAGCTCTATTCTAAACATGGCGTGGGCCCCATTACGTTTAATGAAGTATGGGTCCGCTACACTAGGAAAGATGGTGTCTTACGATGGCCCCAACATGGTAGTTTCGATACTGAGATTTTAAATAATTTGGAAGCTGTATTATTTAGGAAGAAAGCCCGGCCGGCATTGCTTGACTATTTCCGCCTCTGGCATAAGGAAGCCAAACAATGAGAAACTAAACAAGCTAAAAGAGATAAGAGAGAAAAGGGTGTATCGATAATGCAAGCTGCTAGGCAGTTTAAAGAAAATGAAGAAGATCAAGCGATTGAGGAGTTGCATAGGCAACATTATATGGCTATCGATAAATGTTATCCAGCTTTGCCATCTCTTCTACAAGGTACAACGAAGGACCCTAAAAAGGATCCTTTGATGTCACATTTGTTGAGATTACCACCCCCGTATGTGCAGAATGCTACGGCACCTCCCCAACCTCCAGCTGCTCAACCTCCTGTCGTTGCTCAGCCGCCAGCTCCTTCTCAGCTGGTTTCTCCTCCTACGGCGCAGCCTCCTCTGGGGCCGCCGACTTTACTATCAGTTCTGCCTCAAACTTCTTTGTCTTACTCTCCTGTACCTTCGACTTCTCTTGCTACTACTCTGACGTCTCTATCACCTCAAAATACTTTGTCTCCTGTCCTTATGACAACTTCTCCTTCTGTTCGACAAAGAATGACTGATACTGTTGCTTGCCGTTTGTCTCCTTTCTTTGGGTCATTGAGTGTGACCCCTGTTTCTGCACGCAAACAATTACGTAGCCAGCTTCCTGGTCCCGAGGAACGGACAGTGTTAGATCTTTTGGCTCGTAGATGGGTTTCGAATGTCTTGAGATGTGATCTAGAGTCAGTTATGGATGTCTTCCAGCAGTGGGAAGCACTGTAGCAAACGTACATTTTGATGTTATGTGTACTCTCCTCCGTGAGGAATGGGAAGATAATGAGTTGGGTCAGATCCCATTGGAGTTACTTAATGTACAGTCCGAGTTTGCGAAAGGGACGATAGTGGGTCCCGGTGTTGAGAAAGCAGTTGCGACGATACTTGCGTTTAGGAGTGAGTTTCCTTCTCAACCACTGTTTGAGTCTGATCCTTCTGTTAGGAGAAAAGTAGACAGTATCCGATGAGAGACGTTCCTCCAGTATGGCGCGAAGCGGTACCTGCTGTTGCGAATAGTAATCCCCCAGCTGTAGAAGCACATTTCCAAAGAGTATGGGTACATGGTCCGTAGAAGAGAGTTAAGGTTTTGGGTCTTAAACAGTCTTTACCTGATCCCCGTAAGAATCCGGCTGGATATTACAAGGAATTGTCCCAGACAGCTGACGCATGCATCATGAATTTAGCTGATATAGACATGTTGTTTGGTAACGTAGTTCCTCAACCTTTGTGGTCGAAGATTCGTCATGAGGATCATGCGCAAGAGTTAGGTGATACATGGGCGAATATTGGTGGTGCGGATGCTAGACAGGTTGGTGGAGCTAAGCCTGAGCCTTTATTTGCAGATTTACCTGGCAGGGTTATCAATCTTATGAAGACAATGAAGCCGGCTTTACGAGTGAATTGGGATAAGTTAGCTGCATGTAAGCAGAAGAAAGATGAAAGTGTGTCTGATTTCTTCACTAGGTTTGAGGAGACATTCATAGATCATAGTGGTCAGGATATGAGTACGGAAGTGGTCAGAGGTTGTTTGTGGACAAGTTTGTCTTTAATCTACTACCCGAGCTTTGTAATAGGTTGAAGGATTCTGAGAGTTCATGGGCTGTTTCTTCGTCGGACCAGATATTGGCGACTGCACAGTACTATGAGAATTGGGATAAGGATGAGAAAGATAGAGTAGAGAAAAAGACTAAAGATTTAAAGACGAAGGTTCTGTTGCAGCAGGCGTATCCGCCTCGCCCGATTCAGCAAGAGTCACAGCAACGTTCGCAGTTTCAGCAACAGCCACAGTTTCAGAGAGTATCACAGAAGCCTGAGTATTTTCCTCCGAGGCCGTCGTTAGGTCTGAATCAGTGTGTGTATTGTAGGGAGGAAGGTAATTTCAAGAGTGATTGTCCTGTTTTACGACAACGTGCGAGTGGTATGTCGGGTCTGAGAGGTCGTGGTGGTTTCCAGCAAGTATCGAGGGGTAATGGGTGTGGTGCGTTTCCTCAGAGCGACAGTTCTTTTCCCCCACAGAATTCTATTAATTATTTTGATCAGCAGAATGTTCCGACTGGCAGATCTGCTCAATATTATGCAGATGATTATTATGTTGAGAGTTAGAGTGCTGGTTATAATGATTGCTAGGATAGCCGAGGACAAAGGGAGGGAGTAGTGTCAGTTCCAGTAGACCAGAGTGGACCTTATGTTGCAGTAGTTACATCAGGTGTGGTAGAGCCTTTTCTTTTGGATACTGATGCAGCGAAGAGTTCTATCATGCACTCTAAACTCCCTGGCGCACCTTTGTCTGGCTTAACAAGTGTTTCGGTAGGATTCTCTGGCGCCCCAGTTCGTAATCCAGTTTCTAGTCCTTTGTCTCTTTCTATCGGGCCTTGTGAATTGGAAGCACCCCTTATTTTAACGACAGGTTGTGGTGAGAAGTTGTTGTGTTTGAATTTATTGAAGAGGTTGCATGCAACATTGCATTGTTCTCCTTATGGGAGTGCAGCTTACATTGGGTAAGAAAGTGATCTCTTCGATGTATTTGTCTTAAGATCGGCTTCCACCAGAATTGCGTTCTCTCCCTGATACTCTTTGGACTACTGGTCCTAATGACATTGGTCTTTTGGAGATTCCACCTTATGTTGTGACGTTTAAAGCGAATGTTAAATTGCCACGTATTCCCCAATATAGGATTTCTAGCGATGGTGAAAGAACGCTTTTAGCGATCATCTATGATTTGATTGAGAAAGGTGTGATTGAAGAAACGAGAGGTAATGTGTGTAACAGTCCTGTTTTGCCTGTCCTGAAGCGTACTGACCCTTCTCAGCCGCCTGTTTACAGGTTTGTGATCAACCTTCGAGAGGTTAATAAGATTGTTGTGCCACAGTTTCCTGTTGTTCCGGATATTACTGCTTTGCTGACTATGATTCCTGCTTCAGCTGCCTGGTTTTCGGTTATAGATCTGAAGAATGCTTTCTTCAGTATCCCAATTGCCGAAGAGAGTAGAGATATTTTTGGCTTCTCCTTAGGAGGCCGAAGCTTCCGGTTTAGGCGTGCTCCTCAAGGTTATTGTGAAAGTCCCTCCATCTATAGACAGGCTTTGAAAACACAGCTTGATGCAATTGTCTTGCCTGCTGGTGTTGCTCTTATTCAGTATGTGGACGACCTGTTAGTTGCTGCTGATGATGAGGAAACTTGTAAAGAAGCTACTCTTTCTTTGTTGCGACATTTGTCTGACCTTCATCATAAAGTGTCACCTTCGAAGTTGCAGTATTGTCGACAAGAAGTGACCTACTATGGTCATCTCTTATCGAAGGAGGGAAGAAGGTTGACCCCAGAACGAATTCAAGCGTTTGCGCAAATGACTGTGCCAACCACACAGAGAGAAGTGCGTGCTTTCTTGGGTATTACCTCGTATTGTAGACAGTGGATTCTGAATTTTTCGTTACTTGCGAAACCTCTGTTGGCACTTACTCATAAGGATACTCCGAATCCTCTTCCTTGGTCTGACAAATGTCAGAAAGGTTTTTCTGAATTATGTGATGCATTGTGTTCTGCTCCGGTGTTGGGTACTCCCGACTACAGTAAGCCTTTTACACTCTATGTTCACGAGAGAGAGGGTTGTGCATTGTCAGTTTTGACGCAACAGTTTGGTGACAAGCAGCGTCCATGTGTGTATTTCTCGTCGACTTTGGATCCGGTAGCTAGAGCATTGCCGAGTTGCTTGAGAGCTACAGCGCCAGCGGCTGTTTCTATTCGACAGTCTGCTGGTTTGGTGATGGATAATACGTTGATTGTGATGGTTCCACATGCAGTGGATACTTTATTGAACAGAGCAAAGACTCAGCATTTGACTAGTGCACGGTTGTCAGGTTATGAGTTGACACTTTTGGCGAGTCATGTGCACATAAAGCGATGCAACACGTTGAATCCAGCTACATTGTTGCAGATTTCTGTAGAGACAGATGTTCAAGAGCAGCATGATTGCTTTCTCAGGACAGAGGAAGAAACAAAGGGTAGAATTGATCTGAAAGATACTCCTCTTTTGAATTCTGATGGTACCTTATGAGTAGATGGTTCATGCTTTAAGCTTCCGAATGGCGATACGACTGAAGCGTATGCGGTTACGACTTTGCACAAGATTGTTGAAGCTTCACGTATTCCACAGAATTCAGCTCAAGCAGCAGAATTGATTGCACTGACAAGAGCGTGTGTGTTGTCAAAAGGAAAGAGAGTGACTGTGTATACCGATAGTCAATATGCGTTCGGTGTTGCCCATAGTTTTGGGCGTTTGTGGAAGGAACGTGGATTCCTTACTTCCCATGGTACGAAAATTCAGCATAGACAGTTGGTGAATGAACTTCTTGAGTCACTTACATTGCTGACGCAAGTTGCGATTGTGAAATGCAGTGCACATAAGAAAGTTACAGATGACGTTAGTCGTGGTAATGCGTTTGCAGATGAAGTGGCGGGAGAAACGGCGAAAGATGTGACGAGTCGAATGTATGTTGCAGGTCCAGCGAGTTGGGTTCCGGATAGAGGAATGTGTGAAGACACAATAGAAAGTGTGAAGTTAATTCAGGCTGAAGCTACTGAGAAAGAATTGAGTGTGTGGAGAGAGAGTAAGGGAATGTTGGATTCGACTGGTTGTTGGATTGAGTTGTCAGAACACCAGCGATGGTTGTTGCCTGATGCGTATGTGCTTGCAGTGGTTACGATGGCACATGGAATGGCTCACATTAGTGCGAAAGGGATTTGTAAGTTGTTGGCTCCAGTGTGGGAGAATGGTGGAACTCCTAAGTGTGCGGAGAATCTGGTCAAGAATTGCATGGTTTGTCTGATGTATAATCCTGGCAAGGGAACCCCAACATGATAAACCAAACGCTATTACAGGGCTAGAGGGATGTTTAAAGACCAAGCCTAAGTATTATCCCCCACTGGAACTAAACTTATAAACAACAAACTTAGGGGTCTAAATTAGAAATCCGATAGTGATTCTATGATGTTGTGCCTATGCCAACTCGTGTACATAGGAACAAAAATTGGGTAGGACTAACAAACCATATCACCAGAATGTGAAACACCAGCAACCGTAAGTCACCCTTAGTTGAGGATTCCCATCAAAGTCTTGTATGGATCAATATTCTCATCTGGTAATCCTTATCGGGTATTGTGTCTCTTGATCATTGAGACCACTAGCATACCCTGATAGCCGGTTCGGGGTAGCGACCCACAATCACTCGGTTGTACCACATGATGTTGATATGATGGGAATGTGCAGTGCGAAAATAATATATGTGGTGGTTAAAAAAGGATAGGGAGCTTAACAAAAACCTGTTTTAATAAACGTTAGCCCCTTCCCCTTTAAAAACAAGAACAGTGTAACATAATCATCGCAGTACACACAAATAGCTGCGAGGAGACCAACATGTTTCAGCCACAACGGGAGGTTCCCCAGGCTTTCGTCAGGGTCTCTGTTCTATAGTAATGCTACTGGCTGTAAGTAATGAAAAGTGTGAAAAAACTATATGAAAAAACACACAAGTGAAATACAACAGTAAAGGATATAATGTTCCCTCATCTGTGTGAACTCCTCTCTTCGGCACCTGGTGTCTTAGTAATGTCTGTTGGAAACAAACATACAAGTGAATCACATTCAGCTACCCTGGTCTGTGCAGAGAGATACAAAGTTTCTGGAATATATACAACTTCATAACTCACCCAGTGTGTCCGGGGAGTGGACCTCACCTCTTCCTGGACCTTGCTCAGGATATGTGAGACCCCGCTCTACAAGGACAGAAACCGACTTCGTGATTACAGTGAGCAGAGGGATCAAACGTTGATCTGCTCTGACAATACACATACTACGAAGTCATAAGGTCTTCTGTACGTAGAGTTAACTAGCATATACCAACTAGTTCCTATTTCAACCCTCCCATCCATTCTATCATTAGCTATAAGCTTAGAATGTAGCCACATTTTTATAACTAATCAGAAATTAAATGACGAGAGACAAGCTGGAAAGCAGCCTAGATCTAGACACTGTGGTTAGAGTGTGATGATAGACTTTAGAGCTACGATCCTACCTGTCCGTCGTTGTCTCGAACTGTGACTGAGTCAGGGGGAGGCACCGGGCTACCTTCGTCACTCCCATTTCAATGATTTGGTCTGCAAATCCACCACCAATCAGAGCCTCTAGAGGAGGGGCTATGCCGAAAGGCTGGGATGAATACCATTATCAAAAGCATTAACTCTTTTCAAACATGGATGTCCGGGATTGTATTTATGGCTAAGGGAATCAAGTTTGTGTCTCAGTATGCGCTCAGTGTTAGCTTGGTGTAGGACAATACTCTGGCTCGTAATCTCACGGGGCGATCGTGTATAGAACTACAAAGTGATGTAGTGCATGGAACTTGTGTAGTTTACTGGTTCGACCTCCGCTAAGAGTAACAATGTTATTCGCTCACATGTCAGGAACTACATAATGACAACGCCCGCTCGATGTGTGTAGTTCAGATAGTGCGCCAAACAGCTATAGGGCGTTATCGCGTGGTAGTGTGAAGAACTACCAAATGACGTGATGTATCTTACGTCGGTAGTTTATGTGAAGATGCTGTCACCACATTGCTTCTTTGCAAAATCAGTCCAACTTAAGTGAAGGTCACAACGCAGTTGCCTCCCTTCATGTATGCTCAAGATAGACTGAACAACGGTATGTCATCATTCAGTCCTTGTCTATCTGTGCCCAGTTTATAGACCCACTTCTGTTCTTTCTGAAACAGAAATTTGGACACATCACTCACATGTGGTGGAATGAACGGCTTTTCCAGGACATGCCACTTGAAGTCTGTTTCTCCATGATTGTGTGTTATAAAGTGTTTGGTGAGTTTCCAAATGTCTTTTTTGCACCGAAACGTGCTTTTGTGTTCTTGCATCCTCACACGCACCTTTCTCGTGGTCATTCCCACGTAGCGTTCATTGCACGTACAAGTGAGGAGATAGATCAGATTGGTACTATTACAGTTGGAGAACTGTCGCAGTTCCCAAGGCCGACCAGTGCCAATGTCCACGCTGGTAATTTTGGATGTCTGCGGGCAAACAGAACAACCCCCGCAAGGATGGTGGCCCAACACGGGGGGTAGGTCCCACAAAGTGCCTACCTCTCTCCTGGGTGTGACTTTGGGACGAGTGTGTATCAAACGGCCCCCTAGGTTTCTGGAACGTTTGAAGGCAAAAAGTGGGAACTCAATTTTGTCTTTGCCACTATTCAGAATACGCCAGTGTTTTTTGATACTTTTTTGAACATTGTTAGACTTGGTGTTGAAAGTACTCACTAGTATGAGTCGATCCAAAGGTGGTTTCTCAAGTCTAGGTTCAAGTAATGCAGCACGATGGTTATTCGCTGCTCGTTTGTATGAACGCTGAACAAGTTTTTTGGGGTAATGTCTAGAGGTCAGCTGCTTAGATAGATCACCTGCGTGACGTTCAAAAGTTTCTGGAGTGGAGCAGTTCCGTCGAACTCGGAGAAGCTGCCCATAGGGCAAATTATCTCTCAAGGACTTGGGGTGCTGGCTTTCATACAAAAGAAGAGAATTTCTTGCCATGGGCTTGCGGTATAGTTCACTCTCTAAGCCTGTCTCGGTACTTTAGATCGAGAGGTCCAGAAAGGGTACCCTCTCTTTGCTCAGTTCGATCGTGAAGCGGAGGTAGTTGTTCTGACTATTGAGCCATTGATGGAAAAGAAGGACCGATTCCTTAGTACCTCTCCAAGCCATAAGGATGTCATCTATGTATCTTTTCCACCAAATTATGGATGGAAAGAAAGGATTAGTGGGGTGCAGCACTATGGTTTGCTCGAACTTGTGAACGTATAGGTTCGCTAGGGACGGGGCAAAAATACTGCCCATACTAGTCCCAGAGATTTGGTGGTATATCTGGTCCTCGTACATAAAGAAATTCTCCTTCATGGCTATGGTCGCCAGAGCCATGATGAAAGGCACAGGAGTGATGGAGTCAAGTTCCGATTCCTCCAGGATGGATCTGATGGTATCTAGAGTCGCATCCTGGGGAATGGAGGTATACAGGGACTCTACATCAAGAGAGACTAGGTAGTCAGTCTCTCGATCAAAAACTATGTCAGGAATCACTCTCAGGACATCAGTGGTGTCCTTGAGATAAGTTGGCATTGTGTGTACCAGGGGTTTGAGGAAGTAGTCCGCAAACGCAGAGAGTGGTTGTAAAAGGGAACCCTGGCCAGATATTATGGGCCTGCCTGGTGGAGGTCTCTGGGGTTTGTGCACCTTTGGTAGGGTGTAAAAATAGGGCATGGTGGGATGCTTGGCCTGCAGAAATTGTGCCTCTAACATGGTTATCCAATCCTCTGCTAGGGCCTCTTCCACTAAGACTTTGATTTCATTCATCAGTCTTGGAGTGGGGTCAGTGGTCAGGAGTCGATATGCATTGTTATTGTTCAGCTGTCGGAGACACTCAGTCCTATATGTCTCCACGTCTTGGACCACGATGGAACCCCCTTTGTCAGCAGGCTTCACGATTATGGTCCCATCTTGGGTCAGTGTTTTTAGTGCCTGTCTCTCAGCTAAAGTCAGGTTATTGTAGCCAGACCTGGAAGAGTACTGTATTTGTTCTAAATTGTTCTTGACTGCCAGTTCAAAAGTAAGTATTTGAGGTGGTATGGCATGTTCTGGAGGTAAAAAAGTGGATTTAGTCCTCAAGCCAGTATTAGTATATGTTTCCTGTTCTGATTCCTCAATACTCTTGTTCTTAAAGAAGTAGTATAACCTTAGTTTGCGAAAAAACTGGGCTAGTTCAATTTGGAGTACAAATGGGTCACCCTCATCTGTCGTCACAAACCCTAGACCCTTGTTCAGGACGACTTCCTCAGTGTTTGATAGAGTTCTTTGACTTAAATTTGGATCGACTCACACTAGTGAGTACTTTCAACACCAAGTCTAACAATGTTCAAAAAATTATCAAAAAACACTGGCGTATTCTGAATAGTGGCAAAGACAAAATTGAGTTCCCACTTTTTGCCTTCAAACGTTCCAGAAACCTAAGGGACCGTTTGATACACACTCATCCCAAAGTCACACCCAGGAGAGAGGTAGGCACTTTGTGGAACCTACCCCCCGTGTTGGGCCACCATCCTTGCGGGGGTTGTTCTGTTTGCCCGCTGACATCCAAAATTACCAGCGTGGACATTGGCACTGGTCGGCCTTGGGAACTGCGACAGTTTCTCCAACTGTAATAGTACCAATATGATCTATCTCCTCACTTGTACGTGCAATGAACGCTACGTGGGAATGACCACGAGAAAGGTGCGTGTGAGGATGCAAGAACACAAAAGCACGTTTCGGTGCAAAAAAGACATTTCGAAACTCACCAAACACTTTATAACACACAATCATGGAGAAACAGACTTCAAGTGGCATGTCCTGGAAAAGCCGTTCATTCCACCACATGTGAGTGATGTGTCCAGATTTCTGTTTCAGAAAGAACAGAAGTGGGCCTATAAACTGGGCACAGATAGACAAGGACTGAATGATGACATACCGTGGTTCAGTCTATCTTGAGCATACATGAAGGGAGGCGACTGCGTTGTGACCTTCACTTAAGTTGGACTGATTTTGCAAAGAAACAATGTGGTGACAGCATCTTCACATGAACTACCGACGTAAGATACATCACGTAATTTGGTAGTTCTTCACACTACCACGCGATAACGCCCTATAGCTGTTTGGCGCACTATCTGAACTACACACATCGAGCAGGCGTTGTCATTATGTAGTTCCTGACATGTGAGCGAATAACATTGTTACTCTTAGCGGAGGTCGAACCAGTAAACTACACAAGTTCCATGCACTACATCACTTTGTAGTTCTATACACGATAGCCCCGCGAGATTGCGAGCCAGAGTATTGTCCTACACCAAGCTAACACTGAGCGCATACTGAGACACAAACTTGATTCCCTTAGCCATAAATACAATCCCGGGCATCCATGTTTGAAAAGAGTTAATGCTTTTGATAATGGTATTCATCCCAGCCTTTCGGCATAGCCCCTCCTCTAGAGGCTCTGATTGGTGGTGGATTTGCAGACCAAATCATTGAAATGGGAGTGACGAAGGTAGCCCGGTGCCTCCCCCTGACTCAGTCACAGTTCGAGACAACGACGGACAGGTAGGATTGTAGATCTAAAGTCTATCATCACACTCTAACCACAGTGTCTAGATCTAGGCTGCTTTCCAGCTTGTCTCTCGTCATTTAATTTCTGATTAGTTATAAAAACGTGGCTACATTCTAAGCTTATAGCTAACGATAGAATGGATGGGAGGGTTGAAATAGGAACTAGTTGGTATATGCTAGTTAACTCTACGTACAGAAGACCTTATGACTTCGTAGTATGTGTATTGTCAGAGCAGATCAACGTTTGATCCCTCTGCTCACTGTAATCACGAAGTCGGTTTCTGTCCTTGTAGAGCGGGGTCTCACATATCCTGAGCCAGGTCCAGGAAGAGGTGAGGTCCACTCCCCGGACACACTGGGTGAGTAATAAAGTTGTATATATTCCAGAAACTTTGTATCTCTCTGCACAGACCAGGGTAGCTGAATGTGATTCACTTGTACGTTTGTTTCCAACAGACATTACTAAGACACCAGGTGCCGAAGAGAGGAGTTCACACAGATGAGGGAACATTATATCCTTTACTGTTGTATTTCACTTGTGTGTTTTTTCATATAGTTTTTTCACACTTTTCATTACTTACAAGCAGTAGAATTAATATAGAACAGAGACCCTGACGAAAGCCTGGGGAACCTCCCGTTGTGGCTGAAACATGTTGGTCTCCTCGCAGCTATTTGTGTGTACTGCGATGATTATGTTACACTGTTCTTGTTTTTAAAGGGGAAGGGGCTAACGTTTATTAAAACAGGTTTTTGTTAAGCTCCCTATCCTTTTTTAACCACCACATATATTATTTTCGTACTGCACATTCCCATCATATCAACATCATGTGGTACAACCGAGTGATTGTGGGTCGCTACCCCGAACCGGCTATCAGGGTATGCTAGTGGTCTCAATGATCAAGTGACACAATACCCGATAAGGATTACCAGATGAGAATATTGATCCATACAAGACTTTGATGGGAATCCTCAACTAAGGGTGACTTACGGTTGCTGGTGTTTCACATTCTGGTGATCTGGTTTGTTAGTCCTACCCAATTTTTGTTCCTATGTACACGAGTTGGCATAGGCACAACATCATAGAATCACTATCGGATTTCTAATTTAGACGCCTAAGTTTGTTGTTTATAAGTTTAGTTCCAGTGGGGGATAATACTTAGGCTTGGTCTTTAAACATCCCTCTAGCCCTGTAATAGCGTTTGGTTTTTCATGTTCTAGAGCAGCGTTCAGCTGCGGGCTTCAAGGTTTGATCACATTAAAAGTGATCAGTTCCATTCTATTAATAAGTATAGGTCTGAATATTGACATATACCTGACGGTTCCTTTTCTTTTGCCTCTTTTTCTTGCTTATTGATTAGCTACAATGGCTGAACGCCACGGTTTAGCCTATGACGACTCAATGTACCAATCCATCTTAGACAACATGCCGAGCATTCTAGAATCACTTCCAACACCAACAGTCAATACGACCGATGACTGGACCAAAGTCCTAGCACTGAAAAAATCCCACTCTCGGACTCAAACTCATGGGATTATTATGGCAGAATACATGAGAGCAAGTTGTGCACCCCCCGGGCTTATAGTTACTAATGCTCCACGACTCTTTCTCAATGATAAACCATTCCTCAAGGATTGGTCGATGATTGCCTGGCGCTGCACCCGGGATTGGCTAATACTCATTATTAGCACAGCCAAACGGGTAGCAGACGCGATCTTGGTCGAAATACAAGTCCTGGAGGGACAGATCAAGGCAACCGTCACCACTAATTTTAAGAAACACAAAGACGAATCAGACAAAACCAACAAAGAATTTGCTGACTCTATACTCCAGACCAAGCTAGAGAAATTTAAGAAAGATCTGGCCAAATCCAAATTAGAAACTGTCTATCCCTATACTAGTGATAATTACAAAGCCCCAGACTTCAATAAGCAAGGGAGAAGATATGGATCCAATTATTCAGGATCCAGCTCAGACACAGGTAGTGACTCCGATGCCAATAATCAGTCACCAAACGCCGGACCCAATCGAGGCAGAGGAGGTAGATATCAAAACTACAGAGGTCAATACAACATGCCAGGTCAACCTTGGTGGCCACCAGGACCTTGGGGATATCCAGGCAATTTTCAGCCACCAATGGCTCCATTTCCTGGTTTTTCAAATTTTAATAACCAGGCTTTTTTAGCGCGTGGCCCCAGACGGTCACGGGGCAAAAGAAGACCGACACAAGGGCAACCTCAGGTCCAATGGGAGGATACCGCAGGCCCACACGCAGGAACTCGGAGCCACATGAGAAGGAGTGCCCAAGAATAGCAAACATACCTGAAGAAAGTTTGGTAGTTAATTTAAGTCAAAGAACTCTATCAAACACTGAGGAAGTCATCCTGAACAAGGGTCTAGGGTTTGTGACGACAGATGAGGGTGACCCATTTGTACTCCAAATTGAACTAGCCCAGTTTTTTCGCAAACTAAGGTTATACTACTTCTTTAAGAACAAGAGTATTGAGGAATCAGAACAGGAAACAAATACTAATACTGGCTTGAGGACTAAATCCACTTTTTTACCTCCAGCACATGCCATATCACCTCAAATACTTACTTTTGAACTGGCAGTCAAGAACGATTTAGAACAAATACAGTACTCTTCCAGGTCTGGCTACAATAACCTGACTTTAGCTGAGAGACAGGCACTAAAAAAACGGACCCAAGATGGGACCATAATCGTGAAGCCTGCTGACAAAGGGGGTTCCATCGTGGTCCAAGACGTGGAGACATATAGGACTGAGTGTCTCCGACAGCTGAACAATAACAATGCATATCGACTCCTGACCACTGACCCCACTCCAAGACTGATGAATGAAATCAAAGTCTTAGTGGAAGAGGCCCTAGCAGAGGGTTGGATAACCATGTTAGAGGCACAATTTCTGCAGGCCAAGCATCCCACCATGCCCTATTTTTACACCCTACCAAAGGTGCACAAACCCCAGAGACCTCCACCAGGCAGGCCCATAATATCTGGCCAGGGTTCCCTTTTAGAACCACTCTCTGCGTTTGCGGACTACTTCCTCAAACCCCTGGTACACACAATGCCAACTTATCTCAAGGACACCACTGATGTCCTGAGAGTGATTCCTGACATAGTTTTTGATCGAGAGACTGACTACCTAGTCTCTCTTGATGTAGAGTCCCTGTATACCTCCATTCCCCAGGATGCGACTCTAGATACCATCAGATCCATCCTGGAGGAATCGGAACTTGACTCCATCACTCCTGTGCCTTTCATCATGGCTCTGGCGACCATAGCCATGAAGGAGAATTTCTTTATGTACGAGGACCAGATATACCACCAAATCTCTGGGACTAGTATGGGCAGTATTTTTGCCCCGTCCCTAGCGAACCTTTACGTTCACAAGTTCGAGCAAACCATAGTGCTGCACCCCACTAATCCTTTCTTTCCATCCATAATTTGGTGGAAAAGATACATAGATGACATCCTTATGGTTTGGAGAGGTACTAAGGAATCGGTCCTTCTTTTCCATCAATGGCTCAATAGTCAGAACAACTACCTCCGCTTCACGATCGAACTGAGCAAAGAGAGGGTACCCTTTCTGGACCTCTCGATCTACAGTACCAAGACAGGCTTAGAGAGTGAACTATACCGCAAGCCCATGGCAAGAAATTCTCTTCTTTTGTATGAAAGCCAGCACCCCAAGTCCTTGAGAGATAATTTGCCCTTTGGGCAGTTTCTCCGAGTTTGACGGGACTGCTCCACTCCAGAAACTTTTGAACGTCACGCAGGCGATCTATCTAAGCAGCTGACCTCTAGACATTACCCCAAAAAACTTGTTCAGCGTTCATACAAACAAGCAGCGAATAACCATCGTGCTGCATTACTTGAACCTAGACCTGAGAAACCACCTTTGGATCGACTCACACCAGTGAGTACTTTCAACACCAAGTCTAACAATGTTCAAAAAATTATCAAAAAACACTGGCGTATTCTGAATAGTGGCAAAGACAAAATTGAGTTCCCACTTTTTGCCTTCAAACGTTACAGAAACCTAAGGGACCGTTTGATACACACTCGTCCCAAAGTCACACCCAGGAGAGAGGTAGGCACTTTGTGGGACCTACCCCCTGTGTTGCGGGGGTTGTTCTGTTTGCCCGCTGACATCCAAAATTACCAGCGTGGACATTGGCACTGGTCGGCCTTGGGAACTGCGACAGTTCTCCAACTGCCATAGTGCCAATCTGATCTATCTCCTCACTTGTACGTGCAATGAACACTACGTGGGAATGACCACGAGAAAGGTGCGTGTGAGGATGCAAGAACACAAAAGCACGTTTCGGTGCAAAAAAGACATTTCAAAACTAACCAAACACTTTATAACACACAATCATGGAGAAACAGACTTCAAGTGGCATGTCCTGGAAAAGCCGTTCATTCCACCACATGTGAGTGATGTGTCCAAATTTCTGTTTCAGAAAGAACAGAAGTGGGTCTATAAACTGGGCACAGATAGACAAGGACTGAATGATGACATACCGTGGTTCAGTCTATCTTGAGCATACATGAAGGGAGGCGACTGCGTTGTGACCTTCACTTAAGTTGGACTGATTTTGCAAAGAAACAATGTGGTGACAGCATCTTCACATGAACTACCGACGTAAGATACATCACGTCATTTGGTAGTTCTTCACACTACCACGCGATAACGCCCTATAGCTGTTTGGTGCACTATCTGAACTACACACATCGAGCGGGCGTTGTCATTATGTAGTTCCTGACATGTGAGCGAATAACATCGTTACTCTTAGCGGAGGTCGAACCAGTAAACTACACAAGTTCCATGCACTACATTACTTTGTAGTTCTATACACGATAGCCCAGCGAGATTACGAGCCAGAGTATTGTCCTACACCAAGCTAACACTGAGCGCATACTGAGACACAAACTTGATTCCCTTAGCCATAAATACAATCCCGGGCATCCATGTTTGAAAAGAGTTAATGCTTTTGATAATGGTATTCATCCCAGCCTTTTGGCAAAGCCCCTCCTCTAGAGGCTCTGATTGGTGGTGGATTTGCAGACCAAATCATTGAAATGGGAGTGACGAAGGTAGCCCGGTGCCTCCCCCTGACTCAGTCACAGTTCGAGACAACGACGGACAGGTAGGATCGTAGCTCTAAAGTCTATCATCACACTCTAACCACAGTGTCTAGATCTAGGCTGCTTTCCAGCTTGTCTCTCATCATTTAATTTCTGATTAGTTATAAAAATGTGGCTACATTCTAAGCTTATAGCTAACGATAGAATGGATGGGAGGGTTGAAATAGGAACTAGTTGGTATATGCTAGTTAACTCTAGGTACAGAAGACCTTATGACTTCGTAGTATGTGTATTGTCAGAGCAGATCAACGCTTGATCCCTTTGCTCACTGTAATCACGAAGTCGGTTTCTGTCCTTGTAGAGCGGGGTCTCACATATCCTGAGCCAGGTCCAGGAAGAGGTGAGGTCCACTCCCCGGACACACTGGGTGAGTAATGAAGTTGTATATATTCCAGAAACTTTGTATCTCTCTGCACAGACCAGGGTAGCTGAATGTGATTCACTTGTACGTTTGTTTCCAACAGACATTACTAAGACACCAGGTGCCGAAGAGAGGAGTTCACACAGATGAGGGAACATTATATCCTTTACTGTTGTATTTCACTTGTGTGTTTTTTCATATAGTTTTTTCACACTTTTCATTACTTACAAGCAGTAGCATTAATATAGAACAGAGACCCTGACGAAAGCCTGGGGAACCTCCCGTTGTGGCTGAAACATGTTGGTCTCCTCGCAGCTATTTGTGTGTACTGCGATGATTATGTTACACTGTTCTTATTTTTAAAGGGGAAGGGGCTAACGTTTATTAAAACAGGTTTTTGTTAAGCTCCCTATCCTTTTTTAACCACCCCATATATTATTTCCGCACTGCACATTCCCATCATATCAACATCATGTGGTACAACCGAGTGATTGTGGGTCGCTACCCGGAACCGGCTATCAGGATATGCTAGTGGTCTCAATGATCAAGAGACACAATACCCGATAAGGATTACCAGATGAGAATATTGATCCATACAAGACTTTGATGGGAATCCTCAACTAAGGGTGACTTACGGTTGCTGGTGTTTCACATTCTGGTGATATGGTTTGTTAGTCCTACCCAATTTTTGTTCCTATGTACATGAGTTGGCATAGGCACAACATCATAGAATCAGGTTTCAGGTTTTAATGTCTTTATTTCGATAAATGAAATCATAAAAGACAACTTTAACAAAACTTTTACAACAATGTCATTATCAATTCATATTACAAAACAAAATCTTATATAAAAAGTAGTTGTGCCTATGTATGTAAAATCAACACTATACATCAAACTTGAATCCAAGGTTAAAAAGTTATTAAACCATTATACGAAAAAATCAAGACATTAAGTTTTCCAAATCTTAGATCTTAATACTTTAAAACTCTAAAATAAGTTTAGCAAATATTGGTGGTGGGCACTATACAGCTTACACTCTTTGTTTAATCAAGTAGCGGTTGGATTCCTTCTTGCTCTGATTACCCATGCCCAACCTAGGTATTTAGCCAAACATATCACAATAAAATCAGTTGTGTTTGTTTTTAAAACCCTTATTGCATCTGAAGATTTATTACAGTTCATGCGTTTAAAAATGGGTTTTAACCATTTTGAACGGGGTTCACTATATCGGGGGCAAGCAAACAAAAAATGACCCTCTGTTTCCTTACACCCAGGGCAGTGGCTACATAGATTACTAGTTTTGTTATTCCACGCTGCTGTGAAGGAATTGAGGGGTAAAGTGCCCACCCGAAATTGGTGATACAATTTTTTGTCTAGTGGCTTTGAGATAAGATCCCAATATAGCTCACGAACCGGATCCATTTTAAATCTTAAAAAATGCCCTGTCAGATCTTCATAACTGGATGCGTGGGCCAGAGAATGGCGGGTAGAAGCCCAAAATAGGCTCTTAAATTCCTTTTTTGAGGGGAAGTTGCTAATACCTGGCGAGGACCACAAGTGGCTAAGACCCATATCGAACAGGGTCTTTTTCACCATCTGCAGCCATGGGATTCGCTCTGAGCCCCCAATAGCCTTCACCTCGAATACCTCCTTTACAAAGAGTGACAACTCCTCCGTAGTCCATAGACGCCTCCAGGTAGACACTACTCTGTATCGTGCCATGTCCATTATTGGACGGCAACCCATGTCGTGACAAAGAGGGATCAGTGGTGTTGATTGGGGAAGTCCCACCAGATTGCGAAGGAACCTGCACTGGATTTTGTACAAACTTGAAAGATCCATGAAACCCCATAGCTCTGCCCCGTACAATGTCGCAGCATTAATTTTAACATCATAAATTTGTAAAGCCGGGGCAACCCTTTTGGTAATCGATTTCTTTTGCTCCCGCAAAAGGCAGCCAGTGAGTTGGGACAGTTTTAAATGCTGGGTCTCTATTTGTGGTTTCCAGGACAATCGGCAATCCAGAGTGACCCCCAGGTACGTCATCGTGTCAACTTGTTCTAGGTTAACCCCATTTAGTTGTACACTACTACGTATTGTTTTTTTCCTGGAGAAAACCATAAATTTGGTTTTCCCCACATTTATCTGTAGGTCATTTCGGTTGCAGTATTCCTCAAAATGATTTAATGCCCTCTGCAGACCCCCCCTCGTCTTAGATAAGAGGAGGGTGTCGTCCGCAAAGATCAACAATGGGAATTTGGTCCCCGCCAGGGATGGAGCATCGGTGTTAATAGACCCAAAGAATTTCACTACCTGGTCTATAAAGAGTAGGAATAGGGTGGGTGCGAGAACGCACCCCTGGCGGACTCCTCGAGAGACTGGAAAAGAGTCCGTAAATTGGCCTTGTGCCCCCCATCTGACCCTAGCGAAATTATCTTCATGTAGTCTAATGATAATTTCCACTAATTCCCCCGGCATTCCTAGGTCCCTTAAAACCTGCCATAATTTCCCCCTCGGCACCAAATCAAAAGCTGATTTTAGGTCTATGAATGCAGCAAAGATGGTACCGCCGCCAAGTATGACAAACTTCCAAAAGATCATACAAAACCTCAGGACCTGGTCTATGGTGCTTGTACCGGGTCTAAAGCCCGCCTGTAATGGGGATAATATTCCTTCAAGTTCCATCCACCCATGAACCCTCACCAAAATCATGCGAGCAAAAACTTTTTGAAAGCAGTCAATTAGGCTAATCGGGCGATAGTTCCCTGGGTTAGTTCTATCGCCCTTTTTGTGTATGGGGAGAATCTCCGCCCCTTTCCATGTCTTAGGGATGTGGGCACCTCTCGCAATGGTGTTAGCTATATATGTTAAGTAAGGTACCCAGAGACCTGTATTAGCTTTGAAGAGGTCTGCCGGAATTTGATCCAACCCAGGCGCCTTCCCCCTCTTTGTTAGCCCCAATGCATATTCTGTTTCTGCTTCAGTGAAAGACAGGGTCAGATTGCCAGAAGTTGTTACCGGCAATATAATCAGTCTAGACGGGGAGTCAACGGCTACTGGACAGAATTGGGTAGAGTAATGTTTGATCCAGTCTTCCGGGCAAACATGGTTGGACGGAGTACGGAACTCACCATCCTTTCCACATTTGACAATGTCCCAGAATTTAATCTGGTCGTTCAATTTACTGGCTTCCAGAAGATCTGCCCAAAATTCGTCTTCCCATTCCTTTTTCGCCACCCATTGTACTTTTTTGTACCTTTTCCTGGCCTCTTTAACAGCACAAGTGTCTCTGGATTTAACTTTTTCTATGAGATAGCTATGTGCCTCTCTACATTCTCTATTATACCATTTAGCTCTTGGGGGATTCAGATGCCCAGTATTAGAATTACATGGCTTTGATAAAATAATTTTAAGTTCGGAAAAACATTTATCATGAAAACCCATCATCTTATGTAATTCGTCCTGACCCCGCTCAACAGCAACAGACTTCATGTTAATTAGAGCACATGTCACCACATTTTCAATATTGGACTGAATCGTTGCATCATTTGAAATTAGTGACCACTTCACTCTCCTCCGGTCATTTGATATAGTTATCACCCCTTGCCCCCTAGGATCAGGTTCCCCTAATCTTGTCTGATCGCACGTTAAAAATTTCAAGGACATGGGGTTATGGTCACTCTCAGGTCGTATTATAATTTCCATATCATCAATTACATTCCAATGTTCCATTTTTATAAAGATGTAATCTATACGACTCTTCCTCACACTATTGTCAAAGGTAGGGTTTGCTCCAATATCTGATTTGGTGCGACCGTTCACAGCCCTTAGACCCCATGTGAGACAGAAGGCTGTCCAGTTCAGAGCGGCCTCCGTTGCTTTGACTAGAGTTTTATTGGAAAGTTCTGGGATTTTCCACGTGACGTCTTCTTCGAACCCCCAGTTGTCCTCTGGCAGATACAAAGGCTCAATCGTGCAGTTGATGTCACCTGCTAACATGATAAGGGAGGCTTTGTCCCAGCCCGTTAAAAGTGTATCTAATGCACCTATCAATTTGGGGCATCTGCCGCCAGGGAGACCTCTAGAATATATGTTGATAATGAGCATATCCTGCCCCCCTGCTTTGCTCAACCTTATAGCCAGTATATCAGGGTTATCCACATACAGTTCAGAAGCTGAAAAACCCCAGGCCTGTTTAACCCATGTGGTTAGGCCCCCAGACGCCCGCCCCTTTACACCTTTTATTGCTGGTTTAGAAAAGTTTATGTATCCAGCCATATAAAACGGTGCTGTAGCCCACGTTTCCTGCAGTAGCACCACCTCATAGTTGCCTATGAACCCCAACCAATCGTCAGAAACCAGGCGTGACTTGGCTCCAGCAACATTCCAGGACACCAAGTGTGAGAGTAACAAATCTGACTCTGCGTGGTTGTCGCTAACAGAGAAAGGGGGTTGGGGACTCAGTAAATGGGTGTTTGTTGGACCTGATTCTTCTGCATTAGGGGAGGTGCCTTTAACCCCCAAAGATCCCCTTAGTGGCCTGCTGTTATAGGGCGTGAACTGTTGCTCTTCTACTGGTTCTGGGGTGGGGGTGAATGTGGTATGGGCTCCTTCAACTTCCACTAGTGCTAGGTTGGGTGACTGAGTTGGTGCACATAGTCAGTCAACCCATTCTAGGTCTGACAATGCATCAAAATGGTTGTAGAGGGGGGGATAATATGGGGGATGATGTATTACGGGCTCTCGGGGTCTTCCCCCTTTGACTTTCCATGGGTTATATCCCGTATGGCTTGTTTGATACGTGTGGGGATAAAAGTAGCCAAAATGTAAAGTCTGAACATCTCCTAAACGGGCGAATCTAGCTTTCCTTTGGATTCTATCCACTACCCATGGGTCTCTAAATGAAATTAGAATGCAGTCCCCTTCTAGATCTTTTTCGCCCTTTCCTACCCAATCTACTCTCCTTACATATAGGATTTCGGTGGGGGACGACGGGGGGAGTGGGCGATGTTTATTCAACCAGAATGTAACCTTGTTCCGCAGGTCCACTTGGGATTCTCTAATACCCTCCTTAAGTGGAGCCACTCCTGTTAGCACAATAGTATATTGTGCCGCTTCTGGTGGTAGGTTAACCCTCAGAGGCTTTCGTGTATTTCTATTATCTAACCTCTTGTTCCTGTCTGAGTATGGGGTTTTATTATCCCTACTCAATGCAGGGGTATGTACTGGGGTATTTTTTGGTTGCTTTGATGCAGCATTAGCTTGATGTTTTACCCCCTGAGCGTTATTGGCTAACGATGCATGTTTAGCCTTCGGTGTGTCTTTAATGGGGGCTCTGCTTACAGATGTTGTTTTTGCCCCTGTTAGTGGTTTCTTATTAATATTTGTGGATGATGTCACTGCGGGAATAGTTGTAGTTGTCCCTGTACTTTGGGTAGTACCCCCTTTTGGATTTGGGCCCCTTGGCTTAGTGCCAGTTAGATTTTGTAAGAGGTCCATATTAATATTAATTGCTGCTTCTAAAACATCAATTTTAGCTGACATTATCCTTATATTTTCTAGAACCGGAAACAATGAATTTTTAACCATTGTTTCCATTTTTGCCAACAGGACGTCATCACTACTGAAGCAGGTTGGACAAGGGTTAGAGGACCCTGAGTGGGCCAATGATGGACAATACACTATCGGGGGTATTTGGATGGACTGAGAGTGGGAGGGACTATTCTCGGAATCTATTTTAGGTAGTTTCTGTGTCTTTCCTCCCTGAGGGCTTGAGACATGTTTTCTTTTCCGTGGTACCTGTTTAGTAGTTTCTATTAGCGGGACAGGGGTACCAGGTAGGGTAGGGGCATTTAATTGAGAAGCTTCTAGCACGATAGACCTATCGTCGTTCTCAATAAATTGGCTATTCCCTTCTATGCTAGTCACATTACTATTGGAGACCAAATCCATGTTTTCACATAACCTAGGAGTAATGGCTTCGACCCCATCTTCATGGACAATTACGTCAGTATCTGATGTTGAAATACAATTAAATGCTGCGTTAGTTAAAGGGCTTTTAACACGAGCCAGTGGACCTATTGAAGAACGTTTCCCAGTAACTAAGTCCAGGGACAGTCTATGCTCAACCAGTTCAATTTCTTTTTCTAGTATTCCGGTCGCTCTGGTAATAATCATAGAATCACTATCGGATTTCTAATTTAGACCCCTAAGTTTGTTGTTTATAAGGGAACCCCAACCCCAGCTGGTCACTTTGCGCCTCCGACGTATCCGTTCAAGGTGTTGCAATTGGATTTTATCCACATGGAGAGATGTAACAATTTGAAATACGTCCTTGTGGTTGTCTGTGCCTTTTCAAGATGGGTAGAGGCTTATCCCCTAAAATATAACTCTGCCTTATCCCCAGCTAAAGTCTTGCTCAAGGAATTCTTCCCTAGGTTCGGTTTGCCAAGGATGGTGTGGAGTGATAACGGAAGTGAGTTTGTGGGCCAGATCATGAAGAGAGTGTGTGAGGGTTTGGGCATAAGGCAGAAATTTCATGCTGCTTATCACCCCCAATCAGCTGGTTTAGTCGAGTGCTATAATGGCACTCTGAAGCTTAAGTTAGCCAAGATTCAGAAGAGTTCTGGTCTCCAATGGCCCGATGAGTTGCCGTTGGCACTTTTGTCAACTAGAACTACAGTGCATTCTCGAATAGGCCTTAGTCCATATGAGATTGTGTTTGGCCGCCCAGCAAACGTGTGGGGAGTGCCGAGACCAACGAAGTTTAGTGACATTGAATATCCTGTGTTGGTTGATTACTTGTATGACTTGACTGCTAAATTGCGTGTGTTACATCAACAGGTTCATGATAACCTCCCACAAGCATCTGAAAATCCAGGCCACACCATAAATCCTAGAGATTGGGTACTAGTGTGTAACTTTCAGCGGACCACGAACGTTCAGCCCCGTTGGACTGGCCCACATCAAGTACTTCTATCAACACGAACTGCAGTAAGAGTCCACGGCAAGAAAAACTGGATCCACGGCGTATATTGTAAGAGGGTACCTTTACCTATGCCGTACGACCAGTGGATCCGTGAGGGTATTGGTGATTCAGATACAGAAAGACTGCCGAAGCTTATGCCGTTTAGCGACGCGCATTTGGTATAGACCAGGTCTGAGCGAGAGGACGACGATATCTTGCAAGCAGCTGTGCCTCCGCCTTTGAGATTGGACACCACTGAGCTTGAATTGTTGTTCCGAGATCAGACGGTGCCTGGTAAAGACCGTTATAATTTGCGACCGAGAAACAATGGACTAATAAAGAAATAATTTATTTTTGTTTTTGAAAACTGCACTCTCTCATCCAAGAAGCTGTTTTGTTCTATTATTTTCATTTTCGAACTGCCATCCGGGTTCAGCTGTAGGGTCGCGGTATCAAAACTTGGAGTGGCAAGCCGTGTAGACACAAGGTCGACGGTTCTGGTTTGTTCTAGGGCATTCCCTTGACTTACAGATGCACACCTGAGAGAAGAAAACCAACTGCAGCGAACAGCACGGTTAGAGGATGGAGTTTTTTGAGATTGAGAGAGCTGTTTCAGAAATGAACTTTAAGACAAAAATGTGTAAATTGATTTGTAGCAAATGTTTTTTAATAACGTGTTTTCTGGTGTTTTTTAGCATGACATTGTCTCTGATGGGCTGGATTGTTTTTTCTACCCAATTGATATTTGCACCCACCTCCCAACCTATGTCTTTTCCTACTACTGCTTCTTTGCATTCTTTCCATACTTTACCTGAACATGAACTGATTAGAAGGTCAGAGTTTAGTAATAATTCCATTGTACAACTTCTGCATCAACACCAGTTGGTAGTGAACACCACTAATTGTTGGGTGCGTGGTCTTATGCCACATACTACGGATAGAGGTGTTCCCTATTTGGTTCTGCCATTTAGTTACAATGGGTCTGTATGGGCATATCAGACGATGTTTATTTATGACAACGAAGTCTATCCCCTACATTCCATGAAAGATAACTTGAGTAATAGCGCCCTAGTGAAGGGAATAACGGATATGATCAGAGATATCAATACATATGAGACTATTCCTAAGGATGAGGCACTAGCTTATATCAGATGGAACGTGACTGGATATAGTGTTAGTCTGAGTGAAAAGCAGAGACGAAAGAGGTCACCTCCGATTTGGATCGTACCTCATCGTGGTCATTTTTGTCTCCAAGGTAAAGGCAAGAATCTGAGAGCTCAGTTAGGGAAGAGTGTTTTACTCAGACGTATGTTTTTGCGTCCCAGACTTCCCCACCATTTTTAGCAGCTAAGGGCACGTATTTTGTTTGCTATGACAGAGCATATGCATGGTTGCCTCCTGATTTTTCGGGAACCTGTTATGTTGCATATTTGTTGCCTCCTATGTATACTGCTGCTGCAGATTACTACAGAACGAGAGTTGTTAGGGGTGTCTTCAATCAGGAAGATACTACGGGACAAGAAGTGGGAGACTTTCTCAAGGGTTTCCTACCATTTTGGGGACCTATGGCTAATAGTAGAAACATACGGCAATTGACGAGAGTGGTTGAGTCCACCATAAATTAAACTGACGGTGCCCTTATTAATTTGACTGCTGAGCTTCAAGTGGATCGCCTTATGACATTACAAATACGTATGGTTTTAGATGTCATACTCGCAGATCGAGGTGGGGTGTGTAAATTGATCCAATCGAGTTGTTGCGTTTTCATACCAGAAAATGCTCCTACAGTATACCAGGCCATTTCTAAGCTACATAAGATCTCTGAGTCTATATATGTGGACAAAGGAGAATGGTTGTTGACTGGATGGCTCTGGGGACTTTTATCCACTTGGGGATGGAAGATTCTGATGATCATCGGGATGGTTTTAGCAATTCTTTTCCTGTGTTGTCTCTGTGTACAGTGTGGTCCTGCTATATGTGGCCTTTGTGCTACTACGTGTGTAAGGAGACCTGTCTCAAGAGAGGTACTGAGTAATAGGATGATGCTCCAGCAGCATCTTGATGATCTGATGAATATTGACATCGATTCAGACGCAGACTGAGTGATTGCCTATGTAAGGGCAAAAGGAGGGTCTGAGGTTCTGTGAATTCTGAACCCGTTTTATAAATGTCATGGTTTCGTTACGAATTTGATAGTAGCAGACCGTAACTAGTGAGTTTGGCAAGTACGAGTGATTTCGTCATGTTAGACCGACAGATTCACTATGTATTTGGAGATTTCGTTCCGAACTGTGGGTTCCATTTTGTGCATGGCAGCCATTTCGTGGTTGCCCTCACATAGGCCGTTGACTGCGGCCGAACGAGTCCTTAGTACACGTTAGCTCGAGTTCGTGCTGACTTTTGGATGAATAGAGTGAACTGACCTCGTTGCCTGAAGCTGACCTTGCTAAGCCAGTTCCTTGCCCGATAGCTGATCAAGATTTAGGATCAAACCATAGGACATTGTAAAGTTTAGTATGCACACACATCCCTTATCCTGCTCTGTATCTGTTTCTGTTTCTTCTTTTATGGCCTCTTTATGACATGGGTTGTGGTCCTTTTATTATGGGTTTGTCCGGATTGTGTAAGAAGGAGTGTTGGGCTTTCCTGTATGATTAATGGTAGGTTGGACAACTGAAAGGTGGGTTTGCCGTCATGCGATACCTTTTGTAATAATGCTTATGATTGGACAAATTGTAAATAGTGGGTGTTTGTCCGGAATGTGATTTTTGTGTAAAAGAGGATGTCTCACCTTACAAATTTGAGCAGTCTCCTACGAATATACGCTGTGTTGTACTTCGGAGACTTCTGTTTCTGTTTGCAGCCAATAAATTCGATCTTTGACGCCACCGAGAAGTATCCCGTGTCTCTGTATTCTAAGACAGGTGAACCCGAAGACTTTGGGCACGCCCCTGGCGCCGCTGGGTTATAAAACCCGGTTCTTCAGGATGAGCCTCCTTGCTTGATATGCTTCCCACACCCTTGGACAGGGACACCCCTACGTTCCTAAGTGGACTCAAAGGGGCCACATCACCTGGGTTACGTGCTGACAATTGGTCACTTCAGCAAAGACAGGATCCTGTGAGCTGATGTCACAAATTAACCCTCTCCTATGCCTCACAAGTTCACTAATTGGTTGGGTAATTAGTACCTGGCTGGGCTGTGGGCAAAATTTAGGGAAGGGCAAAACGCTTGGACACAAATGTTGGTCAAATCAGTACTTTAGCTCCCTCACTGAGATTGTCAGTAAAATAGCTAGCCGCCTTGGTGTGGCAAACTTGTTACTACCAAGAGGAACCAGGTTTGAAAACTGCTCCGATCTTTCTGCAGCTATGTTCTGAGCTGCAGAGGTGGATCAGGAGTGCTCCATGAAAGCTGGCCCCAGTCACTTGTCTGAGGATCCTGTCACATGTGGTAAGGCAGCCTATCCCATGCTGGCCTACCTATAATGAATCATGACCCTTGTTGTATTGGGGCGCAATCTCTGTGATGCAGATCTGCCCTTCTTGACAGCTTTCACAAAAAGGTACATCCTATTATAACATCTTGCCTACGGTATAATCTGTTACTATTGTGTGAAAATTCTTGTTTTTGTGTGGTCACCCTCACGTTATAAGGCTGCATGCTGCTGCTGTGTAACTCTGCACATTGGGGGACTGCTGTTTAGTCCTCAGTGTATGTGCCCCAAACCATAAAACACAAAACATTAGCTAACTCCTAATTGGCATATTTAGTTACCTAGTAAGTCCATAGTATATAGTGCAGGAAATATACTACAGGCATGTTGGAAAGTGAACTGTCACCTGTGGGCTGCAGCACATGTTGTGGCATCTACCTGGCTGGCGAAAAAACATGGCAATAGGCCACTTGTGCAGCCTGACTCCTGCAACATTTAAAGATGCAGACAAACCTGTCAAAAGAAACCTTTTTAATACGAAATAACTCTAAATTAAAATATTAAATAAACCACCATAAGTAGTCTTTGCAGCCAATAGGGTAGGGTGTCTAGTATTTAAAAGAAAGTGGTGAATGCAAGAATTTAGTCTTGGTATGTATATTGACTAGCACCCAAAAGTTAATTTCACTGTGGAGGCCTGTAGCTGTCCTATGTGAAAACTGAATATTCAGATGAAATAATTGTTCAGCTATCTTTGGGTTGGGATACGTTACAGAGATAATTCAACCACAATTTGAAATGTTTATTAGAAATCCAAATCTTTTGTGAAGTCAGATTTGTATTGAATATTTAGAAAGAGCTACTTTAAAAATGTTTAACTTTGCCTGAACCTCCAGTAGGCTAATTAGCATTAGTAGCTGGGCCCTGTCACTGCTTTCTCTTATTGAGATGTGAAAACTACTCCCTCACAGAGCAGAAACATTGGCCTAGGCTTTTTGACAGAAGACCTGGCTGTTAGGCTTGTAACTTCTATCAGTTGAGGAAGGGCAGCTTTGGTGGGTTATGAAACATCATTAACTTGTCAGGGACCAATGTGAGGCCTGTCCATTTATAGTTATGTGTAAAAGGGAGACCTGTTGAAGAGAAGCCTTTGCATCCAGGCCTATCTGTAGTCAGATCGGCACCAGGCCAGTGGTATGGGGTGCTGATCACAGAACTGGTTTGGTTTAGCTTAGGAGTGTCCCTTATCACATCCCTAAACACACATCTGGCTGGCCTAGCAATAACTTCCAAAGGCAGAAAGGTGAATAGTCAAAATAGTGCACTGTGGGATAGTTTGCAGGGAGGCAAACAGGATGGCTGCAAATGTGTGAAGGGATGCCAAGGGACTTTTTTCTCATTGGGTAGGGAGTATCCAGGAATTACCCCCACACACAGGTAGTAACCTACAAAAGTAGCACCTCACCCACAACTCATCAGAATATATCTAGACTTAAGTCAGAATAGAGGAGGGCTGGACCTGCTGTCTGTGACTTATGTGGATACATAAAGAGCTGCTCCACTACTGGCCCAGGACTGAGAAATGGACTCCAAGTGTAAATTGGCTGACCTCCTTTTTGGCTGCAGAGATGCAACTAGCTGCGAGAGAGCTTCTCCCTGGAGTATCCACCTGACAAGTAACAACTTAGCCTTGGACTTGGCCTTGCTAGTGGCCTCTTTTGGAGTGAGTCCAGGTCCCTAAATGTTGTCTTTGCTGTCCTGGACACCTTACAAATTACCCCGAGGAGCTGCTCCAGAAAGTCTGAAAATTTGGTCTTCCATTATCTCCAGAGTTTCAGCGAGACCTTATGGAAAATATGTCAGATTTCGAGTGGACTTCGTTGGATGCAGCTTCAGGCTTCCCCATGTGGAGGATATTGAGTTGCACAAAAAGAATAAGTCTGAAGATACTAAAACAATAATTTTTGAGGGATGTCATCCAACAGCTATCAGGCTTGAAGAGAGCAGCTTGCAACCTTGCAGCATGATTTCAACTTCCTTTTTGAATTTGCCCATTCTCTAGGGTTACCCTAAATTTTTTTGTGGAGCCTATATTTGTTGGCCATCAAATTCTATACACTTTACCCCAGTTAACCCATGGCAAAGTGCATGTGCTCCCTCTTTAAAATGATGAAATTGGTATACATTTGATCAGCACCTTTAACATACCTATAAGTCCCTAGGGTATCATAGAAAATGAACCCAGGACCTGTAAGTTAAATGTCACCAGAGGGCTGCAGCGTACACTGTGCCACCTACTGTACTGACACAGCAAACCTGACCACAGGCCTACCACTGCTCACTGCAATTCAACCTCTCAAAATGAACCCTTTTGACAGGTCTAAACCTCCATTTTAAATGCTAATATGTTGTTCTTAAAGTATGAATCTGTGCCCATAATACAGGGTCCATGGTATTTAGAAGGAACACCTTATAGTAATATTGCTAATTCCGGTTTGCAACATCTAGAACAATAGTGCAAATAATCTTTTTAATATTTAAACAAAATTCACACTAATAGTACATTTACATTTTATATAACTGTTATAGAAAAGTATTTTAGAAAACCCAAATTTTTCCTCCTGCCTTTTGCCTTTAAACCTTTCTGTAAGCATTTTGCAGCTGTCATCAGCCAGGCGAAGGCTCCCCCATAGTGAGGATTGAATTGCACCCAGGATAGGGACAAAGGGCCTTGGGTGTGAGGTGTTAACCTTCCCTTGACAGGATGACCAGGGGTCTGTGTCTAGGCACATGGTGTACTTCAAAGGAGGCCCACCCTGCCACAGGTAGATTTAGCTCACACCTAGGCATGGCCTTTAATTCTCCCGCTAGTCAGGGTGACACCTATTCCTGGAGGGAGTGGCTGCCCCAGAACTGGCCAGAGTGACCCCAGGAGAGGGGTTGCCCATTTCTATAGCCACACCTCTGGGTGGTCACAGGAATCCACGACCAGGGAAAGGAAGGATCTGTCATGTTGCATTCATGGAGAGAGTGGCACTGTGGGATTGTTTGCAGTTGGCAACACAGGAAGTGCTGCAAAAGTGGGTAGGGTCACCCCTGGGAACTTTTACCCCATTGGACAGGGAGTGGCCAGCAGTTTTCCTCATCCACAAGCGGGTGTCAGGCATAAATGTGGCACCAATAGTAGTCACCAGAGAACACTTGCAGACCTGTGGAAGAGCAAAGGAGTACTGGAGCTGCTGTCTGTGTCCTGATAAGAGCTCTTAAGACTGGACATGCTTTTCTTTTTCTCCTTCCTGTTCCCAGAGAAAGAAGTGGACTTCACAGGCCACAAGGCTGACCCCCTTTGAGCTACACACCAAGCTTCAGAAGGCACTTTTCTTTGCATTCCCAGCTGACCAGTTCTAACTGGCTCAACCCTGGGCCCTTCTGCTGGCCTCAACTAGAGTTTGTCCTGGCACCTAAGTGCTTCCCCCAAGGTTCTGCACTCTTCACTAGTGTCAGAGTGTACACCTCCAGAAAAACTGGTATTTAGAAACTTTCTGCAAACATTTTACCTGGAGAAAAATAAGAATATTGAGTCTAACCTGCATAGCCTTTCTGACAAAGATGCATCACCAGTGGGCCCGACTTTGCCATAGCTTCTATTACATCCTTCTTTCACTGCTGGAATCCATCTACCCGAGCCATCTTCCTCCGACTCACAGCTCCATAGATACTGCTGTCAAAGGGGATCTGATCGCGGCCTATGACCAACAGGGTGCAAAAACGTACACTTTTTCCAACTGAGCTTTTCCCGCCTAAAACCAACTGTTTCATGAGTCTCCTTCTCAACGATGAAATTTGTTGATGCAGGGCCTGCCTAATGTCCGATTGGCCTATAGGTCAATCAGGCAGTGCCCATTGGGCTTGTCTGACAGGTCAGTGCATGGGCTGTTTTTTTTGGTTGTTAGGGGGCCTGTTTTATGACCCGCCGAGCAGGATTCTACTGTTGATTTTCATTTTAGTTAAGCAAACATTGTATGCGGCAAACTTGGATTCAATCAGTTCTTCATACCTTGCAAAACACTTATGCAATGTGTTTTTACAAGTTCAAAACTGCCCAGATTAGCAAATATTGGTCACTTTTTTAGCTATCCAGTTCACTAAGGGGACCACTTTTATTTTGGTGCCAAGGCCTATTTTCCGTTGCAGCCTGACCTTGAGTTGCCTGCACGCAGCCTCCTCTCATCGATTTTGTCGATGTCAGGAGGCAACTTTTTCCCCTAAATGAACCTGGTCCTTGTATCCAACACATGCTCCATCTTGGTCAGCTTTTAAATGTATCCTTGTCCTGGTCCTGTACAACCAGATGACCGCGGTTGGCCCTTAAAGTTTTCTGACCCTATTTATCATTTTATAAGTGAAAAAAGTCAGAATTCCAGTTCTGATGATTGGATCTTTGTTGTTTTTTTATGTAATTTTATTTATTAACATTAACTCTATTTTTCTAATTTGACATGGGATTTTTCTTGTGTTGTGTTAAACCACGGGTGGAGAGCTCCGCTCTGAACACGGAGTGTGCAAAGATTTGCCTACTCCACGTTCCACGGAGAACACGGAGTAGGCAAATCTCCACACACTCCGGAGTGGAGTTGACCAGACCCTGTGTGGTTCTGTGAAAACGGGCCTCGTTACGTAAGGTCATGGTTTTGGTGATGTCGGACCGTATTTAGCGAATGCGGCTAATGTGGAGTGAATTCGTCACGTTAGTTAGCAAGTTCACCATGTATTTGGAGATTTCGTTTTGAACATGGGTTCCATTTTGTTTTGGAGTCTCCATTTTGTCTTGCCATCACGCAGGCCGACGAGTATGGTCGAGCGAACGAAGCGTCCTTGCCTTTATGTATTGGTATACATTAACTGGGTCTTTCTTGACTCCGAGGTGAATTGCAAGGATCTCATTCCTTCACCTGAAGCTGACCCTGCCAAGTCAATTTCCCTGGTTTGATCGTTGTCTGAGATTGCCAATCATTGTTCAGGACATCGTTAACTTTTAGTCTCCTTACACATGCCTTATCTTGCTCACTATCAGACATTGTTTTCTTTTCTATGTTCTTTACTACATGCATTGTGCTTTTCAATTATGGGTTTGTCCTGCTTGTGGAGATTGGATTTGGGACATTCCCAATGATTAACTGAGTATTTCGTCATGTGATACTTTGTTTGAGAATGTACCTCATCGGTTAGATTTTTGTGCAGTGGGAGTATGTTGTAAATGTGAATATTGTGTATAAAAGGAGATGTCTTGCTCTACAAATTTGAGCAGTCTCCTGAAATACTTCCATGCCGTATTTCGAGGATCACTGTTACTGGCTGCAGCGAATAAACTTGGTCTCTGACGCCACCCAGAAGTATTCCGTGTCTCTGTAAACCAAGACAGGTGAATCCGAAGACTTTGGGCGTGCCCCTGGCGCCGCTGGGTTCTGAAAAACCCGGTTCTTCAGCTGGCGCCCAACGTGGGGCGACTTCAGTGGTACCGGTCCAAGCCCGAAGATTGTGAGGAGCTTCGTGAGGAAATTCTGGAAGAGGGCCCCCACTTCATCGACCCCGGCATGTCGAATGTGGACTGAAGGTTTTTGCTTCGAGGCTTCCCCTTTCCGACGGCTACGAAGGACTGCTGCCCTGACTGTTGCCCTGTCTTGGACCCTTTTGTGATGATTTGTAGAGCGAGACGATAGACGGTCTTCTGGTGGTGTGACAAGACATTTTAGTTAAGTATAAGTGGGTCGCTCCCACGACTTGGTTTTGTTTCTTGGGTTCTTTGATTTGGTTTTTGCAAATACCTAAGCCGAGGGGCTCGTACATATGCGAGTATATCGTGTTAGATAACCCCTTGAAGTTTGAAGCTAGATTAGTGAGCGAAGATGCCTGGTCTTAGCAAACTTAGGAATTTGTTTTGTTGTAGTTGCAACAGGGATTCCCGATTGGAGGACTCGTGTCCGACACCTCCGGTTGGAACTCCGACTTATGAGCTCTAGTCAAAGCCTGGAGTGGGTCCCATTACGTATAATGAAGTATGGGTCCGCTATACACGTAAAGATGGTGTTTTAAAATGGCCACAACATGGTAATTTTAAATCAGATGTTTTAGATAATTTGGAAGTTGCGCTATTTAGGAAGAAAGCTCGGCCGGCGATGTTTGACTCTTTCCGCCTCTGGCGTAAGGAAGCCAAACAGCGAGAAATTAATTAAGCTAAAAGAGATCGGAAAGAAAAGAATATGTTGATAATGCAAGCTGCTAGGCAGTATAAAGAAGACGAAGAAGATCGTGCGATTGAGGTGTCAGATAGACAACGTTGCATGGCAATTGATAAGTGTTATCCGGCTTTGCCACCTCTCGTCCCGAATGTGACTAAGGACCCTGAAAAGAATCCTTTGATGTCGCATTTGTTGAGTTCACCACCCCCTTATGTGCAGAGTGCTACGGCACCTCCGCAACCTCCAGTTGTTCAACCTCCTGCTGTTGCTCAGCCACCCGTTCTTCCACAGTTGGTTCTCCCACCTCTAGCGCAGCCTTCTCTTGGGCCGCCAGCTTTGCTTACAACTTTGCCTCAAACTCCTTTGCCTTCTACTCCTTTGCCTTTAAGTTCCTTTTCTACTGACCCTACGTCTTTGTTGTCTCAGAATACTTTGTCTCCTGTCCTCATGTCGACTTCTTCTCCTTCTACTCGACAACGAATGTCTGAGACTGTCACTAGCCTTTTTTCTCTTCTCTTTGGGTCATTTAATATGACCCCAGTTTCGGTGAGGAAACAAACGTGTAGTCAGCTCCCTAGTTCTGAGGAGCGGACTGTGTTAGATCTCCTTGCTCGTATATGGTTTTTGAATGCCTCTAGGTATGATCTGCCAGCGGTTATGGATGTTTTTCTACAGTGGGAAGCGCCAAAACAAAGGTATGTTTTTGATGTTATGTGTTACTTTCCTTCGTGAAGAGTGGGACGATGCTAAATTGGGTCCAATTCCATCGGAGTTACTTAATGTTCAGTCTGAATTTGCTAAAGGGAGGATAGTGGGTCCTGATGTTGAAGAAGCGGTAGAGACGCTTCTTGCATTCAGGTGTAGACTTCCTTCTCAGTCGTTGTTTGAACCTGATCCTTCAGTTCGGAGAAAAGTATCCGATGAGAGAAGTTACTCCGGTATGGAGAGAGGAAGTTGTGGCTAATCTTAATCAGGGTATTCAAGCAGTACCGGCTCATTTTCAGCGTGTTTGGGTGCATGTTCCTTGGAAGAGAGCTGAAGTTCTGGTTCTTAAGCAGACTCTACCTGACCCCCGTAAGAATCCTGCAGGTTATTATAAAGAGCTGTCCCAGACAGTTGATGCGTGTGCGATGAATTTAGCTGATATAGATATGTTGTTGGGGAATGTAGTCCCTCAACCTTTGTGGCGAAGATCCATCACGAGGATCATGCAGTAGAGTTAGGAGATACATGGGTTAATATTACTGCCGCAGATGGTCGTCAAGGTGGAGAGGTTAAAGCAGAGCCTTTAGTTACAGAACTCCCTGGTAGGATTATTAATTTAATGAAGACTTTGATGCCTCCTATGCGAGTGAATTGGGATAAGTTAGCAGCATGTAAGCAGAAGAAAGACGAGAGTGTGACTGATTTCTTCACTAGGTTTGAAGAGACATTCATCGATCATAGTGGTCAAGATATGAGTACAGAAGGTGGCCAGAGGTTGTTTGTGGATAAGTTTGTCTACAATTTGCTTCCCGAGCTGTGTAAGAAATTGAAGGACTCAGAGTTCATGGGCTATTTCTTCTTCGGCCCAGATATTGGCTACTGCACAATATTACGAGAATAGAGATAAAGATGAGAACGATAAAGCAGAGAAGAAGACTAAAGAATTGAAGACGAAGGTTCTTTTGCAACAGACGTATCCGCCTCGTTTTAATCAGCGTGAGTTTCAGCAACCTTCACAGTTTCAGATAGTGTTGCAGTCTTTTCCGCAGCGAATTCCAGTAGGCCCTAATCAGTGCGCTTATTGTAAGGAAGAGGGCCACTTCAAGCATAGTTGTCCGATTTTGTTACAACGTGCGAGTGGTGCGTCTGGTGTGAGAGGTCGAGGTGTTCAGCAAGTTACCTAGGGGTAGAGGACGTGGTGTGTTCCCCCAGAGTGGACGTTCCTTTCCCCCTCAGAATTCTATGAATTGTTTTGATCAACAGAATGTTGCGTCTGGTCAGTCGGCTCAATATTATGCTGATGATTACTATGTTGAGAGTGAGAATGCTGACTTTAATGATTGCTAGGACAGCCATTGACAAAGAGAGGGAGTAGTGTCAGTTCCAGTAGACCAGAGTTGACCTTATGTTGAAGTGATTACATCAGGTGTGTCAGAACCTTTTCTGTTGGCTACTGGTGCGGCGAAGAGTTCTATTATGCACTCTAAACTCCCTGGCGCACCATTGTCTGGCTTGACGAATGTTTCGGTAGGTTTTTCTGGTGCCCCAGTTAGTAACCCGGTTTCTTGTCCTATGTCTCTTTCCATTGGGCCTTGTGAGTTGGAAGCACTGTTAATTCTAACGACAGGTTGTGGTGAGAATCTGTTGGGTTTGGACTTGTTGAAGAGATTGAATGCAACATTGTATTGTTCTCCTTCGGGAGTACATCTTACAGTGGGTAAGAGAGTGATTTCTCTGATGTATTTGTCTAAAGATCGGCTTCCACTGGAATTGCGTTCTCTCCCTGATACTCTTTGGGCTACGGGTCCAAATGATATTGGCCTTTTGCAGATTCCACCATACGTTGTTACCCTCAAGGCAAATGCTTAGTTGCCTCGTATTCCACAATATCGAATCTCGAGTGATGGTGAGAGAGCTCTTTTGGCGATTATCTATGATTTGGTTGAGAAAGATGTGATTGAAGAAACTAGAGGTATTGTGTGTAACAGTCCTGTTTTGCCTGTCCTTAAGGGTACTGACTCTTCTCAGCCACCTGTGTATCGGTTTGTGATCGACCTTCATGAATTGAACAAGATTGTTGTTCCGCAGTTTCCTGTTGTCCCGGACATTACTGCTCTATTGACTATGATTCCAGCTTCGGCTACCTGGTTTTCTGTGATATATCTGAAGAATGCTCTCTTTAGTATTCCTATTGCTGAAGAGAGTAGAGATATTTTTGGCTTCTCTTTAGGAGGCCGAAGCTTCCGGTTCAAGCGTGCTCCTCAAGGTTATTGTGAGAGTCCATCAATCTATAGTCAAGCTTTAAAGACTCAGCTTGATTCTTTTGTTTTGCCTTTTGGTGCGACTCTTATCCAAAACGTGGATGATTTGTTGGTTGCTGCTGACGATGAAGAGCTTTGTAAAGAAGCTACGCTTTCTTTGTTGCAGCATTTGTCTGACCTCCATCATAAAGTGTCACTTTCGAAGTTGCAATATTGTCGCCAAGAAGTGACCTACTTAGGTCATCTCTTGTCGCTATTTTAGGGGCTGTTTGTATGTTGGATGCATTGCGGGCAGGGTGTCTCGTGCTGTAGTACACCCCCCACTCCTGCTGTGTCAGCTGCCTCCCTATTTAGAATTCCCAGCGCCATTGGTTTGTAGTTGTAACTTGCGGGAGAGGTTGTCGTATTAGGCTTTATATTTCAGTGACAAGCTGTCTATCTGGTGTCTTTGTTATCAGCCACTTTTCAAAAATGGTAATAGGGTGTTGTGCTCCCTGGCAGACTGTCGGATGTGACAGCCAATGTCGCATTTTGAGATAGTGCAATCTCTCCACTTCAGGCAGTGCATAATCGGTGCAGAGCAGATCAAAGAGCAATAGTCCCTCAAACATATGACCTATAGAGCTACTACTGCCCGTGCTGAAACGCTGCCTGGTCAAGGCCTGTTAAGTCCTTGTTACTTATTATTGGTGTGAGTGGGGAGGGGAACAAAGTCAAACCCTTCTTCTCGGCCTCCCGATCCCAGACATCTATTGTGGTTTTGGTGACTGGAGATAGGTATATGCTTCTCGATCGGGTGATCTAATGCTTAAAGGGAAGTTTCCTTAAGTGCTGTCCTCCTACAGCTCCATCCATTAACAGCCAATGTGGCTCTGATTCTTCCCATGACCATTTCTCCAGGAATTGAAGTTGCATCACCTGGTAATATTGTAATAGGCTCCCGCGATCAGAAGTTTTTAACACTGTTGAGGATGACCCCCCCCACCCTGACATAGCGGTTAATGCAGCGACGACGGGCACGGGTAAGCGTGGTGAGGTGGGGTAGGGGCAGGGGCAGGGCATAGGGGGGGCAAGTCGACAGATGAAGGAATAGGTATAATTGAAGAAATAAATAAGACTTATTCTATCGTCTGTCGACTCCCCCGCCCTGCCTTTCCTCACCGCACTTACCTGTGCCGGCCACCGCTGGGTTAATGTCTTGCTGCAGGGCTTAGATGGTGATGGCAGGAGATTCCACTGGTAAGGCCTGGAACAAGAACTAACATCTTCAGTGTGGCCACATGACCTACCCAGGAGAGAGGGTATGATTGCCATCTCCTCAGTTTTGATTTGTTGGCAGAGGGAGGAGTAATTGAGGGTGGCAGTTGCGTGTGCATAGGGGCTAGCTGAATGCCCAGGTAGGAAATGGAGGTAGCCCATTGCATAGGATATTAATGAACCAGTGCGTATTCCATATCTGGAGATAGCAAGAGATTGAGTGTCTGGGATTTCAGAACATTGGCACAGAACCCTGCTGCGTGCCCAAAGGTTTCTTGTTCCTCTAGAAATGCAGGGAAAGATGTAATCGGTTCATCTAGGGCCACTATTAAAGCGTATAAGCTAATCACATGTTCCTCCCCTCTGAATGTAATTTCCTTAACAGCGGGGTTATCCCGAACCAGCTGGGCCATATATGCTATATATAACACTAAAAGCAGGGGTGATTATGGGCACCCTTGATGTGTGCCTCTGCGTATTGGGAAGGGGCTGATGTCTGTCTGTTTACCTGTCCAGTAGCTGTTGAACAGTCATAGTGGCTGAGAACCCACATGCAAAAATGTTCACTGAGGTCAAATTTCTGTAATGTAGCCACTAGGTATGGCCAATGGACCCAGTCAAATGTCTTTAAGGCATCTATTGACAAAAACTTTCCCTCCTGATTAGAGCGCTGAGCATTATTAATCAGGTGTATGATCCATTTCATATTATCACTGCAGTGGTGGTGTGACACAAAACCTGCTTGGTCGGGGACAATCGGTTTTACCTTATCACATAGTTGTGCAGTGCACCCTTTCAAGGTGTGGGTGTGGTTTCGTGTTTTTCTACCCCCCTTTTTTTGATTTTGGTTTTTTATTTGAATATCATTTCTGATGCTGGAGTGATCTCTGATTTAGTCTGGTGCACTTGTTCTGGTTATATCTCTTCTTCTTCTTGTTTTGATAGAGTCCCCTAGTGACACTGCATTTCCACACTTGTGGGGGAGATATATTGTTCAATCTGAATTTTTGCAGCTGTAATGTAATGTGTTTCCTTGTTTTGGTAAGAAAGAGGATAAAATAATATATGTGTTTGTTGTTATTAGAGTACCCATGTCCTGATGAAGCCTATATCATCTGGCTGAAACGCGACCGCGACTGCGTCGACACCTTTGGCTTTGAACGGAGTCCCTTAGTTCAATACAACAAAGATTTGATTTATTCATTGATGCACCTACACAAATATAGGTTGGGTATATGTGTTAACCCCCTGGTGCTTGTCTGTTGGGACTACCTTTTTTGTATACTCCATTAGATTGTAAGAGGAGATACATATGTAAATTGGTGTATATATATATATTTGTACATATATATTTTTTTCCTTAGGGTACATAAAAGTGTTTTTGATATCATATATGTTGTAAATTTGTATAGAATGTACATGTGATGTGTTGTATATAAACTGTTTTTTGTTGTGCCTCTCTGGCTGCCCGCCCATATATGTATATATGAATTTATAGATATGCTTCCTTGATTTAATTTGCTATTCACAAGAAAATTAATTGTTTCTTGTTTGAGAAATAAAAGTGGATTGATCCCTTCAGTACCATTTTTCTCTACTTTTTTCATCCGTGGATGTCTCCTGCTCAGGTACGGGAGGGTGAGGTGGGCAGAACCCCCTAACCATTTTTTCTGGTCGGGGACAATGACACCTGGCATGAGGGGCCAATGCGGGCAGGTAAAACTATTGTAAATAACTTAATATCTACTTACAGAAGGGATATTGGACAATAGGATGTGCAATACCGCTTGTCTTTTCCTGGTTTGGAGATGACCACTACAGAAGCTTCCAACATAAAGGGCGGTACTGAGTCTGGGCCGTTGAGGGAGTTAAAGAGCCTGGTCAAAATGAAGGTGAATGTGGTGCAGAATACTTTCTAAAAAAACACTGGGAAGCCATCCAGTCCCAGGGTGTTGTATGGAGTTTCTGCAGTGTCATAGCAGAGGTGACTTCTACTATTGAGATCAGTCGATCCAAATTGGTCACCTAATCTGAAGTTAGTCTCGGGGTCCAAGCCCCTTTGAGGTAAAGACCTGGTCCACTCGGGGGCAATAATGATTCAGAAAAGGGGGTGGTAATGAACAGAGTGTCTGAATTAAGCAGACCACTCTTACCCAGTCCAAAGATCAGGGCTTGATCCATCACCGTTTTTTAGCTCACTGCACCATCCCAGCTCAGAACTTGGCTATATGCAAAATAGTCTGACCCTGGCCCAGTGCATCATGGGAACAGGGCAGACCAAACTACCAAGCCAATTCTTATACTGGGAAGGAAACAAGCTACCGGGGACCGGTTTCTGGCATTTCAGCCGTCTTCGGCCCGGCTTGCTTGAATCCTGATGGTGCAATGAGCTAGGGACTCACATCTGAGTATACCCTTCCACGCTTATAGTGGACAAAAATGATTCCATTTTTGGGACCACTCCCTTTGGACTATGTTGTTCTTTTTAGTATTGTTTTCCTTATTTTGTTTGTTCTTGGATGGCTTGGATCCTCACCCATAGGTCACTCCACAATATGCTCCCTATACCCCCACCATGCAAACCACCATAAAGATTGTCTCCCTCAATGTGAAAGGACTTAACAATCCCATCAAGCACCACACCATATTATCATACATAGAACAATCAGAGACAGATTAATGCCTCCTTCAAGAAACACATCTAGATGCTGGTGATTAGCAGAGGATGATCTCCAGTGCCTTCCTGCATCAATTTTGCTCATCTACTCCATACAAAACTGCAGGAGTTGCCGTATTAGCATCTTGCTCATTCCATGGCACAGTGGGGCCCAAATTGACCAAAATTAAAGGCAGGCTCCTTGCCCACTCAGTGACCATTGGTGCTCACACATTCACCCTAGAGTGGCCTGCTGACTAAAGTACTCCTATAGGAGAGTCAGGCCTTGCAGTAATGAAAAAAGAATGAATGTAAGAGTATTTCACTACCAGGAATTGTAAAACTTAAAAGCACATGTCCTACTTTTTAAATACTGCATCCTGCCCATTGGCTGTCCAGGGCCTACCTTGGGGTGACCTACATGTACTAAAAAGGAAGGCTTGGATCTGGCAAGTAGGTTAACTTGCCAGTGTAACATGGCAGTTTAAACCTGCACATACATGTTTAAAGGACTATTTGAGTAGATGGCACAATCAGTGCTGCAGGACCACTAATAGCAATTGATTCACAGGCCCTGGGCACATGTAGTGCACTTTACAATTGACTTATAGGTAAATCAAATATGCCATTTTGGGAAAAACTGATGCTACCATGTTTTAAGTAAAGAACACATGCACTTTAGCACTGATTAGCAGTGGTATAGTGCCCAAACTTCTAAATCCACCAAAAATGAAGTCAGCACAACAGTCAAAAACAGGAGGTCAGAAGGCAAAAAATCAGGGAAATCCACACCAAGGATGACAGCTATAACAGGATTATTAGTGTGAATTTGAAGTAGTGATTTGCAAAGAAGTCTATGTGAAGAAGTTGGCCTGGCATATGCTGTCCACTATTCTAGTGGGCACCTTGCACCAGTCCAAACGACCCTTATTGATGGTAGGTTAAAGACAACCTTTAAAGAAAGCTATCCTAGTGATAGCTGTAGAGAGCAGCCTTCAGGCTAAGTCTTGAAGGAATGTAAAGCAGCTTATTTTACCAGTCTATAATCTTGTGAATGATCAAATGAAATGAGAATCACACCAGGTGTATATATAAAATATATGTATTTATTCTAAACAGATCCCTCTAGTCTCTTTATGAGGATAGAGGCAAAAGTACAATCAGTAAACTTAATTAGCACACAGTAAATTAGCACAATATACGTTGAGCCCTAGGGGCATACTAAACCATATATTGTTGTAATACTTTATTCGATAAATATTTATCATAAAAGTACAAACATACATACAAAGTACATAAAAACAATCTGCCCAAAAGTACTACATTTTCAACAGAATAACACAGACAATTTAAAAAGAAGGAAAATTAAAACTATACAGTCGTTTCAGATAAGTTTGGTACATTGCCTAACAACCTAGATCGAATTATCCAGGCACCCGCAAGATATTTTGCCACCCCACAAACGATATACATTGAGGCGGTGTTGGTTGACATAATGCGCAGGGCTGATCTATGATCTTTCACACCCAGGACCCTGCACACTGGTTTCAGCCATTTGTTCCTGACGAGCTTATAAGCTGTGCAAGCAAATAAGAAGTGGCCCAGGGTTTCCTCCAGGCAACTACAACCTGGACAATTTAAGTCATGCCCCCCCATGCCTTTCCAACCTTCCATGATTTTCTTAAGGGGCAGAGCACCATATCTCAATTTCAAGAACAGGGTCCTGTCTCTGGGTAGCTGAATAAAGTCCAAAAAGGGTTCCAGCTTACACGTTGGTTTGTGTTCAAAGAAGTTGGTCATCAGGGATCCCAAATTGGGGTTGACATGGACCTTGGTCTCAACCCAATTCCAATATAGCTTTTTGACAAATTGTTTAGGAGGTGGACATTGCGAGACCCAAGACTCTCCCAAACCTATAGAAATTACCAACAGCTTAAGATTGTTAAGCCACTTTATCTTATTGTTAACATTAAGGGAGATTAATTCGTACAACACTCAGGCATATTCAATTAATTCTTGAGTCCTTCTGAGGCGCACCCAAAATAACAGGGGCCTGAGATGGACTTTATCAGCAATTGATTTCTTGCTCATGTCATGCCAGGCATCCCGCCGCGGCCCGCCGCGGCCCCCCGCGGCGGGATGCCTGACTTTCACCTTGGGGATGCCCTGTAGGGGCTATCTCACAGGGAAAAGCCAGGACGGGTTCCCAAGGCAAGCGCTTAGAGACCCCTGGGTGATAAGCGCTATATAAATCCAACATACAATACAATACAAAATAATGGTAACAAGGGGGTCGACACTGGAAGTGATACCAAATCTCTGATAAACTTGTTCTCTGCAACCATCAGAGCCCTGATGTTTTCAGTACCCCATAATTCAGAACCGTAGACTGCCGAGGCTACAGCCTTCCCCTCATAGACTGCCAGGGCTGGAGCAACCGGTCTGCTGATGGAGAGGCGCTGGTATTTTAGTATCGCTCCAGACACCCTTTTGAGATTAAGTACCATTTTAGATATATGAGGGCCGCAGGACATGTTGTTGGATAACCTAACCCCCAGATAGTCAAATTCATTTACCACCTCCAGAGGTGACCCGAAAAGTGAGATATGTACCTTTCTAGACTTTCTTTTTGCAGATAAAACCATTAGCTTTGTTTTCGCGGTATTTATTGATAGACCACGCTCTTTACAAAAGAGAGAGAAATGGTCAAGCAGTTTCTGCAGGCCCTTTGGGGTCTTGGACATCAGGAGGGTATCGTCCGCAAAGAGGAGTGTGGGGGTCTTCTCTCCGGCAAGGACGGGCGCGTCCGCAGGGTCCTCCCTTAAATGGTCCACCACCCCATTTATAAAAAGGGAGAACAACGTTGGGGCCATCACGCATCCCTGCCGCACCCCTCTGTTGACTGGTACCCTCCTTGTCAGTTGCCCCTGACTCCCCCACGGTATCCTAGCAAAATTGTCCTCATGGAGCTTGATGATAAGTTGCAGCAAATAGCTAGGGAGCCCCATGGCCAATAAAACCTCCCACAGTTTAACACGTGGAATGACATCAAATGCGGTTTTGAGATCTATGAAAGCCAGATACATGCTGCCCTTGTTAATAGATACTGACTTCCAATAGACCGCACAAAACCGAAACACCTGGTCCATTGCTCCGACATTCTGCCTAAACCCAGCCTGGAAGTGTGTTAATACCCCTTCTTCCATGAGCCATGTCTCAATTCTGCTTATAAGGACCCTGCCAACTACGTTTTGTATTGTGTCAATTAAACTAATTGGTCTGTAGTTGGCAGGGTCCTCTCTATCTCCTTTTTTATAGATCGTGATTACCTCCACCCCTTTCCATGAATCCGGGACGGGGAGACCTAGCTGGATTAAATTCATTAGGCATGCTATAAAGTCTGCCCATATTAGGGGTCGTGGGATAACAAATCTCCAGGCAAGCCATCTGGACCGGCTGCTTTACCAGGAAGGATTTTGGAGATGGCATCTCGGACCTCTCGCGCAGTAAATGGGATTGCCTTGGTGGGTGAATCTATTCTTAAGTGGGACGAAGCTAATGGTATTGGATGAGCTTGAGCGTCATCATCACAGTATAGTTTTAAAAAATGGGCATGTCATTGCTGTTCACTAATGTGATTTAAAATGGGATCAACTCCTCTACGGTCTAAAATATTAATTAATTTCCAGAAAGTGACTGAATTCTTTTCACATGCTGCGATTTTAAGTTGCTGCCAGTGGTCCTCCTCCCAGTTCTTTTTAGCTAGGGTAATGGTTTTGCGATAATCCCACCTGGCCAGTCTCACTGCTCTGGGGTCTTTTAGTTTTACTGCTAGGGCAATAGCCTTCCTCTTTTTCCCGCAGTTTGCTGTGTACCAAAGATTAGTCTTCGGGGTTCGCAGCTCGGCCGAAGGCCTCCCCTTGGAAATTTTAAGGAAATGCTTTCCTATTTTAACTACAAAGTTCTGATAATGGGCTAGTAGTTTCGGCCCAGAGAGATTTGAATTTGCCAAATCCATCGCTGACAAATAGGAAGTTTCTGCAATAACTAGTTCCCTGATATGGTTAAGTTTTCCCTCTTCACACTTAACCACATCCCATCTTAGTTTCCTGTTGCAGTTAGAGGGAAAGACCTCCTTAGTGATCAGCTTCGGTCCTGCGCTCTCACTTAGCCCATTGGCCCAATTAATTCCCATACACAAAGGGTTATGATCACTGTCTGGGGACTGCTTGATCTCCATATCTACAAGGTTGGCCCAGGATTGGACATCTAGGAAAATATAGTCAATTGGCGATGGGGAGCCTAACCTATTATAGTTCATCGCCCCATTGCGATCAGAAATGGTCCGCCCATTAAGAGCTCGTAGGTTATGGTCCAGGGCCAGGGCATTCAGCTGTATTGCTCTAGGGTACCATTTCTTAATGGGAGCCAGATCTAAAGGGGGTATAGAATATCTCAAGTCCTCCGATCTCCAACCCAATATGTCCTTATCATCCAGGGGTTCGAATGTGCAGTTAAAATCGCCCCCCACCAGGATTTTAGATCCAGGTGGCAGTTCTGATAACTTGGAATCCAACAGCTCGATTGTTTGTGAAATTTGGCAACCCTGTGCCCCTCTTGCATAAATACAAAAAATTTGTATTTTGCCCCCATGGGGGCTTTTCAGGGAAATATCTATCCTAGATGTCATTTGGGGGACACTGTGCATGGTGACAACATAGTTTAAATTAACTTTCACCCATATGTGGAGGCCACCAGACGGGCGACCTTTCCCTGAGGAAACTGCCGGAACATAGTAGGTGGAATACCCATTTTTATATTGCGGGGACAGACACCAAGTTTCCTGGAACATGCAGATATGGAAAGGATCGATAAATTTGTTCCAATCTGGAGTTGCAAGGTTTTTCTTAAGCCCTGCTATGTTCCAGGAAAGGATATTAATAGGAGTGCCGTCTACAATCGGTGCAGTAAATAAATGAGTAGGACCGGGTTCCTCTTCAGTGAAACTAGGTCCGCAAGGTTCCAAGTATGGCTCGCCCTCCCTGACACTACCAACTTCAACCTCCGAAGGGTCTATCAATTCCCTCAGTACTTCTTTATCCAGTGCAGTTGGGAGTGAAGGACCATCTATCTCTTTACTAAAACTAGGGCTACAGGTTTTCAGGTATACTTGAGCCTCTCTAGACATACATACATCATTCCCTGAAGGATCTAGCACTTCCCTCGGTGCTACTTTCCCCGGTGAAAAAGCTAGGAGTCAGTCAACTGCTTCCAACCCACTATAACGATTAAAACAAGCTATAGGAGGAGGGTTAAGCTGTTGTCCTGACCATGCTCCATTAAAATGGTTTGCCCCATACAGTGGCCTGCCGGTTCTTCTCGGGACTGTGCTCCACCCTCCATTGTCGCCACCATCCCACTGACTAGTATTATTGTGATGTTGCCCAGACCATGCCCCGTTTTGCTGGTTGATGCCATGGGAACGGCTACCCATTATAGGCTGCATTGGATTCCACCCTCCGGTATTACTACCATTCCACCGATTTATGTTATGGTCCTGCCAAGGTTCCCCTCTTGTTCCTCTTCCCGTGTGGTTGGAGCCTCTCAGCCAGCTCCACCTATTACTGCGATAGTCTGAAACCATATAGAAATAGGATAGAGGTTTGGCTGAAACTGAGGAGTTAATGTTACATGGGGGCCCTGCAATTATATGTTCCACCGAACACGAGTCCTCAAATGTCACAACAACACATTCCCTTGAATGTTTTTTTTGTTCTCGCCTACCCAGGGGGCTCTCTCTACCATAAGTAAGTTACTGTGGATATTTGGTGGTAGTGGATGATTTTGATCTAACCAATGGCAGACTTTGTTTTTGAGAGCCCAAAAGGATTCAGTTGTTGTGGTGGCAAGCTCAGGAAAGCCTGTTAACACTATTACATAGGGGCATGCGTCAGGTGGTAAATTAATATTGCGGTGTACCTTAGGTTTCACAGGTGGAGGAGTTGGTGGTTTAGGCACCGGTATGGGGGGTCCTTCAGAAGTCTGGGATTTACTGGGGGCATTGGGTGGCAGTTGAGCGGGGTGGCTACTATTAGTAAAATGGCAAATAGGGGATGAGACGATTGGATTTAGTTCAGGGGTAGGGTGGATTTTTAGTGGCGTGCGTGCAGAGGCTATAATACCTAAGGAAGACCTTCTCGCATGTGCGAGGTACTGGGACACCCTTCTTTCCATAAGGGCGATGCCTTCATCAATTAATGAATTAGTGCGTACAATAAAGTGATCTAAAGTGCCCGTCAATTTGGAGGCACCAGCCGCGGTCTTACTACGTGTTTCACGGGTACACATTCCTATAGTATGGGTTTGGGCCTAACTACCTAACAAGGCTCAAATCAAGGGACCCGCTTTCTAAATACAAAACAAATGCAGCAGGAAAAGGTAAAACACTCACAGTAATAGCGGGCCCCAATAACTACACAAAAACATGGAAATAACAAAGCCAAGGGTTCTGGCCCAGACCAGACTCTACAGGCCTCGGAGGGCCACAGAGGGCCCGCCCTTTGCCCGGGCTTCGCCCCGGGCACTCCCGCGCGCTACCGCGCAGCGGTATTGTAGATCTACTAAATAGGGAGGAGGAGGGGGCGGGGCAAGCAGGGAGAGCGTCCCAGGTGTTGAGGGTTAGTCAAGCAGGGACTCCTGGGAAATGGAGTCCCTGCGACAGCGCTCGCAGCCCTGCTGCTAAAACAGTTCTCCCCTGGATAGATCTGTGGCACACGACCCCTGAGGCAGCGCACTCCCGCTGAGTCCAATCCGCGATGCGGGACCCGCGAAGCGGGTCCGGCGAGGTGCTGAGTTGACAAAGGGCTGAAGAGCCGGCAAGCAGAAGTCCTTTCCTGATGCTCCACAAGGTATGGCGATATTTCAAATGGTATAAGAACCACGACTGACATAGAGACAAGGCCTAGAGCCTGTAGAACCGCTGGGGCCACCAGGAACCACCCAAGGTTGTGACACAGGGGACCTACGGGGGATGCGTGCAGTGTCCAAACAAAGTCGCAAATCACCATTAACTTCTATGGGGAAAGTCGGGTTGGAATTCTAAGGAAAAAGGACACTAAAAAGAGGACTTTGCACAAATCCCTTTAGAAGTAGGAGGTTCTAGAGTCAATAACCACAGGAGCACCGGAGTACTTGAGTTACCTTACCCAGGGAAGCAGGGTACATAGTTGTCTTTTGGTGTTGGGTTTAGTTGTCGTTTTCAATGGCGATCTGCCTCAAAGTGCTGCTGGCGTCCAAGTGGAAAGTGTCCAGAGTGATCCATGCCTGGATCAAGGATGAGAAGAACCTAAAAGCAGAGGTGACAGAGTCTGCGTTTCTTGCCAGTGACCAGGTAGGCGAGAGGCGGATGCCCACCGATGTTGGGTGCTTTCAGGTGAAGAAGGTGAAGCTTGACTCTTCAGCCATGAGGACCAGATGGTGTTGACGACAAACAGGTTCTGGAATTGAGCTGTCCCACAAAGGATATCGAGTGCTGCCATGTCGGTTTCCGGATTGGACCCAACAAGCCTTGGCAACAGCAATCCACGTAGAAAGCAGAGATTGGCTTCGGTGCAGACCAGCAAGATCTGAGGGACTCACCACGTGGTGGGGAGTCAAGGCACATCTGGAGCAACCAGGAAAGCTCAAGGAAAAGTAGAGTTACCTTCAAGGGGACCCTCCAGTGGACAGACCAGGGATCGCGAAGGAGCCTCAGGCTGAAATTCAAGAAGCAGGCTCACGGAACACTCGTGGTGTGTGGGCCCACAGTCTTCAGTGCAGATGGTGCTTGGGACTTGGGCTACATAGAACCCAATGCACAACTTCGGGAAAGCTCGAAAAGCTGATTCACTAGCAAATGTGCATGGTGTCCAGGAGTTCCAGTCCCATGTCACTCGTGAGAGCTGCGGGTCTTAGCTTTGCTGCAATCTCGTGTCGGCTTCTGAGAAGTCTGGAAGTCCATGTCCTGTGTCACAAATACTTCGGAGTCCGGCAGGAGCTTCAGAAATGCAGACCGGCAAGATGCTTCTTTGGTGCCTGCTTGAGCAGGGTAGTCACTCCTTGACCCCAAGGGAGATTCTTCATTTCTCTAATCATTAGTAGTGTACCGAAGTTCCAGGATTCAGCTTCAGAGTTTCATCCAGGTATAATCTAAAGTCCTGTGCCAGGGGTCCCTTACTTATACTAAGAAAAGGGGTTGGACATACTCTGGGGACCCAACTATGGGAGGGCCAGGAAAGAGGGGTGGCTACACTAATTTCCTTTGTCCAGTTTCGTGCCAGAGCAGGGGCTGAGTGCCCCTGCAACCGGGTTGAACTGGGCTATGCACAGGGACACCAAATGTGCCCATAGTGCTGTCTGAAAAGCACTCTCTGAGTGCCCCCACCCAGCCCCAATACTCTAGAGTGTTCCCTGCCTCCCCTGCCGGAGTTTTGTCCAGCAGCAGGAGGTCAGACCCATGTCTGTGGGTGCAGCATCCATTTTGTGATGATAGGGCTCTTTTAAACTATCACCGGTTAGACCAGTGTGTATATGTCTCTCCCTCTAGAAGGGAGGAGTTCTACCCTCATTGCCAGGACTGGTAGAAGGGTAGGATTCCAATGTGTTTGACACCAAACACAACATGTTTCAACGCAGCCATTCCAAAGTTAGCATTTACCGCGAGGTTATAATCAATGTTCCCTCTAATATTTTTCCTCTGTGTGCGGCAGTGTAAGGTCTATGTGCGCTGCAACCAAGGCTATGTGCGCCAGTAACCAGACCGCGCATGTGGGTGTAGCGCCAAATATCACTCCAAACTTGCTTAAAAAAGTGAAAAGACGGTGCATTTTCTCACAAATAGATCCAAGTGAATATTGTTAAGGCAGGCTTGAAACCGTCCCACATGTCAATTTGAAACCTTGGCAGCTATGTTGCTGCATTTCTTTTCTTAATAGAGCTGGGCTGTGGGTTGATTGTGTGCATTTGTTTAAGTTTTCATGTTAATTTCAGCTCACGATGGGCGCTGCGATTAACATGAAAACTTTAACAAATGCAGTTTCAGAGCTGGGTTAGGGTAGGGCCGCATAAGGCTATCGACTAACGCATTTTAATGCTTGTGTCCACATGACAGCATTAAAATGAATTAGTCCCGTATTCTAGCGCCCCTCTGACAATACTGCAATTGAGGTACACTGCCAATGAGGCAGCACCAGTACTCTAAAATTGTCTAACATATATGAGCATGCAACTGCGCCTTCAAATTTAAAATGCTATGCGTCAGAGATAGAATATTCATGAACAGCGCTGAGCAGGCCTGGCCGCTAGCAGTTTTAGGCAACAATAAAAATGTCATGGTAACTCCGTTGATTAATGTTCTTCCTAGAGATAGATAGAGTTTTGTCAAGTGGAAGTTTTGACTCATGGAAAGGTAGCATAGAGGGCTAATTTGCCTGCTGCAAACAACATGTACCATCCAGATAAAAAAGTGCACATAATGTAAATGGGTCAGTGGGTTACTGCTTTTGTCAGTGAGATCCTTTTGATACTTGCAGTTTATAAGTCAAAATCCTAAAATAGAACAGTGAGCTATTAACTTTCATGTTTTCTCCAGTCTGATTACCCTATGGTTGCAAAAAGGGTTCATTTGAATAGAAATCAATTCTGGTTATTAAAGAGAACCCCCAATCATGATATTACATTCTAATTTCAGTGTGTTTCTCTAAACCAATCACTATTAAACTATACTGCGTACTAGTATGGATGTCATGTCACTCCTACACCGTGTAGTCCTTTGTCTTATGTAACATTTCCTATACAAAGATTTACACACATATGAGTAAGTGCTCTGCCACCCTACACTGGTATGAGCGGCGCTGTAAATCAAGTTAAATTTATCTGAGCGAGACTATGGTTATGGAGACTTGAGGGGCACTGATAAAGGGTGGTAGTGAGGGAATCAGTGACAGAGGGAGTCTTTGAGGGGGCACCAACAAACATTGTTGCACAGGGCTCCACCAGCGCTCATGCCACCATTGCCCTTGAGGTCAGTCCGACTCACCCATTGGTCCCTCCGTTGGCCTTGTTTCAGCAGTAGTATCTGTAACTCACCAGGGGTCGACAATGCATGATTTGCCAGCACACCAAACTAAGTTCACAATCTTCACAGTCTCTCTCTGCTTCATGCACAAGCACTTTTAACATGTGCAGCCTGCCTTGGGGCCACTGGAATTATGCACCAATGGAGGACAAAATTATGCTGCAGTGTTGACTAAATGATGCAGCAAAAAAGAGGCTGGAATGTAATGCAGTATATTTTCTGATACTTTATTATTTTTTCATTTTTACCAACGCTAACAGTCTCTGGAAAAAATGTTGCCTTATTAGTAGTAATCAGGAAAACGTTACTTCATGCCTAACCATGTATTTGTCATGATGAAGGAGGACATTCTCTTCCTGTATCTAAACATGGGAACCAAGTCAAACAACATACGTTTCGGAAAAAAAACTTGAAAAGCAAACTTCTCAAACTCACTAAGTCATGGTGGAATATGGAGATCAAATTAAGAATAGCAGGATAAATTCTTACCCCACCAGATCAAAATCTAACCTTCTAAATTCCTGCTAGAGCACACTGTTCTATCACATTGACGTCCAATGCTAGGAAGCACCCAAAAAGCAACCTGTAACGCTTTAAAAAACTACAAACTAGATAACTCATCCTCAGGAAGAGCCCAATATATATTGCTCTACCATAGTCCTGTTTTGTGACTGATAAACCTTGTCCAATCCGTCAAGAGGCTGCTAAAGTTGTGGTCCAGCTTTATGGACCAGTAAGTGATTAAATAGCGTCCCGACCCTGACATGTGGCCTGCCCGATATAGGTAACCCTTTTGCCATGTGACACTTTTTTTAGTCTGACATGTTACTAACTTTGCTCCGCGCCTGCCTCTGACATCGCATATGTTCATTCTCCTAAGTCTTCACTAAAACTATGGAAACACAAATCGTGCTTCTATGATTGAAGTGGTCTATTTGCAAGCAGCAGTTAGGTGACCAGTTCAGATCGATAACCATGTTGTTGGTGTATTGATGGGAGGGTAAAGTTGCGTAGCACAACGCCTCACCAGAAGTCAAAACATTTCACTTAAAACCACTCTAAATCCCTATCTGGCACAGTCTCAAAACAATCTATATAATATTACACTTGGTTGATCAAAGCACGGAAAGTATTACATGATGGAACATTATACCAGCTAGCCTGTGACAAGGCTTAGTGTGCAACACAAACCACTTTAAAGCATGCCTTTTACGTTTAAACAAGAAAGAAGGAGCCAAGAGTTTCACACATCCATGTATGCCAACTAACCCCTTCAGGCTCATGGCTCTCATAATTAAAGTGTGCACTTGTTACTGCCATAAATGAAACACTCAGGAAAAGAGGCTTCCTGCATTTCTTATCTTAATAAAGCGCAGCTGTGGGGTGATTGTGCGCCTTTCTTAACGTTTTCATGTGAATGGCAGCGTCCATGAGCTGCAATTGACAGGAAAACTTTAAAAAAAAAAGAAAGGCACAGAATCACACCCCACAGCCCAGCTCTGTTTAGACAAGAAATGTAGCAAGTCTACAAACACAGCGTTTGCTTATAGGTGCTTCTAAAATCACACGCTGTGTTTTGGTGCTGCATTTCTTTTGTTCTCCAGAGTGTGGCTGAAGGGCATATCGTGTGCTTTTGTTTTAAGCATTCGTGTTGATCGCAGCTCGTGATGGGCTCTGCAAGTAACACAAATGCTTTAAACAAAAGCACGCAATGAGCCACACAGCCACACTCTAGAAAACAAAAGGAATTTAGCAGGAGGAAGCACTTGCTAAATACCTCTTACTCAGCAAGTTACAAATGCCGGTTTTTCACTCCTGCTTCGGTGGCGCGAATACTTTCTGAGATCTGTGTGCGCGCCACTCGCACAGCAGTGCGCGCTCGGGGGCACTGATGTGCGCGGGCACCCAGCCGCGCGGCTTGCAGGGAACACTGGTTATAATGCACTTAAGAGTATATGGTCTGGCTGCACCCTCTCACATAAAACCAAACACTCTGCCTTCAGGATTGATAAGGCCTGTCATAGGAGTGACTGATAGGTTTATATGTGTCAGTGATTAAAGGTATACATAGGTAGCCTATATCTTAGTAAGGGGTGCATGCACCACATTACCCAGGCTGCAGTAGCAGTCTAATGGTGACATTTTGGAAGGCTTCCCAGGGGTGGCATAATCCATGCTGCAGCCCCTGTTATGCTTCTTGTGTACCTATGCCCTTAGTACATAGTGTAACATATACTGAGGTCTCACAAGGGTACCCCAACAACCAAGCTGGAGTGTACCTAAAGTACATGCAATCATTTTAGAGAGAAAGCAGCTAGGCTGTTGTCCTGGATATCAGGACCCCCAGCCAGACTAAAGTTGAAAAACAGTGAAACACCAGCAAAAAGTGGGGGTAACCATAGTAAGCAGATCCTACTCTCCTACAGTCTATCTCCAAAACAGCGGCTGATATGCAAGCCATTGCTAGGGCAATGAAAGTGAGCATTCTGTGTCTTAAAGGTGAAAATCAGTGCTGAAGTTCCCACTCTGCTGGTTGGCACTGCAGGGCAGACAGATGGAGGAGTGAGGCACAGAAAAAAACTGGTGTTCACAGACATGGTCCATCTGTGACACTCAATCCTATTGTGAGAGGAATACCCTTATGAAAGATGGCTGCCCTGTGAATATGATGAAACAGTCACTGTCTTAAATCAGGGGGTTAGTCATGCAATTCAGTGGCACCAATTCATTCCAGCTTTCAGTCCACTCCTTTGCAGCACTGGAGTACTCAAAGGTCGTAGACAAAGAGCAACACTAATATTTTGTAATATACTTTGAACTCCTACCTGAACATTTTGGGCTTCTCTGCCTGTGGGAGCAGCAGGCTGAAAGTGGCTTCCATTTCTGCATCCATTGCAAATTACCGACTAGTAGGCAGAGATGTTTTAAGATACGAGCAAAATGTGCTCTTCACCCTTGGCCTGAAACTTTCAAAGGGCCCATCCCTTACTTAAGCTTTTGGTACAATGCAAGACTGCATATATTTTTAAAATAGGCTGTTCATTTACTTAATTACTTTTTTGGTGAACATTGTAGGCTGTCTTGTCTGCCTGCCCCTGCCTGGGAGCTAGTAGTGTATTGAAGAACAATACCGGTTTGATCTGGTTAGCTTCACACAGCACTCTAACCTTTCAAAGTTCATAGGCCCAGCTCACTGCACAGGCCTTTGCTTTCCTTCATGTGCCACTTGTGTGCTCCATCTGTGACTGCATCATCAATGTGGAGTTGCTGCCAGGAGGTGTGATCATAGCCTGCTGCCTCCAGAGTCTGTATACCTGTCACACACAGCAGAAGCTGTGCAGTAACAAAAGCACCCATCATCATTATATGCATGAATGGTGATGACAGACTAGCTACAACACACATTGTGAGTAAAACCTTGGTCAGACTGTAGTAATCCACTCCACAGCATGAAATACAAAAAGTGATTTATTTGATAAAATGACTACACAGCTGGTCACCTGCTAGGCACCTCCATCTCCACAGTCAGTTGACAATACAGAGTTGAAATATAACATTCTAACTGGAACATGATGAAGTGACATCATAAACCCCATGACAGCTGTAACTATCGAAAGATGATACATACTATATAAAACATTGAACATAGAATATACCATACCTCCTTTTCTCCAACCTAAAGTAAAACATAAAAGCAAAACTAAATTAAAAAATATAGTACTAAGGAAAAATACAATTATACAAACTTAATCACTAAACCTATGAGGGGTATCAGAAAGTCTAGAGCTTTTCCTACGTTGTTCAACAGAAAAAGTGTTAGAACCCTCCTTCCTATTCAAACTTGGAACATTAGAAACAGGACAAGACCTGGTCCTGACTAGCTTGGATAAATTCCACCAACAACCACCGTCCACCTGGACAGCATTGTTGTGGATTATAATAACCTTGATAGGTTCACCAAATTTACATTTTCCTTTCTTGGTGTGCACCGGATTCTTAATGCATACAAAATCACCAACAGAAAGCGGCACAATCTTTACACCTTTCTTTATGTCAAACCATTTCTTCTCTTTTCCTTGTGCAATATCAGAATTGTTTTTCACCTTATCCATGAGAGATTCAAAATTTATCAGAGCATCAATCGATTTCCCCATCCATCCCGGTCAAAAACTGGTATTCGCCTTTCTTCCCCTTAACACATCAAAAGGAGAGACTTTAGTAGAAGAATGAGGCGTGGTTCTGTAAAACCACAACATTCTCTCAAGTGAATTATAAACATCATGTTTACCATTCACAGCCCACTAGACACACTCAGCCACAAATCTGTTCATTCTCTCCACCAGACCATTGGTCTGTGGGTGATATAAAGAACTTCTAAGATGTTTAATTCCACTCAAACTGAGAAAAGGCTGAAATTCCTCACTTGGAAATTGAGTTCCATTGTCAGAAACCAAAAACTGTGGAAATCATTCCCTCAAAAATATATCCTTGAGAAACTTGATAACACTTGAAGATCTGGCCTCCTTGACCACTTTAATCTCTGGCCATTTGGAGGTATAATTCATCAAAACCAAAATGTACTTCATTCCTGACGGTGAGATTTCATATGGCCCATAATGTGAATGCCAACATTGACCCATGGAGCAGAAGGACATTCAATGAGAGCTAAAGGCGGAGTAACGACCTTCAATGTTTTCTCCGATGAACAGCACACAGAAACATTTTCAACTGTCGTGCTGATCTCATCATCCATGCTGGGCCACCAGAAATCTTGATGGGCACGTTGTTTAGTGAGGGTGATGCCTAAATGCCCCTAATGAGCTTTTTTGATAATAGTAGCCCTAAGAGAATGTGGTGGAATAAACTTATCACATCTCATTATTAAACCATCTTCCACCGATATTTCCGACTCAACTTTCCAATATGGTTGAAGTATGATCGGCAAAAAAAATTATTTTGCCCATCATTCCTGACAAATTTGAATACTTGTTGTAGAAGACTATCTCCAAAAAGAGCTGTCCTCCAATCCGCTTCAGTAACAACAGCAAGTATCGAAATATCAAGTGAGGCAACAAAACAATCTTCATCATCTTCTTCATTTAAATCTTGAAAACTAGTCCCTTCACCAAACCCACTACTCTGAGGAAAATGAGACAAATAATCAGCTCTTGTGTTCTTTCCCCCAGCAATATGTGATACCTCAAACTGATACTGAAGAAGCTTGCTGACCATTCTGGTAATCCTTGGCGTACAGCTTTTGCTGGGACCAGAAGTTAAAATTGACAAAAGTGACTTATGATCAGTGATCTAATTAAAACGTCTGCCCCATACATAAGGCCTTTATTTATCAATAGTCCATAAACAAGCAAGTAACTCTTTCTCAATTACAGAGTATTGGACCTCTGCACACCTGAGTATTCTAGAGGTAAAGGCAATCGTTTTCTTCTGACCACCACTCTGTTGTGTGAGAATGGCCCATAGACCGACCTGACTTGTATCTACAGTTATACAGCATGGCAAGTCAGGGTCAAAAGGGGTGAGTGCATCACTTTCTTTCAAGGAACTCTTAACTTCTTTGAAGGCTCGATCACACTCCACACACCACAGAAATTTTGATGAGGTCTTCAGTAAATTACTGATAGTTCTAACTATTGATGCATAATTAGGAATACATTTTGAATAATACTCCAATAGACCTAATAAAAATGTAACCCCAGTCTTGTCTGGGTTTGATCCCTTCATGTTACAATAGATGACAAAGGTATTCTATTTCTTTACACAAAAACTTACATTTCTCAGTTTTGCGCACTACTCCGTTTTTCTTGAAAATTTTAAGTACATTCCTAATAATGACATCATGTGAATCATTGTCCTTTGCAAAAATAAGAACATCGTCCTCAAAAACAAGAACTCCCTGTACACCCTTCAACATGTTTTGCATGACCCTCTGTAACACTGCCGCAGCGAAGGCTAACCCAAAAGGCATCCTCCGATAACGAAATGTTCCAAGAGGAGAAACAAACGCAGGCAGGGAACGAGAGTCTGGGTGCAATTCTATTTGATGGTAGGCACTAGCCAAGTCCAATTTGGAAAACACTGTGCATCTTTTATACTGGTAAATAGATCAGAAATTCTAGGCAAAGGGTGAGAATCAACCCAGAGCTCTTTGCTGAGAGACCTGAGGTCCACACACACAGGCAGTTGTCCATCATGTTTACGAGCGACCACAAGAGGTGACAACCATAGAGAAGATTCAGTCGGTTCAATAATACCCTTGTCGCATAGTTTTAAAAGCTCCTTATTGAGATCTTCCTTGATACAGAAAGTAACACCTCTGAGCTTGTGCTTAACAGGGATAGCACCGTCTCTAACAATAATTTTGTGTTTGAACGCTGTAATCTTACCCAGGCCATCACCGAAAACTGAAGGAAATTCAGTTTTCCATTTGGCACACTCTTCTTCACATGCAACTAACATGACTTGTTCTCTTGTTCCTGGTTTAAGTATCATGCCAAATAGGCCCTGGTGAAACCACCCAAGAATGTTGAGGCCCTTGACAGCTACACACATTTTGCCTCTGATTCTCCTTCCCTTGAAAATAAGAAAATCTTCAATAAAACCCAATATTTAAATTGTGTGTCCCTCATAAGAGACAAAAGATTGATCAGAAGGGAACAACTCCCTCTCCCCCCACATATCATTAAATACATTTTGGGTGATCATAGTGATCCTAGCACCAGAATCTACCAGAAGTTTCATATCACCCATGAGTATTTCATCAATAGGATTGACACATAGTGACGGATCACCGGTAAGAGGAATAGAAGTATCATCCAGAAGAATATCATCATGAACAACAGAAACAATTTCTCCCTCTGAATCATCGTCTGATTCTATAACACAAGCTACAGATTTCTTTTGAAATTTCTTTTTGAGACAAACCGTTGCAAAGTGCCCCATTTTCTTGCAGTAGTTGCACATAGAATTCAGAGCAGGACATTTTGACCCTTTGGCATGATGAGAACTTCCACAATGTAAACAAACATTGCTCGGTATAGATAACGGCTTAGAGGAGGAGCGCGCCACAAGCTGCAGGTCCAAAAGCGAGTATTTTTTTTTTAATATATCAAGAGCTCACTAACTGGAGCTTCCGCAGGCTAGTGTTGAACTGGGAGCTTAGTTCTTATAACTCCGATATCTGCTCATGGAGGGAGGGTGTACTTTAAAGGTTGCTCGTGTGGAGAGAGCTCACTGGGTGAATACAGCTCAAGCGAAAACTGCCACAAAATTGACAGTCTCGGCACCGGACGGCAGAACACCAGATCAAAGCTTCACAGGGCAAATAGGAACGAGCTCAATTGGTAATGGTGCAGACGTTCTTTAACAACTCCAACAAGAGCAGCAACACTTGAAAATTGACTAGTAGATGAAATAGAATCATTTTAATATGAAACTTGTTGATAAGCTGAATAAAAATTCCTCAGTAGACGCTTTTGAAGAAATGTCGAAGATGAAATAACTTGATAGCAGATGATCAAAAGTATCCAAAATTGATTAAATGTGGGTTCTGCTGTGTAGTCAAATCGTTGCAAAAAATCTGTAGTAATCCACTCCACAGCATGACATTTAAAGAGTGATTTATTTGATAAAATGACTACACAGCTGGTCATCTGCTAGGCACATCCATCTCCACAGTCAGTTGGCAATACAGAGTTGAAATATAATATTCTAAGTGGAACATGATGAAGTGACATCATAAACCCCATGACAGCTGTAGCTATAGAAAAATTATACATACTATATAAAACATTGAACATAGAATATAACACAGACTACCAATCTTTCTGCTTTTCTGGTGGGTAGACCAGGTGCCAGTGAGCCTTGCAGAGTAGCATTTTTTGTTCGATCCATGACTGCGCCGTCCTCTTGAAGAAGCTGCTGGGCTGGTGCGATCACAGACTCATGCCACCTGACTCCCAGTCACTGTTCCTCAAGGAGCAAGGACCAATAAACAAACAAAACACCCTTCAGATACACAGTGCCAAATGGTGAAACACCAGTCCACTGCACCAAATGTAGAGCGCTTGTTCAGTTCTCTAGTCCTGCTCCTTTTCTGGTGCTGTGAGAGACTCTTTGCACCAGGGTTGGATCCAGATTTAGGCTGGCCAAGAAAGAGCATTGTCTACGATCAAACCATAGTCACCAAGGGCGTTAATGAGCCTAAAATGGATATTAAATTCAGAGTTGTTCTGAACTTTAGGGCTCTAAATTATGTGTGGCTCATGCCCCAAAATCCTTAAGATGTCTCTGCTAGTAGGTCAGGCACTGTCTTTACTAGGACTTCCACTGAACTGTATCTTAAAACCTCTGCAGAGTAGGTACATCAATCCTTGTAAAGCAGGAGCATTGAGCTATTCATCACCTCCCAGCTTAGTGATTTCCTTCGGACTTGGCTGGAAACTGCTACCCTGCCTCCCACATAAATTGTCCTATCGCCATCCAGGCTAATCCCGAATCCAGTTTAGAGCCTACGTTGCCCACCTCATTAAGAACCCCTTAAGTCATGCTGGGAAGCAAAACCTTGAGAATGTGTACATCTTCTCCATCCCTTTCTCTTCATGCTGCAGCTGAGGTGAAGCTGTATTTTTGTTCGGGATAACATATTCTGGTCACACCTGTCTGCAAACTGCACAGACCCGGGCACTGTGAGTCAAGCATGAGCAGTGCCAAGGAGTGGAGCAGAGGCGGAGCACGAGTGCAGCCTTAAGCCATGCACCCGCTGCTGCCTGGCCCTCTCCCACAGTACTCATTAACGGACAGGCAAAGCGTGCTCTAAGTCACTATGTTTTTTGAGTCAGGCATCCGGGGTAAAAAGAACAGGCGAAAGTAAAGATATACTAATGTGATAGCAGAATAAGGCAAACCCAAGAATTCAGGGCAAGAAGAATCTATTAAAATGCACTAATGCAACTCACAGAGGTAGTAATACATGGGCACTCCCAGAGTAAGGGTCACAAGTAAAAATAGCAAGCAATGGCAAAGCCATTAGGTTTGGCTTTAATGTGCTAACACGTGCAAACACAGGCATGCACAAGTTCTTTACCTTAAAGTCAGTCCTATTGGCTTTGCCAGTGCTTGTTGAATGTGCTTGTTAATTTATGAGGGAGGGAGAGATGAATGAGAAGAATGAGAAATCATTAGGGAACCTGGGCCCATCCATTCCATATCATACTGATTTTCAAACCTTTAGATATATTTAAACATGCCTATCTTGCAAAACCAATGTGGTTTAAAATGGTTTTGCATGCTCTGATATGCAGGGCTGGGGAAGGCGCTACACCGACAAAGTAAACGTAATTCACATTAAAATACAAAAAATATGCAAGCTCCATAACAAGAGCAAGCGCCCATTTCCAGCTACAAATATCTATATTTTTTATCTATAATAAACCCGTCTTTAATTTGGGATTGTGACATTGCTGGAAAACTATAACCAAATAGAACCAGAACAAATATAGTCCAGCTCACTTTGAAAAACGTTTTATTTTCCTATAAACTTCAGATTTTACAGATTGTACAATTCTCATAAGAAACACCAGGTGGCATTGTGTGACCACTATTCACAATGTTATCGCTCCACTGATAATATTGAATTGTAAAAGCTTAATTTGCTGCGGACCTTTTAGATTTATATCAGAATGATTGAAGTCTATCAATCCAATCCCAAGTGGAAATTCACGACAATGATTATTCTTATTATGAGAACAGATGGATGAACTCGTTGAACGCTAAAATCCATATTAGGTAAATCCGGCAGCGAGACCTAGCTGCCTAGGTTTAATAAAATGTATGGCATAAGTCAATGTTATGGTACTGTATGCTTGAGCTAATCCTCACAATCACATGGAGGCAAATACATAATTATAAGTTGTTTAAGTGCATAATATAATGCTGCAGGGTGTATGTAAAGCAGTACTCCTGTTCCTGTAGTACTCTTTCACATACTCTTAAATGCCTTTGTGAATTGCACCGAAAGTATAGTTTCCAAAAGCAGCAGGTACATTACCAATACCAAGCAAGCGCTGACAAAGCCAGTAAGCCTTACGATGACAAACTGATAAGATAGTTATTTCAAATAAAAAAAGAAAAAACATTGGAAGCATGAAAAAAAATCGAAAAGCTGTATGCTTGCAATACAAAATGTAAATTAAAGAAAATAAAGCTCATACATTATTTTAATAGAACAGTGTGTGTGTTTTCTAGTAGGCAGGTGTAGAAAAGGTATAGCCTCCATTTTTATTAGTTGTCATGCACACCAAAGGAAAATATGATTCTAATTGGCATATAGAAAAAGGCACCATTGACTTTGAATTGCTGCAACACTGAAGTAAAAGTTTACGAAGAGAAGGCTGACTTAAACAAGCATTTGCAATGCAATAGGTCTCCCATTTACGCGAGTTTAAGGTATTGGCCCTGTAAATGACAATGATTTTATTTATGTTTAAAAAACGAAAACAAAAATAAAAGGCATTGTTATTTGCAATGTCAATAGCTCAAACTTGTGTAATTGAGAGACCTATTGCATTGCAAATGCTTGTTAGATTAGTGAATAGAAACACTCCCTTTCGGCCCGCGCAGCAAATTAATTAAATAAACAAGCGCGGTCGCTAAAGTGAAAGCGGACCGCGCCGCAAAAAAAACCCCAGTGCTTATCGACTTATGAAGGAGACCATGTAACTCCACAAGTAAAAGATCCAGTCCCCATGGGAGGTAACAAATGGCAACAGGGCGGTAACAAGGAGGGACTAACAAGCCTCATTTTCAATCGGAAGCCAGCATGTACCAAAGACAATGACACCAGCCAAAATATGGGAGGAGAGTAGGTGAGGCTATCACAGCATACTCGACTACTGCATGCCTCGCAGAGCGAGTAGCGCATGCGCCCTGCCGCTACCCTCAACCTAAAAAGTAGAACCTGAAAAAGCGGTCAGTGCATCCACGCTCCATGAGCGGGACAAACACAGGAAAACGAAGGAAGGGATGTATGACGTTACAACGCAGGCTATTACAACGCCTGCCTTTACAACGCGGTTTTTACATCGCATACCTTTACAACGCATAGCGCTTAGAGGTGCTGGATAGTGAAAAGTTTAATTTTCTATTCCAACTCCAGTCCCCGTGGACACTAGGGAAGGTTTTGGATAGAAAATTAAACTCATTCCCTATCCTAGGGCAATGCGTTGTAATGGTTTGCGTTGTAATGACCGCGTTGTAATGGTAGTGCGTTGTAAAAGTTTTGTTGTAAAGGCTGTTTACCCGGAGGAAGCCTACCTAAGGTAATGAATATGAAGCAACCAAATGAGAGTGACAGTAAAGCAAATTAATGGTAAGCAATAGGCAGCCTCTATGCCCCTCGTAAGGGAGGAATAGGTAATGCAAGAGGCAGCACATGCGCTGTCTTAGGAGACCTAAAAAGGATTTCCAGACTTCCCAGTAAAATTATCCATCCAGTTATGTTTCTGAAGGTATTTACTGCTTCCATTGAATGTTGAGCCAATACTCTACAGAACTTTGAAATGTCAGTGAATGTCACAGGAGAATACGGTTACAGAAGGCCGGATTTAGAGTCTGGCAGCTGTGGGACATACACTAAAGAAGCGTGTGTCCTGTCCGTCCTATTTAGAGTGCAGATACATCAATACACCCTAAATTGGGCGGACAGGGCATCTGGAAATCTCTCAATCCACCCAAAGTTAGTCAACATAAATATGGAGGCCACATCGTGTCTGTGGCTCAAGTGGGGTGAAGCGAGTGGGTGGGCTGACTTGATCACACGTCTAGGGGTGCTAAGGTTCTACATTTCCATTGTCAGTATCGAGTATTGAGCTGTGTTCCTCCTTCCCGCCCCTATTGGGATTGCAAAGGGACTATTGACTTTGGGTGGTTTGTGTAAAAAATAAACAGGTAATAACAAATATGACATGTTCCAATATTTTAAAACCCGAAAGTGGGAAATTTTGAAAAAAAAAATCGGGGGATGTGTTTTCCCCATTCACTTATGCTACAGCAGAGGCAGCTTTTGGCGGGAGACTGTTGAAATTAAGCCATTTTGGCTTACAAAAATCGGGAGTCTCCTGTCTGATTCTGGTCTGTTGACATGTATGAAATATAATCAATATTGCATGGGGAATGTCACATTGGGCAGGCAGGAAGCAATTAGGACATTTTTACTTTGAGGGAGAAACTAGGCCACTTATTTGAGACGTTGACCTTAACAGGAGGAAAGGGGCTTTTTGCAAAGTTTGAATGAACCTGATTATCAGCCTTGAGTGAGTGAGGCCCTGCGCCCGGGGCACTGCGGAAAGGCCCAGCAGAGACGCGCACCTGTAACCAAGGGGACAGCAGGCTGGCTGTGTACACTCCGGCTCCAGGCCATAGGCAGGGCCAGGCGCTGCCGTTCACCTCAGTCCGAGGGGGCGCTAGCACCGGGCAGCGTCCTTGTGCTGCCAGTCTTGGTTAACCGAGCACCGGAGGTGGGTTTAACACAGGGGTGAGGAGTCCGAGAGCCTTTCACCTCAGGGCTCCACTGCTCTAGCACCATGTGGCAGTACAAACCAAATACTTTGCAATGCACAAAGGCGATGTGAGTGCACTCCAGAAACGTTCATGTAATGTAAGGGAGATTTCGAGAGCGCTGCTTGTTACCCTGGCTGTGAGAGTATTGAGGCGCTGGTTCTTACAGGTTCTAATGCACAGAGTTGCGAAAACCCCACGATGATTTACTTTTTATGCAGGTGTTAGTTTCATCTAACACAGACCCTAACTAACATTGAGTAAGAGAGAACGGCACAACATACAAATACATCGGTATAAGTGTAATGGCATCAGTAGGGCCGGACTGAGAACCAAAACCACCCCTGGCAAAGTGCTCTCCCATACCCCCCCCCCCCCCCCCACCTTGGGCGGGTGGGAGGTGCCGCCGAGTTCTTTGCCAGGGCAGGTTTTCGGCCGATTTTGTTACAGGGCCGATTTTGCAGCTGTGCTGAAATAACGGCCCTGTAACTAAAACTGCCCCCAGGGTCCCAAAACCGTCCCCCACCCGTGCGGCGCACCGGGGATTGCCCGGTGCCTGCTACGGCCAGTCCGGCCCTGGACATCAGTACGGATATTAATCAACATGCAACTGTTCATTAATGATTCGCGCATGTACATCCAATCCCACTGAAAATGGTGACAATAGAGCGACTTAGAAACCTTCCAACAAAGCCTTACACGAGACTATCAAGCATTTGCATCCCAATAGGACTTGCATTTACAAAGACCTATTGCATTGCAAACAGAAGTGCGGGCGGGCGGACGGGCCAGCCGGGGGTGGGGGGTGCTCGAGAAGGCACGGACCGCTGGAGTGCTGGCGGGGGAGGCTGGGGTTTGCATGACGGCATGGACAACAGAAGTGCGGGGGAGGGGGAGAAGTCACAGGCAACAGGAGTGCAGGCGGGAGGAGAGCGAGAAGGCACGGACAACGTGAATGCGGGCAGGGGGGGGGGAGAAGGCAAGGACAACGGAAGAGGGGCGAGGGAGGGGGAAAATAGTGCTCTAAATATCACATACCATACAGTGTAACACTCGAAGCAAAGGAGCCAATAGCCATGGGAGGGTACAAATGACGACATGGCCATAATAAGGCAGGACCAACAAGCCTCATAATTAATCAGAAGACAGAATTCATGAAGGACATAGACAGAAGTCAATGAAAAATATGGTCAGAGAGTGAGGGCAACTTGTCTCCCATATCTCTACTGCTGCATGCCTCGCCAGCGAGCAGCGCATGCGCGCTGCCGCTAAAGAAGGACACAAATTGCCATTTAAATATTTGTCTAGCTGCCCCTTTCTTTTAACAAGGATGTGATCTTGCAAGATGCCCGCATTCACAGCGCCAGACAGCCAAAGGTCGAACAACTGCTGTATGGTCATGGTTGGCAGAAAGAAATTTAAAATGAAGAGGTGAATAGACTGATGGAAAAAGAGGTCTGACACCAAGCCTCTCTATGCTTTCATTATGTACAATTGACAAAACAAGTAAAGGTGACAAAGAGCCAGGCATAAAAATCAGGCAATACCAACACATTTAGGGGCCATATTTTAAATCGTGTAATAAAATGTAAACCTACATACATAATAGCTTAACTGCTAAAGTTTCTAGATCGATTGTGGTTTCTCAGACTGCCTTTTCCAAAGTTTTCCATCACAGTTTTCTTTTCTTTTGTTTTACCCATTTTATTATTTCATAATCAGTTTCACTAACTTGTTTTTATACACGTACAAATTAAATAGGACAAATGGGGCAAACTACTGTGGGACCTTTCTATGCTGTAATACTGCGAGCTTCTTCACCGGAAGACGTTCTCGCAGAAGCAAATTTAACCTTGGCATGAACTCTACTCTAGTGATTCAAGGTAATTGGGAATGGTTTTTAAAACACACACAGGGCATGAAGTTGCAAAAAGGCATATTTTTATCCATTAACTACTGGTTTCCAGGCTGTACTTAATCTTAGGCCTGTAGTTCCTGTCTGGGTTGTGGTTTTGAATTCACGCCTGATAGATTTTCGAAGAAAAAAGACACTTGAAATGTTGTAATTAACGTTTTAATTTTTCATTTAAACAATGAAATATATGAGGCAAGCAAAAAAGGAGAGTGTGCTTTTACAGGGGTAAAAATCAGGCATGCCAACGGATGCCCAGGGACCGGAGCATGACTGTCTCTCATACTGGGCCCTGCCCCGCACACAGATAATGGTCTTTTACAAGTGTCTCAGTCCACCTTTCTACATTTACAAGTCAAATCTAGGTGCACGTATGGGGTGATCTCTGTATTTGGGGCAAGATTTCTGCACAGAAAAGAAAAGAGCAGCGGAGGTGTAGACCTCGGCATATAAGTTTGGGACAGGAAATGTGGCCTAATGGCTAGAGTGGTCGACCTCAAAGCTGTGGAACCAGGTTGGAGTCTTGGCAGGGACGCTCAACATCCTGTGATTCTTGGAAAATCACTTAATCTCCCACTGCCTAACAAAATGAATGTGTCGGTCCGTAACGCGAGTGGTGTCTGATAACATTGGGTCAGGTTCGCTCTAAATAAAACGCTCCCCCCCAATAGGTTTTTGAATGGCATTCAGTGGTACAATGTGAAGTTTGTGAATGGGTTTCTAAGTGCGAAACACTGATCAACCTAAAATAGCGTATCACATATCAGCACCAAAATGTAAGTGGGCAAACATGGCTAAGAACTGAAGTGAGGTTGTTCAACCAACTAATGGGGTAGCCATGGGTTTATTTTATTTTATTTTAATTTCTTATAAAGCGCAGGAATCAATCCCGGAGGGGTATCTCCGCGCTTTGCCAGCTAAGAAGGTTATTAGGTAGAGCAGCCTGAGGTTTATGTGGGTGGAAATGCTTCTTGGAAAAGGAGGGTTTTTAATGCCTTTCTGAAGGACAAGTGATTTATGGTGGTTCTTAGGTTAATGGGAAGGTTGTTCAAAGGGCAGGACCAACAGCGGAGAAAGCACGGTCACCCTGTCTAGTCTTCTTTGTATTGGGAGGTTTTAACAGGGCTTGGTTGCAGGAGCGCAGGGACCTGCTAGGCTGGTACAGTTCAAGAGACTGGGCTAGGTATTTGGGGCTTGCTCCATACAGACATTTGTGTACCGTACAACAGATCTTAAAGTGGATGCGCTGTCGTATGGGAAGCCAATGCAGTTCTTTCAGCAAGGGCTTGGAAGGAGTCCTGGCAGGTGCACCCATGACCAATCTGGCTGCCGTATTCTGGACCACCTGTAAGCGGCCTACTGCATCCGTACTGGCTAATGTCAGCAGGCCGTTACAGTAGTCCAGGCGGCTGGTTACCAAGGCCTGTACAAGTGTCTTTCTGCATGTGGCAGGAAGAAAAGGAAAGACACGCCTGAGTAGACCAATGGTGTGAAAACACAGACCCGCGATGTAGTTGGTGTGTTCTTTCATGGTCAGTTTTTGATCAAACTACTGGGCTGGATCCCTGTTGAGTGCTAATCTCCACCTGTGGTATCCCATGACAAATCCCACCCTATGTGACAGGTTTAGTCATCAGGGTGAAGAAGAGAATCAGTTTGTCCTCTGCTGCACATTTGGGAGTGTTGTCTGCACGCAAGTTATATGTGATGACCGACCAGGCCATCGCATCGATTTCTTTGCTGCCCAGAAGCTAACGCTGTCACTTTTCAAAGCCAAAGCATGTGTCTGCAAGAACCATATTTAATTGACATTTGACATAGAGATGCTGTGGGAGTTTATGCACCTAAATTGGGCACCCATCTACTAGTATTAGAAACAGCCACCTGCATCCTCTAGAGCACCTGGCACCTTCCAACACTAACCACCACCGGGCCTATCACCTTATTTCACGCCTTACCCCGTTTGGTGCCTGATACTTGTAGTCACTCACAGAGGCACCTCCTTTTCCCAATGCATCCCCATGGCCCTGCTGCAAAGTCACGAGATTTTAATTACATTTAAAAACATTTTTTTTGTTTTCATTAATCTTTTCCAAATGTTAAGTTGTCAATTTACATAAACATTTGACTCCAATATAATGTAAATACGTTAATGTTCACCAAAAATTAAGTCACAAATAAAATAATGCAGAACTTACACCCAAGAGGGTGGCACATTCAAACAAATTGTACTGTTTAGATTGGTGGAGGGAAAATTACCATTTTAATACATTTTATTTACTTATAAATATTACGAATATTAAAATTGCAAATGTAGTTGTTAAATATTAGTGAATTAATTAAAAATATATACATTTTTAAATGGTACATATATTTATACCCACTAATTTAAAAACAAAAAACGTTTTTGCCACTTTGTATAGGGGTATGGGTTATGTAGGTCATCTCTATTAGAAACAATACATTAAATACATTCTAGAGGAATTAATATTTAATTTCGTATTTAAAGGCATTGATTTTTATTTCAGTAAGATATTGGAGTTCAGTGTTTAAATTAATATCTGTATTTAAAGGAAAAATTAAATTCTCGGTTAATTCTAAAAATTAATTGGGGTTCACATTTGTTTGTATTGTATTTTTTCATTTTTCACAATTAAAATAATAATTTAACATATATGATTTATTATTTATAAAGGAAACACTTTCTTTTTAGGATACAGGTTATTTTACTTTTATTTACTACAGGTTGGGTAATGTTTTATTTTAAGGCTCGGCTAATTATAAATTAAATGCGTTTCTCTAAAAATGTTAAAATTATGTTATTTAGTGGAAGTCAAAGCTATGTTGAAATATATCTCACAACTAATGATCTATAATTAGTATTTTGAAAAAAAATGGGTTCTGTACTTTGTATTTGGGTGCTTGTTATGTAGTTTATATTTTTTAAATATACATTTATAGACAGTTTGGGGAAAGGTAAGAGATAATTAATTTTTAATTTAGTATTATACATGTGTAAACTTTATTTTAAGTATAATATCGAATTCCAATGTTTACATTATTATAAATGGATTGATTCTAAATTTGTCAAGGACCAGTTATAAGAAAATGTTATGAAAAAATCGAATAGATATACAGGTGAAAACAAAAGTACAACATGCATGCATTTAACAACCATCCATGTATTCGATAATGTGCAAAGGACCCCGCCCACCCCCCCAAAGGTTTAAGATACTATAGACAATTGATCTCATTGGAACCATTTCTGGTGGTAGGAATAATCAAAAAATAATTTCTAAGAATTATAAGCAAAATTATGTAAAATATTCCATAAACAGAACTGGGTTCAGCACTGTGCGAAAAATTAGTATGTGTCTGTGTATGTTAACCTATTATTTTCCACATCAAGAAATTTAGCACAATTACAATACAGCAAAGGGTATTTTGTTGACATTCCATGAGTATGAACAAAAAACACCTGAGCATTGGATTGAGAAAACGCACAGGCTGTAAAGAGAGAGTAATTATGTCTGAATTTATTAAATGAAAAATACAAGATCTGGTGAAAAAGAACAAGGCCGTGCCAAGTAGTTCATTTTTTATTGCTGACTATCTTTCTTTGTCATTCATTAGGAGATTCAGCTGTCACTGCTGTCAACATTATCAGCACACTGTCCAGCACCAAAAGAAAGATTAACAACAGAAAACTCCTACTGTTAACTCAGTTTTGAAAATGTTCCAACTAGTTTAAAAGGGTGTCATGCGTTTTCTTTCATATAACCAGGACCTAAGCAGTTGCAGACGGAATAAAACACGATAATTTGAAAATAAATACACCCAATATCGTCGAGATTTGTTTTGCTCATTTAAAATCTAACAGCCAGTACTAGTAAAAAAAAAAGTAGCACCAAGATGTAAGAAAGTAGCAAACTTTAGAATTTACGGTGTATGACAGACAAGCATGAAGATAAAGCAGGTTATTTTAAGGAGCAGCCTGCATTTCCATTATAAAGTTATTCCTGCTGCTAAATTAACCCTTTGATAATAATTATAACGTCAATATCAATATGGAAATAAAGAGGTCTTGTGAAGAGAAGAAAAAGTAAAAACAAAGATGCTAGAAACGGTAGTGATTTCCTGACATGGTGCGGACAGCTGTGCCATATATCGCTTTCATTTCTCTTCGTGCCTCAAACTGTGCTCAGCCTATACCTCCACCCCCCCCCCCCCCCCGCCCCCCCGCCCACTGGACTTTACATCTGTGAACCTGCTAGGCGGCTTCTTGTGGTTTTGGGGGTGCAACCAACGAGTGCCTCCACACATATTACCCCTCACCAAGCCCAAGTGAGATCGAGAGGAGGGCCGGACTTGCCGTAGCGGGCACCAGGCGTTTCCCCGGTGGACCGCTAGGGTTGGGGAGGGTTTTGGACCCATGAGGAGTCATTTTTGTTACTGGAGGCCAGTGCAATATCGGCCCCTTGTAACAAATGCAGCTTCAGTGTTTTACACACGTTCCCCCCCAAACCCCGCTGGCCCAACCGACTCAATTGCCAGGGCCGGTTGCCTTCCCAGTCCGGCCCTGGTTGTTAAAACCGAGATCAATCGATAGACACTGGTCCTTTAACTCTGAGAGAGGAGTGTGAGTGGTGCGTTTGGGCTGAGGTATTGTGTGCATGAAGACCATGTATATAAATGATAATATTTTATGCAGTAAAGGATGGTGGCTTCCTGTCCAAGGTAAGGTCACAGGTGCATGTGGTCAGTGTAGCAGTCTCTGAGACCGTGCCTCAGAGACCCTGTTACGGTTTAATTATCGACTCGTTAAAGATTGCACACTTTTTTCCCAATCTTCTCACTCACTCACTGGAGATACACTCACCCCCAGTCACCCATTGGTGATTAAAAGATCTCAGACAAAGAGCCCTCTGGCAGGACCCGTAGGGCACAGCAGGACCAGCCCGACGAGGAGCAAGCCCAATGATGAAGCATGCCACCTTTGGGCAGATGAGGGCACTTGCTCAAATGAGCACATGCTCCCAGTGACTACATACAGACTCCACACAGTGGCTGCCATTGTCAGAGTGCAACAGTATACCCCTTGATTGATGGTTCAAGTTTAGAGGAGACTGATACAGGGCCGAAATCCTCCTCGGCTTTCCTCATATAGATGATCGTTAGATTACTACCTACACTGAAACACTGTGATACAGGATAATAACTAAAACGCGCAGTGCATCTCCTATGAAATAGTGAACAGCTTCATACAATGTTCAAAAACATGTAACATTCACAATCCCCAGTGGATCATAAACACCACAAAGTGGAGGATTGTCATCCTAATGTAAAAACAGCTAAATCAAAAGTCACACAATGTCGAATTGAACATTAATGTTAACTGTGCGCCACCAAATGGAAGTCATTCAACTCCCAAGCCAATCGCTTCATGTAAACAACTGAAAAAATTGGCTGTGTACATCCCCCACCACTTTCTAATCTCTGTTGTTCTTATTCAGCTCTCATCTGTAACACCAGGATAGTAATTCAGGACACTGCTTCTTAAATTCTTTTAACTCATTCCTTCATTCATCCATTCACCCAACCAAAACTAGAGTGTCTCGAATGTCAGGAATGTGAGATTCAGTGTCAAGAAAAATAAGACTTTCCCTTAGTTTAAGGTTAGATAATGTTGGTCTCTTACAATGGGGGTATCGCACAACTTGAGGGCACTACAGGGTTCTGGTCAGCAACTCAACACTCAGTAGGGACTAACTTTGATAATAAAAGGGTCAGGCTGGAGTGAAACTCACAAATATAACAGCCAGTGGTCCTAACCGTACAAATGGAAGACAGTGGAACCACTCAGGACCTTCTCCATCCATCTGGCTGGCTCATTGTCACCCAGGTTCTGGGCCTCTGCACCTACAACAGGGTTAAAGGCTTTACGAAAGCCATATAAAATGTTTTGCAGAGCAAGAGCGTTGTCGCTGAGTAGAATCACCAATTAGCTCAGGTGCACTTCTTGCATTCTCTTCTGATCCCATGTGTAAGAGAGAGAAAGGGTCTGTGTGCTGTTTCGAACTTTCAGGTCTGGCTATGAGACTGCCAAGGAAAGAAGGTCAGCAACATCAGCAAGGTAAACTGTTCAAGCTTTCGCCTTTTGGGGTGTTCCCAACCATCAGGAAATGAGTACTGAGGTCACTTAGAAGGGAGATTATGTAGACTTGTACATGTAGGATGTACACTTTCCCAGGGGAGGCATAGCAAGGAAATATATGTCTATTTCCCCTAGTTTTTTCCTCTTTCTAGGTGTGCTGCTTCCTGCAGCACGCATAGAAACATGAATATGCCTCCTAGGATGGTTTTTGTGCAGGAAGGTGCCCATTCCTGCACATAGACAATCCTACATGCCACAAAGGGACGCTGGAACCATAGTGCAAGTTTAAAACCAAGAAAAGCCCACCTCAAGGAGGAGTGGGGTCTTGGCGGTGTGGGAATCACCCCCGTCTACTCTTACCCTCCTTATACAATAAAGGGGACCCGGAAACCTTTGTCTGCAGAGAGAACCTCCTTTATTACAATATCCCGGGCTATGGAACAGAGTCCCAAGCTAGTCAGAGACAAAACCCAGGAGGCTGCTGTTTTACTCCACAGCGAACAAGTCTTATATACATTTTTATTCCACTATTTTGGCATTCAGTCCCTTGTTCAATAAGGGTGGTGTTTGTAGTTGATGACCTGATCAAGGCGGTGTTTGTAGTTGATGACCTGATCAAGGCTCGGCATTCAGTCCATTATTCAATCAGCTTGATCAAGGCTCGGCATTCAGACCATTGTTCAATCAGCTTGATCAAGGCTCGGTCAGTCAGACCATTGTTCAATTAGCTTCATCAAGGCTCGGTCAGTCAGACCATTGTCCAGATGACCTGATCACGGCGTCAATGATGTTTACCAAGCAGGGAGCAGAAGATGAAAAACAAGCTCGTTTACACAGGGCGTATGTGTCTCATGGCTTTCTGTTGATGAATTGGTTAACTGCAAAGAACAGGGGGCTTGGGTATGTGATAGTTTTTTGGAGGCAGGGTTTTGTCGCGAGATGGCAAGAAATGGAGGAATGTGAGGAAATTAATAGGACCTAGAAAAAACGTATTTTCTTCACAAGGGTGCCTGCATTGGCACTAGGCTGCCAAAAGGAACCCAGAGCAAGGGAAAGGACAGAATGCATCGTATTGCCTTGAATATAGCACATTCCTTCCCTTTCCCTGTCACGCATTACAGCACAGTAATGTGACTTGCTGTGCTGCACTGCGTGACTTCCTTATAAATGAAGCCCTAGATATTTGAACGGTGAGCAGAAGAAGCAATTGTCTTTCTTCAGAGCCACAGGAGACCTAGAGAGCGAAGATTAAAAGTAATCTCTTGGTCAAACCCGAATTTAAACTCACACATAGAACACTTGCAGGATTGTTTTCTATAGAAATGTTCTCCCTGTCCTTCAAACGTGGCAGGGCCTTATGTCAGCCAGTCAGTCATCACTGAAATACTACCCCTCTCTGTCAATAACCGCAATAAAGTAAGTTAAGCATACATATTTTAAGTATAGCGTGCTCATTTCTACATTGCCTCTAAATTATCTCTATATACAAACTTAAAATGTAGACTTTCAGCATTTGTGAACGGTTTTTGGCACATCTTGCTTTCATGTTTTCCCCGAGGAAGTTTATCAGCACAAACATCATGGGAACACTTCCAGGGCAAGCCTTGCACATCTGAAAATCTTGGCGAGTTTTCATTTGGCAATAAAAACATATTTCAAACTCTTTTGACCTTCGGAGAGTAATAAATTGTCCTTTCAAATTATAAATGACATTTTAATATACAATACATTGTAAGAAACCATGACTTAAATGGCCATAGGTTACAGGCAGATCTATTATTGCATAAGTCATAACTACATTTTGGTCCATATGAAGGTAACAAGGGTGATATCTGTGTTTACAGCACATGGAGCGATTATTGGGCATCAAGCAACTGTGAGGAACCAACAATGTGGCTGGCATTTTGCTCCACCAACCTTGCCCACTTGTACAGAAACCCGTTAAAATAATGCTAACTAGGTGTAGGGATTACTATTGTATGCTATGTTGCTGCTTCATCCCTTGTGGGATGCTGAGAAGCTGCTGTGATTTAACCACTCAGGTGTCACTTTTGCTTCCTAAAGTGCCTGGCTGTGTTTGCTATTTAATGACTTTTTATTAGTGAGCTGTACCTTGAGTATTCGTGAAAATTGTAGAATTACAGATTGTAACAGTGAATGACGAAGATGCTTTTCACCAAGGGGTTCAGAGTGATGTCAAATAGAGAACGAGAGTGAAGCTCGAGTTGACTATGATGTCACGCAGAACGCCGAATCCCTGTAAGTAACTTTTTAAACATCTATATTTTGATATGTATGGTGCTCCAAATTATCTGCCCCTGACTTAAGATGCTGCACTGTGGCAGATGACGATGGCAGAGCTATACATAACATGCCCTTTTCTCCCTGACATAAATCTGAAAAATAATGCTATTGTTAACCAAAGCTCACTATCTTCCTTCCCCCTCCTGCAGCTGTGCTTTGCTTTCAATCAAAGCAGACACACAGAGCTCTGCTGACAGGCTATTGGAGAGCTCTGTCACCTGGCCTGGAAGGCCTTTATGACATCACACCAGTTGATAACCAGTTGTGTTATTATTAGACCTGACAGCCTTAGAGTGGCCTTCTCCCAAACATTTTACCTGAATGGCTCCAATTATGCTAAATAATTTTTTGGGACTTAGGACTCTGAGCACTTTACCACTACCAACCAGTGCTAATGTGCATGTGCTTCTTTCCTAAAACATGGTTTGTTTGACTTATACACAATTGGCATATTTAATTTATCTGAAAGTCCCTTGTAGAGTCCAGGGCCTGTAAATTAAATGCTACTAGTGCGTCTGCAACACTGATTGTTCCACCCACACAAATAGCACTTTAAACATGCCTCAGGGCTGCCACTCAAGAGCCTGTGTGTGCAGTTTACAATGCCATGTTGACTAGGCATTTCAAACCTCTCGCCAAGCCTTAAACTACCCTTTTATTTAATTTGTCACCCCTAAGGTAGGCCCTAGGTATCCCATTGGGCAGGGTGCTGTGCAATCGAAAGATAAGACATGTAATTTTAGGTTTTGACTGTGCTAGCAGTGAAAAACTCCCCAGTTCGTTTTTCAATACTACATGGCCTACTTCTCTCATAGGTTAACATTGGGGATTTCTTATTACACTTGTAAGCTGTAATTCCTGATGGAGAAGGGGAAGGTATCTCATGTTTCATAACACTGGAATAGTAATGGTAAATCCTCTTTACTGGAAAAGATGAGTTTATCACTACCCTTTAAAAAATGACACTTTTAGAAAGATGCAAAGGGAACAAATGATGGGTGGAATGCTGAACAATGAAAACATTCACCGCCCATTCGCAAAGTTCTGGGTTTAATCCATCTTTCTTTTGCTCACCACACCACTCCAGTTTGGGCACAGTCACATGCAAATCAATCTTGACCCTGCTCCTGATGGGAAAGGTTCAGCACGAACTGACGGGCCATGTTCGCCCTGGTCTGCAGCCAAACATCCTGGGACCAGTTTCAAGCATCACCTCTCATCAGCAAGACTAGCTTGAATCCAGAGGCGCAGTGAACATTGAACCCACGTCAGGGCATACCCTTCCGACTTAGGGGAACAAAAGCAAAAGGAACAAATGATGGACAGAATGCTGAACAATGCAAGCATTCACCCAAAGTGACAAAGATCTGGATTTAATCCATCGTTGTTTTGCACACCACACCACTCCAGTTTGGACACAGCCATATGTAAATCAGTCTTGAACCTGCTCCCGATGGCAACAGTCCAGCCCAAACTGCCAAGCCAGGTCCTTCTTGGGACCGCTTTTTGGGCATCACCCCTCATCAGCCAGGCTAGATTGACTCTGGTGGCGCAGTGAGGACAGGATCCACATCTGGGCATAACCTTCTCATTTAGGGCAACAAAAGCAAAAGGAACAAATAATGGTGGATGGAATGCTGAGCAATGCAAATATTCACCCCCAGTCACAAAGATCTGGGTTTGATCAATTGTTTTTTTGCTCACAACTCCACCCCAGGTTGGAAACAGGTCTTTTAGAAAGATGGCTTTTTTTTGCTATTAGGGCAGTGTGCCTTCAGCCTGCAGCCTGTCGCTAATACAAGTAAGTCTGTGGTGGGTGGGTGACAGCTTGACTTTGTGCATTCCCTCTAGCCAACAAAGGGAGCTTAGATGTGAGTGTGGTGTGGCCATCCACATCCTGATGGGCCACGCTGAGCAAGATGAGCGGGACGAGCTGACACTTACACCTGTATATGCTGTGTCTTGGCCCCACACAAAGGGATGCATACCGCTCTGTAGTGAGTCTGGAGCCAGAGCTGGGCGGGAGGACCTCTGTGCACTTCAAATCCCCTCTTTGAAGTCATATCCTCTTCAAAGGCACAATTGGATATAAGTACTGGGTCTCTGACCCCACCAAATCAGACATCACTGGACCTGTGAAGAACTCTGCCAGGAGGAAGGATTGCTGTACTGTTTCAAGGACTGCCACTCTGCTGGACTGCTGCTCTGGAAAAACTGTTTTTCTGGTGTGCTGCCCTGCTGCCTGCTACCTCTGCCCTGCTGAGGAAGGACTGGATCCATCTCACTGGAACCCAGAGTGACTCCAAAGACATGTTGACTTGTCCCCTCTTCTAAATCTCAGGGACATCAAGGACTTCTTGTCCATCTGCAACAGTACCTGGGCTTTGCTTGCTATAGATCTTGTCCTGCCAAGCCGTGCCAATCCAGTGCTGGACCCTTTGAAATGGGTATTAGGTGCTGCAACTGATAAAATTCCATGCATCGACGATGTGCCGATCAGAACTGGCCCACCTCCCTAGAAGCCGTTGCATCGCCGCTGCTGCATGGACTACGGAGCCCTAATGGCCGACTATAGCGCGCATCATCTCCAGTTCAGGGCGCATTGTCTACAATCTGCAGCTCTGCGACAACACATCTCTGATTTGTTTGGCTAAAAGACAACGCATCGCCTTCAATTCAATGCTGATGCATCGCTCTTTGCTTCTCGCATCTCAACCCCATCGATGGCGCATCCCAGGCACTTTTCAGCCGGCCAAGTCCAGTCTCTGTATACGATCCATGCTCGATCATGGTCAGCCTGAATGTTTGGATTTACCCCAGTCAAGCACGTCCAGATGTCCACGGTTGAAGGTTTAAGCTTAAAAGCACTGTATTTTCATGTATTCTTTAAAAATTCCTAACTCCAGTTATACTTATTGTTTTTTGTCATTTTGGTCTTGTTTTGTTCTTACAAATGTAAGCTATTGTCCTAACCTGGTGTGAACTCTTTTTGTGTTCTTTTCACTGTGTTACTGTTTGAAGTGTTGAACAAACAATGTACACATTGCCTCTTAGGTTAGGCCTGCCTGCTCTGTGCCAAGTTACCAGAAGGTGAGCACAGGTTAAATTATGGTGCATCTCTGACTTAACGTGTATATAATTCACAGCACTCCGTTTATGTTAGTGAAGCAGCTGAAATGCACACGTTATTCTCCTAACAGCATGAGCTAGTAACACAACGCGCATGTTTTTTCACCACGTGCTTCAGATTTTATTATTTTATCTATAATCTTTTGCTTTCACGTTATATCACCCTTTATTGAGATAGACCATTTTTCTGACCATTCACACCGCATGAACACGCTATTGTATAATTATTTAACATGCATTAGGCAGTCTATGAACTATTTCTTTCACATGATGTAAAATACAAGCATTTCTTCGTTTTTAGAAATATATCCCCAGATGAAGGCATAATGGAAATGCCGAAATGCATTGGGATGGTATGAGTGCAAAATGTTAAAGGAACATGAACAGCAGCAAACACTTGTGAACATAACAAGTCATGAATATATGTGAATAAACATTCAGACTACAATTCTTGGAGCAGAGTCATAATCTTTTTGTGAAACCTTGATACAAGGACTTCTCTGGATCCTAGAGGACATCTCTCAGTGTTGAGAGTGCAACCCTTTATTTTCAGTATATCACGCCTCCAGACAGAAGGCGATACTCTGGAGATCCATACAAATTTAAAAGCTTATTAAAAAACGCTGTGCGCCCGGCAAAAAATCCTTTTTGCATCTCTGACTTACCCTGACTAGGATGGTAGCTCCAGCTTGGACTGGGTGCATACCTCTGCCAACCAGAAACTCAATTTCTAACAGTTATCAACTGTTGTAATGTCATAGCAAAGAGCTATTACTTTCAGAAACAGAAATAAACGATAGAGGCTCTCTATGAGAGCCTCTCATAACAAATATATAATGATCCGTTATCAGGGTGAAAGGTCATGGATTGTTACTTGTAGTGATGTCAGTGTGGGCCAAAAGACCTATGAAGCCGGTTCCCCTATGGGTATAATTTGGTGGAAGGGTGCCACAGGAGAGTTATTATAAATCCTCATTCTTGATGTGGCTAGCTCATTCTGCTGGCTACTTTACAGGAGTGATTGAGATAATTTGCATTTTTATTTTAGGAAGTATACTTGTGTGTGTGTAGTATTCTAAAGCAGATCTAGTGTTTTTTCTCGTAGGCAAAGCTTTTGTTCTGAAAACGTAGGTGCAGGTAAAACCCTGGTATTCTGCACCAAACATTTTAGCACAGCATGATGGTTGTCATGTGTTATTTTAGACTTTCGGCTAATGCACATGAGAGAAATTGTGTACTTTTTTTATGAAACGTGTGAAGCAATGCTACTGTTTGGCTAGAGATGTTACTGACCGTTCCCTCTGCCAGATTGCCACTGGTCCACTCTGCCTGAGTTGATTCAACATGTGATTGGTGTCACTGCGTGTCAGTTATACATATGCTTGTTTTCCATTGTTGGAAGATGGTTTGTGTGCTGAGTATTTTTTGGTTTCAGATTTCCTACTGTTTATCAAAAACACAAGTTCAAATATTCTTCTCTGTCTGGAACTCAGACTCTAGGAGAATCATATTTAGTCTTTCTTTTAGTTAGTCGTGGATGCAGTGGTTAAATTTGTAAAATATTATCTACCAGGGCGGAACCTATTGGTCAGGAGACCACTGGTGCTCAAACTACCCACTTCCCTTGCCAAATTCCAGTTCTGGCACTACCTATTAGCCATCAAATTAATGCAATTTTGACATTTTGGACTTTTCTAGGCTACCTCGAGCACTATGGAAGGACTAGGCTCACTAGTCCATTATGGTTTTTAAGTATATGGAACACTCCAACACTTTGCTGGTCACTTTGCTGGTCTTAAAAAATGCAGACAGTTCCATCATATGGTGGACTGTCATAATTAAGTGCCAGTGTTTATAAATAGTTCCCGGAGTGAAGCCCTGTAGAACATATTAAGAACTGCATGGATGTCACTTTCCCAAAGCTGATGTGACTAAGGTGGGGCTCCAACTCACAATCTGCTATCTAAGCAACATGCATGCATACACATGTACACTTATATTTAAATCCACACAAACATATAACACGATATCAGAGTCTTTCAAAAAATTGGGCCCAATATATATGTTGTCGGAAAGGGAATTGACTCATGGCAGCAACAGCGTTCTCTCCCTGCCAACGTAGTGGTCTGCCCACCCAATTTCATTTTGGGTGGGCCATTAGTTTGGCCATGGCCGAGGCTACTCTGTCTCCGTCGGAGAAATGGCTACCTGTCGCCCGCCCCATTCAAATGGGCAGACAGGTAGCCATATTTTAGTGTTTTTCACTGCTAGACAAAACCTGCTGGTGAGACTCCCAAGGCAAGGGGAACATTATTATTTTCTTTACAAAATGAAGCACTGGGTGGACCGGATACAACCACCTGATTGAGAAGCCTAAAAAGGCTCAGATAATGGTGATACAAGATTTCTTATCCACATCACTAACTGAGATACCTTCAGTGTTAGGGACACCACCATTTCTAGCCAACAACGTGAGAAACCTTGGTATCTGGGTAGATTCAGGCCGCACAATGATCAAATAAGTCACACAAGTGAGCAACACTGGCTTATATCACCTGGGGGGGGGGGGGGGCAAGATCATTTGCAAATGCTAGAGTCTCCACTAGAGGACGTGGGCAACAAAGGTTTTAGTTGACATTTGGCTAGATCATGCTAACCGCCAACTTCGGCATCTACCTCTTCAAAAACCTACACCAATTACAAAATACTGGGATTCATGCCTTAATGCGAGTTACCATCTCAAATTGGGAGTCAGTAATTTAGCAATGTTTTGCCACCAAAATCCCATAGGGAAACACAGCTATCTGAACCGCAACACAATGCATCTCTGCCAAATTGAGATTCAGAGGTATTCACAAACTCATTTTTAAAAACATTTTAATATTATTCTTATACAGGATTAAATAGTGAAATCTGCATTAAAATAGCATTGTATGTCTCATAGTACACAGCCACTTCAGCAAAGAGATAACACATCACAACTGGCCCTCCTATCTATGCCCAGTTTTATAGATTCCCCTGCCCCCCGGGTCCGGTCTGGTGTGGGGACCAGGCCCCCATGACAATATAGCAGAAGTAAACTCTAAGAGAGTCCAATCCTAGACCGTAGTGCTCTCTTTATCTATCCCATTCTTTGTCAAACATTTTGGGGCATCCTCTGCTGGTGTAAACCACTCTGCTGCCTAAGTACACGTGTATGCCTATGACTCGTGGTCGGTTAGTTGTCAATTGTGGCCTGCCCCACAGCATAGCAATGTCCCTCTTCGCTAGCATGAATCCTCAATTACAGAACAGGAGATGAGCTCGCGCGAAATCAACATTGCACAGGACGCCAATAGGATCAATTGTGGCATTGTAGGGATGGCCACATCAAAGTTGGCTTCAATTTTTTCAATAATGGTGGCCAAGTACCTGGCGATAAGGTGGCAGTCAGAGATAGCATGAATATACCCTCACCCACCCCACATTGTGGGTTTGGAGCTCTGCTCATTTGGTACAATCAACTTCTATTGTGGTAGGTCCTGTGTAAGATTTTCAGCTGTATTATTGGTAACTGTCTCCCAGTCTATTTTCTCTACTTGCAGAGCATGATGCAGTTTCAGGAAGGGGGGCGTGGCCAAGTGCCGAAGATGGCGGACGCGTTTCACTACCTCTCCGCAGTGAATCCCCAGTTTATCCTGAGCATCCTCTGAAATATGTGGTCTTCCCCGGCTTGGCCCGCATCTGCAGTGCCCGTGAGACTCGGCGGCACCTGGCGAGGACTTCCCTGAACCCCGGCGACCATTTATTGGAGCCCCGGGCGCTTTGGCCTGTTGCACAGTGGGAGCCGGTGGCAACCCGGTCTCGCGGCAGTCCCAGCAGGGAGTTTGGGGGTAACATACTCTGCTACCCCCTGAATCAGTGACTCCTTGAAAGGGGGCAGTACCGGCCGGCCGCGGCGATCTGCAGAGTAGTGGACATCATGTTTGAGCCCACGCGGACCTGGGCTACAGTGCGGGGTGCTCTTCCTACCGGCGGCCTGGTGACGGTTGGCGAGGCCTTTAGTGGAACAGGTAGGCCTGTGGTCTGTGATAGCGGTGAGTCGGGCAGGCCCAGGGGCCCCCCAGCCAGACACGGAGCAGGGGTCCCCGCGTGACTGCTGGGGCGAGCTCAGATATTTACAACAAGGGGTGGTGAGGGACAGAGTCTCTGAATTAAGCAGAAAGCTCTCACCCAGTCAAGAGATCAGGGCTAGATCCAACACCGTTTTTTAGCTCACTGCACCATCCCAGTTTCAGAACCTGGCTGTATGCAAATTAGTCTGTTCCTGTCCCAGTGCATGATGGGAACAGGGCGAACCAAACTACAAAAGCCAATTCTTACACTGGGAAGGAAACAAGCTCCCGGGGACCGGTTTCTGGCATTACAACCGTCTTCGGCCCGGTTTGCTTGAATCCTGATGGTGCAATGAGCAAGGGTCTCACATCTGAGAATACCCTTCCACGCTTAGGGTGGCCAAAAATATTTACAACAAGGGGTGGTGAGGGACAGAGTCTCTGAATTAAGCAGAAAGCTCTCACCCAGTCAAGAGATCAGGGCTAGATCCAACACCGTTTTTTAGCTCACTGCACCATCCCAGTTTCAGAACCTGGCTGCATGCAAATTAGTCTGTTCCTGTCCCAGTGCATGATGGGAACAGGGCAAACCAAACTACAAAAGCCAATTCTTACACTGGGAAGGAAACAAGCTCCCGGGGACCGGTTTCTGGCATTACAGCCGTCTTCGGCCCGGTTTGCTTGAATCCTGATGGTGCAATGAGCAAGGGTCTCACATCTGAGAATACCCTTCCACGCTTAGGGTGGACAAAAATATTTACAACAAGGGGTGGTGAGGGACAGAGTCTCTGAATTAAGCAGAAAGCTCTCACCCAGTCAAGAGATCAGGGCTAGATCCAACACCGTTTTTTAGCTCACTGCACCATCCCAGTTTCAGAACCTGGCTGTATGCAAATTAGTCTGTTCCTGTCCCAGTGCATGATGGGAACAGGGCAAACCAAACTACAAAAGCCAATTCTTACACTGGGAAGGAAACAAGCTCCCGGGGACCAGTTTCTGGCATTACAGCCGTCTTCGGCCCGGTTTGCTTGAATCCTGATGGTGCAATGAGCAAGGGCTCACATCTGAGAATACCCTTCCACGCTTAGGGTGGACAAAAATATTTACAACAAGGGGTGGTGAGGGACAGAGTCTCTGAATTAAGCAGAAAGCTCTCACCCAGTCAAGAGATCAGGGCTAGATCCAACACCGTTTTTTAGCTCACTGCACCATCCCAGTTTCAGAACCTGGCTGTATGCAAATTAGTCTGTTCCTGTTCCTGTTCCTGTCCCAGTGTATGATGGGAACAGGGCAAACCAAACTACAAAAGCCAATTCTTACACTGGGAAGGAAACAAGCTCCCGGGGACCGGTTTCTGGCGTTACAGCCGTCTTCGGCCCGGTTTGCTTGAATCCTGATGGTGCAATGAGCAAGGGTCTCACATCTGAGAATACCCTTCCACGCTTAGGGTGGACATAAATATTTACAACAAGGGGTGGTGAGGGACAGAGTCTCTGAATTAAGCAGAAAGCTCTCACCCAGTCAAGAGATCAGGGCTAGATCCAACACCGTTTTTTAGCTCACTGCACCATCCCAGTTTCAGAACCTGGCTGTATGCAAATTAGTCTGTTCCTGTCCCAGTGCATGATGGGAACAGGGCAAACCAAACTACAAAAGCCAATTCTTACACTGGGAAGGAAACAAGCTCCCGGGGACCGGTTTCTGGCATTACAGCCGTCTTCGGCCCGGTTTGCTTGAATCCTGATGGTGCAATGAGCAAGGGTCTCACATCTGAGAATACCCTTCCACGCTTAGGGTGGACAAAAATATTTACAACAAGGGGTGGTGAGGGACAGAGTCTCTGAATTAAGCAGAAAGCTCTCACCCAGTCAAGAGATCAGGGCTAGATCCAACACCGTTTTTTAGCTCACTGCACCATCCCAGTTTCAGAACCTGGCTGTATGCAAATTAGTCTGTTCCTGTCCCAGTGCATGATGGGAACAGGGCAAACCAAACTACAAAAGCCAATTCTTACACTGTGAAGGAAACAAGCTCCCGGGGACCGGTTTCTGGCATTACAGCCGTCTTCGGCCCGGTTTGCTTGAATCCTGATGGTGCAATGAGCAAGGGTCTCACATCTGAGAATACCCTTCCACGCTTAGGGTGGACAAAAATATTTACAACAAGGGGTGGTGAGGGACAGAGTCTCTGAATTAAGCAGAAAGCTCTCACCCAGTAAAGAGATCAGTGCTAGATCCCACACCGTTTTTTAGCTCACTGCACCATCCAAGTTTCAGAACCTGGCTGTATGCAAATTAGTCTGTTCCTGTCCCAGTGCATGATGGGAACAGGGCAAACCAAACTACAAAAGCCAATTCTTACACTGGGAAGGAAACAAGCTCCCGGGGACCGGTTTCTGGCATTACAGCCGTCTTCGGCCCGGTTTGCTTGAATCCTGATGGTGCAATGAGCAAGGGTCTCACATCTGAGAATACCCTTCCACGCTTAGTTTGGACAAAACTATTTACAACAAGGGGTGGTGAGGGACAGAGTCTCTGAATTAAGCAGAAAGCTCTCACCCAGTCAAGAGATAAGGGCTAGATCCAACACCGTTTTTTAGCTCACTGCACCATCCCAGTTTCAGAACCTGGCTGTATGCAAATTAGTCTGTTCCTGTCCCAGTGCATGGTGGGAACAGGGCAAACCAAACTACAAAAGCCAATTCTTACACTGGGAAGGAAACAAGCTCCCGGGGACCGGTTTCTGGCATTACAGCCGTCTTCGGCCCGGTTTGCTTGAATCCTGATGGTGCAATGAGCAAGGGTCCCCGGTAGCTTGTCTCCTTTCTGGTGAAGAATTGGCTTGGTAGTTTAGTCTGCCCTGTTCCCATGATGCACTGGGCCAGGGACAGACTGATTTGCATATAGCCAGGTTCTGAGCTGGGATGGTGCAGTGAGATAAATAATGGTGATGGATCAAGCCCTGATCTTTGGACTGGGTAAGAGTGGTCTGCTTAATTCAGACACTCTGTTCATCACCACCCCCTTTTCTGAATCGTTTTTGGCCACTATAGGTGTGGCAGGGTATACTCAGACATGAGTCCCTTTCTCACTGCACCATCAGGATTCAAGCAAGCCGAACCGAAGACGGCTGAAATGCCAGAAACCGGTCCCCGGTAGCTTGTCTCCTTTCTGGTGAAGAATTGGCTTGGTAGTTTAGTCTGCCCTGTTCCCATGATGCACTGGGCCAGGGACAGACTGATTTGTATATAGCCAGGTTCTGAGCTGGGATGGTGCAGTGAGATAAATAACGGTGATGGATCAAGCCCTGATCTTTGGACTGGGTAAGAGTGGTCTGCTTAATTCAGACACTCTGTTCATCACCACCCCCTTTTCTGAATCGTTTTTGGCCACTATAGGTGTGGCAGGGTATACTCAGACATGAGTCCCTTTCTCACTGCACCATCAGGATTCAAGCAAGCCGGGCCGAAGACGGCTGAAATGCCAGAAACCGGTCCCCGGTAGCTTGTCTCCTTTCTGGTGAAGAATTGGCTTGGTAGTTTAGTCTGCCCTGTTCCCATGATGCACTGGGCCAGGGACAGACTGATTTGCATATAGCCAGGTTCTGAGCTGGGATGGTGCAGTGAGATAAATAACGGTGATGGATCAAGCCCTGATCTTTGGACTGGGTAAGATTGGTCTGCTTAATTCAGACACTCTGTTCATCACCACCCCCTTTTCTGAATCGTTTTTGGCCACTATAGGTGTGGCAGGGTATACTCAGACATGAGTCCCTTTCTCACTGCACCATCAGGATTCAAGCAAGCCGGGCCGAAGACGGCTGAAATGCCAGAAACCGGTCCCCGGTAGCTTGTCTCCTTTCTGGTGAAGAATTGGCTTGGTAGTTTAGTCTGCCCTGTTCCCATGATGCACTGGGCCAGGGACAGACTGATTTGCATATAGCCAGGTTCTGAGCTGGGATGGTGCAGTGAGATAAATAACGGTGATGGTTCAAGCCCTGATCTTTGGACTGGGTAAGAGTGGTCTGCTTAATTCAGACACTCTGTTCATCACCACCCCCTTTTCTGAATCGTTTTTGGCCACTATAGGTGTGGCAGGGAATACTCAGACATGAGTCCCTTTCTCACTGCACCATCAGGATTCAAGCAAGCCGGGCCGAAGACGGCTGAAATGCCAGAAACCGGTCCCCGGTAGCTTGTCTCCTTTCTGGTGAAGAATTGGCTTGGTAGTTTAGTCTGCCCTGTTCCCATGATGCACTGGGCCAGGGACAGACTGATTTGCATATAGCCAGGTTCTGAGCTGGGATGGTGCAGTGAGATAAATAACGGTGATGGATCAAGCCCTGATCTTTGGACTGGGTAAGAGTGGTCTGCTTAATTCAGACACTCTGTTCATCACCACCCCCTTTTCTGAATCGTTTTTGGCCACTATAGGTGTGGCAGGGTATACTCAGACATGAGTCCCTTTCTCACTGCACCATCAGGATTCAAGCAAGCCGGGCCGAAGACGGCTGAAATGCCAGAAACCGGTCGCCGGTAGCTTGTCTCCTTTCTGGTGAAGAATTGGCTTGGTAGTTTAGTCTGCCCTGTTCCCATGATGCACTGGGCCAGGGACAGACTGATTTGCATATAGCCAGGTTCTGAGCTGGGATGGTGCAGTGAGATAAATAACGGTGATGGATCAAGCCCTGATCTTTGGACTGGGTAAGAGTGGTCTGCTTAATTCAGACACTCTGTTCATCACCACCCCCTTATCTGTATCGGGGCGAGCTCAGAGGCTGGTGCTGCAATGAACACTGGTGGGTGGCCACGGGGGTCGGCCAGGCCTAAGGTCCCCACCGGGGTGATGCACTGAAGTCCCTGAGTGGTGTGGAGGCAGTCTCTTCTCTGCAGTTGCCACGCCTAATTGGTGTTGTGGGGCCACGGGGTTCGGTCGGACCAAGGGCCCCCTGACTTGACACAGAACGGAGGTAGCCATGTGGCTGCTAGGTGGGCCCCATGACTGGCTCTGCTGGGTACCCTGCGTGATAGTGGAGGCGGGCCGCTGATTACTGCTGTTGTAGCTGCCCTGTGGTGGGGGGCCATGGGAGTCAATCAGACCTGGGGGTCCCGCTCGGACTTCACATGCCCTGGGTGATATGGTTGCTGCACTGGTCCTGCAAACGAGGGCTACGGCGCCTAGGCTGATGTAGTGGACCACGGGGGTAGGTCGGGCCTAGGGCCACTCACCTGCAATAATCTGGGGACTGTTAGGTGCCTTGAACCTGCGCTGCTCACTCCTTAGGGACCAGGATCTGTGGGGCAGTGCCGCGGACTGGATCTCGTGGGCTCTGCTTGTCCGCACTTATGAGGGCACCCAAGGATACAGTGAGCCTCTATAGTGTTGCTGCATTTGCGAACTTGAAGACGGGTGGCCCGAGTGTGATGACCTTGCAGAAATCCTGAGGTCGGTGGACACCGCTTTCTCCCCTGGTGGTGCTATGGGCGGCGCCCCGTACTCTCTGCAGACCGGTGGTGGCTTGTGGGGGGCGCCTGGACCCGGCGACGCGGGCTGCATCTATGCAGGCCACCGGCGCAATGTTGGAAGAACCTGGTGGGCTCTTCGTCACAGAGGTAGGCCTGCGAGGAATGCTTAGGGTGTCTGATGGTGGTGGCGGGGGACCATGGGGTCGGTCAGACCTAGGGGCCCCCTGCCTGATAACGGCGCTGCTGCTCCTGTGTTCTAGATGGACGGTGCGAGTCATGAGGGTCAGTTGGGCCTAGGGCTCCAGAGGTGGTTACTTGTATGGGGGGTCTCATTGACTGGGTGCATGCGACGGCCCTGCAGTTCTTCTGGACCTGTGAGGCTGGTGTGAGGTGGGGGTCCATGGAGGTCGGTTGGGCCTAGGGGCCCTCACCTATATGGGGCTAAGACTGAGTGGCTGTGCCTGCTGTGGTCTGGGAGAGGTGATGGCACTTGTACCTTGCTGCCCCTGGCTTTAAAAGTTGGCACACGGTGTCACCCTCCCCTCTGAGGTGGTCGTTGTCTGCTGGGGCAGTGGTGGCCCCCCCGGTTCTTGGCCTCTTGATGCGGTACGCTCCTGCGGTGAGACATTTTGACTAGAGTGCAGCTCCTCTGTGGAGAGCCTGATCCTGGTCACAGATGGGGCCTCTAAGTTGGGGGGATCGCAGAGATTTAGCAGCTCGGCCTTGTTCCCTTTAAATAGCGTTCAGCAGATCGCCATGGGTCCCATGCGCAACAACGCCTCTCGCGATACGCTTCCCGGGGGCCAGACGGGGGCATTACACATGACCCCCGGGTCAACTACGGCAATGGACCCACCCGACATTGCCACCAAACTGGATTCTGTGCTGGCAGAGGTGGAGCGCATTAGCTTCGCCCCGGACCTTACCCGCACATCCTTGGAGGGCCACATGGATACTATCACCTCGGACTTCACACTTCTTTGGGCCGACCAGCACAAACTCTCAGACCGAGTACGTGAGGCTGAGGCCACGCTAGCAGACCTCCAACTAGGCCTGGGCAAAGCACTATGCTACGCTCGCGTAGTTTGCGAAGATTGCTCAACTTGGCACTACGCGAACTGCACGTAGCACAGTGTGAACACGCGTAGCGTAGTGCAGCGGTCATTTTTTGATTGCTCGCGGTCCTCAACGTCAAGTTGGCAACCGCGAGCAAGCAAAATGACATCCTGCTGAGACTTTTTCCTCGTTTGCGATCAGCAAAATCAAGTTGCCGATCGCGAGGGTGGAAAATAAACCTCCCTGCGAAATTCTCAACGTGGGGAGGTCTGGTTTCTCATTGCGAGTGGTCGCGTATCCTATTCCCCCACAGTCATACAACGACGATAGTTCCATAGCCATGATTTGTAATGATTGTTTGGGCAGTTCCCTACGCTGGGGTTCCGCTCCCTTCCTGTTGCAAAGTTTCATATTGCCCCATCTTCTTAATTTTCTTCCCCTGTACGAGTCGCCATCCCTGCAGACCTGTCGCCTCTCCGTCCTCCCCATCCAAGGGAGTCCTTCACACAGAGTACCCCTCGGTGCCCTGGTTGGACTCAGTGATATTAATTACCCTGATGACCAACCTTAATGTCCTAACTTGGAATGTCAAGGGTATCCAAACACCTTCTAAGCGATACGCCATCTATGCCTATTTGCAGTGTCATAAGACGAGTGTTGCACTCCTGCAGGAAACACACCTAGCAACCATTGAAGTCACATGCTTACGCTGGAGTTGGCGTGGTCAGGTTTACAGCATCAACCACTCGTCTGTGGCTAGAGGGGTGATGATATGGATCAAAACTGGGGTCCCATGGGAGGAAAAGGAAGTCCTGACAGACCCAATTGGGCGGTATGTCCTGATAAGCGGCCGACTGAATAGCCAACCGATTTTACTGGATTCCCTATACACCCCAATGTTGCCCAGGGCACCTTTCTGAGTGATCTGTCTGAGATACAGCTCCGCTGGAGGGACGTCCTGTGGCTCTTGGGTGGGTATTTTAATGCAGTACTTGATGTTTCCCTTGACCATTCCTTTCCTCCCCTCACTAGTACCACAGCCTCCTCCAACGCTCGCCTCTTAAACACATGGCTAAGTAACTGGGCCCTTTCAGATGTCTGGCAGGAAAGTCATCCTCACTCCAGGGTATACTCCTTCTATTCCCCAGTCCAGAAGTTACACGTGCGCCTTGATCGTACACTCTTGTCCGCAGCCCTCCTCCCCTTGATAGAAGCGATGGACTACCTTGGTTGGACACACTCTGATCATGATTCCCTATTGATGCATCCGGCCTGGGAGGCACCACCCCCACCGGTTCGGACCTGGCGCTTACAGACCGCGGCCCTAGAGGATCCCCTCTTCCGAAGCTCGCTGGAGTCAGCAATAGCCAACTACTTTGTGCTTAATACCGGCTCCGCTGACTCAGTCGTCATTGAGTGGGAGGCCTTTAAGGTCATTGTGTGGGACAGACTTGGAGTATTCGCAGGCAGCTAGACACCTTATTGACCCACATTGAGGGGCGGTTACTCCTACTTGGGTCATGAGTAGTCACCAACCCAGTGAAACAGCAATAACTTGATGCTGCTCATACTGTACGAGAAGCACTTCTAGACCGCTTGCACACTCAATCCGTTCCCACTCGGCCGTGGACAAAGGCGGGAGACTGCTGGCCTACTTGATTAGGCAGGAACATCCCCTGCGCCCCATACATCTCTTACTCGTAGACCTTGGTAGAGAGCTTAACACCCAGGGAGACATACACGCACTGATGACTGACACTACACTCGTCTGTACGACACCCTTCTGAAGGGTAACACACAAGACGTAAAATCCTTCCTAAAAATGGTGGAGTTACCTACTCTCATGGTGGACCAGTTCCTGGAGCTGGACTCTCCTATAGTTGAAGATGAAATATTGGATGCGTTGCATGCCTTGTCCTTGGGTAAAACTCCAGGAGCAGACATAATTTCGACAGAATTTTTTTTAACTTACAGAAAACATTTAGTGCCGCAACAACACTCAATATTTCTGGAGCCAATCTCGGAAGGGACCCTGACCCCCACCATGCGTACCGCTAATGTGGTGTCATTGTTGAAACCTGGTAAGGACCCCACATCCCCTGGCTTCTACCTACCGATTGCTATATTAAATTCGGATTATAAAATCCTGGCAAAGGTCTTGGCCAAATGGCTGGCCCCGCTAGTCCATGATCTGGTGCACCCTGACCAGAACAGTTTTGTTCCACAGCGCAACACGTCTCTGAATCTACGCCGATACTTTCGGGTGGCGGAATATGCCCCAACCGCCTGGCCGCTCTTCAGTTGCATGATATTAGACCTTGAGAAGGCCTTTGACTCACTAGCCTGGAACTTCCTATTTACTGCCCTGGTTCGTTTTGGGGTTGGCCCCTACTTCCTAGGCTTACTACAGGTGTTATATTGTAATCCATCAGTCCGTGTTCGGACGGGCCCATATATTTCAGATCAGATTCGAGTGCAGCGTGGGACCCGGCAGGGATGCCCGTTGTCCCCACTACTATTTGCGTTATTTGTGGAGCCGCTGGCGGCTCATATCTGCACGCATGTGGACATGGGAATTGAACTAGGTGATGGTGCACACACCATATCACTCTACACCGATGACCTGGTAATATATTCCAGGGATCTTCATGATATTCCTCCTTCCCTTGATTGTGTCCGTAGCCTTTTTGCGCAAGCTTCTGGGCTGCGAGCAATACTCCATACTCTCCCTGTTCCTACAAGACACGCCGGAACCAGGTTATATGCTTGAGGGGACACCGGTGGCCTGGTGCACTGACTCTTTCCGTTACTTAGGTGTCCAGATTTATCACGCCAAGGCTGACCTGTTTGACGGAAACATTGTCCGAGCTACCACTGCGATACGATCCTAGATGGGTTTCCGGAAAACTCCCTTTAGCGATCTCTGGTAGAATCGCTCTGGTTAAAATAGTGGTCCTTCCCGGCCTCCTCAATTATTTTGCCACTCTACCCCTCATCATTCCCCCCCTCTTCTTCAGGCAGTAGGAGGGAGTAGTGCAAGATTTCATATGGGGGACCTCCCGACATAGGGTGTAGATGAGAAAACTTTATCTACTTATGGAGCTGGGCGGCCTCGCGGTACCCAATTTTGAACATTACTACCTGTCCTCCCAGCTGCAATGGATCGCCAGGTGGATGTCATGCCGTTGCCTACTAGACACAGCCTCCCTGAGACCCCCACTGCAGCTGAAAACTCTACTCCAGGTCTTCCACCCCGTGCAGCGCTTAGACCTCCAGATAGTTTCTTCCTCACTGTTGCACACAAATGCTTTCACAGATGCCTTTTCCTCAATAGAACCGCCATTCCATACGCACCCGCCATCCCACTGTTGGGAACCCCACGGGGGGACACTTACACGACGGCATCAGAGTTACATCACTGGACCTAGGAGGGGGATACAAGATGTGGGGGACCTATTTCAAGATGGCGCTCTTATTCCGTTTCAGGAACTTATAATAGGGAAGACTATACACCCTGGGAAGTTTTTACTACACCGAACACTCATAGCCTCATTAGCGTCCAAATGAGGTGCGCTCGCTCAGGAACCTCCCATACACCACACTTTGCAATACCTTCATGTGATGGGGAGAGGACGACATTGGTTTGCATCCTCCTCACTTCGACAGCACACGGAAACAGATCTCACTCGACTCCGACTTCACTGGGAAAGAGACCCTGGGTAGAGCGTTCACATATAGAGAATGGTTGGCTGCCCCTAGCGGTCCGACCCGCATCCCCCGGAATCAACGATTGCGACAGATACAATTTTTCATACTGCATCAGGTCTACCTTACCCCAGCCTCATAAGCAGATACTTCCTTCGCGTGGATGTAGCCTGCCCACGCTGCCGACAACCAAATGCCGGCTTGATACATAAGCTTTGGGGTTGCTCGATCCTGATTGACTACTGGAACACTGTGACTGCTACCCTCATAAGCTGCACATCTGCACCATTCCCCCGACCTAGGATGCCCATGTACTGCACCTCTTCAGCAGAAACAAGAAATATCGAGCTACCACATGGTTTTTAGACCTAGGTCTAATAACAGTCAAACGCTTGATCACTAAGCAATGGAAATCCCGCCTACCATCTCACCCTCTTGCTTGGCGACAATCCCTATCTAAGTGGGTGAGGGCAGAGGGTGCAGCGTTACGCAGAGTAGACCTGCTTGGCATTTGCATGTTCCCCCTGGCCCCTCAATGGGATGCGATGGTCTCCAAACTTTTGGGCACAGACACAGACAAGGGATCCCCACCTACGGCACAGAGGATCATCACTCAGAACACAACCACAGAATCCCGCTGCCACTGAGTATTAGAGGTGTTTGAGGTCCTCCGGCAAACTTGGCTATGGGGACAGGTCTTGCACGACTCTACCCTACCCTTACTTTGCTTTCGTTGTCCTCATTTTGGTGTGCCCTATGTCCTAGGTTACGTTTGAACTGCGCTGCTCTCACATTACTCACATTCTATTTGATACTGTGATTTGTCAGCATCACTCTGTTTTCTTGAGAAATTGCCACAAGCTTTGATGTAATTCATACACTCTGAACTTTCATTGCCATGTTGTTATTAGCCCGGGAGTGCCTTGTTGCTGACAATCAATCTTCTCTCCTTCTCCATCTGTTACATGAGTAATACCCTGACTGTATGTTTTATTGCCTGAATTCCTTGCATACAACCCGATTCTGGGATTTGTCAGCACCACTCTGTCTTTCTTGGGATAGTGTCCCCAGCCTTGATGTAACGAATGCAATCTGAGTCTTCATTGTCATGTTATTAATAGTCAAAAAGTACCTTGCTACTGGCAATTAATCATCTCCCCCTCCCCTTTTCCATCTATTACATGAGTGCTGTTCTGACCGTATGCTTTATTGATAAATGTGCAAGACAAACAAAAAGGAAAAGGTTAATAAAAAGGATTTAAACAAAAAAAATGCAGTTTCAGGAATCTATATTTCTGCATAGGTCTCAGATCATATTCTTGCTTTAGGACTTTGAAGGATTTCGCTTCATCCACATCCATTATGTCCCCTATTGTGGTGATGCCTTTGACATACCATTAGCAATATTCAGTCAATTTCTCAGGTTCCTTTAAAATGTGTCATTTTACCTTTCGCTACCAACCCAAGTGCCTAGTAGCCTCGTCCCATACATCTAATGTTGCCTGCATGGGTGCAACATTTTTGCTGCATAAATATTGTATGCATGTGTGCTCTTCCAGTCCCAACTGTTCCAGTCTTCTAGCAGGGTCTTCTCCAGTGAATCATAGTTTGCTAATGTTCTGTAACTGTGTTGCCCATTAAAATGGCCCAGTATCCTAAAATGTGATACCAACATTGTATAATCAGTGCAGGGAGCAGAAGGCTATCTGGGGTGTGCCTCTATCATGTAGGAAAAGACACACGGATGGTGGACGGAATGTAGAGCAAATCAAACATTCAACTCCAGTCAAGAGATCTGGGTTAAATCCATCATTCTTTTGCCCACCGTGCAACCCCAGTTTAGACACATCCATATGTAAATCAGTCTTGACCCTGTGCCTCACGGGAACAGTCCATCCCGAACTGCCAAGCCAAGTCCTCCCTGAAACAGAAACAAGCATCCTGGGACCGGTTTCTGGGCATCACCCCTCATCAGCCAGGCTACCTTGAACCCAGTGGCACAGTGCTGCATGTGATTTGATCTATTCTCTCGAAGTATGGCTCAGAAATAGTGAAGAGTGTGTTTTGATTTTGTAGGATGTACAGCAGCTTGGAAAGTGTTATCATTTAAAAATGTGCTGCTCACTCCATTAGAGACAGTGACAGCCATCTCTATTGTTCCATGTCTGCCTCATATTCCCTTGTGACTCTATCAAGGTTTGCGTCCAGGAGCTGCACATTGTCTAAAGTTATTTCGACCCCAAGGTATTGAAACCCACCCCTCATGACCCAGGTAACAAACCCAAATGTCTATCTTTTAGATTTTTTTGATCTCTATACATCTGTGAGGCCCAGGGCATATGTAAACTCCACTAGGTTTGTGACCAAGCGTTGTATTTCAGTATGAGGTTCAAGTCAATCTGCACCCATACCTAAAACTTTGTGAAAGTTGCCTCCTATTATGTGTCTTCTGGCATTAGATTCCAATAATATGGGACCTGTTACCTTAAGAGCCCATTGTTGAAGCCTGGGAGGGGCATAAACACTAAGCATCAATATTGACTGCTGATCCCATATGCCCTGGAGTCTGACATATTAGCATTCAGGGTCTTACCATGTTCTAGTTATCTAAAATGGAAGATTCTTCCTCATTAGGATTGCCACTCCCCTAGAGCCCCTAGTAAATCCAAAATGGGCCAGGGACACATAGGGGCATACCGAGATCCCAGTAGGTGAGTTTCTTGCAACAGCACCAGGTTCTGTGCCTGTCTGCGGAGATATTGGGTGACTCCCCTTTGCTTAATTATACTTGCTAGGCCATTGACATTCCAAGAGAGGATTCTCAGGACAGTGGGTTCTACTTCTTCAGTTGCCATTAGATTAGGGCTCTGCCTGGGAGACCAGAGGATCTACTCTAGGTCCATTCCTGTTCCTGTGCATATTTTCATATGTACATTTGGAACTTGCGATCATAAGAAACTTAAACAACATCCCCAACTGCTCCCCACTTTTTGTATTTGTAGGATCAAAATTACCCAGTTCCCTAACTTCAGAAAGGTCTGTCCCCCACCCATATCTGCCTGTGCTACTTAGGATCAGCACACAACCTTTATGGTACCTTTAAAAACAAAAAACAATAAGCAAGCTCAATCAGAAAAGAGCTGGTGTTGACAACTAAGAGCTGGTGCTGAGCATCGGAAACAACCTACTAAAGTTAAGCACTAGGCTCATCCCTTCCCCACAGTAGAAATGGGCATATGCAGCTGCCTGGTCAATCAATCATCTTTTCAGGGTCTTACTGCCCCAGCTGATGGGGGACTCTCCACCTCAAGCATGGGAGTCCATTTGTTTACTACAGCTGTCGTGTCAATCGGGGGTGTCCTATTGTCTCTAGGGTCCGTGTGCGAGCAGCTTATGTCAGTTCCTGATGAGTCCAAGGAGCCTCCAGTTTGCACTTGGTCTGTGTGTGAGTGAGTTTTGTGCCTGCCACATTGGAGTCCATCCATAGGGGGGGGGGGGGGTTAATTTTGTCTATCTTAAGAGGAATGTAGCAAGGGTTTGTAGCGTCTCAGCACTCTCTTCTCCACCACCCATTCCCACCGCTCCTCCGAGGTGCCAAAGAAGTAGGACTTAGATCCATTGACTACCCTAAGTTTGGGAGGAAAGAGGATCATGTTGGATAGATTCATGTCTCAAAGTTTCCACTGTCTCAAATGATTTCTGTGATTCTTAACTTGTCTAGTGTAGTCAGGGAAAATCATACATCAATCTCGCAAAATGCACACCTCTGTCTCAAAAATTTAATTTACAGGCAATTAGGGGTCAAGGGGGTATGCAGGGGGAAGGTTTCTGTGTCAGTGCCTGATGTGCTCTCTCAATCCCAACCAGGGTGGCAGCACTCTACTAGGTATCCAGGGTACAATCCAGTCCACCAGGAATTTATCTAGAGAGAATGATCCCCTGGCCTCCAGAAACCCAATGAATCATAATTTATTGCATCTGGATTTATTTTCAGCCTCCTCATCCATCATTTCTAGGGTTTTGGTAGCCATGAGTAGCATTGAAATATCAGTTCAGAGGGTAGCCTTTCATCTTCCAGTGTTGAGACCCAACCATCTGCCTCTGAGATCCTGTTGTCTAAATTATGTAGGTTTTGTTGTAGAAGTGACACATCCGCCCCTACTTCTTCAATCTTTGTCTCCACAGCTACTCGGGTGGGCAGGATTTCTTCTGGTATTTTCAGGGTGGGAGCACTGTTAAGGCAGCACTAGACAAGCCCATCTGAGGAACCTTGTATCTGTTTATCTTTGTCTTTATCGGTTGCCCAGGTCCCTTGTATTCCCTATCCAGGCCATTTACCTGTCCCAAATGTACAGTTCAGGGGACTCAACCTGTTTTTTTGATCAATGGCCTTTAAACACATCTGTTGGTACCAGGAGTGGCACTGGTGCCAGTTCCTGCAGCCCTTTACCTCCTAAAGAGAATAGCAACCCAGTACGCCACAGCCAGGGTTCTAGGAGGAGTAGCAGACAGTAATCAGCCACAGTTCAGCCCAGTCATCTTGTTGGGTATCCACCCTATGTTTACAGCACAGCCTGCTTGCACTATCCATATGTGTCCAGACAGGCAGCACAAGCAACAGTGAGTTGTTGGTGTTTACTGGCCCATACAGCTTTCTGCCTCCGTAACTGCAGCTCCCTACCCCCAGCAGATTCAGTGTTTGCAATCAGTTTCAGCCTCCACAAACACAATTTGATGTAAATGGCACCAAAAGGCATCCCCCGCCGCCTTTCAGTCCATGGGGAGGAAGCCCCCTGACCTGGACACTCCTGCTCTTGTGTTGAGTCATGTCAACAGGGCCTCAGTTCAAAGCAGGAGGCCCAATCACCCCTTCACCTTCTAGGCCCATGGCCTTGTAGAAGTCTACATGGGCCACACCTCCAACACAGCTGTGAGCAATGGCCCCCCTGAACAGACACCCTTGGGCCCACCCCAGCAGGGGCCAGAGGGACATTTGCCATGCCGAGCACCAGATCCTTCAGCCCAGGGCAGTCCAGTCACTCAACGTGGCCTCCTAGTACAAGGCAGCACAATCAGCTGGAACCTCACATGACGGAGTTTGTTCCCTCCTGTCCAGCCAGTGGCCAACTGGTCACCTCCTCAGACCTCTAGTCAATTGGTGAGGCCCACTGGCAGCAGGGTGATTAAGGATTACAGAGGAAGTCAAGGAGCAAGATCACGGTGCACCCCCCATCTTTGCTAGCTCGGCCACGCCCGCTTTCGAATTTATTTTAGGAGTATGTAAAACTCAAATCAATCAGAGTCTTATAAGGCGCAACTACTCACCTGTGAGGGTCTCAAGGCACTGGGTGGGGGAGGGCTGGGTCTCTGTTAAGTCAAAGAGCCAGGTCTTGAGGTCCTTCCTGAATTGCGGCAGTGCTGGTGAATGCCTGAGTTGCAAAGGCAGGGAGTTCCAGGTCTTCGCAGCAAGATAGGAGAAGGATCTTCTTCTAGCCGTGGTCTTGAGGATCCATGGGACGGTGGACAGTGCCAGTTAGGCAGAGCGGACATGTCTAGTGGGAGTGTAGAAGAGATGCAGTGGTTGAGGAATGCAGGTCCTGCATTGTTGAGTGCTTTGTAGGCATGTGTGAGAAGCTTGAAGATGATTCTCTTGTTGACCGATAGCCAGTGAAGATGTCTCAGGTGGCGGTGATGTGGTTGCTGCATGAAATGTTCAGAATGAGTCTGGTATGGGTGTTTTGGACGGTCTGCAGTTTTTTTAGGACTTTTTTCTGTGGTGCTCTCTAAGAATGCATTGCCGTAGTCGAGTCTGCTGCTGACTAGTGAACGGATGGCGTTTTTCCTGGACTCGGTGGGGATCCATTTGAAGATCTTACAAATGAGGCAGAGCGTGTGGAAGCTGGAGGATGAGACAGCTTTGATTTGGCAGTTCCTTGAGAGCGAGGACTCCAGGATAATGCAATGGTTTCGTGTGTGGTCCACGCGGAGGGGGAGGAACCCAGGACGAGGACTTTGGTCTTGTTTGAGTTAAGCTTAAGGCAGCTGTCCTTCAACCAGGTGGAGACTGCCTTCATCCCATCATGGAAGTTACTCTTGGCGGGTGTGGGTTTGTCTGTGAGGGAGTGAATCAGCTGGGTGTCATCGGCATAGGAGATAATGTTGAGCCAGTGGCTTTTGATGATGGCTGCAAGGGTTGCCATGTAACTGTTGAAGATGGTGGAGCTCAGAGAGGATCCTGAGGCACGCCATAGCATATCTCTGTGGGTTCTTATTTGAACAGTGGAAGTGTGACTCTCTGCGTTTGGCCGGGGAGGAAAGAGCGGATCCATTCTAGGGCTTTTCACAGTTTCCGGTATTGTGGAATCTTGCGCAGAGGGTGTGGTGGGAGACAGTGTGGAAAGCAGCCGAGAGGTCCAGGAGGATAAGGGCTGAAGTCTTGCCTTGGTTATGGTGGGTGTGGATGTCATCTGTAGCAGCGAGGAAAGTGATTTCCGTGCTGTGGTTGCTTCTGAAGCCCAATTGGGAGAGGTCCAGGATCTTGTTCATTTTGATGAATTCAGGGAGTTGGGCGTTGATGGCTTTCTCAATTACTTTGGCTGGGAAGGGTAGCAGAGACATGGGTCTGTAGTTCTTAAAGTCCGTCTGGCCAGTGGAAGGTTTCTTCAGCAGAGGTTGATTGACTATTCTCTTGCTTTTATATGTTTTTTCAAACCCAGCTTGTATACTCTGAGGACATTTTTTGAAGGAAAATTTTTAAGCAATAGAAGTTAACAGTTCTATGTTACTGCAATGAGCAATGCCTCCAAAGGGTGTCTTCCTATACTCCTGTTGCAGCCTAGTGCATACCCTTGCCTTCAATGATCTTAGTGAAGCTTTTCCAGCAAATCAAACTTCATAAAGTTCATTTCCATTGTTCAGGGTGTATATAAGTGCCTTGGAGTAATGTCTGGTAAATCTACCTCCCGGAATTACCATTATTGGGGCATTGGGAGCTTTAAAGGGTGGCATTAATGGGGTTTACACGTGAGACTGTAAGGATACCCTTAGACATGATGAATTAGTAATGGAATCAGTAATGGCAGCTCTGAGTCCCCTCGTAATGCCTACTTTTTTGTTCAGGTATTTTACTCAGAGACAAGACTGTAGGTGAAACACTACAGCTTTGCAGCAATGCCTCCGACCGTGGAATCATGACAAGGTTTCTAACTCATGTTCCCAGCTTAACTGCGATCCCTGGGGGCTTGGAATGAGGCTCATTGTGCCTTCTGCAGCTACCTGTGTCCTACTGCCTCCAGCAGCAACTTCCTTCTTTCAGTGCTACTGCTCCAGTTGTCTGTGCTCTTTGAACCTGTCCTTGTCGCCTTTACTTGAGACCTCCAGCTACATCTTGCTGTTGAATGTTGTGTTTGCTCAATTTGGCATTCTTTTTATTTTCCACCACATTTCTTGTCCTTTAGTATTCCTGTCCATAATATTACCTTTACTCTGTGCTTTTCATTGTTCTTAGTACTCAAATTGACAGTGTCTTTAATACTCCAGTCCATGTAGTCTCAGTTCATGTTATTTGCAGTAGTTGAGTCCACACTGTTCCAATTGCTTAAATCCCTAAGCTTCAGTTCCCAGTACTTGTTATCTTTAGTTCTTGAATCTCCTTGCCTTATCTGTCGGTACTTCAATTGTCTATTCCTTCAGCCCTGTCAAGTATCAAGCATCAGGTGTTACACTAACGCATTTCAATGTGGTTGTCCGCATCACCTCACTGAAATGCAATATCATGCCATGTAGCGCTCCAGCTGTTAAGCCCCTGGGGCTGATATAATGCACCAGTTACAGTTGCAGTGCAGCGCTATGCTCCTGGCAGGCTTTGGGGCTCTGGCACAGCTGCTAGAGCTCAACCTGCACAGTGCTACAAAGTAACAGTCACCAGGTCAGAGGCGGGTCACCACAGCAGTTCTTCTAAAGTTTTGGGCTGATGCTGCAAAATGCAACTCAGGTGCAGATCTGGGCCTCACGAATGGCGAGGGCCAGCCGGAGCCTGTCCCACACTATCATCAGCACCAAGGCAGTGAGACAATAGAGGCTCCCAGTCATAGTCATCACGTCCCAGAACTGAGACCTGGAGGCGGGCTGATGATACGGCTGTGGCCCTACACAAGTACCTGCAATGCAAAGGAGGTGAGACGGGAGAAGGCCTGGGCGGTAACGTCTAGGGTCACATGCCGGTTATATTGCACCACTTGTGGGGATTGGCTGAGCCCTGCCTCCGTGCACCTGGACTGGAGCTGGTGCTGCTGCTCTGACTGTGTGAGAGGCTCAGGGGCAAAGCAACTGGGCCACATGGCAGCAGGCATAAGATGGCTACAATACACTGCTTGGCCTCAGGACAGATAACCTTGCGGGCTTGGCCTGTACAGCTGAAAGAGTGAGCAATGCAATGCAGCTCCCCCTCCACGGTATCAGGATCCAATCCTGGAGATTCCCATGATGGACCCGACTCACCACAGACAGTTGCAGTTGGAGATCCGCACAGCATTATACGCGCTGGACGTTTCAAGTAGTACGATCAAGAAACACTACCCCCGGGAAAATTATACCTATTCTTTAGGTCCTGTTTATGACGACCTTGGCGATTCTCTTCCTTGTTCATATCGCAAATTGGGAATTGCTTCAGATCAAATATTTACCACTTCTTTTGGCATTTCACGGATGTTCCACGGTTCTTTAAACTCTGTGGTGAGACTGGATGATTGGTTCCCCACTGTGGGACTATCCCTTACTTCCTCCGACACACATCAATTATTGATCATTGTTAATCCCCAAGTCCATGGATATCGGCTGGCACCAATAACAGGAAGACTGATTCAGTGCTTAATTCTCTGAGGCTTTCAAATTTATCTTATTGTGAGCCCTTCACCACATATCCGGTGGTGGCTCTACTGTTCACTGATGACCCTTCAAACTTGAAAGTATATTTTCGCCCTGACAAAGGAACCGTATATTTGTTTTTGTGTTCCGAAACGCGTGTCGGTGTTTTTGTTAATTTTGTTAATTCTGTGTAGTCCTTTTTGGCATTGTCATTCTATTGTGTCATTGTATTATACTGTTTTTGTGCTTTATGTTTGATGCTTTGTGAGTACTGTTGTTTTGTATTATATGTAGTGTTCCCTATTATTCCTTGTCTATTTAACTATGGGCCTTTTGCTTGTTGTTTGAAAGAAAAAAATGCCTGAGAAATACAAACAACCATTTTAAATTTTATCTGAGATTTTTTCTATTGTTTTGATAAACAATAAAATATGAATAAATAATATGCTTTGATGCTTTAACACCTTGGCTGCTGTGGTTATTTTTCCCCTGTGCTGAAAAATGTAAGGAGCAATGTTACATGACGAGCTCAGCTCGTCATCAGCACACGACCACCGTGGCTGATGACGAGCTCAGCTCGTCATCAGCATCGAAGGGGTTAAATCTGCGGGACAACTGTATGTATATTATGGATGTATCACCAAGGATGCTATAGGTAGTGGAGGAAGATTTTGTATTTTGCTTGTGTCTATGTCCCTGTTTTCTTCCTCCCGATTGAGACTTCATGGACCCTCTGCGTTATTTCGGTTGGCCCGACCTACCACAGACCACCTGGCTCAATGCTGCTGATGGCACACACTGGCCTGCTGAATGGCAATAAATATGGCAGTGGCAGCCCCGAATGCCCGTTTCCTATATCTCGCCACTGAAGCACCTGACTGAAACAGTGTGTGTAGTGTGCTAGCAGCCTAGAGCTCAGGGCTGAGCTAGAATTGCAGCGCTGCTACTCAATGTGGCCACCACGGGGCCCGCTAATTGCCATGGCCTCTCGTCTTCGAAAGAAGTAATCGCGCAATAATTACAATCCACGCTGTTACTTGAAGCGTAAAAGGCCATTTTGTTAGGACACGGTTGTAATCATTTAACTTTATTAACATTACATAACTGTAAAAAAATACTTTTCCCATCCCATCCCATGCCGATACATTCTCCGTTCAGCCTTCTCAAAACCATCTCACCTGTTTGACTCTTCCCCATTCACTCAGTGACCTCCTTCCTCTCCCCATTTTCCCCATTCTCACCTTCACTTGCCCTCCAAGCATCCTCTGTTGACTTTCCTTCATTGCCTCCCGCGCCCCTCTATCAGTCACCCGTGTACCGTTCTTCCTCCCAGAGGGGTGTATCGACCCGTATGTGACTCACCACCCCTCCATAGTACCGTAACGTCACTACTCTGCAACTTGCCCTAACCTGGCATGCTAAGACCGCTCCTGTCCCAAGCCCTCCACGTAACCTGTAGGGTGGGTGGGTGGACAAACTTTTCCTCCCTAATCCCCCCGGTGGTGCTAAGGTGTCAGGAAGAGGCTGGATCCTCCTCTCCTGACACCTTATATGTGTCCCTAATGCCCGCCCCTTCCCCTGTCCTCTAAACCCTCCCACACCGTCTCCTTCCGGGCCATCGTGCGAATAGCCCCGGGGGGAGACTGGTCTGCGACCTTAACTTCCCCCGGGGGCCCTCATCGCGCAATAACTACACTCCACGCTGTTACTTGAAGCGTAAAAGGCCATTTTATTAGGACACGGTTGCAATCATTTAACTTTATTGACATTACATAACTGTAAGAAAATACTTTTCCCATCCCATGCCAATACATTCTCCGTTCAGCCTTCTCAAAACGATCTCACCTGTTTGACTCTTCCCCATTCACTCAGTGACCTCCTTCCTCTCCCCATTATCACCTTCACTTGCCCTCCAAGCATCCTCTGTTGAATTTCCTTCATTGCCTCCTGCGCCCCGCTATCAGTCATCCGTGTACCGTTCTCCCTCCCTGAGGGGTGCATTCGCCCGTATGTGACTCACCACCCCTCCGAAGTACCGCCAACCCGGGAACCCCCATAAGGCGGTTCTCTGCCACCCCCCCAGTCCTGGGCACCTTTCTTCTCCAGTCAGCCGACCCTGCGGCCCCCCGGTGGTCAACCAATCCACCACCAAAACCTATGTCCCCTATAAATGAGTTTTGTGGGTACTGTCGTTGACCGAGTTAGGCGCCAAACTTCCGCCCGACCACCTGGTCCTCCATGTCCTGTGCACTCTTTCTCCTCCAGTCAGGCGACCCTGTGGCACCCGGTGGACGACCAATCCACCACTGAAACGTGTGTCCCGTGTAAATTCTTATTGTTGGGACCATCATTGACTGCGAAAGGCGCCAAACCTCTGCATGACCACCTGCTCCTCCAGGTCCTGTGCACCCAACTCTTCCCCAGTGTGCTCCCGGTGGACGACCACCCACTGCCACAACATGCATCCAGTGTACCTATTTTCGGACAAACCTGGCCCGTAAACACCCCCCACCACCACCACAGTGAACGACCATCCACCGCCTGGACCTCCATCCCGTGTAACAAATGAACATTGTTGGGCCATTCGTAGTCCAAGAAAGGTGCCCCCCCACCGCAGTGAATGACCATCCAATACCTGGGCCTCCAACCCTTGCAAACCCGGAACAACTTCGGGTTAGCCCTCGTCCATGAAAGGTGCCCCCCCTTGAGGTGAACGACCATCCACCGATGTACTTGCGACCCTTGTAACCTTGAACATTGCCGGGCCAATCATGGTCCCTGAAAGGTGCCCCCCCCATCATAGTGAATGACCATCCACTACCTGGGCCTCCGACCAATGCAAACCAGAATACACTTACAGGTTCGTCCTTGTCCATAAAAGGTGCCCCCCCTCACGCGGTGATCAACATTTGCGGTGATCAACCATCCACCACCTGTACCCGCAACCCGTGCAACCATGAAAATTGCCGGCCCAATCATTTCCTGTGAAAGGTGTCCTCCCTATAGCAGTGAACGATCATCCACTACCTGGGCCACCGTCATATGCCACCCGTAATACTTTCGGGTTAGTCCACGTCCATGGAAGCCGCCCCCTTCGCGGTGAACGACCGTCCACCTGTACCTGAAACCAGTGAAACCATGAACATTGCCAGGCCAATCATTGCCCGTGAAAGGTGCCCCCCCCCCCCCCCAATCGCAGTGAACGACCATCCACTACCTGGGCCTCCGTCCTATGCAAACCAGTAACACTTTCGGGTTAGTCCTTGACCATGAAAGGTGCCCCCCTTTGCGGTGAAAGACCATCCACCACCTGTACCTGCAACCTGTGTAACCATGAACCTTACTGTGCCAATCTTTATCATACCCAACAGGCTCCTGTCTGGCCTGTGATTTCCATAGGACCCCGTTCCCAAGTCTTCAAGGCACCACTCATTCACGCAACTAACATTGCCCCACGGTCTATGTCACCGAACCATACCCTAGTCCATGCCTCAGAACGCAAAGCCAAACCTGACATAACCCAGAATACTCCATTGTCCCACAGGTATCCTCATATCGTAGCCAATTCTCGTTTCCTGCGATACCATGACAGCCATAAAGGCCCCCACTCCCCACTTTACCATCCACTGTTACAATTATCATTTCACCTAATAATGACGGCATTCCCCACTCGGTGATGTCTGTACACCTGGTAGTTCGCCTCGTTTGCCGTCCAAATGCCCAGGTGACTGGCCACCCAACCAGGCGACCGCCCTGGAGCCCAATCTACAATATTTCCTGTAGTAGAAAAATAATGATTAGTCCTTTAGATTTACATCCCCTTTCCCGTAGTCCTTTCCTGGGAAACCCATTGTCTATGACCCCCTGTTCAAGAGCACCCATCCGCTGAGACCAAAGACCAACTCAACCACCCCCAAAAACCACCCTCATCCCCACGCACAAAACCCCGACCCAACAAACTCTTCAACTGTGCAGACCCTGGACCACCCTGCCTAAGAAATCCTTGCCCGTGGGCCACCTCCAATACACCAGGTGCAGCAAATACCCCTTCAGCCCAGCCGTGACCCTTGTCTACGTTCTGTTCCAACCTTATCATCCCGTCACCCCACTGTCCCTCCCCAAAACACTCCAACCCAACCTGACCTCCAGAAGAAATACCACTATCCTTGTTATTTGGAATCTTTTGTGTGCCGCCCCTCCCTGACATCCCCCAACCTTCCTCGTCCATGGCCTGCCTACACATCTCTGGTGCCTATTCACATAGCCTCTGACAAAACAACCTCCTTCCTTGCAACATTCTAGGCTTGCTCTCCGTCACGCTGTCCCCACCTCAAACCTGGTCACCCCCGGACCAATTTCCTCCCCACTGAAGGACTGGGTTATTCAAGACCCAGCGGTGCCAGGGATAACACCTGAAACCTTCGTGGGTTACCTGTTCCGGCGTACAAATGACAGAGACACGGGACACTTCCTTCGGCGTCAAAGATTCGAGGTTTATTTACTGCAGGGAACACAGAAGTCACGTGAAGTACATAGCATGTAAGCTCGCGGGATCTGATTCAATTTGCTACTGTGGATCGCTCCTTTTTATACAGTTTTCTCCCATACGTTAGCATGATACACAAAGGTTTACAACTTGGTTCCCATCATTATCCCCAAGAGGGGTCGCTTTGATGTATTCAAGGTCCGGAACATAAGTACAGAAACATTTGGTAGCTCCCAACTGTAAAAACCCATCTTCCCACCATTAGTACATTCCAATCAGCAATAAACAGATCGAAAAAGGAACAAGGACAGGTGCAGAGGAAGACAGGAACAGTGGGAAGATCGGAAAGGGTGTAAAAGGGGTGGTATCGGGAAACACGAGCTGCAAGCATCAAAGGGACGTGCCTAATGAGATGCACGGCTAAGACAATAGACCGGCACGGCAAGATGAGCCTCGAGCGGGGCCATCTGCCTTACAGTATCATCCCCCTCATCATAAAGACACTTTCAAAGGAAACGTGTCTTCCGCAAGAGTCTTGGGAATCCCAGGGTCGCGAAGCGGACAGTGTCCGTTCGCTGGCTACTTGAGGGCAAGAGACAAAATGGATGCCGTATCTAAGATGGAACCCGTGGGTACAGATATAGAATCCCACGAAACAGACGAACGGTTTAAGCTAGTACAGCGAAACTACGTACACCCACTAAACTCGTCATTTGCGGTTCATAGATACCAGACTCGACCATATTCGTGCGAGTCAAAAACACCGCTTACGAATGTCACGGAACCTCACCTCACTAACCTCAAACTGGGACAACCAAAATCCGAGAGCCCCAAATGGCTGCTTTTCAACCCCCTTCTGACACTGAAATTGAAAACTATCCACTGCCGATCCACCTGATCATGTTACCCTGAATACGTAACGGACTACCCATCAACTTCAGCTGCATCCACCCCTATCCCTGCTTCAAGACAGGCCTGAACATCCTCAACCAATCCTACACTGACCCAGGCAACCAACCTAAGCGCCAACAACCCAAACCCCTTTCTCGGGCATCCACAGGGACCTGAAACGTGTGCTCCTCAACCAATAAATTACCAACCAACTCAACCCACTGAGGAGTCAACCATCCCACTGTACTCCCCTTGCACTTTGGCCCACAAGGATGAAGGCCATCAGACTGTCAACCCCCGAGTATCCTTTCCCTGCACTGTATCCATAGGTCCGAAATGGTTGCATATTATCATGTGTCCCAAGCTGGAGGCAGTTGCTCCCTTCCTTGTGCCCATGTACAGCTCTGATACCCACGGGGCTTGCAAGTGCTGACTATAAAAACCTCATGAATAAAATGAAATAACCACATAACCACTATGATACCATATAACGTCACTATTAAACGCTCGCTTTGCAGAGAGACTGAGCCTTGAATGCCCCCCCTGGTTCAAGTAAGTCAGGTCGAAGCCTTGCCCTCCTTAGCCCTGTGGCAAAACCCCATCTTTCTTGCTACGCTGATGCCTACCCTGGTTTATCAGCCAGGCAATCTACCTGGCCTCCCCTTCACAGTAAGATATGGCCAACAGTGGAGACTGATGTCCTCTTGCAGTTAACGCATCCAGCCTGGCCAACCACCCCATGTAACTCATTGGTCAACCCCTCTTAGCATGATTGTATACCACTGTCCATTGGGACCCATCCCCACCAACTCGCCAAGCTCCCAATTCCCCCTGCATGATGCCGCTGCTGCACCTGCCTCTGTGCCAAATCCCACACCACCCCACTGACAAGCTGAAAACCCCACTTGCCCGTGCTCCCCCAACACCTGCCCCGCGGCTTTAGTCCTTTACCTTAAAGTCCGTCCGGGACCTCCATGTCCTGACTGGCGCAGCTGCGCCCTACTGCTCCATGTCCACTGGTCCATATGGAACTGCACCCTTGTATTGGAAAACTAACAGATTCTAGTTACCATAAACCCCCCCCCCCCCTTAAAATTCCCCACTCAGCCACATCCAACCTCACAATTTCTCCGTCATCCAACACTCCCATCCCTTCATACAACACCATGCTCCCAAAGTCCAGAACCGCTCACCATCCACGTCAACCAGCGCCACTTTAATTCCTCATGTTGTATTCCGTGATGCGGGAGCCCTTGTTGGAGGGAAGGCCGCAGCAGACCTCCCTACTGCTTCTGGCCAGCGGCCCGGGGCCGTCATGCACCCCACTGGCTATGCCCCAATCTTCCGGATCTATTGCGGTCTTGGTTCCCCCATATCCCCCAGGTCGCTCCGACCTGGAGGGGGCCCAGCACCACCGGGCCTCATGACGTGCTGGCAGTCCCTCACCTCCTACAATTAACAGCAAAACCCTATGCAGACAAACTGTCCCTTACCCCAGGAATCGCATGGCAGCAAACAAACCGCCCCCCCCCCGCCCCGAGCGCCAGCCCCACTCCTAACAATTAACAACAAAAAATGACAAGATGGATGCTTTTGGGCATCCATCTTGTCCCCTGGGAAAAGAACTGAAGGGGTGTGCCCGCTCCTCCCTTTTGTCTATGCTCGGCTACCTCTTGTTTTTGTTTGCTTTTGCCACTTGCACAAGCGCCACCATTGCCTACGTAACGTTTGTTCTTGTGGTTGAGGGTCTGCCATTTATTGCAGTATTATACCTCTACTTGCACTTTATACGCTTTTGTCACCTGCACACGTCACTTTTTCCTCCTGTATTGCACCGTGTGCTACCTTTTGTATTTTGTTTGCTCACAATTGGCACGTTTGCCTCATGTAACTTAACATTGGCTCTTGTAATTTGCTCACTCATAATTCTCTCCTCATGTATCATTACTGGTCCTATTGTGAAGCGCTCTGACGCCTTCCGGTAAAGTCCGCGCTCTATAAAGATGCATAAATAAATAAATGGAGGCGAGAGACACAGTTTGCCACAGCCATCAAGTGGCGGACTGCGCGAAAAACGAGAGGTTGTCCCCCCCCCCAGTACCAGGCCGCAGCAGACACTTTCACCGCATTGACAGGCAGGCTCCGACATTCCTCCGGTGGGGGCAGGCACGCATAAAGCTCCCCGCGCTGTCCTGTAGACCACAGCCCGGCGCCTCTCCCCCTATACAGGCACTCCGCTACCCTTGGCACGCTCCAGGCAGATTCCTTGCCACCAACTCAGAGGGGACTCCCCCCTACGACTCAGACAACCCACGATGCCCCCAAACGCCCCCCCCCCTCCGACCTCAACACAGTGCAACAATGCCGGCTAAACCCTGCATGAGCTCTGGGCCCCCCACCCCCGCCATTAACACCAAACGTGACGCGGGAAGCCCATATCATAGAAGCGACGCCCCCCCCCCCCCGACGACACCCTCGTGAAACCCGCCCCCAGGCCCAGCTAACCTGCACAAACTTTTCCTCTTTAATCCCCCCGGTGGTGCTAAGGTGTCAGGAAGAGGCTGGATCCTCCTCTCCTGACACCTTATATGTGTCCCTAACGCCCGCCCCTTCCCCTATCCTCTAAACCCTCCCACACCGTGTCCTTCCGGGCCATCGTCTGCAACCTTAACTTCCCCTGGGGGCCCTCAGTGTGCCCTCAGAGCCCGGTATCTAGTTGCACTTGCTTCTTGTAATGATTGCTATAAAATTGGGTTCATTCTGAGCTGCCTGCTGTGCCCCTGTAGTCTGAGAATTGTGCAGTAATGCAGTTTGTCTCTGCTCAGTTTGATAAGTGACGCGTTGGCACACTTTAGTGTAGCCTGAGTTAGGGATCCTGTGCGAGTCGACTAGTGCTGCATGCAATTCCCCTGGTCATAGCACCGCGGGTGCTGCTGTATGTAAGACTGAACAATGATCTCTCCAGCACCTGGCCATCCCGTCCAGGTTAATAGTCGATCAGGTTACAGAGACACTAGGTCAGTGCCATTGCATTTCTGACATTTTGCAGTAGATTTGAGCTCTTCTTAGAGTTTCTTGTTGCTCATATGGGTTTAATTTATGATATTGATACGTTTCGCTCCTCTTGATTGCTTGATTTTGCTTGCGAAAAAGTGCCACTCATAGTCGTTAAAATGTCACTCAAAATGACACTGAAATTATGACACTGTCACACATAGCAATTGAAACCTTAGCAGCTATGTTCCTTTCCTGTGGTTCTGTTACATCTGATGCAGTGCGTTTTGCTTATATTTCTTTCCCTTCCTTTCTTCAACATCTGTGCCCTTTGGCTCTTCGCAATTCCTCTTTTTGTGTCATGATCATGAACTAGAAATTGAAGCAGCCCATCGCTATCATTTTCTAGAAATTTCCCGTGTTCATGGTGTATTTTTATTTTATTTTATTACTCATGCTGACTAGTCGATTTGTTTGGCGGTTGCCTGCTGTTTTTGCAGCCGCTTCCCTCTTTCCTTTTGTCCCTGCCTGTGGTCTCCTGTGCCATATGAGTGAAAAGTGTACTTGTTGTTTTCAAGAACCTGTTACTACTGTGTTCCTTCTTGGCCTGTTCAGGTGACTGTCTCATGAACATTGTTTCCTTGTTCGCACTTTATCTTCTTGACACTGATGTCTGCGTCTGTTGCTCCCTTTCAGGAGTTAGCTGAGTGAGCCATGGTAATAGCAATGTGCTGAGAATGACGCAGATATTCCTGTCAGACCATGAGCGCTTTGCATACGCCTCTAGTGGGAGCCATGCATTTCATATTAGTGATGCAGCTGATAAGCAGCTAGATCCTTTGTTTGCTACTTAAACTAATTATTTGACCTTTTGGGTGTTCTATGAACAAACGTGCACTAATCATACGTTGGAGAGACATTGGAAGTAACTGTGAGAGAATGTAGTTACTGCATCGTAAAAGCATGTAGATGAATGTAGAATAGACACAATTCTATTCATTCAATGACATAGGTTCTTAGTTTATAAAAACAGCCTTAGTAAGACATTTTAATGTGTATTAGAGTGCAAAATCGATGTACTCATATGATATGAAATTCTAACTATGCTCATCAAAATAGTAATGTGTGTGAAGATTTTTTTTTTTTATTTGTTAAACACAGTTCCAAGATAAAGGATGTGCAACACCATACAAAAATCAGAAAATAACGAATAATACATAAAGCTGGATTACAAAGTAATAAATTATTCGAAGTGGGCTTACATCATGCAGTCATATAATCCGAAAAAAATTCCCATATATACAATCCTATTTTTAGTTTCCCTGCCCCCTTTATAGAATAAAGACTCAGTTCTAAATTAGCTAAATTATACATTTTTGCCCGCTAGGTCTCAAACACTGGGGGATCGGGGCGAAGCCATTCTGCGGCTATACATAATCGGGTCACAGTCATTGCTACAAACAATAAGTATTGATGTTTATACAGAGGACTCCTTTTCTTGACCACCTGTCCCATCCCTAAGAGCATTAGGGCAGATGTTATTTTTAGTGATTGCCCAAACATATTAGAGAAGAACTTTTCAATCCCCTGAATAAAGAAATTAAGTTTAACAAAAGCAAAAAATATACGGAGGCTGTCTGCATTTTCACTCCCGCAGCGATACCATCTTCCGTCAAAACGATCACCCCACTTACACATGCGCGCGGGAGTGTAATATAAATTAAATACTGTTTTAAAAAATTGTGCTTTCAGATTTGCAGACAGAAAAACTGTATTAGCCCTATCCATTGCCTCTGCAATAGATATATCAGTTTCCCCCTATGCTACCTCCCACTGTGCATTATGCTTTGCCAAATTATCCATTGCAAATGAAGACAGTAATTTGTACAATGATCCTATCCTCCCCTGAGCCCTTACTGTTTCAAAAAGCAAGTTTGGACTAACTTTCACATTTCTACGAGTAAGGAAATCCAGAATTTGGAGAAATTAAAAAAATTGTGAATGGGGGAGATTATATTGTCTTGAGAGATCCTCATACAGATTAATTAGTCACCCACTATCATAAAGATCTCCTATCTGACTGATGCCCTTGTCTCTCCAATCGAAGACTACCTTATCTCGGAATATGATCGGAAGTAATTTCGCCGGATTTAATGGTGTATAATATGTCGGACCTTCTAACGCGGATACTTTACGTATCTTCCTCCAAACTTTAAATGCCGCTTCCAGAACCTTAAAACAAGTTCTTTTATAGTAGTTCCTATCTATTTCTTTAAATAAACAGTGTTTTGCTTCTGATTCTAAAATTAAATGAACAATTGAAGGGGCTTCAGCTATAGTGCCAGCTTCGTTACCAGTCAATAATACAGACATTTTTCGCAAAAAAGTAGCATAATAATATAACACAAACTTAGGTAATGCCAGACCCCCCCTTCTAATTGGAAGCGTCATATAGTTAGTAGCTCTGCGAGGCTTCCTGGGAGCCCAAAGAAATTTAACACAAAAAGATTGCAAATTTTGCAATTGCAATGGCATTATCTCGAGTGGAATAGATCTGAACAAGTAGAGTACCCGCGGGAGTATATTCATCTTTAAAATGTTCCCTCTACCTATTATAGTAAGGTGTAGCCATCCCCACCTCTCCAGAGGGGATGGGGGGTCCATGGGAGGCTGAGGGGAGCAGGGGTGGTTGGGGGTTGGTGGGGTCACGGTGTAGGGGTAAAGAGGGGGGAAATTTCACAGTTCCAAGGAGGGAGAAATATAAGACAGTGGGAATACTCAGACCTAAATGGGTTGTTTTCTTTAGGGCAGTACTCAATGCTGATTCTTTATGGCTACTAGTGGGATGAAAACATGCTTTGTAAATGTTTTTGGCCTTAACAATATTAATAAAAGGAGGAGGATGGCTGCTGAACTTCGTAATATCCACCCAGACTTTGTTTGTCTGCAAGAGACACATTTACCTTGGGGTAAATGGCATATGTTAAGTGACTTATGATTCTCAACAGTTGTTGCGTCACAGCAATCAGGGATGGTTCGGGGGGGGGGGGGGGTGGCAATCTTAGCCAAATCTAATTCATATATGTCTATTCGAAGCTCAGCGGATAAACTCGGTCGTTGGGCCATTGCGCAATTCCGTGGGGGCACTTGCAATTTTAATTTTACTTTATGTACCATTTCTAGATCTAATTTAGATGAGGCTATAATTTTGGAACACTTGAATATAGAGCTAGTGGCTTGGCCAACTCCGTTGATCATTTGTGGAGACATAAATATAAATTTAACTAATCAAACATTGGTGGGGTCCCAAGACTATAAGGGACGGAATCCCCGGGTCTTCAAGGCTCTGGCTAATTTGCTAAGGGTTCACGGGTTGTTGTATGTATGGGGTAAGTTACATTTAACAGACCCAGGATATACTTTTTACTCCTACCCTAAAAAAGAATGGTGAGATTGGATTATTTCTTCACATCCTCTGCTCTGTTGACTGGGGCAGAAATGCAGATATATCCCAGAATTTCGTCAGATCATGCCCCTATTTTATTAGTATTGACTGGCTTGGGAGAGACGGTAAGGCTTAAAAAGTTCACTTTAGACCGGAAATTATGCCTTAATGATCAATTTAAAGCACAAATTGCCAGGTGGCTGGGGGAATTTTTTGAAAATAATAGACAGTCGACTAGAATAGATATAGTTTGGGATATGTTTAAGACCTGTTTTAGGGGTGAAGTAGCGAGTTGTGGGCCATTCTTTCAAAAAAAAATTAAAGAGGGAGATGCAAGATCTTTATTCTGCTTTGAAAGTGGCAGAGGAGAAATTGACCCAAGGCATATTACATCAGGGGAATATTCAACAACTAGAGGACGATGTAGCCAGGAAACGTGCTAAAATAAGGGGGGTCTGGGATCAAGAAAATGCAAGGAAATATTTGGCCTATCGAAAACAATGCCATGAATATGGGGTAGCAGTTGGGAGATGTCTCTCCCTCAAATTGTGTATGAACGAAGCAGCCAGACGCATATCAGGTTTACAAGATAGTGCAGGGTCATTAAGAACTGACCCATCAGGCATCTTGGCTATTTTTCATCAGTTCTATACTGAGCTGTACTCGCAACAAAGTATAGGGGGTGACGGACTAGAATTTTTGCAGACCCGAGATTTTCCAGAATTGGATCCAGACTTGGCAGTGCAACTTGATACTCCTATTACTATGCAAGAGCTTGAGTGCGCAGTTAAGTCTTTAGCGATGGGCAAAGCCACAGGTCCTGACAGCATTCCGGGAGAGTTATACAAGCTTTTTTTTAATCAATAAAAAGATACGATGTTGGCAACATTTAGAGCAGCTAAATTGGGACTGGCTCCTAAAACCTGGGAGGAGGCAACAATAGTTGTATTTAGTAAGAAAGGTAAAGACCCAGAGATACCTAGCTCATATCGCCCTATCTCATTACTTAATTGTGATGGGAAAATGTATTCTAAGATATTAGCTAATCGTCTTTCCAACATTATGTTATAGCGTCTTTAGTTTCAAATAGCCAACATGGATTCATCCCAGCCAAGGGTACAGTCTCACATTTCAACAAAGTAATTACTATGTTTGATATTGCTCAAACTGAGAAGCGACAACTGGGGCTTATTTTATTTGACGCAGAAAAAGTGTTTGATCGAGTGGAGTGGGGTTAAAGTGGAGATTGATGGAAAGGGTGGGTTTTCAAAAAGGTTTTATGAGAGCCTTGAGGGTTGTGTATGCATCCCCAATTGCGAGAATAGCTGCAATCGGTATGATCTCAGAGCCGGTAAAAATCACTAGAGGGACCAGGCAGGGATGTCCTTTTTCCCCTTTACTTTTTGCTCTATATATTAATCCTTTTGTTGACATGCTTTTAAAGAGTCAGGGGATTAAGCCTTTTTTAGTTCATTCTGTATTCGCTTATGCAGATGACATCGCTGTGATTTCGGAGAATCCGTCTACAGCACTTCCAGAGATAGAACGTCTAGCACTTGAATTTGGCAAACGACCGGTTATAAACTTAATGTCAATAAGATGCAAATAGTGTGTACAGAAAATACCGTATTTCAAGATTCGAGAGTACTTGTTGAAACTACATATTTGGGCATTAAAATCAGGACATCAATGAGGGAATTAGTAGATGCTAACTGGGGGGCATTATTAGGGAAAGTCAGAAACTCAATGTGTGTGAAGAACTAATGAAATCTAACATGATCTAGATAACTTTATGCGTCATAATTGAAGGGTTTAATTCTGAATTTAATTGTTTGCATATGTAAATATGTGTCCGAATAAGAAAAGAAAAACTGGTGCTGCATGGCAATATTTAGTGCAAATGTTCTGAAACCTTCAGAATATTATCTTCAATTGTGTACTAATACAAACTAGTTGAAACAATATTAATATTTTATAATTTGATATCATTTTATATGTTGGTACTTTGAAAATGCAGTAATGTGTCATAGGCCCACATGCATCAAGCATTTTTGTAGTCGCAAACGGTGCGATTCCTTAAAATCGGCCGTTTGCGAATGCAAAAGTGCTTTTTGGGATGCATGAAGCAATTTTAGAATTCGTAACATGTTTGCGAGTTCTAAAATTGCGGGTGCTTTTAAGAAGTCGCAGATGTGCGATTTCTTAAAAGCAATGCATCATTAAATTGAAAACTGTAAATTCGCAATTAGGGTGCCAAATTTACCGAGTGGTTGAACCACTCGGTAAATTTGGAAAAAGTGTTTAAAATGCTTAAAATGTTTTTTTTTCAACATTCATGTTTCACACACACATGTCCTTAGGACATGTGTGTGTGAAACATGATGCGAAAAATACATTTCATGGGTGCATGGGGGGGTCCTTTGGACCCCCCCCTGCACCCATGAAATTTTCAAAGTGCCACTCGCAATTCCCATTGACTCCTATGGGCCTTTTGGCCCATAGGAATCAATGGGAATTGCGAAAATTAACTTAAGAATTCGGTATTCATTTGGGATTCGGTAAAAATTGCGATTTTTACCGAATCACAAATGAATACCGAAAATAATGATGCATAGCATTTTGCACTTCTTAATTTGCGATTCCTTATTTTTCGCAAATTAGGAAGTGCAAAATGTCACAATGATGCATGTGGGCCATAGTTACATGTAAGAATTACAATACAATTAATAATGCATTTCAAGTGCCTATACGTTGAAAGGATGTTAGTGAATTGCTTTTTATTCAAGTAATGTATATTTTCATGACTTTATATACTACTTATCTTTTAATGAAATATAAAAGGCCTACATTTTTCCTCAACTTTCAATGTGAAATGAAACTGTGTCTTACTAGAAGAGTTCTCACTCGCTTACAAGGACTATCTGCAACATAAGTTGATACTTTGGGATCGTCTGTTATAGGAAACTGCCCTCTTGAACTCACTCATGTGCCTGTTGCTAAAAGATCATAGTTTGGAGGTTTACTTATACCAGATGATCTGACAAATTTACATGACCAGCACTACCTCTCACCTACACATTGTGTCTTCTTTATGTCGCACAACAACCATCATATACAAAATGACCAATGGACTGAGTTGTCTGACACAATGAGGTGACCAAGTAGGTGTTACCAAAGGATTATATTATACATTGATCAGAGGTAACTGAAGCCCACTTACTCTTACTACTTGTTGAGAATCGAGCTAGACCTGATCCCAGAGACTGCCTTTTGATTGCGAATTTTGTAGACTCTACCTTTTCACTTTTCAGGCTGACGCATACGCTGTGTCCACTATCTGTGTACTTTTTTCACTGTGACACTGCACATAAGCTGTCGTGGCTTATGTTCTTGCTTAACTTTCCAGAGTTTCTGTCACCCTATGAAAAGCCCCAAATTACTCTTCACACTCTAAATCTCAAAAACATAATAATGATGCTCTTGTTTTTTGACTTTCTAATAAAATGTAACCTTAACCAAACTATAGGTTCTCTCTTGTCATGATTTGTTTCCTCGACTTGATTGAGCATTCCAATTGATTTATTAATGATAAGTAAAGATCGGCATAGAGGGATCGCCGAATACCAAGTACTAATGTTATTGTTTTGCATTACATTAACAGAATTATTAGTTTGTATGATTCCGGTTCGACCGAATTTCTTTTGGAGATTCAAATTGGCAGTAATGATTCTTTATTATTCATGTAACCTGGTGGTGAGAATCATATATATGAATTTGAGCACTAGTTTCTAAGCTGGTTTTCCAATTCCTGATCCTCATTGGATAGCCCTATGTCTGTTTCTCTATGTCAAGCCCCTCATTGGCACAAAGCAAGGTTCATCGGAGGACCAAGTGAGTGTCAGAAAAAATGTGTGTTTAGAACTAAAGGTGTTCCAAGAAAAGGCTCAGTAATGCTGGAACACTAGTTATAACTTCCATATTCATATTCACTTCTTTTGTTGCCACATAAGAGGTTATTGACTGTTCTGTTTTTGTAGGACTTTCGCTCATTCCCATTTCTGCTAATTTTATTTAGACTAAGTAGAGTTGAGTTAAGTTGAGATGAGAAACATATATAAAGTGCACTGTATGCCTTAGCATCTCTTAGTCTTGTCTGCTCCACTGTAGTAACACACAGTGAGAGACATGCCTCAAGGAATGGAGTGGTTTTGATGGTTGATTTAAATCTATTGGTTGACCACTGAAGCTGGAGGAGACAATTCCAGACCCTTATTCCCTGTGTGAACAGTTTTCTGAGCAGCAAGTTGGAAGGGAGCTGGGTTAGGCAAGTCAAAACCCTTAGACCGTAGGGTTTTGATGGAGAGAGGAACCATTGTTTTGTATATTACATATGGGACAGACCCTCAGAGTCAAACATGTAAGGCTCTAAGGGCCTAACTTTGCAGTTGTTGGACAGTTTATTCCATCACAATGTGACAGGCATCCAGTCCACCTTATCTTAGGTACCATAGGATACATCCCTCAGGTTTGTGATGAAGTAACGTTCCTGCTAAACTCTTAACCAGGCCATAAGGAACGTGCAGTGAATTTCATCTTCTACCGATATTGAGTGAAAAATCCTTCTATTAGCTGACGTATGGTCATGCTTCCTTAGGCCAGAGACACGTCATATGCCTTTGTTTTGTGGCATTGCTAGTTTGTGTATCAGCCTGTTGCTGCAGCCCAGGTATAGGGAATTAACATAGCTGAGTGTAGAATTGACCAGTACTCCTAATGCTGTTTGAAATAATGTCCACCATCTTTCTCAGAGACAGAAAAGAAGATACTGCTGATGACTGTGTTCATTTTATTTTTCACATTGAGCCATATGAGGCTTCAACTTTATTCACTACCTTCAGTCTCAAGATGTAATTACTACCAGTTCACTTACAGATTTTAACTTGCTAAACAAATGTAACCTAGAGATTGCGTCTTAGACCTTCCCCAGCTTAGGGCAACTTGTCCCAGTTATAATTATTCATTATAGTTTTGATTAGGGAGGGCCATAGCATAGAATCATGGAAAAAGTTTTCCACTGTTAAAGAAATCGAAGTTGGATAATAAATATGTAGCCATTATTTGCCCCATTACTACCCTGAACATCATGCCTAAAGTAATGGAGAAGACTGTGACAGGCCAACTTCGTGGTGTCCACCAGCACCATCATTTTGGCATCCTCTCCACTGTCCATTTTCAGGGAATGCCAATGGATGGAAGCTGCCCTCATGGCATTCAGGAATGATAATTTCAAGCAATTATTGTTTGTTTGTCCCTTTGGTAGCATTTACCACAATGGATCATGTCATGCCAAGAATCAGTCTTTTCATATTGGTTAATACTGACACTCCTCCAGGAGACAGTTTTCCTGTTGTTTTGACAATGTATCCCTAAGAGTTAAACAAGGTCCCCGCCTTCCTATTTAACATCAGCAAAGTGGTTAGTGCTGCAGTTCATATCTGTTTTTTTCTGGCTGAACTTCTTAAAAAATCATTTGGCCTCCGCTTTCTTTCCATCACACAGATTTGATTCTGGGTGTGTCTGTAAATATACACTTTAGTAACATGAATGTTTTTTCTGCTTGATTTCCAAAAGCCTAGTTGGCTGACTGCAGATGGTCCAAAATATTGATGTCAGAATCAACTAAGGCCTTAGAAAGAGAGGCACCGAGGGACTGATCTAAAGTTTGGCAGAGAGGATACTCCATCGGAGTGGTGTATGGGGTACCGTCTCAGTCAAACTGAAGGCCAGCCAGCCTGATTTACAGTTGGGTGGACTTTAAGTATGTCAGCGAGAGAGCCTACTTTGGCACCATTGATGGCATCCTCATCCAGCAGCTCAAAGGAGTATGGGCCATCAGAAGTTCACATATAACACCGTCTGCTCGAGTTAGATTGGATCGTTTTATATATTTTCTTGCAATTCATCACCCTCAGGTAAAATCTGGTGGTGAGGGACAATAAAAAAAATGAACCCCATACCATGGGAGACCGCTCCCATGGTGTGGGGAGTGAGGGCATTAGTTTTATTTTTTTCCAAATGCAAACTCCTGATTTGGGCGTTTGTTTTGGTAAATGGCAAAGCGTTATAAAAGTTTGAAGGGCAGCTGTCATGTTTGATGGCGTTATTCATCAAACCTTTATAACATTGACAGGAACTGCTGTCAATATGGTCCCTTGCAATGCTAAGAGTTCTCAGCAGAGCTGGAAGATTTCTCAATATTTAGTGGATGGCGGACCCTCAATATGGGAGGAATAATGTACTCCGCCATACCGACGGACTTATGTCCACCTGTCAAACTCTAAATCACCCCCACAAGTGTTCAATTCAAAGAAATACGTGTACTGGTTCTCTGTGAAAAACTGGGTTTGGTAGTATTTAAGCCTCTAATGTTGAAAGGGGATAATTCTAGCCAATCTCCCCCACCCCCCAAGAATTGGGTAGAATAGCAAACACTGGCTGAAGAGCTTCATGAGTATTTTTTCACTGTGCCTTCACATGACATAAGCACAACTTTAGACTTCAGGCTACTTTACTTTGTAATGGTCTTTCAACATACGTCCATCTGAGTACCCCTGATCTCACAAGTTTAAAAAGCTTCCTCAACACACTTCTTTCCTGTCGGCAGAAACTGGTCATCAGTGCATAGGCAACCTTGATTAAACCTTAGCTTATTAAATGGGCTATGATATATTTGTCACTTGTCATACTTTTTTTGTAGATTAACTTGGTAAAAAAGAGAGCTGCTCAGTCCTTTTGATCTGAAGCTGCTAAGATTTTTTGAAGACTACATTCTGTCACCAACAGCTGAATGGGATTCTCAACAAACCAGAAAAGAGGTTTATGGTTGGTATATCATTGGTTGGTATGGCTGGTTATTCTGACTGGCTTAAGAATTAAATTCCAATTGAGGAGTAAGGGTGCTGTCAAATTACTAGTATCAAAATGTAGTACCCAAACCACCAAAATGTAGGACCTGTACCTTGTAAATGCCAAGTCAAATCTAGATTTTCCCAGTGGAGGTGACACTTGTGGGACATTATATTAACAAAACATGTGCCTGAGTGATACGCCGGGCGTGGGGTGACCCCCTACAAACAGGCCCATGGGCCATTATAAATACAGCAACATTTTAGCAACATTCTTCTCTACTCAAAGGGTATCCAATGTCATCCAATTTTTCAACAAAATGATAGATTGATATTCAGATCTTCCATCCTTTGTTCACATTTTAAAACTTCAATTAAGCAGAGTCCTCAACACAAGACTGCTTCAAGCGTAATTCATTCACTTGTAACATTACAGATGACATCCATGATCACAAAAAACCCAATTCATTTTTGGAAACATCTCTTCATCTGGGCTAAGTTATATATGTCATGCAAGTCAAATCTCTAGGCCCTCGGAAAAGCCATTTTCTTGTCCAGAAAAGCTCAAATGTGATAATGAAAGAACTGCCAGTATGGCAATTAACCAAGTAGTGTCTTCGATAGGAACACTGAAGACTTCATGAACAGGCAGCCATCACACTGCCCCTCCACCAACCTTGAGCGACAAACCTGTTCTACCTGGACTTGTGGCACTGGAGATTAGGTTTATCTTTTATTTCACTGATAAACTGCAGTAATTAGGAACGGCATGGATGGTTCCTGAATTAAGGTGAGCAGTGTCAGCTGAGAGGACACTTCAAGAGCACAGAGTCAAAAAGTGAAAACATTGATGTTCCTCACAGGTTGAAATAGGGGGATTTGGGCCCTGACCAACTCAGCTGGGTACATGTAACAATCAGGGACGGGTCCTCCATTGGAGTGGGGGAGCGTTGCACCACTTAAAATCCCCCCAAAACCCCATGAAAAATACAAACGGTATGCGTCAGGACGGGGCAGGGTCACTGCTGAGTGACAGCAGCAGCGAGGAGGGTGAGCTGTCTATGCAAGTCAAGTCATATTAACTTTATTCGGCACACTGCCATAAAAGTTTCGACAATCAAGCAATAGAAATTTAAAATACACATTTTTTCCCAAAAAATATTAAGAAGATAAAAGTTCCTTTACAAGCTAAAATCATACTTATGCATAGATGTAATAATGGCCGTAAATTTGAGCCCATTTGATATAAAAACAAGTATTACATATCATTTCAACTCCCCACCCATTTATTGCACTTCATAGCGTTTCCTAATGCCCATGGCTGTTCTAATAAAATTTAGAACAGCAGTGCAAATAACGGGATTGGTAAGTGATTGCAGATATCTATACCCCTCAATATGTGTACATGGGTGAATACTCAATAGTAGGGGTAACAAAAAGTTAATATTGATGTTTGGGCATGAAAGGGCAACTATGGCCTGGTGCCTCCAATTGTAAATGACGCAAATTTGCCCAGGCCCTATACTCCTCTTTAATTATACTCTTTGCATTTAAGGGAATACTCGACGGAGTGTCAAAGTACTCACCCAATCAAATCGCAGAAAAGGTATCCCTCACAAACCGAAACCAGGGGATCTTCAGAGACTTATCCAAATTAATACAGTCTTCGATGATCTCCCTGTCTATGCACTTATGTTTAAAGTGCGCATGTGTTTTTGGCGGGCTGTCTTGATACGGCTACCAACACATGCACAATTTAAGCAACTCAATTCCAGAACCCTGTAGGCCTGTTTTAGAGTCAGTGCAGGCCTCCAGGGTGCTGTGAAGCGCCAAATGAGTCCCCTCTAGGGTCTGATTGGTCTAGGGAGTTCCAGGCTCCATATTCCAGTTCCTGTGGAGGTCCGAAGCAGAGGACATCACGTTTATCTAGCACGTTTTTTAAATTTATTTTTAACAAGCACACCTGCCCCCCTCTCCCCGTAGATGCCAGCCGCTACTGGTAACTATACAGACTCACCACCAGATTAAGTCATTGATTAGCTCAAACAGACCCTGGGCCCTTATGCAAAGGATATGTCTAATGTTCAATAACAGACAACTGGCTGAAGAAACTTGTGCCTCCATGGCAAATTTGTTTCCACCATGCAGAGACGGACAGCTGGGACTTGCTTTTGGGGTTAGATAACTTCTCTCCACTTCTAGGTAGGACATCTAAAATCATCTAAATAGGTAACACTAGCATAGCTTCTCCAGTGGCCCAGCATTTGTCGCACCTTGGGTGGGAAAAAAGCACATTACGAAGTCCATTTTTAGGTCAGACATTTGACCTAGCAAATGCTGCAGATTTTCACCAAAAGTCCAAACAATAGAGGAAATTGTCTCTTTAGAGGATAGTTCACATCCAGTTCTGTTGGAAACCTGGGGGAAAACAGAAACACTCAAAGGCAGTGCAATGCTTAAAATCCATTATTTTGGCATAACATGCAAGGCGCATCTTCCTGGGCAATTCCACAAAAGAGGGTAGTCGGACAAACAACAAAGTGTGAAAGGAATTTAAAATCAAGGAGTGAATGTTCAGACTTCCTTAGTGGCCCCTCTTCTGTTTCCAGACCATCCTCAGTACAGGACAATGGGGTGCTCACAGATGGCCTCAAGAACTTGTATTCTGAGAAGTGTGAGGCATACAGCCAATGACAGGGTAAGCTATCTCTGGATGGATTAGGGAATGAACCTGACAAGGCATCAAACCAGCCTATAATTCGTTCTGTTTAGGAGGTGCCATTAAATCCTCTCAAATTACCTGCAGTCTGTGAAGAGACAAGCTAAAAGATGGATGCAACATTCTCAGAGGCAACATTGATGGCAACTCTTACCTTGTGCTACACTAGTTATGCAGGTGTGGGAGAAACTAGTCATCCAGCACGCAGACACAAAAACACATAAGGTCCAGCCACAGTCATACAAAACACACACCACATGACACACAACTCCATCATCAATAAAGGAGGAGGAGGAAGTGATGAATTCGAGTGCTGTGTTCACTGAAATTACTGGGCTCCCACCCGGTAGACTTTTTAAGCCCCTGAAGGAAACTGCAACTGATTTGGAGAAAAGTAAAACAGGGGGATGTCTCTCACCCCTCCCTCTGGGTATACTCATGCGCGTGAGAGTGTAAAAAGCAGGCAGATCTGCCAGCGAAGGTGTGAGCTGTAGATGATATTGCACAGCCAGGTTCTAAACCCTGAAATCAATACACACACACATTGCTATTTTCTAACAAACTAATATTTATTAGGACGTTCTCTCCTGCAAATAACACGAATAGGAAAAATTACTAGAATTGTCAAGCAATGAACAAAGTGGATAAAAAGGCTGAATGCTAGAAGCAGCCCATTCTAATTTCATTAGCAGCAAAACAAAAACATGGTGCACCCTCAGTGTGCTTGCAGATGTCGAGCCCACTGGGAAAAGTACAGGCTTATAAGGAAAACAGGGATCAAAGTTCACATCTGTAGATTTTGCTGAAAAAAAAATGAGTATTTTTTGCCAGACACCTGTTGCTAAATGATGGAGGCATTTCGCCGTAGGTATAAATGAAAGATGTCAAAATGTAGCAATTTCAAGGTTTAGAAATATAATTAATTTTACCTGGGGCATAACGCAGGCCCCTGAGACCCTGCGGTGCCGGGAGGGGGGCAAACCGCCAGGGAGCCCCCAACCATTTATGGGGGCTCCATTCCACCCAAGGTCAATAAAAGTCTGTGAGAAATGTGAGACTCTGGGGGCCCTCATCACATTCTACAGGGGAAGGAATTGTTTTGCCTTACGCCACTGAATGCCACACAATTACGCCGGTGGAATTACACTTTCACAGGCTTCTTTGTACCCTTTTTCCAACACCTCCTTCTATAAATTATATGGATTTCTCATCTAAGAACACAATGCACAATTATATAGAGGATGACAACTTTAAAATACGTTTTCGACCATATTGAAAAGAATACGAGCACATATTTGTGGAAACAAAAATACAAAGTTCTGGTTTTGAAGAAAGCAACACATTTAGAGCAGATCAGTTTTCATATTAATCGTTTTTTAATTTTTTTTTACTAAAGTAATATTAAATGAGTGTGGGCAATTTCGGGCTGCCCTGCATGCATACCAGCCACTGCGTGCTCCATAAATTAAACACGTTCTGGTGATGTAAATTGTGCACATAACCCCTTGGTTGACTCATTTTCGTTTATGTTGTTGTTTTGGCTCGTCACGCCGACAGGCCTCTTCTCAGTGCCTGGCGGTGACATTTCCTTTGATTCAGTTTTTCGATGTTGCGGTCTGATCTCCGTCTTCCTGTGGCGGGTGCAGACAATGCCGGCCCATTATTCGCGTCGTATCTCAGAATGCACATGCAATCTGCAGGCCACATCCCTCCACGGCCGAGCTGCAAAGCCAGGTGATGGATGTTCAACCGGCAGTGGCTAGATCAGGTAAGGGATTAGCCGTGGACCACACGTTGCCCATGTCACGTGGGGGAGGGCCCTGCTCCAGATGGCCAAGCCTCGCCCCTTACCAGGAAACCGCACACTAGACGGAAAACATTAAGATAGTGTTGCGAGCAGGGCAAAACATTACATTCCTTGTCTGGCCGCTGGCAGGAGCTGCAATGCCCCTCTGCTGTTCCCCTCCCCAGGAATTGTCATAATTCACTAGATCAGTGGGCACATGTTTTGTGTAGCGCATACGTTAAACAGGGCTGTTTCTAGACACTAGAGCTCACAGGGAAATTAACGCGATGAGCATTATTTAAGAGCAGCTTGGAGTGCTTAATTTGTCATAAAAATAAGTGCCAGGGCCCAAGGTATAGCCCAGAAGGCAACTGCAGCTTTCACTACCAACTGCTTTTGCCATCGCTGCCAAATGCCAGCACAACCGTTCCCTAAAAAACAACACACTCCTACAAATGTGACGGTTTGGACAATTTCAGGCCACCCACAGCTATAAACATTGCTTGGACACACTGGAGTTGTTTTTAAATGTGTATTTAATTATTAAAGTAACGTGGTTTGCTAAAAAAAATAGACAGACATCGCCATTATGTGGTGGACTGCCATAAATAAGTCTTGGTGTTAAGAGTCACGTGCCTGTGCTAAACACCAGCAAACACTGGCACAAATCAAGCACTGGCAGCTTCTGGTAGCAGTTGATATCCCTACTGCATCTCCGTATTGCTGCTTAAGAACAGGGTTGGCGTCATTGCAAACCCCTGTGATGTCAGTCATCTCACCACTGATATTTTAAAAATGAGCACACCCTGGCCTTTTGCTAGGTGTAGTAGTGTGTTGGTTGTGTCTATTACCAGTCACTTTTAAAATATTGCTGCCTTGAGATTTCAATAAAGTGTTTCACCGCATCGCTGCAGCGGTTATTTTTCCGCTGTGCGGCTTTTTTCTAAAAGCCGCGTTACATGACGAGCTCAGCTCGTCATCCGCACACGACCACTGTGGCTGATGACGAGCTGAGCTCGTCATCAGCAGCGAAGGGATATGATTCAACATCAAGGCCGAATGTCAGTCCTTCTAATATTTTTTATGGGATTCTTTCGCCATAAACACATATATTTTACAAGTGTCTGGCCTCCTGTAAGTGCAAGTAAAACACATATATGTGTGCAAGGTGTTTTTTCACCACTGGCTAAGTGATATGTTGCCCATCTCCTCCCTCTTCAAAGAGGAAACCCTTTCTGCTTGCCCGGACTACCATCTGACCAGCCCAATTCCTCTGCCCAAAGGTTATGGGGCATATTACCAAGAGCCTTATCGCCGCTTTAGCGGGAATTTGTCCCGCTAAAGCGACGATAATTTTATCGCCTTATTACCTAGCTGTCGCTAACACCAGTTAGCGACAGCTAGTAGGAGATAGCGATCATCTTGGGGCCCACTTTGCATGTCAGCGATATTTATCGCTAATGACATGCAAAGTGGGCGTGCCATGATGTTAGCGACTGGAAACAGTCGCTAACATCGCTGTCTCCTATTACCTACTTTTGGAAATATTCACGCTAAGCGCGAATATCTCCAAAAGCTAACGCCTGCCCAGAGCAGTTCTTAGCCAGGTTATCCAATGGTAGGTGGATAACATGGCTAAGAGCATTAGCTCAGTAATGCATGAATATCGCTGACTTTTCAGCGATATTCATGCATTTCGGCTGATTTTTATCACTTTTGAGATAAACCTTGATAGTAGCAAGGTTTATCTGCAATAAAAATCGGCGGAGCTCGGCGATAATATTATTGCGCTAAGCCAACATAGCGATGATTATCGCTAGTTGTTGGTAATATGCCCCTATATGTCTTCTCCCTGCTGGTGCCCCCATCTTCGCGTTGACTGGAGTGTAGCCAACAGTCACTCTGGATAGAATGTAAAATTTTATTATGTCAGCAGGGTGCATTGCCCCAGATGTAATACGATAGGCGGAGACCTACTACACATGCTGTGGACCTGCACAGCTATCCAATCGTACTGGGAAACAGTCACCAAACACTTAGCCCAATGTACGGAACGCACACTAGACTGGTCATGGGAGACATGTATATTAGGACTACATCAAAGGCTCAAAAAGTATAGAGTGACGTCCCGCTACATAGACTTGGGACTTATAGTTGCTACACGACTACTCACACCGCGCTGGAAATCAACTGAACCCCCAGCTGCGAAGGCCTGGTTTCAATCACTACTCTGTTCGGCGCAGGTGGAAAGTATAGCGCTCCGTCGCGAAGACGCGGCAGGAATACGGAAACAGCCGCTGGTGGCAGAGTCGGATGCGATATTGTCAGTTTTCCGCTCCCCCTGGCAGAGCTACTCTGAAACACTAGATAACGCATCTGAGCGACAAGAGGTGTAAGAACTGCTCAATATAGTAGTGCAAGGGGAGCATGGAAGCAACTGCTAGTATCTAGCAGGTGCTATGCATAGGGCTTTAGGTGTGGCACCCCCCTCACATTTATCCAAGCTGCATGTGAACTATTCAAGAAGCAGGGGTGGTTACACGTGTGTGTAGTAACAACAATTGGTAATAAAAATGTGTAAGTGAAGGCGGGGCAGGTGAAGTATAATGATGATACATAATTGCTGATATGGTGTGTTATTTTTAATTACTCAAGAATGGGAGGAAGGCTAAATGTACTGTTCTTTTGTTATACCAATGTTATGTTGCATAATGTTTAAGTTCAAACTCGAAGGGCATCACAACTACTGTAAACACACTGGACATGACTCTCAGATAACTTTTCGTGGTATGTCGCAATACGAACAAGCCTAGAAAAAAGTCTACATGTGTGAATCGTAGCATGTTGTTTGATGTACGACCTATAATGTGAAAAACCAGAAATTAAAAAAAAAACAAAAAAAAACAAAAAAAAACAAGCAGGGTGCATGAGAGGGACTTTAGGGGCAGTGGAAAGAGAGAAAAATACAGATTGGTGGGGGTACTAGGTAAGAGAAAACAAAATATTTCTCAAAAAATAACCAACATTTTGGAAGACTTTCAAAACAGAGAGAGGGAGAAGTTGCGTGTGCGTTTTTGTCAGTGTGAATGTATGAATTCCTTGTGAACACCGACAGACACCTCACCATACCCGACCGAAAGCACCTGTACCCAAAGAATTGCCAGAAAATACATTTAGCTGCCCCCTTGAAACTACCCCACCCCCCTGCGTGTTAACTATCTAGCCAGTCAAGTGGAGGCACCTTGTATGGAAACCTACTCTGTGTGTTGCATAGTTAATGCACGGTCTGCATGTGCTACAGAGAGGAATGAGGGTGGAAACAGATTGCTAAACACTACTGGACTCATATGCCAGATTTTCCTTAATTTTTATGTTTCAGCTTCACAGTGTTACAGTGTAGGCTCCTACAGTCCACCACACTACAGACTGCTCCTATCGCGGACAGCCTCATGGTCAGGCACCCTTCTTTGTTGGCAATAATTCTTTCTTGGGTTTTCATCATCAAAACAGGACAGATGATAAAGGTGGTATCAACACTAGGTCGAAATGCCCACTGCAGTACCTTAGCAATGAATCAACAAAATAGGTGGTATTCCACTACAAAAGTAGGAACCCACACCCAAAAACATCACTTTCAACATGCCTTTAAACTTCTCTGCTGGCTTTAGGGGGGTGCAACCGGTCCAGCTGCACCTGGCACTGAGCTTTGGGGGTGCTTTATAAATCATTTTTGCTTTATTAGTTTAGGTTAGAAGAACAAATAAATACAACAGAGTTGCTTACAACTAGGAGGCCAGCTGTCAAAGTGAACAAATTCAAACCCCCTCCAAACAAACCCCCTACAGACCTCTCAGCCCCCATCTGCAGTACCTGCAGTACAAAATCTACAGTAGCATGCCCACCCATTAGCTATCAGTATGAGCCCCTTCTACTGCCCTCCGCCCACCAACTGCCTGTCGCCGAGGTGAGCCGCCACTGGTCCCTTGATGAGGGGAATTAGGTGTAGAAGCTTAAGGTACTTAGGGCAAGTCAGTTCCTTGAAATCCAGTGCAGCAGTGAAGAGAAAGGGGCCCACAGCTCTAGGTTTGCATCTAGCTTATGTTCGACAGTTAACGCTAGCCATTCCATGCCCAACAGATGCCATAGCTGATACTGGCATGATATACATTGCTGGATCTTGTCTGAAACCATAGTGCAAGAATTGTCTGATGTGCTGCACCCAGTGCCTATTTGTTTGCCCCTTCATGACTTGAGGGTACGTGAGAGTACTAGGCAGCCCCAAAAGTATGTAAGCGGGGAAGCTGCATATCAAAGATAATATCTATGTCCTTAAGGATCTTTTCCCAAAGCTGAACGAATTTGAGGCAGTTCCATAACATGTGTACTATTGTGCCAGCGCCCCCCACCCCCGCCAGCAGCTTTACCTCGATCTAAACAAGATTTCTGTATTGAGGCAGGTGTTCAGTACCAGTAAGTAACAAGCTTTACTGCTGATTCGGTGCTCGCCATTTTACGTGCTGTGTGGTGTGCTCGATAGAATATGCCCCCCCATTCGTTACGTGTGAGAGTTCTGTCTATCTCCGCTTCCCAGTGTAGTTGACTGGAGCGCTTGGATTGGGAAAGAGGATGACCCAGGAGGAAGTACAGTTCGGACCTCAAGTGGGTGTCTTTGTCTTTCAGCAGAAGCTATTTCTTGAATGTAGTTAGCGGGCCATGTGCATGTGAGCTGACAGAAGGGTGTGACACCCAATGTTGAACTTCAATGTATTGTGAGGAAGTTGACATTTTAACGTAAATTAACCATGTGACAATGCAGAAATGTGTCCTAACATTAACGTAGGAAATGCGTGTCAATATAGAGGTTAGAGAGAATGCACATTTATTAAACATGCAAAAAGTGAAAAATGCTGTTTATTATTGCAGAAAGCTCCCATTTCTGGCGTTCTTTTACCGATAGGCCTCAATGTTTTCAGTTATTCCTTCCTTACCCTTTAATATAAAGAAATGCTGGGGACGCTCTTACCTTGTGCTCTCCCCGGGACCCAGAGCTTTTGAAACTTTCCGCTGCTGCTGCTGCTCGCGTAACCCGCTTCGCGGGTCCCGCTTCGCGGGTCCCGCTTCGTGTAGGAGCCCTTGCCTGCCAGCATTTCACCGGGAGTCGTGTGTGGAGGTTGCTGCCCTTCGACAGAGGCGGTGTCAGTGGGTGTAGTCTCGTGCAGGGCTGCGAGCGAGGGCGGGCGCAGGACTTCAAGTTCCAGGAGCGCCCGCCAGACCCAACAGCCAACACCTGGGCCGCTCTCCCTGCACGCCCCTCCCCTCTCACACGGACCCTACATACATCCTCCTGGTCCCGCTGCGCGGGAGCGCCCGGGGCTAAGCCCGGGCAAAGGGCGGGCCCTCTACGGCCCTCCAAGGCCAGACAAGGCTCGGCTTGGCATACCCTCTAACGTGTACCATCTCATACTTGGTCGTCTAGATACACATCGTATATTACCAAACAGTACCAGATATGTCAACACCTACTGCGGACGATCTTCCATCTAGGGTAGGTGTTTCCATCTTGGGTCCCTTGGATAAATTCTTCTCAAGAGCTATTGCTGAAGTCGACAGAGACATGGCTCTGGCAGAGCGCCGGGCTGCTCGTCGTCTTTCCATCGAGCAACTTAAAAACACTGCAATCGACTCTTTTCCCAAGGTTACCCATGGTTCACATCTGGATAACGCCTCCATGGAAAATACAGACGCTGATCTGTTTAATACGGAGAATATTCCCTTAATATTTCAGGTCAGCTCGTCCCCTAAAAATGATACATCTGCTGCCATTCAACTTGACCTACCCCTCCCTAGCAGTAATCCAATTATCGATCTTGATACCCCCAAAACTCCTAAGGCTCTTGAGCATGCAAGTTCAAGCCTCATTGGGGCACAAATATGCTTGGATGTTGAACAGCAAACGCAAATCCAAATATCTACTCCTCCACTTGTGGCCCCAAAGACTTTGACTGCTATTAACCCCCCAAAAAAGAAACAGGAAATTATTCGCTCACCTCCGAAAAAACGCAGGAAAAGAGGTTTGGGTAACACAGACACCTCCGCCCGCAAATTATTGCCCTCCAAAGACTCACTTAGAAAAGAACTACTTCAAATAGTTGAAGGGGCATCTAATGCACCTGTAAAAATAATTCCCTCTCACGTTCCACCTTCCATAAAAGACTTTGTAGATGCGATGGAATACTTACTGAAAGCCTTACTACTCCCAATAGTAGAGAGAGTCAAGAGATTAGGTGCCCAACTGGACACCCTTATGGAATGTCCTACTTTAAAAACCACAACTAGTAAGGATATAGCTAAACCACCTAATACAAAGGAGGCAGAACATTTTTTAAACAAGGTCAAAAACATACCTGTAGTAAAAACTCCCATCACACAAGCCTCTTCTGCCAAATTAAAGCCAGCTAATAAAGTTCCCTCCGCCCCAACAAAACCGTCTTTAAACCACCAGTCACAGTCTTCCCAAATAAATTCTCTTACGGAATCAGCGAGAATGGGGAACATGAAGTTCACACCGGACACGAATAAGGTTGGTTTTAAACCCACAAGAGCTCCACGTGAAAGAAACGTGGACCTACCTCCAGCTGCCTCACATAATGTTATTGTACTAACGGGGGTTTGCCCTTATCATCAGGATCTTACAAAAACCACACTAGCCTAAAGAATAAAGTCATCTATTGGCTAAAAAACAACAGGCCATTGCCACCCCACATAAATGGCAAAATTATCACTGTGCGACGTACTAATTGGGTTGGAGTACGCCCCAAAGACATAGAGGGCGACGTAGTAATTATCACTTTCAAAGACCCTAGAGTCATCGCGCATATTAGGGACTGGTTTTCAGACTTTAACAGAGGCTCGATTACACCCAAAGTCCTATCCTACTTCTACCCTGAAGCTCTAATGCCCCAAAAAACGTTTCGTCCTAAACCGCACTATGACAATTTTTCTTTCCCCCGGCACCAAAGATTACCTTATAACTTTTACCCCCCTAGGCATAGAATTATGGAAAACATACTTCCTCCTCCCCATGTACATGACTTTGCTGGATATGGCCAATACTTACCACCTATAACTCCCTCATGGAATCTTCCTTGCTACAATCATTACGCCCCGCTTTGCGGTTTGGATGACATTGAATGACTCTCCTTATCTGGTGCAGATAATTATGTGAAGGGGGATGTACCTGGCATATCCTCCAACGTACCATCTTTAAGTGGAGATCTCTGGTGCACAAAGCCAGGAGAAAAAGGGCTAGTAAGCGGGGCAAACACCACGGATTCAATAATTATATTGCCTCGTGTCCACCAGTCGAATACTATAAATACTTCCTGTATCTACTTGGAGAATGGACAAACATCTTCCAAACTACAGATTCTCAGTTGGAATGTGGCTGGCATTTCCTCAAAAATTGTTCAACCATCATGGCTGGATGTGGTCAATTCCTTCTCAGTTTTGTGTTTCCAGGAGACCTGGGTGCAAACCCCGACACATCTATTGGGTTTTCAGACCTTTCATTCACCAGCGATAGAGAGCAAGCAAGGCAGACATAGGGGGGGTTTGTGTATATATGTTAGTGTTGGTATAGGATTGAGGATTCGGAAACACCTCCTTAGGGATTCCTACCAAATAATTGCCATTCAATTAGGCCTATCATTGAGTCTATTAATAATCAATTTTTATAATATTATGCCTCTACAGGGTTTGGAGAAAGTCCTACATGAATTGTTCCATGTCATCGTTTCAATTAAAGAGCGGTGTGGGAGTGAGTGTGCGATTGCGTTTATGGGCGATTTTAATTGTCATACTTGCCAATTCGCCTCAAGGGGTTTGTGTGAGTTTTCTTCCACCCAAGAAAATGAAACTGATGATGATATCTTAAACCATTTCTCACACTCAAAAACAGGGGAAGTATTAAATAATTTTATAGCTTCTTTTAATTTAGCGTTCGCTAATGACATATGCTCTCCACCTAGACCATTTAAACCTTCCTTCCATGGAAGAGCAGCAAACTCAACTATTGATTTTGTTCTCTTCTCAAAGATGCATGCTTCCCTTATATCCTCTTGGGATACCCTTGATCATACATTTGGTGACCATTACCCCCTGACCCTCTCTATTTTGTTATCGCTTTCCACAAATCGACATAACATTCCCCCTATAAGTTACGAGCAACCTATCAAAATAGGGGCAACAAATGGCTATACCCTAAAATGGGAAAAAATTGATCCAGCTAGTCTCCTTAAAAATCTCTTGAAGCTGAGGTAGGAGGAGGTACACACGTGTTTTTCCCTGACTGAACATCCTCAAACAATCCTCAAAGCTTTTCTAAAAATACAGGAAAGTTTAAAAAAGCTACTTACCCGCCTGTTTAAGCCAGGCCCTATTACTCCTAAAGGGTGGTTCGACAAAGACTGCACTAGAGCCCTAAAATTGTTGAAGAAAGCTTTACATTCGAATCCAAAGTTACCTATGGAGATACGTCAGGCTAGACTTCGATACCGCCTTGCTATAAATAGTAGGAAAAAATCTCTGAAGGCGGAAGCCTGGCGGACTCTGTTGTCAACCTGCGAAAGCCGCGATTCCTCAGCATTTTGGAAATTTGTAAATACCCCACTCCCATGGGTCATAATGCCTGAGAGGAGGTTGGACCTTGCAATCGATGGAGATACATGGGCCGCTTTCTTTCACCAGCTATACAGTAGACCTAGTTCTTCTAACATTTCTCCATCGGATCCTATTCCTTCCTCTAATAGTACTACAATGGATCTGAGAAAGGGTCCTTCTAACATTGTCTTTTCATGTGAGGAGGGCACGCACGCTATAAGAGAGAGCCCTGCTGGGAAGGCTCCCGGCCCAGACGCCATCCCAGTGGATGTCTTCAAAGCGGAAATAGATTTTTGGGCCCCATTATTAACCTCTGCCTTGAACTCTGCTAATGCTTATGGTCAAATTCCAACTTGGGCAGAGGCCCTTGTGGTACCCATATATAAGAAAGGAGATAGGCATTTACCATCTTGTTATCGGCCTATCTCCCTGCTTGACTCACTAATGAAGGTTGCGGGACGTATTATTTTAAAACGTATTCACAACTGGACTGAGGAGGTGGATGTGCTTTCCAGACTTCAATATGGCTTTCGAACTGGAAGGGGCACAGTTGAACAGAGCTTGAATTTATACGTCCTCATGTCAAAATATGTGGAGGCTAAAAAGGGTAACCTCTTTGTAACATTTATAGACTTGAGCTCAGCTTTCGACTGCGTGGCCCATGAACAGTTATGGAAAGTCCTTGAGCATTTGGGGATGAATCCATCTATCCTCAATTTTATCATTAATTTGTATAGAGATGCGGGGGCCAGGGTGCGGTATGGACTGAGGGGGGAGTGTTCTCCAAGATTCACTATTACTAGAGGGGTGAGGCAGGGGTGCATTTTAGCCCCCCTGCTTTTTTCTCTCTATATAAATGCCGTCGGTGACCATCTGAAAAACATTGAATGTGACTATCCGAAAGTGGGGGCCACGCCGTCCCAATCCTGTTGTATTCCGGCAATGAGGCTATATTGTCTCAAACAAGATTGGGGCTGCAAAGGGCAGTCACCGCTTTTACACACTTTATGCATGAAAGGGGCCTGAAAGTGAATATTGGTAAGACATTTTCCATGGCATGCAGTAAGAAAATAAAGAAAATCCCATGTCCCATATTCATAGAAGGTCAAAAAATAGATACAGTTGAACATTTCCCATATCTGGGCATCTGCTTCCACAGAAAGGTGACCTGGCAGTCTGCCGTTAAAGCTAGGAAACTTGCTTTTACTAGAGCTATTGGGGCGCTTCGAGACTTTGCCAGCAAAATAGGGGGGAGACCAGTAAAGCAGCTTATCACCATCTATAAAGCTAAATGTGTCTCAACGGCAATCTATGGGGCCGGTCTCTGGGGGATCGATAACATATTATCCATCCAGATAGCGGAAAATCAGTTTCTAAGGTATCTATTAGGGATACCGAAGTCAACATCCACCTATATGATCCACATAGAGTTAGGGCTACCTTTCATTTCAGATGTAATTAAAACCGAGCCCCTCCTTTTGTGGCATAAGATCTGGACTACCACTGAGACTGCATTAAATCGAGAAATAATTTTGGACAATCAAAAGTTGGAGGGCGAAACATACAAAGTGGTTGGCATATGTTAAAAGTGTGTTCTGCGATATTGGTCGACCAGAGTTTTATACTGACCCTTTGACTCTGGAGCATATTTCAAGGAAAGCTCTGAGAAAGCTTCTAATGGACCACCTGGAAGCCAAGAGGTGGGCTATTCAAAAACTCAAGAAAACAATCCTGGACTTTCAAAGGATTACCTTGACTAAGGGGCTTCAACTGTACCTCTCCACTGACTTTTCTTGCTTTACTAGAATGCTTCTCTCCAGACTTAGACTGGGCTCCTTTTTTCGCCTAATAACATTTCCTTCCTGCAATGACTGGACCCGAAATTTGTGCCCCTGCCCATGTGATGACATTTCACCTCAATCGAACATCCATTCCATACTGTTTTGTAATACTATGTAGCCCCTAAAAAATCTCTATTGAGACCATTATTGAAGAAATGGGGCTTGAGGTCTTGTAAAGATGCTTTTGACCGATTACAACAGTTGGAGGACAGGGATGTCATACGCATTATGGAAAAGTTCTTGAAATTGCTGCTTAAATTTAGGAATTCGATAGGATAGCTTATGTATATTTGCGTTTTTTAATCTTGGATCTTCTAACCTTTTAAACACAGTTTATATGAAATATGTTTTATTTCCTGTTTTTATGCTTATGTTTCTATTCTGAATGTAGATTTTCTTTTAAACAATGTAATGAATGCTTTTATGATATCCTTGTGAATATCGAATAAAGCTTATTTTGATTTGATTTGATTTGAAATGCCTTTTTGTAAATGCTGATTTAATGGTATAATTGAAATGTAGAACTTAACATCTACGTGAAATGCGCCAATTGCTGCAAAATGTAATTCTTTCCTTCGTCACAACATATGACTTCATCATATTTTAGATAGTTTCCACTGCCACATGCTTATAATGAACAGGTATATTGCTATAGATTTGAGTCTCGTGATCTAACCAGGACATACTAGATATTATTATTTCATTGCATAGAGCAGCTCAATGTTACCCAATGGGACACTGACAAGCTAACAGAGCAGGCTTGCAAAGTTTCTTATGACAACCTTCCTAGATGTATCTTTATGTCTTACGCTGTAGCAACATTCAAATAACAACATGTTGACATGGACGTTTACCGAATCGAGAGAGAAGACGATGGACCATCGGACGATCCTTTCCTATTGGCCAGAGAGGATCCAACATTCAAAGTGTGATGCATTTTATGCACATCTCCCCGCCCTCTAGCACTTGACTGTGCTACTCTTGCCTGAAATTGCTCTGAGCTATAGCTACTGCTGTGATTATTTCCCACCACCTGTGTTAATGGTTGCGAGTGCAGTTGTTAAGGGCTTGGCTGAATTTCCAGAACTACTCTTTATCGGGAGTTTGACCTCTCATAGCTATTAGCTTGTTGCTCCAAATTTTTGGTTTTTCTTTTTCAAAGGAACTCTTTATGGGTTCTGGCTAGGATAAGTTAGGCCATTAGATTAAGGTAGGGATTAATTCCGTTATGAAACACACTGTTATTGTGCATGTGGATTCTAACCAAAAGTTTCTTGATATTTCTGTAAATAGACTTATTTGACTAACCTAAATAAAAAGACAAAAATGTAGACTAATCTCTTAATGAGAAACTAAAACTTTTAAAGCTTCACCGAACCTCTCATCATTGACTGAATATTAAATTACTATAAATTGATGTTTTATTTAGAAATCTATTTGCGTTGTGCTCCATTGTAACTCTGTGGCAAAGATTCATCGACATGAAGAATAAATTAGCATGGAAATTGGAGATTCTCTTGGTTAGTTTCAAGGTGAGGTTGTTTATAAACTTTTTATGAGATTTCAGCACTCACAATAGCATCCACTCTTCCTCAGACAGACTAAGGTATTTTTTCAGCGTGTCGAAGAGAATGACCCCCCTCGGTGCAAAAAGGTTACCAATCTGTGTGTATCGTGCCGGGTCAACACTGGTTTACATAAAGCTGGGTCCAAACGGAGTTGGAATGGTGAGTGAAATAACGATGAACTGGAATGTGGCCCGAGTAATTACCAGTGGTTTGAGATTAATTTAAGTATCCCATCCATTACTTTTTGTGTACTTTAGTATGTTGCCCTAAGTGGGATGGGTATGCCCAGATGTGGGTCCCATACACATTGTGTCACTGGAACCAAGCAGAATCATTCTGCTTCGGTAGTACTCAGACACTGAACTAGGCTTTGTACGTGTGTCAGATTGAAATGCTAGTACTGAATTGCTAGTACGCATAGAACTGTTAAATTGTGTTGAGCGCGCAGCCTGAATGAGTCAAGATTCAGAGTAGCATGCGTCTATTTTAAAAATTGGCACCTGATGTGTTTTTAACTGTGCACAATTTTGAGCTGTTGGTAACATCCACTGCATAGCCGCCTCTTTGCTCCCCGGTCCACCGCAGCTGCTGGTGCTGTTTGTGTGGAGGGAGACAGCACGGCACATAGGGAGCGAGTATCCTCACATTACACGCGGCCATCTTGGCTGAGGTTGACAGTCTAGTCTTGTACTAGGACTGAGCCCAGCCTTCTACTTAAAGCACCTATGGCGACGACGCGCAGCAGACTCACGCAGCGGGCACACCCATGGCGCGCCGAAGGTGCGCCAAAGGTAAGCCTGTCTGCGACCGTCCGCGTTCCGGCCGAGCCAAGGGCCAGAATGATGTCCGTTTGCCAGCAACCATCCAATATAGTAGGGATTTTTTATTATCATTACACACCACTACCCGTGTATGTCAGCACCTACTAGATTTATTATCTTTGGAAGGCCCGGTCAGCTGCCTGGACTGTAAAAAATCCTTCCTTTACACGCAAATATCATCAGTCACAGGCTCTAGTAAAGGGCTGCGTGGGGGACTCATAAATGCAAGGATGCATAGTCAATGTTGAAACACGCGCTGCACATCTGTGATCTGATAGTTGAAAATGACCTGGACTTTCTCTTCATCACAGAGACTTGACTGAAGTCATAGAGTAATCCAGATATAGTGCACGCTTTGCCCCCAGGTTATCTTATACAAAGGGTGGACAGAGTGGAACAACGGGGTGGAGGACTGGCGATTATCCATCGTGATACCTGGAAATGCTCTATAAATGAGCTCCAGGACATCAAAGGCGCAGAATGCGCTGGTTTTCGCTTTAAGGTCAATGACTCCTTTACATTTACTGGAGCATTGGTCTATCGCCCTCAAGGGCCGAATAAGGAATTTCTGAAAAGCATTGGGGAGGCACTCAGTAACTTGGCCCTTAGATTCTCCAATTTCACTCTACTAGCGGATATTAATCCACTAGTATTTAATATTAATCTTCACCTGGACTCCCCTACAGATCTGGCAGCCATCTCATTCAAAGACACATTGGGTGTATTAGGTCTATCAGTACTTACACTGAATACAACGCATAGGGCAGGACACATCCTAGACTGTCTTTGCTCTAACCTAGCTACGCTTGAAGTAAACCACCCTATTGTCCAGACATGGTCGGATCACTCACTGGTCCCTTTTAACTTCTCACTAGACAGGGAGCCATGGGCAAACACTTAGGGAAAGTGTTGCAGTCTAGAAATGGGGGGTGGAAATTGATCATTGGGCATCCGGATCTGATTACGATAGCTAGTGAATGTAGGCCCTCAATGACAGGAAATCCGGTAATAGATAATAACCACTTCGGGGAGTGGATGTCTACTCTTAAGGACAAATCTGTTCATGTTAATGACAGAAATAGGTCAAGCCAAAAAAGAGTATCTGACCCCTGGTTTAATCACACACTAAAAGAAAAACAAGGAGAGGTGCGAGCATTTGAACGTAGGTGGCGAAAAAACTATCAAGATGAGGAACGCTGCAGATTTAAAATAGTACGAAGACAATATCATGCACTGATTAAGGAGGCCAAAACAAATTTTTATACAGCAGCAATACAAGTGGCTAACAACAAACAAAGATCGATCTTTAAGTTCGTGAATGGTTTTAATAACCCTAAAATACTGCTGCAGGAAATCCCCCGTCTGAAAAACTCTGCAATACTATAGCAAACTTTTTCGAACAAAAAGTACAGGTACTCACCAAAGATTTTGTCGCCCCCAACATACTAACAGCAGAAGAAGGGAGCATGTTAAGGTTACACTCGGACAGTATGGCGACTTTTCGGCCTATCAGTCTGGAGGAAACCCGCCAAGCCATACTGGCGATCAAGTCAGGATCGCCGTTTGATCTGTGCCCCCCTACTCTTCTTCAAGCTCTTATAGATATTGTCAACCCTGTAATTAATAATATTGTAAATGCATCATTGGCCACTGCAATTATTCCTTCGGAATGGAAACTTGCGGTGTTTAAGCCTATGCAGAAAAAACAACTAGCAGATCCCACCACTCTGTCCAATCTCCAACCCATCTCGTTGCGTCCCGTGTTATGTAAATTAACTGAAACCTTTGTGAACAAACAACTCACAAAGTTCCTTGAGGAAAACAACACCTGGCACCCGAATCAATCAGGCTTCAGAGCCCAACACTCCACAGAATCAGCCCTCCTGTTTACCACTGATACTATTCGAATGGCTATGGATCAGGGTAAGAAGGCTGTCCTGATCTTCTTAGATCTGTCGGCAGCCTTCGACATGGTATCACATACCATCTTGATTGACCGGCTAGCAACATCTAGCATAGCAGGAGACATACTGGAGTGAATTAAGAACGTTTTGAGTGCCAGGAGGCAAGTGGTTACTCTCTTTGACTTCTGCTCAAGGGAAAAAACACATCAGGAGTTCCTTAGGGATCTAGCCTGAGCCCGACGCTCTTTAATGTTTACACTACTCCTCTGATCAGGCTGATATTGTCCTTTAGGAAGGATGTTATCGCGTATGCGGACGATACGCAGCTTATCCTAGTCCTTGATAAAGACACTAAGGACTTGGAAGAAAATCTTAAATGCTGCTTGACAGCTACTTTTGATTGGATGGGAAAGAATCATTTGAAGTGCAACACGGGAAAAAAGAAAATCCTGCTGCTGGGCCCGCAAAATGACTTTATCCCTAAACTATGGTGGCCTGAAGATGCGGAGGTACCGCCAAACACGACTAATGCGGCATGTAACTTAGGCATCAAGTTTGATGCCGATCTGTCTTTAAACAACAGGCACTGTCAGTAGCTGGTACCTGTTTCAATGTCATTAAAAGTCTAAGAAAATTCTTTGATTTACTCCCACTATCAGCCAGGAAAATGGTACTGGTCACCCTCATAACATCGAGTCTCGACTATTGTAATAGTCTATATGCAGTAACCAACAAGGTAATTACTCATAAGTTGCAAATGGTGCAGCATGCAGCCGCCAGGCTGGTTCTGAAATGGCCAAAGAAATCCTCAGCATCTACCGCATTTAACACTCTTCACTGGTTACCAGTGGTCAAACGGGTGTTGTTTAAAGTCCTAGTAATCATCTTCAGGGCCTTTCATTCGCAAGGACCAAAGTACATACAAAAGAGTTTCTCCTGATACCATCCATCGCGCACCCTAAGATCCTCCAATGCCAACCTGTTGGCTATCCCGACTTTTAGACTCACTTCAAGGGGTGGCAAATCCCTGCCAGTCCTAGTATCCAAGGCATGGAACAAACTCCCCCCACATCTCTGTGCTATGGAACGGGAATCTGAGTTTAGAAAGGCATTGAAGACCTGGATTTTTAGTCTCCCTGACACGTGCGTAAGAGCACTAGTATGAGTACCCTGGTCATACTACTGAAAGCAGCCGGACCAGACTCTAGATCCACTCTGGTCTGTGTAGTCGCCAAGATGCTCCTTGTAGTGATAGTCGCGCGGTATAAATACCAATCTACATTATATTACATTACATTACATGGCTGATGAGCCCATAACTAGGGCGAAACCGGTCATGGGTTGCCTGTGTTCCGTTTCATGGAGGACATGGCTTGGTGGTTTGGGTTGGACTGTTCCCATTGGAGCAGGGTTGAGACAGATTTGCATATTGCTGGGTCCAAACTGAGGTGGTATGGTATGAAAAATGATGGATTAGGATGAGGCTCAAGTGAATCCCAATGACAGAAATGAATTCAAGTATTCCATTCATCGCTTTTTTGTACAGTTCGTGTGTTATCTTAAGTGTGACGGGTATGCCAGACTTGGGTCCTGTGCACACTGTGCCATTGGAACCAAGCTATATATGGTTGATGAGTCCTAATAGGGTGAGACTGGTTCTGGGTTGCTTGCGTTCTTGTTCAAGGAGGGCTGATTTGCAAATGGATGGGTCCAAAAACGGTGTACAAAATAAATTGGAATGCAGCACATAGTAATTATCATCGGCTGAGATTAATTTAAGCATTCCATCCATCACTTTTTCGTGTACTCCAGTTGATCTTATAGCTAGAGAAGGCACAGAAGGGTGAGATCACTGAAATCAGAGTGGTTGGGGACTTTTCAGCATCAGTGAGGGTCATCAGTTCATGTCTATATAAAGTGAAGTTGTGGAACATCAATCAATGAAGACCTCTAGGTACCAGGGAAATATGAGTACTGTGATATACATGGCTCCCTGAGCTTTCACATTTTGAAGCACTTGAAGTTTTTTTTAGGATTTAATAAGTGGTACCAATCTATATTGCATTACACAAATGTATTTTGGTGGCTGTAAGTGGTTTATTCATAAGGGAGCATAGACAACTAAACATTATGAGACTGTTGCTGTGAAATAAATTCTGCTGCATTTGGAAAACAAATTATTAACTTTTTGAACATCGTGTCTTGAAACTGTGTCCCTTGGGTCTTGTTCCAAGAACTATGGTGGACAATTTTCTGATTGCCCCACTGTGGTAAGAGTGGCATCTGGGTATGAAAAATGTAGTCTTCATGATTGCTGGAGTACTTGCCTCTTTAAGCTCAGGAGAGTACACCAGACTCAACTCAGAACTTTTGCTTTACAGAAAGAAATAGAAAACTCACCTCCTCAGAATACATTGCTCAGACCTTATTACCCTCTTACTAATGTACCAATCATGTTATTGGTGCATCTGGTTGTCTTTATAGCAGTTCATTTCACCAGTGGCTATGTGTTAGAAATTGGGTTTCTGGCTGACTGGGGTGTGAGCCCTGGTCAAGCAGCAACCACAATCCTAGTCAGGGTAAGGCACAAGCAAACCCCAAATTATGCTGTGCTAACCCCCTGGTAGTTTGGCACAGAGCAGTCAGGCTTAACTTGGAAGCAATGTGTAAAGTATTTGTGCAAAACGTCGAAGTGTAAAACAGTGAAAACACCACACAAAAAGATCCCACATCATGTTAGGAGAATAAAGCTTACATTTTTTTAAAAACCTTTATTTGTCAGTGTTGATAAACAACAGACAGCAGTAAAGTTGAGGTAATACATAGCATATTTGGGAGAAAGGTAATTAGGAACTGATTTTAAGTAGAGGGCAAAGACGGACAATTGACAGTAAGAACTGTGAGAGAACAAGGTGTGTGATACAAAATTGTGACTTTTATTTAATTTAATTATTGTTCTGATAAAAGACATCATTATTTTATTACAAGTAATTATCATGTGCATATCTCCACTATACATGTGACTTTCAATCTACATATATATACACATATTGTTGCATCCTATACAAATATTGAGGTAGTTCGTTTAAACTTGAAAGTTATGTGGAGGAATATTTCAGCAAACTATACATAAAAACATGGCTAAGAATGACATCTCACACACAATACATAGCATATTGCCTGTACACATACCTTTCTTGTAGCCTATACACCCTGTCATTGCCATGTTTGTGTTCCTTCCCTATGTAAATTCATATGTTCCCATCAGTGTCTGTGCCATCAATTAATTGTTTCTGCACTGGGATCTAGGAACATATCACATAACTCCCTCCACACTCGCAGGCCATCCTCCACTTTTTGATCGTGTCTGATCAGTTTCATATGGGACTTTATGGCTAGCCTTCACTCCCGCACGCCCCTGTGCCAGTGTTCCACTTGGGGGCACATTGACCCATCCAGGTAATGGCCACCCTGTGCCTGGCTAGGGCTTAAGCTAATTGCATACATTTGCATATTATTTTATGCCCCTTTGGCCTCATAAAGGAGACCAATAAGCAGTGTATGGGTTGGCAGTCTATCTGTAATCATGTAACGTTTTGTAAATCCCAAAGTACCTGTGTCCAGAAATGCTGCACCATCGGGCATTGTGAAAGGATCTGCCCCACCAGCATTACAACGTGGGCAGCATTCTTATCATGCAGACGATATGTGGTGATGACTCATGGGAGTTATATATGTCCTGTGGAGGAAATTGTAGTGCACCAGCTTAAAGCGGTCATTGCATAAAACTGCATGTGTGAGTCCGCTAATTGTGGTCCATGTATTATCATCTAACAGTGTCCCCAGATCTACATACCATACTGCCGGGCCCGTGGCAGCGGACCCATCGTGCCTTTTCTCATTGCCCTATATAACTAAGAGATCAGTCATATTCCTGCACATCAAGACAGTAAAATGTATGGTGTATGTGTGGTCTGGGGTGCAGCAGGATAGGTAGGCCAAGTCACTCCACATATTTCGGTCAAACCAGCGTAGTGCAAGAAGAGTCCTCAACACAGTGCAAAGTCTTCGTAGGCCTGTTTGTATGTGAAGAAGAACTCAGCCAGGTACAGACCCCCCAACAGTGGCCAGCCTCCATATTTCCAAGACTGAAATGACATGTTGTTCATCAACAGCCATACCAGCACAAGTATTCATGTAGGGAGCTCACAGTGGAAGGGGCCATGTCTCAGGACCACTTCTATAAATTGTTGCTATATCTGTGCATGTGATTCACAAAATAAGGTTGGGCCCTTGCTGCTCCTTCCATCAGGGCTATGGGCAAGCGATCTGCCGTCACTAACCCCACCAGTATGTGGAATGGGGGTTGGGAGCACACTGCCTCACAGTCCCAGCACAGTTCGCCCCTCTGCATCCTGGTAAATGCAGTACACAGTTCAAACTTACTTCAAATTTAGCTAGAGTTTTTCACCAAAGAGGATGCAGACATTGCTGTATATCTCGAGACACGTGTTTCTGGATTGAGCCCATCTTCAGTAGAGAGCAGCAGTGTTAGAGAGCAAAGAAAAATCATCTGGGGTTGCTGGAAATGCTGCCAAATTTCTCTCAGGTCACAGTACCACTCACAGGCACACAGGTGCATCTCCGTCCAAAGCTCGTGCTTCTCCCAGTTGTCCTCTTCATCTAACCATCTATCTGCATGCTGTAAATATGTGGCATAATAATACAGGTCTAGCCTTGGTACCTCCAGGCCTCCTTCCCCGTATTGTCGCATCAATATGGTTAAGGCCACCCTAATGCAATCTCCCACCCATAACAATGAAAGAAGCAAATAATTCAGTTGCATGAAGACCCTCTTTGGAATGAGTTCTGTAAAACATACAGGCATCGTAGCAACACCACCATCTTAGACACTGCAAGCCTGCCCATCAAAGATAGCGGTAAAATATTCCAAAAGGCCACTGACTTCCATAGTGCTGCTAGGACTCTGTCCATATTTAGGTGCAACTGCTGTATGTCAGTGTGTGCCAACTTTATTCGTAGATATTGGAAGTGTGCCGGTTCCCAGCGCAGGCCAAGGGTTGGGAGGCGATTCATTGGTGTTGCGACCAAGGATGCCAGGGGGTAAAGCAGGGATTTGGTAAGATTTAGGCAAAGGTCTGACAGCTCACCAAATGATGCAGAGTTGTTAGGCCCTTTGCGTGCAGACAGGACACAACCAATTTAGGTATAAGCTAGGCTGGGCACAGCCCCTCCCTCCCATCCTGCCAGTGATGGCCTATCCAGTCTACCTAAGATCCCATTGTGTGTGCCTGTCTTGAAGGAATACACAAAGCCCAACTACACCCAGTCATGTGGCCAGAGACAGGCTGCAGGCACCTAATGGCTAAGGCAATAAGATGGTAACTTTATTAAATAGGCATTTTTAGAATTGTAATTTAAAACCAGACTTAGCTATAAGTTAAGATTTTAAATTAGGATTCCAGAGACCCTAAACATGAATCAGTCATAGCTTCCCATTTGGAAATGACACTTATAAAATGTAATAAGGCAACTCCAATGTTATCCCGAGAAAGTGATAGTGCTTGTAGTAGTGAAAAACGAATTTAAGAGTTTCTCCCTACTTGTACATGTAAACTTAAAAGTGCATGCCCTACGTTGCACCCTGACCTCTGGCCTAGACAGGGCCTACCCTAGGGGTAGGTTATGTGTATTAAAAATAAATATTTTTTGCTAGGTTGACATGACAGTTTAAAACTGCACACACAGGCCCTCCAATAGCAGGACTGAGAAATGTTTAAAGGGCTACTTAAGTGGGTGGCACAATCAGTGCTGAAGGCACACTAGTAGCATTTAATTTACAGGCCCTGGGTACATGTAATACCTGTTTAATAGGGACTTATAATAAAATAAATATGCTAATTGGGGATAAACCAATATTGCCATGTTTTAAGGAGTGAGCAAATGCACTTTAGCATGGTTAGCAGGGGTAAAGTTTGCAGAGTCCTAATACCAGCAAAAAGGAGATCAGAAAAGATGGAGGAGGAAGTAAAAAATGTTGGCGAGAGACCCCCCTTAGGCTGACCGGTCTAGCACTATGTTTGCATTATAATGATGCCACAAAATAAATGAACGAATAAATAGAAAAAAGGAAGAGAAGACGGCCTGGTGCCTTCATCCAGTTATAGCTTTTTAAAGCAGCAGCTCCTGATTCTCTAGTGTTCTAAGCATCCAGTTTTAGTGCTGCCTAAATGAAAACTAAGTCAAGGTTTTGGCTGCTGAAGCAGGAACAACGGTAGTCAGTTCGTTCTCAAACTCATCCAAGATCCTCATGTCAATTACAAGCCTCTGAAAGTGCTTCTACCCAAAGGATCGACAAGACACATGCAAATCTGGTTCTTTTGGGCTTCAAATTACATCTGTATTTAGAATCATATTATGAGAAACAGCCTTATGATTTACTCTGCTGAGATTAATTATATTCTTTCGGGTCTTTCATACAAGGACTCTGCATTTTAATAGCTTTTCTGACTATTCCCTTGATTACCATTGCACACTTTTGCAACAATTATTTCCAATGGAGATTTTTGCATTTTCCCTCATATCTTCTATTACTTTGTTATGTTTTCACTTGAATATAATGTTGTCATCATTTACATTTGTAACAGTTTTTCTGTCTCTTTGGTTTTTATATCCACCACTTTCACTGGGATATCTGCCATCCTCAGGCCATGCTACCAAGGGTGAGTCAAGACTACCCAAGGGGAAATATGTGTACCTTTGGAAGCCCTTTTGTTTGAATAGTTTGGGAGCTCGTTCACGGAGCACATGGAGAATATGCTTGTTCTTCTCTTACCGCAACAGCTGGATCCACAGCAATCATCAACTGGCCGTGACACCGAGCTTAGATCTTGAGTGCTACCTTCAGGAACAGTTGCTTGGATATTCATACTTTTTAAATAACTAAATTATTGAACCATTTGGGTGTTCCTCTGAAGGCGGCACTTCCTAGAACCTGCAAGCTGGAGCTATAAATGCTAAATATTCAGGACTTGCGATGCTGTTTTTTAAATTCCTGGCTGCCACAACACTTTGTCCTTTAGAGATTTTCAGAATCCAAAAAGCTTTTTTCATGTCAGTAAAATCTGTGATAAACGATGTGAGACATTTGAATGGGATTTTGCTATTCGAAGCAGAATTAACCCCAAAACTTTCAATTTCTGATATGGCTTTTCAGTTTTAGGAAAATATCACAATTGTTCTATTTTCGTAAGGTAGTGCTTCTGTGCATGGGCCCCTTCTAAAGAAGCTAGATCTAAAAAAGAAAATACAACATAAGTGCGTGTTTTGGCAGCCATGTTTATTTTCCCTTCTAGGTAGTTTCAATCTTTACAAAATACTTTGCAAGGGCATTTTTTAAATCTCTTATTGATGCTAGAATGTGTTCTTTCTGGTAAACACTATCTCGATTTTACCAAGTTAAAAAAAAACATTTTCAATTGTATTTTACTACAAAAAATACATATATAATCATATAAAATTATTAGGAAAATATGAAAATAATAGCAGGGCTCAGATTTACAAATTCTTTGCATTGGGTTTGAGTTACTACAGACCCCGAAGCGAAGTATTGGATTAGTATTTACAATCCAACACAAATCATAACTTCTGTTATATTGTAACCTCAACTGATGCAATGCAGCGTAATATTCTGCCTCGCGTTACTTAGCGTCATTTGTGGTGCATGGGCGTTCCTGTGCATCCACCCATGCACTTTCATGAGACTCGATATATAGAAAGACTGCAGACATGGATTTGCGCAAAAGTCTTGCGCCTACCTGAGGCTGGTGTAACAAGGTGAACTATTTTTATTTCCCATCGTTTTTACCTGTTTGCGTGTGTGCTGAATTCTGCAACACACATACAAAGAGAAAATTGCCTTTCAGCATAGTTTTATGCAGGAAGGGACCCCTATCTATACAAAAACTATGCAGAGCACAATGCAGATAATGTTGCACTATGGTGCAAGGGTGTCTGCATTGGCGTAAGGTATCACAAAGTGCGCCAGCGCAGAAGGAGAGCAGACAGTGCGACATCTTTATAATATGGCACTGTTCTGCTCTCTTCCGCTCAGTCAATGCAGTACAGCAGCTTCACTTGCTGCCCTATCTGCATGATATATTTGTAAATATGGGTTTAAATGCTTCACTAACTTATTTGCCGACAAATTCTCTTTGCTTTTTTTTAGTAATGGCAATCAAAAGTTTTTCTTATGCAACACGATAAGCAAGCCATTTCAGTGGGAATTTCCATCTGCAGAGGGTACCCACTAGCTTGCAGTTCTACTTAAAGAAAACCTACAATTATTCACCTTCTCTGACATTTGTGTAACAGAATGACTATTGTGACACCAGAATATAGTGTTCAAAATATCTAGTTTACACACTTTGGAGCATATTTATTAACAAACCACGCAGTACAGCAAGTCACCTTGCTGCGCTGCACAGTGTGAGAGGGAAAGGACAGGAATGCCCCATACATAACATTGTACAGCGCATTCCTTTCTTTTCCCTGTGCTAACGCACGGTGTGCTGCCTAGCGCCATTGCAGGCACTCTTGCATCGTGGTGCAAGGGTGCCTGCGTTATAGGCAGGACTGTTTATGTTGTCGTAATTTGACAATGACTGGGTTAGCGTTAAGCTTTGCTACACATTATTCCCTTATCTTGACTATAGTCGTGAAACGCCATTTTGTATGTTACGGCGGCCATTTTAGAGAATGTGTCTCCTCGTGGTCAGCATGCCCTTTTGTCCGTTCTCTGTACCACTGACCACTTGAGTTTGCCCAGCAACAGGCTATTTTTAGTAATGGTCAAGCCCGCACATGCGCAGTCCTGATTGACCAGTCATCACTTAGGAATGTTCCGCCAAACTGACCATCGGTGTTGTAGCCCCTCCCATGAGTTGGCTGTGTTCCAAAAATGAACATATATGTACTTAAAACTCTGTAACCATGTACCGCCTATCTTTTTAATGTCTGTAAAACTGTATAAAAGAAGGACTTACACCGATGTTCGGTGTGATACTTCTTGCATTGCCGAAGGGTGCTGTAGGAATGTACCACCACCCCATGGGGTCTTAATAAACTTGTCTTTTACATTTTCTAGTTTCCGTGCCAACAGTTCTTATGGTGTAGAGGGTATTCTGCGGAGTATGTAGGCCTGGAGAACCCAATACCACAATGTGTAGGAAGGGGCACCTTCCTGCACAAAAACAATCCTCAGAGGCATTTTCCTCTAAGTGTGCTGCAGAATATAGCACATTTGGAGCCGGATTATGGTGTGGTAAGAAATGATTGCGACCTTCGGTTGGAACCATTCTCAATGCATTGTAGTCTCCTGTTTGGAATAATTTCCGATTGACCAATTTTGCTGGAGGACTGCGGGATTATGATGGCAGCTTCCCACTAACTTTCTGTGCTGGCTTTTTCAACACGGAAAGGCATTGGGAAACTGGTTTTGGGGTCCCCAGCAGGGCTCCGATGGGTGCAAGGCCGCCGAATGGTGGCATAGGGGGCACCTGTGGTGCCCCCCTGTTGATCCCTGCACCCAGTGGCACTGGGCTCCGGGATGAATTGCATTTCTGCTCTTTGCAATGAGAGCATGCATTCTGTTGGGAATGCTTGCTCCCATGGTAAAGAATAGGATTGCAACTCTACATGGTTTTGTTCGCATCCTACCTCCTGGGCTGAAATAGACGACGGAAGGTTGTTGGGTTCCATTTCCAAACTGATGTCGGATGGACTCAGGTCCGTTCGACATTGGAATTGGGTCCTTAGAAAGAGGAAAACAATAAGGAGAAAAAAAGTTATTTCTCCTCGTTGCGCCTCTTGAGGGAAGGCATACATTGCTGACACATTTCTAGGTCTACCACTCTTGGTAAATCTGGGAATTTGACAGAATACATGGGTAGATGCGTAGGAACACCCACTCTCCACCCATGTAATGCCCTCACCACACAGTGTAACGCAAGGTAGTGACTTGTATTGCCTTGCGTTACACTAGATTTACCAAGCCACACAGGGCCCCTCATGGTGTTCTTGCGCGGCTTGATAAATCTCACAATAGAATTTGTGCCACACTGCGTGGTGCAGGGCGACACAAAACCTATAACTAATATGCCCCTTTTTTTGTAAGCAACCAAAATATTGAGTCCAAATATCCTGGAATAGATTATCATCAACAGTAAGGTAAGTACATCAACATATCCATATTTATACCATTATATATAATTTATTTAAAATACTGAAAGGCAAAAAAATAATATTATTAAAAATAAATAGTTTTAATTAGTAATGTAACTTCAATATATATATATATATATATATATATATATATATATATATATATATATATATATATATATATATATATATATATATATGTGTGTGTGTGTGTCTGCAAGACTTGAACTCCTGCAACCTCCAGCCTCCAGGCGGCGAAGAATGAGACACAGAACCCACAGTCTCAGGCAAGATGTTTATTTCTTGTACCCACTGTGTGTATATACATATGTATTTTTATATATTAAAAATATAAATCCAATAATTAAACAATTCTAAGGAATCATTAAATTAAACATATCAACAGTAAATTGAAAGTAAAACTTAAATACAGTTTTTAAAATCATCAAAATAATATAAAACAAAAATATAACTTATAGATTATTTTTTATCAACAAAGAGAAACATTAAAGACAAAAATAAATATCAATGATAAAAATGTGTAAAAATAGCAAACGTGTTGGACTACAAAGAAGTCAGACTTACTATTCTATTCTATTCTATTCCATTCTATTCTGTTCTATTCTATTCTACCTCCAATTAAACCACAAGTAGGAAAAGTGATGGACTTTCTTTGGAGGGATGGAATAGATTTATTATTCTCACACCACATAAGCAAAGCATGGGATCTGTTTGACTTTGGACGGATGAGATTTACTATTTCCACTCCAACGCAAGTCAAATTAGGGAAGGTTTTGGACTTTGGAGGGGTTATATTTATTATTCCCACTCCAATCTAAGAAGCTGTGTCGCAGGGATTCCGTGCTCAGACAGAACTGTGCATAGAGGCTTGGAACCTCAGTGAATTAGGGTGTGCCAAAACTCACCTTGGTACCTAAAAATCCCCTACCAGACTAGCAATCAGTGTCTCATTGGTCATCATAAACTCCCAATGCTTAGACAAACCAGAACATGGACTTAGTACACCTCAGGTAACATGGAACACATGAACACTCTTTCGTTATACAATCAATTCAATCCAGAACAAGGAGTAAAAGAGGACATGTGCATAATGTTTATTCACTAATGCAGTGTTCTCAAATGCAGTATCTTAGCTAATACAAGCAAACATATTATAAGAAACAAAGTAATCAGCATAGTCACTAGTCCATAGAACACAAACGGTGAAAGCATAGTATTATGCTAAAATGAATAGGGTTTAACAAGACCTAATTCTCACCCTCCCTAGCTAGTATATTATATTATATCTAAGAAGGTCTCTTTGGGTTTTAGCAGAGCGGCCCCATACCTCAAGATCCTAGTGGTAAGGGATCGCATCATCAGAAACCAGCCCTTCTGCATGCGAAGCACCATCAAGTGTGTTTGTATGCTCTCGTGCAAAGCAATATAAAACGCGCCTAAAGCCAGAACTTGGCTGCAGATGCATGTATGTTATGTCTAGGAATGTGCGAAGATCAGTGCTCATAACAACCACTGTATTGAGATATCCTTGAATGTTTCAGCACTCACTGTACAGACACAGCTCATCAAACAAGGCTGATATCAGTGTAACAACATATTATTCTCGTATGAATCAAAAACATTCTACTAGGGTCAAAGCTAAAGCAACAACTATGTTTTGTGTGCAAAAGAAGCAGAAAGGTAAAATGGCGTATAAACTCCTAAAAAGCTCATGCTAACTTAACACAGCATACAGGCTATATATATCTATACATCAGCTAGAGGGTAAGTGTTGGACTTTGAAGAGGGTATATTTACTATTTCCAATCCAATTTAAGGGCTTGATAATGGATTTGGCATTCTTACTACCATACCGCAGCAGCAGTGGTCCCAAGTACTCCGTGGAGTAAGCGGGTTTTCACCCGCACTATTACGATGCATGCACGCTGAACCGCTACTGGGCCGACGGAGTGTGTTCCACCTGCGATGCTGATGTTTTGTACTCTGCCATCAGGGCTGCGGGTTCCCATAAAGCAGATTACAAAAACACAGTTGTACTTGCGGTCCCCTTGTGGCAGTTCTCTGACGGCCGTAGTCCGTTGCAGCATGCTCTAAGCAAAGCACCATAACAGTGGCCATTGAATGGATACTAATACAACACGCCAGATGTCCATTGGCCAACTGGATATACCTGCAAAATACACCCCATTTTAGATCATGATCGTTTGCCACTCAACTGCAGTATAGCAAGTCTGAGGTAACATATTGGTAAGAGCAGGCAGGCCTTTGTTTAATCATCCCTTTTACTACTTTCCACACTTTTGCAGTCCATTTTCATGCTATCCCTTGGTGTATTATTGGTTGTATTGTCTCTGACTTTAATTTGGGGATATGTGCAGGCAAAGATGTTCACGTTTTTTTTCAGAGGCAGGGTTGTCTGTAATGGTGGATGAAGTCATAGGAGTGGAGCGACAATTGTTTGGAGCCGAAGTCTAACACACTACTATCAGTCAGAAAAGGGACATGTGGTCCAGAATAGTAGACAGAGTGAATGCTGTAGGTTCCACCATGTGCACACAGGAGGAAATTACGAAGAGGTGGAATGAGGGTGGGGAGGGTGCATTTCCTGACCTCTAAACAACACCTAGAGGCCCAGAGGACTGGTGGTGGTCCTCCCAGTACCCCAATCAAAATGTTCCCCTCGGACGAGAAGGTCTTGCAGATCATACATTCTGAAGGTTTGACAGGAATTCCTGGGAAGTGGAGTTTGGTAAATTACACCTCATTAACTGTCACAAAACCTCAATGACCTGTTTGCTCTTGATTGAGATTTGGCCATTGTGTTGTGTACCTTGTTTCCTAACATGCAATCTTCAAAGTATCAGAGATGTTGGATTGTCTGTGGTAATATGTATTTTTGCATATAAGATCACATGTATCAATCTGCATTATATGCCACATGTTGTAATGGTGTCTTTATGTCGGGATTCTTACCACAGCTCACCTGTCTAGACTATCCCAATATACCAACATGACTCATATCGTTCATCCGAAAACTTATGAATGAACAAATGCCTTGTGCCCTGACATTTGACCATATTACATGCTGTTGGTAATAGCTAGCTGCTGCTGGTGTTCCCCATTTATTTTTTTAAAGGCTTGATACCTTTTACAAATGTTTACTATGCATATGTAAGGTCAGGTTTCAGGCACCATGGAAATATTCAGAAAATCCACAAAATAAGCATCAAGCACCCGGCATGGATGACCTCAAAGTGAACCTTCTGGAAGACAGCCCTCATCAAATTAATCCCCTGCACCTGTTCCTTGCTATAAGCAATTAGAATGTGACCTTTGTGAACATTATAAAACACCTTCTAGAAGACACCTCATCAAATTAATCATCTGCACCTGTTCCTTGCTATAATCAATTTAAATGTCACCTTTGTGAACATTCTAAAACACCTTCTAGTAGACAGCCTCATCAAATTAATCATCTGCACCCGTCCCTTGCTACAAACAATTAGAAATCAACTTTTGTGAACATTTTAAAGCAGCTTCTACCAGGTAGCCGGATCAAGTAAATTATCTGCACCTGTTCCTTGTAGCAAACAATTAGAATGTGACCTTTATGAACATTCTAAAGCAGTCTTATTTAACACCTTGGCTGCTAATGGTTTTCCCCTCCTGTGCTGATCCTTATCGAACCCCATTGTTCATGACGAGCTCAGCTCGTCATAAGCACAGCTCCACTGTGCCTCATGACGAGCTGAGCTCGTCATGAGCAGGGAAGGGGTTAAAGAGCGTCCACACTCCCCTTCGCTTAGCTGCTCGCTTACCATTTACCTGTTTCCCGGCTTCCAGGACTCTATCTTGTCAGCTCCCTTGAGCCTCCCACTTTGACTTCACTGCAAAGAATGTCCTTCATTAGTCTCACACCTGGATGGCAAAGAGAACAAGAAGAAATGGAGAGACGCATCCACAGACTTGATTTTGCTACACAATGAGTTCAAGAAGCAACATTGTGCTACAAACAAAGGTAAACAGTATTTTTGTTCAACTTGCACATACTGTTGGCAGGGCTCTGTCAGAGAGGACTTGGGTGAAGCTAATCCCACCCACATTTGCTTGTGGGTTTGCTGCGAAAATCATACTCACTACAATTTCGAAGATTTTGATAAAGAAGCTGCTAACGAGAATATAAAATCAAAAAAAAACCAAGAAAAAAACTAAGGGTTGGCTGAGATTTGAAAAGCTTTCATTAGATGATACCTTCAGTGATAGAATGAATACTAGATTAAAGCCTTAATATTTGTCTATAGGTACCAGATCTGCCGGCACCATTCATCAGACTCGTATGAATGCCTACTGCAGTGTTGCGGTTGAGTCAACAAGCCACAGCATCTTTGACTCTACATGCTTCCCCATCCCAACCCCCCACCTCCGGGGATTTCCAGTGATATGCCCCCGGGCCATTGTCTCCTCCTATAAACCGATGGCAAGTGTCAGGAGGATTCCGGAATAGCGTCACCACCCCATTGAAATCATCTGGGATCCAGGTAGGTGGCTAATGGCACAACAAGGGTATTTCTGTATGTGTTAATATGTCAGTGTATGGTCCATCCCAACTGCATTTTGTCAACAGGTATGTTACACTAACCCTTTTGCAAGTGTTGGCAAGTAGATATTGAAGTGACTATAACTACCATGAGGTCCTGTTTCTGGAACTCAAAACAAGATGACATTGTGATTTTGCCCATTCTCACTTGTCTGACATATTACAACTGTTGTTCATTTCTTATGGAGTTAACCATTTTGGAAGCGTTGGCAAGTGGAGATTAAAATGACTACAACTACCATGAGGCTCTGTTTCTGTAACCCAAAACAAGATACAATTGTGATTTATCCCATTCTCACTGGTCTGTCATATTATAACTGATGTTCATTTCTCATTGAGTGAGCAATCTACATACAATGCTCTACTCCGAGACATTTCTGCCTACTTTGCTTTATGTTGTCCTGGTTTCCTCAACTGAAATAATTGATGCAATGATTGACACCATACCAAGTATGTGGCTCGAATATTTGTAAGGCATGAAGTTAACACAGCCAATAGATGTGGCAGGTGACCCATCTACTTTTCATTGCTCACATGATGACTAATGTTAAATATACTTCCAAGTTGTGTGATTACCTGTTTTGTACACAGTAAGGCATTGGAATGGTCAAATACATGTTACCTCTACACTGTGTTGCCTTGTTTGTTGGGAGATGTCATGTTTATTCCTTAATCTAAAATGCAACATCTCAGGACATATAATGAGCTGCTTAATTCAAGTACATGTATTTAATGTCTTTGAATGTCTTGTTCACAAGTTCAATAACAATGAAGTATATCACAATAGTAATCTCTACCTATTTTGTTTTTCCTAGGTTCTACTTACCGTGTCACAAAAGATTTTCCACGCAAATTACAAGAAGGTGCAGATGGCAATACCTCAAACATCAGCAGCAAGAAACCTCAAACATAAGTTCCTCCACCGTTTGTAACACATTCACTCTGCGGACTATTTCTAGACTCATTTACCTTTCTGTTAGAAGTAGTATTTTGAACATTGGACTACAAACTAATTGGCATCTACAAATATGGTTTCATTCACCATGACTGACTTCTTCACTTTTCAGTTTTCCTTTTAGGTGTTCACGATGTTTCTTTTCTCCTTGTTCACTTAAAGAAATCCACTAGTCTGAAACTCATTGCCTGCTCTATTATATCCCACATACATCAATGTATACATGTACTCCCATCTGAATTTTACAATGATAAAAACATCAACTTGTGTAAGCATGGATATGTTGTATGTACACAATGTTTAGCTCAGGATCACAGCCATGTCTCACCAAAACATGAACACAAGTGTGTTCTCATATACCATATTAATTCCATTGTACCAACAATAAGCAGGCATTTTGTCAGACATATATTAAATCATACATGACATCTATAAGCTGAGCCTGTGGTCACATTTTCGATTGCTGACCTTAACAACATGGAAGAGGGGATGCATCAGACAATTTCTTTTGAATACATTGGTCAACGTCATCAGCTAAAGCCATATCACCTAGCTCACAAATGGAATACCACATCAATAACACTACTAGACAAACATACGGCAGTACTACATTTTCTGATCACAGGATTGTTCCAATCCATTATTCCAGTATCTAGTGGAATGTCACCAACAGATTTCTGTGGTGTGCCAAAAATAAGTTGCCCTACAAGGAGATACATCAAAAGCTACATACACTTTACACATAATGAGGATTTAGCCAATGTCAATGGAGAATAGCATGAATTGGCTGCACAACATTTTGTTAGAGCACATGATGGCACATATATTGTGTTAGGGCCACCACATGATAAGGAACAAGTCCAATGGTTTCCTCATAACTTCGATCCTATCACTTTGCAAGCTATCTTGGTACAGGATTTGTGCAGCCAAAGTCTGTTCCTGTCATTCCCAGGAACAACCCATTTTTCCTTTGTACTTCCAAACAGAATCACATACTCACAAATGTCACAACTCTGAAATATCCAAATGAAGATGTCATTGTGAAGGTAATTGCATTGCATTTCCAATGCAAAAATCAAAGTAAAACAAAGAAACACACAAACAAAATGATCATGTGTCAAAGCCTTCTTCAACAAACACCTATCACCTGGATTTCCCAGAGCTTGCCCTTCCTAATATTTTTCCTAAACATACTGCGCTCGTCATCACAACAAAAGTTGCTGTAACAGTTAAAGTTATGAAATTTGACAAGATCCTTCAACTCATGAGAAGACATTGTTGATGAGATCTTGACGCAAGTTAGCTCTTTTCTATTCACCACTATCATCATCATTTGGCATTCAGGATCCTCACCCATGGCACTTCATGGTCTCTATCCTCTGTGATATAAGGGCTGTTCTGTCGCAGGGCAATCTTGTGAAGCATGCAACAGACCACAGTGATTTGACACACCTTCCTGGGCGATTAGAGGACGGCTCCCCCAGTTTCGTCCAGCCATCTAAATCTGGCCTTCAGGAGACCAAAAGCCCACTTCACTGGCTGCTTTGTCCTTACATGGGCCTCATTGAAGCAGACTTCCGCTGGTTGTGATGGATTTCTCAACAACCATGGCTGGTTGGGATTGGTGAGTCTCCATGATGGAAGGCAAACATTCTGATAATACTACCTGACATTACCCACACAAAGATAGGACAGATCTTACTTACCAACAAGCCAGGTCCTCTCCGGGGTAAAATACCATCACTCCGCATTTTTTACTCCGCATACTTTCACTCCTCATACCATTAGTCCGCAGGTACCTTTACTCCGCATTTTTTCATTCCGCATGCCTTCATATATTATATGCTTTTCTCTCGCATGCTTTTATGACGAAAATCATTTTAAAAGCATGATTGGTAAAAGTATATGTTTTAAGGTAAGTATATGGGTTTAAGTTATGGGGTGCAGGGGTATTCAAGGGTTAAGGGGTACAGGGGTATTTTAGGGTTCTGGGGTAGGTTTGCGTTTTGGGGTACCGGGGTATTTGTAGGGTTCGGGGGTAGGTTTGCGTTTTGGGGTACAGGGGTATTTTTAGGGTTCAGGGGTAGGTTTCCGTTTTGGGGTACAGGGGTATTTTTAGGGTTCAGGGGTTGTTTTGTGTTTTGGGGTACAGGGGTATTTTTAGGGTTCAGGGGTAGGTTTGCGTTTTGGGGTACAGGGGTATTTTTAGGGTTCAGGGGTTGTTTTGGGTTCTGGGGTACAGGGGTATTTTTAGGGTTCAGGGGTAGGTTTGGGTTTTGGGGTACAGGGTTATTTTTAGGGTTCAGGGGTATGTTTGGGTTTTGGGGTACAGGGGTATTTTTAGGGTTCAGGGGTTGTTTTGTGTTTTGGGGTACAGGGGTATTTTTAGGGTTCAGGGGTAGGTTTGGGTTTTGGGGTACAGGGTTTTATTTAGGGTCCAGGGGTTGTTTTTTGGTTTTGGGGTACAGGGGTATTTTTAGGGTTCAGGGGTAGGTTTGGGTTTTGGGGTACAGGGGTATTTTTAGGGTTCAGGGGTTGTTTTGGGTTTTGGGGTACAGGGGTATTTTTAGGGTTCAGGGGTAGGTTTGGGTTTTGGGGTACAGGGGTATTTTTAGGGTTCAGGGGTAGCTTTGGGTTTTGGGGTACATGGGTATTTTTAGGGTTCAGGGGTAGGTTTGTGTTTTGGGGTACAGGGGTATTTTTAGGGTCAGGATGGGTTAGTGTTTAAGGGTGCAGGGGTATTTAAAGGAACTAGGGTGGGATTAGTTTTTAGGGTGTATAGGGTAATTAGTCATTTAAAAAAATTAAATATATATATATATATATATATATATATATATATATATATATATATATATATATATATATATTTATATATATATATTTAGATGTATATATATTTGTAATATTAAAATAGTTCTAAATATAATGTAATTTAAAAGAAATAATGTTTCATTTTAATTAAAAATATATATATGTGTATATATATATATATATATATATATATATATATATATATATATATATATATATATATATATATATATATATTTATATATATATATTTAAAAATAAAAGTACTTTGCAAAGCTATGACTTCACCACACATGCATTTGTGAAGTAATTGCATGCGGAGTGAAGTCATATGCGGTATCAAAATTTGAGGAATTATGGCTTGCGGAGTGATGGTATTTGCGTCCTAAAAAATGCGGAGTGATGGTATGCGGGATTTATGTTTGCGGAATGGGATCACATATTCCCTCTCCGGTAGTAGGTATGACATCTGCTGGGGTATGGTGCTGTTCTGTTGTATAAACGATTCATGGGCTGACCCAGGGAACGGGGCATAGGCATTTGAGATATACAAATTCGGTAATCAGACGACTTGCCGTTTGATAGAATGGAAGTGTTTCCTGTTATGGTAAACTTGTCCCCCGGCTTGCAATGGCATTAAGACAATATGAGTGCCAGCATTAGCTCCAGCCACATATCAGAGGAGAGCAAATCCATATAAGTCAAACTTCCCATTGGCTTGACTCCTCTGGCGTTCTTCTGGAGAAATCGTTTATATCGAGGATGTGTCTATCTGGCCCCAGTTCCCCTCTCGTGCGGGAGAGTCATAATACATTTTGGCATTCCCTGGACTCCCTGGATCGTCTATTTTGAACTCTGACCATTTCTGACAAATATCTTAGATAGTATATTCGAATCCTCCAAAAGTGAAGTTAAATACCCCTGGTATCTTGCGGGCTCGTGGGCTACTTTCTAGGAGGGCTCTAGAGCCCCAAAAGTGTGGTGGGCCACCTCTTTAAGGATTGGTGAGCCCTTGGTTGACTTATTGCCTGTTTTGGACATCGGAGATTATACAAATTATAGAGTCTGATCTCAAGATTGAACCCTCCTTTTTGGTTACTTCCTGAACTGTTGATCAACCATATCATATGTGAAGAAGTCTACACTTTAGAAGAAATAGTATATAAAGTGTTTGCGTCCTGACGAAGGAACTTTGGATAGTTGTACTTTCCGAAACGCACGTCGGCGCTTTTTGCTTGATTGTTTATGATTCATTTATTATTTTTGTATTGCTGTTTTTCTCTCTCTGTTTTGTATTGTTTTTGCCATACTGTAATTTTGTGTACTGTTGTGTAGTTGTGTCTGATTGATTGGTTGAACGTGACAATGTTTGTTTGCTTCAGGATGATTGGGGCTTTTTGCTGTATATTTATATTGGTAATTTATTTTGAATAATTCTAGGAAGTTGTTTTTGTGTATGTTTATAAGAAATAAATAAGAAATATGCTTTTTAAATACATTTCTTGTGTGGGACAATGTTGATATATATTTATCTATAGATGTATTACCTTTAGATTAGGTTTGCTACCTAGGATAGGTTTTGTGTTGTTGTTTGAAACTTCCCATTGGCTACATGCCCGGGAAACTGGATGTAGCTGTCAATGTGTCTCATCATTGTGAAAGCACGTCTTGAAGTTCAGCACTGAATATTGGTAGTAATATACCACCAGATATTGCCACAGTGTATTGAAAGCAACCTGTGACCAGAAAATGCAATACTGCCATAAGTTTCATAGCTGGTGTGATACATGTAGGATTAGTGTTGTGAGGCAAGAGATCAGGCTTAAACTGATTACATAAATCCAGTATGGTTTGCCTATTCAAATGCAACTTCTTGATGATATTCCTTTTTTCCATAGTCTGAAGGTCTGGAAATGGACGGCTGTCATCTCCTTCCTCTCCCAGGGTAACTATGTGTGAATTTGAAGCAGTTTTTGAATGTTGGCCACAATATCCACAGCAACATATGTGAAGAGTGAGCTAAGAGTCATGTGACAGTACATAAATGTGTCATATTGCAATATACACATATTACTTTAAAATAGTATATTCTGAAACATCCATCACAAATTCCCATTGTGGCATTGACCATTAATGTGTAAATAATACATCTCAGATGTATTATTTGCACCATTATTTTTGTACTTTATTTTTTGGGGACAAAATACCTTCACCGGTGGTGTACATTGCACTGTGCTGCTAATACATCCTTAATGCACAGTAGCACACTAGACAAATGACAAGTGTTGTAATGTTTTAATGGCAATGGATTTGTAGGTAATGCTGCTAACAGTCACCAATGCAGTACCTTTAACCCCTAAAATGGTGGTTGCCTGACCTATCATATTGGATATTGTGCTTCTGACGCCACTGGTGGAAGTCTACCACGCAGTGGGCAGTTGGCTCCCAACGGATACAGTCATAAGCTAACGTTGGTAATAGTGATGGGTAAAGGGCCAATGGCTGAGTGCATATATTTTGATGGCCACATATATCATGCATATGTATGCAGCGGTTTGAAAAATACCTCACTTGTCTCGTGACAATGTCGCTATCAAGACCTCCTCCACTTTGGTTCTTTTTTGCCACCTCTGGGATCAATCAGGCCAGGCAAAGCAGGTCAGAGGCCCGTGCCTGCAGGCTGATGTGGACATTTCCTTGTATGGCCAACTCTATGGTTCACAATCAAGAGGGGCGCCTGTACACCCCAAACCGCTGGCACAGCCACAGTTGCAATTTGCATAATTCTTTCTTCCAATTTTGCTCCTTTTTTCTCCTTTTTACTCATTGCGTACACAGTTTTTATCACTCTTCGCCACTTTCCAAACTTTCATGCAAGCAAAAGCAATTTTCATGGGCATCTCATGTTCAAAACGGGCCATCCGAACCTCAAATTCAGAACACGTACAAGTACTGTATTCTTCAAAAGCAGTTTAATGTATCCCAATGCATTTCGAGCCGAATATGGCCCTTCGTCAGGGGAAACTGAAATTAACAATAACATAATTTTAGACTCATTTCATGTTTGTGACAATACACTCATTTCAATGTTGGTAACTTGTTAATAATCATGCTGGTATTACCTTGATTGACAAGTGCTGTCTAATGGGATCATTATATTTGGGGGGCCATGGGTAAACGACAATATTTTCTACGACCTACTTAGAGCATTGAACTCTTCAATGTGCCTGAGTTACTCCCATTTTAATCCATCTGGAGATACAAAACGTTACTTAAACCACACTTCCCACCTTACTCCCTAATCACTCCTCACTCCGCTTTCCTTTCCCGCTTCTGTTTTTTAAATTCCCCACTACGGTAGTGTTTTAAACCAGATCTTACTCTTGCCGCCTTCTCTCCCCTCTATGCGCATTTAAAAACTGTGCAGCGTTCCCCATCCTCCTTACAATTCTCTGCTACCGCTCGTACCTGCTAATGAACCGCCATCTGTTCCTCTCCATGTTGAAGTCTTTCCGTGCGCGTTTTCACCTCCCACCTTTAACCCTGACATTTAACCCATGTGACTAGGCACTAGCGCCGTGTAATTAACAAACTGTTTTCCTGAGCTTGCCAATAAATGCTACAACTCTATGGTTCACCACAGGAACACAAACATACATATGTTACTCTGTTTACCTCCATCATTTCCATTCCCACAGGCTACAATGTGCCTCTGTGTTCCGGAGCTAAGTCTGATTACTTTTGTAACATTTTGTGGTCCTTACATAGGACAATCATGTCAGGGATTGTTGAGCACTATACATTGTGCACTTAATATTACCACTGGGATGTGTGATGTGTGGAAAGCCCTACATTCTACTTGTGGTGCATGTACACGTCTATACATGTATACATTTCATGGTACCTGTGAGAAGCTGGCCTGGTATATGATGTTCCTTAATTAAAGTGGGCACCTTGCACCAATTCAGACAATCCTTATGGTGATTTAAGAGGTCTCAGACAACCTTTTAGGAAGCTAATCAAGTGGTAGCTGTGGAGAGCAGCCTTATGGCTTAGTCTTGAAGGAGGGTAAAGCAGCTTGTTTTACCAGAATGCAATCTTATAGTACAGATTGAATTAAAAGAGAACCACACAGTAGTTATAAAAATATGTATTGATTATATAACACTATCTAGTACGTTACAGTATCTCCTCCACGGAGATAGACACAAAGCACACAATACTTTAGCAAAGATATGACAGTAAACAGTGGGCCCAAGGGGGGGACTAAACCATATACTAAGAAAGTGGTATTAGAACCACAAATCAAGTCAAGATGATGTCGAGAGGACATAGAATTGATGGGACTCCAAGGAACCACCAAGGTGAGTAGGTAGGGACCCCACAGAGTGCGTGTGCAGATGTCTATATCCAAGTCACAGTTGAAATTTTAAAGATTAGGGGCCCTTCCAAGTGGACTTCGAGGAAACTCCGTGGAAGATTAAAGAGCCACCCCACCCATGGAAACCAAGGAACCCAAGTTACCTAACCCAGGAAAGCCGAGTGCATATGTGTGAAATGGGATTGGAATCCGCAGTCAAACCCAATGGAGGACTTCGAGAAAGTGCAGCAGCTGGAAGAGGAGAAACAGTCCAGTAGAATACAACCATGTATTCTTGTTGAGTAGTACCTAAAACCAGAGGGGACAGAGTCTGGGTCACTTAAGAGTGACCACGGGCTCCGTAGGCTTATGCCCACTGATGCTGGGTGCTTTATGATAGTTGATAATGACCTTGACTCTGCAGCTACAAGGACCAGGCAATGCTGAGGACAACCAGGAGCCAGATACAAGCTGTCCCATGAAGGATGTCGAGTGCTGAGGGGTTGTTGTATGGCGGGAGCACCAACAAGCCTTGGCAAAAGCATCCCATGCAGGAAGTCAAGGAAGTGTATGGTTCAAACCAGCAAGGTCTAGGAGACTCACTACAAGCAGAGGAGTCAGGGCAAGTCTGGAGCAACCAGGGGAGACCAATAAAAGCATTGCTAACCCTAAATTGGACCCACACCCTGGAGGGCCAGGAGTAACAAGAGAACCTCTAGCACCTTCACAAAGCAACAGGTCACAGAGCACTTGGTGTACGGTGGTCAAAGATCTTTGTAGGGAGAGTTGGCAGAGATTGGGGCTATTAGAAGTCCAATGCACTTGTCAAGAAATTGCTAACAAGCACATGCACTTGCAAATACATGTGGTGCACAGGGGTTTAGATATTGCAGCCCCCACAAGGGATACTGGCCTCAAACTTGGTGAGAGGTAGCTTGGGCCTTGAGAGATGTAGAAACCTACATCATGTGTTGTTAGACCCTTCAGAGTTTGTAGGAGCTCAGGATCTGCAGACCAGTCAGCAGTGTTGTGGTGCCTGCAAATGCAGGGGAGTGACTTCTTCACTCCAAGGGAGATTATCTTCAGTTGTCTTTGATGCTCCACAGGTCCTGCACAGATCCTGTATGGTGCAGAGGCACAGATGATGTAGCATACTGAGAGGGAGACAAAGTCAGGCCCAAACGAAATCCGGCAAAGTCCAGAGTCCCCAGACAGTCGGAGTGCAGTGGTTTCTGTTCTGAATCTTGTCATTGATGAATCTGGGGACCTACACCCAGGTAAGCCCTTAAGTACCCTAAGGAAATGGTTGTGAAGATTCAGGGGACCCTCCCAGGGGAGGGTCTGGACAGGGGGGAGGTTACTCCTATGTCCTTTGTCCAGTTTCGTGCCAGAGCTGGAGCCAACGGCTCCCAGGACTAGTTTGAACTGGACTATGCACAGGGACATCAAATGTGCCCCTTGTGCAGCCTTTTCAGTTGCTGGCAAGCACACCCACCCAGCCCTAATACACTAAATCCTGTCTGGGAGGTGGTCACACCCCCTCTGACAGGATGCCTATTGTTCTGCCTTCCCCTGCTCGAGCTTGGCTCAGAAGCAGGGGGGCAGAAATGTGTATCTGGTCAGCAGCAACCATTTTGTGCTGTCTGGGACTAGAAGGCTGGTACCGGGAAGTTGTGGCCCTCTTGGGTGTCCGAGCTGCTGGATGTGTAGCTCCATGGCATCTGTTGCCCTTCCGATGACGCCCTGGGCTGGGCTCCCTATTGTGGTGCAGGCTGTGGTCCGACGTTAGACCAGGTCAGAGCAGGTGTAAAATTCCATCTGCTAACGCGCCTCATCGCGTATTTAGTGTTCTTATTGCTGATCTGTCTGGTTGTTGTGAATGTTAAGGCGTGGTGTTTTTGCGGATTTTGGCACGGGAACCCCTACTCTGCATCTCATTAGCGATAGTTGCGGGGGTCCTTTGTGGCGAGGATTTTTGCGGCTGCTATCGCGGGAATACTGGTGTTGTGGGCTGTTTGCACCAGCTTGTGAATGGGGAGTTAAATTTATCATGACTTTGGCTGTGATAAAGTGCTGTTAATTCGGCAATAGCTCCTTGTGAATATGCCCCTATATTTTTACTTTGATATTTAGAACATCGATGTTTTTTATATCGATATTCTATCAGTGAGCTGTAATGCTCTCCCCCAGAACCCAAATCCAAAATGACCAAGAGAGCTCTCAGGGCAGGAGGAGGAGGTGTGTACTGCATGTACAGTGGCCGCACTCTCTGTGGCACCTAAATTTAAAAAGATGCATTTGGCACAGAAAAAGTTACCTGAATGAACAGGTGAAAATTCAACTTGAAATTATTTCTAAAGTTTTTATTGGTACACGTTGTCAGGCGTTCAAAACAAAAGTGTCTCCTGTTCTAATTTAAGCTATGTAGCGCAATGGTATATTCTTGGGCATTATCCATCATACCTGTGATATACTATTTGGGTAATTACACAAAATTACACCAGCGTGGAGAACATTTTGCCCAGGCTTAAAATAAAAACAGAGGATAACATTATGCTGAAAAATAATAATACAAATGCTCCCAGGAACTGTATCCTGATATATATAGTCTTGAAATATGCAGTCTTTCGGCATATATTGTGTGCACATTAGTCTTCTCTTCTATTCTGCATGTATAACCGATAGTTAGGAAGCTGGCAACATGACTGTGGGTATTAAAAATGTTGTTTCAATATATACTTTGATGATGACTTAAAAAAGTAAACTGTAAAGCAGTACATATCACAAAATAACAGAAAAGTGACGGAGCCAATGTCATCAGGGACATATCTGGGCTTCCATTTAAATACCTAATACTTTGCATTTGTTGTCTGGGTTCTTTTAAGGGAATTAGCTGGACTAACATATCTGAAACTCTTATCTGTAAAATGAAAGCCGAGGACAGAAAATTGTTATCAGTGACGACGTAAACTTGTGCAGTAAAAACAATTAAAAAATAGATATATATTCAACTGAAGAATGGAATTAAACTCTGTTTTTTTTTACAGAATATGGTCAGCTATATAAATATCTGGAAAACAACAATCTGCCTGACTCATCCCAGTCGGGATTTCTGGCGTTTCACAGCACCAAAACCACCCTGCTCAAGATAGTCGACATCAGGCTCTCTCTCGACGCAGGACAATCTGCCATTCTAATCTCACTTGATTTGTTAGTAGCCTTCGACACCATCTTACATAGCGTCCTTCTGGAACGCCAGCTAGAGTTTGGTATTGAGGGCCCGGCATTAAGCTGGATCAAGAGCTACCAGACTGACAGGTCCTCCGAGGTTCAAATAGATGACTTTTCCTCTAAAAATCAAATAATTGACAAGGGAGTTCCCCAGGGATCTATACTGAGCCCCACGCTCTTTAACTTGTATGTGTCACCATTAGCAAAGATAATCCAAGCATATGGGTTTCGACACAGTGTCCTAAGCCGATGACATGCAGTTACTGATCACCCTTGGATCAGATCCCATGGACACCAAATCCAGGTTTAAACAGTGCATGTTGTCCATCAATGACTGGATGGCGAGCAACCACCTATGCAAGCAAGACTGAGAGAAGAAATGGCACAGTGAACAAACCCTGGACAGCCACGCAGCACACAAGGGCGCCATCCGCAACCACCACCACCTCATCAGGGCGGCCAAGAAGACCTTCTTCAAAGGCCGCCTCGACAACATTGCACACAATAGCAAGGAGCTCTTCAACATCATGAAGGAACTCTCCAACCCAAGCTCCAACACCAACGACATCCTGCCGTCGCAAGACCTGTGCGAATCCCTCGCCACCTTCTTCCACCGCAAGATAGCAGACATCCACGACAGCTTCAACACCCAGACAGCCCTAACAGACAGCAACACAACAGACCCTCCGTACACCATCGACCCCGAGCCCCTGCTAGCCTTGGCCAGCATGAGCATCGATGATACTATCAAGACCATGCGCACAATCCACTCCGGCTCTCCGTCAGACCCATTCCCACACCAAGTCTTCAACAGAGCAAGCAGCTCCATCGCACCCCACCTGCGCAACGTCATTAATCTTTCCCTCGAGACCGGGACCTTCCCAGAGATCTGGAAACACGCTGAGATCAAAGCCCTACTGAAAAAACCTAAGGCAGACCCAAGAGACCTCAAGAACTTCTGGCCCATCTGCTCCCCTTCCTGGCCAAGGTCATCGAGAAAACCGTCAACAGACAGTTAACCCGATACCTCAAAGAAAACAGAATCCTGGACCTTTCCCAGTCAGGGTTCCGCAGCAACCACAGCCTTGAGACTGCCCTCATTGCCGCCACTGATGACATCAGGACCCTGCTGGACAATGGAGAGACCGCAGCACTGAATCTCCTAGAACTCTCTGCCGCCTTCGACACCGTCTACCACCGCACACTACGTGCACACCTCCATGCCGCAGGGATCTGAAACAAGGCTCTGGATTGGACCACCTTCTTCCTCTCCGGCAGAAGCGAGAGCGTCCGCCTCCCCCATTCTGTTCCAAAGCCTCCGAGATCATCTGCAGCGTACCCCAGGGATCCTCCCTCAGCCTGACACTGTTTAACATTTACATGGCCCGCTCGCACACGTAGCCCGACAGCACGACCTCAACATAATCTCCTACGCCGACGGCACTCAGCTGATCCTCTCCCTCATTAAGGACTCCATCACGGCCAAAGCCAACCTCCACGAAGGAATGAAGGTCGTCGCCGACTGGATGAAGACCAGCCGTCTGAAGCTGAACTCGGACAAGACCGAGGTCCTCATCCTCGTTTTCAACCCTTCAGCCTGTGATGACTCCTGGTGGCCGACGGCACTGGGGGCAGCCCCAACACCCACCGACCATGCACGTAACCAGGGAATCATCCTCGACTCAATGCTCTCAATGACCAAGCAACTCAAAGCCGTCTCCTCCTCCTGCTTCAACACCCTCTGCATGCTCCACAAGATCTACAGATGGATCGTGACAGATTCAAGAAAGACAGTCACCTGGGCCCTCGTCAGCAGCAGACTCGACTATGGAAACACCCTCTACGCGGGAGCTCCGACCAAGCTCATCAAACGACTACAACACATCCAAAATGCCTCGGCACGACTGATCCTCGATGTACCACGCCACGGCCACATCACCCCCCACCTGAAAAACCTACACTGGCTCCCCGTCAACAAGAGGATATCCTTCAATCTCCTCATGCACGCACACAAGGCACTCCACAAGACCGGCACTGCCTACCTCAACAGGCGGCTCTCCTTCTACATCCACAACCGCCAGCTACGCTCCGCCGACCTCTCACTCGCCACCGTCGTGCGCATCCGAAGAACAACCACTGGTGGGAGATCCTTCTCCCACCTCGCCGCCAAGACATGGAACACCCTCCCACTGAGCCTACGACAGACCCAAGACCTGCTGACCTTCAGGAGGATACTCAAGAACTGGTTGTTCGATCAGTAGCGCCCCCAGCGCCTTGAGACCCTTGCGGGTATGTAGTGCGCTTTATAAATGATTGATTGATTTATTGATTGAAAACTTGCTCTTTGGCAACGCTCAGAAAATATGGACAGGTCACTGGTAGCCGCAATTGCTGGGACCTGCCCTCCACCCAAATCCATAGCACGAAACCTGGGCATAACAATAGATGCTAAACTTTCCATGGCGGACCACACAAACACAGTGGTACGCAAGAGCTATGATCTAATGTGAACCCTCTTTAACCCCTTTGCTGCAGGGGTTATTCCCCCGCTGTGCTGGGGGGAGGGGGGCATGCACAGCACCCACATGCTCATGACGAGCTGAGCTCGTCATGAGCTACAGTGCTCCTGTGCTCATGATGAGCTCAGCTCGTCACATGTGCATTGGCTCCGTGGAACGTTCAGCACCGCGGGGGAATTCTCCCCGCACCTGAGCGTTCCACGGGCCATGACGAGCTGAGCTCGTCATGAGCACCGGAGCACCGTGGCTCATGACGAGCTTAGCTCATCATGAGCATGGAAGGGGTTAAGTGGATTCCCCTATCGTCCTGCATGCCCCTAGTACGGTGAAGTAGTGTGGCTCACTGGTTAGAGGCGGCAGACCCGAGAGCAGAGGACGGCCTGGGACCAGGGTTCGATTCCCGGCGCGGCAGGTTTCTGGACCAGGGTCAGCGGACTCGATAATTCTCTCGCCTCGGTGCCCACTCTGATCAGCGATCACACTCGGCAACTCTGGGCATTAGCTTGCCTCATCTTCACTAACGGCCCCACCAGACCGCCGGGATGCCTGGTCTCACCCTGGAGATACCCATTAAGGGACCATCTCTCAGGGAAGCCAGGAAGGGTTTCGCAGTGGTCGAAGCGCCTTGGGACCCTACGAGTAAGTATTGCGCTATATAAATGCCAATACATTTACATTTACATTTACATAGTACAGGGACTAATCATTAGCTGTTTAGATTACAGAAATGCACTGCTGGCCTCCATTAATGAGGAGCAGTTGTCAAAACTTCGGGTCCTACAAAATACTGTGGCCAGATTAGTCCAATACCCCCCCCCCCCCCCCTCCCCCTACACCCCTTCCGTCTGAAGACCCCCACTGGCTCCCCATAAAAAAGAGGATCAATTTCAAAATATGCTGCTTGGTCCACAAGACTCTGAACGGCAAAGGGCCAAAATATCTTGCCAAAAAACTAATAAAATACCAACCAGCTAGAATCCTGCACTCCACCAGTAAACAATTCCTAGCACTACCTAAAATGTGCACAGTAAGGAACGGAGGCAGAGCTATCTCCAAAATTGGCCCCGAATCTTGGAACGCCCAACCTCTTCATCTCCGTTTGTAAGAAGATCATAGGAGGTTCCGCAAAACTCTTAAAACATGGCTTTTTTAGCTCTGATAATACATGTACCCGGTTCTTTGAGTATCTGCTGGCACTGCGAGACCTAAGGGTGATACACGCGCCTAACAAATACCAAATACCATACCATCCCATGATGAAATGCTCTAAATTAAATCTGACGAATTACAGTGGAAAGGGACAATTAAAATTGTCTTGCAGGAACCTCATTTTCAAGTGCGTCCCTCTTTATTTAATTAAGCTTTGCATCTTGAACAAATGATCTGGGAAACGTCAAGACAAAAAAAATACTGCGGGGTGCAACAGAGCGCAGACTGAAAATAATACACAGATTCTTCACACCTCTAGAGACACTTGAGCAAAATGCTGCTACGAGGTTACACCGAAAACACTGGAGAAATACCATAATTTGAATAATCACTGAAAAAATGAGCAGATTTGGCCCTGATTAAAAAGCAGTAGTTTGAATTGCCAGCTCTTGTCCCTGGGGTGGTGGCAACCGTGAGGTGCTCAGGTCCGACGGCTGCTCCTGCACCTGAACCGCAGGGGACACTGGGAAATAGGTGCGTGTTATTATTTTCTTTCTTCATGACAAACTGAACATGTAGGTTTTCGACTAAGATAAGTCAACTGTAAGAATGTTTTTGGGGTGGTTGACAATGCATTATTTTTCCGTGCATAATTTTTATTGCATTTACTAGGCTTTGGCAGTTACATGTGTAGAAACTGTAAGCAATGTGTAGAAAATGCGAGAAACTTGCTCAGTCTATTTACCGTCCAGTTTGTTGCCTGCGCGGCCGCATCCATTTTCACAAGTTCGTCAAGACCTCTTCAAATCGGACTAGTGTCATGAAGGAAACATTTAGATGAAAATTATGTACGTGTAAGAAAAACAAAAATAAACGAAGCCTGCCAAGCCAGTAATTTGAGGTTTACACTAGGCTGTGCTTTAGTAAAAGTATATTTACCTAGGCCTAATGTTTTGTTAATGCTTACTGCACCCAACTTGCACATTTCACCAAACAAAATTCTAAACGATGCAATCAAACCTCTCAGGGGCATAACATGGCCCCTGCAGCACCTAAAGGGAGGGTGAGAGGGCCTATTCAATACAAGGTCAACCAATATCAATGAGCAGTATGGGAGACTCAGGGGCTCCTCCTCCCATTCTGGGGGGTTGGGGGGGGGCATTATTTTGCATTACTCCACTGAAACCACTAGATTCAAGGCATTCTAGTGACTTCGGGACAGCCTCTGCGTTCTGATAGGAGTATCATGGGACCAGCCTTCTCAGAGACCTTGACCTTCTGGATCTAACTGGCGCGACCGCACGTCACCCAACGGTCATCACATGACCCCACTGGTTCGGTCACCATCGCAGTGCAGCATCAGTTCAGGCAGTGATTTGAGATTTCCCACCTGCTGGAAGAATCCGTCACGACCGACGAGTTAATTAGGCAATCGTGACAGTGGGCCTGTGAAAAATAGTCCGTCTGCCCCTAGTGCTAACATATTTATTGGCAGTGTTGCCAGGTCTCGAGCTCAAACGCTGGCTTTCAAAAACCTTTTCCACCCTGGCTGCGGTCCCCTTATCCGCCCACACAATCAGATCTCAACTTCAGTGAGCCATAATTAGGGAGAAAAAAACCCGAGCTTAGTTTATTTGACGTCACTCGAGCCAAGTGAATCTGCAGCCTGGCCCTGGAGGATGCACGTAGGGGGCACAAAGTGCGTGCACGGCCAGACTGGCTGACCGGTCATCGGGTGTTGTCCCGGGCGACCGGGCATTGGTGGCGAGGGGGGTGGGGGCGCGGGAGTTGATGGCGGGAGCCGGTTTTTTTAGCAGTGCAGCAGTTACACTGCGAAGTTCATTGCATATTTAGCAGCTTTTGGAAAACCATTAAAGTGTCAAGTTAACTCTGGTGGTTAATGCACCTGCTGGAGAGGGTTGGGAGTTTTGTTTAGTGGCAGTTTTGACTAACCCAAGGTAGCACAGAGGGTTAATATTCCTGCTGCAAGAAAGTCTACCATGCATATAGAAGAACAATATTTTATCTGTATAGCTTAGTGGGTTACTGCTTTTGTCACAGAGATTCCTTTGTTACTGTGCAGTATATAAGTTACAATCGCAATCTAGAACTGTGAGCTATGAACTGCAGTCAAGGAGCTGCATGCACGCTGCACATGGTCTGGGACTACCGACCACCCCCTCCCCATCATGCAAACAACAATTACAATCCACGTAGTAATTAGCCAGGCGAGAGAATTCTTTGGAAGGCAGGGGGTCTCACGACCCCTGCCGTATTTATTAAAATATGAAAACAACTAAAAAATTCAGTAAAATAAACATTATTTACATAATTATTAAATGCAAAATTCAGACATTAGATTTACACCAAGGTAGACAGGTACGAAGGGCTAACCTTAACAAATGTCTAATACAGCGTATTCCTAACCAAATCTAACATCCTACATATCAATTTTGCATTCTAATAATTTCTGGGCCTACGGCCAGGTCGTTAACCGGTGTCAGATCCTTTCCCCAGCTACGCCCTCATGGCTGAGTGCGCATGGCCAACAAGGGCCCGGTGACCGGGAGAGTTCGTCCCTCTCCTGGTTACCCTCGTACGCTCCGTGAACTCCATTTAACTAAAAGGAGGGCCCTTTCACTCGCGCCATTTGCTGACGTCATAGTGTATGTGCGGGGTGGCTACCAGCCCGAGGAAAGCGTGACTCCCTCCCCCGCATCCTTCTAAGCAAGCGGATATCCTGCCCCTGAAGTTCTAGGAGAGACCAGTGGCCCCTCCCCCTGGGAAAACCCATTTGATAATGGTGCCGCCCCCTAAGGACCTTAAATTGCTGCTCACCGATTATGACCTTACAGCCACAGGCCAGAATAGTTGACCAACTATCTGGCACCCCCCAAAATACCTACACTGAAAGGTCATACCTACCTCGCAAAACCTTCTAACCATGCCAGTATGTTCCTCACTAATAGGTCATTACCTGCTTCTGTCAAGTGGACCCCATTCCGTAAGTAGAACTGATCTCCTCAAATGTATCCATGTGGGATACTCTGCAGGTGAGGTGTTCAAAACAGCTTCTCGATCTTATTGTTGACCCTCTTTACCGAGTGATTCAACGCCCTAACTGATTCCCCTCCCCTCCCCTCCACTGAAGTCTAGGTATCAAATGTGACCACACTATGGTGCAACCTGGTAACAACTTCGCCAGCCAACCTGCCGCTGAGATAATCTCTTCCAACAAGACCCTTCTGCCCAGTGTCACCAAATCGTTCCCCCCAGGTGCAGGATAACCACTGAGGGTGGTGGGGTGTGTCTTTCAAGTAAGTCAGAGATAAAGCCCCTAAGCTGGCTAAGGCAAAGCCCCCCTCTGCCATGAAAAGAAACATTGAAACCCCGCACTCCGCCCTCCGTCTTCCCCCTCCTGAAAGGAAAAATGGTTTAGCATGCTTCACATAAGAATGACCAACAACCCATACTACATGCGTCCTCCTCTTGTCTTCCTGCCGTTGCAGTGTTGTTGAAGGTTGCATTTGATGACCCTGTAGTAGTTTCCGTCCTGAGTCACAGGCCCGAGAATCTGAAAGATAAACATAAACAAGGCAGGTGTCAGGGGGGGATGAACTGACCCTCACAACATGTGCAGCCGCACATAACGCTTATAGGCATTGGAAGACCATCTACCAATCCTCTTCACACTGTTGGCATGCAATCCTCTCGCAGTGACCTGGGTGGCCGCCCCTATCCGGAAAGAATGTGTTCCAAATTCCTTGGGGTTCAAACCTGCTTTGTTGGTAGCCATTGCTAACACTCTTTGGAACTGAAACCTGGTCAACGAGGTACCATCCGCATTTATTAACAATGCTCCCATTGCCACACCCGCCCGTTGTCTGATGAACGCCTCCACATGCGACACTGGGCAGCATGGGTTGTTTGGTGCCCGGTGTAGCACCAAACTATACCCCCGGGCCTCCTGATCAGTTTTGGATTTCCGAATGGTAACCCACATTGAGTCGCCCCGTATAGTAGTATCTACCAACTGTAGGCCACCTAACCTGCCGAGTTTGTTGCTAGCCACTAGTTCACTTACCCGCAATGCCCCGTAAAATTCCAGGGAAAAGGCGGCTTTAAAGAGGAGTACCTCTCCCGTAGAGTTGCATGTGTCAGGCAGGGCGACTAATACCACTGCCAACGTTCTAGACCTATTGGCCTTCTGCCATCGGCGGTGTTTACCTGTAGGTGCCACCACCCCTTCATTGCCTTTCGTACTAAGAAGCTATTCGTAGGATACCTGGCCCCCTTTGTCTGTGCGAAGAAAGAAACAGCTGCCTTGTGTCTGCTAGCTGTCGCAGCTGAGCGCCCCTCCTTGTGCAATGTGTCCATGTACCCAGTAAAGTTCACCTCCTGATCCCATGTGGCCTCCCAATCCTGTCCCAGAAAATTACAGTAAGACCTGAACGCCCCTTCGTAAGCTGTTCTGGTCCTGGCAGCTAGGCTGGCTGCCACAAGGTCCTGTAGTTGGGGGAACCAATCTGCCAAAGTGTTGTTGGGAAGTGTGCTGGTGAAGCCTCTGCAGCTGGTAGGTGTTCCCAGAATACCTGCATCTTAAAGTGAGAAAGTGCGTCCGCTGCCTTATTCAAGACCCCTGGAACATGTTTGGCCCTGAATTGCACGTTCAACTTTGTGCATCTAAGCACAATCTCCTTCATAAGGCGGAGTATCAGCTTACACCGTGCTGCCTGTTGATTGATGCATTCCACTAGAGTCATATTATCTGACCAGAAAATGACGGATCGATTAGACAATTGATCAGGCCAGACCCTTAGAGCAACCCATATTGGGAAAAGTTCCAGAAACGCAATGTTTGCTGTCAAACCGCTTTCCACCCACCAATTGGGCCACCTTAGTGCCACCCACTTGTTGCCAAGTATGGCGCCAAACTCTACACTGCCCACAGCGTCGGTCCATAGTCCTAACTCTGCCAAGGTCATGGGAGGGGCAACCCCACACTACTCTGCCATTGAAATCCTCCAGGAATGCGATCCATATCCGCATGTCCTGGCGAACCTCAACTGACAGCCTCGTGTGATGATGCTTGTCTCGCAGGCCCTTCATGGCCTGTGCAATTGAGAGGGAAAATGGGCGCGCCATAGAGATGACCCTTAATGCAATATTCAGCTGGGCCACAGTCTGCTGCAACTGCTGTAATGTTACTTTCTCTTTCACCAAACATTGTTGGAGGGCTACCCTGAACATCACAATTTTTTCCTTGGGTAACCTGAAACATCCCTCAACGGTGTCAAGTTCGATGCCTAAGAACTCCAGGCATGTAGGTGGCCCCACTGTTTTTCCTGGTGCCAGCGGGACCCCAAAAGCACGCATGAGCACGCAAAACTCCTGCAATGCCCACACACACTCCTGTGAGCCCGCCACACCCAGCAAAAGAAAATCGTCAAGGTAATGCATCACATGCTGATGCCCTGTAGATCGTCTCAAAACCCATTCCAGGAAAGAACTGAATGTCTCAAAGTAAGCACATGATACGGAGCAACCCATGGGCTCCTGGTATATCCCCCAGCTGGAATCTGAAAACCATGTGTGAAACCTTCTTACAGCATCCTCGCGGAGGTAAGGTCTGGATATCTATTCAGCCAAGGAATCATAGCCAATAATGGGGGAGTGACCGACCTGGGGGTGTTCCCCACTATTCTGGTTTCTTTCTCCCCCTGTTACCTGAAGTACTACCCTTTGAACGGCATGCCGTTTCTGGGTGGGAAGGGTGGCCGCATATGTAACACGCGTGTCTGAATTTGCACGTGCCCGGTGCCCTGGTGCATGTTCGCCTGTTGAAATCCCAGCACACGCCCTTCCCGCCTGTGTTACCTCTGGCCTTGTTGGGCACTTCCCCCCCTTGCGCTGACCGAAAGGGCTACTGAAAGGGCTGCTGGGGCTTTGGAGAATATCCTTTGTTCCAGCTAGCGCTAGCGCCTGCAGATTGCCCCCTTGCAAACTGAGAATGCCAGGAAATTGAATCAACTTTGTCCCAGGCTAATGATTTTTCAAATTATCTAGCTTTCCTGAAAGATATGTCATATTCTTTCCATGCACCCCCCCCCCATGATTGTCACTGAACATTGTAATCCTACTCTGATAACATGCCATCTCCGCCTGCATTGAAGGTGAGCGTTCAGCGGTAACCGCCACAAACACTGAAAAAGCCCTGATCCAGTTGATGAGCGTCTCCTCCACCCTGAATTTATACAACTGAGACCGCCTTTCACTAGGCAACATCATATCCTTCTGAAACTTGGCATATTCCCACTCCCTGTTGTCAATCAACAATGAGAATATATTTACATATTTGCCTGCCCAAATCGTTTTTTTCACACTCTGCGAGACATGCTGCGCCAAATTCTCCCCCCTGGAGGGTATTGTGCCTTTGCCTAATACCGGCAAGGCAACCTCCTTACCACTTTCAGCGGGTCGCGTTGGTTCTATGGTCTTGACTGTCCCCGTATCGCTCGCTGAACCTGTTTGGGGAGAAATTGGTGTGCTTGGCATGCTAGCTTCGCCCCTAGCCACCATGATTTTTGCGACCATTCTTGTGCCTCGGCCGTGGGGTCAGCTGCGGAAGGTAACAGTCCCCCAATCCCCAACCATGAAAGCACTGCAGCTATTTGTGCTGCCAATTCTGGGGGTACCTGACCCACCCCAGGGGATGGGCTGGCCGGAATTACTGGTGAGACCACTGTCGGGACTAAGTTTATAGGTGGCGTGGCTGGAGTCGGTATAGGTGGGGCTGGCGAGGGCGTCTCAGGTGATAGAGGCGTTCCACTAGGGACTGGCCCCGGGGTTCCCCCTCCTAACCGTGACTTGGATGGGCGACTAAGACCCTTCTTGGCTCTGCCACGTTTAAGTGGGGACTCCTATTCCCCCCTGGGTCTTGGCGGCACTATTATCCGTTTGGGTCTCCCTGATGGCCCTGCCTGTGCCTCGACACTCTCACCCAATTTCGCCACAGTCTTTCCCAATTTATCCACTTTCCCCAATCTCTTGCCCATCGCTGACATTCTGCGCATCATGGTTCAAAACATTAGCTCCATGCGGGAATTCCCTGCACCCCGATTACCAGACATTTCTTACTGTTCAACAGCACCTGCACTACACAATACGTTAATTATGGGCACAATGCGCCTTGTAACTGTCCCAAGTTGGAGGCTCACAGGCCGGCCGTAAGCACCACGCAACTGTAACCGCACACACCAGCTAGCCTGGGTGTTTTGGCGAGCGAACCCGCCAGAAGCAGTGAAATACAGGCCTGCCCGTGTCCTCGGATCCCGCCGTCCACCGTGCGTTCCTCCGCTACTCGGTCCGCAGCGCCCCTTGTCTGTAAGCCTACGATGAAAGAAATGTTAAAACCAATCCTGGCTCCACAAGACAAAGTCCTTTGCAATTGGAAAAGACACTCTACCTTTCGTTCTGCCCAGTAAGCTAATAAAATGCAGTGGGGGGGAGGTGGAGGGCTGCCCTCTTAAATCACCCCTATCTTGCACAGTCCCCCTACTACCTCACCTGGTCCCCACCATGTGGCTGTAGCATTCAAACAGTACTGTGCTGTAACTGGGAAGAATATATGTACACAGCCTATATTTCGAAAACCTTCTTGATGGCCGCTTTTATATGTTGCTGATTGCAGCCAGCAATGAGACACAGTATCTTAAAATTATGGCTTTACTGATATATGATTTATTGAAGCCTGACCCACTTAATAAACAGGCCTCGGGATTAATTCACTTAAAACAACACAGTCCTCGACTGGTAAAACCAATTCTCCACTAGAAATGCTCAGCAATCCGTTTCCCCCTTTATCACTAGCTGTGGTCTCCCATCCAGCTGTTGCCCGGGCTGACTCTGCTACGCTACACACGCAACGAAATGTGCTAAGCAAACCTCCTTTGCACAGTCGGGCCGATCTCCGCTCCACGGCCGCCCGCCTACCAGAGCCCGTACAATACCTCGTACACCGCTGGCTTCCCCAAATTCTCCTGGAGTGCTCCGCATCTCTGGCGCCTCCACGATATGCCGCTCAACTCTCCCCGCGTCCCTGTGAAAAACGTCCCGATGCGATGCTGCCCGCTCCTCTAGTCCTCTGGGTGCTGGTGCCGGGTGTCGCTCCTGAAGCTCGCGAAATGCCGACAGCCGCTCCCGCTCCGCTCACTACCACAAACCTGCAAAACAAAATAAAAGAAAAACTATCAGCCCCACAGCGGGGCGAGGAGCGAGCCTGGGAAGAGCGGGTGCAAAGAGGGTGCTTCCCGCGCACCCCAGGCCTCTAAAACCCCCCTGGTCCCGCCCCTTGACCCGGAAGCACTCACACCGCTTCTGGGTCAATGGCAGGGCCCACTAATCAGGAGGGGTGAGGGGGGGCCGGGCCCAGCCATGCGTGCGTTTGGGCTTTGGCCCCCCTTTTCCTTTTACAGGTTACAAAACAAGGTGCAGTGCACAGATATAAAAGCTTAATAACAATTTTTAGACTCCGAGTCCTCCTTAGATTTTGTTCTTTTTGTCTTTCTTAAGGGTCCCTGTGCTGACAGTTTACCAGTTACAGAACTAGCCAAACAGTAACTCATGCTATAAAGGTGCAGCATGTGGCTAAGGCAATGGGCGAGTCACATGTCAAAGGCAATCACAGAAGAGCAGGTCAAAAGTGAAGGAAAACTCTATATTCGGCAGACCAAAGTTTCATTTTTAGATAACCTGGATCACATTTGTAAAACTTCTGATTGATGTTTTCAGAAAACAAATATTGCAAAATGCATCATATTGGTGTCTAATTTGAGCCAATGGTTGCCGGTGGGGGCCACTGGCACTTATTTTTGTGGGGGAGCAACACATATTTCCTGCATTAGATGTTTACTGAGTGCAAGAGAGGGTAAAACAAACAGAACGGAAAGACCGGTGCGGGGAGCAGAACAGACTCTTGCACTTTTGCTCCCCGCAGGCGCAGAACCCGGGCCACCAGCGGCCTGTAATTTGTTTTCTCTTTTGTTTACCTGCAGGCCTGTGGCGGCGTGCAAGCTTCCTTTTGATCAGCTGGAGAGGTGTGGCGGCGTCGGCGATAAGTCCAGGTGGAGCAGGAGGACAAGTGGCAGCTGAATGGGCGAGACCGTACTGCGATCTGCGGCGGTGTGTCTCCGTGAAGGAGGGAGGGTGACCCCATCCGTACAAGGGCTGCAGTTACAAAAGACAAATAGGGGACTCGGCAAGTACCAGACCATAAGGCACCGGCATTCTAACAAAATGCAACGTTCTCATATCACTGCTCTAGGTCATGAAACAGCATTCGATAAATAGGCCATTATTTTTAAGACCAAGAGGAATCACACTCGTACAGAGGTTGGATAGGACAGTCCATTTCTTCATGGAGTACTTTACACATGGCTTCCAACTCAGTTTCAGGAGGACGATCATAAACGAGTCGGAGGCTGGTTCTTTACCTTCTTGTTTGAGCTTGGATGAGGAAACAGGAGATAAAGTTAGTGAATAGATCATGGTCCAATCCTTAAATTCTAAAGTCCTGTTGCCTAAGACATATGGTTAGAGATTAAAGTAGTGACCTATTATATGAGGAGTAGGCAAGTTATATGTTTACACTGAACCGGTTTTGAGAATACCTGGCTCAAAAATCTACCTCATCACTTGCTGAAAAATATTTATCCACGTCACCCCAGATCTCAAATCCCTCAACTGGCTGCCTTATGAAGCAAGAATCCAACTAAAATTTGCCTGCATGACACATAAGGCCCTCCACTTTAACACCCCTAACAATCTCGCCCAGATACTCGAACTCTAGAGCAGCTCCAGAGCATCCAGAAGTTCCACCACCTTTCTTCAGAAATCTCAGAGATTCCATAAGAAGAAAACCTACAACGTGCCTTCTCTGTGATTGCCCCAAGAATCTATAACTCATTACCTCCTAAAATCAGGTCGAATCCCTCCGTCATTTCATTCAAGAAAGAAGTCAAATAGTTCCTTATGAGCAAATTTCTTCCCTACATCACATGCCTCCCATCTCCACAGTCACTCACATGATCTATTATTCTGGCTACCTAACATGCTCTCCCACTCAGTACTGATTTCACTCCCCTGCTTTTCATCTCTGCCTGGTACTTTCACTGGCATGAGCTAATACAAAAGTTGTTATTAACAAAGACTCTATTTTATTAGTTTGCTAGTTAATTTGCACTGACAGTGATGTTACTGTTTCTACTGCTCAACATGCTGTAATTCTGTAAAGCGCTCTGATTCCCGCAAGGTCATGTTCGTGGTATAAAAACTTTAAAATAAATAAATGGGACAGATATTGGCAAAAAAATTGCTAGGAGATTTGGTGGGCAAAGTCAAGACATCCACTACTCGGGCGACATTATCCTGCAAAGAGCATATTATCGGAGCCAGTGGTATATTAAGTTAAAACTAAGCAGCCTCATTGGGTGCCACCGTTAAGGGGTCTTAGATATCCCAGTTGTGCCCTGATGACATTAAGAGGGGTAGTACATGCCACTTTGTGGAATTTTAGTTTGCGATCTGAACATCATCTGCGCCAGCTTGTCACCTATGTACTACGTGCACGGCAGCCATTTTAGATATCATGGTCTCCCTGTCCACGATCGATCGCCAGCGCGCCCCTCTGACCCAGCAAGCATCCTCCGCGCACCCTGGCTCCCCCTCCCTCCCCTTCATGAACATAACCCTTCTGCATGACCCTGTCCTTGGGAGTCACGCCAGCGCCTGACCAGCATCTCCTCTCCTCCCATGAATGCCCCTCTGTTGATAAACCTTCCCTCCGCACTGGATTGTCCACGCGGCATGAATACCACTCCTTTGATGACCCCTCACCCCGTGTCCAGCTGTCCACACAGGTCCGAGGCCATCGCCTAAGCCGGGAGATATCATTTACTGCCCCTTATTGTATGAGGTCGCTCTCCTTCAAAGGACCCTCTATTGATCCAGGCCTCCCCACCCCCTGTGATATGATCAGGCGCACACATCCTAAGACTCGACGGAACACTCAGCTGCGTGATGACCCCCTCCTCTTATCAGCAGGTTGAGGACCTCTATTGTGAAGGTATATGGGGGTGGGATTGACACGAGGATTACGGGGATGTCTTTTCCTTGCTTTACAAAGTTCTGATTGTAATAAAGAAAGGTCACATGCCATAAACCAGTGTATAAGAGGCCAGGCCTCCGAGAGGCTTTTAGAGCACCTCGAGACGATACCTTGTTGTCTGATCTGATGTGTTCTGCTCCGTCGGAATAAAACTTCTGTTTCCTGCCTTCTGGTCTCCGGCGCCTGCCTCATTGCTTGGTAAATTGGAATGGTACACGGGCGGTTAGCGCCGGGCAAATCTTGAGAAAGGTCCTAGCCCTACCTTTTTCCACAATTGGCGCCCAACGTGGGGCCCATCAGCGACACGTGGATCCAGTGGGAGAGGTCCCGATGACAGAGTGAACGACTGCAACGATCGGGAAGAGCTCGTGTCCGATAGACCCTCGTCTGACAGCCGATCATCCGACCTTCACTAGTTCTGAACAGACCTCTCTCGAGTGATCTACGGTCCTGACTGGGAACCATCAGGAGTGCCACGAACATCACGAAGGAGAGAGGACGATCGGGCGCTGGATCCAGAGGACAGGAAACCGTCCATGCGGTCCGGGTAAGGTCGTGTAAACACGACGAATTGAGGAAGAATTGTTTTGTTTGGATAATACTAGTATTACGCTTTGTTGAAACCTCTGGAGATTCGCTGTCTGCAAACGGAGAAAAACAACAGGCTCTCTCTTTGCAAACAGTGAAGGATAGGTAACGCAGACTTTTGTCCCCATTGTAATCCGTCGTGCCTATCTTCCTCCCCCACTGTTTCCCGAACTGTCGTTCGTGGATTATTGTCTGGAGATTCTTTGTCTGCAAACAGGGAAGAACAAGGTCTCTCTTTGCAGGTAGAGAAAGAGTGGGTAACGATAACTTTTCGTGCCCACTTATTCTCCCCACTGAATTGTTTTGATTGACCGATTATTCGGTATTGGTTCGTTTGAGGTATTCACCGCCGGCAAACAACGGAGAATAGAAATATTCTGTCTAGTCTTTGCCCGCCGTGATAAGATAGGTAGTGCAGACTTTTGTCCCCGTTGTAATCCGTCATGCCTATCTTCTCCCCACTGGTTGGTAGCCTGTTTAGCCCGGACCGCTTGTTAGAGATGAATCATCCAGGTCCACTGGAGGGCACCCCTAATAAGGACATGTTCACTAAGTATGGACTAGTCGCTATAGCTTACACTAGACTATGGCATAAATATACGAAAAAGAACCCTGAAAGTCAGTGGCCACTGATAGGTTCCTCTAATGAAAATAAAATAAGAACATTAGAAATAGCGCTCCAGAAGAATAAGACCACGCCCACTATGCTCGACAGTATCGGCATGTGGCGCAAAGAAACGGAACAACGAAAGAAAAGAGAAGAAGCAAAAATAGGGAAAGAATTACGAAAGGCAGCCCACCTAGCCGCAAAGCAACTAGAAGAAGAAATAAAAGAAAGAAAAGAAGCTACACAAAACCAAGAATCGGGGTCAACAGGCCAATGTCCTGTTAGGACCCCCTCTGCACTCTACCCTGAATTGCCCTCCAAACAACGGGCAAACGATGAGTTACTGCTAGGTCCCCCAATCATCTACATGCCCCCTCCGTATGCTCCCAGCCAACAAAGCCTGCAAGCCCCAAGTATGAGTGAAAGTGATCCTAGCGCTAGTGCACCAGCCCTCACGGCCTCCGCACCAGCCACATTAACAACTTCGTCAGACGATCCCAAGGCTAGCAAACAATCACTGGCCAGACTAAGTAGGTTGAGCAAAGATGAGCGGGATGGAATCGACAAAATAGCAAAGACATTAGTAGAACGAAGGGAGAGCGAAGAGTATACAATGAGTGTATATAATTCACATGCCGACAGCCACAGACGGCATTTCATCTTGCGATTCAGCTACCACACCCTGAACGCCTATGAAGATAGGTATCAGAGTAAGGGTCCCGCTAAACTAACAACACTATATAGGAAAATTGATGTTGGAGATGGGACTGAACGTGAGGCGACGGAGCTCTTCATGCAGATGCTTGAGGTCTTCCGCCACCTCACGGAACAGAAACCAGAAGCCAAGGTTACAGTCCCTGAAGCAGCCTCGGTGGAAGTAGCCAATACTATGATGCCTATCAGAGAAGCGGATCCTTACTGGATCCCGCCATGGGGCCAGGGAACGAGCGATGATATTAATAATGAAAATGCAAAGGGAAGGGTTGTGTACAATTGGGTTTACCAACCATGGGACCGACAGGATATCCTAACCTTCAAACAAACCCTGCCCGATTTAAGAAAGAACCCGACGGCATTTTATACCGAATTAGGCACAGCCTTGGGTTCGACAATAATGACTTTAGCGGACATTGACTTGTTCTTTGGGTTATGTCTGCCAGCTGACGTGTGGAAGCAAATCCGGAAGGCTGACCACACGGATCTGTTTGGACATACCTGGGACCAACTCGGTAAACTAGATAGACAGCGAGAGCCAGGGAGCAAACCAGTAAAAGACATACTGGAGCTCCCAGACAAACTAGTTCAGAAGTTAAAAACACTGGTCCCGGAAAGAAAAGTAGACTGGTCGATAGTCACGGCCTGTCGACAGAAACCCCAGGAAGATGTGTCAGAATACTTCTCCCGATTCGAGACAGTGTTCTCCGACTACAGTGGCCAAGACATGACCACCGCAACCGGACAGCACCTGTTTGTACAAAATTATGTAAAGGGACTAACACAAGAAGTCTCCCAAAAACTGCAGACGAGTGAGAGTAGTTGGGGGGCCTCCAAACCCGCAGCTATCCTTCAGATGGCTCAGTATTACGAACACCAAAAGAATGAGAACGATAGGGCGTCCGAGAAAAAGAAGAAAGATTTAAAGGAAAGGGTAATGATAGCCCAGATACAGGGTATGGCGGTAGGACGGGAACACCAAAGGGGGAACTACCAATCAACCACCCCCAGAGATCTACCTCGTAAAAATCACACCCCAGCACCCCACACTGGACCGAGAGACATTAGCAATGACCAATGCGCCTTCTGCAAAGGGCTCGGCCATTGGAAATCCCAGTGTCCGGTTCTGCTAGAGATGAATAGAAATAGGGATTCCAGGGATGTGGCAGGTGGTCCGAGGAATAGAGTACAGGGACGAGGGCACCCCAACGACACCAACAATGACAGATCAGGGAGACTGAACACATTTGACCGTCCCCGACAAAACCAATATCAGCTGTCCGAAGGTGAAAATACCCCCGACTTTGCATAGGACTGCCAGGGGCAAGGGAGGGATCCAGTCGAGCTCTGTGTTGACCAGCAAGGTCCTTATGTCACCGCTAAGGTCCTGGGTACAGAGTCTCCATTCTTGGTAGACACTGGGGTGACACGTAGTGTGTTATCAAAACGACTGATTCCAAGGGCACCCTTGTCTGGCTCACACATAACGTCGATAGGTTTCGATGGAACGCCCTCCACTAACCCCCTGTCCGTACCTATTACCTTTGACCTAGAAAACAGCACCACTGACGCGACATTTCTACTCTCCTCCAACTCCCCTGACGCCATTATGGGCATTGATTTACTGAAACATTTTCGAGCTACCATTAGGTGTTCCCCAGATGGAATACGAGTCATCCTGTACGACAACCCAGACATGCCCAGATCCCGTCCCCCACGACACATGTGCTCCATAACTGACGCAGACCTGTCCCTGCTTGACACCCTGCCTCCGTACCTGTGGGCCAAAAATGACTCTGATGTGGGGCGAATGATGATTGATCCTATTCACATAACTGTACGACAGGACGCTATGCTCCCGAAACTCCCGCAATATCGGATATCGCCAGAGGGTGAGAAGGCACTGGTAGCGATCATTCAGTCTCTGGTAGATGCAGGAGTGGTTGAAGAGGTGGTTAGCAACGTCTGCAACAGCCCAATCCTACCTATTGTTAAGAAGCAAGGTGAAGGAGATGAGAAAGCGTACCGCTTCATCATCGACTTACGAGAGATTAACAAAGTGGTTGTACCCCAATATCCTGTAGTCTCTGATATCACCACCATTCTGACCCTCATCCCGTCCACTGCCACCACCTTCACTGTTATCGACCTCAAGAACGCGTTTTTCTCTATCCCCATCCATCCAGACAGCCGTTATCTCTTCGGCTTCACTTTAAAATCCCGCTCGTACCGATTTTGTAGAGCTCCCCATGGGTACACTGAAAGTCCCAGCATTTACAGCCAGGCCCTCAAAAGACAGCTGGATGCCTTCCAGCTACCAGAGGGAGTGGTGTTGATCCAATATGTTGACGATATCCTTTTGGCGGCCGACACCACCCCACTTGCAACGGCAGCCACCGTCCAACTCCTACACTTTCTTGCAGAAAATGGCCACAAGGTCTCCAAAAAGAAGTTGCAGTTCTGCCAGCCACAAGTGACTTACCTAGGCCATCTCCTGTCCAAGGAAGGGAGGAAACTTACACCCGACCGAATCACGACTTTGAATCCTGCCACATTGTTACCCCTGCCCGAAAATGACCTCGACATTCCTCCCATCCACGACTGTGTGACCCTCACGGACGAACAAACTAGGAGTAGGGTTGACCTCCGAGACACTGCTTTTCCTGACCCCGATGGAGAGCTATGGGTAGACGGCTCATGCATCAAACTCCCAGATGGCACCACTTCAGCTGCCTATGCAGTAACGACAGCCCGAACAGTAGTTGAGACAGCCTGCATCACACAACGATCTGCCCAGGCAGCAGAGCTGATAGCCCTTACCCGAGCTTGCATCATAGCCGCAGGGACCACCACGAACGTATATACGGACAGCCAGTATGCCTTCGGAGTGGTCCACCATTTTGGGCTCCTGTGGAGGGAGAGGGGATTCCTGACGTCCCACGGCACCCCGATCCTCCACGGAGATCTAGTCTCCGCTCTGATTGAAGCAGTTCTCCTCCCCAAACGATTAGCGGTGATAAAATGTCAGGCACACAAAAGGGTGACAGACTTGGTCGGACAAGGGAATGCGTTGGCCGACATCACTGCACGAACCACAGCTGAGAATAGGACGGTGACACGCATGTACATGACCAGGTCACAAGCAGAAACATGGAGTGACACAAGGATAATGATCAGAGACATACAGTCGGCCAGCACCCCTCACGAGCTGACTAAGTGGGCAAGGGTGGGTTTGAAGGATGAGGAGGGCTGTTGGCGAACGAAGGATGCAAGCAAATGGTTGCTGCCCGACTCATATCTGATTCCCATACTGACAATGGCTCACTCCCCCGCACACATAGGATCTGCACCCATGATCGAACTCATTTCCAAAGTCTGGCACAACGACAAAATCCCTGACTCAGCCAGACGCCTAGTTCAGCAGTGCCTTATCTGTCTGCAACACAACCCCGGGAAAGGAACTGTAGTACCCCGGGGAGGGTTTGGGACCCCCAATCACCCCTTCGAGGTCCTTCAGATGGACTACATCCAACTAGAGAGATGCCAAAGCCTGAAGTATGTACTAGTCATCGTGTGTGCCTTCAGCAAATGGGTAGAGGCCTATCCAACCCGTGACAACACTGCCATGACTACTGCCAAAGTGCTACTGAAGGAATTCTTCCCTCGCTATGGCCTTTGTCGAATTTTATGGAGCGACAATGGCCCCCACTTCATAGCTGAGGTTATCCAATTAATCCTAAAGGGGTTGGGGGTGAAGCAACGATTTCATGCGGTCTTCCACCCCCAATCCGCCGGTCTAGTGGAACGCCATAATGCCACACTGAAGCTGAAACTGGCAAAAATAGTGGCCACCACTGGACTTAACTGGCCGGATGCTCTCCCACTGGCTTTGTTATCGATGCGCTCCACTCCCACCAAGCACCATTTGACCCCCTACGAGGTCGTGTTTGGGCGACCGATGAATCTCTGGACTGCTCCCAAACCGACCTTCATTCATGACGTCCCGGACGTCCTACTGTCTGATTATTTGTGCAAGTTAACTAAAACGTTGTCTGTCATTCATCAACAGGTGCAGCAGGCCATCCCCGATGCTTCCAGGGGCCCCGGCCATGACATCCAACCGGGAGATTTCGTATTGATACGAAATTTCCAGCGAACCAAGAGTCTGGAACCTCGGTGGACGGGCCCCTGGCAAGTGCTGATCACCACCCGAACGGCACTCCGAGTGGAGGGGAAGAAGCACTGGCTGCACGCACATCATTGCCGGAAGGTCTCTGAAACCCTGGCCACGACAGAAAACGTCAGCGCCCAAGAAGAGCTCCTGAGCAAAGACCGACCGATATTGGACTGTTATCCCGATACTGAGGCACTCGAACTTGCAAAATTCTCCGATCCCACTGTGCCATCCAGAGAAGGGTATTTCCTGCGTCGAAAGGAGGGAGTCTCGGCTAAGTAGGCCACGGACTAAGTTAAATCTCAGAACGGTGACCTAAACACAATCAAGGGTTGCCGGGAGAGAAGCTAAACGAAGTCTGTGGTCCTGCCCACTACCGAGCCCCTTGAAGGTGATGGAAGCGCCAGATAAGAAGATGATGGAAGCACCAGATAAGAAGATGATGGAAGCAACAGGAAATACCCAGTATAGAAATCCAAAGACTGACAACTTGCACAAATCAAAGACAATCGCACTCTTCATTGTCTTCCTCTTCTGCCTCCTCCTCATGACCTCCTTCTGGATTCTGGAGGAAAGCACACCGGCCCACCAGGCACTACTACCTACTGCACAACCGACACCCCTGAAAGAGCATCACCTGATCTCCCTGTCGCCTCAGCTCCAAGAAAGGCGCAGGGAATTCTGGAACAATTCCTTCGTGCAACTGTTGCACCAACACAACCTTGCTGCAAACGCTACGAACTGCTGGATCTGCGGGTTGCTCCCGCATGCCACTGGACACTCCATCCCCTTCATCCCTTCACCCTTCTCAGTTCACGGCTCTTGCCTCGCCTGGTTGATCCTCTTGCAAGAGAGCCACAAGGACAACGCCACCTCCAGCCGGACAGTGTCACACTTCTACTCTGGGTTCTGGCTGAACAGAACCGGAAAGACCCCTACTGCCCTGTGTCCTGCGCTCGCAGGCGCCACCTTCCTCAAAGACATTCCAGCCAAGGAACGAGTCGAAGTACAGGTGCTCCACAATCCAGCCAGAACCACCTTCACTCATCTGCAAAAACAAACTACCGCCACTCTGACTGTGGCCCTGTCTGTTATCAATGTCACAGGTCTCGTGTGTCTCGAAGGCCATGGAACGCAGCTGGTGGGTCACAGCGCCTGCCGAATCACCAGAACATTGGACTCAGCTGACCCCACTTCCTTTGTTGCTTCTCCGAACATGTACCTTGTGTGTGGCACCAAGGCTTACACCTGGCTCCCGAAGGGTTGGAAGGGTGTCTGTTACATTGCCTTCGTTCTTCCACCCACATATGTAGCCCCTGCCAACCATCACCGGCAGAGGCGTGCAGACGACCTTGGACAAGCCGACTCCACCGGAGCACAGTTCCTGGATGCAGCAAAGGGACTTGTTCCTCTGTGGGGCCCAATGGCAAACAGCCGTGCTATCCGACACCTGACCCAGGCAGTAGAAACAACGATCAACATCACGGCTGGCATCCTCGCCAACAACACTGCGGAACTTCAGGCGGTCCGCCTTGTGACCCTCCAAAATCGTCTTGTCCTAGACGTGGTCCTAGCCGACCGAGGAGGAGCATGCCGCATCATCGGATCCAGCTGTTGCACCTACGTGCCAGACAACTCGCCTTCAGTCTACAAAGCCATTGAACACCTCCACAGACTTTCCTCGGAGGTTCACCAAGAGCAGGAAGGATGGTCGCTTGGGAGCTGGTTTTGGGACACTTTGAGGAACTGGGGTTGGAAGTTGTTTTCCTTCGTGCTGATACCTGTTGTGATATTATGTGGGTGTTGCTTAGGTATCCAATGTCTGCCACCTTTGTGCGGCCTTGTTTCTAACTGTATGTGCCCAAAGACTTTGGACTTCCGAAATGAGCACATGAGCCCCCTCTATGAAGTAGAAATACGTGGCCTCATGGGGATAAATCCAAACTGACAAGTTGGCGAGACATGTTAAAAGGGAGGACTGTGGAATTTTAGTTTGCGATCTGAACATCATCTGCGCCAGCTTGTCACCTATGTACTACGTGCACGGCAGCCATTTTAGATATCATGGTCTCCCTGTCCACGATCGATCGCCAGCTCGCCCCTCTGACCCAGCAAGCATCCTCCGCGCACCCTGGCTCCCCCTCCCTCCCCTTCATGAACATAACCCTTCTGCATGACCCTGTCCTTGGGAGTCACGCCAGCGCCTGACCAGCATCTCCTCTCCTCCCATGAATGCCCCTCTGTTGATAAACCTTCCCTCCGCACTGGATTGTCCACGCGGCATGAATACCACTCCTTTGATGACCCCTCACCCCGTGTCCAGCTGTCCACACAGGTCCGAGGCCATCGCCTAAGCCGGGAGATATCATTTACTGCCCCTTATTGTATGAGGTCGCTCTCCTTCAAAGGACCCTCTATTGATCCAGGCCTCCCCACCCCCTGTGATATGATCAGGCGCACACATCCTAAGACTCGACGGAACACTCAGCTGCGTGATGACCCCCTCCTCTTATCAGCAGGTTGAGGACCTCTATTGTGAAGGTATATGGGGGTGGGATTGACACGAGGATTACGGGGATGTCTTTTCCTTGCTTTACAAAGTTCTGATTGTAATAAAGAAAGGTCACATGCCATAAACCAGTGTATAAGAGGCCAGGCCTCCGAGAGGCTTTTAGAGCACCTCGAGACGATACCTTGTTGTCTGATCTGATGTGTTCTGCTCCGTCGGAATAAAACTTCTGTTTCCTGCCTTCTGGTCTCCGGCGCCTGCCTCATTGCTTGGTAAATTGGAATGGTACACGGGCGGTTAGCGCCGGGCAAATCTTGAGAAAGGTCCTAGCCCTACCTTTTTCCACAACTTAGCCTAGGGTACCTAATATTCATGCATCGTCCCTGGTAATTCTGACTGCAACATTAAGGTCCCTGCTAATACTTATGTGATATAGAAGACACACACATTTAATAGAGTAAGAGCTTGATCTAATTCTTGGTAGTAAGGATGCTCCGTTGCAACAGCGATGGAGTATCTTTACCACCAAGAACGTGGTCCACCCACCAAATTTAGATGCGGGCGGACCTTGGTTTAATCATGGCAGGGACTACTCAGTCTCTGCCATGATTAAACCCCTCCTGTGGTCCTGTGGAGTAAGGTCTGTCAGAGGGAGACCTGTCATTCTGCCCACCTACTTAAGATGAATGGAGTTAGAGGTCAGTTATTACTGCCCACCACAGCCAGGAAAACCCTGGCGGTAAAGGGCAGTAAAAACTGCTAAATGTTCACCTCACCATAGGAGAAGACTCCCATGGCAAGGGGATCATTTTATTTTTTATTTCAAAAAGAAAATCATGCTTCAGGAATTTCTTTCTAAAAATAAAAAAAATACAGTTTGATGCAGAACCCCTTTACATTGATGAAGCCCTGCACCGAACTGCAAAAAAGCATTGACATTAACTGCCACCACAGCGATTCCTGCCAATGGTTTATAAATGACTGCCAGCTTGGCGGCCATTTATAAATCTGGCAGGCCATACCTCATCCATGGCGACAGAGTAAATTACTCTGTCTGTAGGATATAAAATGAGGGGCCTCAGTGTCAATAAGAAAGCACTTAAAGATGTGGTGACACAATAAAATATTTAATGACAGTCTAGATATAATAATAGCCATGTACCCAGTGGGAAGCGTGACTAGGGGAAAATATGTCATGGCAATGGATATGATCTTGGCATAATTTAAACTGTTCAGAAAATACTTTTGAATTAATAATAGACAATAGACATAAAAATAATGGGCTTATAAATAGGGTGTCATAAACTGGTTAATCATATGAGGACAGTATAAAATGTATTGACATTGCATTCATGTATCATCTTGTCATCTTCCTTGTATGTGTCTTTTGGTTGAAAGGCATTTTGTGTTTCGAGTGGGTATGTAATATGTAGTTGTTCATATGGTGACCACACTGTTTAACAAGTGCTTTTATATGTACTTAATTTATGGCTTGCAGACTTCAGAAAATAGAGGTATTTTCAGTGAAACATGTGCTGACCATGGCCTTTGGTAACTGTAATAGACTTTTAAGTATATTAGCAAAAAAAACTAACATTTGGATTAGGTACATCAATTTGGTTGAACATTTATTCTGGAATCATAACCTACAATGCAAAAGAAAATACATTTTGATCAAGAAGTATCACATTTTTGCGACTGTTTTGAATCTCAGTGGGGACCCTCTCTTTAGTATATTAACAAAAAAAACTAACGTTTGGATGAGGTACATCAATTTGGTTGAACATTTATTCTTGAGAAGTGTGGCTCAAAACTTCTTACTTGTAAAACGCTCTCCCCTGAGGCGGAAGCCGGGGGACTCTCTCTCTATTCTTTTGACAACCTGTAAATATTGTTATTGTCATTGACCATTTAGAGGATATTTTAACCGTGTGGAATTTTAAGTCACTATTGAAATTGCCCTACCTCATAGCGAGAACTGCTTCGCTAGAGGCGCGAACTCAGGATCCTCCTGACAACAGCGCTGCCGTCTCCAGGCGCTGTCACGTGACCTGACCCACCTCACCCGCCATCTTGAGGGAGGTAAGGGTTGCGGTCTAGTGCTTCAATCCCCCTGCCCTCTTAGAATACATAAGGGGCGGAACCACTACATTTGGCAAAACTTCTTACTTGCAAAACGCTCTCCCCTGAGGCGGAAGCCGGGGGACTCTCTCTCTATTCTTTTGACAACCTGTAAATATTGTTATTGTCATTGACCATTTAGAGGATATTTTAACCGTGTGGAATTTTAAGTCACTATTGAAATTGCCCTACCTCATAGCGAGAACTGCTTCGCTAGAGGCGCGAACACAGGATCCTCCTGACAACAGCGCTGCCGTCTCCAGGCGCTGTCACGTGACCTGACCCACCTCACCCGCCATCTTGAGGGAGGTAAGGGTTGCGGTCTAGTGCTTCAATCCCCCTGCCCTCTTAGAATACATAAGGGGCGGAACCGCTACATTTGGCAAAACTTCTTACTTGTAAAACGCTCTCCCCTGAGGCGGAAGCCGGGGGACTCTCTCTATATTCTTTTGACAACCTGTAAATATTGTTATTGTCATTGACCATTTAGAGGATATTTTAACCGTGTGGAATTTTAAGTCACTATTGAAATTGCCCAACCTCATAGCGAGAACTGCTTCGCTAGAGGCGCGAACTGAGGATCCTCCTGACAACAGCGCTGCCGTCTCCAGGCGCTGTCACGTGACCTGACCCACCTCACCCGCCATCTTGAGGGAGGTAAGGGTTGCGGTCTAGTGCTTCAATCCCCCTGCCCTCTTAGAATACATAAGGGGCGGAACCGCTACATTTGGCAAAACTTCTTACTTGTAAAACGCTCTCCCCTGAGGCGGAAGCCGGGGGACTCTCTCTCTATTCTTTTGACAACCTGTAAATATTGTTATTGTCATTGACCATTTAGAGGATATTTTAACCGTGTGGAATTTTAAGTCACTATTGAAATTGCCCTACCTCATAGCGAGAACTGCTTCGCTAGAGGCGCAAACTCAGGATCCTCCTGACAACAGCGCTGCCGTCTCCAGGCGCTGTCACGTGACCTGACCCACCTCACCCGCCATCTTGAGGGAGGTAAGGGTTGCGGTCTAGTGCTTCAATCCACCCGCCCTCCCCGCCCCTCCGCATGTATAAAAATACAGGACCTTCCCGTCCGTGCAGCGGGCGCGCCGGCGGCGCGCCGGAGGCGCGCCAGAGGCAAGCCCGTCTGCGCCCGTCCGCTCCGGGGCCGGGCCTAGGGCCACAACCCCTGCCCGACTGGCGCCAAACATCGACCGGACCTATACACACCATGGACTACTGACACTCCGGCCACCACCCAACACTTGTTGTGCTAAAATAGATCCCTCCGAAATTCACAGCGACCTCGCCACCTACTGTCCCCATTGTACCTGCACAATACCTTTACGATTACCCGTTGCAAATACTAAACAAGCAAGGAACGAAAAGGCTGATGCTACAACTATCGCCTTGATTAACGCCCGCTCACTCTGTAAACATAGGCAGGAGATCTCAGACCTCATAACTGATTTCAAACTGGATGTACTGTTTGTTACAGAAACGTGGACAGATGAATCATCAGAGCCAGATTTAGCTATTGCAGTACCTGAAGGATATAAAGCATACCGCCAGGACAGATTCAGACAAAGAGGTGGTGGACTGGCCATAATAGCTAGAGATCTATATCCTGTCAGAACCAACTCTATCCCATCCACATCCTGTGAAGCCATGCAGTTTTCCATCAAGTTATCACCCCTTTTCAACTTTAAAGGAATACTGATATATCGCCCCCCTGGAACGAAAACAGCATTCCTAACGAATATTAATACAACAATGGAATCAGTCGCCACTGAAAGTGCGTTTACGGTCCTAGGTGACCTGAACTTTCATTTGGACCAAGGTCACCTAACAGATACTGCTACCCTAATTTCCGATATGGAAACACTAGGGTTAAAACAACGGGTTACTTCCCCTACCCATTCAGCTGGCCATACCTTGGATGCCATATTCTCCAATGTAGAAGGTCTACAAATAACCAATATCTTACCCATGCCGTGGACAGACCACTATGCAATATTTGCTAAACTTACCACCAATACCCCTTCCAATAAGAAATCTACCTCAACACCTCAAAAGCATTTTAAAGATTGGAAAAATATCAATCAGGACGACCTTAGGTTAAACCTGGACCATACTCGTCCAATACTGTCCACCGAACCCAACTCTGCACTACTTCAATTTCAAACCTGGTTGGGCCAGGCTACGAATCAACTAGCCCCTACCAAAGTATTATCTAATAACAGAGCAAAACCCACTGCCCCTTGGTACAATGAGGAACTAAGGTCACAAAAACAAATTAATCGGAACAAGGAAAGGCAATGGAGGAAAACGTATGACACAGCCAGTAAAGCAAGTTACAAGGAATCACTGGCACTCTACAAAGCCATGACTACAAAGGCGAAAAAAGATTTTTACTCTGACCAAATCCAAAAAGCTAAAAACTCCAGCAGACGACTGTACCAAATCACCAAATCATTGTCAGGCAACACCCCGGATCTTACTCCCCCTCCGTCGCAGGCTTTATGTGACTCTTTAGCCTCCTTTTTCTTCACTAAAGTTGATGATATTTATCAGGCCTTCTCGGCAAAATCACCCCCTAGGAAAGATAATTCCTCCACACCACTTCCAGCTAACACATTCCCTAGCTTTCAACCAGTCACAACGGACCATATAAGAACCATAGTGTCGACAATTAAATCAGGATCGGCCCTGGACCCTTGTCCATTTTCAGTGCTCCCGCCGGTAATGGAGTCCATTATTCCATTACTTACTCAAGTCTGTAACTCCATTCTGCTCTCAGGCACATATCCAGACCCCCTAAAAAAACCCTATTAAACCCCCTGCTAAAAAAACCTTCCCTTGATAAAAACGAGCTAAAAAACTACCGGCCCATTGCGAGTCTCCCGTTTGTAGCCAAAGTAATCGAAAAAGCCATGAACACCCAGATTTCTGAATACATCGAAAAATACCATCTCTTGGATGACACGCAATTTGGGTTTCGGAAATACCATGGGACAGAGACAGCCTTGATCAAGGCTGCTGATGATATCAGGGCAATCAGGGATCAGGGGGGGTCAGCTATCCTGGTAATGTTGGATTTATCAGCGGCCTTCGACACGGTCGACCATACCATCCTGGTCGACCGTGTCGAGGGATTCGGTATCTGTCACTCTGCTAGAGACCTACTTGCCTCTTTTCTGGCTAGAAGAACGCAGGCTGTCACCCTAGGACCCTTCCAATCGGCACCACTCTCATCACCATGTGGAGTTCCTCAAGGCTCATCCCTTAGTCCGACACTATTTAACATCTATGTGTCAGACCTTGCTAATACCATCAAAGCACACGGGATGAGCCTAACCTCCTATGCCGACGATACCCAGTTGGTATTAGCTATCAAAGGCGACGGAGATCAAGTGGCAGAAAAATTCAAAAAGGGACTGCTAGATATAGGAGAATGGATGGCCACCAATTGTCTGAAATTGAACTCAGAAAAAACTGAGGTGGTCATCTTCGGACCTCTTCTCCCAGCCTGGCCATCAAGCTGGTGGCCAGAATCTTTTGGCACCCCTCCAAACCCGACTGCCAAAGTCAGGAATTTGGGAATCATCTTCGACGAAGGTCTAAATTTCATGGACCATGCAAATAAAACAGTATCCACAGCTCATCTAAAGTTGAAGATGATTAGAAAAATTCGCCCCTTCCTCCCGGAGTCAGCGGTCAAAACATTGGTCAGTTCCTTAGTGCTATCAACTCTGGATTACTGCAATTGTCTTTTCCTCAATGCACAATCCAGAGTTATAACTAAACTACAAACTATTCAGAACCCAGCAGCACGCCTGCTCTCTGGTAAAACAAAATATGAGCCAATATCAAAAAGTATAAAGGAATACCACTGGCTTACTATTCACAACGGAATTCACTTCAAGTCCTTATGCATTGTATACAAAGCACTTAAAAACCAAGGACCACACTTTCTGAAAGAGCAGTTGCAACTGTACAAACCAAGCAGACTGTTACGCTCAGCTACCCTCAACCAATTGGTTATTCCTCGCACCAAGACGGTGTCTTGGGGTGATCGACGCTTTTTGGTAGCAGCCCCGAAGCTTTGGAATACTCTTCCCCAAAACATTAGGCAGAGCCCCTCCCTCCTACACTTCCGCAAACTCCTGAAAACATGGCTGTTTGATCAGTGACTCCCCTTCCTCCCCCACTTTCCTTTTCACAAGTAAATGTTTTTATCAGCGCCAAGACGCCTGAGGGTATTTGCCGCGCTTTAGAAATGTCCAAAAAAATAAATAAATAAATAAATGGTTAGAGCGGCAGAACCTGATGCAGAGGTCTGGCCCAAGACCAGGGTTCAATTCCCACCTCGTCGGGTCTTGGGCTCAATTTCCTCAGACCTGATAATTCTCACCTCGGTGCCTATTCTAATCATGGGTCCCACTCTGCAACTCTGGGCAATAGCTTGTTTAATCTCCACAAGGGCCCCAACAGCACTGGGATGCCTGGCTTCACCTTGGGGGTGCCCAGGCGTGGGCATTTCACAGGAAAAAGCCAGGAAGGGTTCCACAGCGGTATGCGTACAGTGCCAAGACACCTCAGGGTATAAGTGCGCTATACAAGTACAAATTCATTTCATTTCATCTTTGTGTACGAGTAGCAGTCCATGAATTCTGATATTTTTTTACTCTGAAATTCAGGGGTGGTGACAGAAGTGCATGCCACCTACCCAGATGGATGGTGTTGTCTGCTGAGACCCCAGTGTTGTGGAGGACCCAGAAAATATCAGATTATTGTTGGCACTGTAAATGGACATGAGAAAAGGACTGGTCAATAATCATGCATGGACTGATGTTCCATGTGATTGAGTGCCTCTCTAGAACTTTTCATCATTGGTGGCTTGCTTCTGAGAAGGTTGCAGCCTAGTGTCACACACACTTTATCATTGGGACTCAATGTTCAGCAATTCCTCTGACGGGTCCATGTATATAGTGTTCTACAGGCGAGGACAATGCATAAGAGGATCTGTCAACAGAGACCTAGTGCACATTTCCTGAGCAGATGCTCCTTGGAACAGCAGTGGCAATGGTAGACAAAGTGCCCTGGGGCGCAACAGGCGTGTACACATCCTATGTACATCCCCAGGGCACTTCCGGTATAAAAGGGGCTGCAGACGCTGCAGCAGCCCCTTCTGTAATACTGATGGCACTGGTGCACATGTGTTCAGGGTTATTGTGAGAAGGCGTTCTCTCATTTGCATGAGCTCATGGCCACATGCAAATATGGAAATCTCTTTGCCTCTGCGCCTGCGCTGTATAATGGGCAAAAGTACAAAGGTAAAGAAGCCATCAGGAGGTGCACTGACAGTGCACGCCCAGTGCGCCTCCAGAGGGAAGAACTCAGGAGGGGGGAAAGGGCGACTCATGGATCCCCAGATACAGCCTTGCAGCGGGTGCAGTCACTGCACCTGCCTGCAAGGGGATCTCTTTCCCCATTTTTGAAAGAGCAGGTGGGGTGCACCCTGCATAGTGAAAACAGTTTGTAAACAAACCTTCGTATTTCACTTGAATGCTCTACATGCACAGCAGCTCCAGTTCACGGCTGCCCCGAGGGCAGCACATTCACAATAATTGGGCGCACCTTTTGAACCTTTTGAAAAATGCACCATGGCGTAATACAGCCCCAGATAGAGACGAGCTTGAAGAGTGATGGCGGATCAGACCAGTGGCTGCTCCCAATTACCTGACACAGCGGACAGCATGAGGACCTCTGAGTGAACAGGACTACTCAAGCTGTGGGATTCACAGTGCCCTCATAGCAGTGATCCAAATTCCACCAGTTGTTACATCTGCACATCTTTCACAAGAACTGATGGCAGAGACAGACTGCACTTCTTTCAACCAACTGCCAATTCACAGCAGAGGAAGGAGGGACTTAGATGGTGGGTTTCAATTTCTGACTGGCTATTTATTGGCCTGCCACATTTGTGGATTACAGTGAACTAGGGGGTGTCCTTTTAATTTCCTGTCCAGTGTCCCATTGCGAGGAAATATTTAGATTGCTGCTTCCTGTGCTCTGGTGTGCCTGATCTGTGGTAGTGACGATTACTCCCCTCCTGTCTATGCTGTAGTTGTACCGATTGCAAAAACTGTGCTGAATTTTCCTTGCCAATACCGGTTCTTTGTGAAGAAAACATGCCTTGTTTTATTGTGGACGGTGCTGTGGTTTATGTGAAGGGAAGCTTGAAGACCTGCTTTCCATGCTCTACCTCTGTTTTTTCAGAGAAGCTTGCACTGAATTGACTACTCTCTACCTGTTTTTTTGTGATGGGAATTAGCACTATGCTATTTCTGGGTTGTAACTTTCCTTGTTGAAGGACATTTGTAGTGTGTTATTACAAGGCTGTGCCTATTCTATGGAGGAGTAGTTTGTACAGTGTGATTGCCATGCTGTATCAGTTGTGTTTGTCTGTTTATTTTTGTTTTTTTTGAAGTCGTGCAGACATAACCCTCTCCAAACCAGCCTGGGGAAAGCTGAACCCACTAGTTTTGTGCACTCAGTGCAATACAGAGACAGGTCTTTGGGCATCACCCATTAAAAAAGATTACCAGTTGCCACTGCTCACCGTGTGGCTTCAATAGGAATTCTGGAATTTGCAATATTTTTTAACAGAATGAACCAAGAAATAATTAAAATAAGAGGTATACTTGTACTATTTCTCCCTAATCCATACCTGAAACTTGCTCTTTCAAAATTAAAGGTGTTGGACCATGCCCTTTCTGCAGGGTCATGTTAGATTTTTGCATCCCTTTGCTGACCTGTTTTTGTAGGCATTTGAACTTTGTGAAGTATTTCAATACTTTTCAGTTGTAAAGTGCTTGTGCTCTCTTCCTTAAACTTGGTAACATTGTTATACTCCTGACTGGGTTATTTAATTTACTTGTAGAGTCCCCACTATATGGTAATTGGGCTACAGCACCCATTGTTCAACCCACTAAAGTAGCACTGTGAAACATTTCTCATGCCTGCCACTGCAGCCTGTAGAGCAGTTTTAAACTGCCATTTAGGCCTGGCAAAATAAACTTTTTTCCCAGGCCTAAGCATTAATTTGTAATACTTATAGGTCATCCCTAAAGCAGGCCCAAAGGCTCATAGGGCAGGTTGTATTGTATTTAAGTAGTAGGATATGTGTACTTATGTTTACACGTAATTATACTGAAATGCTCCTAAAGTCGTTTTAACTGCGGGAAGGTTATCTCACCATAGACTAACACATGGTTACCTTATTACGCTTAACACATGGTAACTTCAGTTTAGAAACTGATAGAGAAATGCTTCTTCCACTCATTTGAATTGTAATTTAAAACCCCCTTTAATGGTAAAGGTGGATTTAAAGTTGCTTTTAGAAAATGTGGCATGTTCATGCCTAAACTAAATGTGCCTTTCTGCCTGTGCCCATGGTGACATGACTGTGGTAAGAGGTAGATCACTTCTTACCAAGGAAGATAATGCAAACCCCAATTTTTCTGTCTCTTCAAATGGCTCAACAGCAAGGAGCCCCAAAATCTTGAACTAGAAAGGTCAAGTGGGATTTTGTAGTCCAGTAAAGGTCAAGCCGACCCCCTTAAATTTGGCCCAAGTAGTAGGAGAAGCAAATGAAGTGTTCCAACAGAGACTTTATGTATGTTCTTTGAAAACTAGTCTGCCATTAGACTTGCTACAACATTTACTGCTAAATGTAGCTTCTGTATCAGATGTAGTGGCACCCTGGTCAGGGCTTTAAGTGGTCCGGGTCTTGCCAGTGCTCAGCACCGGCAATTATGAAAAGCAGGTACTGAGAGGGCTCCCTATCGGGCTCTCCATTTTTGCTCTCACCCTCAGGGTGAAATAAAAACGTAACTCTGCTCCAGTACCACAATTCAATGCTTTTCATTTAACTTCAAAGAAACTTGTTACAGTTTTCAGTCTCATTGTTTCAGAACTGAAGCATTTTCAATATCCTGTACAACAAAGCCATAGTTATTGCTTATTTATGATATGCAACTAACAACCATTGACAAAGCCAATAGTCCTGGCTTTTTGTAGGTATAATGTTACTTGCTGTATTATATATCTGGATGTCATGCAATGACAGAAACAGTAAAATGCCAGTTGGACTGCACACTATGCTTATTACACAATTTTTTAGCTGAAGTGTTTTTACCCCACACCCTTGAGTACTTTAGCCACGCCTCATTGAGAGACCCCTACGTTTTTTCATCTCACTTAAAGCCCTGACCTCGGCACAAAGTCTGTTGTAATAATGCAGCTAAAAGGTCGCTGGAGACCCAAGAGCTACAGTTTAGTCAGCCATGGAAATAAAATACAGAATTTGCTTCAGACTTTGAAGTTTGAAAACAATTCTCCTATAATTTCCTCTCATTTGTTCTTTTGACAGTAGTGGCTCCTGGCCCAAGCACACCTTCAAGATTCCTAAAAATGGATTTAAAAGTTCTGGGGAGACACATAATCTGGGCGGTATAGTATTCAGTGATGGTTTTGGACTAAAGAAAATAGGGTTGGACAAACCAAGATCAGACATGGCAAAAATGTGGCTGGTTCAAACCAGCCTCACACTGCAAGAGGGCTGACTAGAACAGAGACGTAGGGTGTGGTTGCGTCATGGGAGCCCACCATGCTCTGAAACCAGGTGCCCATTCTAAAGCCTAGTGGGGAATGCCAGAGTGGCACAAAGGCCAGTCCGGCCCGAACACAAATCAATGATGTTTGGAAGAGCTTTGGTACATAAAGTAGCACAATAAACAAAATAAAATTTCCAAAATTGCACGCTAACACACAAAAGGGGATTATGCAGGAATGTGCTTGCACTGCGCAAGTGTGTACAATATATCTCATTTGGAGTGATGTTGCAGTCTCACCAGAATACTGGATAGTGTGTCTGCGTAGTGAGCTCACTGCAGATGCTGCCCTTCAAAAAGCTTTAGTGCTACCCTCATAAGCCTACTGGAAAGAAACAAAGATTCAATGCCAAAAACGAAACAATGTTTTTTTTAAAACAAATAAGAAATACAAGCCACTGTGGAAGGGGAGCGCCGCGCAACCCGGCAGCGTGGTCCTCGAGCAGGGATTCCATGACAACTGACCCTCCTGCGTCCCTGACGACCAGGACTCCTCCTCTCTTTTTTCCCATGCAGGTGACAGAGCAACCAGCGGCGTCACCCAACAACCCGGAAGTGAACTCCGCTCACCCCGGAAGTCCCGCCCCCATCGTCAGCCCGACCCACAGAAAAGCCGACGACGAAGAGAGGAGAGCGTTCAATGCGGCGGACTCGTGGCAGGAGACAGCGTGCGGAGAACCTGGGACGGAGAGCGGAAAGAGCAAGAGCAGAAGCGAAGAGGAGGAGGTCATCTGGACCGAAGACTGGTGGTGTCCTCCGGAGGTTGCTGCAGAGCGGCCGCAACTCACTGGAGAGTTGCGGCGGGGCACGTGAGTACACTGTTACCTTTTTCTCCGTGTCTCCCTGTAAATACGTGTATACTAGCTGTATATAGACCCCCTCACAGACTATACACTGCTGCACTGTATATACGTAAGGTTTCACTCCACTTAGCCCGTTGTACTATAGCCCTTGCACCTCTCCCTCACCGCTGCACGCTCTTCTTTACCCCATCTCGTCTGCTCCGATCCTTGAACCCCCTCTTTTTCCTCATCCTCACGTTCTCTTTGACCCCTTCACAACCCGGTGGATGGTGACAGTACTCCGACGGTCCATAAACAGTCAAGGACTACCTGCCCTTTTCTCTCTCTTTTCACCTCCGAGGCGACACCGGACCCCGGCCTTAAGACCCGAAGTCAATCCGAAGACCTACTCACCTGTACGGACGAGAACGAACTTCCAGCCATCCAGCCTCACCTCCTTCCAATCCCTCTTGTTTTCCCTGTTTGAGAACAATAAAAACAGCTGCAATAGCGCACTACATACGGCCTCCACGCCTGTTATTCCGGTCCGCCCGTACCCCTAGCCCACACTTGGTGTCAGAAGTGGGATTAACCGGAAGCATGGAGGCCGCAGTTAAGCAGCTAGCAGAAAGCCAAGAGCTGCTAGGGAAGATGATGGAACGCTTCCTTAAGACAGCTGAAGATGATCGCGGCCAGCTTCACGGCATCCTGAAGGATCAGGGAACCGCGCAGGATCAGGCCCTTGGCAGGCTAGCCAACGTCATGGGACAACAACGACCAGCCGCCTCCCTACCATCTGTGGTCCTACAGAAGTACGTTCCGGGAGAGGACCCGGATTTCTCCTTTACAAACTTTGAACGCCTGGCACAGGCTGCTTCGTGGCCGGCCGACCGCTGGGGTCACTACTTGGGGCCCCTGTTGACGGGGGAACTACAGGTGGCCTACCAACAGGCGAACATACAGGGCCAAACACCCTACCAGGATATAAAGACCTGCATCCTAGAACGTTTAGGGATTGACGAAGAGACATTAGGGTTCGCCTGCGGCAAGCCCGTGAAGTACCCCAAGAGACACCCCGGGCCTTGTCTTTTCGCATCCAGGATCTGGCCAACCGTTGGTTGAAGCCTGCCACTGCCTCAAAGGAAGAGATACTGTCCAAAATTTATTTGGAGAAATTCCTAACCTCTCTTTATCCCGCCACCCAGAAATGAGTCCGACAACATGCCCGCTTGACACTAGACAGTGCTGTGGAAATTGCTAGTGCTTTCTGCCGAGCTCAGGAGTCCCAGAAAAAAGACGAGCACCCTCCCCGTATGCCCCTTGGAAACCACCCTCGGGCTCAAAAGACCCGCCGTTCCCCGAAAACCGGACCCAGTTCCTTTGTTTTCCTTCCCGGTGATGCCTCGACCAAGCCCTCCCGGACCCCAATGCTATCACTGTGGAGGACATGGACTTATTGCCCGTTTCTCCCCCCAGAAGGAAGAACCCATGGAGGTCGGGCTTGCCAGGAACTATGTCTGCCTTACCACAGAGGCTAGCCCTCCTCCTTTCCGGTGCCCAGTGAAGATCGATGGACACCCCATGATGGCCCTCGCCGATTCCGGCTTCAGGCAAAGCATTCTACGACCCCAGGAGATGCCCACACCTATCGGGCCAGTGACCGGTACAGTGGACATCCAATGCGTACACGGCGACACAAAGAGGTATCCCACCACCAGGGTCAAAGTCGAACACACCTCGGACGAAGGAAGCCCCCTTACGGTGGGGCTGGTGCCAAACCTGCCGGAACAAGTGATCCTGGGAAGCGACTACAGCGGTCTTCCCCATCTGCTGCATGACACTACGGACTCATTTACAAGGTGGTGGACCGAATCTCCCTTTTCTCGAAACGCTCCTCCCCTAGAACCAACAACCAAAGTCCCGAAATCTAGAGGCCAAAAGAGGAAAGAAAAAAGGACCTATGCCACAGCCTATCCCGTTCAAGTGGACGATCATCCTTGGGAATCCGATCGAGAATTCCGGGCTGCACAACAAGAAGACCCGGTGTTACAGGTTGCTTGGGGACGTGCCTTGGAAAACGAAGACCCCCTACAAGTATGTCCTTATTTTTTCAAAAAGAATGGGCTGTTGTACAGGAAAGGTGGAGCCCAACAAAACCCACAGCTCCTCGTTCCCGGTCTGTGGTAAATTTAAATTACCTATACTTAATTTATGCGGTAAAGTTCAATAAGAATAACTCAGAAAAATAAGAGGCAAAATCCGTGATATTTGAGGTTTTCAAAAGGGGTTTTATTCCTTAAAAGTAATGGGTATTTGGCTCGAGCCAAGGTGGCATACCATTCCGTCACCACGTAGGTTCGGGAAGGGACTGACAGACAATACTTTATTGACAATCATTCATATATATAGTCAATGCATTACAGTAAAGACATATGCAGAAGGCGTAACGGCTGAGAGGAGAGATAAGAATACACATACGTAATGAAAAAGGCGTTACAATAGGCGTGCATGAAGGCGTGTACTAGAAACGTCATTAAGAAGATGTCACAAGTGGGTCACAAGTGGGTGGATCCATAAGAGAATCCTGCAGTGTCAGCAGAAATACATGGCAGAGATGCGCGCGCAGGCAGCATGACGTGTGATTGACGTGTGACTGGAGGGTGAAGGGGACTTGACATTTAGCCCTACATGAGGAGACAGAAGTCTGGGATGTCAGAACAACCTAATCCCAAATCGTATCTAATATCTTGTGTTTAAGGAACTATATTATCTAGAAGTAAAGGTCTCTCGGACAGAGGCTATTCTATACTAACTGTGAGTGCGTGTATAAGCGTCTACATGTCTGCATGAGATACGAGGGGGCATGGGCCTTCCATGGTAACGGGAGCTATGAATTACTTGCACGGAGACAGTGAGGCCGGGCCCTTTGCTCTGCAGCTGGAAGGATGTTTACTTGAACTACTAGACAGGAATGTATTTTCGAGGAGTGGAGCAGATAACTTGAAGGCTGAATACAGTCTTGGCAGGCAACAGGCTGAACCAAGCACCGTTAGCCGCGCAGGGAGTAAGGCAGAGGTCACGGGTACAGATGCAGGCCCAGGCTGAGGCATTCAGGGTCAGAAGGCAGGAAAAAGCTCGATGACAAAATTCAGGGCCTACTTCGCCAGGGCTGAAAAACGTGTAAAGTACACCACATAAAGACGTTGGCAAGGCATACTTAGGAACGGAATATTCGACCCATTCTTGGTGGATCTGAAAGAGGACATGTTAACGTTGGACGCAAATGTATTTGCGTGTTCATAACTGGAAGTGGAGGGAACATACATGTACTTGTAACGCGTACACGGAGTCGTTGGGGTCTAAGATAGGGGACACAATTGATCATAAAAATTCATATTTCCTCATTCCCTCCTTGTCCCCTACGGACCCTTTATGATATATCGATCCTCATGAATCGATCAATCTGTTCTCGTAACATCATTTGCTCTTCTTTCTTCTTATGGCCTTTTGAATGGAAACTTGAATGTGGAATACATGATGTGGCACACAGGCCGCAAATCGCTGGCCCACACTGCAGACATAGGCAGCAACTAAATACTATAAGAAGGCCAATACCTAGGAAGGATAGGATCTTCCATCCCCAGGCGATCAACGTTTTCCAGAACCAACCGGACCAAGTCCAGGTGCCTGGATTCTGATGTATCAAACTTGCAATCTTATGGAGACGTGTTATAACTTTATATACTGTTGGCGCGTTTTCTGGAATGAAAACACAGCAGCTCGACCCGATGACCTTACAGGCTCCACCCCTATCTGCTAGGATGACGTCAATGACAAGACGATTTTGAAGAACAACAACCCGCATAGCAGACTGTTCCTCTGTCAAGTTGCCTAGGGCGGAAGTAGTTTCGTTCACTACTGCTTCGAGGGTTCTAGTTAATTTGCGTATCAGTTTACTATTAAAGACAGCACCTAAGTAGGGAAAGAAACCTTTATTGAAGTCTGTGTATTGTTCCCATGCCGTTTCGGTGTAGTCGACAATCGGGAGATCTCTTCGAAATCTATTGTTTACTAGATTGGTATTTCTGTGGTAATCAGGAGGAGCTAGGAAAACAGGTGGCAGAAGGAATGCAATATAACAGGTACCATCCCAATCTAAAGGTAAGCGTATGTATGCGGTATGACCACAAACGAAGTAGGAATGACGAGTAGCTCTGAAAGTAGATTTGCCTTGATCACTGAATTCGACCACAGTAGCACATTTACTATGACCTAAGTGTACTGAACCATTCTTTCTGACACATAATTCACCTGTGACTGGTAATACTGACATAGCAGGCAATACTGGTGCAGCTTCGGATTCAACTGTTAAAATCATGAGGTTAATTGTATAATTACCTAATCCATATACTTCATTTTCTAGATCAGTTCCTGTCCTGGTGGGAAGTCCCTCCTTATTAGGGTAGCAGGCTTTAAGCAAAACTAAGTTCAGGTTTCCCCAAACCCAATTTCCTTCATAAACTATAGTATCAGAATCTAAAGAATTAATCAGTCTAAACCATGCACCACATGAGCCATTGTGAGTGAACGGGTACGGAAAGAGGGGCAGAACTCCCTTGTATTTCTGGTAGGGAGGGAGTCTGCCACATATCCAACAATTTGTAGCGTTGTTGGTCTGATGGGAGTGATGTAACATACTAATGAATGTGTTGTTGCGCAGCGCAAGTCTGTAAGACAATTCATGTGGAGGTAATTCGCTAAAAGAATGTTCAGCAGTGACGTTGTAAGCAGATGGTGCACGCTTGAAAATAGGGTAATATATATGCAATAATATACTGGCAGCAATAATCAGCAGACTTAGGAAAAACATAATCAATAATGTCACTATACAGTGACTACGAAGTGATTTACAATATGCCAGTTTCTTGAGTTGTTTCTGTCTATCTCTCTCTCTATCTCGGTCTAGGGGATACATGTCAGAAACTAATTTAACCGATTCACCTAGGGGAGGACTTAAACAATTAAACTGTCTGACTTGCTAGACCGTAGTTTTAGTCTATATTCCTCAGAGGCGGTTTTCTCAACCAGGGGGAGTTTTGAATCAGTCTGTGGAGGAGGGCAGGGCTTAGAGTCCAAGTCCGAAGGAAGTCCGTAAAACTTCTTAATGTGGCTAGAGTGTAGCCACCCTTTTCTGCCCTCAACCTTCACAGCGGTCCTCGTCGTCAGAAGAACCAATTTTGGAGTTTGCCAGCGGGGCTCCAACGGACTTCTCCGGTCGAAGTTACGAACGAAGACAAAGTCGCCGGGGACCACTTCATGGGGCTTCACCTCGGTGTTGTCAGGAAAGGCTGCAGCTACCTGTGAACGACAAGATTGTAGTGCAGACATCAAGGAGGCAAGGTAATCTGTCAGCATAATACAGTCAACATCTGTGATTTTACGAGGTATAGGCGTCCCCCACATATTTTGCGGCCTACCAAAGACCACTTCATACGGGGATAGCCCGGTTCGAGAATGCGCTACCATCCTCATATAGAAAAGGGCAACTGGCAAGGCTACTATCCAGTCAACGCCTTTTTCTCTGCAGATTTTAGAAAGTCGGATTTTCAGAGTCTGATTATGACGCTCCACGAGACCTGCTGCCTCGGGATGCCGGACACAGTGGAATTTCCACTGATAGCCTAACAGAAGTGTAATATGTTTCACAAGCTCGGATGAGAATGGCTGACCATTATCTGAGTACACAATACGGGGCAAACCATACCGTGGGAAGAATTCTCGAACCAGCTGCTTGGCAGTGGTCGGAGCAGTGTAATCTGGGACTGGATATGCTTCTGTCCATCGGGAAAGTGCACATACGACTACGAGGACATATTTGAATCCTCGACAACGTTCCATCTGGATATAATCCATCTGGAGGACTTCAAAAGGGTGATCGGGAGGCTGAAATCCACCTTGCTCTACGGGAATGCTTTTTCCTGGATTGAACTGACAACATATCATGCAAGTACGCACTTTTTGTTTGGCTGCTGCTCGTAAGTTTTTATTGAACCATATATGTTGAATACTGTCTAGCATGGCTTTTTCTCCTAGGTGTGCTGGGCTATGTATCGTGTTAATGATGACTTGAACCATAGAGTCGGGGAGAAACCATGTACATTTTCCCTTCGTCATCCATCCCTGATCTGTTTGGATCCCTCATAGTTCAGTCCATTTCTTGATTTCATCTGGTGTAGCATGTGTCTGTATATCGATTACATCATGTGCGGGATCCCTAACTGTCATGCAGTGTGTCGATGTCGAAGAAACTATTGTCTTTGTCAAGTTAGTTACATGAGTTCGATTCTGAGCAGTTTGTTTAGCTGTTCGATCTGCCAGGTCGTTACCCTGGGAAATGATATCGGTGACTTTTGTATGTGCTTTACACTTCATAATAGATATTGCAGTAGGCAGATGTATTGCATCTAACAGGGCTTGAATGAGGGGACCGTGTTGAATGTTGGCACCGTGAGAAGTTAAGTAACCTCTCTCTCGCCAGAGGACTCCAAAGTCGTGAACAACTCCGAATGCATAACGTGAATCAGTGTATACGTTAACTTTCTTATTTTTGGCTTGAATACAGGCTTGTGTCAGAGCAATGAGCTCTGCTGCTTGAGCTGACAGGGTGTCGATACAATTGGTTTCAATAACTTCGGTGTCTGTCGTGACTGCGTAGGCGGCCACTAATTCACCTGTACCTGTTCTCATACATGAACCATCCACATAAAGTGTCAGGTCTGGGTCTGGTAATGGAACGTCTGTCAAGTCTTGTCTGGGTTTCGTCGTAATAGTAATGACTTCAATGCAATCCTGTGCCAATGGGTCTACGCCACTTAATGGCAAAAGTGTGGCAGGATTCAATGTACTACAGCGTCTGATTTCTATGTGTGGCTGAAACAATGTCAATTCATAACCTGTTAGTCTTGCTATAGTCAAGTGTTGGGTCTGTGTACGATTTAAAAGAACTTCCACGGAATGTGGAACTTGTACTGTCAATTGATGTCCTAGTACTATGGAATCGCTTTGTCTGATTGCTAAAGCTGTCGCTGCAACTGATTTCAAGCACGCAGGCAGAGCCTGGGCTACTGGATCTAATGTGCTAGAGAAGTAAGCACACGGTTTGTGTGAACCTGCTTGTTCCTGAGTGAGCACTGACAAAGCAGTGCCTTCACGTTCTGTGACAAAAAGTGTAAAAGTCTTACTGTAACATGGTGTTGCTAAAACTGGTGCTTGACATAAGGCTTTCTTTAAGTCTTCAAAAGCTTGTGTACGTTCTTGAGTCCAAGGGAGGACAGTCGATGTCGCTGCCTCCTGTGTTGTCAACTGAATGAGTGGCTTTGCTAGGAATGCGTATTGAGGAATCCATTGTCTACAGTACGAAGTGAGGCCTATAAAGGCCCGCACCTCCTTTTGTGTCTTGGGTGGTGTCATGTTTACAATTAACCGGATGCGATCAGGTGTGAGCTGTCTCCCCACTTTGGACAGCAAGTGACCAAGGTACACAACTTGCTGAACACAGAATTGCAGCTTCGAAGGGGATACCTTGTGCCCCTTGTCGGCCAGGAAATTTAGAACCGTCAGTGATGCTTTTTCACATTCGGGTTCGCTTCGGGCGGTGATCAGTAGATCATCGACATACTGAAGTAGGGCAGTGTTAACAGGCATGTGGATACTGTCGAGTTGTCTTTTCAGTGCTTGGCTATAGATGCTGGGGCTTTCTGTGAATCCTTGAGGTGCGCGTGCAAATTTGAAACTTCGTCCATTTAAACAGAATCCGAACAAGTATTGGCTTTCCGGATCGATTGGGACGCTAAAGAAGGCGTTCTTGAGGTCAATTACAGTAAAGAACGCTGCTTCTGGATCAATAGCTGTCAGTAATGAAGAGATATCTGGAACCACGGGATACTGTGGTACAATGCATTTATTCAATTCGCGCAGATCAATAACTAATCGATAAACAGGTGGTGCATTTGGATCAGTACGTTTAAGAACTGGAATGATAGGAGAATTACATACATTGGAGTCGGTTTCCACAACCACTCCTTGTGCAATGAGCTCGTCAATGATTTTCAGTAAAGCCACTACAGCATCTGGGGGTAACTTGTATTGGCGAATTCGTGGTAATACCACTCCTGCTTTGAGTGTGACTCGGTATGGTGTAATGTGCATACAACCTACATCAGTGGGGCCTTGTGCCCACAAATGTGCAGGGATATTCTGTAATCGGTGATCCATGTCTCTCAATACATAGTGACCTTTAAAATCTCGCAAGAATAATCGTACTCCTTCCGGAGAACAGCATATTATAGCTCCTAGAGCTTTCAATGTTTTTATACCTAGCAAGTTTTCTGGGCATGATTTTGTAAGCAATAAATCTGTAGTCCGTGTCAGAGGACCGACTGCAAGAGGAAGAGGTTGTGATACTTCGTTAATATTAGGTTTTCCTGAAAAACCAAGGGAAACATTCTGTGAGCCTGAGAGGGGTGCCCCTGGAACCTCATCATGACTTATCGTTGTACGGCTTGCCCCTGTATCAATTAAAAACTTTCTGTCTTTCCCTAATACTTGACTGTGTACATAAGGACCCTCTTGATCTACAGGAACCTCAATAAGAGGCAAGCCAGACTCCCTCTCTAGGCTGTTTCATGTGTATCGCTGGTAATCGGGGTAGTCATTTTGTGCATACTGGTAAATCTGTTGTGTCGTGTTTTGTGTTGCGGCAATAGGCTGTTGCTGTGGTACTGCTACGGTCTGCTGTGAAGCTGGCATAGGTGGTATATGCTGTATATTCTGGGGTACTTGCTGTTGCGCTTGATCTTGTCTAGGTGGACGTGGTCTCTCCTTGGTCTTACCCGTGGAGATATTATGTTTCAGAACTGCACAATCGTTTATATAGTGACCTGGCTGCTTACAATAGTTACATACTCCTTTAACAGGAGCCGTCGAATTACTGGGCTGGGTCGTACCCTTTTTGTGACCGTCAGCTGGAACTGACTGAGCAACTAACATTTTCATTTTCGTGTCTTTCATACGTCTTTGTTCGTGTTCTTGTTCTTCTCTAATTCTATTCTGGTGGTACTGTAACATTTGTAACATTTGTGAAGGAGTATTAGCTTGCCAAGTGCTTTCGACTTTCAGTACCCTGTTCTTGACCTGGGGCAGGGAATTCTCGACTAATTTCGTTACAAAAAGATGTGGGTACGACTCGCTACTTGCTTTCAGGCCGCTATTAATACCAAAACATTTTTCAAATCGGGAATAAAAATCACTAGTGTCTTCATCATGTTTCTGTTTACAGGCTGAGATAGCATCCCAGTCCTCCTTTTTAGTTGCTAATAAACGTGGCAATACTTGTACTAATAATCCTGGTAACGCTTTAACTTTGTCTCCAAGCCCTAGGCCTGGAACTCGGGTATTTTCTTCGTTTTCTAATGCAGTCCAATCAATCTTTGCATTTCCCACTTCCCATTCTTTTTCTTTGAGTTTCTCGTAAATACCAGCAGGCAATAGTACTTTCAATATTTTCATAAGGTCTGGATAGGTGTAATCACCCATGAGTAACATGTCTTTTATTTCACGATGAAAACCTGCGGGATCTTTGTCATGGCTAGGTACTAATTTTTTCATTTCCAATAATTCTATTTTAGTTATGGGCGTGTACACAAACACGCGTCTAAGTGTATTATCAGTATTCTGGACTGGATGCACTTCTCGTAACGGATTCTGTCTGTCTATGTAATACATTTTTCTTTCCATGGAGTGTGTTGAATCAGATTGTGGACATAGGAAGGCACTATATCTGTGCTGTTGTTCCAGAATTACCTTAATTAGATCGGTACCTAAACCTCTCCATTTATTCATGAGTAGTTCAGCTAATATATCAGGCAGGGGACCTGGATCAGAGTGTTGGCTTCTATATAATAAGAGCAGGTGTTGTATCATGTATGTACCAGCTAAACGCTGTTCGCTTGGTGTCATATTCAAGAATGTGTGTGCTAACGCATCATCACTATATTTCTCAGTGTTGTCAGCCCATTGTACTGCTGACCTAGCTAATTCCTGTTCATCCATAGAATCGAGTACATGGTACCCCATTCGTTCTCGAAGTCTGTTGTCAGTGGCTTGGAATAAGTGTTCAGGAGTTCTCGGATTACACATGGCTTCCTGAAAAATTCATTTACTTTCTGGACGTACTGGACGCATTGAATTATTATAGGGTCTTCCCTTACCTACATAAGCTATCGTTTCTCTAACTGGTAATTGTGCTTGTCCTGTCGCCGTTTCTGGTGGGTCCTCCTCCCCTGAGGATTCAAACTTGTCTGATTCTATTTCTGGTTCTAACTGTCTTTTTTCATGTATTTTTATTGCTGCGCTTCTGATTCTTTGATACATGTTCTTTATACAACTCTGTTTGTCATGTTTCCCATCGGCTATATTCTGACCCCATTTATTGAGTGCTGTCATCTCTTCCTGGTCTACACCAGGCCTATCTTGTTCTCTTATTAGGCAGTTTATAAAAAACCGTAATATCTTGGCTTGAGTGTCAACTTTCTGGTGAGCCATGGCCTGGCCAATACTTTCAGGGCCTTCCCCCGTTTGAACAAAATGATATATTCTGTCTAGATGATCAACCATTCCTGGTAGTAACAATAAAAAGTTGGTAACTCGTCGTAATCGTATTGATGCGAGCATCATTCTGTCATCATTTTTACCGGGTACTGGATCATATCTACAGTCTGAGAGACGTTCTTTAAATATGTCATAATCGACTGATTTAGGTGTACGTTGTTGCGCTAGATCCCCATAAGTCAATCGGAGTGCTGGTGGCGGTGTTTGAAAACCTGTCGCACCTCCCGAGGTGCCAGGACCAAAAGGATTTGACGGGTGTATGATCGGAAGAATAGGTGCAGGAAGGGTTGGGGGAACAGGTGCAGGGGCGGGACGGGAGAAGGAGTTAGTTGCGGAGGTGGGAGTAGATGATTTCGGGGTGGAGTCCCATCAGCGGGTAGAGGTTGAGCATGTGCGTTTGTATATGCGGGAGCTACGTCGTCTAGATAGGAAGAAAGGAAAATGTCCTTTGCAGTTTTCTGGTGCATTTTAGTCGGGAGCAATGGGGGTGGCAGATCTTTTGGTACTTCCGGGGTGGCCTTAGGTAAACCCTCGGCCAGAAGAGGATACATACCATTCATAAGGGTGTTTCATTGTCTATCTACTTGTTCTATTTTTACTCGGATGCCTTCCTCAACTAATACATTTTCTCGGGCCTTTTCTGAATCCTCTCTACTTTTCTCTTCTTTTCTGTGTGCTTTTTCTGTACGCCTATGCGATTCTTTACGCCATAATTCAATGGCATCTTTCTGTGACTGTCTGGCTTTCTTTTTCTATAATGCTTCTTCTACTCTCATGATGCAATCTGCATCCCATGTCCCAGCAGCGGGCCATCTCTGATTCTCTGCTAGATCCTTGGTGTAATCCACCCATAAATCGAGATATAAAACGGCATCTAGGCCATGTTTGTGGTACATAAAGTACCCTGGAGTGTCCCTAGGTGGAATGGGAACAGCTTCCTCGAGTATCCCTTTTCTAGTTTTTATCTGTCTTAATTTGGAGAATAACGGCATCTTAAAACTCAGACTACTTGGTCCCTACTTAGATATGAACACAATTAACACAATAATCACAATAATGAAGATCGAACAATCACTCATACCACGACATTTTGAAAACACATTAAAACATTTTAAAACGAACAACAATAATTAGAATAAAACTAGCTAACTGCATGATACTAGATGTACTGCTAAACAGTACAGATACACTGCTAAACAGTGCAGACAGGATATACTGCTAAACAGTACAGATACACTGCTAAACAGTGCAGACCAGGTCTCTGTACCCAAACCCGTCTTGACCGGCACAAATTAATGCGCACGTCTAGATGCGTCCCCAGCAATGGTACTCACCGGGAAGCACGGAACGGAAGGCCTCGGATACTGGACTGGACTGGACTCGACTCGTGACGCAGATACTTCGGAACTTCGGAACCTGGTGGGCCTCTGTATACCTCGGATCTTGCTCTCTCAGCTAGGCTCTGGTCAGGATCCTCCGCACTCCTCACCGCCTCGTCTGGGTGTTGATCGCAGCCTCAGTCACCTCCGTTGGCCTGAGGGAGATACAGGAAATCCTGCAGGTACGCGTAGTTGTCCGTCCGGCTGTGGCAGGGGACTAGGCCTGCAACGCACCTCCGGCGCGTGAGATGGGGGAGGGGTCCCTATTCGGGTGCCAATTATGTGGTAAATTTAAATTACCTATACTTAATTTATGCGGTAAAGTTCAATAAGAATAACTCAGAAAAATAAGAGGCAAAATCCGTGATATTTGAGGTTTTCAAAAGGGGTTTTATTCCTTAAAAGGAATGGGTATTTGGCTCGAGCCAAGGTGGCATACCATTCCGTCACCACGTAGGTTCGGGAAGGGACTGACAGACAATACTTTATTGACAATCATTCATATATATAGTCAATGCATTACAGTAAAGACATATGCAGAAGGCGTAACGGCTGAGAGGAGAGATAAGAATACACATACGTAATGAAAAAGGCGTTACAATAGGCGTGCATGAAGGCGTGTACTAGAAACGTCATTAAGAAGATGTCACAAGTGGGTCACAAGTGGGTGGATCCATAAGAGAATCCTGCAGTGTCAGCAGAAATACATGGCACAGATGCGCGCTCAGGCAGCATGACGTGTGATTGACGTGTGACTGGAGGGTGAAGGGGACTTGACATTTAGCCCTACATGAGGAGACAGAAGTCTGGGATGTCAGAACAACCTAATCCCAAATCGTATCTAATATCTTGTGTTTAAGGAACTATATTATCTAGAAGTAAAGGTCTCTCGGACAGAGGCTATTCTATACTAACTGTGAGTGCGTGTATAAGCGTCTACATGTCTGCATGAGATACGAGGGGGCATGGGCCTTCCATGGTAACGGCAGCTATGAATTACTTGCACGGAGACAGTGAGGCCGGGCCCTTTGCTCTGCAGCTGGAAGGATGTTTACTTAAACTACTAGACAGGAATGTATTTTCGAGGAGTGGAGCAGATAACTTGAAGGCTGAATACAGTCTTGGCAGGCAACAGGCTGAACCAAGCACCGTTAGCCGCGCAGGGAGTAAGGCAGAGGTCACGGGTACAGATGCAGGCCCAGGCTGAGGCATTCAGGGTCAGAAGGCAGGAAAAAGCTTGATGACAAAATTCAGGGCCTACTTCGCCAGGGCTGAAAAACGTGTAAAGTACACCACATAAAGACGTTGGCAAGGCATACTTAGGAACGGAATATTCGACCCATTCATGGTGGATCTGAAAGAGGACATGTTAACGTTGGACGCAAATGTATTTGCGTCTTCATAACTGGAAGTGGAGGGAACATACATGTACTTGTAACGCGTACACGGAGTCGTTGGGGTCTAAGATAGGGGACACAATTGATCATAAAAATTCATATTTCCTCACCTTACGGTGGGGCTGGTGCCAAACCTGCCGGAACAAGTGATCCTGGGAAGCGACTACAGCGGTCTTCCCCATCTGCTGCATGACACTACGGACTCATTTACAAGGTGGTGGACCGAATCTCCCTTTTCTCGAAACGCTCCTCCCCTAGAACCAACAACCAAAGTCCCGAAATCTAGAGGCCAAAAGAGGAAAGAAAAAAGGACCTATGCCACAGCCTATCCCGTTCAAGTGGACGATCATCCTTGGGAATCCGATCGAGAATTCCGGGCTGCACAACAAGAAGATCAGGTGTTACAGGTTGCTTGGGGACGTGCCTTGGAAAATGAAGACCCCCTACAAGTATGTCCTTATTTTTTCAAAAAGAATGGGCTGTTGTACAGAAAAGGTGGAGCCCAACAAAACCCACAGCTCCTCGTTCCCGGTCCCTTTCGCGACAAAGTACTATTCTTGGCCCATAGCCATCTGCTAGGGGGACACTTCGGAGATGACAAAACAGGTCAAACCATTCTGGAAAAATTCTACTGGCCTGGGGTATACAAACAAGTGAGTCAATACTGCTGTGAATGCCCGGTATGTCAGAAGAACAGTCGATATCGACCCCCAAAGGTACCCCTCCAACCCCTCCCTCTCATCGACGTCCCTTTCAGTGGGGTAGGGATGGACCTTATAGGGCCTATGTTACCCTCAAAGAGTGGGTGTAGATATGCTCTTGTCCTCGTGGACTATGCCACCTGTTTTCCTGAGGCCGTTCCCTTACGCCACCCTACCCCCCAGAACATCGCTAAAGCTCTAGTCTCTATCTTCCCTCGGGTGGGTTTTCCCCGGGAAATATTGACAGACCAAGGCACCCCATTTGTCTCCTCCCTGATGCGCCAGGTATGTTCCCAGCTGGGCATCAAACAAATTAGGACCTCCGCCTACCACCCCCAGACCGACGGGCTGGTGGAACGGTATAATGCCACCCTAAAAACTACCCTAAAGAAACTATTAGGACTAGAGAGCCGTCGCTGGAGGAAATGCTGCCCTTAGCCCTATTTGCAATAAGATGCAAAGTCCAGAGCAGTACTGGATACTCCCCCTATGAACTCTTGTATGGGAGGCAAGCCAGGACCCTATTGGATATGGCCCGGAAAGCCTGGGAGGCCGAGCCTGATCGCACCGACCTCTACCTGAATATGTTGCCAATCTTAAAACCCACTTAGGTCAAATCAAAGAAATAGTAAGACAAAACCTGATGACCGCTCAGGCAGCTCAAAAACGCCAGTACGACCGGGGTGCCAAAATGAGGTCCTTTGTTCCCGGAGACCTAGTACTACTCCTCATTACCTCCTCCGACCACAAGCTACTAGGCCAGTGGCAAGGCCCATACCCAATAGTAAGACAGGTGACTCCAGTCCCATACGAAGTTGTATTGGACCCCAACCGCAATCAGACACAAATATACCACGTAAATCTTCTGAAGACGTGGGAAGGACCCCAGCCGGTACTAGCCAGTGGACAGTGTCAGGAAAGCCTGCCGTTTGAGTGTTGTCTGGACCCTGATCTACCCGAAATCAACAAAAACGAACTCCGACACACACTAGCACCACTACAAGCGTTTTTTTCCTCCCTACCAGGACACACCACAGTCATTGAGCATGCCATTCACACTGAACCGGGGAAAACCGTGAGACAACGACCCTACCAAGTCCCTGAAGCCCGCAGAAACGTGATCAGGGAAGAGACCAAGCAGATGTAACAAATGGGCATAATAGAACCGTCTGTCAGTAGCTGGAACTCACCCATAGTCCAAGTTCCCAAACCTGATGGCTCCACAAGATTTTGCATAGACTTTCGAGAGGTTATAAAAGTCTCCAGTTTCGATACCTATCCTTTACCCTGGGTCGATGAAATGATAGAACGTATAGGCAAAGCCAGATATATTAGCACTTTAGATCTCTGCAAAGGCTACTGGCGGATACCCCTGAAAAAGGAAGACAAGAAGAAAACGGTGTCTCCATGCCGGATGGCTTATTCCAATTCCGAGTCATGCCCTTCGGACTCCACGGCGCCCTGGTGACGTTCCAGAGGGCCATGAACATTGTCCTACAGCCACATGCCCAATACGCAGGAGCATACTTGGACGACATCGTCATTTATAATAACAACTGGCAAGAGTATCTCTCCCATTTGAAAGAAGTGGTCACGTCCCTGGGAAAATACAGGTTTACTATCAATCCCACCAAAACCACTCTCGCTGCCAAATCCGTAAAATATCTGGGGTTTCTACTTGGGGAGGGCGTTATCAAACCTCAAGACAACAAAATAAAGGCCATACAGGCCATCCCCTTCCCACAGACCAAGAAAGACCTCCGTGCTTTCCTTGGACTGTTAGGGTACTACAGAAGGTTTATCCCCGGATTTTCCCAAACAGCAGTCCCCCTGACTGATTTACTGAAGAAAAGCACACAAACAGAGGCCCTGCTACAACACCCTACTCCCCAAATGTTGAAAGCCTTTCACGACCTCAAGCAATCCCTGGTGTCTGAGCCAGTCCTGATTAGCCCCGACTACTCACAACCCTTCATCCTTCAAACAGATGCCTCAGAACAGGGATTGGAAGCTGTTCTATCCCAGAGAGACCAGACCGGGGTGGAGAGACCCATTCTCTACCTCAGCAGGAAACTCTTCCCTCGTGAATTGAATTATGCGGTAGTAGAGAAGGAGGCTCTAGCCATTAAATGGGCTGTAGAAAGCCTTCGCTATTACCTGGAGGGGCGGGAGTTTATTCTATACACAGACCACGCCCCATTGGAGTGGATGGCACGCAACCGTGGTCACAACGACCGAGTACTATGCTGGTTCCTATCCCTGCAACCCTACAGATTCAAAACCTTGCATTGAAAAGGGGCTGACCAGGGCAATGCGGACTATCTTTCTCGATATCCCCCACCTATCTCCCCCACAAGAAAGACAGCTAGGGAAAGGGGATGTGGAAGGGGAGCGCCGCGCAACCCAGCAGCGCGGCCCTCGAGCAGGGATTCCATGACAACTGACCCTCCTGCGTCCCTGACGACCAAGACTCCTCCTCTCTTTTTTCCCATGCAGGTCACAGAGCAACCAGCGGCGTCACTCAACAACCCGGAAGTGAACTCCACTGACCCCGGAAATCCCACCCCCATCGTCAGCCCGACCCACAGAAAAGCCGACGACGAAGAGAGGAGAGCGTTCAATGCAGCGGACTCGTGGCAGGAGACAGCGTGCGGAGAACCTGGGACGGAGAGCGGAAACAGCAAGAGCGGAAGCGAAGAGGAGGAGGACATCTGGACCGACGACTGGTGGTGTCCTCCGGAGGATGCTGGAGAGCGGCCGCAGCTCACTGGAGAGTTGCGGCGGGGCACGTGAGTACACTGTTACCTTTTTCTCCGTGTCTCCCTGTAAATACGTGTATACTAGCTGTATATAGACCCCCTCACAGACTATACACCGCTGCACTGTATATACGTAAGGTTTCACTCCACTTAGCCCGTTGTACTATAGCCCTTGCACCTTTCCCTCACCGCTGCACGCTCTTCTTTACCCCATCTCGTCTGCTCCGATCCTTGAACCCCCTCTTTTTCCTCATCCTCACGTTCTCTTTGACCCCTTCACAACCTCGTGGATGGGGACAGTACTCCGACGGTCCATAAACAGTCAAGGACTAACTGCCCTTTTCTCTCTCTTTTCACCTCCGAGGCGACACCGGACCCCGGCCTTAAGACCCGAAGTCAATCCGAAGACCTACTCACCTGTACGGACGAGAACGAACTTCCAGCCATCCAGCCTCACCTCCTTCCAATCCCTCTTGTTTTCCCTGTTTGAGAACAATAAAAACAGCTGCAATAGCGCACTACATACGGCCTCCACGCCTGTTATTCCGGTCTGCCCGTACCCCTAGCCCACAGCCACCTACGCCATTGTTTCCTAACTTTTGGTCCAGGCACACCTGGGGGTCTGCAAAGCCTACCCAGTAGGACTGCAACTGCTTAGAAAATTGCAAAATATTAAAAGATTAATCTAAGTTAATAAAGTGTTTATAAATAAAAATGGCAACATTGAAAATTTTCAAACATCCTTTAAATGGGAAGGAATTTAATTTAGTAGGCTAAAAATTAAGGTATTATCCTCAGATTGATTCATGGGAGCAGCGCAAGTGTACCAAATAGAATATGGTACAGTGAATGTGTGGCCTCAATTTGCTTTAGAAACCTTCAAACATTCCCATTAAAATGAAAATGTGGATATTTTAAAATGTGGTTGTGAATTAAATAAAATATTAAATTTGTGTTGTTTTATTTTTCTTATTTACATTTTTATTGAGATCCAAAATATAGTTAACAATATATCAGTACACCTAATTCATAAACATTGTGCATGCACTAGTCATCCATAAAAGCAGCACACATAATCGAAATTCAAAAATACAACCCAAGTAATGAAAAGGAATGGTAGTTGCTAAAAAACCCATAGGATAAAAACACAAAATAAATAATGTTAGCCGCCTCCTGAGATATGCGATGTCAAGTATGTAAAGTGCATGCGGAAAAAGATGTGAAAAATAGCACTAAGGCAATCGAATAATCAGCTCTAACCTGTTTACTCAAAATACTGTTCCCATAATTTTTCTAACTTCTAAATCCCCCCTTTGCACATTGCATTTAACCATTTGCTGTTTATAACTTGCTTCTTTTTCTGTACCTAATCACTTATTTTTGGAACCTGTTGTGATTGCCATTTTTGGAGCAATTGTGATTTAAACTAATTTGGCCCATTTACTAATTAGATGGAGAGATGGATCATATCCCAAAACTTTCAGTCATGTGCTACATACCAATTGGATTTGCCATTCACTCTCCAAGTACAGGAATATATCATTCCAGAACCCCTCGATAAGATGGCACTAATCGATTATATGAACCCAGTTGGCTGCCGGCCCATCTAGGCATCTAAACAATGATTTAGCAGATTAGGATTAACTTGTGAGAGAAATTGTGGGGTTCTATATAACATCCATTTAGTGAAAAATAACATCCAATGCCAATTGGCTCCTCTTAGCGCCCTGAAGTTAAGTTTGTTAACATTGTCCCACCTCCTAACTTTTAATTCCAGGCCTTCGTGATTCCCCATTTTTCGATTGTTTTCTGGGTAAAATCCGGACCTTTTGTAGAAGCCAACATTTTTTTCTATTCCCCAGGATTTTTATCTTTGTCAGCTTCCCATAATGCCAATAAGATATTTTTACAAAAGTGTATCTGGCTCAGTTCCAGATTGCTGCAACTTTATATAATATTCTGTATGAGCCAAGAAGAAAAAAAGAATTTTGAATTAGCTTGTGAATTTCAGAAACAGTGAGCCATCTTTTGGTCAGAAGGAAGTCTGATATTCTCATAAACCCTACTTTTGTCCATTTTGGACTATTTCTGGTGGTAATTTAGTCCCTGAGTTTATGACAAGTTTTTACAGAGGTGTTATGGCATTAATATTAGGAATAGCTTATCTTCTAAAAAAATCCCTGCCTTTTTTAAAGAAACCACTGCATGCTCTTATATCAGACTTTTTTGTGTGATTTCACAATTTTTAGCACATTGCTTAGCTGATGTTCTTCACATTTCAGCTGCATAAAAGAATTTTAAAATATTCATATGTGGGGCTTTACTTTAAGCTTAGACATATACTGTGCAAAGTGGGCGAAATAATAATCCCTAAGATTAGGGAGGGCCAACCTGCCTTTCTCTAGGTCCTCATTTAAAGTGCTTAGTGCAATTCTAGCGATTGTTTGTTGCCAAATGAAGGACCTAAACATGGACTATACCGCTTTAAAAAAGGATGCAGTTAAAACACATGGGATAGCTAAATATAAAAAGTTAACGAGCCGAAGAATAGACATCTTAGTCAAGGAGACCCTCCCCAAAATGGTCACGGGGAGAGAAAACCAGAGTGAAAATAGATCTTGTATTTTTAAATGCGACAGATAGAAATGGAGATCATATGGATCATCAATCCATGATGAAATCGTAATCCTTAGATATCTTTTAGGGTGTGGATTCATGCATAGGGTGATATCTGAATGCAGAATGTCTGGGTTACACCCAAATAATATTATTACGGTTTTCTTTTTATTCATTTTATAACCTCCCATTCCCTTGACATGTACAAAAGAATTGAATACCTTCTCCTGAATGCGCTTACTGCATTCAAGAATTAACATAATATTGTCAGTGTATAGTTTGATCTTCCCCATCAATGGCAGAGGAGGGCAGATAGCAACGTTTTCTCTCATTGTGGTTAAAAAAAAGCAAATTGAATAGGGTATAGCGGGCAGCCCTGTTGGACATTTCTTTTTCCCACCTCTATTGTGTTAATGATACTAGCTTCTGCGTTGCGGTACATCTTTTGTATCAAGCCATGATCTGGGTTGGTATCCCAAATCTCGACAGAATACAAAATAACGTTTCCCAGAAAACAAGGTTGAATGTTTTCCCTGCGTCTAGCAGAATGGGTTCTTAGCTGCAAAATAATCAAGTGCTTCAGCCAGATAGTGTGTGTTTGTCCTCAACGGCTTCTCTGCGATAAAACCATTCTGGTCTGGATGAATTAATTTTGATGCTATTAAATGAAATCTTTTAGCTACAAGTTTTGTGATGATTTTGTAGTAAGTGTTTAATAATGTGATTGAACGATATGAATTTGGGTCTTCACCATCCTTCCCCGCTTTTGAAAAACTTACCACAATTTCCTACAATATGACGCCAGTATAGGGCCACCCTCTAGCATTGTGTTGGCGACCAACAAAAAATATTCAACCAAGCCTTCTAAAAAAGATTTTTTTAATTCTGCTGAGAAACCATCTGGCCCACAGCCTTTGCCATTTGGAGATTCCTAAAAACCTTAGCCAATTCTTCTTTAGAAAAGGGTTGCATAATAGTCTCCCCTTGTACTTCGGATAGCGCCAGAATATTCTGTTTCCGATAGAAACTTCTCGAAGGACTTTTTATCAATTAGTTGATTTTGTGCATAGATTCGTCTATAATGTTGTAGCAAAATATTGCCTATCCTCCGGAGTCCTTTCTCCGAATGCCGTTGGGTGGGCATTTCAGTGTTTCAATCCGATTATTGGCAGCTTGTTCACAGGCCTGCCAAGGTAGAAACTTCACCGTGAAATTACTTTCCTCATATACCAAAACTGAATGCTCCTAGACCGTCAATGATCCCCTTATGAAAAGTGAAATCTAAGTTAATTAAACCAAGTGTCTGTGCAATACCTCTAGTGTGCCTTCTAGACTGTTCCCCAACACTTTGCTGGCCAATAGAGCAATCTACACTGTAATACTATCCCCCTTTTGATAAGATAAGTATATTAATTACGAAAAATTCACATTTTGTATCTCTAACAGTTGTACATTTGTGCATGTAACAGTAGTTGCGAATTTGGATCTCTAAAACAATTACACACTTGGATCTCGTTTTAACACCTCCTTTGCCCCCCCAACTCTTACCCCCATCCAGAGTGGTGGTGAGTGGATCACATTCTCACTCACACCTGACAGGCTCTGCCCCACCCCAAGCCAGCCTGGCCCCATGACAGTGTGCCTGTGCCCAACAGCCAGCCCCCCCCCCCCCCACCCCTCCCTGCGCCAGGAAAACCAGCAAAAAGAAAAAAGAAAGGAAAGAAGAGAAGAGAAGAGATGAAAAGAACATAGAAAAGAGAAAAAAAGAAACCATAAAGAGAAAAAAACAAAATATCCAAGCTCGAGTGACATAGCTTCCCTTGAGCCACTATATCCCTATATCGCTATCCCTGCACTTCCAATCGGTGGGCGATATAACTCTTGTGGACTAAGAATAACTATTGCGTGTTACATAACCTCCCACCAGGTGCTAACTATTTTTCAGCACTTTTCAGAAATCTGTTGAAGCAACTCCTGTGCCTCTGAAATGTCACAAAATAAGTGACATTTCCCCTTGACCGCCACCTTCAACTTAGATTGCTATGCAATCATTGCCTGGGGACCCTGACCCTTAAACAAATGAATCATTTTTACAAATTCTTTCTGCCACCTGGCTGCTGATACTGACATGTCTGTGACTATGTGACACAGGGGAACATTTGGCATGATATAGTGTTTCTGTTTAAATGCCTTCATAAGACTTGTTCCATTATGCGATAATCCTCAACATTAACAAGTATATTGTGTGGAAACTTTAAATTGGGAGACTGATATGATGGTACATGGTGCGCTCTTCTTATGGTCGAATCTCCAGAGTGTTCTGGTAAGACATGTTTCTATGAAAGAGTCAACCCATGTGCGTGTTTTTCCCTCCCATCCCGCGCGGCTGATAGTCAAGTACTCTGGCTCTTCATCTTGCGAACGCCTTGAAGAATTTACCCCCCCCCCCGATCCTGATATTCTGGATTGAGAGACATTGCCAGATCTTTACTTAGGGGTGCCATACAGTTTACCTGAGCTGTAGCTTGGCCCACGTGTTTTTTCCCTATGAACAAGGGTGGTTGTATCAAAACTGGCTACAGTGCCTGAGACTTTGGAGTGAATGTGCATATTTCCATAATCCTATTCCCCGAAGCCATTAAGTAGAACTATGAAGTTTGCAATGTCCAAATATATTAAGTGGACCAAGGAGTCTGGTAAGGCTCCACCCAGCGACCCTCAACCGGGAAGTGACTACACACCCTGCATGAAGCACCCCACAAAAATGAGCACTAACCCCAGCGAGAAACCTGGCGGGCTCACAAGAATTGGTTATTTGGTAAGTGCCCAATGGGGAGGAATCCTACGATGCACATGCAAACCTCATATAGGGCAGTCAGGCTCCAGTGGATGTTCTTAGACATCCTCGGGTGAGAAAAAGGAGGATCCTGATCTGTCCTTCTGCTCTACAGGGTAAGAAAGTGCACTCTGTGCTAGATTAATTTCTAGTGGTAGATATCGGGCATAGCAGACCAACCCCAGACTCTCTGCTGCTCCTGTCCTTGGATGCTCTATTTATCCATAGCACACCTCCTGTAACTTGGAAATCTACCCCTTCAAAACGGGGCTCCGATGCCCGTCTCATGTGCCAGTATGTTAGTGGTAGCCAGGTTTTTCGACCACAACCTTGTTCTTGCAGAGGCTGCCCCCGAAGGGGGCTAGAGAGCTGGCGCCATAATGATCACTGTGCCCCCGGACAAATCCAGTTTTCGGCCAGCTTTTGGCACGCCAAGCGATCAGGCCTGAAAACAACCTTGCCCCATGCCACCCGCGGTGGCCACCGAAGAGGCGCCGCCCCCCCCGGCCAATGGGGGCCCAGGCGGCACACAAACCCCCCAATAGGGGAAGGCACCCAACAAGGAGGGAAAGCAAAGGAAGGGGATATAAGGGCTGCTACCCCAGATAAGCTCCTATCTTCACGGAGCGGGGAGCAGCACCGATGTTGGAACCTTTTTGTACTTGGAGACGATTGTGACGACAACAGAAGACGAAGCTCTGTCCGTGCTGCATCAAAGAAGAAGCGACCAGGTAGCCACCCCAATGCTATCCGGAGGAGGCTGAGTCGGGTGCCGGAATCCAGCGCAGGAAGCTCCCTGAGCATGAGCATGCGGCGGAGGGCTGCGGCTGCCGTGGAAGAACAACCGGAGCCCACCCGGTGCACAAGGCTGTGGCTGCTGTGGAAGGACGTCTTGAGCCCACCCAATGCGCAATGGAAGCGGGAGGCCATGGGGTTGCACAGCTGTAAGATACCAAACCCGCCACCTCCCCGCCAGCAAACCCGCTGCAGCGCTGATGAGCGCTGCTCACTCAAACTTGCCGGGGCCTGAGTCGGAAGCAGGAAGAAGAGGCAACGGGGCGTGCGCCAAATGTCGGGGACCCAGCAAGCGCAAGAAGCGCTGTGAACTGACCAGCCAAGCAGAAATCAGCGGTTGTTAACGAGAAAACAGCCACAGCGCACGCATCGAGGCACTTAAAGGGCAAGAAATCAACTGCTTCCTAACACAGAGAAGCTGTCCTGGTCACGCGGCGGAGAGTCGCTGTGGGACCAAGTCGCTGGGGGAGTTGTGGGAGAGTACGGCGGCAGCACCCTGCTCAGGAAGATAAGGGGCACAAACTTGTTGGTGCATTACTCAGCGGCAGCAACCCGACCAGACCAGTCAAAAGACATTAGATTTGGTGCAGCACCCCGCCTGGTCCCCCTCGCCCCTCCCTCCCCACAAGTGAGCTGCACCTAAACAGACTGCAGCAGCGATCTGGTAAAGGCAGTAAGGGTCAAGAGAAGTGAGCCAGCAAAGGTGCAGGGAGCCCTGAGGCATCACTGAGATGGCGAAGAGAGGAGGCCAAAAGCAGCAGGAGGATTTGAACGACCTGCTGCAAAGGTTAAGAGCAGCATCGAGATACATGAAAACGACATCTGTGGGACAATGCCCGAGAGGGGCCAAGCAACCGGCAACAGGAGGACGACAGCGCACTGCCAGCCAAAAGAAAAAGGAAGGCAACAGCCAAGCTCGCAGAGGCAGTAACCCACAAAAAAGCAACCCAGAAAACGGCCCGGTCACCTGCAGCCAACGCGGCCGCGGCAGGACCAAGCACTGGGACCAGGGACATGCCTGAAACTGGTGAGAATATAAGCGCAATCGTAGCAGAATGCATTAAAACAATGGCGCCAATGTTGTTGAAAGGGTTAGGTTTACAGGAAACAGGGGCCCCAAAGGGTGAGATACAGGATGGCATAGGAGGAACGGGGGCAACAGGGGACTTAGTGGAAGAAGGGTTGTCCGGGTTGCCGTGGTATCTAATAGACCCAGGGTAGGCGCGCATCATTTCCTTATGGGACCGGGCGCTACAGAGGCTAGGGGAGAAGAAGGGTCACCGATAGCAGCATGGGGAGCAAACACTGCAAGCAAATTTCTCACCGCAGCACATACACCAGAACCATATGCACGGCCCTCGCCTGGGCCAGTGTCGATGACCACCAGGGCTACAGGGCTAGCAAGCCTTATACTGTTAGCAGTCAAAGAAAGAATCTGGAGAAAAGAGTTCATTGACATCTTCTTGCTGCTAGAAATACAATTAGTGGGACTGGACCTGACTCCCTGGGATAAAAAGGATGATGAGAAAAGGGAGAGGCGGAAGGAGCGTAAAGAGCGAAACTTTGACAATTGGTTAGATGCATTTCGAATTATGGCATGTATAATAGTCGGGAAATTCCCGCAATGTGCATCTGACCTATGGCTTTATGAAGCCAACATCCACAATGCACAAAGGCAATTTCTAGGCGACGCGTGGCTAGGGTACAACAAAGGATTCAGGCTAAAGATGCAGACCCACCCGGAAATGGAGTGGAATGAGGAGGATGTCTCTGGTTTCATCCACAAAATGATGGTAGCGAAGGAGGCGAATACCTGGGTAGGCAGGAGCAAGCAGTCCTTTCGCGGGCACTCCCTCAGAAGAAAGGGAAAGCCATTCAAAAGACCCAAACAATTTGGCACAGGGAAGACAGCACAACAGCGGGCCACCGGCAATATTCTGGAAACTCGAGGCAAACAAATGCACATACGGGGCAACATGTAAATTCCAGCACATATGCTGCACATGTGGGGGAGGGCACCCCGCAGCAGGATGCCAGCGCAAGAGGGAACTTAGAGGAGACAAAAAAGAGAGGAAGAAGTAGGGAAGCAGATAAGGGGGGCACCAAGGGTACAACAAGACATCAAAGTTTCAGGCTAGCATGATCCCCCATTAATACACATACATTACGCATGCTAGCCAACAGGTACCATAACAAGGCAGCTGCAGAGACTCTGGTACGCGGATTCGAGGAAGGTTTCACCATCCCATTCACGGGCCCCCTCCCACCAGGCAGCAAGACAAACTTAAAATTTGTGCTGCAGGGGTAGTGACAAAGAAAATAAAGAAGGGGAGGAGACTAGGTGGAATTGAGGGCCCCGTCCCCGCCCAGATGAGCAAGGGGTTGGTGATCTCGCCTTTAGGGGCGGTCCCCAAGAAAGAGCAAGGGGGCAATATCACCTAATTCACCACTCCCAGAGGGGACGTCAGTGAATGATGGGATTAGCCCTGAAGTATGTTGAGTGAGTTACGCCACAATAGACAATGCCATAGATCTGGTTTGACTGGGGGAGTGTGTGACATTGATCCACATTCAGTCCATCACTTGTTGTTTTTGCAATTGCCGCCCTAAGGGCGCTGGGGATGCCCAGACGTGGGTCCCAGGCACTCCACACCACTGGAGTCAAGCTAGCCGGGCTGATGAGAGGTGTTACCTCGAAACCGGTCCGGTCCTCGGATGCTTGATTCCGTTCTGGGAAGGACATGGCTTTTGTAGTTCGGACTGGACTGTTCCCATGGGGCAACAGGGTCAGAGCTGATTTGCATATCGCCATTGTCTAACCCAGGGTGGTGTGGAGTGCAAAAAAACGATGGATTTGGGCCCAGATCTTTTGACTGGGTGAGTGTGTGACATTGATCCACATTCAGTCCATCACTTGTTGTTTTTGCAATTGCCGCCCTAAGGGCGCTGGGGATGCCCAGACGTGGGTCCCAGGCACTCCACACCACTGGAGTCAAGCTAGCCGGGCTGATGAGAGGTGTTACCTCGAAACCGGTCCGGTCCTCGGATGCTTGATTCCGTTCTGGGAAGGACATGGCTTTTGTAGTTCGGACTGGACTGTTCCCATGGGGCAACAGGGTCAGAGCTGATTTGCATATCGCCATTGTCTAACCCAGGGTGGTGTGGAGTGCAAAAAAACGATGGATTTGGGCCCAGATCTTTTGACTGGGGGAGTGTGTGACATTGATCCACATTCAGTCCATCACTTGTTGTTTTTGCAATTGCCGCCCTAAGGGCGCTGGGGATGCCCAGACGTGGGTCCCAGGCACTCCACACCACTGGAGTCAAGCTAGCCGGGCTGATGAGAGGTGTTACCTCGAAACCGGTCCGGTCCTCGGATGCTTGATTCCGTTCTGGGAAGGACATGGCTTTTGTAGTTCGGACTGGACTGTTCCCATGGGGCAACAGGGTCAGAGCTGATTTGCATATCGCCATTGTCTAACCCAGGGTGGTGTGGAGTGCAAAAAAACGATGGATTTGGGCCCAGATCTTTTGACTGGGGGAGTGTGTGACATTGATCCACATTCAGTCCATCACTTGTTGTTTTTGCAATTGCCGCCCTAAGGGCGCTGGGGATGCCCAGACGTGGGTCCCAGGCACTCCACACCACTGGAGTCAAGCTAGCCGGGCTGATGAGAGGTGTTACCTCGAAACCGGTCCGGTCCTCGGATGCTTGATTCCGTTCTGGGAAGGACATGGCTTTTGTAGTTCGGACTGGACTGTTCCCATGGGGCAACAGGGTCAGAGCTGATTTGCATATCGCCATTGTCTAACCCAGGGTGGTGTGGAGTGCAAAAAAACGATGGATTTGGGCCCAGATCTTTTGACTGGGGGAGTGTGTGACATTGATCCACATTCAGTCCATCACTTGTTGTTTTTGCAATTGCCGCCCTAAGGGCGCTGGGGATGCCCAGACGTGGGTCCCAGGCACTCCACACCACTGGAGTCAAGCTAGCCGGGCTGATGAGAGGTGTTACCTCGAAACCGGTCCGGTCCTCGGATGCTTGATTCCGTTCTGGGAAGGACATGGCTTTTGTAGTTCGGACTGGACTGTTCCCATGGGGCAACAGGGTCAGAGCTGATTTGCATATCGCCATTGTCTAACCCAGGGTGGTGTGGAGTGCAAAAAAACGATGGATTTGGGCCCAGATCTTTTGACTGGGGGAGTGTGTGACATTGATCCACATTCAGTCCATCACTTGTTGTTTTTGCAATTGCCGCCCTAAGGGCGCTGGGGATGCCCAGACGTGGGTCCCAGGCACTCCACACCACTGGAGTCAAGCTAGCCGGGCTGATGAGAGGTGTTACCTCGAAACCGGTCCGGTCCTCGGATGCTTGATTCCGTTCTGGGAAGGACATGGCTTTTGTAGTTCGGACTGGACTGTTCCCATGGGGCAACAGGGTCAGAGCTGATTTGCATATCGCCATTGTCTAACCCAGGGTGGTGTGGAGTGCAAAAAAACGATGGATTTGGGCCCAGATCTTTTGACTGGGGGAGTGTGTGACATTGATCCACATTCAGTCCATCACTTGTTGTTTTTGCAATAGATCTGGTTAGGGCAACTGGCTGAGGGACCCTCATGGCAAAAGCAGATATTGAGTCTGCTTTTTGCCTACTACCAGTGCACCCCTCTAGCTTTCACCTGTTGGGTTTCGAGTGGGAGGGGAAACTCTACATAGATAAGGCAATGCCGATGGGGTGCTCAGTATTGTGTGCATACTTTGAAGTGTTCAGCACCTTCGTCGAATGGGCACTGCACAATAGGCATCCGGCGGGCGGGAAGCTCTATTATTTGGACGACTTCCTTTTCACAGGCCAGGCACAGTCAGCCGAGTGCGGGAGCACTCTAACGACGTTCAAGAAGGTGGCAGAGTAACTGGGGATCCCCCTGTCAGGGGAAAAGACAGAGGGTCCGGCAACAAGAATCACATTCCTAGGAATAGAACTAAATTACGTCGCCAGCACATCCAGACTCCCCCCAGAAAAAGTAGAGGACTTTCGACTGGACTTTAGGAGCCTATGTGGGTGAGAAAAGGCAACGTTGAGGGACCTTTAGAGGCTAATAGGAAAACTGAACTTTGCCACCAGGGTGATCCCAACAGGCAGGGTATTCGCCAGGCGACTGACACAATTGACACGCGGGCTCACACAGAAGCACCACCACGTCAGGTTGGGGCCGAAGTCAAGAAAGACTTGGCATTGTGGAGACACCTTTCTGGCCGATTTCAATGGCCTACTGATTTGGAGGGAAGGTAGGGTGTCTAACAAGCAAATCGAGCTATACACAGACGCATCAGGAAACACAGGGTTTGGGGTGATCCTGGGAGACAAATGGTGCGCAGGACAGTGGCCTGGCACGTGGCACAGACAAGGCATAACCAGCAATATTACCTTCTTAGAGTTGTTCCTCATCATAGTGGCACTGACGATCTGACGGAGAACTACGCGGATAATGGTTGGTACGGAGACTCACCGGAGGGCGGTGTACCAGAATAGAATCAATAACCTTGGGATGCCTCACGGCTGGGTGAGTTGCCCTAAGGGCAGCTGGTAGGACCACTCACTTTTGGATGCCTCACGGCTGGGTGAGGTGGCCTACCAAAGAGGGGGGGTAGCAAACAGAGACGGCATTCGCAGACCAGCCCCCGCCGGACGGCATGGCACAACAAGAATTGCACAAGGTAGCGAATTGTGGCCTAACTCCAGAGACAGAAGCTACTCCCTTCCTGCGCAAAGGGGACACACACCGAACCTACCAAAGAAAACGACCCGGAAGGGCCAAGTGAGACTATGCGCCAGTACGATAATAAGGGAAGAATAATAACAGAAGATGCAAGGTATATACATGTTGTCCATTGTATTCCTAAATAAACTGCAGCCAACAAATGACCACCACAAGACAAACGTGTACGTTGGTTTTTGTATGATGAGGAATACAGTATAGGGAATATTTCAGATGGGGGAGTTGGGCAGAGTGCGGGGGTTATCTTCCTCATGGCCCGCATTTCAGCCAACGGCCACCATCCAAAACTGCATGTTGCTGAGTGTCATGGCATCCTGGCGTCCTGACAAGGGAGAGGAGTGGAGCTCTGCCGATCAACTGTTTAAATTTGTGTTTTTGTTTGATGAATTTTTGTTTCTGTATTATTTGGTGAATTGTTTTGTATTTCAAATAAACTAAAATGCTTAGTCCCGATCCCCGGCTTCCACTAATGACTCAGTAGAGGTAACCAGATTCCAAAACTCGCACTCGACGCCGTCTTCTCATCCAGCACAGACATCGCCTTCAGCCACGCCACAGGACTCCACTGGACGGACCACAGCTGCGTCCACTTCACCTTCAAAAGAACGACGATCCACCACCACCAGCAACAGGTTGCCCGTAGAAGCTGGAACAAGATCACAGCCGACCAACTCGCCGCCTCCCTGAGCCAGCACCCACCTGCCAGCTCAGCGAACCCCAGCCAGGCCGCCGACAACCTCACGAAGTGGATCAGCAACTGCGCGGACGAACTCGCCCCTCTGAGGACCCCGCCCAGCAGACCCGGCAGCAAGAAAGCACCATGGTTCACCGACGAACTCAAGAGCTCCAAGAAGAACTGCCGAGCCCTCGAGAAAGTCTGGAGAAGGGAACCTACACCGAACAACATGACCACCCTCAAGCTCGCCACCCGGAAGCACCACCAACTGATCTGCACCGCCAAGAAAACTGCATTCAAGGACCGGCTGGACAACAACGCACACAACTGCAAGGAACTCTTTAACATCGTGAAAGAGCTCTCCAACCCCAGTGCAGGAAACAACGACATCACCCCATCGCAAGACCTCTGCAACTCCCTCGCCTCCTACTTCCACAACAAGATCGCGGACATACACAACAGCTTCAGCAGTCAACCGACGCACGCCACGACCGCAGCAACGCCACCCACCACCACCCTCCGCGCCTGGACTCCGATCAGCACCGAAGACACGGTCCGCATGATGAACTCCGTCCACTCCAGATCTCCGACCGACCCCTGCCCTCACCACGTCTTCAACAAAGCCGGCGCTATCATCGCACCCCACCTACGGGACATTATCAACACCTCCTTCGACACCGCCACCTTCCCTGAGAGCTGGAAGCGCGCCGAACTCAGCGCTCTACTCAAGAAACCCACAGCGGACCCCACCGAACTCAAGAATTACCGCCCCATCTCGCTCCTCCCGTTTCCAGCCAAAGTCATCGAGAAGACCGTCAACAAACAGCTGGCCGCCTTCCTCGAGACAAATGGATCCCTCGACCCCTCACAGTCTGGCTTCCGAGCCAACCACAGCACCGAGACCGCCCTCATCGCTGCCACTGACGACATCCGAGCCCTGATGGACAACGGAGACACAGCGGCCCTCATCCTCCTAGACCTCTCCGCGGCATTCGACACGGTCTGCCACCGCACCCTAGTGCAGCGCCTCAGCAACGTCGGAATCCAGGAGAAGGCACTGGAATGGATCATCTCCTTCCTCGACGGAAGAACACAGAGAGTCCGCCTACCACCGTACAAGTCAGAGGCCACCAAAGTCATCTGCGGCGTCCCCCAAGGATCCTCCCTGAGCCCCACCCTCTTCAACGTCTACATGAGCCCCCTCGCGGCCATCGCACGCCAACACAACCTCAACATAATCTCCTACGCCAACGACACCCAGCTGATCCTCTCCCTGACCAACGACCCCGCCGCCGCCAGAGCCAATCTGCACGAAGGGATGAAAGATGTAGCCGAGTGGATGACGACCAGCCGCCTGAAACTGAACTCAGACAAGACGGAGGTCCTCTTCCTGGGCCCCTCGCCCTCCGCCTGGGACGACTCCTGGTGGCCCCCCGCCCTGGGCACCGCACCCAAACCGACAGACCACGCACGCAACCTGGGCTTCATCCTGGACTCCTCCCTCTCCATGACCAGACAAGTCAACGCCGTCTCCTCGTCGTGCTTCAACATCCTGCGCATGCTATGGAAGATCTTCTGGTGGATCCCCACCGAGACCAGGAAGACCGTCACCCAGGCCCTCGTCACCAGCCGACTGGACTACGGCAACGCCCTCTACGCCGGTACCACCGCCAAGCTCCAGAAGAGACTCCAGCGGATCCAGAACGCCTCAGCCAGACTCATCCTCGACATCCCACGCAACAGCCACATCTCCGGACATCTGAGAGACCTGCACTGGCTCCCCATCAACAAAAGAATCACCTTCCGTCTCCTCACCCACGCACACAAAGCCCTACACGATCAAGGCCGGAGCTACCTCAACAACCGAATCAACTTCTACGCTCCCAAACGCCACCTCCGATCAGCCAGCCACGCCCTCGCCGCCGTCCCCCGCATCCGAAGAGCGACAACAGGAGGAAGGTCCTTCTCCTACCTGGCCGCCAAGACCTGGAACTCCCTCCCGCGCCTGACCCAAGACCACCTCTCCTTCAGGAAGAAGCTGAAGACCTGGCTGTTCGAGCAGTAACGGCACCCCCCCCCCCCCTCCCCCCCAAGCGCCTTGAGACCCTACGGGTAAGTAGTGCGCTCTATAAATGTCTTTGATTGATTGAAAACTGAATCTATGGGGTCCCCAGGCTCCAGTAATGATTAAGTTGGGTCCACAGAATTCAAAAGGTCAAGAAACACTGACATACTCCATTAAAAATCAGCAGTCCTGACAGAAAAAAACACAACTGCGTGAGAACACTTCAAAAACCAAAAGTACAGCTACAATCCTAACTAAAATAAAAAAAAGTACTTCACGTGATGAGAGGTGTCCACTAAGTGGCACGTCTAGAATATACCACGTGACGTTTCACCATGCACATCGCTGAAGTGCAACATATGGTTTCTCCGCCAACTTCACTATCAGTCCTCGAAAACACTGCCGTGTGGCACACAAACTCGTTCGAAGACTCAAGTGGCCTTTTTGAAATTAGGAACTTAACTCATGACAGTGTTTATGACAAATCGGCTCATGACTTTCATTTCCAATATCTCTTTCTTTCATGTTATGCTTTCAGAAAACCACAACCCCCAACTCCTGCCCTCAAACACACAAGCAACAGCGCATCCGTCTAAGCCACGGCTCAACTCAAAAATGTCCAAACAATCGGATGCACCGCGAGCTCTAATCCCATAATCACGCGATGGTTGCTCATTAGTGCTGAGGAGTGGGCACGTGGATAAGGGGAGATACCGCAGGGCCTTTCCCAGGTCTAGACGCATTACACAATACGCCCTGCTCATAAATCAAGATGACCTAAGCCCCGAGTGTCAACCAGGCCTCATACTCAGCTGTTGTTATCGCTTATTAGCAAGTCAAATAAAAATCCTCCACACATTATATGGGCACGTGACCCATCAAAGGGGAGGGCCTGCTGGTTTATTGCCAGAAAGCGCCGATTTGTGAATTTAAGACACACCTCGCTCCTTTGTATCAACGTTGTGCTCACTTAAAGCAGATATTTGTGTTTAATGTAGGTTAAACGAACGTTTGCATTTTTATTCTCCTTTTAAAGTAAAGTAAATGTTTTATTTTGCTCGATTAATCGAAATAATTGCAAATCATCCATTAAAAACACAATACAAATGCAATGTGGTATATACAAAATTATTCTGGTTGATTCGGGAATATATTAACAACTAAAATGTATAAATATTAATCGCATTCTGTCAAAATACATTTATATATACAAATATATATATTGAAAATAGTTTTGCTGACACGATTTATGAATTGCTGATTGTTCAATTCTATTAGACATATGGAGTTAATATTGCACAAGAGGACACATGGACTAAATCTGTGTGTTTAAGAAAGTGTTTATGTATTGTTGTGTTTTATATGTGCCTTCTATGTCTGTCTGTTGTAGGGAATGCCACAAACATAGATTAAAGTAGACCTTGCTTTGATGCCTATTGAGCTGTACCGTATTCGGTGTGCATGCCAGCCTGGGAGCAATGAGGCGGCCCCAGACGAGCTTGTAGATTGCTGAATTCTGCACATTGTCGGAGCTGCTGCTTGCACAGGACACCCTCGGAAACGTCTCAGCCCCTTTACCAGCAAGAGGAAAGAGATGCTATAGAAACAGTGGTCTCCTGCAGCACAGAAAAATAGAAAACATTCATTAACACATTGATATAATAACAACTATGTCATAGAAATCCTGTGGAAAAATGAACATTTTTATTTACATTAATAATAACACAAAAGAAAGTGGGATAGAGTCGAGAAATAAAATTAAAAGAGCTCAGGCATAGACAATTTTGGCCAAGATGCAATCAACAGTTAGGCCAAAAAACATAGTAAAAGCACAATTGCGCCAAAATATAATAGTTATGATGAACAATTCCGTGTCAAGGTGTTAAAGTGACTTTAGCACTACCCCTTTGTGTTATAAAGTAAATACAAAAGTACATTTTTCCACAAGAATTCTATGACATAGTTTGTATTATATCACTGTGTTAATACATTTTTTCAATTTTTGTGTGCTGCCGGGGACCACTTCCTATATAATTACTTGTACCCAAGGTCCCTTTCGGATTATTGGGTTCCCTTTAAAACATAGCAAGAGTAAAGAGGGCAAGTGCTGCTAGTTGAGCTGACTCGTATCACGCACAACAGGAGCGGGGACAATTCATCCTTTGGAGCGCATATTTTAGGCTTTCGCTTGTGATTTGGGGTCTCTGTCTCCAGCCTCATCCATATCCTTATCCTCATACTCCTCTCTCATCCTCATTTTCATCTTCAACTGAAGCATTCATAATCGCTCTCTGTGCATTCCTGAGGCATAGATATCAATGTTGCAGGAGGTGCAGAGTCACCAGGGCCCAGAATCTTAACCGCATCGGTGCTGCGGTCATTTTTGCGCTGTGCGGCTGTTTTCCCAAAACCGCATTACATGACGAGCTCAGCTCGTCATCCGCACACGCCACCCGTGGCTGATGACGAGCTGAGCTCGTCATCAGCATCGAAGGGGTTATGGGGCCCACTGCACCCCAGTTAGTGGCAGTTTTATTTTTTACCACAAAGCCGGGGTTAGTGGGGCCCAATTTCCTTGCTTGCATTAGCACACAGGGAACACTTGCCACGTCACTGATGCATCCCTTGCCATCTTTGTCATTACTGAAGGTGAACAACCCCATACAAAACAATTTTTACCACAATAGGAATGCATGAACACAAGATATCCCAGACTGGGTTGGTCCATATTTGGCCTCATCAGTGAAGCGCAACGTAAATCGCTATGCCACAGCGAGCAAGAGATCCACCCCTGGGAATTCCCACACCACTTATTGTGATTGACTTAGACATCAAAAAAGTAATGTATATTAGAATTATTCTGAACCACTGGTTGTTAGTTTGGGTGCATGCCATTATTTTTTAGCTCGTTGTGGCTTTAAATGTTGGGCTGAACCACAAGGAAACCAGTCTTTATCCTGTAGCAAAAGGAACAGCCCAACATGATTTGCTAGACCACTTCCACTCTGAATGTGAACATAAGCAAACATGGACAAAGGGCTCTGTTAAATTCAGTATCACAAAAGGGGGGACATTAACCTTTCTGTTTTATCTTTCAGCTCAATTTTATTGAAATTTGCAAACAGTGTAATGTTCACAGTGATGGTATGCAACATAGTAGACCCTCCAGTGCCTGCATTCAACAGTACCATACATAATCAGAGAGATCATGCAACAAGAGGCGGGAAGGGCCCCACTGAAAAGAGTGGCAATTATTTAAGTTGCAACAAGTCCAATATAGTGATACTGTGAAGGAGATGCAGGTTAACACACAGTTGCCCTCTATGCCCGATGTTTCTCAGTGGAAATGCAAGAGGATATCATTCCCATACAATGAGATGTGGAACAGAATTCTGTTGATACACAAGTCATGGACAGCCGTGGCCTGTGGAGGGAGTTCAGGGGAGGAGAGAGGCGGAGCAGGGGGAGGCGCAGGGTGGCGGGTACTAAACACCGGAATATTGATAATTGGAGGTAAGTAAACAATTTAATAAATAAAACGAATTTCGTAGCGCGCCCTGCATTGCAAAATGCGCTGCAGTGCGCACTACGGAATTAGTTTTATTTATTAAATTGTTTACTTACCTCCTTTTATCCATATTCCGGTGTTTAGCACCCCCCACCTTGCCTCTCCCCCGCCCTGCCTCTCAGCCCCACGGAACTCCCTCCACGGGCTGCGGCTGGCCGTGGAGTTAACCTGTCTAAGCGTTAATGTCAGGGGTTTAACCGCTATTGGAAAAAGCAGCAAGGAAAGTGGAGATCCCTGTTTAGTGCCTCTTTTAAATAGTGCTGCGGCTCAAAATAAACGTGTCAGTCTAAACTGAGCAGTTCGATTTGTGAACAGTATTTCCATCCATTTAAGGAATCCGCTACCCAGCCCCATGATGACCATAACCATATATAGGAAGTCCCAGCGTAGGGAATCAGAGGCCTTTTCTATGTCAACTGCCAGCATGCCAAGGCCCTGGGATATTCCTGAAAGGTAGAGTCTGATACTTGGACCAGCCATCTGATGTTGAAGACCGTGTTGCGAGCCAGCATAAACCAAGATTGATCCAAATAAATCAGGTCATGGAACCATGGAAGCAGATGATTTATTAATATTTTGCTGAGTATTTTATGATCAGTATTTAAAATCAAGACCAGTCTTTAGGATGAAACCGGGTCCTCCTCCTTACCTTGTTTAAAAAGAGGAACCACTATTAGCGCCTCCCACTCTGATAGAAATGAGGATGCCATGCCCTTGTTCTCAGATGATTAGTTGCAGATAGTAGTCGCTAGGGAATCTGAAAACAGAATCCTACATTAAGTTTCGAGGATGGAATTGGAGGACAAAGGGGGTCCCAACTCAATGTCATCAGGAAAGGATTTTGGTCTGAGTAAGTCTTGCCTAGATACTCCGTGTGAAGTAAGCATGGGCGGAAAATCCGTTCCGCTCGCGAATTTTGTGGATTTTCGGTAAATTCGCAATCCGCGAACGCTCGCGAATTTACTGAAAATCCGCAAATTCGCACGCAGCGGATTTTTTTTTCTTGGTGATACAATTTTGCGGCGTGCGGTGTAAGTTCGCAATTGCGAACATGTAGGTGCGGCGGGCAGCAACAATCTCGCACTCGCGAAATTACAAAAATTGCAATTCTGCACAAGAAATCCACTAGCAAGCAGCATAGACCTTCTGAAAATTATGATTTTTATCAGAATAACTCCTCAGGTTGACATTTGCCTGCGCTTTTTTGGATTTGAGTCCTTTTGACTTTCTTTGGATCACTTTTGGATTAGAAATCAACTTTCACAAGTAAGCTTGTTTGGGGCATTACAGTTGCTGTAATGCTGTTCTGCAGAAAAACGAGTTTTGCAAAAGTGAAAGCATTCAGCAGGTTCAAAAGTTCAAACTCATCATTAGTAACAATTCCCTGTAGTGCTTCCTGACTGGGGCCCCTCCAGAGTTCAGTTGCTAGTTGCAACAATTGTATGACCCTGCTCTGACCCTCACAGCAGGCTCATAGAATAGCTACAAGTAGGCCACAAAGATCCTGGAAAAAAAATTGCACTGCAACAGAAAGCAAATTACAGACAAGGAAGCAGGTGCCAGACTGGAATTTTAAAACAGTGACACATTAATAAATCAACCCCAAATTAATTCATGTCAGTTGAAGCAGGGCAGGTGTGCTTGCTTTTTCCCCCCATAATCTACAGTGATGATGAACCAGAGGGTGGCATTGATGTACCAGAGGGTGGCATGGGTGAAACAGAGGGTGGCAGGGGTGAAACAGAGGGTGCTGGGAACCTGTGATGATGAACCAGACGTAGAAACAACATAATCGCGACCGTTGCGAGCCGACATGTAAGTTTGCAATTGCGAACTTGTACAAAACCCTTGCGAACTGGCAGAAATCCTTGCGAACACAAAAAAAAATCCGCAAATTCGCGAGAATTCGCGGATTTTGCGGATTGCGAGTTCGCAAATTTGCAAAATTCGCGAACGCCAGATTCTCAAAATTCGCTCATGCTTAGTGTGAAGTACCAGACTGCAGAGAATACCATTACACCGAAATTTAAACAAGCATATATAGAAATTGTGCTGTCAAGATTGATAGGGCGACAAAAGCAAAAAGAACAAACGATGGACAGAATGCTGATCAAATCAAACATTTACCCGTCTCAGATCTGGGTTTAATCCATTGTTTTTTTCTCACCACACCACCCCAGTTTGGACACAGCTACATGCAAAGCTGTCTCAACCCTGCTCCCCATGGGAGCATTCCAGCCCGAGCTGCCAGGCCAGGTCAGGTCCTCCCTGGCCCAGAAACAAGCATCCTGGGACCAGTTTCAGGGTATCAACCTTCATCAGCCTGGCTAGTTTGGATCCATTCAGTGGCACAGTAAGCACTGGACTCACATCTGGACATAATCTGCCCATTTTGTGCAAAAAAAGCAAAAAGAACATATGATAGACAGAATGTTGAACACATCAAGCATTCACCCTAGTCACAGATCTGGATTTTATCCATAGTTTTGCTTCTCACCACACTATCCCAGTTTGGACCTAGCCATATGCAAATTAGTCTATTTGCGGGCCTCTGCTACTGGGCCAGGGGGTCACACGTGGTGCCCCAACCAAACATCCATGTACTGTGTGCCTTGCACACAGTGCATAGATATTAAAAACATCCCTTTTTTAATTGCGGATTGTGCTGCAGCCCTTGTGGGATGTTTCCAACTGCCTACACAGTGGTCACATCAAAATCTGGTGGATGGGACCGCTGACTAATTGTCGGGCAGTCCCAATTCAGATATGATGTATGACCGCCATTGTAATAACTCCCTAAATTCCGTCCAGGCACTTTCAAAGGGGTCGGTGACTGGCCACATGCCCATGGTGCTGTGAGGGGAAAAAGATACAGAGTCCAAGTGTTGAGAGCCCATCCTGGGACCCAGGAAAGATATAGAAAAACTTAGGATAATCAAGTGCCTGGACTACAGATACAACCTGCAAAAAAAGTAATTAGCAATAAAATCACAGATAGTAGATAATATTGTCTGCTGTTCCAGGGGCGACCTTGAGCAGTGCACTGTCATTTGATCCAGTGGCACTCCTAGAGACTGAGTCTGCGTCTTCCAATGAATTAGTTGCACCTTCCTGGCTCCTGCCAGATGCTTGATTATTGCGGCTGCAACAGCACTTCAGCTCTGTAAGCTCAGGCCTGCACCTATGTTGGATGCCCCCACCTTGCGTGGGAAATCTTACACCTGCGTTGCTCATAGGACTCTGGCATTGGATAAGTGGGATTGCCCAAGTCATAGATGTCGAGCCATTGCCAGGTTTCCGCAGGGTCACTGAAGAAGGTAGATTCCCCATCAAGCTGAATCTGCAGTTTTTCCAGAAATAATAGCGCATAGGACACCCCCAAGTTTATAAAGTCTCTTTATTGCGGCTATAGAGGAAGCCCTTTGTCTTTGCACTGAAGCCTTGAAGTTAGGGAAGATAGAGACCCATGCATTGTCGACAATGAAAGGACCACCACTGCACGGTTGTCGTAGTATAAAGTAAGTTGATCTTTCTGTTAGGTAAATATTTGCATTATATATATTTTTTTTAATTTAGTAGTTCTGAAAATGTTAATGAAAAAACAACCCTCCCATTCCAGCTTGTGTTTTCAACAGAGATTGTTTAAAAACAGTGGCCTCTGGCATTATTCTCAAGTAGCAGGGCAGGTGCGTGCGTGGTGGGAGAGGGGGTGGGGGAGGGGGTGAGAGGGGTGGGAGGGGGTGTACCTTAAAAAATAAAAAAATAAATAAATGCAACAGTTATGTTGCCAAGAAAAAAAATATTGTCCAGTTCATAGGAATTTAGCAAGTCAGATCAAGGTAAAATGTAGAATTGTTACCTAATATACTAGGCGATAAAAAAATTATGTCATGGAATGTTAATGGGCTGAGAACAAGGAAAAGGCGACACATTTTTTTTTAACATCTCAAGATTGTAAGGAGTGTTATAATTATATTACAAGAAACCCACCTACTTAAAGAAGAGTGGCATGAAAGTCCAAAATACGAAAAGTGGATTGGAAATAGTGTCTGCACAGATCAGTCGTGCAACATTAAAGGAGTTGCAATCATTATTAAAAACCACTCAAACCTAACCTTAACAGATAGTTGTGTAGATTCAATAGGCAGGTTGGCCGTAGCTAAAGTCAGGATAGGTAACACCTCCTTAGCGGTGGTAGGGTATTATGGCCCTAACACGGATGACCCACACCTTTACAATACTTATATGCACAATTAATAATAATAATCACTCCGATTTTAATAGAGGCGACTTTAATATATTATTAAATCCCACCAAATAGAGCTTCAAACCTACCTAAAATGAGCGAAGGGGTGAACAGATTAAGAGAAGACATGGGGCTGGTTGATATTTTGGAAACTAAGGGAGACTTAAATAACAGGTTTACCTATAGGAATCACAAATATGGTCCTGCCTCAAGAACCGATTTATTTTTGGTTGATAAACTTTTTAGTAAATTAGTTAAAGAGATTGTACACTTCCCGCTTATTTGTCAGATCATTCGCTAGTTCAATTGGAGGCTCAACTTAATCAAAGACAGGGTGAGAAAAGATGGACACTAGATCGTACTCTCTTACTAGAACCAGAAATAGTAGGAACAATTAAAATCTCAACCCTGAATTATTTTTAGGAGAACAAAAAGGGGGAAACTCCACCTAACCTAACCTGGGATGCATATAAAGCTGTACTCAGAGGGGTCTTAATTAGCTTAGCAGTAAGTAGCAATAAAGGAAGAACACAGAGAATCTCCCAGTTAGAATCGGAAATATTAAAGACCTAGTGCCTTCACCTTCAGCTATAAGTTCTTATCTGAACGATTTACACCTCCCTATACTAGTTAAAGACTTATGTGGATCAATAAACGCAGCTATCACAACAGAGGAGGTAGCAGAGCTGGTAAAGAAATTAAAAGAGGAAAATCTGCCAGGCCAGACTCCATTCCAAATGAATTCTACTTAGTCTTAAAAGATTATTTGGCTCCTGAATTGGCTGATCTGTTTAATACCATTTATTTGCAGGGTGCATTACCCCCAGCAACATGGAATGAGGCGACTATTAGTTTAATTTTAAAGTCAGGTAAAGACCCTCTTAATTGCGAGTCATACAGGCAGATTTCACTCCTTAAAACTGACTACAAAATATTTACTCAAATCTTGGCAAGATGACTTGGCTCATTATCAAATAACCTTATCCATGACAACCAGAAGGGCTTTATGAGGGGAAAACAATTGCACGACCTTACTCACCAACTAATCAGAGCAATTGACATTGCCGTACATGAGAAACTATCTTTGGCGGTTCTTACTTTTGACGCGGCCAAAGCTTTTGACCGTATGAATTGGTCTTTCTTACAAGAAGTTATCCTCTATTATGGTCTAGGGAATAACTTTTTAAGAGCCATTATGAACATCTATTCACGTCCCATGGCAAAAATACTTATTAACGGGAGGCTGTCAAAAAGTTTTTTGATCAAAAGAGGCACCAGGCAGGGATGTCCACTCTCCCCCCACCTTTTTAACTTATATATAGAACCCTTGGCAGAGAAGATAAGGAAGTCCCATGATATCACTTCATTTAGTTTAAATGAATGGAACTTGAAAGTTACGTTATACGCAGACGATTTAATGATATATACCAGCAACCTCAATGCTTCTATTAATAGTATAACAGACACATTATCTGACTTCAAGAGTATACCTGGGTATCAAATTAATCACCAGAAGACCGAGGTGTTACATTGGAACATCACGGCACCAGTATTAAAAGCAAATAGCAAAATTAAATACCTGGGTATAGAAATTTTACAAAACATTGATGAAATAGCCCAAGCGAATCTGGTGACAAAAGTTAAGGAGATGAGGAAGTTACTAAAGGCATGGAACTGTTTATCCCTCACATTTATAGGGAGAGCTAATGTTATTAAAATGGCCATTCTGCCAAAATTTACATTTCTTTTCAATGCCATCCCCTTGGAAATTAAATCAGAGACATTAAGAATGATTCAGAGCGAAATTAACACCTTCATCTGGGCTTCCAAAGGAGTCAGGCTAGCATGGAAAAAGTTATGTCAAAAGAAAAACCAAGGGGGGATTGCTAGCCCGGACCTTATGGCATATTATAAAGCCTTTAACTTTAAAAATATTAGGATACTTTTTAAATTGCAAACCGCCTATGCTGCCTATTGGAAAGCTGTAACCAACACTGATTTTTGTCTTTATAAGTTTGGCCATACCAAATACTTAAAAAAAATCAAATTAAAGGTCCTAAAGTCAGCATACAAAGTATGGTATGAAATAAGGAAATCCTGGAAACTTCCGTACTACAGCGAGCAAGCCCCAATTTGGAACTCCCCGGGCATTCCAGAATGCATGAAAGACTACCTCGCAGATTCCTTTAAAAAAGCTGGAATACTGAGATGGGGGAGCTAATAGAACATGGTAACCTAATAAGCTGGGCAACATTACTGGAAAGGACCAACGCAACTATCTCAAGGTTTAAATACTATCAGCTGGCAAGTTGGTGTAAGGAACAAGAGAAAATCCCAGTCAATATGGAAGGAATAGAGGAGGAAATACTAAAAGACCCAGCTCCAAAAGAAGTCTCCAAATGGTACTGGTACTGGCACTTGACCGAAAGGAATGAAGCGATTTCAACACACCACATGATAATTGGAAGAAGATCTTCCCGGCTCAAGTCTTGCAACAACATTGGCAAGTATATTGCACTCTTTTATGGTTTATTACTGTTTCTGCACCACTCAGAAGAAATCATCTCTTTACCCTACACAGATCCTATTGGACGCCAGAGAGGCTATCTAAAATAAATAATCACGGGACAAGAAAATGCCCCAAGTGCGGTGAAATAAAGGCAAATGATATCCACATGTTTCATCAATGTGCACACATTGACATCTATTAGAAGGAGATTGGTAAGATAACTAATATGAATGTAAGCTCTTTTAACGTTATCTTTGGTATCTTAGAGGGTAATGATCAGGATGTTGTTCTAAATAACAATCAGAAAGGCCTCTTATTCACCCTGATGTTAATAGCTAGACGTGAAATATGTAGAAATTGCATTCTCCGATCTCCTCCTAAGATAGATGACTGAATTTTTCAAGTCAATAAGTTTAGGAGCTTAGACACACTCAGAGGGGTAAGCAAACGAATGGGATATTGGGACTTATGGGACAAAAATATGGCATAGGATAGGAAGGGCTGTCCAATGATTTTACCAATTGCGATTATGTGACTCCAAAAGGATCCATCAGAGTTGCCTCAACATCTTGGATTCAAAAGAATTCTAAAGAATTCGCTGGCAGTTGTAGACATGGTTTTGCCTCTTTTACCTTGGGCAGTTCACTTTTACAAGAGGAGAGCTGGCTTGCTAAAAATTACAAGATCGCACAAATGAGGACAACCCCCCCCCCCAAAAAACAGTTACATTGCCGGGTTGGTCCCCGTCTCTGCTGCGGCTAGTCCGAGGAACAGGAAGCACAGCAAAGGCTCCCCTGACCAATCACAATGCTGTAATGCAATATTGTGATTGGTAAGCACCCAGGCTCTCCTGACCAATCACAACACTGCAATGCAGCGTTGTGATTGGTTTTCAGCGACCTGGTTGTACGCTCAACCAGGGAATGGGGGCCTGGGCTTCTTCTCCATACATGTTGTAATGCAGCCTGCATGGAGAACAGGGAAAGTGCGCATGACTGATTTGGGTGGCCCGAGAGGGCCGAAAAAACAGTCATTGCGCACTTAGGAGTGGGTAAACCACTCCTCCCCTGCCCTGCTCAGAGAGCAGAGCAGCTCCGCCCACCTGTCCGCCGCAAAGGAAACATAAAATGATAAATACTAAAAGTTATTACATTTATGTTTCCTTTTCTTCACTGCTCAAAAGCCAGGAGCCTCCCCCTGTTTAAAAATGCATTGCAATGGATCACCACTGGGTCAAACATCGGATGGTGATTCTGCTTTCTGTTATGTTATCTGGGGTCACAGGGAAATCAATGCCACTCTTGTTACCCCTATATTTTGGTGAAGTGAAGTGGCCTCTTGCTCTGTCTAACAATGCATAGTTTGATGTTTTACAGCTCAACAATTGAAACAAAGTCATAGTTGTGCAGATGATGATGCTATTTATCTTTTATTTAGGTACAGCTACTCTGTTAGTGACATAAACAAGCAAGATTTCTCTTTACACCAGGGAAATCAAATGTCATCCATCTTAAATCACCTTGATGGTGGCGCTTTGACAATTCAAGGTATAAATGACTTAACCCTAAGTTTGACTTCCCAAGTTTCCATTAGGATGACACAATTGTATTTCTGATTCGTAAACTGCAAAAAAGGCACATTTAGGAGGAAAAGACATTTCATTAAATTTAAAAGCAATGCAAAGAGTAAGTGTTAGAAACGGGATCCCTGGCTGGCCAGGGCTCGCGCCAAAGTCAGTCAGAGATCACCATTCCCAAGTCAGGGCAAGGGAGTTACACACCAAGATAACCCCTGCTCACCCTCTAGGTAACGTGACGCGAGCAGCAAGGCTAATCTCGGAGGCGATGTGTAAAGCGTTTGCGCGCGCACCCAGCAACAACACCCAAGGCCCACCACAAAAGAAACTTCACACAAGGTTATATAAAAAATAGCCTTCGTATTATAGTCAAAAATTAGATAAAAACTCACACTTTACAATGTGCCAACAGGCACGGGCAAAATTTACAGAGGGTTATGTACAGGACAGGGCCATCTGGACCACTGTCAGGGGTATGCACATTTAGAACTAGCACTTGTTGTAATTAGCACTTTGTAGGAGTAATAATACTTGTAGGTATAACACTAGTACATAGAACATATAATGACTGTAGCACCAAAATAGTACATGTAGCACACAACCAGTAATTACTGGTAAAGGGTAAGTACCTCCTACGCAACCCTAACCACCTTAGGAAAATCACGCAGGGAACTAGGACCTTACTAGCAGGACCTATAGAAGGAAAAACAATCACCTAAGCATATAACACATAGCAAAGTGAAAGAAACATAACACATGATGCATAAAAACATTCAGAGGTGTAGGAAGTATCAATTGTGCAGAAATCACATTAGCAAGTAAATCACAAATTGCGCAAGGTGCACATAGGCACAACACTAGAACTGTCCCTCAGGCCACCTGGCCTCTCAAGGCTCAAATGCCCTTAGTCCAAAATGTCAGGGCAGGCTGCGCAAGCAGCCAAAAGCACAAACCTAAACGTGGCAGCTGCCCACGAAGTGCTGGGCAGCTTTAAGGCAATGGGAACACACGCGTTGGAGCCTTGCAGGCTCAAGAACAACAATGGGGCCAAACAAAGCGTGGGAGCCTCGCAGGCTCTGGCAACAACTATGCCCCGGGTGGAGCCTCATGGGCTCAACTGAACAGAATGGCACTCAAGAACAACAATGGGGCCAAACACAACATGGGAGCCTCGTGGCTCTAGATAAACAGAATGGCCCCCTGAGCCTCTCTGGGCTCGAGCACGGCATGCCTAAGAGCCTCGTGGCTCTCAATAAAAATGTGGGACAAGGTGGGAGTGGTCCGCTGCCAATTGGGACCGCTCTACCACTAAATGAGAATGCCCCTGGACGTCGGAGTCCCTCTCGGGGGACTCGAGAATAATGCGGCACCCCAGGGCCTCTCAGGGCTCGACAAACAAATGGGCCGGTCTGAGCCTCTCAGGCTCTAAATACACAAATGGCCCCGTACGTTGGAGTCCCTCCTCGGGGGACTCGAACTCAAAGGAATGCCCCCAGGATCGTTGGAGCGGCCCTCTGCCAACTGGGGCCTGCTCAAAGCGAAAGGAAACTGCCCCCGGAGCTGCGACACCGGAGCAACACTCACCAGCTGTTCAGGGACGCTGTACGGGAGCTCCCTCTCCTCGGGGCTCCTGCGGTATCCTGGTGCTCAGGCGGCTCTCCTCCTAGGCTGCGGCCGGACTCCTCTTTCTCCCCGGGGCTCGCTTTCACACGGGAGCTTCGAGGGAGAGACACCGGCATCCTCTCATGCCGCGACTGCGGGGCGGGACTTCCGGCCAGTCCGCGCTGCAATTGGCCGGCCGGCCAACCACTTCCGGGTGGTAGCAGGCAGCGCGGCGGGGTCTGTGCACACTCCTGGGCTGCGGCGGTGAAACACGGGGCAAACGAGGGGTAGGCTCACTCTTGAATTTACATATGATGCCAGGTGGGCACTCACTAGCACAAATGAAGCGCTCCCAAGCGCTAAAGGCAGATAAAGCGCACCCCAAGCGCTATTAGCAAAATAGTCAAGTCAAGTCAAGTCATAGAATTTATATAGCGCACTACATACCCAGAGGGTTTCAAGGCGCTTAGGAAGGGGAGGAGGATTACTTGTCAAATATCCACGTTTTAAGTTGCTTTCTGAATGCTAGGTGGTTCTGGGTAAGGCGAAGGTAAGCGGGGAGTGAGTTCCATGTTTTAGCAGCCAAGTATGAAAAGGATCTGCCTCCCATGGTGGTCTTGTTGATGCGAGGTAAAGTGGCGAGGGCTTGGCTGGAAGATCGTAGTTGGCGGGAGGGGAAAAGCAGAATATAATGATGGACCCTTCTTAAATTCAGCACCTGAACGATTTTCTCCCCGTGATATTCGTTGACCCTTATATTAATTAGGGGGATTGTGTGCACACTGGATGGCACCCATCATCACTATGCCTAATCCCTGAGGGATTTTAATACAGAAAAAACTACCGCAAAGGTGCACCACACAACAAGAGGTGACAGAAAGATCAGTGCAGATGAATTGTAAGCACAATAAAGAATTATTTTTCAAAGAGATGTTGTTGATCTTCTTTAAATCTTTATTTTCAGTTATCAATGAGACATAAACAGCCGACGCGTTTCGTCCCAAGCTGGGACTTCTTCAGGGCTGTCAGTAAAAAACATATATATACAATCAATGTTCTAAATATACAAAATCTTATCCAATCAAACAACATATACAACAGTTAACATGTTAAAAACAACACAACGATAGACATGGAGCTTATGTGTTCATTGATCTACAGGTAACAACCTACAGAAATTCTGTCAGTTGGAAAATACATATAAGCCCAGAGATATGTACAGGTGTCTGAACAGAAAATACAATTAAAAACACGTGATATTTACAGTTAAAAGGGGAGCAGAACAAAGATTGTGTGGCTTTTTAACAAGCAATTTTATTAAGCGGGAGTTGCGTTCCTTTACCAACTATTGATTTCATTAATTTGGGAGACAGAAGTGTACACACAGCACAAGACGTGCTAGGCTCATGTGTGTACATGTGGCACAAGAGAGGAAGGGGGGGGAAACCAGAGTGAGTAAAGAGAAAGAGAGGAGAGAGTAAGAGGAACAAAGCAAGAGAGAACCCTGTGTAAAGGTCGGGCTAATTCCTTGAGGGAAGTTAAATATTGGCAAATTATCATTGAAGCATATTCGGTTCCTAATGCGGGGTTTAATACTGGCAGTTTATCACTGAAACCGATACGGTTACAGAGAGGAGGCAAAAGGAGACCAGGCGGGACTAGGGTCCAAATACATCTAACTTAAAATGATATCATTGCACAAAAGTCACATTTCAATTTTCATTTACCTTTGGATTTAAGGTTCGTCGCTTATGCGGGGGAGTATCGGAGGAACCGGGATGCAAGGAACATCTTCCGAAAAGTGTAGTCCTCTTATGAATTTGAATTAATCAGAGCTGGACCTTTGTAGGGACATGAAACAAATTATAGAGAAAATGACCATATTAAAAGGTGTCATTGTGTTGTTAAGCAACATTGATGCCGGTGTTTAGGCTGACCTAAATGTAGTTAAAGTAGGTGGGGAAACGAGGCATAAGGGTCCCTATTCATTAGAACTAACAATCTTATGATACTCACTGTAAGCCTGCCGGTGCGCAATGAATGCAGTGCTTGTAGGGAATACCGGGTGGTAAAACCGGTCTTGTCACTTTAGTGTTAGTCTCGAAGTCGTTTGCTGAAAGGAATTAAAAAAGGGAGGACAGCAGGGTAACAACCTATATGAGGCGTGATAGTTAAAAAACTAACAGAATTACAATCATCTCCTGACTAACGTAGAGTGAAAAGAACAGGAAATGAAAAAATGCGGCAAGATTAAATTACCTGAGTAGATGAGGAAATAAGTAGTGGACTGAATGTCCTGATCGTCCAAGGGAGGAGGGAGTGGGCACTGTATAATCCAGCAGGCCTGTCAAGTGAAGATCGAATAGAATATGGTATTATCCTTAATTGGAACCAATAATGCATGAAGAAACCTCATCTGTAATATTTGTATGGTTGTATGTGTCCATTAAGTACAACCTTGAGTATATATGTAGTCCCCAGTTATAGGTCCAAAAACAGTAGTTATTCTCACTGGTGTACGTCCTTGGCAACAGAGGGGTTTTGAAAACACCAAGGAAACTTGTCAAAAAATGTACAGGTCCCCCTTTATAAACTACAATGGGGTTTGTAAAGTCTATGCAGGCTTGTCAAAATTGCACAAATCCCCCTAAATAAGCTCTAATGAAAAGGTGAGCAGTCCTAACTTAGATTTTGAAAGGCAAGTGGTATTGCTTGGAAGAGTTTCCCAGGGTGGGACCTAGTGTGCAAGACCCCCTAAATAAGTTCTAATGCAAAATTGAGCAGTCCTGACTTGGTTTTTAAAAGAGGAATGCTATTGCTTGGAAGAGTTTCCCAGGGTGGGACCTAGTACTATGGGCCATAACTGCAAGTAATGCTAGCAGCGCTGATATCCCGGCTGCAAGGGGGAATACAAAACTTACCGCTCCTGCTAAAACGGCCGGCTCCCATCCACGTCCCTCGTCCCAAAACAGCACCTGCGGCGAAGTCGTGTTCGAATGGGATGAACCCATCCCGTCCTTTATATAGTTCAAGTAATTATGTCAAGGGTCCACACCTGTGGAACGAACACCAATGCACTCACGTGAAATCGCTGTGCATTGGACAAGCGCGATTTGAGCCGGTGTCAAAAACGGCGGCCATATTGGAATGGCTAATAGGAACGTGTGTCTCTATACCCCTCCATCTCTAATTCCCTTTTTCTTTGTGGGGGTAGATATTTCACAAATGGCAAGATACAGCGCAATACCTGATGAGTACCGGCCCATTATATTATTAATATTATAGCGTCAGGGGTCGGTAAGAGAACGCGACTTGAGTTTAAGACGCGAAAATTAATACGCAAAGTGAATCACACATGATACTGATGACCATGTTTGCTGGAAGGGTGTAAAGCAGAATTGTATAACGCAGAAGCGAAAGAAGCGAGAATGTAAAATAGGAGGGTACATATATTGTCATAAGGAGGTAGTGAGGAACAACGTAAGTGCGGCGGCCATCTTTGCCTGTGTTCCCCCTCTGAGTATCTGTGCAAGAACTGCTATGCCCCGGAGGTAAAGAGAAAAAGGGAAGATAACCCCACGGTAACAGCGAACGCGCATAAATTTTATGCTGTTATTCCATTTGATCAAATGTTACCGGATGGACTCGGATACATAAATCATTTGATTTAAGATCGAAAAAATATATATGTACCAAAATGTTTGGTATGAAGTGACAATAAGTTCGATTTGTCAACAGAGGCAAAGAAGATCTAAATAATCAACCTGGTGTTTAACAATTATCCAAGCCTGACTCTGGCCATAGAGCCCGTGTGAGAGGAGCGTCTCAATGATGCAAGATAAAAAGGCAATAGCAGATAGCAAGGTGCAGAAAGACAGGGAAGAGATAGTATTTGTATACAACAATATGTAAAACCTGCTCAGCGACCACATTAATGAATGAGACGCGTGCCCAAAAGCCAATGAAAATTGGGGCCATTTACAAGTGTTCTTCCAGAAGGAAGGGTGGTATATACAAAATTAGAATTCACTAATTGACAGTGTATATTTTTAGAACTTGCTTTAAACACAGGGTTGACAGTCCATTGTTTAGTTCTTATTTCAGAGTATAGGGACATGTCATCCTGTATTTTCACAAGTGAGGTGTGTTCTATGCTGAGAACATGAGCAATCCATGGTGGGAGGGGGAAAGAGGGGATCAAATTATGAGGGCTAAGCCAGGAAATAATGTAACTCGTCCTCCGTGTTATGACCGAGTTCTATGCATCGGAGTCTGCATATCCAGCCCGCCTCCCGTTGTCTCAATGCCAATTCCCTATTCCCTCCTCTAGGATGGATCGGTTGATGATCAATGCCCAAGAACCACATATTGTCCGTGTCTTTATGGTGTTCCTGCATATGGAAGGTCATGGGGTACCTCAAGTCGCCATTCCGTCTTGCACGGACATGTTCCTGGATGCGGGTCTTTAATGCTCTCTTGGTACTTCCAACATAAATCTTGTTACAGCCACACCCCAAAATGTAGACAACATATTTGGTATTACAATTGATCAAATGATCTATTGTATAGGTTTTGTTGGTGTTAAAGCAAAATTCCTTGGTCCTATTTATACCCAGTTGGCACATGTTACAATCGCTGCATGTGAAGAAGCCTTTGGCGGGAGTAGATAGCCAGTTGGTCCGTTTTTTTGATTCTATATAGCTTGGGCAGAGCATGTTGCGTAGATTTTTGCCTCTCCTATAGGATACTTTGGGTGTCCTAGTGATTGTATCATGCAGACTCGGAATGTTCGCAATCAGATGCCAATGTTTTCTTAGAATATTAAAGACCTTGCTGCTTTGGTCGGAGTACTGTGTGCTAAATGAGAGGGGTCTGCTAATGTCTGAAGGTCTATTTTTGGGTGCTAAGGTACTGGATCTTGATATTTTTTGAACTTTTTTGTTAGCTTTTTCCAGAGTCTTTCTTGGATAGCCCCTCTCAAGGAACCGTTTTTCAGTTTCCTGGATGTTGAGGAGGAAAGAATCCTCCGTACTACAGTTACGGCGCATTCAAATCATTTCCCCATAAGGGATATTTTCGATTACGTGTCGGGGATGTGCGCTCTCATAGTGTAGGATGCTGTTGCAGGCTGTCGCCTTACGGTGAGTACAGCTTTGAATTTTGTTATTCTCTACAAAGAGTTTCACATCGAGGAAATCAATGGCTTTCTGATTATGGGTCATCGTGAAGCGAACATTAAACGGATTGTCATTGAGATATCCAAAATACTCCAAGAGATCTGGGGTAGGTCCATCCCAGATCATGATCACATCATCGATGTACCTACCCCAGAAAATTATGTTGTTCATCCATGTGGCTGCATGGCGACCCCATGCATGCTCCCGCTCAAACCAGCCCATGAAAAGGCCGGCGTAAGCGGGAGCAAATTTAGAACCCATGGCAGTCCCCTGCGTTTGGTGGTACCAAGTTGAATCGTGCAAGAAAAAGTTTTTGGACAATATAATATCTGTCATCTCAAGAAGGACCCCATTGTGTGACATGTGGTCAGCGGTACGTTTATCCAGGAAGGTTTCCAGGGCCCTTATGCCAAATTCTTTCTTGATACAGGTGTAAAGTCCGACTACATCGAGGGTAACAAGATGTAGCGTATCCGTCCAATTGAAACCCTCCAGTTTGCCCAATATGTCCTTCGTGTCCCTCAAGTAGGCAGGGAGATTCTGTACCATGGGCTGGATGAAAGTATCCACATACTCAGAAAGTCTTTCCGTAGGTGAATTAACTCCGGAAATGATGGGACGGCCAGGTGGAAACGGGCCTCCCTTGTGTATTTTGGGGAGTATGTAAATGCATGGGTAAGAGGGGGTTGTTACTGTGAGGTATTGACACTCCTCAACACTAAGTAAGCCTATTTCTCGCCATTCTGTGAGTCTCATGTTAATATGGGCTGTAAGAGCTTCAATAGGGTTGTGACTAAGTCTGGTGTAACACGTGGAATCGGAAAGTTGACGGGAAATTTCATTCATATAATCTTCCTTGTTCATGATAACTACGTTTCCCCCTTTGTCCGCCTCTCGGATAACAATATTTTCGTCTGACTGGAGTCTTTTTAGGGCTTCGGATTCTATGCGAGTGAGATTATATTTGGAAGGGGGAGTACGTTTAGGATTATCAAGCATTTGGTAAAAGGATTCGGTGACTTTTTCTCGGAAGATTTCAATGTTTGGATGAGTACCCGTGGGAATGAATTTAGATCTTGGTTTTAGTCCACTTTCAATATTAACATCCTCAACAATATTCAATTCATTTCTCACATTGTCAATGTCAATAGATGTATCGAGTTCAACAGAAATCATTGCATGAATAGTGTTTATTTCATTAGCAGTGTAATCTGTGACAATGTTTACATTATTCGCATTAACATGATTAATTGGGTTACGTGCAAAATGATCTTTAAGCTTAACCAATCGGACAAACTTCATTAAATCAACAAACAGGTCAACATCTCCACCCGATTGATTGGGGCAAAAGCATAAACCCTTATTGAGGACAGAAATTTCATCTTGGCTGAATTCTCTTTTTGACAGGTTGACAACAATAGATTTTACAGTGTTGTCAATCTCTGTTCTAACTATTGTGGTTGATTCCCCTTCTTTTTGGATCTTGTTATTCTCTCCACTGTTTCCAGACTTGGTTTTTTCGAATTTCTGTTTGCGTTTCTGCCACTTCCTCCCTCCCCTTCTTGTCTTGGAGGTTCTTTGTGTATTGGTCGTGCCCCCAGTCTCCACCTCTCCATCTCCAATAAAAAATTGTTTGGCCTTATATCAGCTGAGTTGGAACTTATTGGTTCAGTTGTGGAGGCCGAGCTTGCGGCTGAGGAGAGTGATGTGATACTACTAGCAGAACTCAATTCGGGTGTCTCCGCTCTCTGTCTTTTGCCCTCCCCCGGGACTTTCACCTTGTCGTACTTTTTGGAGAAGGTATAAACCCTCCCATCACTATAGTCCTTATCGTCCCTCCTGATTTTTCTCAACTTCTTATCTCTTAAATAGATCTGATGTTTTTCTAGTACCCCGTCCAGTATAGCATAATTTTTCTTTATCACATCCTTTAATTCAGATTGTGCTATCTCCTTTTCCAGTTCTTCAATTTCTTGTTGGGCCTTTGCTCCCTTTTTTTCCGCATTTTTAATTAGGATACGCATCATTGTGAAAGATGCGTTCCGTAAGTTATTTTCCCAATCTTCTAATTGGTCAGTGTCTAAATCTTCAAACGTGGGGAAGATAAGTATCCTCAACCCACGTGGGATTTTCTCATTTTCTAGGTATTTTCCCAAGGTGGTGCCATCCCACCAACGGGACATCTCATTCATTTTAAGTTTTTCCAATTTTTTGAATTTGGCTTTTAAGCCATCTTCCTTGGGGATAGTTGTGCCAATTGATTTGGCCCCAGGTGTGAATAGATCCTGGGCAAGCTCCTGGCGTCTATCTTTGAAACTGGTCATGTTTGAGACAATCTTTTTACAGGAGTCTCACTAGTTTAAAGATATAAATGACTATTCTTGGTAAGGGGTATGTCAGTGCTGATGAGGGTGAACTGAAGCAAAAAGCAGAATATAATGATGGACCCTTCTTAAATTCAGCACCTGAACGATTTTCTCCCCGTGATATTCGTTGACCCTTATATTAATTAGGGGGATTGTGTGCACACTGGATGGCACCCATCATCACTATGCCTAATCCCTGAGGGATTTTAATACAGAAAAAACTACCGCAAAGGTGCACCACACAACAAGAGGTGACAGAAAGATCAGTGCAGATGAATTGTAAGCACAATAAAGAATTATTTTTTCAAAGAGATGTTGTTGATCTTCTTTAAATCTTTATTTTCAGTTATCAATGAGACATAAACAGCCGACGCGTTTCGTCCCAAGCTGGGACTTCTTCAGGGCTGTCGGTAAAAAACATATATATACAATCAATCTTCTAAATATACAAAATCTTATCCAATCAAACAACATATACAACAGTTAACATGTTAAAAACAAGACAACGATAGACATGGAGCTTATGTGTTCATTGATCTACAGGTAACAACCTACAGAAATTCTGTCAGTTGGAAAATACATATAAGCCCAGAGATATGTACAGGTGTCTGAACAGAAAATACAATTAAAAACACGTGATATTTACAGTTAAAAGGGGAGCAGAACAAAGATTGTGTGGCTTTTTAACAAGCAATTTTATTAAGCGGGAGTTGCGTTCCTTTACCAACTATTGATTTCATTAATTTGGGAGACAGAAGTGTACACACAGCACAAGACGTGCTAGGCTCATGTGTGTACATGTGGCACAAGAGAGGAAGGGGGGGGAAACCAGAGTGAGTAAAGAGAAAGAGAGGAGAGAGTAAGAGGAACAAAGCAAGAGAGAACCCTGTGTAAAGGTCGGGCTAATTCCTTGAGGGAAGTTAAATATTGGCAAATTATCATTGAAGCATATTCGGTTCCTAATGCGGGGTTTAATACTGGCAGTTTATCACTGAACCCGATACGGTTACAGAGAGGAGGAAAAAGGAGACCAGGCGGGACTAGGGTCCAAATACATCTAACTTAAAATGATATCATTGCACAAAAGTCACATTTCAATTTTCATTTACCTTTGGATTTAAGGTTCGTCGCTTATGCGGGGGAGTATCGGAGGAACCGGGATGCAAGGAACATCTTCCGAAAAGTGTAGTCCTCTTATGAATTTGAATTAATCAGAGCTGGACCTTTGTAGGGACATGAAACAAATTATAGAGAAAATGACCATATTAAAAGGTGTCATTGTGTTGTTAAGCAACATTGATGCCGGTGTTTAGGCTGACCTAAATGTAGTTAAAGTAGGTGGGGAAACGAGGCATAAGGGTCCCTATTCATTAGAACTAACAATCTTATGATACTCACTGTAAGCCTGCCGGTGCGCAATGAATGCAGTGCTTGTAGGGAATACCGGGTGGTAAAACCGGTCTTGTCACTTTAGTGTTAGTCTCGAAGTCGTTTGCTGAAAGGAATTAAAAAAGGGAGGACAGCAGGGTAACAACCTATATGAGGCGTGATAGTTAAAAAACTAACAGAATTACAATCATCTCCTGACTAACGTAGAGTGAAAAGAACAGGAAATGAAAAAATGCGGCAAGATTAAATTACCTGAGTAGATGAGGAAATAAGTAGTGGACTGAATGTCCTGATCGTCCAAGGGAGGAGGGAGTGGGCACTGTATAATCCAGCAGGCCTGTCAAGTGAAGATCGAATAGAATATGGTATTATCCTTAATTGGAACCAATAATGCATGAAGAAACCTCATCTGTAATATTTGTATGGTTGTATGTGTCCATTAAGTACAACCTTGAGTATATATGTAGTCCCCAGTTATAGGTCCAAAAAAGGTAGTTATTCTCACTGGTGTACGTCCTTGGCAACAGAGGGGTTTTGAAAACACCAAGGAAACTTGTCAAAAAATGTACAGGTCCCCCTTTATAAACTACAATGGGGTTTGTAAAGTCTATGCAGGCTTGTCAAAATTGCACAAATCCCCCTAAATAAGCTCTAATGAAAAGGTGAGCAGTCCTAATTTAGATTTTGAAAGGCAAGTGGTATTGCTTGGAAGAGTTTCCCAGGGTGGGACCTAGTGTGCAAGACCCCCTAAATAAGTTCTAATGCAAAATTGAGCAGTCCTGACTTGGTTTTTAAAAGAGGAATGCTATTGCTTGGAACATGTCCTTGCAAGACGGAATGGCGACTTGAGGTACCCCATGACCTTCCATATGCAGGAACACCATAAAGACACGGACAATATGTGGTTCTTGGGCATTGATCATCAACCGGTCCATCCTAGAGGAGGGAATAGGGAATGGGCATTGAGACAGCGGGAGGCGGGCTGGATATGCAGACTCCGATGCATAGAACTCGGTCATAACACGGAGGACGAGTTACATTATTTCCTGGCTTAGCCCTCATAATTTGATCCCCTCTTTCCCCCTCCCACCATGGATTGCTCATGTTCTCAGCATAGAACACACCTCACTTGTGAAAATACAGGATGACATGTCCCTATACTCTGAAATAAGAACTAAACAATGGACTGTCAACCCTGTGTTTAAAGCAAGTTCTAAAAATATACACTGTCAATTAGTAAATTCTAATTTTGTATATACCACCCTTCCTTCTGGAAGAACACTTGTAAATGGCCCCAATTTTCATTGGCTTTTGGGCACGCGTCTCATTCATTAATGTGGTCGCTGAGCAGGTTTTACATATTGTTGTATACAAATACTATCTCTTCTCTGTCTTTCTGCACCTTGCTATCTGCTATTGCCTTTTTATCTTGCATCATTGAGACGCTCCTCTCACACGGGCTCTATGGCCAGAGTCAGGCTTGGATAATTGTTAAACTTCAGGTGGACCAGGTTGATTATTTAGATCTTCTTTGCCTCTGTTGACAAATCGAACTTATTGTCACTTCATACCAAACATTTTGGTACATATATATTTTTTCGATCTTAAATCAAATGATTTATGTATCCGAGTCCATCCGGTAACATTTGATCAAATGGAATAACAGCATAAAATGTATGCGCGTTCGCTGTTACCGTGGGGTTATCTTCCCTTTTTCTCTTTACCTCCGGGGCATAGCAGTTCTTGCACAGATACTCAGAGGGGGAACACAGGCAAAGATGGCCGCTGCACTTACGTTGTTCCTCACTACCTCCTTATGACAATATATGTACCCTCCTATTTTACATTCTCGCTTCTTTCGCTTCTGCGTTATACAATTCTGCTTTACACCCTTCCAGCAAACATGGTCATCAGTATCATGTGTGATTCACTTTGCGTATTAATTTTCGCGTCTTAAACTCAAGTTGCGTTCTCTTACCGACCCCTGACGCTATAATATTAATAATATAATGGGCCGGTACTCATCAGGTATTGCGCTGTATCTTGCCATTTGTGAAATATCTACCCCCACAAAGAAAAAGGGAATTAGAGATGGAGGGGTATAGAGACACACGTTCCTATTAGCCATTCCAATATGGCCGCCGTTTTTGACACCGGCTCAAATCGCGCTTGTCCAATGCACAGCGATTTCACGCGAGTGCATTGGTATTCGTTCCACAGGTGTGGACCCTTGACATAATTACTTGAACTATATAAAGGACGGGATGGGTTCATCCCATTCGAACACGACGTCGCCGCGGGTGCTGTTTTGGGACGAGGGACGTGGATGGGAGCCGGCCGTTTTAGCAGGAGCGGTAAGTTTTGTATTCCCCCTTGCAGCCGGGATATCAGCGCTGCTAGCATTACTTGCAGTTATGGCCCATAGTACTAGGTCCCACCCTGGGAAACTCTTCCAAGCAATAGCATTCCTCTTTTAAAAACCAAGTCAGGACTGCTCAATTTTGCATTAGAACTTATTTAGGGGGTCTTGCACACTAGGTCCCACCCTGGGAAACTCTTCCAAGCAATACCACTTGCCTTTCAAAATCTAAGTTAGGACTGCTCACCTTTTCATTAGAGCTTATTTAGGGGGATTTGTGCAATTTTGACAAGCCTGCATAGACTTTACAAACCCCATTGTAGTTTATAAAGGGGGACCTGTACATTTTTTGACAAGTTTCCTTGGTGTTTTCAAAACCCCTCTGTTGCCAAGGACGTACACCAGTGAGAATAACTACTGTTTTTGGACCTATAACTGGGGACTACATATATACTCAAGGTTGTACTTAATGGACACATACAACCATACAAATATTACAGATGAGGTTTCTTCATGCATTATTGGTTCCAATTAAGGATAATACCATATTCTATTCGATCTTCACTTGACAGGCCTGCTGGATTATACAGTGCCCACTCCCTCCTCCCTTGGACGATCAGGACATTCAGTCCACTACTTATTTCCTCATCTACTCAGGTAATTTAATCTTGCCGCATTTTTTCATTTCCTGTTCTTTTCACTCTACGTTAGTCAGGAGATGATTGTAATTCTGTTAGTTTTTTAACTATCACGCCTCATATAGGTTGTTACCCTGCTGTCCTCCCTTTTTTAATTCCTTTCAGCAAACGACTTCGAGACTAACACTAAAGTGACAAGACCGGTTTTACCACCCGGTATTCCCTACAAGCACTGCATTCATTGCGCACCGGCAGGCTTACAGTGAGTATCATAAGATTGTTAGTTCTAATGAATAGGGACCCTTATGCCTCGTTTCCCCACCTACTTTAACTACATTTAGGTCAGCCTAAACACCGGCATCAATGTTGCTTAACAACACAATGACACCTTTTAATATGGTCATTTTCTCTATAATTTGTTTCATGTCCCTACAAAGGTCCAGCTCTGATTAATTCAAATTCATAAGAGGACTACACTTTTCGGGAAGATGTTCCTTGCATCCCGGTTCCTCCGATACTCCCCCGTATAAGCGACGAACCTTAAATCCAAAGGTAAATGAAAATTGAAATGTGACTTTTGTGCAATGATATCATTTTAAGTTAGATGTATTTGGACCCTAGTCCCGCCTGGTCTCCTTTTTCCTCCTCTCTGTAACCGTATCGGTTTCAGTGATAAACTGCCAGTATTAAACCCCGCATTAGGAACCGAATATGCTTCAATGATAATTTGCCAATATTTAACTTCCCTCAAGGAATTAGCCCGACCTTTACACAGGGTTCTCTCTTGCTTTGTTCCTCTTACTCTCTCCTCTCTTTCTCTTTACTCACTCTGGTTCCCCCCCCCCTTCCTCTCTTGTGCCACATGTACAGACATGAGCCTAGCACGTCTTGTGCTGTGTGTACACTTCTGTCTCCCAAATTAATGAAATCAATAGTTGGTAAAGGAACGCAACTCCCGCTTAATAAAATTGCTTGTTAAAAAGCCACACAATCTTTGTTCTGCTCCCCTTTTAACTGTAAATATCACGTGTTTTTAATTGTATTTTCTGTTCAGACACCTGTACATATCTCTGGGCTTATATGTATTTTCCAACTGACAGAATTTCTGTAGGTTGTTACCTGTAGATCAATGAACACATAAGCTCCATGTCTATCGTTGTGTTGTTTTTAACATGTTAACTGTTGTATATGTTGTTTGATTGGATAAGATTTTGTATATTTAGAAGATTGATTGTATATATATGTTTTTTACCGACAGCCCTGAAGAAGTCCCAGCTTGGGACGAAACGCGTCGGCTGTTTATGTCTCATTGATAACTGAAAATAAAGATTTAAAGAAGATCAACAACATCTCTTTGAAAAATAATTCTTTATTGTGCTTACAATTCATCTGCACTGATCTTTCTGTCACCTCTTGTTGTGTGGTGCACCTTTGCGGTAGTTTTTTTTTGGCGGGAGGGGGTGTAGAAGGACAGTCGTGAGTTGAGGCAATCTGGTCCGATGTCGTAGAGTGATTTGTGTGTGTGGGTAAGCAGTCGGAAAGTGATCCTCCTATTGACGGGTAGCCAGTGGAGGTCTTTAAGGTGACCAGAGATGTGTTCGTTGCGTGGGATGTCTAATATGAGCCTGGCTGAGGCGTTTTGGATTCGTTGGAGTTTCTTCTGGAGTTTTGCGGTAGTACCTGCGTAGAGGGTGTTTCCGTAGTCCAGTCGGCTCGTGACCAGAGCGTGGGTGACTGTTTTCCTTGTTTCGGAGGGGATCCAGTGAAATGTTTTTTTGAGCATGCGAAGAATGTTGAAGCAGGAAGAGGATACGGCGCTGACTTGTCTGTTCATTGAGAGTGAAGAATCCAGGATGACGCCTAGGTTCCGTGCGTGGTCTGTCGGGATGGGTGCTTTTCCGAGGGCTTCCGGCCACCATGAGTCGTCCCATGCAGAGGGGGATGTACCTAAGATGAGGACTTCTGTTTTGTCTGAGTTCAGTTTCAGACGGCTTTGTTTCATCCATTCGGCAACTTCTTTCATTCCTTCGTGTAGGTTAGTTTTGGCGGTGCTGGGGTCATTGGTGAGAGAAAGGATCAGTTGAGTGTCATCCGCGTAAGAGATGATGTTGAGGTTGTGTTGGCGTGCGATGGCCGCGAGGGGGCTCATGTATACGTTGAAGAGGGTGGGACTGAGTGAGGATCCTTGTGGTACGCCGCAGATGACTTCAGAGGCCTCGGACTTGAATGGTGGAAGGTGGACTCTCTGGGTTCTTCCGGTGAGGAGCGAGGTGATCCATTCAAGTGCTTTTCCTTGGATTCCGATGTTATTGAGGCGTTGTAAAAGAGTGCTGTGGCAGACTGTGTCGAAAGCTGCAGAGAGGTCAAGGAGGATGAGGGCGACTGTGTCTCCTTTGTCCAGTAGAGTTCGAATGTCGTCTGTTGCTGCGATGAGGGCGGTCTCAGTGCTGTGTTTTGCTCGGAAGCCAGATTGTGAGGGGTCGAGGGATTTGTTGGCTTCGAGGAAGGGGGCGAGCTGGTTGTTGACAGCTTTCTTGATGACTTTGGCCGGGAATGGAAGAAGTGAGATGGGGCGGTAATTTTTGAGTTCGGTGGGGTCCGCTGTTGGTTTTTTCAGAAGGGCGGTGAGTTCAGCGTGTTTCCAGTCTTCCGGGAAGGTGGCGGAGTTGAAGGAGCAGTTGATGACGTCTCGGAGGTGCGGTGCTATGACGGAGTCTGCTTTGTTGAAGATGTGGTGAGGACATGGGTCTGTGGGGGATCCTGAGTGGATGGAATTCATCAGGCGGATGGTGTCCACAGTGGAGATTGGGTTCCAGTCGTTAAGGGTGTTCACGGGGGGAAGATGATCAGCAAATGGTAGGGTGGGTTGGTTTCCGGGTTGGTTGTCAAAGCTGTTGTGGATGTCTGCATCTTGTTGTGGAAAAATGAGGCTAGGGAGTCGCAGAGGGTTTGAGAGGGGGTGATGTCGTTGGAGTTGGCCGAGGGATTGGAAAATTCCTTGACGATGTTGAAAAGTTCCTTGCTGTTGTGGGCGTTGTTGTCAAGTCGATCCTTGAATGCTGTTTTCTTGGCTTTTCGGATCAGTTGGTGGTGAGTGCGGGTGGCGCTTTTGAAGGCGTCCTTGGTGCTGGTGGTTGGGTCTTTTTTCCAGGCTTTTTCAAGGGAGCGGCAGAGTTTCTTGGACTTCTTGAGATCATCGTTGAACCATGAGGCCTTCTTGCTGCCAGGTTTGCTTTGACGTTTTTTCAGTGGTGCTAAGGTGTCGGCGGTGTTGGATAACCATAGGGTGAGGTTGGCGGCGGCTTCGTTAGCGTTAGAAGAGAGGGCTGGGGTGTTTCGAAGGAGCGATGCGGAGATTTGGTCCGTGGTGATTTTGTTCCAGTTTCTTTGCAGGGTAGGTTGGAGGTGGATGCTGGGTTTTGGTTTGTTGTAGGTGAAGTGAACGCAGCTGTGGTCAGTCCAGAGGAGGTCCGTGGTGTGGCTGAAGGAGACATGATTGCTGGATGTGAAGATGGGGTCGAGTGTGTGACCTGCGATGTGGGTGGGGGAAGTGACTAGTTGTTTAAGTCCGAGGTTGGCGAGGTTGTCCACGAGGGTGGCGGTGTTGCGGTCGTTGATCTTTTCAAGGTGAAAGTTGAGGTCTCCGAGAAGGATGTAGTCTTTGGAGGGGAGCGCGTGTGGAGTGATGAAGTCCGTGATGTCTTCACTGAATTTTGCGCGGGGTCCTGGTGGTCTGTAGAGGAGGGTGCCTCTGAGTGTGGTTTTGGGGTCGACGTGGATCTGGAAGTGAAGGTGTTTGGAGTTGGCGAGGTTGGCGTCAGAGCTGGTTGAGATGCGGATTGATTTCTTGTGGACGATAGCGATTCCTCCTCCTGTGTGGCTGGTACGGTCTTTGCGAGTGATCTTATAGTCTTCAGGGATGGCAATGGTGATGTCTGGTGCGGAGGAAGCATTCATCCATGTTTCCGTAAGGACGGCGATGTCCGGAGAAATGGTGTCTAGTAGATTCCATAGGTCAATGGCGTGCCTGTGGACTGATCGGGTGTTGAGAAGGATGCATTGTAGGTGATTGGGGTCTGGAATCTGTGGTGTGGTCGTAGCGGAGATGTTGACGGTGCCGATGAATTTGCAGGAGTAGCAAGAGAAAGGTCCATGGGTGTGTCCAGGAGCGGCTTGGACGCAGTTGGGGGCGCGACCGGGGTTAAGGGCTAGGAGGGTGGCGGCATCGTAGGTAATGCGGGGGGGGCTGGGAGGGACGGGGGCCAGGGGGTCTGGCGCTGGGCGCGGTCCAGGCGCGGACGGGCGTAGACGGGCTTACCTTTGGCGCACCTTCGGCGCGGGTTGGGCGCGGTCGCTGCGCGTGAACGCTGCGCGCGGGAACTACTGTCATATGTGGAGAGTGGAGGGGGAGGGGCGAGGGCGTCTCAGCTGGGAGGCGGGGCGGGCTTCTGACGACGACAAACAACAAACAAAATGGAGGCGGAGGGGGGAGCACAGCAAACACGCAAAGCAGAGTCAAATAAACCCTAAATGCTGATTTACAATGCAAGTAAGCGTAGCGATGATCAGGCAGGTAGCAGGCACAAACAATAATGCAGTTGTGTGAGTCAAAGCGGCACAGCGCGCAAACAGTCTCGATTCAGCAAAATAAAACAATCCAAAGTGCAAGTGAGCTTAGCGGTGATCAGGCAGGCAGCAGGCACAAATAGGTAGCAGTTCTGTAAAGCAAAGCGCTACAACAAGAAAAATAAAGCGTTCCCAGGCGCTATAAGTAAAATAGAGCTCCAGCAAAGTTCTGGAGGCAGGCAGGGGGGCAAGGCTGCGACCAGAGCCAGCTCACTGGGCCTCCAGGCAGGGAGGCAGTCCAAGTGGCGGTCCTCCTGGCACCCAGCAGCAGCAACAGCCCCCCTCAGACAGGATCCTGGAAGAGAACAAATTGTAAGGGGACACAGCCCCTTCTTATACTGTAAAATCCTTTGTCTTTGCTCAGGGTGAGGGGAAAACCAGTCACAGCTGGTTTGTGAGCACTCTTGATGTGCTCAGCCCCTCACTCTATTCACTGGCAGGGCTAGGGTCATTAGACGCACCACAGGGGGCGGAGCCAGCATTGTGTGGGGAAAGCCCAGCCCTATTCAGGACCCAGGTGCACCCCTCCCTCACATCACTCATGCTAATCTCTCCACTCACCACCGGGCAGACCCATCCAGACTCCTGGAGCCAGGGTCACCAGCCAGCTCCAGCCTATCACACTCCAGCAACCTTACTGCACACATACACCACTGTCTAGAAGTGGCACTTCCACACTAGGCACACACATGCCGCATACATCATTGCGCAGTATTCAATCTCACGAGTTCGCACATACCAAACTCGAGCCTGCATTCCCCACACATCAGGAATTAACATGGACACACACATTCCCCATGCATTCCTAAGGGAGGACAGACCAGCCTCACTACACTCACGCACTTTACTCTGGGACACAGGGAAAAAGTGCGCAGAGACCAAAAATCACTAACACAGATCACATACTAAAAGCGAAAAGATTAAGGGTGAACCTGCCAGAAGGGCCAAGTCCAACAGTAAGATAATTAAATTTGTGAGTGGTTTGACTCTAAGTGATAATTGAGAATCAATCATATCTCTCGAATATCATTGAGAGATATGACAGCTTTTCCAAATCATGAGAGGACTGTTCCACCCAGGGCACCGCATCGTTATGCCTTTTGTTTATTAATTATATCATTTATATGGCCCTCTTTCACAGGTAAGGGCAGAAAGTACCTTCCTGGATTGCCAGGTAATAGGATAAACGTCTTGCTATGTCTATTTAGTAAATTTAATATTTTAGCTACAACCTATATAAGAAGCATCATGTGTGAGGGCCAAAGGTGTGCTCCAGTCCTGTTCTCTTGTTCATGGCACTTTACTTAGGCATGTCACTGGTGCACAATACTGTCAGGTAGATAGACTCGCCATTATTGTTACCTGTAATCTCCCACCGGTCTCCATAGTTGAATATTTCAATATAAGCTTATAAAATGTGGTATTTGTTGGAGGTAACCTCAAGGGTGGAGGAATCAGGCAGAAAGGAACTGCCAAGTCTTTACCAGGTTATGTAAATTGATACTTGTATAGCGCACTACTCACCCGCAAGGGTCTCAAGGCGCTTGTACGAATACCGCTGTGGAACCCATCCTGGCTATCCCTGTGAGGCGTCCACTCCTGGGCACCCCCAAGGTGGAGACCAGGCATCGTTATGGAACTTAGGTGGTGGAAGGTTTATGATTCGTGCTGGGGTGGACTTCGAAAGATTTGATGTACGGACTTCAAAGAAGATCTCGCCATTCAAGGACTATTTGAACCTGGGATGGTCGGAAGTTGGGCAAGTCTACATTTGGGCAACACGCCGTTCTAACGATGAGGATTGGGTACGGGAACCCGAGATACACTTGATGGTTCCAGAGTTATAGGCTTATACTGCCTGTCGCTTCCAAATGAGAGGATTATATTGTTGAAGACACTAGTGAGGAATATACTTGCAAATTTATTTAAAGGTGGATTGCTTTATAAAGGTCCTTGATATTCATCTGTTTTGACTTACAACTACAAGTGATATCAGTTTCATGCCCTGAGGAAGTCATTGGGTGATGCCCCTTGACGAAACACGTGTTGGCGTTTGGCTGTTGTAAATTATATCAAGACTGTACTGCTATATCTACAAGTCTTCGTGATCATCTGGATTGAGAAAATAAAATAAGGACTTTTTTCAAACTTGGATACATAGATATGGACTATCATTGTTTGAATGGATATTATCTGTAAACCTTACAGATACGCTCTTATATTCTTGTGCTCAGGGAACTCTACAAAACAAGTCTACATTTAAGGAACCTTCTTGAGCGGTAGGTGTTTAGTTGATGCTGCATTAAGATCAGACAAGTGTTATGGATGTCCTGATGAACAGTGCAGATTTCCCTGAAGGAAGTATGGGGCATATTAGCAAGAACCTTTTTAAAATTATTGCAATTTTAGCGGCAAGAGACCGCCGTTAAAACAGCGATAATGGGCTTGCTAATATGCGTTATAGAATTCCAATAGAAGCCCAGGTTAGATGTGCAGGACATCTAACCTGGGATTCTATTGGAATCCTATAACACATGTTAGCAAGCCCATTATCGTCATTTTAGCAGCAGTTTCCTGCCGCTAAAATGGCGATAATTTTACCGAGCTTCTTGCTAATATGCCCCTATGCTTTCTCACTGGGTGACACTGAAGAGCTTGAGATCAGTAGCGATGGCATAATGGCGGCATAGATGTAAAAACTATCCTGTGGTGTTCTCTGGATGCAATGATGTCTCTGTAGGGCAGATACAGGTATACCTCGGTATAGTCGATTGGTGTAAACTAGGTGAGACATAATCAAGGCTTTGATGGCCTATGACCTAGGGATGAACCAATGTATGTGGGAAATTGTGAGGTAGGTCTTCATGAGAGATAAGGTGGAGTTGGCAACCTTTAAATGATACTCATATATTGAAGTTAGCTCTAAGCACACAGACGTCCACAGCATAATCCTTCTTTGGCCTGTGTCACTTTTTCTAGACGTCAGAAAGGTGCCTCAATCTTTGCCACCTCAGTGAAGATGTAATGTGCACTATGATTATACAGCTTGGTGTGACATTTCTACCAGGAAGGCGAACATATTTCTGATTGTACAAAGTACTCATTCACCCTTCCTCATGTTGTCTATAGTATTTTAAAAGTGATGTACATGTGTTTTCTCTGTAAATATGTATTCAAATATTTACATACAGTACATTATGATGCTCACATATTCGTGCCAGTCCAGTTTAACAGCAGTCTGAGGAAAAATATTAATTGTACCTAAAATACAGTATCTGTTTGTAGTGCTACCAAAAGTACTGATAGATTGTACTAAGTATGTCACATGGAGTATTATGAATTGTGTATGTTAAAAAAAAGCAGGGCTTAATTTGAGCCAGTGTTTTCCGGTGCTCAGCACCGCTACTTAATTGTCAACACCAGGACTTGTGACAGTCTGCCATAAGGTGGCACTGTCTGGCTACTTTAGAGATGAACTCAAAAACGGTTAATTTTTTATTCTATTTACATTAAAATGACTATTACTTGCTGCCCTAGCCATTCTTATAGTTTTAGGGGCCTGGAATGGTCCGAATTGTCACACTTGTAGTAGTCTGATGGCTAGTAGTTGTGTTGTTACAATCATTGACAGCATGGTAGGGGCAATGTGTGGTGCAAGCTGATGTGGGCTTCTGACAAGAGCCCTGGCACTTATGTGTTTTACAAATTAAGCACTGAAAAAGAAACAAACAAGGGTCAAAGAATAGTAAAGAAGTGAAAGATGCTTTCGACCTACCCAGCTTTATGCACATTACTGACTGGTGAATCTTCCAAATATATCAGGCTTGCCAAAGCCCGAGGGCTATTGGCCCTTCATGCTTGTCTCATAAAAAAATACATAAATGTCTTTAGAAATTGTGACTTTTAAAGTTCACACGAACGGACGAGATGTTCACCAAGTCTACTCATATCTGTGCAAGGACCAAAATAAACATGGAAGGGACACCAGTTAACGTCAATGTAAAATTCAAACAGAGAAGGTCGTTTGTATTTTTTCATTAGACTCAAGTGTCTTATTATTCATTGTTAAATTGTGCACAATACTTTGCATACAGCTCAGGCAGACAAATGTTGGCAACGATCCATGCAATGTAGTGTGAAGGAATTGATATGTTAAATTCTGGGGCTGCTCGTTTATGAGCAAGTCACTTTTCTGTGCTGTCCAACAGGGAAAGGGCAGGAATGCACTGTATTTCAGTCACTATGACGCATTCCTGTCCTTTCGCTTACGCAATTTTGGAAGCCCAGTGCTTACGCAGGCACACTAGCACCATGGTGCAAGGGTGCCTCTGCTGCATGCAGGATTGTTTTTTTGTGCAGGAAGGGCAAAACAATCCTGGGAAGCATATTCCTCTTGTATGTGTGCGCTGCTGCAGCACATATAGAAAGAGGAAGAAATTAGGAGAAACAGAGATATTTCTCCTCGTTGAGACTCCCCTGGGAAGATGTCGGATTTTGGCACGTTCACATGTATATAAGTTCTTGTAAATCTGGGGCTGCGTTAAAATACATTGGGGTTGCATGGGAACACCTACACAATGCTCATGGAACGCCTACTCAGGGCGGCAGAGTAACATAACGCAGCAATTTGAACTGTGTTGGGTTACTCCAGATTTTTGAAGCCACTCAAAAATCCAACTTAGAGGTTTGCAACACACATGTACCACGTTGAGTGGTGCACACGTGACACAACCCTCTCATAAATAAGCTCTTGAACTTAGCTAACTAAAAACCAGTGCGACCAGTGATCTTTAAAGTGGTGGGACATATATACCCAACACCCAGATCCACCCCCACCACCGCTCCATGAATTGCACAGAGCAAGTAAGCAGAGCAGCCTCTCATGGGCAATTCTTGTGGAGTTCTGTCTTTGAAAATGTTTTAAATAAAAATTGGGCCACATAGTGCATTTTACATCCCAATTTAGACATATTTGCTAAACAGCTATAGATTCTCAGACAGTTGTGCATGAACCCATTTCCCTATGGACCTGGAATGGTTAAAACCCCTTAATACATCGGGTCGTTAGTTCACTACATTGGAGAAGGAATAGGTCATGCCCTTGCTGTATGACGTACACTTTACAGTCAGGAACTAAAGGCTTGGCTAACCACTTGAGTGGAGCTAAGAGTAATTTAGGAGGTCATTACCTCTCAAACCACTTCACTATTCATAATGCTGATGCCCAGGAGTGGTTAGAGAACCCTTGTGGGCATCTTCTGCTAGGGATGGATGAAATGCCCCTGCCACGGTGGAGAGGTGAAGAATATTACCTTTAGAGAGAGAGAGAGAGAGAGAGAGAGAGAGAGAGAGAGAAAGAGAGAGTGAGAGAGTGTGTCTGCGTGTGTGTGTGTGCGAACCACAAGGGTTTGAGAGTGTGAGGAACACCATGTAAGATTATATAAATTTAACAAGTGACTGAACACCGGAGTCATTAAACACACACAGAGAAATGCTGTGCTTATTTTCTCATGCAGCAATCTAGACCGTGGTTTGAGGGAGGCAGAGTAGGGCATACAGAGACATAAAACATGCTTTTTTCATTTCATTTTTCAGGAACTGTGCCACATTGATGGAGAGCTGACTAAAGGTCTGCTCTGTCCCAGCCACAGCCTGCCTGCCAAATCAAGTGCTTGGTATTGATGTGGTGGCCATTTTTCACCAACAAGGTTTTACTGTCAAGGAGGGAGTGGTTTCAGTGAATAACACACATTTCCAGCTGGCCTGCCATAACATGGCCTCATGATAGAGAAGCTGCCATTTTTTCCCCAAATACATACTCCCAAGATGCGAGAGTTGTTTCTGACCAAAAAGGTGAAATCAGTGTCCCTTATGTACTGGGAATCTTCTCCAAAGGCATGGGAGACATTGATAGTTTTTCCTATCTGGAACTGCCATGAATAAAACACAGCAAACCTAGTGTAAAAAGCCCTAATTAGTGTGGGCCTTTCAATGCCATGTCTTTTACCACAGGGAATTCCGGAGGATGCTTGCAGAAGTTGTGCTATCAGGAGAACCACTGTCCACTAACGAGTAACCGTGGCAAAAGATTAAATAGGTTGATAGAAGCACATTGCCATTTTTAGGTCGAGCTTGGCAGCGCATCAGCTGTTCTGCGAGGCATGCTGTATTGAGGTAGGGACTTGAAGCTCCTTCCACATTTTTTATTGGCTTCTGTCATTGTTCACTGTAAACTGTGGGTGTTCATTGGTCAAAAGGCTTAGTAGTCCCTCCTTAGTACCGCCTTTTCTAATTTTGTAACCTCTCATGGTAACTCCCCTTGTTACGTGTGTTATTGCTCGGTAGCCCTCAATTACAGCCTCCGAGCACTATTTTTTTAAACAGCTTTGTCCTGCCTGCTGTTACAGGCAGGACTCAGTCTTTCCTAACGCTTTTCTTTAATTTCATAGCACGCATTTGCAATGCAATAGGTCTCACATTGGTGATAGTTTAATCTATTGACATTGTAAATGACAATGCCTTTTATTTATCCGTTTTAAAAACAGCACATAAATAAAAGCCATTGTCATTTAAAATGCCAATAGGTCCAACTCTCATAATTGTGAGACCTATTGCATTGCAAATGCTTGTTTTGCAATTTGATAGATATCATGCTGGTGATATGAGACTGACAAAAAGAAAAACTGCTGGCCTGAATGTAAGGATGTAGTAATGCAGGCCCAGCACTGGATAACAACCGAATCTCTTGATATTGTTAATTCCCTGAACATTATTACTACATCATTGAACTGCGGCCCTCGGATTGAGAAAACCCTGCAATGAACTATGTGTTTTTTATTTCTCCATTAACACTGCTAATCCTGTCAAAATTATAGGCTTGATTCAAATGTCCTAGCCCACAGAAGTTCAGTCTTTAGGTGAGTGGATTTCGTTAAAGTGGGAGAGGAACAGCATGTAAACACAACAAAAAACATAAGTTGTGATTTCGGTACAGGGCCAATTACTTGCCATCATCAAACAATAGCTAACACACTGATATGTGAAATACAATTTAAAGTTGAGTTCCTATAGCCCAAAGCATATTTCACTACCTGAGGGGATTGGAAGGGCATGTTAAAATCTTTGGGACATTGAGACTTCCTTCACATCCATAGGCAGAACATATTTTAATATTTTCTTCTTTTTACTACCCAGCAATCTTATACACACAAAGTATCCCGCCTCTACTTATCTTTTCTTATAATAATTCAAAGTTACTCTTCTTTCATTCAACTGAATCTTCTTCAATATTTTTTGCATCAATCAATCAATCAACCAGGACTTTGTACAGCGCGGCTACTCACCCTTGAGGGCTGCTGATCCATCTGGTTGTGGAGTACAGTCAGAAAGCCAGGTCCTTCCTGAATTGGGTCAGCGGTGGGGATTGCCTGAGGTGGAGGGGCAGGGTGTTCCAGGCCTTGGTAGCGATGTAGGAGAAGGATCTTTCTCCGGTTCTGGTCTATTGAATCCGTGGAATGGTGGCCAGGGCAAGCTGGGCAGAGTGAATTTGCCTGGCAGGTACGTGGAATGCGAGGTGGTGGTTGAGATATGCTGATCCTACGTAGTGGAGAGCTTTTCAAGCGACGCATTAGGAGGAATTAGGTGGTGTGGCTGTGGGTGATGTTCCAGCTGGTGGAGAAGACGGGGTCGAGCATGTGTCCATCTGTGTGGGTCAGTGTGGTGTCTAGCTGCTTGAGTCTGATGTTGGCGAGGTTCTCCAGGAGGCAGGTAGTGTTCTGGTCAATGGGGTTGTCCAGGTGGTAGTTGAGGGCTCTGAGCAGGATGTAATTGGTGGAGGCGAGACCCTGGGGTGCGAGGAGGTCTACAAAGGTGTTGGTGAAGGGCGGGGCTGGGGGACCTGTAGATGAGGGTGATGTGGAGTTTGGTGTTGGTCTGGATCGGGAAGTGAAGGTGTTCCATGGTTGTTGTTGGGTCGTTCGAGTAAGTGGTCAGTCGGAGGGTGTTCTTTTGGATGATGATGATGCCTCCTCCTGGTTAGTCGGTGCGGTGTTGTGGGTGATTTTGCAGTCGTCGGGAATAGCTGTGGCGATGTCCGGTCCAGAACAGGGGTTGGTCCATGTTTCCGTTAATAATGCGATGTTGGGAGAGGCGGAGTCGAGAAGGCCCCAGATTTCTGTGGCGTGTTTGTGGCGGGATTGCGTTTTGGGGAGACTGCAGTTGAGCCGGTCGGTGCTGTTGGTCAGCTGGGTGGCGAGAGGAGCTGGCGTGTTGGAGTCAGTGAAGGTGTGGCTGCAGTTCTGACAGGAGAACAGTCCTTGGGTCTCCTTTGGTGAAGCGAGGTGGCAGATGGCATGGCGTCTGGAATTGAGGGCGAGGAGGGTGCTGGGGTTGTTGCAGTGGAAAGTCCGTGAACCAGGGTCCTTGGCGCTGGGCATGGTCCAGGCACGGTCTGACACAGATGGGCTTGTCTTTAGCGCCCCATTGGTGCACTAGCGGCATGGTGGCGCAGCGGCCACCATTTAGTAGTACTGCGGGGGAGGCAGGAAATCTGGGAGGTGGGAAAGTGAAGTGCTTACAGGTGTGGTTGGTACAGAGCAGTTCGGTGGTGTGGCGGTAGGTGATGTTCCCAGTGGCGGAGAAGACAGGGTTGAGCATGTGTCCGGATGTGCGGGTTGGTGCGATGACTAGCTGCTCGAGTCCGATGTTGGCGAGGTTCTCCAGTAGGGAGGCGGTGTTCTCAACATCTCTATCACTTCAAGTTCTCATTTGTGCATGTGTGCCAAATACTCAAAACATCCAGGATTAAATAACATTGCTGCTGTACATCCTCTCAATGATTGAAGAGGTAATATGACCACCATGACTTATTGTGTTGCAGTAGCTCCACAACATAGCACCTTTTCATTCCTCATAAGACATCTTTTGATATAATCTACACCACAGTTGGATTATTGACCACTGCAAATAAGGTTTGTTACCATGGTTATCTCATAAGCGCGAGAAGAAGAATCAGCAGTGGCATGGCTGCACTTAAAGGAGATTTTTTTGTGTGAAAATGATCTTTCACTATCTTCTTTAAAAAGGATTTGATCAATATTGTGAATTGTGTATAAGTACGATCTAGAGTATGGTGTAGACATACAGGGCTAGATTTACTAAGATTTTGCGTAGAGGTTGTATCATTTGTTTTCACGCAGTCCCAACCTAAAATTATTTTTAGTATTTACAAAGCCACTAAAATGTTGATTTGCATGACTTAGTAGGAAAAATAACATGAAGGGAGTGAATTGCACTGACTTGCATTACTTTGCTTCTGGTGGGCATTCCATGAGTAGTGTATGGGTGTTCCCATGCATCCACCCATGGATTTTAAGAAAACCCCCTGTGTGCAAACAGATGTACACATGGGTTTGCTCCAAAATGCTGTGCATGCCTAAGGCTGGCATAACGTGGACAAATATTTTCGTTTCTCCTCGTTATTTCCTCTTTGCATTTTCATTCTGTAGAACAGATACAAAGAGGAGAATGCCTCAAATAATTTTTTTTGCACAGGAAAGTAACCCTTCTCCCTTAAAAACTATCCTGACCACAAAACAGATGCATGGGGGCCTGCTTTGGCGATAGGCAGCACAAAGTGGAGAGAGAAAGCAGAACTGTACTGTTAGAGCTTACACCCTTTGCGTGTTTTTCCTCTAAACCTTTATGCCTTCACCCTTCCTCCTTTCTGAATTCATCTTTGTTGACTTTAGGACTCTGTGCACTTTACTACTTCTCACCAGTACTAAAGTGCGTGTGTTCTCTCCTTAAACCTGGCAAAACTGGCGAGAAACCAAGTGGCAAATGCTATTTAGTTTTAAGTCTCTATTAAATAGTACTACCTTTACTCAGTGCCTGTAAACTGAATTCTACTGGTTGGCCTGCAGCACCCATTGTTCCACCCACTGAAGTAGCCTTTTAAAACATGTCTGAGACTTGCCACTGCAGCCTGTAGTGCAGTTTTATTTGTAATTTTGATATGCCCCACAAAAATCTTTTGCCAGGTCTTAACCTTCATTTTTAATAGCTATAAAGCATCCCTAAGGTAGGCCCTAAAGTGTGAGGGTGCATTGTATTTAAGAAGAAGTTCATGTATACTCGAGTTTTACATATACTTGTAATCAGAAACTGCTAAACTAATTTGTCCATTTTGTAAGGCCTATCTCTGCTATTGACTAATACTGGGTTACTTCATTACATTGAATTGATAATACCTTTGGATTGGGATCAGATAGAAAGATGTTTTACATGCAAATGAATCATAATTTAAAATCCTATTTAATGGTAAAGTCAGATTTTGAGTCACAGTTATACAAATTCCACTTTTAAAAAGTTATCATTTTCTTGTACTTACAATTTGTGCCTTCTGCCATTATTTTGGGTCTGTGAATGTCTCTGTTGTTGAGATTTATGTATTCCTCCCAGATAGTGACACAAAGGGGACTAGGTGTTGGCACGGTGGCTGGGAGCGGGCTGTGCCCTTCACCACTTGCACTTCAAAGGGCTAGCCTCCAGCACACACAAAGGAATCTGTAACCATTCTTTTGTCACCCCAGAACTCTTGAAACATTGCCAGAGGATGAGAAGAAATTTCCAGAACCAGATGTGGGGATAGGACAGGTTTTATCCCCACACACAAAGTATGGCACCAGGTATAAGTATTGGACTGCCAGACCAACTCATCAGAACGGGGAACTGCCTTTACAATGCGGGTATTACCATGCGCTACCATTACAACGCTGCTATTACAATTCGAGTTGTTACAAAGACTTGCGCTGGAGGGCACTGTTGGATTGGGAATAGTCTAATTTTCTATTCCAACACCTTCCCTACTGTAACGTGGGTTGGGGTTGGAATAGAAAATTAAACTATTCCACTATCCAGCGCTTACAGCGCAAGTCGTTGTAACGACTTGTGTTGTAAAAACAGCGTTGTACTGGCACGCGTGGTAAAAACCCGCGTTGTAATGCCATACAACCCATCAGAACACTTCTAGAGCTTTGGAATATACTGAGGATGGACTGCCCTGCTACCAGAGGACTCCCTTGCTCTCTGAGATGGAATACTAAACCTAATTACTTTCACCCCAGGCTAACATGAGTGACTTGAAGGGTGAGTTGACCCTGTGTGAGTTACAAGACACAACTCTGTAACTGCAACTGCTCAGCTGACCTGCTATAACTGGGCCTACCCTGGACCTGCAACTGGACCTGCTTAAGCCCTGCTGCTGGCCTCTACCTGGAGTAGATCCTGATCTCCAAGAGGTGCCCCCCAGATCCTGGACCCTTGGCTTTCATCAGAGTATACTCCTTCCTGCCTAACCATGGCTTCCATCAGTAACAATGCAGTGCGACCAAACTGACAAAGTTCCTCGCATCACAGCTCCTGATGGCAGCCTCATTGGAACCAATGCAGGTTGACAGAGTTCAATGCAAGACCTGATATCACAGCTCCTGATTAGTGGCCAACCAAGTAGCGTTATGAAACTCGACACAGGACTGCTTATCTCAGAGCACGCAGTTACTCACCTGAACAGAAACAGCGCAACAAAGGCCTCTCATCAAGGACATAAGATACGATTCTCAGCTGGACACACCTAGTCCCTGTATCAAGCCCCCGCTCCACTGTGGTCTGCCTGAACTTGTCTTTTTCCTAGTCCAGTAATACCAGATAAGCTCAGTTGTCGCTTTGTGCTTCTGAGAGCTATTTTTACCTAAAACATTTAAATTGCATGTCTCCAGTTCTGCTGATTGCATTTTTGTTGTTCTGGTTACATTTTATTTATTAAAATGTAATTTCTTTTTTTAATTGGAGATTTTTCGTGTGTTTTCACTTGATTACTGTTTGAGTGGTGCATAAATAATTTATATATTGCCTCTAAGTTAAGCATGACTGCTTTTGTCTCAAGCTGCCAGAAGGTTAAGCAGAGGTTAATGTAATGACTTTTGTTGTTCACCTTGACAATGATTGTGGTTGTTGCCTGAGTGGGGCTTCCATCCCCCACAACCAATAGCCCAAATTCCTACATATGCCATTCCTTTAAAGATATGATGCAGTTCTGCTCTCTCTGGGTGACACAATACAGCAACTTTGCTTGCTGTGCTGCACTGCACCACTTCTTGGTAAATATGCCCCAAAATATTGTGGAACTCACTTTGCACCACAAACTTCAAATTACTGCCTTTGTGAAATGCCACCTAAAATTGAAATGAAAATAGTGAGTAACTTACGTTTAGGTCAAGGTTGGAAAACTCTGTAGAACCGGAATTATATATTTTTAAAGAATAAACGACAACATAGCACATAAAAGCATAAAGCACCAATCTCAGCTGGACTGGGTCAGATTCAAAAGTTCAGCCAAACTACAATTGAGCGCGGGTCAGATACAGTCCCAGATTAGTCCCACTGAATGTTTACCTTCTAAAGTTTTGTGTCAAGAGTCCTGTTTGCGTTGAAGTGAATTGTGAAGAGCAAGGATACTACTATGTGAAGAGATGGACTGGCGTCGGCTCCCGCAAATCTTTGGAATGAGTTGCACAGTTCCAGTCTGAAGGGGCCCGTTCGTGGTCATGAAGAGCCCAAAACCTTGATTTTAGAGCCTGCTGCCCCACACCAGAGGTCCAGAACCTGAGGGGTACCAGCTGGGGGTCAGAAACTCACTGCAGACGGGTCCAGGTGCTGTTGGAGAGCCCGTTATGACCCTGAGGTTCAGATCAGAAGGCAAGTCGCCTAGCCCTTTGAGTCACTATGGGGTCCTAGGTTCAAGATGGGATACAGGACCAGTTCTTCCTTCCCAGACAAGAGGGCAGTAGGCAGCAAGATAGCACAGCAGCAGCTCCTTTAGAGAAGCTGTCCAGCAGAGCGGCAGTCCTTTCAGTAGCATAGCAGTCCTTCTTACTGGCAGAGCATCCACTGGTCCAGATGTGTACTAAAGTGCTGGTGTCTGAGGTCCTGCTTTTGTACACAGTTGTGCCTTTGAAGTGGAGAGAACTTTCTAGAGCATGCATTTGAAATGCACAGATTTTCTGCCTTCCCTGGCTCCATACTAAATACAGGAGGTATGCACCCCTGTGTGGAAGCAGGAAACAGCCTATCCAAGTGTAAGTGAGACTGGGCCCAGCTCCTTCCTCCCATTCTGCCAGTGATGGCACATCCGGTCACACCTAATATCCCATTGTGTGTGGCTATCTAGGAGGAGTACACAACGCCCAACTGCAAACTACACCCAGTCATGTGACCAGAGACAGGCTGCAGGCACCAAATGGCTAAGGCAAGAAAAAGCTGACTTTCTAAAAGTGACATTTTCAGAATTGTATTTTTAAATCCAGCTTCATCATAAATTGAGATTTTAAATTAGGATTCAAGAGACACAAAACATGGATCAGTTATCTCTACCCATTTGAAAATTACACTTATAAAATGTAACAAGGCAACTCCAAATGTTAACCTGTGGGAGAGATCGGCCCTGCAGTAGTGGAAAGCGAATACAAGAGTTTTTCACCACCAGGACATGTAAAACTTAAAAGTACATGTCAAACTTTTAAAATATAATGCACCCTTCCCTTGGGGCTGTCCAAGGCATACTTTTAGGGTGACTTATAAGTATTAAAAGAAGGTTTGGGCCGGGCAAAAGTGTTATTTTTCCAGGTTGAAATGGCAGTTTAAAACTCCACAAACAGGCTCTGCAATAGCAGGTCTGAGACATGTTTAAAGGGCTACTTAAGTGTGTGGCACAATCAGAGCTGCAGGTCCACTAAAAACATCAATTTACATGCATTGGGCACATGTAGTGTGCTTTACTAAGGACACATAAGTAAATTAAATATACCAATTGCGTATAAACCATGTTTTAAGCAGACAGCACATGCACTTTTGCACTGGATAGTAGTGGTAAAGTGCCCGGAGTCCTAAGGACAGCAAAAATAAAGCCAGCAAAAACAGGAGGTCCGAAGGCAAAAAGTTAGGCAGAAAACGCGCCAAGAATGCCAGGTCTAACAGTTGAAAATGTCCCCCCTGCACGAACTGGAGCTTAGTTTGTTTTACGCGATTCTTCAAATATAGAAATCTACAAGTAACTCAGCATACTACTGAAAATTGAGGAAAGAAACAAGAAGGTGTCGCCAGCTAGGATATTGTGGCAGGTTTGTATAACGCTTCTGCATAAAATACTCAAATGTGTTGTATTAGGGAAAAGGAACAATGTTTCACTTAAGGTAATCCTTTAACAATTCTGGTGAGGCTGTTCTGATTAGAATTGTGAACAAATTAAATAATATAAATAAGTGAAAATTGAATAATGAAATAAAACATAGGGTGAAAGCTTGATAATTGCTTATGAAATATAAATAACAGGTGGTGAGCAAATAAACAATGGATTTATGCCCAGATCTCTGTACTGGGGTGAATGTATGACATTGTTCTGCATTCTGTCCATCAACTGTTGTTTTTGCATATAAATAACAGCAGCATCTTTTTATATATAGAAAAAAATGATGATTTTAAAAATAAATAAAGATATTATGAGCATTTGCCTTACCAGTTGCTTAAAACATGTCAATGCATTTAGAAAATCTGGTAGAGGAGTATGCCTCTAAACCAATGGTCGAACAATCAGTGCATGCTTTATAAGATCTACATGCCACCAGAGAAAACTACAGGCACCAAAACAGGATAAAATTGTAATAAATCAAAGACATTGAAAAATGGACTGGTGATCTAGTCATAATAAAACAACAAAAGCAGGAAGTTTTTTTTATTGGTGAGTCAACACCTTGAAATAAACAGGTGTGACGCTGACCTCAACAATAGACTGGAACAATCATGTCAAAACAATTTCTAAGAAGACAGAGAATGCCATTGGTGGTATTGTTAGATTCATGAAAGGGTATGGAGCAAACATATCCTACAACCCTGAAAGATAAAGGTGACAGCATCCCAATATGTGTGAATTGAGGTAAAGGGGAACATAATAGAGTAATCCGGAGACTACTTAAAGAAAAACTCTTCAACATTCTAAAGGCAAGGCCAGGCTGCCTCTTGGAATCCAATTGCAGCTTTATCCCAGGGAACTCATAATCCACAAATCTTCAATGTGGTAGAAAGCTAAGAAATGCATCTCTTGGCAAAATATATGATTGACGAGTGCCGGAATTAATTTATAAGTCCTACAAGCAGTTTGTGTTTAATGGTCAATTTAGAAATGAGGGAGTGCCACTAAATATCTCCAGAGAGAAAACCTCCTGTGATTCAACTCAGCCATTGCTGTCCACTCAAACAGAATCAACTAAGGGATCCTATTGTCCATCAAGAGTGCAAATCTGGAAACACTTAGGTCACATATCTTGGGAAGGCCTCACTGGGTTCTTTGGTTCAATGCAGCACTACAAAATACACCTGTAAAATCTGGCAAATTACTACGTTTCACCATGGCAAGATGTAACATACATACAACCCTGGCCTTTGCCAAAAGGTCTAAAACTCTACCTGGCATCATAATGCTGATGTGATGGAAAGAAGACTGACAACCTCAACCGTGGGTTTCTCTTTTTTGCTTGGTATGGAGATCTAAGGAAATCTACCCTCCTCACAATGGAGGCTTGTAACCATAATTACAAATAAATATACATTTATCTGCTAGGTGACCAATTCAAGGACGTGAGCAAACACACAGCTGTTAGCCTAATGTATGCCACCCACAAGTTAAAACTGCAAATAAACATTTTCCATTAAACTGTTAGAATGAAAATACTGATTATTCTGATTTAGACAAAACCACTAAAAACAACAATGACATTTAAAGGTGCACCTTGCATGAGTGTAGAAAAACCATACTGAAAATGAGTTAAATTGAACCATCCAGCATCGTAAAAGTGTGCTTTATTAGTTAGAGAATGGTACAATCAATGAACATAGTGATTATGAGATGATTTAGTAACTGATTCCCTTATATTTCTAACAAAGATGTCGTGAAGATGAAATATGAAAATGTAGCATTTCATAGTAGAGTGACTTGCACATATGTATCAGTGCAAACCTTTTATGTTGCCTGTTAGAGCTTTGAAATTTCAAGTATAGATGTCTAATGTTATATAGATTCTAGATTTATGAGAACAATTTTAGTCAAATTATTTTTTAAAATATTTTACACGTTGCCATGTATAAGACTTCAGTAGTAGGCCATATTGACCATTGCACATTTATGTGCATTAATGACTGACACATATTACAGAATGCTTCAATATGATATATTTGAGTGATCTTATAAATCTTTTTAACATAAACTAGGAGTTTTACATTAAATAAAGTATGGGTTTTTAAAAGATGTTAGAACTAACATTTCTCTCTAGGCTGTGTCTTTTCCATGGACTGATGAAATAAACTTTGACCGTTTTTTAAATGTTGCTTATTTGTTCTGATCATGCCACAGTCCTTTCATGGGATTTCATGGGAGCCTCACAAGTTGACCTCTTCCATGGACAGCAACAATATTATAACTTTGTGTGGACAAATCTGTGAGGATGCAATGTACTGTTCTTTTGCATTGATTGCATGGGAAAATATCCTTGAGTTTCAACTGGTACCTGCTAAATGGTAGAGTGTTCACATGAGATCACTCCTCAGTGGACTGACAACAACATCATGATGGCCAATATGCACTATAAAGACTATTGGATTTAGGGGGAGTGGGTTCCTGTTCTCCGCGCTCTCTCTCTTACCTATTTTGGCTTCCTACGAACCCTGTTGGCAATGCTCTTGAGAAGAGTGGCCGTTGCCATAGTTTCATCCCTTCCTTGACTCTATCTTGCCTGACATACTACATCATTTTTTCGATTTTGCCATTTCCTTATGCTAATGAACTTATCTGCTGGACTATCTGGAGCTGTCTGGTGAGAATCCAGATTTGAACTTTCTGATTAAATGGTCCATTCCCTTTTGCCTATACTTATGAATTTTACCTTAGTGTACTTTAACTTGAATCCTGGGTCCCTTCGAGAGATTTCTAATTGAATCATCCTATTACCTTGAAAACCATCCTTAGCCTTCTTTGATTTAATATGACTAATTGTTTGGATTTTTGCTGCGTGCATTATTTTGCATGACAGAAGTGCTAAAAATGTTACTTCCCTGCATTAATTTTGAATCTCTAACCTCTTAGGTGCTGCGCCTATTACAACGGCCGACGGCACCACAACCTCAGGAGTGCTGCCGTTGGCCGTTGGACGTTCGAACCTCACCTGCGCAATGGAACGTTCAGCACTGGAGCTGGACGTTCCATAGCTGCTAAGAGGTTATTATGCCCCTGCCGCCTGTATACCCCCCGTTGCAAAACTGCATCTAAAGGGGGCAGAGCGTTCTCTGTCCTTCTCCCACAGCTCTGGCATCAGCTGCCGGATTACCTTCGTATGGAACCGCAACTCAAGACTGTCCTCTTTAAGGAGGCCTTGAATACTGTCTAAGTATCACCTTCCTCTACTTCATTGTCCTTGCATCGCACAAAGCAGTGCAAGGACAATGCAAAGGCTTCAGTAATATTTACAAATGTATGCAAGGGGTCATTTGCCACACCTTGTGTGGCTTTGTATACAAATGTAATGCAACGCAACATAGCTGCTTGGTCTGCATTACCTTAGCCTATGCATCCACCCATTGATTTTGGTGTTTTCCCAAAAATACTACAGCTAGTAAACTTGGAATGTGTCAGAATGCTGTGCCTTCCCCAGAGAGGCCTAATGAGAAAGATCTTTATTTCTCCTCGTTAGTTCCTCTTTCCATGTGTGCTGCCTACAGCGGACATGGAAAGAGGAAAATGCCTCTAAAGACTGCTTTTGTGCAAGAAGGTGTTCAATCCTGCATGAAAATAATCCTGCCTCTAACACAATGACCCTTGCAGTATGGTACAAGGGTGCCTGCGTTGGCGCTAGGCAGCACAAAGTGTACCAGCACAAGGAGAGAGCAGAAGTACTCTATATCTTTGTAAACATGGAACAATTCTGCTTTCTCCATTTCGCACAATGCAGAACAGCAACTTTGCTTGCTGCACTGCATTAGGAAATTATGCCCCTACGTATTTATCTGTTCAGTATCTATTTACTGTTTTTTGAACTCTCTTTCTCTGCAAATTCAAGGCGGACAAATGCCTGAGGAGAATTGCCTGTTGTAGTGCTCTTTAGACCGACGACAATGTCTTTTAAAATTTCACATGAAATATAATCAACATTAAAATGTAGTTTCTACCAATGTATTAAAGCATATATGTGTGTGTGTTGTGTGTGTGGGTATGCGTGTGTGTGTGTGTGTGTGTGTGTGTAGGTATCTGGAACGTGTGATTGACTGCTGTTGATTAAGAACCTTTATTAATTGTTTTGATATTATGCATTCTGGTTTTGAATGCATACTTGGAAAACCGCAAATACCGAAAAATTAATGTAAATAAATGTACACCCACATGCTAAAAGTATGGGTCAACAGTCTTGAGACTACCATGGAAATCATGGACAAAGCCATACGGGTCCTAGGACCAGGCACCACCATAATAATCTCATAATTATCCCCTATCCTCACCCCCACCCCTCCCCCCCAGTATATCCAAATGCAACTGGCGGCAGGCAAAGCTCAGAAGTCAAGACGATATCGTTTTCAAAACAATAGCTTAGCTCATATTATTGCATCCTTAACCTTAGCATATGTTCAGCATGGAAATCGAAATTAAAGACCTGCATTACACTCTGAGGCAAAATGCAAACCCTTTCCTTACATTTCAAAAGATAAGTGAAACTGCTCCTGCATGCTCCTCTACAAAAAATACTGCAATATAGAGTTTAATCCTAATACTGCACACTTCACTGTAATGTTGGCATTGGTGAAATGCATATTTTACACATCAACGCATCTTTTTTAATTGGATCTCTTGCTCTCCAGCTAGTAAAAACATTGGGGCAGATTTACTAAGACTTTGAGCCACCACAAATTCTGAAAAAGGGATTAGCTTTCCAGCACAAACATTATCTTGCGCAGGAAATGTGTCGTTTTCTTGGCGAAATTGTGCTTTATGCTACTTTCCATCACTTTACTTAAACTGAGAGTTCCATGTGTGGTACTTGAGCGTTGCAGCAAATGTAACCATGGTTTTGTCTCAAAGATTACTAAGGTAGCCAGACTGGGGTTTGCATAAAAAACATAATGCCTCCTTGAAGCAAGTGCAATTTTGTGTAAACGATAACATTTCACGCATTGTATGAAACACACATCCAGTGCGTAGAATTTTGTATATATTGCCCAGGCATGAGATTTTGTACTGGAAGGATAGGCATCCAGTGCAAAACCTGTGCTGGACATCACACACACCTTGGCATCATGGTACCAAGGCGTGTGCATGGTGCTAGGCAGACTGTGAGCCAGCACAGGGGAAGAGAACAGCAGAATGCGATTTTTAGTAAATGTGGCTCTGCACTGTCTCCCCCCACCCCTCCCATGCGGACCATAGCAGAGCAATACAGATCAGCATCAGCAGTACAACTGTGCTGAACTGAAATGTGGTAAATCTGTCCCATTCTTTCACAATGCTTTTCAAGCTATCATTCCTAATACTCACTGTCAATGGTCCATTTTTTAGATCACTGGAATTCTCCATCTTTATCCTCCCAGTACTCATCTCTCCCTTAGTGTTTTGAAGTGGACTGAGGATATAAAAAGCACTTTATAGGAAAATAAAGACATTATGTGGGATCTAAGGCTATTGCCATGACTTGGGGAGGGGGGTGGGCTCACCCTGACTCCAGAAAACTGACACAGGGGTTCCAACGATGACACAGGACACCTCAGAGGGGTGCACCAACATGGTCACTGGCTCACTGCCCTTGGAACACCAACATTCCCATGATGATATTGACATGGGTACTGCATTAAAAGTAGATTGACTCTAGGACACTAACAAGGGGGCCTTCACAGAAGGGAAATGACTGACAGGCACTGTCACTAATATAAAGACACCCACAAATCAACACTGACACTATCTAGGTCACTGGCATAGGGGGCACAGAAATATGAGCACCAATACTGGATTGAGAACAGTGGCTCTGGACTACTGATGCAGGCCCAACAGGGAGGTTAACTGGGACACTGACACAGAGACGCTATGATACAAGGATAGTGAGCAGGAATACCCAACACCAGTACAGTAAGATGACATAGGGACACTGATTGAGGAGACATTTGTGTTCTGATGTGGATTCTTACAGGAGGTGCTGAAACAAAGACACTGCCACAGAGATGTTCTCCTTTTTGGTAATCAGGACCTGGAACAGTTTATATTTAATTACACAGAGATAGTGAAGAGACTGGGGCCTAGATGTATCAAGCCGTTTGCGAATCTCAAACGGTCTATTTGCATCTTTTGGCATGCATCGAAAATTCGCACATTAAGGAATCGCAAACATTTGCGATTCCTTATTTTTCCATAGCATTAAAGGAATCGCAATTTTGCTATTCCTTAAATGCTATGTATGTAGCATTTTTCAATTGCGAATTTTGGTTAAGAAATCGCAAATTAACACCAACTTGTAGTTGATATTAATTTGCGAATTCTTTTAAAAATGCACAATTTGGCATTTTTGAAGGTGGCATGTGACGCACACACATGCCCATAGGGCATGTATGTGCGCCATATGCACACACACATGTACATTTCAGGGGTGCAGCAGGGTGTACTTGAGACACCCCTGCACCCTTGAAATTATTCTCAATTTGCGATTAGCAAATTGCGAATCGCAAATTGAGATTAATTTCACAATCATTCCTATGGGCCTCCTGGCCCATTGGAATGAATGGGAAATTATTCCTTAATTGCGAATTCGCAAATTGCGAATTCGCAAATAAGGAAGATTAAGAAATCACTAAAAAATTGTGATTTTTTACATACATCTCATTTTGCGATTTCTAAATAGCGATTCCTTAAATATTGCTATTTAGACATTGCAAAATGGAATCTTGATACATCTGCCCCTGGGATACTACCCCTGAGGCATAGGGACAGGAAACACTGACATGGGGTTTTTGAAACGGGGGCAGTGAAACTGGAACACTGACATGTGTCACAAACATTGGCACTTGGACAGTGACACAAGAGCACCAACATTGTCACATGAACACTGAGACAGCAATCCCATGGCAACAGTGATACAAGGACACAGTAACTGAGACACAGAGAAGGGAGCACCAACATTTACATAGGGATATTTACTTGAAAACTGTGGCGCGGAACACTGACAGAGGACACAAGACTGGGTTATTGATCTGTTGTTGCTGTCAATGGTCACTGACATTGAGATACTGATATACGGACACTGACCTACGGACACAAGTTGTGATACTGATACTTGGACACTAAAATGAACGCTGAACACTGCAACACTGTCAAGGGTTACTGCCAGAGTGACGCTGCCTGGGAACACAGGCCTCAGGACATGAGAGCACTGTCACAGAGACTCTGACATTGGCAGGCTGCCATTGAAACATGGAAAATGACACAAAAGAACTGACATGGGACATTGATGTTGGGACATTGGACTGGGGCGCTGACACTAGGTAGAGACAGGGACACTGGCTCCGATACTAATCACTATCAGGGGAAACAGAGGGACACTGAAGCATATGCACTTACACTGAATTGGAGACACTGACCCTGGAACACTGAAAAGTTCAAAAATACTAACACTGACACAAGGACACTAAGACACCAGTACCGGGATACTGGAGTTGGCCTAACGCTAGGGCGGTCAACCTCGAATCTGGAGAACTGGGTTCAAGTCTCTGCAATGACGCTGAACATCCTGTGATTCTGGGCAAATCACTTAATCTCCCCGTGCCTAACAAAAATGAATGTGTCTTCATGTAATGCAACTGGTGCTATGTAAAGTGCTCTGATACATGATTCAGGTCAAGTTCGCACTATATTAAACTCTGTAAAATAAAAATAAAATGCAGGGTGTTAAAACACATAGATTCTAACACCTGGAAGTGACACAACACCGGCACTAGCCTGGAGGCTCTGACACTGGTTAACAGCCATCTGACACCAAACCTGACACAGGAAAACAACCACGTGAGACACACATTGAGGCACCAACACCTGCACATCAATACTAACGGGGGCACTGACACAGGAATACTGACACTGAGCACGGATATGTATAAACTGTCACGGAAACACAGAGTTATCAATATTGGCAAAGGAAAACATGTATGTGAAATGAGAAGTCCATTGCTACCACTATCACATAACCGCAGATACTGTGACACACTGACACTAGGAAAGTTAAAGTTAAATGGACACTGACATTGGAATCGTCACACTAGGACAATGACACAGTGACACTAGGACAATGACACAGACATTGGGTCCACGTGGCGCCACCATGCTCGTGACGGAACCACTCCGTCACGAGCCACTGGTGCACTGTGCTTGTGACGGAGAGGTTCCGTCACGGCCCGCCGCTCAATAGAATGCCCGTGCAGGCGCGGAATTCCTGCAGCGTGGGCGGGGCTGCCACGCCGTGACGGAACCACTCCGTCACCAGCACAGCGAGTCTGTGGCTCGTGATGGAGTGGTTCCGTCACAAGCACTCAAGGGATTAAAAGTTACATAAGGTAATTGGCATAGGGAACTTGCACCCCTTTCTTCCACTAACCTCCAGTTCCTGTATCTTTTTCTTGCCCTTGTGTGTTCATATTTTTCCTTGCTATTCACCCTATGTTATTATTTCCCTATCTTTCTTTTCGACCATCAATATTCCTTTTTAGGTCTCACCTATGCAGTGCGCATGCGCTGCATAGGCAAAAAGACCTTTAGCAATCTCTTTGACTTTTCAGGCAAAAAGACCTTTAGCAATCTCTTTGACTTATCAGCCAAAAACGTGCATGCGTTCCATTGTCTTCAATGGCAATGCATGCACGTGTGGCGATTCACTTGCGGGAATGCGCTGCGCCTATGATCGCAATTATCTCTCCTGGTGCTGTTCGCTCTCGCAAGTGAAACACGTTCACTTTCACACTTTTTTATCCAGCACTCACCCACTCCTCTCGCCCCTCCCCCTGCTGTCTCCTTTTAACGTGAGGAACGTGCTTGTTTAAATTTACTTTTGGCCTTGCTTGGTACACAGTATCCTGCCAATGCTGTACGTGACCACCAAAAGGCATTAGCAAAGCCAATTGGTCCCAATGGTGAGGCTTTGCCAATGCTTGCTTCCTTGTAGGTGGCTTAAGGAGTTGCTTGCGTTCGTTGCACCCACATTGCCCCTAAACTCCCAAATATATTTCAGTGTTTTTTGGTGTGATCCTACATTTCCACTGGTTCTGACAGTATGCTCTGATATAAGACATATTTCATTAAAAGGAAGCAAAAACTCTGCATTGCTTATTGGACAGATAGCCCTGATCGTTCGTTCAAAAACTGAATACAAAACAGTAATGAAAAACATATTATACCATATTTTGGTGCATATTTTCAGTTTAACTCATTTTTGTAATACTTTTACCCAGAGTTTCGGTGTTACATAGGCTGTGTGCTACTGATCCTTTACACTTCTAAGATAATTGAATTGGAACAGCAGTGATCTTATACTCGGTGGACATGCACCCTTTGTTGAACATCACTGGGATTTCTCATTTATGTATAGCTCATCAGTGATAAGCAGGCCATTTCTGACCTATTGGAAAGTAGAAAATGCCCGTCGGCACGTCGTGTCCTTAAAGCGGTCCGGGCTGTGGTGTCCCAGAGAACACTTCACGGTGAGCCCCCACCCAGCCTGTATGAATGAGTGATTCCCTTCTCACCTGGACTAGGGTCCCTGGGAGAGACATTTCCACAGATCCATATTAACAAATAAACACGCACATGGAGCAGATGGCTCCAATTGAAGCTTGTTCCATCGGGCCATCTGTTTTTCACTTCTTGTTCAGGTGATAACTGAAAGGAATGCGCTGATTACAAATGCATGGCTTGCAGACTTGTGTCCATGCAGCAGCCACCTGACTTGCCCCCGGGGCCAAGGACGGGGAAGGTATGTCAGGACTGAAATGCCTTGGCAGACCGTGTAGCATAGGCCACGCTGCGTGTAATCAGCATCCCTCGAGCCGCATGTCAAACGTTCGTGTGTCTCGCGGCGGGTGAGCCTGGTATGGCTCCGGCTGAAAGTCCGCATCAGACTTGGCCCCTGGTCACATTGGACTGGCGAGCTCAAATAGAGCCAGGCGAAGACTACCGTTTCCCACCACAATGCAGTTAAAAAACTGTTCGCTGATTTTCGTTTTGAGCTTTTATCTTAATAAACCCCATTCAATGCGGTAACATGTTCTAATATGCTCATTTAAAACACAATGGATAAAGAAGCAACTTCCTGCAACTTTTAAAATGTCCTATCCTATCTAATAACAGTAAAGCCTTTAATATCCAAAAACACCTGACATGCAAATCTGACTATTGTGTATATGCACTACAATGTCCATGCCCTTTGACATATATTGGAAGTACAAAACATCCAGTAAAAAAATGTGTGCTAGAACACATGAGGGCGATCACCAATGAGGACAAAAACTATCCTATTGCCAAACACTTTAAAGACTTTCATGAGAAAAACTTAAGTTCACTAAAATGTTGTGCTCTGGACAGGATTCCACTGTCTGAGCGTGGTGGTGATAGACTCAAACAACTACGTCAACTTGAGCCTAAGTTCATAATTAAATATGACACCGTACAACCTTTGGGATTAAATAAAGATGAAGAGCTATCTGTCCACTTAGCTTATGAGCCAACACAGACACCCTTTTTATAACTCTAGGCTGAACCCTGTAAAATCATTGAATTGAAGCTGTCTATGTAGTTGTTTTTAAATAATTGTTTGTACTTTAAAGTGACTATATATTTTTACATTTGTAGGAGACATACATGTCGCTACACAGTGAGGATGTGAAACCACTGGCTGCTGAATTATTTGAATCAACATGAGCAAATGCATCTTCTTTATCCAAAAACTTTTTGAGTTCAAAAACATTATGAGAGTGTTATCTATGAGCTTAAGCCCACTGGGGCCGAATTGTATTGCGACAGAATGAACATTATCACATGGATAAATTGTTGTGCTCCATAGCCCACTCGGGCAGAATTGTACAATTTAATGGTATTGACATATAGGGCACGATTTCTAAAACAATTTGTGTTTAATAATTTCAGGCCAGCAAGGCTTTAAACCAAAGCCTTAATTTAAGTTTACCTCTCATTATCAAATGTCTCTCATAAACCATTGAGAATTGCAGATGCATGCTTATATTTACTTTGTAAAAATATTTAAAGATGGCCGCCAAATTGTGGGACAACATACACTTGTGTGAGGACGAGTAGTCCTACCTTTATGTTTTTGATTTATTTTGACTTTAAAAACTTTGAAAGAGAAAACCACTGTTACCCGTGACCAAGGTGCGGCTGCACCGAAACACGTCGGGTGTTTTTGGCATCCTGTGTGTTGAATAAAAACTTCACGCTAACGAATCTGGGCTCGAGCTGACTTCTTTCGAATGGTAAAGTTGCTGCTTTGGAATATTAGAGGGTCGCCTCCTCGCTCGAGCCCGCCGCCGCAAGACGGCTGGGGGACTGGCGAACTTCGTTGGATTCATATATATATATATATATATATATGCTCCAAACTGGTTCCAATCGCCGTTTCTGCAGCGCTCAATCCGGGTGCGGCACCCTGCAGCTGAACCACGCTGCTACCAATTTCCACACATTCCCTCCAGATGGAGACACAAATGGGTCGCACTCCCAAGGTCGTTTTGCAATCTTTCTTTTATTTTTCTTACATTCTCTTTGATTGTGGCAGAGGGCAGTTGTTAACGATCTACGCGTTTCGGTGTATCCAGATACCTTGCTCACAATCAACTGACCGCTTGGCTCCCCCTACTTTATGTAGTCAGTTTCACATACCCTCACTTCCTGTTTGGGAACACAAGCGCCTCAATGCATTTTGGGAGATGTAGTTTTTTTAAATATGTTATTTGTATATATGTAGTTACAATAAAACTTTATTGCTCATTTTTATGCCTTTTCTTACTTCTTTCATGACTCCAAATATGACATATTTATTTAAGCAAGGCAAATTTGTATGCATATGTTACCAACGACAATACCCTCCAGTGGGGCCTCGCTGCTTCCTCACACATTATTTCTGCAGTGGTCATTATGATTTCATCTTTTCGTACCCTCTAATGGGTCATTGCCTGATTAGTTTTTCATTTTCATTATAAATGTTCTGTCCGTTTTAGAGTCAGGCATATTATTTTGAGCAATTGTCATTTTTCTAAAGAGAAGTTTTTACAAATGAATGTACAATTCTTCTGACTGATTTAACCCAAAAAAGAAGAGCTGGAAACACAAATAGAGAAACATGAAGTCACCGTTGGGGAACGCAAACATCAGAAATTCATCAGAGATGCCACCTTGAGTAGGTAAAAGAGTTCATCAGACAAGCTGACCGTGGGGACGAGCACCAGTTTCTCCTAGGACTGAAGAAGTCGTATGAGAAACGGCTATGGAGAAGAACTTTCCTTTCCGTGATCTGAGCCTACTCAAAGTCCTACTTACTCTGAGCGTCATGGACTTCGTATACCAGCATGCCAGTGGGCATTCAGAAGGCCAAGCCCACCAAGGGCGGTTCCAGTTCAACAAAAAGAACGGATATTAGCACAGAGTTTTTATTTCCCCAGTGAAGCTTTCCATGAATACGGGGCGTTCCCAGCCTCGAAACGCATCAGATCTGAATAAATTGCCTAAAGATGTCAGCAACTAAGCTACAGCGAGGCGTATACTGCTGGATGGTGCAAGTCAGCGTTGTGTGCCCTCTCGAAGCTCAAGGGAGGGCTTTTGCTCAGATATATATATATATATATATATATATATATATATATATATATATATATATATATATATATATATATATATATATATATATATATATATATATATATATATATATATATATATATATATATATATATATATATATATTTAGAGTCAAGCCAGACCCTTTGCTCGGCTCTGGATTGGCACATTATCTGAACGTGTTAATTTGCCTACCTCTTGGGTGCTTTACTTAGGAAAGAAGAGTACATGAAAGCTTAGCATTCCCAGTGGCGGCTGGTGTCAGGGCAGAGTGGCAGACAGGCGGGTGTAGGCAGGAAGGGGGTGATGACAGACTACACAAAAAACAAGCATTGTCATAGCCAATAAATCTCACCTTTGGGACCTTATAAGTGTTTAGTTATTCAGCACAATATCCTTGGTACAACAACATCAAGTGTTGCATGGCGAAACACTTATAAGGTCCCAAAGGTGAGACCTATTGGCTCTGCCAATGCTTGTTCTCTTTTGCTCTGGGTGAAAGTCTGATGATGAATAGTAAGTCTGGGTCCCAAACAATTAGTGCTGGTGCCTTCAACCCCCACCCAACTTCACACATTAAGCACTAGGTCCAGCCCTCTGAAATGATGGTCAGGTGGCTTCCTGGCAAGTTCTAACTCCTTTTGACTGGTGGGAGTGGGCACATTGCCACACTCACTGGTTGCACTGTGCCCATTCCCCCAACAACCTACGCCTACCTCGTCTTTCCATTTAGGTTTCTCCTGCTGAAGCTAGGTACAGCCAGTGCAGTGTTGACAGTGAGTGGTGCCATGTCTGTGTATTCAAAACTGAGCCAATGTGCTTACAATTGACTTTCACACCATTCAATTATCTATGGTTGTTTTTAATATGTGCCTAGAAATGCAGCATTTGACATACATTTCCCCAAAGGTACCTTGATGGAGAATACACAACTCCAAGTATAATTGCATTTATTTATTCATATCAGTTCTTTTTCAATTGTATTGGCCAAGCGTGCTTTTAAAACCCCATTTGACACACATTCCCTGAAAAACGCTGAATGTTCCGTTCTCACTGTGCTTTTATTGTCATCTCTTAATATTATTAATGATAAATTGCTATCAAGGTAAAATTCTTTTAAAAAAATACACCAAATGCATCCTTTAAAATCTAAATGTATTGTGCCTTTTTTCAGATAAAGATGCTGTGAGGGGAGTCACATCCCCGCCCACCTCAAGACCCCTTCCTTCTATGCTATGGTTGTCCTTATGGGCCAGACACCGCCCAAAAAAGACCTGCCTCTGGCCCCGATGGAAACATTAAGATCACACGTAAAGTGGAATATATCTCCGAAACCCCTAACGAAGATAGACATAAGGGAGCTCCTCATAGCGGATATTTTTTTATTTTTTTGTTACAATTGAATACATTTCTGACAAGCATACTATAAACAGGGTCACAAACCGCCCAACTGGCTCGGGTTCCCGGATGTTGTTCAGACCTTCTGCCCATAACCAAAGGGCGGAAGGACTTTACTGGAAAGCAAAGTGTTGCACAAAACCTAGGCCGGAGGATGGCACAGGAACGGGATGTCACTGAGATGAGACCCACAGCAGTTGTTTGAGTAAGACAATGGCGGAAACTGCAGTTGGTGCTTTTGTGTAACACTGGTTTAGGAAAGAATTGGTTCTTTCCTGTACAGTTTCTTGCTGTAACCCTCTTCAGTCCTGTCACCTGAGTTTGCGCCATCCGTTCCTCAAAGCAAAGCTCTTACAAATAGCACAAAATGATGTGGCAATGCTGTTTCATGTCCATAGCAACGTGCAACATGCAGCACTTCAGGAATTGTGATTATTACAATACGATGTTTATATATTTGATCAAATCGGCCAATATCAATAGGATAATTTTGATAACGGTGGCAACTATCAATTTACTAGTCCAACCTTGGTCCAGAAAATGTACTTTTTTTCCACAGCCCTTTCTCCTACGGTTCTTCGTTCATTTTTTTAAATTTAGGACAGAATATAAATCGTATAATCGAGTTCGACATACAGTGTAACAATTTGCTTGTGTTCGACTGTGTTGCTATGGATTTAAATGGCAGGACACATGTCTAAAAGGTAGGAAGTTTGATGAAAAGAAAAGAAAACATGTCTGCATGCTATGCAGGGCCGGACTGGGAACAGCAACCAGCCCTAGCGGATTGCTGCTCTACCGGCCCTGGGAGCGGGGTGTGGGGGTTGGGGGGGTGGGGGGGTGCTGCGACGGGAACCCTACCAAGAAGCCCTGCTCCCACTTTTGTTACAGGCGGCTGATATTGCATCACTGCTGTCCCCAGTGACAAAACCAGCCCCCACTGGCCCAAAACTGGCCCCCACCCCTGTGGCCCACCGGGGAAATGCACGGTGCCCGCTACGGCCAGTCCGGCCCTGATGCTATGGTGTGTTATTTAGCACTCTCTACGGAGTTAAACATCCATTGGTGATAATAGTACATCTGGAACTAACGCGGGGGCAAGGACATCAGCATTTGTAGAGGAACCCCTTCAGGGTGGCTTTTGGCATGGACGAGCAATCTTCAGAGGGGCTTGGGAAGCTCTCTGCATCAGGGTCTTGCTCACATTAATGTGCCTCTACCTTAGCTCCAGCGTTTCAGTTCAAAGATGTTCTAATCATGTTTCAGGTATTGAAATCACTGTATTTAACACCCGATCAGTCCCCCCTGTGCCCGTCCCTCAAACCTTCACCCCCTGCTGCCATAAACCAACACTCACTCCCCCACCCCAACTAACAACTTGGAACCGGCCTGAGGGGAGAGAAGCTATGGGCGATTCAGGTGAGTTGAGGGAGGTGCAAGATGTTTGCAAATAGGGGCAAGTCACTGCTTTGATGTGGGAAACAGCGTTTACAACGCTGTCTCCACAACGCAATGCCATTACAACGCGGTTGTTACAACAACATTAGTTCGTAATACCATTGCATCACCAGTCATTATAAGGGCTTGCTGTAGGGGGCGCACTGGTATTGGATTTAGAATCCAACATCTTCCCTGCTGTTGCGCAAACTGGAGTAGGAATAGTAAATAATATTATTCCTAAGTACAGCGCGCCCCCTACTGCAAGTCGTTGTAATGACTTGCTATGTAACGGTATTGCGTACTAACAACGCAGTCATTGTAACAACTGTGTTGCAATGGGATGCAATCAAATCTCACGCGTTGAAAGGAGCTATATTCCTTTGATGTAGTCAGCCAGAGAGTGACGTGTGAAAAGGGGTCCCTGCATGCCTCATTTATTCACCATTATTGTTATTGGGGTAACCCAGTAACCCGCAGACCCTTGGGAATTACTAGTAAATAAGAACAAATGGTTATATCCTGGTAAACTAGTAAATCCCAATGGATGCAGTGACACACATATCATGACAAGCGAAGAAAAATACTCAATATTGATGCAAAATTAACGTACGAAGACCAATATATTATTTCTCATATATTGTGGAGAAACACAAACGTTACATATCAAAGAAACGCAGCAAACACAGAACTGTTTTGCGACAATAAGAATAGGTGTTCTGTTACATTATCTCACATGTCTATCAACAAGAAATTAGAAAATATACTTATGTTGAAGAGTTGTAAACGGACGTCCAATTCAATATTTCTCAATTATCTGTATATTATCTGTATATTGTCATGGCTTTTGTATTCTGTTACCTGTGAAGCACACTTTGGGGCAGATTTACAAGCTCCCTGCACCACCAATACGTCACTTTTCGTGACGTACTGGTGACGCAGGGGGCTCCTCCTTATTTACAAGGACAGGAAAAGCCACCCTGCGTGACTTTTCCTCTCCTTGTATATATGACCCCTTCACAAGCAGCAGTTTGCATTGAAGGGGCATTCCCACGCAACACCCATGAAACAAGACACGTCTCCAGCTTTATGAGAAATCGTAAATCTGGAGATGCGTCTGAATGCTATGCCACCCTAGAGGTGGTGTAGGGAGGCGCAACAAGGAGAAATGTTGTCACTTCTCCTCGTTTTTTCCTCTTTCAATGCGTGATGCATTCTACAGCACACATGGAAAGAGGGAAATGCCTGTAGTGATTGTTTTTGTGCAGGAAGGTGCCTCTTCCGGCACAAAAACAATCTCCTCAGGACGCAGGTATCCTTGCACCATGGTGCAAGGGTGCCTGTGCGGGCACAGCTGTTTGTGCACCAGCGCAGGGGAGAGCACAGGAATGCAACATATTCTTGTAAATTTGTCGCATTCCTGTGCTTTGAAAGTGCTGCAGCGTGGTGCAGCCAAAGGGCTTGCGGGGGAAACATCCTTTACAACTTAACTGGTACAATGCGGTACCGTTACGACGCAGCTTTAACAACGAAAGTCGTTACAACGACTTTCGCTGGAGGGCGCTCTAGGATAGAGAATAGTTTAATTTACTATCCAACACCTTCCCTACTATCCACGGGGACTGGTGTTGGAATAGTAAATTAAACTATTCACTATCAGCGCCCCCCCAACGCAAGTCGTTGTAACGACTTGCGTTGTTAAAACTGCGTCGTAAAGGGACGCGTTGTAACGGTACGCGTTGTACCGTCATACATTCGGCTTGCGGTGCTACGCTGTGGCACTTTCGTGTAGATCTGCCCCTTTGTATGGCAATAATGTATGTTATTTATGTTGCATAACAGTCCTGTGTTTGCTGCTTTTTTTGTGTGTCAGTATTGAGTATTTTCGTTCGTTTGTCAAGATATATGTGGCACTCCATTCATTGGTATTTCCTAGTGTACCAAGATATGAACAATCTAAAAGAAATTATACACTTCCTTACCGAACCAATCATTTTATTCACAGCAGCAGGGAGGGCAGCACATTTCTTACCGCCTACGGCGCGCTCTGAGCAAGGACCCGCTCTGAGCCCCTCAGTCTGCTATATTTCACGGGCATTTATTGGTTTTGGGCTAAATTAGGGCCCGGTAAAAGGTTGAGGGGCCCCAGAAGAGTTGGGAGCCCCCGGAACCGCAGGGGCTGCAACGGCTTGAATTACGCGCCTGGTGGAGACACCATCAGTCTTTTCCAGGGCAGACAAAAACATTATTTGTTTGTCTTCTAGCTTAAATGTTTTAGTTCACTGGGGTCCCAGGTCTACCAGTGATGTTAGAAGTCAAGTAACCTACATATGTGGCCCTCGAGACGTACTGTGAATCGAGGCAGGGCCTCCTCAGCTTTTCATCCTTTTGACGACGATCTTTTCAGTGCAATATTAGCACACGCATTGCACCAGCGACAAAGCAATTTCGCAGTTGTAAATGTGGAATTTTCCACTGGCATTTCCATTTGTCATCAGTGCAAGAATATTTGCACTAACAGAAAATCAGACTTTTCACCAGTTGGTCACTGCAATCGTGGGTTAAATATTGCCTCGTCACCAGTAAAACGTTGTGCAGCCACTACTGTGATACTAGTAATCTAGCATTCCGAGTTTAAACGAAGTTTAGTTTGGTATTTCAAGAAATAAATCTGATATTTTGTTTGTATACATGTCGATGGGAAAATATGATTTTAGACGAGTGGCTTGTGGAGTTTATTTGCTGAAGAAAGAAAAACACTTCGAAAAGCTGCCAAAACACACCCAGTAGACAACACCGCCGATGGTTTTTTGACACGCACTTGCCTGAGGCGGAGGAGATTTTTTTTACACCTACGCACATGCTTATTTTCTCATGCTAGAGGCATGCGTGTGGCTGTTGTGACTGCTATTATCTTTCATTAAATATGATGGATCCTCATCATACGCAGCCAAAGATTACCTGAGCTGATACTCTAACAACAGGCTTGAGACGCAGTTTTTTAACCCTTCAAATCCGCGACGAGGACGAGGCGGAAGCTCTCCTATGAGTCCCGGCTGCGGACTTCATCGAACCCAGGCGTAGCGCACTGACCACTTCAACAAAAGGAAAATGTGGCCAGAAAAAAAGCAATATCACGTTTATTTGTTCATAATTTATTTTTATTGAGTAATAAATGGTGCTTTAGGCAAAGAGCTCTGCCACTGCTAAAGGGACCTTTCAGTTCAGAGGAAAACAAGCATTTGCAATGTAATCAGTCTCGCCTTTGGAATCTTATATGTATTATCTTTGCAGCACATTAGCCAGGGTGCTGAAACATCTACTGTTCTTTAACATGGAGTTAAAGTAAGCACCAAACTGTGTGACACACCATGGGAACACATGGAGAGAAATATTGCCTTTCAGAAGGAAATAGTATAGTCCAAAGCTCTGTTTTTAATGGACAGGACTCTAGAGAATGCTAAAGTGATTATCGAATTGTACTGACCTCTGCTGGTCGTTTTCTATAAATAAAAAAGTTAAATAGAGGCAGTTGCCAGAAAAATGAAAGAAAGTCCCTCAGCAGAAAACAATTCTGGTATTTTACTGACCTCTACTGGTTGTTTTCTATCAAGACAGTTAAATAGAGGCAGTTTAGCAGAAAGCAATTCTGGTATTTTTCTGACCTCTACTGGTCGTTTTTTATCAAGAATGTTACATAGAGGCAGTTAACAAAGAAAAAAGTCCCTAGGCAGAAGCAGACAAGTCCTAGGGCTGATCTCCAGAGCCCACAGAGTATGTACACATATAAGTATATACTAAATTATATACCAGAGGTCTTAAATGCTCGACCTAAAAAATTATGTGCCCCTGTCTTGCAACAATCATCAGCAATAGGCTTCTAGAATGTTCCTTTGTTTAATGATGTCAGCTAGGGTTTTGAGATTATTGTGCTATGGCTCCTTCACCAAAAGTAATACAATACCCATCATTAGGCACAACGGCATGGTAGATCTGCGGTACAGAGCAAAAAGTTGAAAGGCACCAATTCAAATGTGAAATAGAAGGAGCAAGTTCTTGTGCGCTGCAGAGAAGAGAGAAAATGAGAGACACTCCATGGAGGAGGAGGATTGTTATCAGGTGTTGGACCTGGCCCTTTTTGCAATGTTGTCCCCAAAACTTTTCTCTTCATTCTCCTATTTTGTCTAACCTGTTTTTTTTGGCTCTAGGACTCTGGGCACTTTACTAATGCTGTTCAATGACTAAGTGCATATGCTCTCTGTCTAAATTGTAATGGTGATTGGTTTATCCATGATGGCATATTTGATTTACTAATAAGTCCCTAGTAAAGTGCACCAGGTGTTACTAGGGCCTGTAAATCAAATGCTATTAGTGGACCAACAGCACTGCTTGTACCACCCACATGAGTAGGCCTGAAAACTTGTTGCAGGCCTGCCATTGCTGTGTCTGCCAATGCAGTTTTGAACCGCCATGCCAACCTGGCAAGTGCACCCACTTGCCAGGCCCAAACCTTCCCTTTTACTACATGTACGGCATCCCTAAGGTATGCCCTGCCCAAGGTACCCCCATGGGCAGGGTGCAGTGTATGTGAAAGGTAGGGCATGTACCGGTGTATTTTACATGCCTGATAGTGAAATTCTGCCAATTTAGTTTTTCACTAGTGCAAGTACTAGCTCCCCCATAGGTTATCATTGGGTCTGCCTTGTAACATTTTACAAGTGTAGCTTTCTATTGAGGACAGCTACTGATTTGGAGTTTGGGTTATCTGAGCTCAGAATTATTTAAAAAATCGTTTAGGAAATGTGGTTTTTAAATTGTGTGTTTAAAAATGGCACTTTTGGAAAATGGGCATTTTTTGGGTTTAGAGTGACAGCTGGGTTGTTTGTGCATTCACTCTAGATAGTCACACAACGGTAGCTGAGGTGTGCTCTGAATACCCTGATGGCCCATCACCAGGCTGATGGGCCTTCCTGAGCTAGAGTGGTGGAAGGAGTTGTTACTGACTCCTGAATATGACTGTGCCTGGCCTCTCACAATGCTGTCTCTGCCCCCCTGTAGTGGGTCTGGAGCAAAGGCAGGATAATGTGGGCAACAAAGACCTTCCTTAGAAGTATGCCTACTTTAAAGGTCAAAAGGGGTATAAGTATTGGACCTATAACCCAAGACTTTTAGAACACTTCTAGATGGAGGACTTTGCCAAGAAGAGCTGAAGAGCTGTCAGGAGGAGTACTGCCACTTTGCTGTGTGTTGCTTTGCTAGGTTAGCCTGTAGTTGCTGCTTATATCTGTGGGCAGTGAAAGAACTAGACTTTGCTTTTGAATGTTGTTTTTCCAAGGTTATTCAAGCTCGTGTGTGTGCTTGCCTCCTGTTGGAAATCTCGGGCCATCAAAGACTTCACCTGCAACATCCCTTAACTCCACAGCTGGGAGTTCTGACCTGCCAAGTGGTGCCAAATCCAGTTCTGAGCTGTTCTAGGTGGTTCCTGCTGCAAAAGACTGCAACATTGCTGCATCCCCCTTCCAGTGCCTGTTTTTCCAACACAGCACCACCATGCAGGAGAAATTTCCACATATTGCCCCCGTGCGGCTGAAGAAATTGATGCAGCACCTGTTCATGGCCTGAAGAACAGGCGCAGCCCGAAGCCAGTGCACAGTGTCTCTAAAGTCCGAGACCACCGCACTGACTCCTAAGCAGGACCTGCTTTGTGACTGAAAGAATTGATGCATCACTGGTCCGTGGCTGAAAGAATGGAGGGAGCGCCGGTTTGCTGCCATTTCATCCACCTCCAGTGCATCCCGGTTTCTACATATCGCATCTGTGCGGCAAGTTTACTCCGCATCACCCGCAGACCAGAACCGTCTTCAGATTTCGAAGCATCGCTTCCCCTCACAGTCCAGAACCGATGCAACACTTCTTCTGCATGTTGAAGAACTGACACATCGCTTCCTCTGGAACTCAGGAACCAATGCATCACTGTTTTTACAACACTTCCCTCCTCTGCGGGTGCCTTTCCTTTAGGATTTTGATGCATCAAAGAGTTCTTTGGACAGAATTGCTGAAACCTTCAAAAAGTGATATTTTGAGTTATTGAGGTTGGATTTCTGTTGTTTTGGCCTTGTATGGTTTAGATAAAGATTGTTTATTTTTCTAAACTGGTGTGGTGTCCATTTGTAGTGTTTTCACTATGTTACTCTGTGTGTTATGTACATATACTTTACACCTTGCCTCTGAGATAGGACTGATTGCTCATACCAAGGCAGCAAGCAGTGGTTATCTTAGGTGTGTGACTCCCTTACCCTGATTAGAGTAAGACCACTGACTCATTGTCGGTGATATTGCTCTCCCTCCATCGCAGCTCCACCATTAAGAGAGGGCTTTCCCCGAGCCCCTGCACTCTCAAGTGTTGGTGTTCTAGGCCCTCCTCCACCCGCAGGTTTCACCTGCTCCTCATCCCTGGTGGTCCAGTGGACCTCTGTCTCCATTCTCTCGCTCCGCTTTTTCTCTCCTTTTTCACTCGTTTTTTCCCTCACTTCTATCTCCCCCCTTCACTCTCCTTCTGGGTCTTTCCTCTGTTTTCTATTCTTTTCTGCTCATTTCAAGCTCCCCCTTCACTCTCCTTCTGTGTCTTTCCTCCATTTTTCACTCGTTTTTACCTTCATCTCAATCTCCCCCTTTCACTCTCCTTCTGTGTCCTCTGTGTCTTTCCTCCACTCTTTCTTGCCCTTTTGCTGCCTTATTTGCATGTTTCTCTCTTTTTTTGCTTTTTTCAGCCCGTTTTTCCCACCTCTGCTGCCCCCACATCCCCTCAACCCCAGCACGACCAGTGCAACCATCCCAATCCAGCTCCCCTCCCCGCTCCAGCCTCCCAGCTGTCCAGCCCTCCCCGACTCCTACTTAATGGCAGCCGCTACGAGAACAGTCGAGCAAGATCACTGACTCATTGTCAGTGAAATTTCTCTCCCTCCCAGCTCCACCATTAAGTGAGGCCTTCCCCCAAGCCCCTGCACTCTTGAGTGTTGGTGTTCGAGGCCCTCTGCCACCTGCTGGTTTCACCTGCTCCTCATCCCTGGTGGTCCAGTGCACCTCTGTCTCCATTCTCGCGCCCTGCTTGTTCTCTCTTTTTTCACTCTTTTTTTCCCTCACTTCTATCTCCCCCCTTCACTCTCCTCTAGGTCTTTCCTCCGTTTTCTGTTATTTTCCCCTCATTTCAAGATCCCCCTTCACTCTCCTTCTGCGTCTTTCCTCCATTTTTCACTCGTTTTTACCCTCATCTCAATCTCCCCCTTTCACTCTCCTTCTGTGTCCTCTGTGTCTTTCCTCCACTCTTTCTTGCCCTTTTGCTGCCTTATTTGCATTTTTTTCTCTTTTTTTGCTTTTTTCAGCCCGTTTTTTCCCACCTCTGCTGTCCCCACATCCCCTCAACCCCAGCACGACCAGTGCAACCGTCCCAATCCAGCTCCCCTCCCCAGCCTCCCAGCTGTCCAGCCCTCCCCGACTCCTACTTAATGGCAGCCGCTACGAGGACAGTCGAGCAAGATCACTGACTCATTGTCAGTGAAATTGCTCTCCCTCACTCGCAGCTCCACCATTAAGTGAGGCCTTCCCCCAAGCCCCTTCACTCTCGAGTGTTGGTGTTCGAGGCCCTCCGCCACCTGCTGGTTTCACCTGCTCCTCATCCCTGGTGGTCCAGTGCACCTCTGTCTCCATTCTCGCGCCCTGCTTGTTCTCTCTTTTTTCACTCTTTTTTTCCCTCACTTCTATCTCCCCCCTTCACTCTCCTCTGGGTCTTTCCTCCGTTTTCTGTTATTTTCCCCTCATTTCAAGCTCCCCCTTCACTCTCCTTCTGTGTCTTTCCTCCGTTCTTCACTCGTTTTTTGCCCTCATCTCAATCTCCCCCTTTCACTCTCCTTTTGTGTCCTCTATGTCTTTTCTCCACTCTTTCTTGCACTTTTGCTGCCTTATTTGCACTTTTCTCTCTCTTTTTGCCTTTTTCCTTTTGCCTTTTTTCAGCCCGGTTTTCCCCACTGCTGCCCCCGCGGTCCCTCCCCCCAGGACAACCCGTGCTTCCGGACCAATCCAGCACCCCTCCCCACTCCTGCCTCCCAGCTGTCCAGCCCTCTCCGACCCCTACTTAATGGCGACTGCCGGCGGGCCAAAGGCAAGCCCGTCTGTGACCGGACTGGGATCAGCACCAGCAACCCTGGATTGCTGCACCGCCAATGCTGCGACCCAGCAATACTCCATGCTCTCAACCCATGCCGCTACAATAGCTCCAAGCTAGCAGCACTAGCTGGCACCCACGGACCATTCAGCTGTCACCGCTATCAGCAAACCTGCAGCACCACCAAGACCATGGACCCAGCGTAACCTGCCCGCAAGAACACAACCAAACCGAAGACCCTGCAATGCATTCTCCTCAACGTCCGATCCCTCCACAAACGCACCACCAAAATCTGGGACCTTCTTGACAGCACAACCCCGGACGTAGCATTCTTTACCGAAACCTGGACCAACACCACCTCGAGACCGGACATCACCATCGCCATTCCCCAAGGATACAAGATCTCCAGGAAGGAACGCCCCACCCACACGGGAGGAGGAATCGCCATTGTCCACAAATTCACCCTCCGCCTGAGCACACTCCCGACGAGCCCACAGACCTAATGGAACACCTTCACTTCAAGATACTGGCCAGCCCTATCTCTACCGTCCGAGGAACCTTCATCTACAGACCCCCAGCACCCGCAGACTTTTCGTTAACTCCATCACGGACATCTTCTCCCACAATGCCACTGCGTCCACCAACTACACCCTACTGGGAGACCTCAACTTCCACCTTGACAACCAACTGGACCCCAGCACCACATCCCTCCTGTACAACCTACACAACATTGGGCTCCGCCAGATTGTGACAGAACCCACGCACTCAGCCGGACACCCCCTCGACCCCCTCTTCACAACTGGAAACTCCATCACCTTCAGTCACACTACTGAACTCCCATGTACTGACCATCAATGTGTCCACTTCACCTTCAGAACACGTACAATCCACAGACACCAGCACCAGCTCCCACAAAGACACTTGACCAGAATCACCGACGACCAGCTAACCTCATCACTCAGCAACCCCACCCCAACTGTAGAAAATAGAAACCTTCTCAGGGGTCCCACTGATACTTAGGCCTTTTAAACCAACAAAGAAGAAATTGGCACAGAAGCTGAAATATAAAAGTAACATCTTTATTAACCTCAAATGAGGGAGACTACGTCACACAGAAACCTTAGCAACTGAATGAGGCAGTCTGAGAAGTACAGAAAACTGGGGACTTATATATGCTTAGGGTTACATAGTCAGCATAAGACCAAGGGGCAGTCCTGGCACATGTAAGCATGCAAAATGACTAATATGGACATGCAATATCTGCTTGCTCAAAAAAGTGGGAGGAGCTAACAGTTGCTAATTCTGGTGAACACATCCTGACATTTACATACTAGGAACAGCTGCAAGGACAGTTGCAAGCGCAACTGAGCATGTGCGAGGGTGGAAGATGCTAATTATAGTTTGTTTCTAGGTAGATTACAAGAGCAGTCAACACTGAGGGAGGACAGAGCACATGGCGAGCATGTGGCAGCACATGGCAAACAAGATCGCTGCCAGAAATACAAAATGGCTTTCAGCTCATGCTAACAAATCCCTGCAATATTTAACACAACCATCGTGGAAAACGACGACCCCAACACCGCAGCCCAAAACCTGCACAGATGGATCTCCGACAGCGCCAACAACATAGCCCCCTCAAGAAAAACAACACCCACACCAAGAAAGCTAGATGGTTCACCACCGAACTTTGAGAGTCCAGATGCACTTGCCATCGCCTTGAAAAGGCCTGGAGGAACACCAAATCCACAGAAGCCCACAACAACTTCAGAGGCGCCACCAACGCCCACTACCAACTCATCAGAAAAACAAGGAAAAAAGAGATTGAAGACAGAATATCCACTCATGCACACAACAGCAAAGAACTCTTCAACATCATGAAGGAGTTCCCCCAACCCAGCAGCGAGTCCACTAACATCCCTCCCTCACAAGACCTCTGCGACAAGCTCAGCATCTTTTTCCACCACAAAATCAAGAGCATCTACGACAACTTCGATGAAGACAACCAACTAATTGAACCCTCACCAACCACCCTGACACCCTGAAGCCAGCGTTCAACAACTGGACAGCCCTCACCACCGAAGACACACTAAAGACCATGAAGTCAATCCACTCCATGGCCCCCACGGCCCACTGCCCCTACCACATTTTCAACAGACCTGCCTACACCATCGCATCCATGCTCTGCCACACCATCAACCGCTCCGTGGCAACTGCTTCATTCCCCGATGACTGGAAACATGCTGAGATCAACCCCTCCTGAAGAAACCCTCGGTGGACCCCACCAACCTCAAAAGCTACAGACCCATCTCCCTGCTCCTGTTCTCAGCAAAAGTAATCGAGAAATCCATCAACAGCCAACTCACCACATTCAGTGAAGAGCACAACATCCTCAAATCCTCCCAATCCGGCTTCAGAAAAAAACGCAGTACGGAAACCTCCCTCCTCGAAGCAACAGACGACATCTGCACCTTACTGGACAGAGGAGAAACAGCAGCCCTCCTCCTTCTCGACCTCTCAGCGGAGTTCGACACAGTCTCTCACCGCACCCTAATATGCAGACTCTACGATGCAGGGATCCAAGACAAGACCCTCAACTGGATCTGCTCCTTCCTCTCCGGCAGATTTTAGTGGATCATACTCCCCCCTTTCCTCTCGGACCCTACCCCTACCACCTGCGGAGCCCCCCTGGGGTCCTCCCTCAGCCCTGTGCTCTTCAACGTCTACATGGCTCCGCTAGCTCCCATCGTCAGAACCTACGGATTCAACATTGTGTCATATGCAGACGACGCCTAACTCATCCTCTCCCTATCCAACGAATCCAACACTGCCAGGCACAACTGGAAGCTATTGCCAAATGGATGAAAAACAGTTGCCAACAACTAAACACCAACAAAATTGAAGTATTCATGGGCCCCAACCCCGATGCCTCGAATGACACCTGGTGGCCCCCTGCCCTCGGAAGCCTGCCCACCCCCACAGACCACGCACGCGACCTGGGAATAATCCTGGACTCCGAGCTCAAAATGGACCACCAGATCAACTCTGTCTCGTTCTCTTGCTTCCACACCCTCCGCCTCCTACGTAAGACCTTCAAAAGGATCCCCCTTGAACACAGAAAGACTGTCACTCACCCCCTAGTCACCAGCAGGCTTGACTACAGCTATGCACTCAATGCCGGAATAAACTAAAACTTAACCTGCAATCTACAGAACATCCAAAACGCCACCCTAAGACTGGTCCTCAACCTGCCAAGACACTGCCACATCTCCCAGCACCTGCGCACACTCCACTGGCTCCCCATCGAAGCTAGAGTCACCTTCAAGATGCTCACAAGGCCCTCCATGACACCGCACCAGCATACCCGAACAGCCGACTCAAATTCCACGCACCACAAAGGTCTCTACAATCAGCCCAACTCTCCTACGCCATGGTCCCCTGTACCAGTAAAACCAGCTCGGGGTCGCTCCTTCTCGTTCCGCGCGGCCAGAGCCTGGAATGACCTTCTGCTCAACCTCAGACAGACAACATCGCTCCCATCTTTGCAAGAAACCTCAAAACCTGGCTCTTCGACAGACCCAATCCTTGATGGAAAGGAACCTGTGACCCCCCGACACCCCAGTGCCTTGAGACCCTTACGGGTGAGTAGTTGCATTTAACAAACACCTGATTGAGAAGGAAGGGTCCCTATTTGGACAGGGTGCAGGCCACTGCCAACTAAAGACCCCATTTCTAACTTCAGGCTAATGAGAGTGGAGAAGGAATTAGAATCAGGGGGAGGGCCATCAGATTCAGCAGTTGCACAAAGCCTTATACTGAATTTAAGGTGAACAAAATCATGGTTTTTATTTGGGAGATGCTCCATTGCATGAGACACGCATTCAGACACTTACGTTTATTACTTGAAATGAAACTGCAATTGACATTGCCCCTGATTGCCAGAGAAGTATCATTTAAAATCTTATTTCCCAGCAGGACACATCGTTTAGTTCACATGCGATACATCGCCTGCCATTACAACGCAGTTGTTACAATGAAAATGTTGTTACATCGCAAACCATTACATCGCAAGTTGTTACAACAACTTGCTGTAGGGGGCAGAAGGTGTTTGATTTACAATCCAACACCTTCACCTGCTGTTGCACAAACTGGAGAGGGAATAGTAAATTATATTATTCCTAAGTCCAGTGCGCCCCCTACAGCAAGTCGTTGCAACGACTTGTGATGTACTGGTTTGCGATGTAACAACGCAGTCGTTGTAACAACCACTTTGTAATGGCATGCAATGTATCACATGGGTTCTAACAACATATATTCTTCCCAGCATCGAGGTGTCAGCCTGCCAAAGGTTGGGGACAAAAATTAGTCCACAGGGCAGCTGAAGCTCTTGTTGGCTGGGGTCACTGTCTGCCTCAAATATATACCCCACTCTGGGTGGTGCCCCTATGCAATGTAGCACCTGTCTAACCAGTCTGAACACAGCTAAGGTGTATCACTCACCTCCAGCATAACTGCTTACCCTCACTTCTCCCTGTAGCCATGCTCTTTGGTGACATCAGAAACCAATCCTTGGTTGTGCCCCAGGTACAGAAAAGTTCCCTGGAATAAACATATACCTTTATGGATGAGAAAGAGGGAGGTAATAAACTGGGAAATCTTCTGCACCCACTTTTAAAGGCAGGGGCTTCAACTGTGCAGTGTTTGTAGTGCTTCTTGTCCAGCGCTGCGTAGGCATTTTGGTAGTTGATATTGAAAACCCAAGAAGTGTTTGGGGCAGCACACAGGCATGGTGAATGTGTAGCTCCACTCACTCACCTGGCGAGGCAGAAGCTACCTCCAAGCATTAGTGTTTGCCCAGGGTTTTGGCAACTGTAATTCCACAGTTGCCTTGGCCAACACTTTCCCTTCTAAGTCCCTGCGTGCCCCCTTCAACTGGCTATTATATCGAGATCAATCAGCATTTGTTATAGTGTAGCTTTGTCACCCCTTGGGTTATCTGGGTGCCGTGGAAGCAACTTTCAACCAAAGAGCTGGGTTAGAAACAAGCAGAAAAAGGAAAAATAATGGGAGAAAGAGGCAAATAAGGGGTAGAACAAGCAGAGAGAGGCAAAAATAGAGGGCAGAAGTAGGTAGAAAGAGGCAGAAAAACAAGTTGAAAACAAGGATGAAAAGATGGAAAATGAGCAGGAAACGAGCAGAGGAGACACTAACCTTAGGCAGCAGAGGGTAATGGACTGCCGGCAAGCTGGACAGGAGGGTTTTTGCCTGGGAAGCTGGCACGAGATGGGGTATAGGGACACTAACCTTTAGTAAGGTTACTACAAGGGAAATGAAAGATTCACACAATTACTTTGACTGCCACAAAGGAGCAACATGAGGGTTGCTGTTTTATTTCATACATTGAATTTCTTAAAATTTGGCTAATATATCTTTTTTTTTTAAATCTTTATTTCGGTAAGATACCATAAAAGCACAAATAAAAACGTATACCAGTAGTACAATTAGATGACATTAACAGTTAGACATAGCAAAAAGTCTTTACAGATCACATAAAAAAACTAGAGCAATAAATAAGTTTCTGATTAAAACACTAATATATCAACTCTTTGCTTGTGTTCTAGGAAGCCTTCAATTATTAGCCCCATTAGAACTCGCCTTGTTTAATAAAGATCTTGATGCAGGTCGAATATGGCTCTCCATACAGTTGTGACAGCTCAATCCTGATAAAATCAAGTTCCTTGTCATATCCCCAAACCATGGCAAGACCTTTGATTAAGGCTGGTTAGTGGGCTCAAACCCAGAAGGAATCACAGCAACTACTGTATAAAAAGACATTCTTGACAACAGACAACATCATGCAATGACAGGTGCTCACCATTTGCAACTTTAAATACCTGGTCTCATAAAAGAACTTAAAATATTAGTTCAATTCTGATTGGACTATAAAATAGTTTTACTTGCCCGTGTAAATCTATAGCCGGACTTCCATCAAAGTAGCTTTAAACTTGTCAGTGAAGCTAGTCTTAGACAGAAAAAGACTGACCACTCCTCCGCAGTCCTTTGATTTCTGAATTGGCTCCCAGTGGAGAAGTGTAACGTATCTTGGATGTCAAGCTTAATATGCTTAAAAAAAATGAACATATTATCTGGATACACATTCAATATCATATTTTCTACTAATCTCAAAGTTCTATATCGTGGCGCATCCAAACATTGGGGTATATTACCAAGGGTCTTATCGCCGATTTAGTGGGAATTTTTCCCGCTACAGCGGCGATAATTTTATCGCCCTATTACCTAGCTGTCGCTAACACCAGTTAGCGACAGCTAGTTGGAGATAGCGATCATCTTGGGGCCCGCTTTGCATGTCAGCGATATTTATCGCTAATGACATGCAAAGTGGGCGTGCCAAGTTGTTAGCGATTGGAAACAGTCGCTAACATCGCTATCTCCTATTACCTACTTTTAGAAATTTTCGCGCTAGGCGCGAATATCTCCAAAAGCTAACGCCTGCCCAGAGCAGTTCTTAGCCATGTTATCCAATGGTAGGTGGATAACATGGCTAAGAGCATTAGCTCGCTAATGCATGAATATCGCTGACTTATCGGCGATATTCATGCATTTCGGCCGATTTTTATCGCTTTTGAGATAAACCTTGATAATAGCAAGGTTTATCTGCGATAAAAATCGGCGGAGCTCGGCGATAATTATATTGCCGCTAAGCCAACATAGCAATAATTATTGCTAGTTGTTGGTAATATGCTCCATTGTTTTATTTACTCTGTACTCACACATTTCAACAAATGAGAGCAACACACTTTCTGTGCATGCAGCACCTTTATTCATCTCCTCCAGAGATTTGGGTGAAAGTTTTGATTCAAGCTGAGAGTCCTAAATAGACAAAGAAGTTAAGAATGTAGCCTTTAAAGAAGGAAAGGTTGGTGGCTTAGAAGACTTGTGTGGAGGGGGAAATGAAGATGGGAGGGATTGAGGAAAGCTTCAGAGTGCAGATAGACAACATAGCATGATAAACCGAGCATTAAGACAGCTCAGTTGGTAAATGTGCCTGCTCTATGTACAAACAGATTTGCGTTTTAATTCCTGTAAATAGCTTTCAAAGGCTGCAGGTCACGGATTGTAAACCTAAAGAGGAAGGGAACAGGATTCGTTTTATGAAGAAGAGATGTATGTGAGTGTTTACAAATGTGTGTGGAGGGGACACACAGCTACCCAGCAGGTTACATGTTTAAGCCTTGCCATCGGCAGTTCTCCTTTTCATTCTTTTGCAGCCAATTAATAAAGACCATTGACTTTGGCAATATTAGGTTCTAATGTAAGGGCAAATGTTTTCAAATCTGACACTTGCAGATTGAACAGTGATATCTGAAGCAGGTGATTATCAGACTCCGGTAAAATAAAGATTCTTTCTGTTTTCCTACTGCTGAAAAAGAGAAGTGACATTTATTGTCTGAATTCTTTCTGCGCCTTCTCGATGGTGACACTGCCTCTTCTGAATGGTTTAAGACAGAGGCTGTAGGGATGTTTTGAGCTCTATTTATATACAATTTCAAGTATGCTTTAACCTCCCCAAAGTTTTTCACCTGACTTCAGTGGCAGCTGTTTTGGACCAGGGGTGGTTGGACAGGGGGGGATGAAAAAAAAGAACGCTGACCTATGAACAGCCGCTGCCTCTGCTCCGTCTTCTTTTCGTCCGGGCAGCATTATACAGAAGCACACCGGCTCCCAGACTCCCCTAAGCCAGTCACAACGCTGCTGTCACTAGCATGACGGTACAAAAGGGGGTGGTGATGGACGGAGCATCTGAACCAATCAAACACTCACACCCAGTCAACATCACCGTTCTTTAGCCGACTCTGCCACCCCAGTTAAGACATGTAAATCAGTCTGACCCTGTGCCTCACGGGAACAGTCTAGCCCGAACTGCCAAGCTAGCATGACAGCAGTGCCATGATTGGTCTGAGCGGCCTGTTTGGCCACTCAGGCAGCGCCTGGAAGCTTAGGACAGTTCAAAAGCTACATGTGCATGTCTGCATGACCGGACAAACTGGCATGCGCACTTATGGTGCACAGATTTCCTCCTCCTCCCTGCACTGACAGCCCACCCTAACTTGTCTCCGACTCCGCACTGAAAAATAAATGATATTAACATCATGCTATTGTCATTTTATTTTATCCTTTTTTGCATTCCTCAAAGAGCAGTGGGGCAAAGCTCCTCTGCCTTAGCGGAGGAGCTGCCACTGTCTGAGTTGCAAAACGATGCAACTCTGGATCACGGAAAAACCAGGCGAGTCAGAGTTTTTCTGAATCAATGTGCCCACATAAGATTTACCTTGGTCTTTGGATCCGTGTTTATCAATGTTAATGAGGGGAAGTTATGGTTAATATTCTTAAATACCTTGGATCCATTGCGCCACAATTCTAAAGTGAGGGAAAGAACCAAGGGAAAAAGGGGTTTTCCATGTCATTATTCTTTCAAAGTGTATGTTTTTATAAGCTTTCGTTTTATTATTTGCATTTTTAAAGTGGAGATAAGGACCCTGCATTTTAAAATATGATAGTGTCACATGTTGCAATGAAAGGCCTAGGAGTAGAACACAGAATATAAAAAGTCTGAGGGGTCCAATGTATTCATAAAAGAAAGATAAGATAATGTTTGATTTATTTTGACTCTATAAGGCCTGGATTATGAGTAAGCATGAGCGAATTTTGCGGATCTCGCGTTCGCGAATTTTGCGGATTTGCGGATTCGCAATCCGCAAAATCCGCGAATTCCCGCGAATTTGCGGATTTTTTTTTTTTGTGTTCTCCCGTGTTTCTGCCAGTTCGCGAGGGTTTTGTACACTTTTGCAAATTGCGAACTTACCTGTCGGGTCGCAAGTTTCGCGAACTTGTTGTTTCTACGTGTCCAGCCTGTTTGGGACACTCTTCTTCATCACTGCCACTCTCTGTCACCACTGCCACTCTCTGACTACTCATGCCACCCTCTGGCCCACCCATGCCACCCTCTGTTTCATCACCACACCCTCTGGTTGTCCAGTGTACATTATTTTCGGCAAAGCAAAGCACACCTTCCCTGCCTCAAGTGACCTGAATTAATTTGGGGCTGATTCATGTGTCACAGAATATTTTTTTAGCTGGCACCTGCTTCCTTAGTGCGCCCTGATTAGTGATCTTTTGCACTTGCTAAGTGCTTTCATTGTTGCAAAATTAGTTACAACACCTGCCCTGCCCCAACTGACAATAATGAATTAGGGGCTGATTAATGGATTTTAACTTCCAGCCTGGCTCCTGCTTGTCTCCCTTAGCTGTAATTCAGGACCTTTGTGGCATATGTGTAACTATTCTGAGGTTCAGAGCAGGGTCACATAATAGTTTCAACTGGCAACTGAACTCTGGAGGGGCCCCTCAGGAAGCACTCCAGGAAATGGCTACTAATGATGAGCCTGAACTTTTGAACCTGGTAAGTAGTTACTTTCAGTTTTGCTAAGATCGTATTTCTGCAATTTTGCACTTATTCGCGGGGCGGGAACTCACGCGAACAGTGCGAGCAGTGCGAGCAAAATCCGCTGCTCGCGGATTTGCGGATTTTGCGGGAAATTCGCAAATCTCGCGGATTGCGGATTTCCCGAAAATCCGCAAAATCCGCGAGCGGAACGGATTTTCCGCCCACGCCTAATTATGAGTTGGGCAAAGCTGTATTCCCAGGTGGGACTAGGATCTACCCAATCACAAATAGCTCAGTGCCAACCGTATTTACCAAGTACAGGAACACCATGCCTGATTTTACCATGCCAAAAATCAGCAAGTAAAATCACTTAATGATGGGACAGAGACTGGTCCACAAGCACATCCCAGCCCCTTCTTGAACCCCTTCTTCAAAATGTGGGAGCATGGCTTTGTCCCATGTGCCAGCCTACAGCCCAAGCGGGCTCTAGATACACTCTTACCCTACTCACCACTCTGCTCAGGCACCCCCTCTCCCATTTACCACTTGCTCGCACTAGTTCATATCAGTTATTTGTAAAACAAAAAGTGTTCGGGTCTTGTTAGGAGGCAGCTTGCACCAGCCCGAAAGAAAACAATAGTGGGCCTCCTATGCCGCACCTCGTACCAGTTCCTATATGTAGAGGCGCTGTGCAACCAACCCCTATGCCAGCCGTTGAGTGGCGTCGCTGTGCCCCAGATCAAAAGACAATTGTAACAAGTGGGGGTGCACAGCTCACAAAGTCCAACAGGCCAATGTAGGTAGAAAAGTAACTACTTTATTTGAAAATATTTCTCTTAAAAAACATTCTTTTTAGATAATCCAGCCAACGCATTTCGCTCCCATATAGGGAGCTTCCTCAGGGCTGTAAAGATACAATAAAACCACATATAACTGACAAATACAAGAAACCAAAACACATAAAAAGCTTAGAAAAGGCACACGAGCACACAATGCGAAGTATATATTAATTCACAAATCACATACACAATACTAGGCCACAAATACACAAATGGGCTACAGGAACACAAAAGAAAAAATTACTTTTTACACAAAAAACAAAATATATTAAACACCTCGACTACACATCCTTACATAAAGAAGATTCTTCGCGTTGTGTGCTCTTGTGCCTTTTCTGTGCTTTTTACGTGTTTTGGTTTCTTGTATGTGTCAGTTATATGTGTTTTTATTCTATCTTTACAGCCCTGAGGAAGCTCCTTAAGTGGGAGCGAAATGCGTTGGCTGGATTATCTAAAATGAATGTTTTTTAGGAGGAATATTTTCAAATAAAAAAGTGACTTTTCTACCTACATTGGCCTGTTGGACTTTGTGAGCTGCGCACCCCCCACTTGTTACAGCTTGCACCAGCCCATTCCTCCTGTTAGTGCTGCCTAAAACAGAACCAACTAACCATGAAAGTGGGGAGAGGATGTGATGTAATGGCCAGAGTTGCAGACTTCAGAGCTGGGGAACCAGGTTTGAGTCTTGGTGTCGGCTCAACATCCTGTGATTCTGGGCAAATCACGGAATCTCCCCATAAATGAATGTGTCCATAACTGGTGCTCATGAAAAGCACCAGTGTTGATGATTAAGTGCCGGTACTGAGCACCAGAAACCAGCGGCTCAAGTTAAGAACTGGTTCTGTAGTGAAGTTCCTATATTCCCAATAGTCTCTGCGCATTGGAATAATATATGCTATAGATGTGACGTAGGACTTATGTCTACTAGGTCTCTATCGCATATACTAGACTTAATTGTGAGTGCCAGCTAGCTCAGAGGTCACTTGAAACTTTCTCAAGTTCACAAGAAAGGATTTGTTTCTGACAACCGCATAAACATGACAACTTTGTTTCCCCAAGAGTAAACTGATCTTCAGAGTCGTGGAAGCAATAGATAGATATTTCACTCAGTCAATCGTGCATGCTTCGTTTCACCAGAGTTGCGGAGAAATAGATAGACAGGCGTTTTCAATAAAAAGGATTTATTGAACAGTCTTCTTTCTCAAGCATAAGAAATTAACTGCTACAATCGTAAGACTGGTTGAAAAATATAATGCATACAGTAAAAAGAGTAGAATAAAATATTACTGTAAGAGCATTGTATGGTTCCTAAACCATAGATAAATACATACATAAATACCAAAGGCTAAAAGTACTCAACTGGTGCTTCTTAAATACGCCTACCCAGATGTACCTAACCTAAGCTTAGTACGAGAGAAGAAGTAAGTGTGGTGTAGCATAAATGTAGTATTCTTTTGCCAAGAATCTGTCCAAGATTTCTCTTAGGGTCTAATCAGCTCCGTACCTTGATTTGGAATGAAGAAGGTCAGGCTCAGGACTCGAGTTCCCAACAACCCGCAAGGGTAGCTTGGAAACACTGGAGCTGGATTTCTTGGCAGGAGAAAAGACAGCGTCTCTCTCAGTGCGTCTGCTGGAGAGTCGGCTTCCTTCAGCACTTGCAGTAGCAGGGCGCGTCGGGTAAGTAGATAGTCAAACTTCTCCAAACCACTCTGTGTTTGCTATGTTAAGTGTGGGCATATTTATACCTTGAAGGTACAGAGTTTGACGTACAGGTGGACATAATAACGTCATTAAAGAGTCTCAGTTCTTTGAAAACTCCATGAGTTCTTGGACAAGTCAGTTTTCGAGCAAGGGGAAAACTCTAGCTGCTGAAGCCGAGTTTTCCAAGAAATCATTGTAGATTTTTGGAACTAGTGGAAGTAGCCCTGCCGTATTTGGACTGCATGAGCTATGTCTAAATATGGTTATGATTCTTATGAATGAATGAATGAATAGGAATTTGTATTGCGCAACTTTACCAGAAGGCGTCAAGGCGCAGAGGATGGCAAAAACAACTGAGTAGGTAAGTGAACACAAATGGAAGGTTACAGGTAGGCCTCTGCAAAGAGCCAGGTTTTTAGACCTTTTCGGAATAGGTCTAAGGATGCAAGGCCCTTAAGTTCTACAGGGGGCAGGTTCCAGAGTTTCGGGGCTAGGGAGGAGAAAGCCTTCCCTCCCCATCTGGCCCTGGCTGTTCGAGGAACAGACAACATTTTTTTACTGGCGGAGCGTAGGGCCCTGCCCGGGGTTTACAAAGACACAAGGGAACTAATGTCCTCTGCACCAGATCCGTGGAGAGCACGGAAGACCAGGACCAGCACCTTAAAGTTAATCCTGGCCTGCACAGGAAGCCAATGAAGGTTCTTTCTGATAAGGGATCCTGAGGACCGTCTCGGTGCATCAACAACACACCTTGCTGCTGCATTCTGGATGACTTGCAAGCGGTGGACCAGTCTCTTGCTAATGCCCAGGTATAAGGCATTACAATAATCCAGACGGGAAGAGATGAGTGCCACCGAGACTTGTTTACGTGTTCCGGGGAGAGAAAATTAGTGGGTTTCTTCAGAATCCTTAGGACACCACAACAAGTAGAGACAGTCCTATTGACTTGTTTGTCAAAGGAGAGTGTGGGGTCGAGGAAAACACCCAGATTGCAAACAGCTAGAGAGGGCTTGGGACAGGTTCCAAGGGCACTAGGCCACCAGTCGGCCGACCAGACCTCTTGTTTGCCTCCAAAGATGAGGACCTCAGTCTTTTCCCCATTTAATTTGAGGAAGTTAGAGGTCATCCAACCTGCCACTGCTTCCATACATTTGAAAAGACAAGGGGAACCCAATGGGTAGCCAGGGACCATGGGTATCAAGTGTTTTAAGGAAACAAAAGGTCCTCAGCATAAAAAGAGTAAATACAGGTGAATATTATATAGACCACAATAGGCTGCTATATACTTCAATCCCTAGTCCAGCCGGACAGGGAATTTAATACTCAAACAAATCATTCAGAATAAGAATACATATTAGCAACAAGGCATTGTAGTTACAGTAGAGCATAGTCCTGTGCCATACAAGAGGAGCAAAAGTGAGAGAGTAAAAGAAATATCAGGCAAACAAGGTGAGCTATCAGGCCACTGTTTTAAATCAGAATTGACAGCGTGTCCTGGAGTAAACCATACATACAGCAATCTAATAGGGTGAAACGTATGTCTACTCAAAGGAGTCGACGTTTCAATCCCATGCTCAATTAATAGGGATCATCTTCAGGACTTAGGGAATTGTTATTGCCTGAATTGGAAATTACACGCCATTGCTTAGACACGTGGGATTTCTGTTTTATTGGCAGGAATCAGGAACTTGAAAAGCCTCTATGGAGGTTTCAATAGGCTGGTCTTGGGCGTCCAAGTTTAACGGATGCTTAAAGGTATGTGGTATCCTCAAAGCGGGATAATCGTGGGTCGATTGCCAGGTTCCGTGTAGGCTGTAATTAGCAAGGATTGGAGTGCAGGATGTGCACTACGTAATTTTCTAGCTATCCTGAGGTGACCTGGGTAAGCCGACAAATTTTAACGAGTGAGTTTTAAAAAACACAGGCACAACAGAGCAACAAATGTAATGTAATGTATGTATACTTGTAAAGCGCACTGTTACCTCGTTACGTGGCGCCCTGGTGCTGTTTACCGCTGGGGAACCTGTCCTGGCTTTCCCTGTGAGAAGGCACCCCCAAGGTGAAGCCAGGCATCCCCGGCGCTGCTAGGGCCGTTGTGGAGATTAAGCAGGCTATTGTCCAGAGTTGCAGAGTGGGACCCATGGTTAGCATAGGCACCTAGGCGAGAATTATCGATTCCGCGGACACTGACCCAAGACCCTGCCGCGTCGGGAATTGAACCCTGGTCCCGGGCCGACCTCTGCTTCAGGGTCTGCCGCTTCTAACCAGTGAGCCACACTTCTCCACAAAACCTCCCGGCTTCTGCCTCAAGAGGGACACAGACTCTCAGTAAAACCTTTGCCTATATAAGGAGGGTTTGCTTAGCACATTTCTGGAGTAATCCATCCATACTGAATATGTGGTCAAAGAAGACCTTAAAAGTATCCTTCTGGGCTTACATTGATAACCATAGAATTAATGACATAACAAATGGATCCTTGACTAATGAATTCCTTATATTTAACCCGTTTACTGCGGCCCCGATTTTCCCGCAGTGCGGCACTTCCGCAAAGCGGGCGGGGCCGCGTCGGCCATTGACCGACGGCAGCACTGGGGAGGTAGTGCTGCCGTTGGCCAATGGCCGACGGCAGCAAGGAAGGGGTTAAAGCAAATCCTAGCTTTGAATTATTCCTAAATGAAGTAAATCCACCGTTGGCGAAAACATTGTACCTAAAGTTTAGATACAGAGTATTAATGTTGAAACCATGTATGGCAAGGTGGACTAATGATAGTGATGATAAATGCATGATGTGCACAGGGAAGGCTAGGGAGGATACTTCACATGTTCTGTTTTTTCGTCCAGTCTATATGATTCCAAGGGAAAGATGGATTAAACCTCTTTGTATAAACATAGGTGTGCGAATATGTAGAGAAGCAGAAAGAATTTTAAAAACAGATTCACGCCATGTCATCGTCTTTGGTATTAGCAGGTTCTTGTTAGCAGTGAATTTTATTAGAAAAAAAGTTGGTGAAAAATTTTAGGATACCATTAAGAATTGTTATTGCCTTGTAGTAATTAGTTTTTAGTTTGTTAATATCAGATTGTAATTTTAAGAAACGTGAGTTTACTGTGCCTTTTTAAATTATTTATGGATGGCTTTTATATTATGATTGACTGTCCCCTCTTATGAATATTAATGGCTGTAGTATATTTATTCATGATAGTGGAATGGTGCAATGAGCCTTCGTATGACCCGTTATTTTATGTAACTTTTATGATACAGTGTATCGAAATAAAGATTAATTGAATTGAATTGAATTGAATATAAGGATTTGGTGATTTATACCTATATAAGGGCATGAATCGGGAAAATTACAATAGGGTCCTAAAATGTTATACAACAGTTCATACATGGAAGTATTAAACTCCATGGAATTGTGAATCCTGGTTTAGATTTCTGCCCGATAAAACACAGTCTGCACAATTATTACCCTTCATTCAGGTTTAACTTGTAATTGCATTGCAATCGTGGGGCGACAGCATATCTTACCAGTCATTTTCAGTTTAGAGTTTACATCATGGCAGTACATTGCATCTCGCAATCTAGCCTATGGGGTAACAGCTTAGCTATGCTATTTTGCCAACCAGGGCTGGTAACTATAACAGTTGGGATCTGCCATTCAATACACACTACACAGCACAAATTGATATTTTTAGGATGCCTCCTGACCCTTTTCCTCCTTTCTATTTCCAGCCCCATTGCAGTAGGCAGAAATGGTCACTCAAACCAACTTGTGCTAGTACATCCATTCTTTAGTTCCCCAAGTTTCTGCATCTTCAGCTGCAGAGCCCAGAATAGGAACCTGCAATCGACCGCCCTAGCCCCAAAGCTCCATATTAGGGTCTGTCCAGACCCAACATTCCACTGGAATGATGAACATTATACATCAGAGAACTGAGCTATGTCCTCTACTTTAGTTCTCGCACCGTGATATCGGACCCAGACATCCAGTTTCACTGACCAATAACCACTCACACAATGCTTGCTGGGTGAAATGTCTGGGTCATTATTTAATACAAGAAACATATATATTCTTCTTAGTGTGTTCTAGGAATAAGGAATCCTACCTGGCTCACAGGAAAATAATCTAACTATTGACTCGACTGCCTGCTGGTAGTTTCGGGTAAACTTTCAGGTGATTTAGGAATTGAGTGGGAGGAGTTCACTTGATCTCTAAATAAAAGAAAAGCATACATACATTTTTAAAAAGACTGGTGGTAAAGAACTTCCTATGCATGATTGTGCATGCACCTTACCTCCTGCTGCAGTCTCACTTACCCAATGACCCACTATAGCTTACAAGACCATCTCAGCATCAGGCACAATTCATAACAGGTCTGCCTTCACACTTGCCAACAGTGGTCCCTCTTTCTTGACTTTATATCATAAAGGTCATCAAAGAAAGACTAAGATAGTCCTATTATACCATTTACATCTATAACCGCAATAAACATGACATAACGATGCACCATAGACACAGGCACAGGGCCTCCACCAGAGGGACACCAACACGCATAGTAACTGATGCCAACTAATCCCATCCACACTGCTTTTACCACAGTCTACATGGCTAAAAGTGATTTTGCAGTCATGTCCAAATGATATAGGGCCAGATCTACAAATATGCAACACAGTACACAACTGCAACTTAGATTAGATAGCAGGACAAAGATATGATGCTATTTATCACCCGGCCATGTGCTGTTTGAACCTGCCTTGTGCCACACACATCCCTGTGTCTTATAATGCAGGCATGTGTGCATTATGTCTAGCATAGGTTTTGTACTGGAAGGGTACCCTACTGCTACATTACCCTGGGCTTGGACTAACTTTAAAACTTTTCTCAAATTGGATGTGTAGTGTACTGTACAGAAAACATGCAACGTTGGAGAGGTTAGGAGAAATATAGCAATCAATCTTTTTAACACCTACCTAATGAAGGTGCTATTTTTTGGTGTAATACCCTGTGTGCTCTTGTTAGTAGATATGGCTTTGCGTCAAAAGCCATAACTCGGTACATGGGAAAACTCATGTACCACTCACTGACTGTGCAAAGTAACGCAGTGTAGCACTGTTAGCATTACTTCTTGACAGCTTTCTAATGCAAAACTTTTGTGCTTAAAAGTAAACACTTTATCAAGACTTTGTTCTGGTTTGTATCACTTTTTGTGATGTTGGATCGGCGAAAAGCCGTGCTAAATCTGCCACTTGGTGTAGAAACACATGCCACACTCACACCGTTAGAGATACACCCTTGACAGATGAAAGGCTGAGTTGACTTTGCAAGAATTCAAACTCGTGACAATCATAGATGTAAACTGTGAGCCCTTAACATGCAGACCTATTTTGCAAATTATGCAATAAATCATATAATAATAATGATCACATTACTTATGAAGATGAGATTCGAAAAATAATTTGCTATATCAAGTGGTACTTGAGAACCTAAGTAAACTACGAATTGCTACGTTTTGTAGTTTTTGGTATAGCCAGGAAAAAGCACAATTTGCTTTTTTGTTTGCACTACTATACCTAAGTGGAAGGCACTCCACTTACTTTTTCACATAAACTTTTTATCAGCCTGAGCTAAATTCAGTAGGTCTTTCTCAATGCACTGAGCAAGTGCAGTTGTAACCGTTAAGACAAATGACACTGCAGATTCTATGAGGAAGTTTACCCAGATAATTTGTTGTTACTATTTTTTGGGTTAGCGAATATATCCTTTGCCTTAATTGCATTTTTAAATTTTACACTCTGGAAAATTACCCAAATACTGTTTCAGTGTAACAGGGATTCTGTTCTCTTACAGAACTGTGCATAGAGATCCGGAACCTCAGTGAATTAGGGTGACCCAAAACTCACCTCAGTATCCAAAATCCCCTTACCGAGCTAGCTACAGTGTCTCATTGGTCATAACAAACTCCCAATGACTTAGACAAACCAGAACATGAACTTAGGTTACCTCAGGTATCGTGGAACACATGAACACTCTTTCGCTCTATAACCATTTCAAACCAGAACGTGGAGTAAAAGAGGACATGTGCACATTTGAAATATTTATTATTCAATGCAAGGTTCTCAAACGCAGTATCTTAAATAATACAAGAAGACATATTATAACAATCAGAGTTATCAGCATAGTTGCTAGTCCATAATAAGCAAACGGTGATAGCATATTATAGTGCAAAAATCAATAGAAATTTATAACACCAATTTCTCGCACTCCCTATTTAGCATACTATATTATATCTAAGAAGGTCTCATTTGGGTTTTAGCAGGGCGGGCTCATACCTCTAAATGGCAGGAGGAGAGGATCACATCATCTGCCACCAGCTCTCTGCATGCGAAGCATCATCAAGTGTGTTTTTGCATTCTCAGTAACTCTATCTTAAACCCGCTTAGAGCCCAATGTTGGCAGCAACTGTATTTGTGTTATGTCTAGTGGTGCGAGGATCAGACCTCCCAGCAACCTTGTGTTAAGTTATTCTTAGAGGGTTCAGCATTCACTGTTCAGACAGTGTACCAAGCACGACTGATATAAATCACATCTTTCGTCTAGGTTGAAAGCTACAATAACAATTATGTGTCGTGTGCAAACTAAAGCTGAAGGAAAATATGTTGTTTAAACACTTAATATACTCATGCTAACTTAACACAGTATATAGAAAAGCAGCATCTATATGACAGCAGACGACTTGCACAGAATATATATTGTCTAGCACAAGCACAATATTTTAAATGTTTTTTTAGTAATGTAATGGAAGCAAATTAACTAGAAATACAGGTGCAGTTTTGCAATTTTAAATGATTAGCAGATCTTTATTTATAAGAAAGTGTGGAAAAGGTGGTCCCAATCTCATCACTGTGGAAAGCGCCATACCCTGTACAGTACTTGTTTGTATTTAAACATTTTGCCAGGCTGTTTTAAGAGTGATTTGACCCAGGGGCGGTTCCTCCCCTAGAGCGCTGGGGCATAGACCTGCCCCCAGTGTGAGTTGTTGTGCAAGTGCATAATGAAAATGTTAAGCATGACTCACTCATGAGTCCCTTCCCGTTCAAAGACTGTGCCCCACCCCCTGACTGCTTGCTACTCCAGTGGGATGGCTATTCAAAGTGATTGGCAATGCCGACAGTCAGCTTCAGCTGAACTTTAGTGCGCAAGTCGGGTTGGACAGGTCTCAGCCTTTGAGCAACCCGACATGCACACTCGCTCTGTTAGGATGCCAGGGGGAACACAGCATAGCCCCCCTGTTCTCCTTTGGAGTGCTGGCTTCACCTGTCCACACCATTAATTGCTTTGCTCTCATGCTGCTTTAATTATAAATAGCAGGAGAGCAAAGTTTGGATTGGTTCTGGGCAGGGTAGCCTGTCCTTGCACCAGCCCGTGAGACGTGTTTTCAATTAGCGCAGGGGCGAGATGAAAGCAGACACATGACCAATCACTGGCACGATGGGCACTTTTTCCCCTCATGCACAGTGTCTGTGACTGCATTGACTAATACCACCACTGGGTTTGGGCTCCCAACAGTAAGGCCAAGCCACTGACCAATATTAAACTAAACAAGTGCTAATACTGTTCTTTTATTTATAACTTAATTGATGCAACCATATTGAAAAAAACAACATGTGCTGTAGACCTTTAGTTCTGTCATGAATACATCATTTACTTTTTATTTCGTTTTTTTGTCAAAACGAGAATTCTTTTTTCAAATTTACAAAACATTTACATTTTTCACATCATGATTGAAACACAAATAACTCATTAAAACATTTACATATCTCAATTTCCCTATTCAATCTCTCATTCAATCTTTGCATACATTCAAACATACATCCACTAAATTCACAGCTGTCACTATCTATTTACAATTCAGTCTTTTTTAGTTTGGAAAAAAATGCCATTAAAACCTAAATAGTCTTTTAATGTTTTTAAACATAATTCAAAACTTTGTTGGACTTTCTTATGGATATACAAGTTTGGTCTACGTGTTTCGAACTCTTAGTAGCTGTAGAGTTCTCCTCAGGACCCAATAGCTTATCTGTAAAAGCCTTCTGGTCAAAACCGACGGTGGGAAATCAATCTAGTGATCCCACGTCTCACTAACACTCATCGCCTTCACCTTCAGACGTAGCGGGTCAATAGGATCGGGGACGGACTCGAGTCCGTCCGTGACCCCAGAGTAGGAGGGAACGTCCGCATGGGCTGCGGCGTTCCCTCTGTGCAGATTAGGATGTGACCGCCAGGGTGGTGGTCACATCCTCTATCTTTAACATTGCGGCGGGTGCAGCTTCAATCTGCACCCGCCGCAATGTTAAAAATGCATGCACCGCATTTACGTGCACAAAGCGGCAGGCACCGCGCGGTGCCTGCTGCTTTGTTCATGCAAATGCAGGGGGGTACCATAGGTACCCCCCATATGCACCCCCATCCCCCCTTCACCCATGGGGCCCGCAACAGGCCCCCAAAGTGAAGGTCCGTATGCTTTTCCACGGTGGAAAAGCCACCGCGGAAAAGCATACATTTTACACCATCCTAATATGGCTGGCGGTGTCTGATAGACACCGCCAGCCATGTTAAAGCTTTTCCGCCGCGGTCGGAAGGCGACCGCGGCGGAAAGGCTGCAGACGGATTTCAAGACCCACTGCCATCCTAATATGGCGGTGGGTCTTTCGAGGCTCCGCAGCGGTTTTCCCGCATCCTCCGGGCCGGCGGTGGCTTCCGCCGGCCCAGAGGATGCAGGAAAACCGCTATCATAATCGCCCCCTTATTTCGGTCTGGTACGTCTTTTGAAAATCCTTTGTTTTTATACAATTTGATTATGGCGGCTGCTAATCAGGGGGAACCTGTAGGCTCGTAATTAACCTCTGACTGCCGTGTTCAGCGCGTTCCTAGTCGCAATCACGTGATTGATTTCCCACAGTCGGTTTTGACCAGAAGGCTTTTACAGATAATCTATTGGGTCCTGAGGAGAACTCTACAGCTACTGAGAGTTCGAAACGCGTAGACCAATCTTGTCTAGCCATAAGAAAGCCCAACAAAATTTGAATTATGTTGAAAAAGATTAAAAGATGATTTAGGCTTCTATGGCATTTTTCCAAACTAAAAAAGACTGAATTGTAAATAGAGAGTGACAGCTGTGAATTTAGTCGATGTATATTTGAATGTGTGCAGAGATTGAATGAGAGATTGAATGGGTAAATTGAGATATATGAATGTTTTAATGTGTTATTTGTGTTGCAATCATGATGTGAAAAATGTAAATGTTTTGTAAATTTGAAAAATTCTCGTTTTGACAAAAAAACGAATTAAAAAATAAAAGATTTATTCATGACAGAACTAAAGGTCTACAGCACATGTTTTTTCAATATGGTTGCATCAATTAAGTTATAAATACAAGAACAGTATTGGCACTTGTTTAGTTTAATATTGTGACTGCATTGGGCATCAGGGTTGGATCGGTACCTCAGGCACTCAGGAAATGGTGGAAGGGATGCTTCCTAGCTGTGGGACGCTTTTTTAGGCAGCCTTGGGACTGTCTGTGCTGTTTGGATGCCGCCAGTGGCCCAGTGGGTGCCTGAGTGACCTTTCTAGAGGTAGAGGGAAAGAGGTGTCACTCCCTTTCTCTCGCTGGGCCGTCCCATTAATGTATACTGATTGAGCAGGGACAGGGGACCTGAGCAGAAGTGGTCTCTCTTGTATTCATGTGTGGCTCAGCAGTGTGAACTAATCTGCACATTTTTTTTTAATCTAAGCAAAGTTAATAAAACATGCCCTCCACCCCCTTTCTTTTCATATAATTTCACCGAAGCAGTGTTTGCGGAAAGGCAATACGCAAATGTGGGCCACTTTTTGTTTGGTGTGCCCAGGGTGATTTTTTAACCCAATCCAACCCTGTTGGTCATAGGAAAAATGAAGAAAGCAGTTGTTAGGTCTCGCCAAAGCAGTGCACACGCGCCGCATAGGCAAAAAGACCTTTAGCAATTGCTTCGGCTTTTCAGCCACAAACGTGCACAAGTTCCATTGCCTTCAAGGGCAACGCATGCACGTTTGGCGAATCACTTGCGGGAGTGTCGGAGCCATATGGTAGCAATTATCGCTCCTGGCATTGCTCGCTCTTGCAAGTGAAACACTTTCACTTTTTTCATCCAGCACTCCCCCCACTTGTTTTTTTTTGTATTGGAGACTCCTGCCGCCACTTGTTTACAAGTGGCTTGGCTGGAGATGCGATTCTTGTTCTAGCAGTAGCTTGCAGAGGGATCCTAACAGAAAGGGCCCCTCATAATGAGGGTGTAGAAGATGCCAGTCATACCCCATTAATTCTGCACCGTGACGTTACTGTTACAGTAAAGGGGGCTGTGTTGTGGGATTAAAGGGCAGCTTTTAGTGTGTACTACCAAATAAGGAAATCACAAGGGAAATTCGGAATAGCACTCCTAATTCTCCATGTAATTCCGCATGTTGTTCTCTGTAGGAAGAAAATTGCATGGCTGTGGTAATTACCACATAACTGGAAATTCCAATCCCTGAGCAAATAGTAGTTTGAGCAGGGATGGAAAAACAAAGGGAAACACGTATTTAGGGCCAAGGTTTCAAGCTGGGATTTCCTTGCTTTCAGCAGATAGAGTTCCCCTATGCAGTTTACAAATATGTGGTAAATCTGATGGAGCCACTACCTGGAGTTTCCCGCTTCCTCGCAAGCAGCCTGCTCTTGGGTGGGTGTAAACTGGGCAACCTAACAATTACACTGTTTTCATTCCCTTGACAAGGAGCATGGTGAAATGTTATTTTATTTGAAGGTGCGTCCATAAAATACAAAAGATGGGGTACTCTGTTGCTATTCCTTCGTCGCCCCTTCTGCCTTATTCAACACCATCTGCCATGTAAATGAATTGCTCATAGGGATTCCAATGACCTTGAAATAGCCAGTCACATAGCCTGCCTTCTGCCTAAACCAGCTCCACGTACTAGTCCATACAAGTATTTTTTCAAGAAGGCTCTCTTCCAGGTTTTAAAAGTACAGAGACAGCAGCCCCGGCGTTGTCTTTTCAAAACCAGAAATCTTAAATTCAATATTGGGTTAATTATATTATTGCATCGAGCACTCAAAAAGTCCAATAGAAATCTTTTTCAAGTAATGCAGTAGTTTAATCTTGGAAAATTTCAATTCTTTTCTTCATTGAAATACAATCTTCAACATAGTCTCCAAACTGTGCAGCCAACACGTGTTTCGTCTAGTCTGATTCGACTAATGACTTCCTCAGGGCTGCAACCCAAAACAAAGTATAATCGCTATTATAATACTATATCATTGTTCGATATAACACACTAGTCACTTAAGTAAATAAACCATAGTCAACAGGGAAACATCCCAAAGCCAAACTGGTGTTTGAAAAGGAGTATATAATGTAGTAAAGTTCTCACCACCAAGTGAAAGCTAGAAATCTCCATAGTGGTCTTTAGGTTACCTAAATGTGAATCATTTAAAAATTATTTATATGGTGTTACCTCTTTTATTATATTTCAAAAAAGAGAGTGCAGTTTAATAAAGAGTAAGTATCAAAAACACAGAGAACGACCATGTTAAAGAGCGTCATACCTATATGCCTCCTCGTTGAGCCAACCTTATCCAATGTCGTCCTTAAGTCACAGTATTTCAATCTACAAAATTATATGATATTCAATAGTCATTTTGTATGTATTAACCTTCCAATGTTATAAAATCAGAGAGTTCACAGTCTTGGGCACAGTCCGCTGTCTTACCTTATTATCGTAGTTATTTACCCATATTAAGGGCTTTTATTATCGGGTGATCGTATCCGTCACCTGAAATAATCACAAGATCCTAGTATTAGGTTTAAGGATTCTAAAATGTTATAATGTATTGCATATCCTAAGTATCTATCTAAATTAAGCTCAATATCCGTTCTCACCTAGTACAGGTAAATCCTCGCTTCGGATCGCGTCTCGTCATATCGGAATCCTAGTATAGCGCCATCTTGCTATTCCTATTTATACTTGTTTGTTGTCGGGATGCGCCCTGTTAGTAAGACTAATTAAGTAAAGCTAATGTAAGTGCTCGAGCGTAACATTTAAATAACAAATAACTAACAAGTAATAGATATTAGTATACTTGTCACATTATGCGAAGTATTTCATATTTACGTATATCAGTCTGTTATTCATTCGAGTCGTCGATCAAATTTAGTATCCGTCATACCTTACGATAGATATATAATCTATTTTAATTTACTTTCGAGTAGTCTTGTTTGGCTTAGACTAATTAGATTTAAATAAATTATAATCCCAGGTAAAGCGAACATACATCAGAAAACCGTCCGCCATCTTGGAACAGTCAATCTATACGTTCGTTCCTGCCAAATTAACATCCTAAATTCCTTAGCAAGAGCAATGTATACTACTTGCCGCCATGAATCTTCATATGAGTATACTAAACTCAAATCCGGGGGGTACCTGCTCAAAATACAAGTTTATATAATATCGATACTGTGTTACTAACATTGGGCATCTCAATACCGTCTTTATAAGGTCAAAGTTAGAGGTGAGTATTAATTAAAGATTGTCACTACATAATGATTGGCGCTACGTTGAGATACACAAATAGTCTGCTCCTCGTCATCGTCAAAGAGTTTAGTTAGCAAGTAGAGTGCTTGCAAGAGTATAGGAGGGTTAGGTTTGGAAACGGAGAGCAAAGTAGTGGAATCTACATGTTTACTATTTACATCATTACACATATGGATGACTCTTATTAAGTTAACACAATATTAGACCGTCAATGAATTATTAAACATCAACAAGAGATTCATTATAAATATATGAATGAAAAATTGTTCTATGAAAACAATACGCAAGTAACAGTTCATTATAACAAACATTACAGATAAATGCGTATCATTTACACGAGTTACAGTAAAGAAAGACATCTCATAAGATATTTATATTCACTCATTTCCTAGGAAGAATTCATACTCATTATCGACATTAAGTCCCTTCTCTACAGCCTTAAGTTTTATTAGCCATGTCACTTCCTTTCTCCTTAGTGTTAAAATCCTATTCCCACCTCTGGGTTCTGGATCTACACGATCAATACCATGATAGCTAAATGTGTGTTTCACACTCTCATGTGAATTCCTAATCAAATTTGCAGCAGTGGGATAGCGTGTATCACCTTGCTTGATAGCTCTAAAATGTTCAGCCATCCTGTCTTTGAGTCTCCTCTTGGTGCTTCCAACATATATCATTCCACAGCTACATTAAATGATATAAACAACATAGGTTGTGTCGCAGTTTATGAATTTGTCAATGACATATTCTCCTGTATCATTGTAGTTGAAAGTAACTACCTTTTTCTGGGCCCATCTGCATGAAGAGCATTTACCACACTTGTGGAAACCCCTAGATCCAGAGAGCCAATCTCTGTTCACATGTTTCTTGGGGTAGCTAGGACACAGTATGTTAGATAGTGTCAAACCCTTCCTATATTTGACAGAGGGGTATTTATTAATGAACGGTGTAAGATCTTGGTCAAGCATCAAAAGGTGCCAATGTCTTTTGAGAATAGAATACAGTTTGGGACTCTCTGTGCTATAATGAGTAATCATTCTCACCATAGTTACAGTGTCCTTCTTGGTGTTTTTAGGTTTCACTCTTAAGGTGTCTTTACATTTAAGTTTGTGTGCTCTGGTTACAGCCATATCAATCACTTGTTTACCATAGCCTCTTCTAGCAAAGCGACATGAAATGTCTTTAATGTTGGTTTTAAAGTCTTGTTCTAAGGAGCAGTTTCGCCTAGCTCTCACCATCTCACAGTAGGGTATTGCTTTTATTTGATTGCTAGGGTGACAGCTTTTGGCATGAAGAACTGCATTACAGCTTGTTGGTTTCCTATACATTCGACTTTTAAGATGGCCTTCCTCAACAAATAACTCAATATCTAAAAAGGTTATTTTCTCAAGGTCATATTGAGTTGTAAATTTGAGATTGAAGGTATTCTCATTGAGATAGTCAAAAAATCCTTTTAGTTGTTCTACTGTCCCTGTCCAGATTAGGAGACAGTCGTCGATGAAACGACCCCAGGAATGAATATACTGGATCCATTCTCTGTTAGCGATCCCCCAGATTCGCTCCGCCTCGAACCACCCCATAAAGAGGTTAGCAAAAGACGGAGCAAATCTGGCTCCCATCGCTGTCCCGAGTTCTTGTCGGTACCAGTTACCATCAAATAGAAAAACGTTATTTTTGAGGACAAGTTCAGTCATCTGCAATAACATTTGTGAATGCTCATAAAGTTCAGCTGCTCTCTTACTCAAGAAAAAGTCAAGTGCTTTAATACCCAAGTCGTGTTCTATATTCGAATATAGAGATACTACATCAAGGGTAGCTAGTATCATTCCATTATCCCATGACATATCATCCAGTATATTCAAAATGTACTTGGTATCTTCAACAAATTATGGTAAATTATATACAAACTCTCTTAAAAAAGTGTCTATATATTCTGAAAGGTGTTCAGTTGGGCCACCTATGCCAGAAACAATCGGCCTCCCTGGAGGTCTGTTCCGGCATTTATGGACCTTTGGTAAGGTATAGAGACATGGTGATTTTGGATAGGTGGTCAAAAGATAGAGGTATACATCTCGATCTAATAGTGATAAGTCATACCATTCTTTAACTTTCATGTTAATGGTCTCCATAACTGCTTTCATGGGGTTTTTGTCCAATTTAGTATTGTTTGTTATTTAGCTGAGATAGAACTTCATTATTATAATCTATGGTATTCTGAATTACAAGATTACCTCCTTTGTCTGCCCTACGTATTTGTATGTCCTCATTATTCATCAGATCTCTAAGGGCTTTCCTTTCTCCAAGTGATAAATTATCCTCTCTTGGGTTTAGATGTCTCTGCTGTTGGTAGTTTAACTCCTTATCAATATCAGTGCTCACTGCTTTAAAGAATACATCTATCATGTTACCTTTTGCCAGTTGGGGAGTCCACTTAGATCGTAGTTTTAGACCACTATCTTGTGACTGGTATCGTTCAACATCTAATTCTTCCAAAAGTCTAGATAAAGTCACTGGATCATCTTCATTCTCTGTTAAGGACAGTAAGAGCTGAGTTTCTTTTAGTTCTTGTATCGTAAGATTACTCAGCCCTCTAGATCTAGGTGTTGCCTTCTTCTCTGGTATGTTAGCAAAGAATTTCTTTATTTTTAGTAATCTCGTAAATTTAAAAAGATCTATTTTAGTCATCACCCATTCTTGTCTCCTAGCTGGACAGAATCCTAAACCTTTCTGAAGAACGCATATCATATCATTTGTAAGTGGAAAATCCGATAGATTAATAACCTCAATGTCACTTACTTCACCCTCATCTCTTACGGTTGTGGCTTCCAAGACCTCAGACTCATTCTTATCCTTGATCCTGGATCTCCCATTTCCTCTCCTGCCTCTCTTGGTCCTCTTGCAGTAGTATTGCGATTTCTCCCTGTTTCTCGATTCCCCTTCCGTAAACGTTGAACTTCCTCTAAAAAATTATTCTCTGGTGTAGGAACATTTGCTGTAGTTGTTGGAATTTCATCATTATCATCACTAGATATATTGCTCGATGATGCATCTGTCTCACTAAGAGGTCTGGCGCTGCCTGTCTGTCTTGAGTTAGATGGTTTGTTCATCAAATGATCATATTTTTTGGCATATGTATATATTCTACCTGATCTATAATCATTCTCTTCTCGCTTGATTTTACGAGCCTTTCTCTTCTTAATATCTAGTTGTAATTCGTTAAGGATTTCATCCATTATAGTGTAGTTTTTAATTGTCGCTTCAGGAAGGTTCATTTGCTTAATCTCATCTTCTACTTTCTGGATTTCAATCTGTAGTTTTGCCATCTTCTATTGGGTTGTTGCAAAGATGTAAGATAAAGGCTCGATTACATACTGGAAATATTCATGTTGTTGTGGGGTGCCTCTGTAGGCCATTACCTACTAGTAGAGAGGAACAAGCTTTTGTAATGCAATAGGTCTCGCATTAGTCAAAACATGAAACTGCTGTATTTAATATAAGGGGCAAGTGATGTTTAATTTCTGAGTCACTATTGAAAATTGCAAGTTGTTTGGTGCCGCTGCATAAAACCATACATGAGAACACCTGGGGCCCTATTACCGATGACTGCGCCAGAGCTAATTGACGCTGGGCGCCAGACTATGCCCCCAACGGTAATACAGAGGAACGGCCCGTAAGCTGTTGTGATGCTGGTGCAGACGTTGAACTCTGGGGCATATTAGCAAGAACCTCGTTAAAATTATTGCACTTTTAGTGGCAGGAAACTGCCACTAAAACGGCGATAATGGGCTTGGGAATTCCAATAGTAGCCCATGTTAGATATCTTGCACATCTAACCTGGGCTTCTACTGAAATTCTATAACGCATATTAGTAAGCCCATTATCACGGTTTTAGCAGCAGTTTCCTGCCGCTACAATGGCGATAATTTGAACGAGGTTTTTGCTAATATGCCCCTTTGTGTTTACGTCCATGCGCATATTGTATTAGCGCACAGACGCTAATGCACATAAACACATACACGGGCGCAGAGCAACAATTAGCGCTGTCGCAGTAATCTGTAATATGGCCCCTAGTGTATATGGTAAGTAAGCACCTGCAGTTTTGGCTGCTCCTATCCATCCTACTTTTCCTCACTCCCATGCTTGGCTTATATGCCATAAAAAATCTACCTGCAGGAAAAATATCCTGGGGTCCGGTGAGGAGATGTGTGTGCTTTTTATCATTTGTTTACATTTAGGATTTGACAGCAGTGCAGTCTAATTTCCATCCATCGAGGCAGCTGCCTGATAATTATTAATCTCAGAATGCACACTAGGCAAATTTGTTTTTGTGGCTCAGCAGTGTCCCAGGCTGAGTGCAGCACAGTACATTGACTGTCACGTATGCCATATTAATATTATAAAATTACATTAAATTGTATGGTGTGAGAGGAAAAGTATGCAAGGGCAATGCAGACAAATGCTTAACGTTGTCAGAAAGATGAGATTGGTCACAAGACAAAACAACAGGTTATTTTGCACAAGGAAGGAACATAAAATGTCTTTCCTTTAATGAGCAATACTATTTATTTTGAAGAATCAAAGCACTTCTCAAGTCTGAGAGGTTCCTACTGGTACAGTGCTGTGTTCTTAGTAAACTTGAAAACATGCCATGCGGGAAAAGAAAACAGCTCAGTTATTATTAGGAACAAACACACTGAATAACTAGATACAAGTGCAACAGTTTGACCATCTCACACACTAAATAAAATATTTTTGGGAGGTTCAGTGATTACTACTCCACAGACGTGTATACAATTTCTTTATCAACTTCTGAATAATGGAAGGAAAAGTCATCCCCCGAAGTTAACCGGATTTGGGGGCCTGCAGTTTGCAATCAAACCTGTGAAGTTGGGCCATGAGGGTATCTTAAAGGTGCTGTGCATTAGTTCTTTCTTTTAATGGCACTAGGATAAGGGTATACTAGCTCAATAGGTTAAACATCCGATCCACCTAAAACCCTCATTATGTCAAATGGGGTTTTCTCGCTTCATTCACTCTCTCTAAAACTCGTCCCTACCTTTTAATGCCACACTACTTTGAAATGTCACCAGCATTCCACTGATTTAACAGCGCTTTTAGTTTGCTCTACCTCTTGCTATGCTCTGCTATGTTATGTGTATTTCTACAGTGCATGGCTACCCATAGGCTTCCCAGCGCTGGCTAAGACATAGCCTTGCTTCAGGACAAGTGGAGAGGGGCTATTAATGTGGACACAGCCATGTTTTTAGCCTTTTTCTGAACTGTGATTCATTTTTTAGGCATCTTAATTCTTTGGGGAGAACATGTCAAAGTTTGGGGATGAGATATGAAAAGGACTTACTGCTCCATCTGGCCTTGTGAATTCTATGTACCTTCAAGACTCGACCCGTAGAAGATCTTAAAGCCCTACTAGGGGAATAGGGGTTCAAGGGTGCCCTTATCATAGTGGATCCTTTGGCGTTAAGCCAGACAGAGTGTTTTAAATGTTATCCTTGCCTCAATAGAGCCAGTGCAGAAAGGGTGGAGCACTGTTTACTGAGGCATAGTTTAGGGCTTATTTAGTATCCTTGATGCCGCATTTTGGGCAACTGGATCCTTTTGATCACATGTTTGGTGTAGCCTACGTACACAGAGTTCCCATAGTCCAACCTTTCCTCTTGCTTGGTATATCCTTATAGCGGCCCAATAATACCATAAGACATCTTCTAAGCATTCCCCGGTTGTGGCTCTGAAATTTAAAGGGAATTAAAAACCTCAAAATCTAATCCACGTCAGTTTGCCTAGTTTAGCATCAAATAGATAAACCCTGACATAAAATGGGCTATCATGCATCTAACCACACTTTCCCCCACCTTTCCTGAGCACACTTTACAGGATAACCCTCTCAGGGAGAAAAGACCTATTGCTTTTCCCCTCACTCTGCCTTCAACTGACATATCACATCAATCCTGGCTGTGTTAAGAATTTTGCCACTTCCTTGGGTAGTCATCTTCTAGGTGTGGGTGTATCTTCTTGAAAAGAGTATTCTGATGGAAGTTTTATGTGATCAACTGCTCAAGATAGCACTTGATGCTTGAGTGCTCATGTTTCTATGATTGATCTCATTTAGTCAAGCAGCAACGCAAACTATTTGTATAATGTATTTTGTTTAAAAAAGAACAAAAGTAACATTTGTGTGGGGGAGCTAAAAAGCTGCTTACAATGTACACAGTTTCAATAAGCTGCACACACTTTGGAAACACTAGAGTCAAATGATGAAACTTGAACTCGAAAAACTAGTCAACATGAAAGTAAATCACATCAAGTATCAATTATCAAAAGTGAAAGCATCTGAAGGATGCATAATAGTATAGTGATTTAAATTTTTTTTGAAAACACATCCCCAGACCTTTTTATGATCTGATAGCTCAGAGGATTTCTGAAGGCATCTGTTTTGACCCATGGTCACAACTTGAATACCAGTTGGTCCTTCAGCCTTTCATCCTCCTAAGAACGATCGGTATTATTGAGTCAGATAACAATAATCATCTGTTATTCAGGGCTCACAGATACCTACAGATAAATGTGTGGTTCACAAATGCACGTTATTATGGCATTACATTTCCTTGGGAAATATGGACATGGGTGGGCCTAATATACGAAAGTCCAGAGGGAGTGCCTAATGAATATTTTGGATAGGAGATATTGAAGCCCGTGTGAGAATGGAGAGAAGTCAAAAAGATGTAATTCACCAGTAAAAGTTCACAAAGAAAATAAGCATGGATATAAAGCTTGTAGACTTGATGCCATAAAGAAACAGGCAATATGGAAATTGCACATAAGGGTTTGGGCATCAAGGTCTCAATGTATCCTATGTTGTGGGGTCGCAGGTATTAACCTGAAGTGAATGGTTTGAAGAGATTCATAAACTAATACATTCTGGAGAGGACTTCTTGCACATAGTACGGATATAAATGAATATTCGTAGTTGAGGCACACAATAGCCATACTGCGAAAAAACTAAATCAACACAGATTCTGCAGCAGAGGGTTTACTCAGAGGAAAGCCAATATGAAAGGTTAATCCAGAATATTTAATATGATGATAAAGCAGCTAATGGGTAGCTTTCAATGTTCCTTGCAAATGGCCTTACAAAGCTAAAGCCTAGCTAAACATAAAATGTAACTAACAAATGTCCCCCGCATCTACAGTCCCCCCCCACAAGCCCATACCGCATCTATCGAATTTAACTGTAGTGCATTTCACCATTTTCAATGTTATATTTCCCCTACAGCCTACGACTGCATGTATCAACCCCTAAGCAACCAAAAATCATAAAATGAACCGTGAACTACCTACCTACCCTCCCTTTGGAGATGCTCACCAACTGGCAATGCCAACTAAACTTCTGACAAGTCCCGGAAAACGTTTGAGACCCCACAAGCACTTGTTCCAAGCGGAACACAACCCCCCTGCCCACCTGTCTCAACAACGGGGCCTGAAGAGCCACAAACCCACTGTCCAAAACTCAGGGAAAAACCCTACTTAAAGAGTTGGGTGGGCAGGGAAAATCACCTAACTTGCTTCTAATCACCAGCCACCAGGCCACATGAAACCTAAAATGGGGTCAGGGAGCCCAATGACCCTCCTAATAATAATTTGGGCTATCTTGCACAATAAAAGAAGCCCAACACAAAGTGGCAGTTCATGAACTGCACCACCACCTCAATCTGCCCATGGGCGTGAACATCCCCTGCACTTCCTCCAGCTGTTCTTTGCCATAAATCCCCACACCCCGGCCCTCCTCTGTGTCAAATGATATCCCTCCTCCCACCCCCCCCATTTGTGTGTCTTCTCTATATGCCCCAAAGCAGCTGGGCGTGTCACTGGAGATGCTGCTCGCTTCCCAGCTCTTAATTGCACTACAGGGTTCTCTAGCCTCGCAGGCGGCTCCATAGATGCAACCCGCTTCCTCACTTGCTTTCTCCCTGCCTCCCTATACACTTGTAGTGGGTGCGATAGGGCCAAAGCCATTGCTGCCCATCATTTGCCTGTATCTGCATACGAGCTTGGGCTCGCACAGCATCTCCAGTCTCCCCTCCGCACTGTGCTCCTACCCCGCCTTGCTTCCAACACTGTTGGAGCGCAGTTGGGCATATCAGTCTGGCCCGCTCTAGATACAAGCGCCCCTCTCCTGCCTACACCCTGAGGTGCCACACTCCTGGACAAGGAGCGGCCCCTCACACTGACCTGAATGTGTGATGACACCTCAGCTATTGCCCTCCATTTCAGTGGCAGTGAGCAGATGACCATAATGGTGGACACACGTGCTGATGCCCGGCAGGCTGCGCTCACTGCAGCCTCACCATCCACCATGGGGTATAGACTCCCGGCCTCACAGAGTAGCTGCATTGTTTCGGCCACCTTCTTGTCTCCCACAGCAATCATCCACCAATCAAAACTACAGCAAATAGGTAATAAATTATGGTAATTGTGTAATTAGTTTTCAGTATGTGTTTTGCGGTTTATAGGGGCAAAGGGTAGTAAGTAGTTTATTTATTTTTTATTAGTAATTATTTGTTGATTGATATTAATTAAATTAATGAAAAAAAGTATTATGGCAATTGTGTATTTCATTTTAGGTCTGTGTTGCGTCCTTTATAGGGGTAATGGATGAGAAAAAATGTGGGTTTAATTAATTAATATATAGGTGTTAATCAGTGTTAATTATTTGATATTTATTTTGGGTAATAGTTTATTTTTGAGTGTGTTGTTTTTAATTTAAAGGGGTAAAGGGTGGTATTAAATACATTTTAATTACTTTATAATTAGTTGTTAAAAGCAATTGTTTTTGATTTAAAAATAAGTTTTAATTGTGTTTTATTATTTTATAGTTTAATTTAAGTGTGTGTTGTGGACATTATAGTGTTAAAGCGTGTCTAGTTATTTAATGTTTATTAGTTTTTATTAATAATATGTTTGAATTAATTATGGTAATTATCGAAGTACATTTATTTTTGAAGTGTTTAAGTGTGTTGTTGTTATTGTGTGTTATAGGGTAGGAAATAAAAGAAATACATTTATGTATTAATTAATGCTTTTGTTCGTAAATATTTTTTAATGTATTTATTATTTTATTTTATATAATATTTGTAGGTATAGGTTATATATGTAATTAATATTACAATATGTTTTCTTTTTATATATTTAATATATTTGATTTTTGATTTTTGTATAATATTTATTTATATGTATCTATTTTTAAATCTTTAATATAGATATATATTTTTTAACTGTTGGAGTGTGAATAGTAATTTTTAACCCCTCCCCTATCCAACACATTCCCTACTGTTGCATTCACCTGAGAATAGTAATTTTTGCCTCTCCACTATGCAATGCTTTCCCTACTGTTACACTCACTAGAGATGGAATAGTAATTTTTACTCCTCCGTTATTCAGCACTTTCCCTACTGTTGCACTCACAGGAGTGGGAATAGCACATTTTTCTCTCCGCTATCCAGCACTTTCCCTACTGTTGTACTCACTGGAGTTGGAATAGTAAATTTTACCCCTCTGCTATCCAACAGTTATCCTACTGTTGCATTCAGTGGAGTGGGAATACTAATGTTTACCCATCCTCTATCCATCAATTTCCCTACTGTTGCCCTCTTTGGAGTGGGAAAAGTAATTTGTAGCGCTCTGCTATCTAACACTTTCCCTACTGTTGCACTCTTTGGAGTGGGAATATGAATTGTTGCCCCCCGCTATCCAACACTCTCCCTACCGTTGCTCTCACCGTTCTAGTAATTTGTTCCCCTCCGCTATCCAACACTTTCCCTATTGTTGCACTCACTGGAGTTGAAATAGTAAATTTATTTACTCTGCTATCGAACACTTACCCTACTGTTGCAGTCACTGGAGAGGGAATAGTTATTTTTACCCCTCCGCTTTCCATCACTTTCCCTACTGTTGCCCTGACTGTATTGTGAAATTTAAGTTCAAATTATTTTGTAATAGTTTAATGTTTTAATTTATGATAGATTTTTGTTTTTCATATTATAAATCGTTGATATATATTTTTATTTTGTATATAATTTTCTCATAAATTAAAAGTAATTGTTTATTAATTATTTTAAAGTAAACATGTAAGTATACACATAATTATGTTTGTGTATTTTTTAAATAAGTGTATTTGTTATCTTTTATTAAAATGTATAAGATATTTATTTTATTTTATATTTATATAAAAGTCGTTATTTTTTACATTGATATTTTAAGTTGATATTTTTGTACTTACCTGTTACCTCGCAGAAAAGCCGCATTGCTTCGGCCGCCTTCTTGTCTCCCACAGCCATCATCCACCAATCAAAACTACTGCAAATAAAATAAGTGAAAAAACCTTAGAAACGTGGTATTGTTACTAGGATTACGGCGCCTTTTAGGTAGAATTACACAAGTTATTTAAGGAATTGTAACATTTGTATAAGACGGTGCTGTAAGGTGTAGAGAACCACAAAACTCTACAAATTTTGAGCCTCAACTCAAACACAATATCCTTCACTCCCCAGCACACGTTAAGTTTTCAAGACCAGGTTTTCCTGTTTATGATTGTTAACAATACATTATATCGTCATCATGCAAAATAAATTCTGAACAGTTCCAGTTGGTTCTTTCTTTTTGTTTTATTTCGGAGTTCTTGTCTTTTAGTTGTCAAACGTCACAGCCAACACGTGTTTCGTCGCTTTAATGGGGGTATGTTCCCGCGACTTTCTCAAGGCTAAATGCTTCAAATCCGTAACTTTTGTAATGTGGTGATAATTCCAACCCACATTGGGGTTCCACTTCATGCGACGTGTCCACAAGTATCCCTCCAATACGCACTATCCTTTCTTATAAGGTTCTGATTTCTTTAATAAGTTTCCGTGTGAGGCAGCACGCCGCTCCAGTTTGTTGCCGTGTTCGGTTGCAAACTGAGTGTGTAATACTAAAGGTAATTTATAAACAAAAAGTCAGGTAATCAGCCAAAATGATTTTCATGATTTAGGGTACACATGCAGTTACTGTGACACTAGCAAACTGCCCAGTGATAAAAAAACAGCAATCACGTTCCTCAAAATGAACAAATCTATGGGTGACTAATTAAAATGGTTGATTCCTTCACACAATCCTTTTTTAGGTTAAGTCTGGGCAGCGCATGTGGTGCTCTGCTGCATACTGTATTGAAGTATTCACTTAAAGCCCCGCCCACTCTCCGCCCATATTTGTCATTGCCCTTCATAAATGCTGGCTTCTGATTCGTACATAGGCTAGTTAGTCCCTCCTTAGTACCGTCTTGTTGTTATTTGTGACCTCCCATGAGTACTGGCCCTTTTACTTTGGTTGTTACATGTTCTGCTTTATAAGTTGGTGAGCACTATTTTCCTTAATGCTCTTACCTTATTCCACCCATGACATTGCAGCACCCGCTCGCTTTTATTTTAATAGTAATGTATTTTATTCAAATTACAGCGCGGTCCGCTTTACAGCAGCTGCACTTATTTAATATACAGCGTTGGCCGCTTTCACTTTAGTGGCCATGTGTATTTAAATATTTAATTACCAGCGCAGGCCGCTTTTACTTTAGCAGCCGCACGGCAGAAACTTTTGAAATTACTTATTTTTTAAAAACTTTGGGTGAAAGCACCACATATGCTTTCACTTTAATGTTGGCTGCGCCCCTTTGTTTAGACGCTGGTCACGGTAACCTGAATATGCAAGCAGCTACTAAAAAAAGGGACGTGGCCACTATTATAGTGGTCTTGCATTTGCGAGAGTTTAAGGTCTTAAAAACAAGTAAAGGGCCCAAGCATCAAAAATCTGTAAAATTAGTCCTTATCTATATGTATAAAAACAAATGTATGTCTGTCTCTTTGTCCTTTATGCATTACTACACCATTCATCCGATCGGCATGAAACTTTGGAAAGTTGTTGAGTACACTCCCGCGAAGGTGTCTGGCAAATAAATAAATAAATAAATAAATTGTTAAAATTTGTTGAGTACACTCCCGCAAAGGTTTCTGGCAAAAAAAAGAAAAAAAAAAAGAGAAAAATTTGTTAAATATCGGTCCCTCGGCCCTCCAGGGCCCTCATAAGCTTTCCAATACTGAACATTTACAGTTTCTGGTGCGACTCGCTTTTGCAATGACCATCAACAAAGCACATGGACAATCGCTGCAAGTGTGTGGACTACATTTGGAAAATCCGTGCTTCTCACATGGACAACTGTATGTGGCCAGCTCATGCGTCGTAAAACCTTCTGATGTATTCGTGTACGCACCAGACGGAAAAACAAAAAAATACAGTGTATCCACAAGCACTCGAATAAATAAACAGAATTTAAACAACACTTTAAAATGTTTTCCATATTAAAATGAATACGTTTCAATAAAAATGACACAATGTAAATTGAATGTTATCATAACAAGTTTTTTTAAATTTCCTTTCTTCTGAGATCGCAGCAACGTGCGACGGGTAAGCTAGTTTGCAATAAATAAGGTATCGCAAACAAGGAATAGTTTTCCGCGATGCATCAACTGATTCGGTATTTATTACCAAATCGCTAAAAATCGTTAAAATATACCGAAACTAAGATAGCGAGAGTGCAAAATAAACATTAGCAAATACCGAATTTGCAAATACTATTTGCGAGTTCGGTATTAGCGAATTTTCAAAAAAAAGAGTCGCTTTGGAAGCAGGTTAATGACATCAAAACCAGGTAGTCATCCAGCCCATGCTTCATTCAGTGCCCTGAGGAGCTCAGAGGAGGAGGCAGAGCACAGGAGCTGAGGAGATAAATACTGATCCCACAAACCAGCAACACCACTGCAACACAGGATGGAGAACGATGCACCCCAAAACACAGACACGCCCAGAAAGAGGAAGAGGAAGTTTTCTGACAAGGAACTGGAACTTCTGATTGAGGGGGTGAGCAGCAAGCATGACAGGCTGTCACTAAAGGTGCCTAAGGTGGAAAAGCGCAAGACCTGGCTGCGCATCAAGGAGAGGGTGAATGCGGTTCACGCACCACAGCATAGACGACCTGAAGAAGAGGTGGCATGACCTCAGAAAAAGGGCAAAGGAGAGGATTGTTGAAAGGGTGAAGAATGCAGCTGCCACAGGAGGGGGGACATCCAAAGTCACTCCCAACACAGCCCTTGAGGACCTCGTCGAGGGTACCATTGAGCCTGAGGCAGTCGTGGGGGTCACCCAATTGGACACTTCCGGTGCTGCGCCAGGAGAGCAAGGTAAGATGCATGCCTGTGCTGATACGCAGCGTGTTGTCTACCCATGCCCATCCCCCAGGCCATCACAGTGCACAGGTAGAAGTGCCTAATGCATATACCCTAACCGAATTGTTGCATTATGGGAGTTGTAGTCATGTCATCAAAGTGTGCATATATGATCCCCAATGTAAAAGAAATGAGACCAGCAGCACAGGGCCAACAGTCTGTCCAAATATGTCATTTATGAAGTTGAAAGTATGCAAAATGATTAATATATACATTCAGAAAAAAGTATAACAATGCACTGTTTCACACACAGATTCATCACCCCTGGACTCTGATGACAGCAGACACCTCATCATATCAGAAACACCGGCAGGGACCAATGGAGAGACTCCGCAGGGACTTCATTCCACAACACCACCACCAACATCATCACCACCACCACCACGGACAACAGCACACAGGGCAATTGTCACCTCCCTGCAGCAGAGGCCAGCAGCCACAAATGTTCCACAACAGTCAATTGTCACTCCGCCAGCTCAAACACCAGCACATGTCCGAGTCAGACAGCGGCGCAGGCCCCTGGGAAGACTTGCAGTGGGATCTGAAGAGCCTGCACACCGCTACAGTGTGGTTGAGTCACAGATGCTGCGTGTTCAGCGCCTGCAGGGGAGACACATGTGAGCAATTAACATTAACATGGCAAAATTGGGTAGCAAAATGGGCACGATGACAGACGCTGTCCATGAAATGACCAGATCCATTGCTGAGGGAAATAGAGACGTCAAACTGTGCCTACTGGAGCTAACCCATACCGTCCTAGCAGGGCAACACAGTGAGAGCAGGAGGCATCCCCAGAACTTGCTCCATTCCAATGCATCCATTAGGGCCATCACAAAGCTCTGCAACAGCACAGCTGTACTTTCACGGAGATCTGTGTCACTGCAGGTCGACCTGGGCCATTAAGGTGGTGATGTGGCCAAGGCCTTGGGCCAAGTGACCACTGCAGTGGAGCATCGGCAGTCTGGGACTTTTAGTGCCAGCAATTTGGGAGTAGAGGAGGGGAGTGAGGCGGCATCAAGCGTCAGCAGCGTCTCTGTGCCAGATCCCAGTGATAGGAGGTGCAGTTCGCGCAGCTCCACAGTCCCTGACACACATCGTGGTGATGTGGAGGAGTCACGCGACAGGAGGCTGGGGGTACGTGGAAGGTGCAAATAACCATGTACTACCGGCTATTTGGCCATGGAGATGTAACCATGGGCCACCTACATTACTTCAAGATACTCCCGACAACGGATATGTATCGTTAACAATGTTTTGAGTCTGCGTCATTTAGACGTATCGTTCATAATCACCTGACAAGTGCTCATGTGTATTAAACATTTGCACACCAGATTATGTAGTGATCGCTCATTCTTACCTGTCTCTGAAGTGATGTTTTGTCATGTATATCTGTTTCCTTTGACCTTCAGCTGTGTTAGGCACGTGTGCCTGTCGGTGTTGTGGGGGGGTTGCTGTGCACAAAAGTTGTCATCTCCGTCCACCTCTATTGGTATCCCCCTTCTTGTGGCAATGTTGTGCAGCATGGCACACACCACTATTATCCGGCAGCAGGTTACCAGGTCAAACTGCAAGGCACCTCCTGTCTTGTGTAGGATCCAAAAGCGACTCTTGAGATGCAAAGGTTCACTCTACCACTTTCCTGGTACTGATATGTGCTGCATTGTAGCGCTGCTCCTGAGGTGTTGCTGGGTTGAGGTAGGGAGTGAGAAGATATTCATGCAAGGCGTATGCGCTGTCACCTGCAGGGTGGGGAGCAAAGGGTTAGCAGCATGAATACAATTACATATGTGAGGATGGAGTTAATGATTAGGCATAAGTATGTACCTAGCAGGTGTCCTCCTCCAAATTCACCGTTGAGCAGACACCTGTGGATCTCACTGTGTCGGAATATGTATGTGTCGTGTGTGCTTCCGGGAAATTGCACTATAATGTCTGTAATGATGTGCTTGGCATTGCACACGACCGGCACGTTTATGGAGTGATAGGACTTCCAGTTGCGGAATATGTATTCGTTGGCTGAGAGGGGACAGATGGGGACATGCGTGCAGTCAACACATCCTATGACATGGGGAAATTGTGCCAGCTGATAGAAGTCCTGTTTGGTGCGGTTCAACTGCTGTAGGGTTGTGGGGAAGGTGATGTGGGTATGTATCATTGTCAGCATGGCATCTAGGAATTTGTGGAAGAAGCGTGAAAGTGCGCTTTGCGACACGCCTTCGGCAACTGCTACAATCCCCTAAAAACTTCCAGACACCAGCAGGGGCAGGCTGCACAGGATCTGGACGTAGGCAGGTATGGCATTGGTCCTACGGGTCTGGTGCTACAGTAGTGGTTCCAGGTCAACAATGAGACACATGATCATGGCACGATTCACTCTGTACTTGTCATAGATTAGTTCCTCAGCCTGGCCCAGCAATGTGATGCGCACCCTGAATACCCTCTCCTGGATACTTCTCCTGCGCTGTGCTGCAGCATTGATTCTCATCCTCCTAGCAAGCATGTAGAGGGCAGCCATTTTGGAAGACATACAGGGTCTCCAGAGGCATATTTGAAGGGTTTCTGATTGTATCCACCTGTAGGAATTTTTTTATTTTTGCCTTCAACCAACTTTACCTCCCCTTATTTTGCTCATGCTAAATCGCGATTTGGTGGATTTTCGGTATTTGCCGTTTTTGATGCATTTCTTTGCGACTTTTTAATAGCAATTTGGTATTTCCGGGGGCTGATGTTTTTCGCGGTATTACCGATTCCCTATTTTGCGATTCGGTAATTTACTGCTGTTTTTTTTTGCGATTCTGTATTTTTTTTCGGTATTGGGGTTGATGCATTGGGATTTCAGGTTTTATGTTCGGTAACAGCCTGTTTTTACCAATTTGCAATTTTACCGGGAGCTATTTTGGTTGATGCTTCTGCCAGAATGCCTTTTATTTATGTGCTTCTTTCAAAAACACAAAAATAAAAGGCATTGTCATTTTTAATGCCAATAGCTTAAACGCTCGCAAATGAGAGACCTTTTGCGTTTCAAATGTTTGTTGTTTGATGCATCTAAGATTAAGGACTCCCACTCCTTCTCTCTATGGGCTCCCTCATCTACTGTATTTAACAAAAAACTGAAACTGCTCCTGATTTAGTCTCATTTTAGTTCAATTTACTTACAGTTCTACAGTCTGTCCTACTGTATCCATGTTAACTAAGCAACTAGTAATTAATGGGTAAACATGGTTAAGAGAACTGCGTCTTGCAGGCCCGGCCCGTGCAGGGCGTTATACCGGGGCGGTGACGTCAGGCAGGGGAGGGTCAGGGTGGGGGGTTGTAAAATGCGGGATATGGACCATTACAGGTAAGTACCGGAAAAAACAAAACAAATTTTGTTGCCCACGCTGCATCACATTTGGCGATGCAGTGTGGGCAACGAAATTCATTTTTTTATAGGCTAAGTAATATGAGCCTTCTAATTCCGTTTGGGATATTCCATGAGAGATAGGACGGAGGTCTGCTCCCCATCACACTCGCACAGATCACCCCATTACGGGCTTTAGGATGACTTAAAGCCATATCTCTAGCCTTACTAATCGTGCTTATTGACTTCTTTAGAAATAACTTTAATACAAGCTTTGGCATGGGTAAATCACAGTTTAAATTAAGCCCGAATAAATAGTTTGGGTTGGCAAATGATCTAGAAAAAGCTGATTTATCTTTTAATTTTGCGAAAATTTCCAACTTCAAAGCGGCCCTTAGGGTGCCCTCAAAAAAGGGAGTTACCCCACCTCAGAACCGCTGCTAGGGACAAAATATAAGAAGAAACTAAATTAAATTCCAGACGAACAACATGTGGGCCAGCCAAAGAATTTAAATTACAAATTTGACGGAAAAAACGGCCTTCAGCCTTATCAAAAGAGAGCCAGTAATTCCTATCCAAAACTTCTGCAGCATAAGTTAATGTCGGGGGGATTTTAACCTTAAATACTGACAGAACATGATTAAAATGACGTCTCCCACAGGTCTTATAAAATCTATTTAGAGCTCCGGCCTGGGAGGCGACCTTGCCAACACACCTTTTAATGTGTTCTGAATCACGCCCATTTATTGAAAAAACCTTTCCCAGATACAGATACGTATTGACCATTTCAAGATCTTCGTGCCCCAACACAAATTTATACCCTTTCTTTGTTGGAAAACCTTTCTTGCAAAAGACTAAGATTTTGCTTTTAGCAATATTGATTTTCAAACAATGGTCCTCCGCATATTTAGTTAAAACATCCAGACGACGCTGCAAACCAATGGGAGTTAAATCAAAAATTGCAACATCATCTGCATATAGTAGGGAGCCAATGGACATTGTACCAATTTTAGGGGCATCCCCCTTCACTGAATTTAATTTCTCGGGGAGGTCAAAAATATGAAGAGAAAACAAAAGAGGGGCAAATAGGCAACCCTGCTTGAGACGGTTATGTGTATTAATCCTGCAGGAAAGCCCCTGCGAGCCACCCATCATCACTTGACACCAAGTGTCTGTGTGTAATTCATTTATAAGGCCCAGGAGATGATATGGCATACCAAGATGAGAGAGCTTTCTCCACAGCGTCTGACGATCCACTTTATCAAACGCTGTGGAGAAATCAATAAAAGCTGTATACACTGACTTTTTTTTGAGAATACATATTTCTCCACGATGGTCTGGACAACCACAATGTTATCCAGCGTGCCGTGGTTCTCTCTAAAACCAGCCTTTTCTGGCGGTAAGATGTTCTGGTCTTGGGCCCATTGCTGCACATGCTGAAGTATGCTTTTTGCGAATAATTTGCCCGCAGAGTCCAGCAGCGTGATCTGTCTGAAGCTAGTAGGTGACCTTTTTGAGCCCTTTTTATACGGCGGGACTATAATGCTCCCCTTCAGCATTTATCCATATTTATTTTGTATCCTGTTAATAACTGAAGTTGTAAAATGGTATATTCTCACATTTATTTAGCTGATAAGCGCGATATCATACTCTGGCGCCTGTCGTGTTTTACTAAATTAAGCAGCTAAATCTGATATATCAATACAACTTCAGGTATATATTGGCATTATACCTCAGATGAATGTTGACATATGTTGTTATTTACGGAAATCTCAGCTTGTTTTTAACTCCTCAGGCCATCTATCTGCTCAGACGTTTGCCTGACACCGATAAAAGACATTATGGAAAAGTCTTTGAAAATAAGCAACATTTTCTGTATGTTTCCGTTTTTAAAAATAAATGCAGGCAGAAAACACTTGGTTTTCTGTCTGTATTTAGCTGTAAAACTCGGCAAAAATGGAAAAGTCGGAGCTTTATTTATACAACTGAAAACATGGACAACATAAATAAATGGCACAAGAGAAGAGTGCCAGGAGTTTCCAGTTTCCGTGTGGGTGTGGATTAAATAAATGGCTGGACTGATGGACCAAGGATTGGCTATCAATTGAAAGCGAGTTGTGGACACGTGCATTTCAAAAGGCCTACCAAGAGAATGTATGTGGGGAATGGATAGAAATGTATATTATTTATAGAAGCTTGACTGTGGAGGAAGAACTGAGATGGAAATGAAACTGGGCCAAATGACAAAGAGATAAACAAGGCTCCTCAAGAAGGGAAAATATACAGGGATGCAAAGTACAATACATGATATTACGGATATTCATTGTAGACCAATTGATTTTTTATTACAAATGATGCCATTCCGATAAAAAACACATTAATTTAAAAGGCCAGCCCCGTATGTGTGCACCTATTTTTGTGTATATTGCAGAAGCTAGGGCTAAAGTGTTAGGTAGCTTAAACTTACAAGTACATATTGACCCGTATCACAGTGATCATCAAACCATACACCTATGTTCAATGCTGTGTTAATCTGCAATACATGAATACAAATAAGGTAATCTTTAAATATAAAACACATGAATAAAAATAAGTTAATCTAAGTTAATCATGAAATATATGTAGAAGCAAATACAGTTACATTCACAACTTCTATTGTGTGACAAAGAGGTGCCATAACAACAGAATGGAATGGAGCACATTGACCCCGGGAAACAACATCATTACTCAAGCATGACGCATTTACCATATGTGGTAAATACCTCCTATTCTGAGTTTTTAACTTGGAAATGAGCCATCACATGTGGAATCAGTATTCTACACACCGAATTCTGCATGTTTTGTATGGGGTTTTTTCCAGACCTTTTGCCCTGATAATTTTCAGGAAATTTTACCAGTGGATTCTATCAGAGGAAAATTGCAAAAGAGTGATAATTATCATACAACTCCTAATTCCGATCCTTGTGCAAACAAACTTGCACATTGATCAGAATTTAGCCTTGCTCTCTTTACAAGCTGTGAGGATTCCGGCGGGCTGTGGTATTTACCACAAGTGGTGAATTCCATACTGTAGGGGGAGACATTTTCTACATGTTGTTAATATCTTCTTTTCTCAGTTTTCAACTTTAAAGAATGAGGTATAACATACATTGCTCACCCCAAATTCTGCATGTTTTGTCCTTTTATACACTATTCCCCTCCATAAATTTTGGAAAGATTAATCTGCTGGATTTTATCAGGGAACAATTACAGGCAACAAATTCCACTCCTTGTGCAAACTCTTGTTTGCATTAGGGAAGGAATATGGGTCCATATTATCAAGAAAGAGCGATTTATTATCGCTGCTTTTATCGACAGGAAACCGCCGCTAAAGCGGCGATAATGGACTTGATAATATGCCCTTGTGAATTCCCATAGAAGCCCAGGCTACTATGGGAATTCACAAGGGCATATTATCAAGCCCATTATCACCGCTTTAGCGGCAGTTTCCTCCCGATAAAAGCGGCGATAATGTATCGCCTTTTCTTGATAATATGGCTCATAGTCCTTAACTTGTAATGAGGTCCTAAGTGGGTTGAAAATTTACTAATCTCATCATTTCAAGTTTTCAACTCGAAATGCAAGATGCCTCTCACTGGAGCCTATTCACAAACTGCGATATGTAGTACATTTAATAGTACTACAATAGTACTACTAATGTATTACTAAATGCTATTCACAAGCCTATGTGCAGCAGTTAAGCCTCAGCCTCTCTATCTTTATCTATATGGATCTCCTCCTAAACTGGGAAATCCTCACCACGTAAGTTTACATTTTAGTAGTAAATGTGGAGGACATAGGGGAGTGCCTGGAAAATGGGGAATATTTATTACTAAAGGGGTGAGGGTAAGGGATGAATAAAGCAGGGGTAGAGGAAGGTTAGGGAGGGGTTTAGAAAGGGATGTGCATCCACCTACAAAAGTGTAAGCCTGTTCCCATTCACAAAATTAACTTCTAAATTTGCTGCAGCCAAAAAACACCCAAAACGGTCTGGCTCAGTGCTGGAGCACGTCCCCCACCACACATGGCCACTCACAGATACTGCAATACCCTCTCGAAGAAAATAATGGAGGTAGGGACTAAAAATATATCCACATAGGAAATAATGTTAAACTAAATTATAATCCTTAAAATAGATTAAACTAAAAAATCATGTTAGAAAAAGTTTTCAAAAACATAATATATGATTATTTTATGACACAGTTTAACATTCTGTTTTGAATTTTAAATTCGATGTAACATTAATTTGTATTAAAATAAACTAAAACTTTAGTTTAAACCTTAGATTTTGGTTTATTTATTACAAATATTACACTTAAATTAATTCATTAATACTGTAGCATGTTGTATTTTGTTCTACATTTAAAATACATATATAACATTAATTTGCAATAATATTTAACATAAACATGTTTTTACTAGTTATTTTTTCAAGTTTAGTAAGGTTTTTTTAAACGTTTCCCATTATATTACCCCAGCTAAATTTACGCCACTAGGCTAGGGAGCTCCCAAAGGCAAAGTGTGAGAAAAATGTAAGAACAACATTCAAAGAAATGTTACAGCACTAATAACTTAATTGTGAATTATATATTTAGGTACTAAACTATATTAAATTAAATTAAAATGTATTAACAAAAACCCTCACCTAAAGTGACCATGTCATGAGTGATGTAATATGTGACGTCATCAGCAGTGCATTACACGCGCAAGGTATAGTGAGTCCAACTAACTATAACGTGGGAATTTCAATGGTTTTATGTCAGTAAAATTTTGAGCTAACCATAACTGGTGTGAAACCTATGGTTTTTTCAGTGAATTTCATAGGTTTTTTAAATGCTAATTCCTAACTATATATAAGGCCCCAAACCTATGTTTTTTTCTTTGAATTTCAAAATTTGGTTAATAGAAAATGTCTATAGCTATGAAATGTAATATTTTTTAAAATGATTGAATCCTATATTTTATTTGTATTTTAAACAATTTTTTAATTTTTTATTTTTGACCCTGGAGCGCTCACGGGGCGCGCCCCGGTGAGCGCCCCGGAGAGCGTAGTCATTTGAAGCTCCCCGGGGCGCGAACCGGGAAGCGTCCCGTTAGCGCCAATGTCGCGAACGAAAACATGATCGTGACGTATCGCGTAGCCGCGTCCGCGTGATACGCACGGCGTATGCGCACCCGGAAGCACTCGCGCGAATACACTCGCGCAACGTAAACATCCGACGCGCTTATGCAACGCGACCCGGGGCACGCCCCCAGGCGTGCCCGGGGGCGCGTCGCGTAAGCGCGTAGGTCATGTGACCAGAAAAAAACACTTTTAATTGGTGCAGAACAGTTTTAGGTTCATAATGATGAAATCCCTGGTCTTGTGACCTGAAAATAACACTTCTCATTGGTTCAGGCCTTTTTTTTTTCCAAATGATGAAAGACCCCACCTTTTTTCCTTATTCTGACTTTGTCCTTTGACTGAGGAAGACCTGATTGTACCTCTCTGTACCTTTTTGATCTATATAATGGCTTCAGTAGCAGCAGCAGCTGGTGCATCTGCACCACCACCACCACCACAAACACCAAGAGGACCACCTCAAGATTACATTGGTGGTCAACAAGAGGAGGAAGAGGAGGAGGAGGAGGAGGAGGGGAGGAGAAGATGGCTTGAAGAACACAATACCCCATACCAGCCAAGACCACACATTATATGGGAGTTTTTTTCGATCCCAGAGGGGAAGAAAAAAGTAAATGCAGCCAAGGTGACTTGCCTAATCTGTGGCATGGAACTTTCTAGGGGGAACCCGAATAAAAAATATTAATTCGGAAACAACACAATGATTAGACACATGCAGCGCAAGCATCCAATAAACTATTCTGCTGCAGAGATGAGGGAACTGGCCAGAAACCCTCCCCAAACTACAAGCACCACCTCGAAACGAAAGCAACGCATTCCGTCGGGACAAGAGGCAAGTGAGACGATGCCTTGCATTCAGCCACGGTTTGCGGATTTCCGTATAACCTGTAAATATTGTGGGAAGACCATCTCCTATGGAGAACAGAGCGTAAAGCTCATCGTCCTTGCTGGGGACAACCACAAATGCCCCAATAAAACCACATTTTTTCTTTTCTTTTTTTTTTTGCTCCAGTTGAGCCATTTTCAATTCCCTGTTTTTTCGTTTCTCCCCATGAAAAATACAAAAAAAATATAAAACTGTTCAGAAAACCCCAAAAAAGTTAAAAATGTTCAAAAAAACAATAAAAAAATATAAAACACAAAAAGAAGAAAAAAACCAGTTATTTTTAGAACTACCTCCAATTTATAAAAAAAAGGCTACATTTTTAAAAACTCTGTCATTCTTTTTTCCTCATGGTCCGCTCCCTGGTCTGCTCCCCGGTGCGCGTACCGGGCGCTCCCCCCGCGCAAATCAAAAAAAACCTAGGGGATCAGGGGGGTCTATCCCTGCCCCCTTATGGTCATTTCCCCCTTTTTTTCCACCTCTTGTGTCTCGATCCTACCGAGACACAAGATGGCGGCCGCTCCGGACTGTTTTGAATGTTTACAGACACCTGAGAGCCAATCAGCTTTCTGTGCGCACCTCGCGTGGCGCACCAGAGCGCTCCCCGGTGCGCGTACCGGGGCGCTGCCATAGATATATATATTTTTTTGAACCTAAATTACTCAAAATCCACTGGAGCACATATCTTGAGACATAGCAAAGGCACATCGGGCTACCAGTCCCTACAATTTTGCCAAGTTTGGTGGTAATCCATTCAGCCATTCGGGCTAAAAGTGAGTTCGACCGCCCTATTGAAATTAAAATGGGGAAAACACGTTTTGGGACCCCCCTTTTATCTTGGCCCCCGCTTGACGAATCCCTCCGAAACTTTCAAGGAAGGACCGGAGCTCCGCGAGGCAAATTTGAGGAAGTTTTCAGGCAGATTCGCCCACCGGCGCCAAAGTTATTCCAAATAGAATTTTGAGATTTTGCATTGAAAAAAATCCTAACTATAACTACCTACTGGCGACCGCCAGTAGGTAATATAGATATATACATATATTTAAAAAGGCCACATAATTTAATTTAACTTAACATTATTTTCTGCAGTTGCTATTATAAGTCCCTGCCAGAATTATTTTCTATGGGACAGAGTTGCAGTATAGGTGGTTGGCTGTGTCTGGTGCTGGACTTACTGCTGCTTCTGTTCAACAGTAGTAACTTTAAACTCATACATTTGACTCCACCTACGGTTTCCAAGGGTGGAGACATCAAATCTACACTTTCCAGTAACTTTACACTCCTAAATGGTGAATAGCCAAGAGTAGTAGATTTACTCAAAAGCATAAGGTAAACTTACACATGTAGATTTACTCACATATAGGTTTACCTTTGTGAGTAGTCGCCCTACATCCCCATATTTTCATACACCTTGCTTTAAGCCACATCCAGTCTTCCCTTTTTCTAATGCATCATTACATTTTTGTACCACAAACCCGTTCCTTTAATCCGAGCCAGATCCGACTCATAAAAAAACCTTTGGCATACTTTGAGGAAACACTGTTTGAGAAATCATCTTGGCAGGCTCAAGGGATAAACACAAGCACTTTTTGTGTCATATGGCTAAGTTCCTACAAAATCCTTGCCCAAAACTCCTTTGCACAGCATGGGCCACGTTCAAAACGTACTTCGTGGGTTTTGTTAGGGGTGTGCATGAATTAAACAATTCAAAAAGCACTACAGTTGAAAACATGAAAAACAAGTTTCAAACAGGTTTATGAAAAAAAGAAAATATATTTTCCTTAACTGCCACAAAATAACACAGGTCAGTTGATAAAAATGAGGCCACGGGAAATAGCTCTAATCATTTGAAAGAGAGCCAGAATATGCTTGTGGAAAAGAACATTATTTTATAGGAAACTGTAAAAAGTAAAACATTATTTAAGTCTCCTACCTTTTTAGCAGGATGCAAGTAAATATCACCCCAACCTGTGGTGGTTTGCTTTTGTGAACAAAGCCACCTTTGTACTTTGCTAATTTTGTGACACTCTCTGTCTCCACTGTGCTAGATATGTAAGGGCATTTTTTCTATTATTTCACGCATTGCAGCGCAGCAAGGGAACATCGGGGGCATATTAACAAGGACAGGCGATACATTATCCCCACTTTTATCGGCAGGAAACTGCCGATAAAGCGGCGATAATGGTCTTGATAATATGCTCTATGAATTCCAATCGAAGCCCATGTTAGATGTGTTCACATCTAACATGGGCTTCGATTGGAATTCATAGAGCTTATTATCAAGGCTATTATCGCCGATTTATCTGCAGTTTCCTGCCATTAAAAGCGGCGATAATGTATCGCCTGTCCTTGATAATATGCCCCTTGATGTGCTGCGTTGTATGAAAACAACAGAGCAGAAATACTATATGTTTACAAAGATATGGAGCATTTCTGCTCTCTCCTTACGCTGGCATACTGTGTGATACCTAGCACGAGTGGAGGATTGTTTTGCTGCAGAAAGCAATCCACAGAGGCATTTCCCTATTTCTAAGTGTGATGCAGAATGCATGACACAAAGAAAAGTAAATACCAAAGAGAAAAAAAAACTTCTCCTTGTTACACCTTCCTCTGTGAGGCTCACCTATTTGACGCAATCCCTAGGTTACAAACCATTGTAAATCGGGAATTGCATCAGATTCATAGGTGGATGCCTAAGAATGCCTACACTCTATCCATAGAATGCCTACCAGGTCCAAATGTAACATAACTAAGTGCAGGCTGCTGTGTAGCGCTACAGTTCTTAACAATGATACGCAAGACAGAGCAAACTATCCCTGGCATGGCTTTGTAAATCTTATTGAATCTTCTACATTGTCCTTGCGTCGCCTTGCATGATGCAAGGACAATGCCAAGGCTTAGTAAAACTGGGCTGTAAAGTTGAAGCTCGCATTAGAGGGGCCTTACAGAAATGATAAAACTCTGACCTGGTTGAAGCACTTGCAAGGTCAAGGAGTTTCGGCCATGTCTGGACCGGTACAACTGATTCAAACTAGCCCACTGAGGCGTCTTTGACATTTCTGGTGCAGTAAGGCTTTATAGCTGGCAACAGGAAAAAACTCCACTTTTTTTTTACCAGAATTTTGTTGGCTTTTGCACAGCTTCCTCTTTAAATTCTTGATTGCAAGAGATTGCTGAGAATCTCTCACTGCATGTGCTTCATTTTAAAACTTGATAAATGATTGGTAAACTGTAATTTTAGATTTTACTTTTAGGAATGTCCATGGTAAAAATAGCAAAACCTGCGTAAGTACCTTAAAAGCAAAATACCCAATGGCAGTGTGAGACTTTACTGTTCATATATGGAGTGGCGGCTGGTGACATGTGAACGTGGTAGGGCGTACAAATTAGGGATAACTTCTAAATAGTGAGTGAGCACGAAATTTATTTTACATTTACAATGTCTTTATTTTGAAAACAATGTATCACCATCAAATCCTTATGTACAGAATCACAATAACAACTGGAACAGGTGACCACTGCGGTGCACAACGTTTACAATGCGCGCGGTACAACGAAGTACCATTACCACGCAGTTATAACAACGAAAGTTGTTACAACGAATTGCGCTGGGTGGCGCTCAAGGATAATAAATCCTTTAATTTACTATCCCAACACCTTCCCTACTATCCACGGGGACTGGTGTTGGAATAGTAAATTATATTTTTAAAATTTGCGCCCCCCCAACGCAAGTCGTTGTAACGACTTGCGTTGTTACAACCGCGTTGTAATGGTACTTCGTTGTACCGCGCGCGTGGTAGTGACATACATCCAACCACAGCCTTGTGCGCTCTGCAGAAAAGGCCCAGGATTGGATGGCCAGGGGCCCATAAGGTCGTAGCACTAATGAGCACTCCATGTGAGCCTATGAGTCTTTAGCACTGAGGTAAATTTGCTTTGGTGTCAGTGGGCGTGAGACCCATTGGGAATAAAATTAAGGCAAGCCTGTGGCTGCCATAAGTGTGTAGTGCTAGAGAAGAGCTTAGTGTTGGGAGGGCTCAGTCTAGCATGATCAGCACTTTAAAAGGGCAGGTACTGTCCGGTACTAAGTGCCTGTACTTGTTTAATATGCAAGGGAAAGTACCTTCCCTTCTCTCCCATGCTACAATTCATTTAACCTGTTCCCTCACTGGTGCTGAGAGCGACCGCTGGCCGAAGCAGCCCCGCCCACCCTCTATAACGCCCGCACCGCGGCGGAATTGCCACCGTGGTTAAGGCGTTAATGGACGACTGCTGGCACTTTTCAGAAAGAAACAGGTAATCTGGGTAGCAGCCGCGGCCAGTCCATTGGGGATGAGGGTCCACGCCCCCCCTTCTTTTGCCCCTCATTTTCAGGTCAGGTAACCAGGAGCCAGGCATGTGCTAAATACGCATGCTCTTGACTGCCTGAGCAAAACTTTGTTGGGCTAAGGAAATCACAGCTCCTGTGGGCATGACCTCTTCAGCTCTGAAAAGGTCCCTGAGACCCTCCACTCATTGACGAAGGGAAGTGTCACTGATTGCCTCACACCTGGGCACTTCAGTTTTAATGTCTGAAGCTCCCAGGATCGAGTGTCAATCAGCGACACTTTATCACAGAGTGGGATGGGGCCAGCAGTCTCACTGACCCCATTCCACTCTGTGATGACGTTGGGACTGCTCAGCCAATGAGGGAAGGCAGCAGTCTCAATGCCTCCTGGGAACTCCACGACCGAGCTGCAGGTAAGTGTGTGTGTTTTTTTTAAATTAATGTTTAGTGCTTGTGTGCGTGTACGTAAGAATGTGTGGTAATGGGTGTTATGAATGGATGTGTTGGTATGTGTGCACGCATGTGAATGCATGGCTGTGAGTGTGTATGTGTGTGTGTGTGTCCCGTCCACTCCCCTCCCTCCTAAACTTGCCAGCCAGCACTGCCGGGTAGTTAGTACCAGCACTTCTACATTTCAATTTAAAGCACTGGGCATCAGTTGAGTGAGAAATCTGATCCATTGATATATACTTGGTGGCCCACCAGACAGTGTGTGCGGAGAACTCCACTCTCTGCATCATAACTTTGTTACATAAGGGTGATAAGTGCAAATTTATAAAAAACAAACTGGTAAAATGTAATTTTCCACATGGGTTCTTGGATAAATCAGAAGAGCGTGATTGCTTCGCCTGCAGTTCTCGAAACAAAGTCCATTTTTAATATTCTTAATCGATTTTATCCCAGTATGCTGCAAGCTACATGATATAAAAATTCCCACTTCAGGGCTGGTGAGTGGGCAGACCATAACTCTCTGGTGGCTCATCAAATATATTTTTACGTTGATTTCTAAGTGTGTAAAATTGAGGGAAGTGACAGAGCTCCTGCTCTCTCAAAACTTATAAACACCTAACTGGAAAGAATCAGTTGTGACCGTGTGCCGGCATGTGATTCTGCTGTGCATGACGGGGACTCTCTCTTCTCTTGGGCACTAGGAGTACCCTATGCACATACCAGGAATTTGCAAGGAAGGGCCTAGTTTTGCAAGACATCTTTAGAATGTGTTATGACCCAAGCAGGGGACCAAACCTTTGCACATGACTGCCCTGGTACCACATATTCGTTCTTTCCACTTATTTCAGGGTTATAAATATTGGGGAACGCGGGGTTGTTTGCATGCAGTCATATTCTAGTACCGAACATATTACAGGGAGATTCTGGCCCAGACAATGAAGTACTGCAAGAGAGCAGGAACCACAAACTCAAAACCAGAGAAATATGACTGCTAAGTCACGCCATTTGCTTTATTAGGACAGTGAGAGGGATTAGAGGGCTATAATTGGACCTACTTGTTTACCTACACCAGCAGCCCTGCAAATAAGACAGTAGGGAGGTAAAAAGTGCGAGGGACGAAGTCGAAGATCTCCGCCTGTGTTAAGGCAGGAGAAGTTTTCCAGTGTCCCCAAGGCAAGCTTTGGTCCCTGCATCTGGATGTTCCCTCCTCTCATAAGGACAGCATTTTTCCGTGACTTGCACAGAGAACGGTTGCCTTAGCATTGTATGAACCTGTAGAAGGTATGGATAAAACTAAATATACGAGGATATCAGACATGGCTCCGAGTGTGCATCCCAGAGCAGAACCCCATGCCCAGCCTAACCAATCCAGGAGCTTCCATCATGCTGCTCCAAATAGTAATCAGCATGAGTGAGGCATCTGGATTGGGTAGAGCAGGACAGCTTAACACTCCGAAAGGCACTGGAGGGCTGTGCCTGCTCTCCAACCCAGCATGTATCCAGCCACCTTCGTGAACTTCATTGGCTGAAGGTGGAAAACAGTGTGAAGTTCAAGGCGCTTACCTATATGCACAAGATCAGGCAGAAGGTGGCCCCAAGTTATCTTCAGACCTTGGTGAAATCGTATTCTCCTACCCGTTCCCTCCGATCCTCATCCCACATCCTCTTCTCTGTGCCGAGGGTCAAACTCTCAAGAATAGGAGGCCGTTCTTTTGCCTATCTGGGGCCTAAGTTATGGAACTCTCTTCCTCTGATCATTCGGTCAGAGGATAGTCACACTCGCTTCCGCAAAGCCGTTAAGACCTGGCTCTTTGATCAATAACTGCATCCGCCTCTACCTGACTTTATTAGCTGCACAATCTTAACACCGGGAAACCCTTAGGGGTAGCTGTCGCGCTCTACAAACTCAAATAATAAATAAATAAAATAAGTCAGCTGGGTTGGAGAGGTTTGAATTGCGCATGTCAGGCTAGCTGTAGCAAGATAACTGACCAACCTGGCATGCACAACTGAAACTGAAGTGGCCATTCCTCAATGCTTGACAACAATGACACACTGACCCCACCCAGCCCTCACATTCATTCCGCCGAGAGTAAAAAACTTAAATGATAATAAAATCATGTTATTCCCATTTTATTTTCATGCTTTCTGCAGCAGGGGCACAGGGTCAGAGCTGGGGCACAGGGTCAGAGCTGATTTGCATATCGCCATTGGCTAACCCAGGGTGGTGTGGAGTGCAAAAAAACGATGGATTTGGGCCCAGATCTTTGGACTGGGATGAGTGTGTGACATTGATCCACATTCGGTCCATCACCTGTTGTGTTTGCATATTCTGCAGCTGTGGCAGTGCTCCTCCTCCCCAATCCAAGTGTCACCACTGCATGTGTGGAATAAAAAACATGGCAAAAGGTCTGGCAGGCAGCCCCATGACACTGGGCTCTAAGCTCTATTGGTAACATGTCACACCAACTCTTGTTACATGCTCAGGCCTAACATTCACAAGTCAACTCTGAAGTGTGTCCTGAATTCCCACAAGGCTCACTTACAATTACAAAATAGCTAAAGTTCCAGAGCAGAAGCCAATTCTCAGGGTCAGGTATGCTGTCTACCTAGGTTTTATAAGAACTGTAATTATAACTCATGCCCCTGCCATGCACATTGTGTCATCATTGATGTTATGAATGATGTCATAGAACATGTCATGACAGATGTAATATGTAAGGCCATAGCAGTGCATCAGGAGGGTGTAAGCTATAGCTACTTAACTATAAGTGGTGGATTTCAGTGTTTTTTTGTTTGAAATGTTATGTTTCTACTGACATTTTCACCAATCTATCACACCATTTTAAGCTTTGCTTTTTTCCAGAGAATTTCAGAGGTTTTTCCAATGTGAAGAGAGCCAAAGAATAACATGTAGTACTGTATGGATCTTAGCGGAATGAAATTTTTGGAATAGTAAGAATGTGAATAGGTTTTAATATACAAAAATAAGTTTTAAGATAAGTGTAAATTTTACTGAATTTTGTACTTTTGATAATGGTGTGTATGATCTTTTAATGGACAAGTTTTTAAAAATAAGTGTATGAATTTATGGTGCATACTCCATTTTGCGTTATATTCACTGTATTGTTTAAAGACCATGGTCATAATAAACATATATTTTGACTTGACAATGTGAAATAACAATACAAAGGGGTATCAGGGTTTAGCACATCAACACATATAAAACAAAACTATTAGCTTCACCAAAAAGTTCAATAATATTTTAACATTAACCATGATCTACTATATTCCTTATTGATGTACATTCTGCTCCAGCACTCCAGCTAAAGCATACAGCTCAAGCTTGGAGTACTTTCAAAATGAAAGTAAGCTCCCCTGGGGTTATGCATTCAGTCACCTGGGATACTTGCAGTGTTTTATAAACATTCCTGGGAGGCTGCTGGGCTCCCTTAAGCTACCCACAACACTTACACTTATTGCTGGTGGTGCCCCTATGACTCATTGGCGCACATTGAGAAGTAGAGTGTTCTAGACAAAGTCCTTGCAAAGCATTATGGGACACTTCCGAGATGCAGCAATGAATATTATATGAGCGGCCTTTGAGCTTCAACACTAAAGTGGCAAGGCCATGAGTAATATTCGTTTTTCTCTGGGTGCCCTAGACTCACCATGGGCACACACAGCATGTTTTTAAACTAATGGCACTGCAGAGAGCTAACTCCTGGACTGCGTCTTGTTTTTTTAATTGTATTTTGGGTGTCGCAGTCCCTCCCAGGCCACTCAGATCTTTCTTTTTTAATCTAATGGAAATGTGGGGAGCCCACTTCTGTCCAGCCAAGCTGACCCCTCGCCTGATCATCACAGTTCGTGCTGTCTATTGACCCAGCACCTTCCTGCTCCTAGCTAACTTCTAGATAAATGGTTGGAGAATTTGGAAGACAAAATATCCAGGGACTATGACAATTTGACCACATCGGAAAGAAACGCCTTATATGAAAATAAACAAGTTCAGAGTGTGATCATTAGTGAGTCAGACAAGGAAGGTAGTATTGTTATAATGGACAAAAAGGAATATGGCAAGTAGGTTATGTCAAAACCATCTGGCAGACAGTGCTATTCTAGGTTGGACAGAAACCCCAGAACTAATGTCAGCCATTTGATTAATACAAAGCTTAAGGGCTGGTTTGATTGTGGCTTATTGGATGGGGGTGACTATAAGTACTTAAAAGTGGATAACCCTAAGTACCAATGCATTTGCACTCTGCCCAAAGTACATAAACAGATGCCCTTTCCACCTGGTCACCCTATCATACCTGGGATTGGTTTGCCTATGGAAAGGCTGATGTATGTTGATGTAGTCCTTAGAACTTTTGTGGCTAATTTACCATCATGTATACAGAATACTAAGCATATACTAAACCGGATGAGTGATATGGTTTGTGACCCTGGTAACCCTTGATGTTGTTTCTCTTTACACCAATGTCGCCCAATTTTTTTAAAACAATTTTTATTGATTTTACAAACAACAAAAATGGGGCCGCAGTTTCCACCCCTGGCAGCTAGTACAGTTACTGTCAGAGTATTTGAAAGAGCAATGTGGCATTATTCGTTGTCAATATCATCCAGTTATTCATGTTGTGCAATCATCTTCATATTTACTGTCATCAGTTACATCCTCCCTGCTCCTACTGCCCCCCGCCCCACTCCCCCTTTCCACCCCCCCAGGCGTGCCTTTGAGGTCCAAATTGTAACAGAATCCTTTCTCTACTTATTCGGCAGGGCATCAGTCTTGAATGGGATAGTGCTGTGACTTAGTGTGTACCAGCTTGTGAATGTAATGTCAACTCTGTTAGCGAGGGTTCAGACTGTGATATTCCTAAGTCTTCTCAGATGCTAGTTCATGGGTGCTGCGTCTTCATCTACTCTTTCAGGGGATTTGAGTGCTACTACTAGCACTTTCCCAGCTTTCGCCCCGTCAAGGGCCTTTGCACTCCCTGTTCGTTTTGCAATTTGCAATCTAGCCACTCCCTCACAGTCAGCCCATTTGAGGAACTCCGCTTACCACCGAGCTACGCTGGGGCCCTGTTTCGTCTTCCAATGTGTGGTTATGTTTCTCTTGATCAGGAGCAGACCTAATTCTAAAAATGTACTAGTGATTTTCAGCTAGATTCATCAAGCATTTTTGCGAGTGCAAACGGTGCGAATCGCTAAATTCGGCCGTTTGCTCCCGCAAAAATGGCATTTGGAATTCATCAATGGGCCATGAACTCTCAATTTGAAAAATCGCAAATAATTGCGATTTTTCAAATTGCGATCGCATTTATGGAATCTCAATTTGTGATTCCTTAAATGCTATTCATGAACCTTTGAAAAATTGCGATTTCGCTATTTTTTGCCGCTATTTACCGCGAAGTCTGACTTGGTGGTAAATAGCGAAAACTGAGAAAAATGCACTTTTGTGCATTTTTCTCAGTTGTATGTTACACACACATGTCCTTTGGACATGTGTGTGCGCAACATCAGTCTACATTTTCATTTCAGGGGTGCTACAGGGTGTCCTTTGGACACCCCTGGCACCCTTGAAATCGCATCCTTATTTGCGATTAGCAATTTGCTAATCGCAAATAAGGAATGTGTAGGAATCGCAATTTTTTTAGTGATTCCTACATGAATCCCGCTTTGAAAGTCCTTAATAGCGATTCCTTAATAATCGCTATTAAGGACTTGCAAAACCGGACAATGATGAATCTGGCTGTTTGTTCTTTGATGGGTGGGGGATCCAGTGTAAGATGCAGTGTGCCAAGGTCGGTTCTGACTCTCTGTCAGTGAGATCTGATAGTAGTGTTGTGAGTTCCTCCCAATAGGAGTCTAGGGCCGGACATTCCCAGAGCATGTGTTTAAAATCTGCGCTTACTGCATTACAACACGGACAAGCCGCAGAGTGGGTTGGGAAGTATTTGTGAAGCTTTTCCGGAGCAAGGAATGCTCTATGCAGAATATGGAAATGCACTAACTGGAACCATGCATTGCAAGTGCTCTTCCAGGCTCTCTCCACCAACTCTCCCCACAACTTTACCGGCATGGCCTCTCCAACATCAGTCTTCCACTTGAGTTTCAGCTCAGCCAAGGGAAGTAGCGATTCCCTTGTCATGCGTCTATGAAGACACATCACAGCTTTGAACAAACCTGCTGCCATCACCACATATTGGCATCTCAGGGATGTTTGTGGTTCTGTAAGACCCCCTCCCCAGTGTTTCTTGGTAGCCGCAGTGAGGGATATATATAGTAGAAAATGCCCCCGGGCAGATCATAGCGAGCTTGTAGGTTGTTGAACAGGATCATGGCTCCCTCCTCATACAGGTCTCCTATGCTAGTCAGCCCATTGTTTGCCCAGGCTTCCAGCCTCCGCCAGATACCTCCGTGAGTCAGGGCCTTGCACATAAGTAATGGAATTTCCAGCATTTAGGGGCACCTCTTGATGGTCCGTCGCAGATACCTGTTCCAGCATTTCCGTGCTGTGTGAAGTTCCAGGGTGAGGGTTGTGGTTTTGACAGGGAGCTGCAGGGTAATACGGGATAGCTGCAACAGGGACCCAGGTCCTTCCCTGTGCTCTTCTTCCCCCTGGTGGCGCCCGATACCCATTGCTTGTGCCACTGAACTGTGCTGTCAATAATAGGTCTCATAGTCAGGGACTGCCAGGCCACCCTCTGCTCTTGGTCACATAATTGTAGCAAGCACCACTCGACGTCTGCCAGTGCCCCATATGAAGCCTGTGACCAGTGATCGGAGCTGTGTAAAGTATTTTGCTGGGATCCAAATCGACAAGGTCCCAAAGTAATATAATACCAATGTCACCCATGACTTGGGTCTGGAGGCATTCAAAAATTTTCATAATAAAAGACAAGCAGAATACCTGGAGCATATCCAAATTATTTTGGTCATGACGAGACTCACACTAGATAATAATGTTTTTTTATACAATGAAACCTGGTAATATCAGCTACAGTGAATGAAGTTGTGCCCCAGCTTTGCACCCTTGTATGTGATTGTCTTTATGAGGTGGTTCCATTGTCAAAAAGTCTAGGGTCCAGGTGGTTCAAGGTGGCTTGAAATATTTATTTTTGGAGCCGATTCATTGACGATATTCTTGGTATTTGGGCTGGAAATGAGACAGACTGCAAGACTTTGTTACGTATCTAAATAGCAATGATAAGAATTTGAAATTTATTGTCAAGTCAGTAGGAATTGCATTGCTTTTTATGTTGAGCATTCAAGACCTCTTGTATGTACTTTAGTATATACTTATATGTGTATGTTCTTTGTGGGCTCTGGAGATCAGCCCTAGGACTTGTCTGCTTCCGCTTAGGGACTTTTTTTCCGTTCAACTGCCTCTATTTACTGTCTTGATAGAAAATGACCAGCAGAGATCTGTAAAAAAACAGAATTGCTTTCTGCTGAGGGACTTTCTTTTTTTAATTTCTCTGGCAACTGCCTCTATTTGACTTTCTTGATAGCAAACGACCAGCAGAGCTCAGTAAAATACCAGAATAACTTTAGCATTCTCTAGATTCCAGTCCATAGAAATTGTCTTCCACGAGCACCGGTAGACATTAATATTTTTTTCAAATTGTGTACTTTCAGTGATATGACAGCCCTGATTTTATATTAAAAACAGAGCTTTGGACTATACCATATCCTACTGAAAGGCGATATTTCTCTCCATGTGTTCCTATACCTGGCATGTCACGCAGTTTGGTGTTTACTTTCCCTCCATGTTAAAGAACAGTAGATGTTTCAGCACCCAGGCTAATGTGCTCCATAGCTAAATACATATAAGGTCCCAAAGGCGAGACCGATTGCATTGCAAATGCTAATTTAGATGTGGATCTATTTGTTTCAGGTGACAAGTTGGAAAGTAGAATGCATAGCAAAAAAACAATTACAGTTCAATTTTACATGCCAAAAGTTCACACCTTCAGGGCCTCATTTATGATGTCCCTTGTACTGCATGAACATCACTTTTTGTGACGTTCTGTGGCACAAGAGCCTGCTCCACATTTACAAGACAGCACTAAATGCTGCCTCGTAAATAGGCGTGCAATGGGTGTTGCTTGGGGCATACCCAGCAACATTCATAGATTTTTAACACTGCCCCAGATTTACCAGAAATTGTGAATCTGAGGCAGTGCCAAAAATGTATGCCTCCCCAGGGGAGGCATAAGGGAGGCACAACAAGGAAAAACATCTTTATTTCTCCTCATTTTTCCCTTTTATATGTGTGCATTCTGCAGCACAGAAAGGAAGAGGAAAAAAGCCTCTGGTGATTGTTTTGGTGAAGGAAGGTTTCCCTTTGACGCTGCCCTACAGCAAACCTCATAAATGAGGCCCTCAATCTTTACCGTTCGACTCTTAAAGGAGAGAAACTGAGACCCTTTAAAAGCTGACAAAGTGAGCAACAAGAAATGTCTTATTGCAGTCCATATCTCCACCTCAGATGTGAAGAAAGTACACTGGGATTTTAAATACATGCGTTAATCCTGGAGGAACAAAGTGGAATTACGTCCACAACGTCTGGAGGCAGAGTGCATCATGAAATTAAAAGCTGTAGATTGGGCCTTGAATTTAGACTATGAATTACAGTATTTGATAGATTTATTCCACATCTCACTTTGATGTAACGAATTAGCCAACATGTTCTACTGATTTCAATTGTTCTTCATCTTTTTTATGATGGTAATTATTGCCCTTCCTCCCTCTCATTTTAAAATCTTTCTTTTCTTACCTGTCTGCTCCTTTCTCTCTACCTGTAGTAGGAGAGCACACTGATGCCTGTCTTTTTTTCCCATATCCGTTTTAGCGATTGGGTGAATTCTTGAATGATGGAAGTTAAGGTCAGGAATCTTGTACTTTATGGTTGAGTTGATTTTCTCATTGATTTTCAAGAAGTATCCTAGTCCTTGTATTTATTCTCACTCACAATAGGAAAAAAAAGATGGCACAAACTGTTTTTTGTCTGAGAACCTATTCTAGTAATTCATTTTCAAATATGGGCACTAAATGTGGGAAACAAGATGGCACCTCTCCAACGTGGCATACGCCTTGGAATTAGGATTATGGGGCTCTTTCCAATTCATGTATTTAGATACGTCTAAAATGGCACCTCAGTGTAACGTGGCACAAGGTGTAAAGTAGGCTGGCACATTGTCTCCAAGAGTGATCACTGAGGGCAGGAAAACTTTGACCTGAAGTCTATTTTTAGACCACAAGTTGAAGTTCAGTATTCACAAACGGACTTACGAGAAGTACGTTTATGCCTGCGGAGGTTCCACACTTGAGGTGGAATTGCCATACTCGGGGCAGAATCTCCACATTTGGAGCAGAACCTTAGAAGGCATAATGATAAAACTCGTGAGAACCAAACTTAGGCTTCAGGTACTTAGAATTGAGGTCTAAATGTATCTTTGTGAGTTGGGTCTGAATGTCTTTGGACCCTCTTTGCTTTCTGGTCTCTATGTTTTACATAGCGCAAACTTGACCTGAACTGAATCGGGTATCAGAGCGCTTTACATAGCACCAGCTATATTACATGAGGACACACATTCATTTTTGTTAGGCACTGGGAGATTAAGTGATTTTCCCAGAATCACAGGATGTTTTAGCGTCATTACTGAGACTCGAACCCAGTTCCCCAGGTCCGAGATCGAACGCCCTAGCCGTTAGGTGATCAGTAGCCCTGGGCGGAGTTGGCGGAGTGGGGCTTCGTGGAGCTACGCGAAGTGGGCGAGAAACTACGCCCACCTCCGCACTCCGCGTAGCCCCACTCCGCAAAACCACTGCCCGCCAGCCCCGCCACCCGCCTCCCTCCCGCCCTCCCTAAATACTTTCAAATAAAGGAATGAAATAATTTACAAAGCACTTACCTTGCCGCCGCCGCCCGCCGCGTCCCCGGGGCTCGCTATCTTCCGTCTTCTTTAGTAATGCGCATGCGCGGGCGGCCGCGCATGCGCATTTTCTCGTGAAAATGCGCATGCGCGGCCGCCCGCGCATGCGCATTACTGAAGAAGATGGAAGACGGAAGATAACGAGCCCCGGGGACGCGGCGGGCAGCGGCGGCAAGGTAAGTGCTTTTTAAATTATTGCAGTCCTTTATTTGAAAGTATTTAGGGAGGGCGGGAGGGAGGCGGGTGGCGGCCAGCTACGCTCCGTCTGCGGAGCGTGCGTAGTGCCGCCTGGCTCCGCCAGCTCCGCAAAATGCGGAGTAGGCGGCACTACGCACACTCCGTGCACGGAGCGTAGCTGGCCGCCCACCCCTAGTGATCAGTCTTGGTACATGGGAGCTTCCAAAAGCAGGTAGGACAAACACTGTTAGCTGACAGAGTGCCCTGTTATCCCACACAATAGATCAAGAAGCTGCCTTTCATAAATCTGTTGGAAGCAAGACAAAGATAAATGGGAGAATCACTAGTTTCTCATTCTCTACTTCTCAGTCCATCGATCCAAAGCTGCAACTAGGTGGTCTGAACATTGCCTGAATATTTTTAAGTTGGGGCCCTAGTTCTATTAGAGCAATGTCCAGACTATCATAACATTAAACGTAGCCTATGTCAAAACTGTCATCTTCCCTCTTTTTCCATAGTGTGGCATGTTTGGTTTGGTCAGCAAAAAAACTAATATTCTTGGTGTAAATTTGAAGATGGTACAGAGCTTCTCTCCACGGTTCCTTTCTACAGATGCATCAAATGGAAAGGTCTTTATCAAGCAGAACAGAAGTAGTTAACAACACCAACTGTTGTCAATGTTGCACGAGGGTAAAGCGTTGTTCTTTCACACTCCAGGGGTGGTGAATGACTGGGTGGATACTCTGGAGCCACTTTCTCTCCGGGTCAAACACAATGGGAAGTGAAATGACTGGAAGGTGGCGAGACGACAGTCTACATGACTATGTTGACTGGACATGTGAGCAACCAGCCTGGACAGCCTTGTGCAGACAGGACGGATTGTTGTATGCTCTGATGGCACCCTCATGAGCATGGAGGTGGGGCTGGACATGAGGGAATCGTTCTTACACAACAGAAGCGACCCTGGGTCTGGAAGAAACAGAACAGTTGTAGGCCCACCTTGAATCTGAATCGACCCACTAGAGGTATTCTTGGTGGCTGAATGTTAATCCCTTTCAGGCACGTGGGAGTGATTCAGGGGGCTAGCCTGAACTTATCCACTTGCCCTCTGTGCTTTCCGCAACCTAGAGCACAGTGACCTCAAAATGATCTTCATCAGCTACTTTAGTCGTAAGATTCCTGTGTACAGCAAACTATGTTCTAATGAAGTTTGAGCACCCCTGGCCTTTTGGCTCCCTCTGGATGGCAATCCTCTTGCAAAGCACACAAGTTTGTTTTGGGAGGGATGGGACGTGAATGTGGTTCCTCAACCTGCTAGTATCAGGGCTAGGTTGTTTGCAGTTGCTTCCCGTGGGGGGGCAGGAGGAGTTGAGGGTAACTGGTAATGCACTTAGGTTATTATACTGAGGAACTCTGAAATCCTCTTGTACGAGTATGCATGTGCTGACACTACACCAGTCACTTTCTAGGTGGGCTAACCTGTGTGAGATCGCCAGTGGAGGGAAAGGGCTGCACAGGGCGAAGAGAAGGATGGTGGATAACACATTAAAATTACTGATGTGGAATGTCAGAGGATTGGTCGGTTGGAAAAAATACACATGGTGTATGCTAACATGAAACAATATGGTATTTCTATTGCCTTTCCGCAGGACACCCACGCCTGGTGGAACTTTGTGCCACAGTTAATAAATAGATGGAGGGGACAGCTCTACCCCACTTGCCATTCTGGATTCACTTAAGGAGTATTGATTTGGGTGGCCCCAGGGGTTGTGTTTTGCCATAAGGGACATGAAACTGCCACAGAGGGCAGATACATGATCCTGTTTGGGGCACTAGATGGGAGAGATGTCTGCCTGGCAAATATATATATGCACCAAATATAGATTCCCCAAATGTCTTTGTACAAGTAACAGCTCTAGCAAGTGAGTTTCACTCTGCTGATCAAATCCTAGCGGGTGACTTGAACTGTGTGATTAATGGTGTGATTAATAATGAAAACCCTAGACTCAATACTGAACTGGCTATGACTGGGGCCTTGCAGGACACAGTAAAAGGACTGGGGTTGGTGGACATTTGGAGAGAGAACTGGGAGAGAGGGCATACTCTTGTTACACTCCTTCCACCATGATCTGTGGTAGGTTAGACTCCTGCTTCATCCCCACTGCCCTTGTACAGGGAATGAGGGAAGTGATGTACTTGGTGCAGTTTTTATTGGACCACTCACCTGTGCTGTTGAGAAGTGAGCTGGGATGCAGGCGGTCATCGATCCCAGTTTAGAGGCTCCGTGTGGAGGCCTCTCGGACCCGGTATTGACATCAGTGGTGGATGAGACACTGACTCATTCCTTTGATGAAAACTGGGGCAGTGCAGGGAGTAGGTCCATAGACTGGGATGTCATAAAGGTGGCAATGCACAGGGAATGCCTGAAAATCACCTACTGGATAAAGAAACAACTTGAGCAGTGCTTGGACAGGCGCAAGGACACCCTGTGCGAACTGGAGAGGGTATTGCCAGTTGACCCTGATAAATTGCCGGAATGGCAGCAATGCAAAAGGAAGCAACTGGAGCAGATTAGAGAAATTCATCAGCCCAACTGGGGAAGCTGCTCACCAATTTCTTTGATATGGGCTGATGCCGGTATGCTTGTCAGTACTCAGCAAGGCATTAATGCTGTGGTCATGTCACACCTTCATAGAATGTACATGGCTTAACCAAGCAATGTTACAGAGAGGGGGTGCACATACTTGTCAGGGGTGACAATGCCATGACTCATGAAAGAAGACTGCAAGATCACAGAGGCACCCATCTCTAAAAAGGAGATTCTGGCACCTATAACAGGCCTAAAAATGGCCAAGACTCCAGGCGGGGATGGGAAAAATAGTTGGAAGTGCATAATGAGGCCCTTATTAGGGTCCAAATCCCAGACACAATGTGTGAGGCGATGGTGGTAATTAGTTTCTATACCGGCTAAGGAGCAGATGAAGACCTCCTCCTACCACCCACCATCCACGTTAAATTAAGATGTGAAGATACTAAGTGGGGTGCTAGTTGCATGACTGCTGGGACACCTTCTGTAACTAATACACAGATTAGTGCAGATTTATTCCAAAATGGAATACTCTCTGTAACCTGTATATCAGGCATGACATCTAGCTGAGGACTTTTATGCCCTAGCATTCTTAGATGTCAAACAAGCGTTCGATTCGGTAGAATGAAGTTATCTTTGGTTGGTTCTTGAGAAAGTGGGCATGGGTGCCCGCTACATATATTGGGTGAAGCTGCTGTATAGACATCCTGGGGTGTAGGTGAGGATGGGGAGAACAGTTTTGGATAGTTTCCCCCTGCTCAGGAGTACATGACGGGGATGCCCACTGTCACTGTTGTTATTTACCCTAGCGATGGAGCCAGTGGCACGTATGCTCCGACAGGTGCTTTAACCCTGGGGTAACTCGGTGGGGTACACCCAACATGTGCTCACATTGTACATGGATGACGCTCTTTTCCATTTGTGACAGCCAGAATACTTGGTGGCCATCATACTGCATTTAATGCAAGAATTTGGGGAGGTCGCCAAACTTCTCGTCAATCATACCAAATCCAGTCTATTTCCCCTGGGGGCGCTTACAGCGATCTCTGCAGATGAACTACTAGCCACAAGACTTTTACGTGCGACATTTTGGAATCAAGCTTGCCCATACTGAGCAAGATTTCAAAGCTCTCAATAATAGCCGGGTGGCTGACAGTATGAAGCTGGTGATTAGATTTTGGAAGATTCTGCCTGTGTCCTAATGGGCAGTGTTGGCATGGTAAAAATGTTGTTGCTCCCACAATGCTTATACACTTTGCAGGGAACATTGTGCGAGATCCCCAACTGCTATTTTTTTAAAATTGACAAACTCATTGCCTAATGGCTTTGGGTCGATACAAGGAAATGGTTTGGGCTATCTATGTTAAAATTGACTTGGCAGAGGTGGGGAGGGGAGCTGCCTGATATGAATCTGTTCTATATGGGATGTCACTTACACCATTGTTAGACCTGACATCCTTGGTGTGGTTTTTCCCCCATCTTTTTGCCTCTGACTCAGGTATTTTTGATGCTGTGCTGGATTTCGTTTTTGCTGATTTAGATGCTTTGGACCCTCTGCCACTGCTGATCAGTGTCAGAGGGTAAGTGCTCCCTCTGTAAATTGTCATATTGATTGGGTATACCTGATTGGCATATCTGTATCACCATGAAGTCCCTAGTAAAGTGCACTGTGTGTGCCAGGGCTGGTGATGACAGATGCTACTAGTGGGCCTGCAGCGCAGATTGCGCCACCCACATGAGTAGCTCTAAAATGGTGTCTCAGGCCTGCCAGCGCTGGGCCTGTGTGCAGTCAGTGGACTGCCATGTCCGCCTGGCCAGTGTCCCCACTGGCTGGGCTTAACCCTCCCCTGTCTGTGCACATCAGCCACCCCTATGGAAGGCTCAAGGTACCCCCCTGGGCAGGGTGCAGTGTATGGATAGGGTAGAGCATGTACTAGTGCAGGTAACATGCTCTGGTAGAGAGCAGCAGCCACTTTGTGTGCTCACTGCTGTAGTGCTGTAAGGCTCCCCAGGGTAACATGGGGAGGCTGGTCCCATTGGATCCCAGCCTATCTTCCTATAGGAACAAGATGGAACATCCATGAAAGATATCCCTGAACTCAGAATTAAATGACACATCTTTTAGTGAAGGTTGTTTTTGGATCCTGGGGTTGAGAATAGCACTTTTAGAAAGTGGCTGTTTTTTTTGTAAGAACCTTTCTTTGTGCCTGGGTCTGTGTGTGGAATGCCTGCGTGACAGGAGCTGCAGGGCCCCGGAGGGGGTTGGAGTCAGCCCAGGGGTGAAAGGCGACATCTGTTGCCCGGGGAAGGGGAGGACGAAGCGCCTGATAGTGCTGGGCTGTGTCTGCCTGACCACCGTGCTGGCTAACTCCTCTACCGGCCCCCTGTCACCTCTGGCCCTGAGGCTGTCAGGAAGAAGAACACCAGAAACATTCCAGAGCCAAGGACCCCCTTGCACAAAGGACTTCAAAGGCGTTCAGGGGTATAAGGGAAGGACCCCTGACTACAGAAGATTAGATTCTAAAATTCTACAAGCAAGAAGGAACCTCTGCTGGAAGAAGGACAGCTGAAGAACTAAAGGAAGATTGCCTTGCTGTGTGCTCTAAGGGCTGACCTGTTCTGCTGTTGCAACTGAAAGCTGAAGAGGAGAAAGGGACTTTGCTGAGTGCTGTGACCCTGCCTGCTTGAACCTAACAAGACTTTGCTGTGTGCTGTGTCTTTACTGAATCTCCAAGGGCCTGAGAAGAGCTGGCTCTCCTGTTGGGAACCCAGGGCTAAAGGTTCCTAAAGCTTTGTCAGACAACAGCTGCAAGATTGTGCTGTCGTGGACCTGGAGGGTGTGGTGCTCGATTGCTGAGTGTGGGAAGGGATCGTGGTGCTCATCGGCACATTCCTGGCGAGGGTCGGAGGTCTGTGGTGCCTCCCCTCGCAGAATCCACTCCAGAGCGGTTGTGAGGCTATGAGGGCGGGCTGGCCGTGACCGCGCCCTCTAAAATCATCTGCCGCCTGATCACCGCCGCTGCCCTGGGCCAGAAAACCTCTCCGTGAAGCGCCATCCTGATCGGAGCTGAAACGGCGAAGAACGAAGCCGCCGCGCTCCCATTGGTGGAGGGAGCCGAGCCCCCTCACTAACGCCGCGACGGGATTGGCCCGTGCGGCGCAGCGTCATCAGCGTGGTGGGCCGTGATTGGCCGAAGTAGCGGAGCGTCATTGTTTACCTGCCCGGGAGCCGCACTGCCATTGGCTGACTCCCGGGTGCTGTTGGAGGCTCGCCTGGAGAGCCGCGACGGGATTGGCTGCTTGGGCGGAGGCGGCTGGGAGAGCCGAAGAATCACCGCGATCACCGCCGGGCCCGGGAAGAAGTGACCTGACCTCGCCGAGGGATCTCCTCAAGTGCTCCAGCCCCTGGCCTGCCGTCTCTGCTCCCCGCTGCTCTCTGAAGGACCAAGAGCGGGCGTAGAGCGTCCTGAGACCGGCCGGGCGGGAGCGGTACTGAGCCTTCCCCCGCGAGGTGCCCCTGGGGGCCCAGCGTCACCACGAGCACGGGGAAAGAAGTCCCCCCTCCTCAAGGATACCGGGTGAGACGCGCTTGAAGCGCTTGTGGTCCCTGAAGCCAGGGGATCATTGGGGCATATTTATAAATCAGTGGCATTGCTTGGACTGCTCATTTTTAGAGCGCATCATTCCTCAATCAGTGGCATTATTTTTAATAACTGGTTGAAGGGACTTGGGACATTTGATGACATAAGAACTTCCTGAAATTACTTGCAACCATTAAGATTAAGTGCAACCTTCGCCTGAAAAAGTGATTATAGTATTACTGCTTTTTACTGCCTGAAACTAGATAAAGTTATATATTTTTTATAAAAATATACTTACCTGTGTGGTCTCAGGTTGTGGTGGATTGGGGATTATTGTGGTGTAAAGTGCAATTATTCTACACATTGCCTTGGGGATAAGCCTGTCTGCTCGCGCCAAGCTACCTAGAAGGAGAGCGGAGGTTATCTACGGTGTGTATTCCTTCACCCTGACTAGAAGCAAGGGTCCCTATTTGGTCTAAGGTACTTACCTCTGCCAACTAGAGACCCCCAGATCTAACATTGTTGGACAGCGGTGCGGATTTGGAACTAATAATTGCACGTGACCTGCAGTGATTTCTTGTACATCACTAGTCTAGTTTAGTAGCACAGGTTGCGCAAGATTTTTTCTTTTTGGAGTGAAACCTTTTTTGCTGAAAAGGTCAGGAAGCATCATGACTGAGAATGCGCCAAGTGTGAGGATAGAAGTGGAATTGGAATTCGAAATTCAGGAGTTGTACAACTACAAAAAGGGCCTCCTGAAGCAATTCTGCGAACGGCTTGGATGCCCAGTGAAGGGCAGCGCAAACAAGGAAGAGCTACGGAAAGCTCTGAGGGCCTGGTGGGAGGCCCGACATGGTGAGCCAGCAGTTATTACTGGAGAGGGAGGCACACAGGAGAATGCTTTTGTATCCAGTGAGTTGCCAGTGCGGAAGTCAGCGTCTAGGAATGGCAGCAACCGCTCCAGTAGGAATATTTCTCCAGAGGAAGTGGAGGAGAATCAGAGAGCTAGGACCCATGAGATTGAGCTTTTTAAGCTCAAAGCACAACGGAAGAGGTGAGACTGCGCCTTGAAGCTGAGAAGGCGTTGGAGGAGAAGAAACTCCAATGGGCTCATGAAAGGAGCATGAGGGAGCTGGACTTTAGAAACCGACAGGGGAGGTCCAGCCCTAATGGTGGCAGCGCACAACCAGTACAGGCGGGTAAGGTATACATACCAAAAGATCTGGTACAGAATTATCAGAGGGGTGAGGATATTTATGCGTGGTTTAGATCGTATGAACTTGCCCTAAAGATGAATGAAGTGCCTGAGAAGAATTGGGGGGCAGGATTGTGGAAGCATTTTGAGGCCTCTGGGAGGGATGTCTTGGCACCCTTAGAGGTAGCAGGTACTTTATCCTACCCGACCATGAAGGAGGCTTTATGCCTCAGGTATGGGCTCACTGCAGAACAGTACCGCCAGAAGTTTAGGAACTTCAAGAAGCTTGATTCAAGTACTTGGGTGGAGTGTGTGAGTATGTACACGCGTGCACTGGAAGGTTGGATAAAGGGCAGCAAGGTTACTAATTATGTGGGGTTGTGTCACTTGATTAGTAGGGAGCACTTAAGTAGTTTATGTGTCCCAGAGCTGCGCCAGCATCTTTTGGATAGCAAGTTAACTGATCCCAGTGAGCTTGCTAAAGAGGCGGACTGGTGGACTAGCACCAGGGTCCACAAGGGGGTGGTAAGTACCCCAGCCAAGGGTGGACAGGGTCCTCAGCAGAAGAGTGGGGGGGACATGGGTAATCAAAAGGAGTCTTCTAAAGGGCCCCAAACTGGTTCCCAGGAGAAGGTGTCTCAACCCCCCAAGTCTAAGAAGTCCTGGCCCCGTAAGGGCAAGCAGGACAACAGGCCCCCGCCTACCTGCTTTACATGTGGGGAGGTGGGGCACATTGCCCCCAAATGTCCAAAGAAACCTCCAGCACCCATTGGTGCTCCCGCACCGGCGTTAGCCAGTGTAGCTTTGGGAGGGGATGTGATTTCTAGTGGTGAGGAGGGGTTAGCAGTGATGACCCTTGTCTCTTTAGGAGACCAAGAGATGGCCCAGGAAGCCTTGCTGCCCTTAAACACTAAGAAATATGGGCAGAAGGTGACCATCAATGGAAAGGAGATAGACGCTCTGAGAGACACCGGGCCAGTGTGACATCTGTCAGGTGTCAATGGGTGTCTGAGGAGCAGATCATTCCCAAGGTACTCCGTCCTGTGGTGGCAGCTGACAGCTCAGTGCGCCTCTGCAAGTTGGCATGTGTTCCATTTGAGTGGGGAGGAGTCTCCGGTACATTGGAAGTTGTTGTAAGTGATGCCTTGCCTGTAGATTGTCTATTAGGTAATGACCTGGAGAGCTCTCCATGGAAAGATGTAGAGCACAGGACTCACCTGGAGATGTTGGGTTTGCCTGCGTGGATCTGTGTGTTCACCCGGGCCATGACAGCCAGAGAGGGCGGTCTAGCAGAGCTGGAGCCTGGAACAATGGCCCAGGAACCTGCCAAGAGAAGAAGGGGTAGAGGGCGCGGGAAACCGGCCCCCACTGTTCCCACGGTCCAGGAGGAGGCAGACCCAGAGGGGGACGCCCTGGAACCTACAGGGGAGCAGGTGGCCAAACTAGGGGAATTGCCTGAGCTGTCCCAGTGGCAGCAAGATGGTGGTCCCTCCAGGGAGGAATTCTGCCAGGCTCAGAAGGAGTGCCCTTCTCTCGTTGGTGTGCGGCAGCAGGCTGCCGACCAGGCCGCAGGCCTGGGGTCCAAGGAGCATTTAATCTACTGGGAGGATGACTTACTTTATAGTGAGCCTAAGTTCGCTGAGCCCGGTGCAGCCAGAGTGCTGGTAGTGCCCGAGCGCTTCAGGAACTTCCTACTGGGTCTGGCTCATGACGTGCCTCTCGCAGGACATCTGGGGCAAGACAAGACCTATTACAGGCTTGTCACCCATTTCTACTGGCCCCAGATGAAGAAGCACGTCGCTGCCTTTTGTAAGTCTTGTCAGACTGGTCAGGCCAGTGGCAAGAGCGGAGGGAAGTGCGTGGCACCCCTCCAACCCTTTCCCGTGGTGAGCACCCCTTTTGAGCGGGCGGGCATTGACATCGTGGGGCCCCTGGATCCCAAGACAGCCCTAGGCAACAGGTTTATCCTGATCTTGGTGGACCATGCCACTCGGTACCCGGAAGCCATCCCGCTCAGGACAGTCACAGCCCCAGTGGTGGGCCGTGCCCTGATGGGGATCTTTTCCCGGGTGGGATTTCCCAGGGAGGTGGTCTCGGACAGGGGGACAAACTTCATTTCTAGGTATATGAAGTCCCTGTGGGCGGAGTGTGGGGTGACATACAAATTTACCACCCCTTACCACCCTCAAGGAAATGGGTTGGTTGAGAGATTCAACCGCACCTTGAAGGGCATGATTATGGGCCTAGAGGAGCCCATGAGGCGGAAATGGGACGTCTTGTTGCCATGCCTGTTGTTTGCCTACAGGGAGGTGCCTCAGAAAACCTTAGGGTTCAGTCCCTTTGAGTTGCTGTATGGCCACCCTGTCAGAGGGCCTCTTACTCTGGTGAAGGAGGGGTGGGAGAAATCCCGTGGGAAAACCCCTCAGGATGTGTTCAGCTATGTGCTGGCCATTCGCAACCAGACCAAGCGCTTCAGGAAGCTCGCTCAAGAGAACCTGGAGGCTAGCCAGGAGGAAATGAAGAGATGGTATGATCAGAACACCTCTCTTGTTGAGTTCCAACCTGGACAGAAAGTGTGGGTGATGGCGCCGGTGGAGCCTTGTGCGCTCCGTGAAAAATGGTCTGGGCCATATGAGGTGTTGGAGCGCTAGAGCGAGGTTACCTATTTGGTTAACCTGAAGACTCCCAGGCAACCCCTGAGAGTGCTACATGTGAACCGCCTCAAACCCCACTTTGAGAGGACTGAAGTGACTATGCTCATGGCTACAGATGCTGGAGGGGAGGAGGACAGTGATCCTCTCCCTGACCTCCTGGCAGTCAAGGAGCAGGATGGGTCAGTGGATGGTATGATACTCTCACCCACCCTGACCCCAGAGCAGCAGAAGGACTGTCGCCAAGTCTTGGGTCAGTTCGCCCCCCTGTTCTCCCTGACCCCAGGTGTCACCAAGTGGTGCGTCCACGATGTGGACACCGGTGACAACCTGCCTGTGAAACAGAAGTTTTACAGAGTGGCTGACAAGGTCAGGGCTAGCATCAAAGAAGAGGTTTCTAAGATGTTAGCGCTAGGGGTAATTGAGCCCTCCCGCAGCCCCTGGGCTAGCCCAGTGGTCTTAGTGCCTAAGAAAGCTGCTACACCTGGTGGCCCCCCAGAACTCCGTTTCTGTGTGGACTACCGTGGGCTCAATGCGGTCACCAAGGCTGACGCGCACCCCATCCCCAGAGCTGATGAGCTGGTGGATCGGTTGGGAGCTGCCCGGTACCTGAGCACTTTTGATTTGACTTCAGGTTACTGGCAGATTGCCTTAACTGAGGGGGCCAAGGAAAGATCAGCATTTTCAACCCCAGAGGGGCACTTCCAGTTTCGTGTCATGCCCTTTGGGTTGAAAAATGCCCCGGCCACATTCCAGAGACTGGTCAACCAGGTATTAGCAGGGCTGGAGGAATTCAGCGCAGCATACCTGGATGACATTGCTGTGTTCAGCTCCACATGGGAGGAACACTTGCAACACCTCTGCACAGTGTTGAAGGCTCTTCAGAAGGCAGGCCTCACTATCAAGGCCAGTAAGTGCCAGATAGGGCAGGGATCTGTGGTGTACTTGGGACACCAGGTGGGGAGCGGCCAGGTGGCGCCCCTACAGGCGAAGATTGATACCATTCTGGCTTGGGAACCCCCCAAGACCCAGACTGAGGTGAGAGCCTTTTTAGGTCTCACCGGGTATTACTGACGGTTTGTCAAAGGTTATGGCACCATTGTAGCCCCTTTGACAGAGCTGACATCTAGAAATCAGCCCAGAAAAGTGAATTGGACTGAGGCCTGTCAAACTGCTTTTGACACCCTCAAAAATGCCATGTGCACAGCACCGGTGCTTAAGGCACCTGACTTTTCAAGTGAGTTCATTGTGCAAACTGACGCTTCAGAGCAAGGCGTGGGAGCAGTACTCTCACAGGTCAATGATGAGGGTGGAGACCAACCAGTGGCTTTCATTAGTAGGAGGCTACTCCCCAGGGAACAGAGATGGAGTGCAATCGAAAGGGAAGCTTTCGCTGTGGTCTGGGCTCTGAAGAAGCTGAGGCCCTACCTGTTTGGGACTCACTTCCGTGTTCAGACCGACCACAGGCCCCTCAGATGGTTAATGCATATGAGGGGCGAGAATCCAAAACTGTTGAGGTGGTCCATTTCCCTACAGGGTATGGACTTTACGGTGGAGCACCGCCCTGGTACAGAACACGCCAATGCTGACGGTCTGTCCAGATTCTTCCGCCTTAGTGATGAGGACTCCCAAGAGGTTGGGTAGTTCTCCACACTTTCAGCTGGAGGGGACACGTGTTAGACCTGACATCCTTGGCGTGGTTTTTCCCCCATCTTTTTGCCTCTGACTCATGTATTTTTGAGGCTGTGCTGGATTTCGTTTTTGCTGATTTAGATGCTTTGGACCCTCTGCCACTGCTGATCAGTGTCAGAGGGTAAGTGCTCCCTCTGTAAATTGTCATATTGATTGGGTATACCTGATTGGCATATCTGTATCACCATGAAGTCCCTAGTAAAGTGCACTGTGTGTGCCAGGGCTGGTGATGACAGATGCTACTAGTGGGCCTGCAGCGCAGATTGCGCCACCCACATGAGTAGCTCTAAAATGGTGTCTCAGGCCTGCCAGCGCAGGGCCTGTGTGCAGTCAGTGGACTGCCATGTCCGCCTGGCCAGTGTCCCCACTGGCTGGGCTTAACCCTTCCCTGTCTGTGCACATCAGCCACCCCTATGGAAGGCTCAAGGTACCCCCCTGGGCAGGGTGCAGTGTATGGATAGGGTAGAGCATGTACTAGTGCAGGTAACATGCTCTGGTAGAGAGCAGCAGCCACTTTGTGTGCTCACTGCTGTAGGGCTGTAAGGCTCCCCAGGGTAACATGGGGAGGCTGGTCCCATTGGATCCCAGCCTATCTTCCTATAGGAACAAGATGGAACATCCATGAAAGATATCCCTGAACTCAGAATTAAATGACACATCTTTTAGTGAAGGTTGTTTTTGGATCCTGGGGTTGAGAATAGCACTTTTAGAAAGTGGCTGTTTTTTTTGTATGAACCTTTCTGTGTGCCTGGGTCTGTGTGTGGAATGCCTGCGTGACAGGAGCTGCAGGGCCCCGGAGGGGGTTGGAGTCAGCCCAGGGGTGAGAGGCGACATCTGTTGCCCGGGGAAGGGGAGGACGAAGCGCCTGATAGTGCTGGGCTGTGTCTGCCTGACCACCGTGCTGGCTAACTCCTCTACCGGCCCCCTGTCACCTCTGGCCCTGAGGATGTCAGGAAGAAGAACACCAGAAACATTCCAGAGCCAAGGACCCCCTTGCACAAAGGACTTCAAAGGCGTTCAGGGGTATAAGGGAAGGACCCCTGACTACAGAAGATTAGATTCTAAAATTCTACAAGTAAGAAGGAACCTCTGCTGGAAGAAGGACAGCTGAAGAACTAAAGGAAGATTGCCTTGCTGTGTGCTCTAAGGGCTGACCTGTTCTGCTGTTGCAACTGAAAGCTGAAGAGGAGAAAGGGACTTTGCTGAGTGCTGTGACCCTGCCTGCTTGAACCTAACAAGACTTTGCTGTGTGCTGTGTCTTTACTGAATCTCCAAGGGCCTGAGAAGAGCTGGCCTCCTGTTGGGAACCCAGGGCTAAAGGTTCCTAAAGCTTTGTCAGACAACAGCTGCAAGATCGTGCTGTCGTGGACCTGGAGCGTGTGGTGCTCGATTGCTGAGTGTGGGAAGGGATCGTGGTGCTCATCGGCACATTCCCGGCGAGGGTCGGAGGTCTGTGGTGCCTCCCCTCGCAGAATCCACTCCAGAGCGGTTGTGAGGCTATGAGGGCGGGCTGGCCGTGACCGCGCCCTCTAAAATCATCTGCCGCCTGATCACTGCCGCTGCCCGGGGCCAGAAAACCTCTCCGTGAAGCGCCATCCTGATCGGAGCTGAAACGGCGAAGAACGAAGCCGCCGCGCTCCCATTGGTGGAGGGAGCCGAGCCCCCTCACTAACGCCGCGACGGGATTGGCCCGTGCGGCGCAGCGTCATCAGCGTGGTGGGCTGTGATTGGCCGAAGTAGCGGAGCGTCATTGTTTACCTGCCCGGGAGCCGCACTGCCATTGGCTGACTCCCGGGTGCTGTTGGAGGCTCGCCTGGAGAGCCGCGACGGGATTGGCTGCTTGGGCGGAGGCGGCTGGGAGAGCCGAAGAATCACCGCGATCACCGCCGGGCCCGGGAAGAAGTGACCTGACCTCGCCGAGGGATCTCCTCAAGTGCTCCAGCCCCTGGCCTGCCGTCTCTGCTCCCCGCTGCTCTCTGAAGGACCAAGAGCGGGCGGAGAGCGTCCTGAGACCGGCCGGGCGGGAGCGGTACTGAGCCTTCCCCCACGAGGTGCCCCTGGGGGCCCAGCGTCACCGCGAGCACGGGGAAAGATTTCCCCCTCCTCAAGGATACCGGGTGAGACGCGCTTGAAGCGCTTGTGGTCCCTGAAGCCAGGGGATCATTGGGGCATATTTATAAATCAGTGGCATTGCTTGGACTGCTCATTTTTAGAGCGCATCATTCCTCAATCAGTGGCATTATTTTTAATAACTGGTTGAAGGGACTTGGGACATTTGATGATATAAGAACTTCCTGAAATTACTTGCAACCATTAAGATTAAGTGCAACCTTCGCCTGAAAAAGTGATTATAGTATTACTGCTTTTTACTGCCTGAAACTAGATAAAGTTATATATTTTTTATAAAAATATACTTACCTGTGTGGTCTCAGGTTGTGGTGGATTGGGGATTATTGTGGTGTAAAGTGCAATTGTTCTACACATTGCCTTGGGGATAAGCCTGTCTGCTTGCGCCAAGCTACCTAGAGGGAGAGCGGAGGTTATCTACGGTGAATATTCCTTCACCCTGACTAGAAGCAAGGGTCCCTATTTGGTCTAAGGTACTTACCTCTGCCAACTAGAGACCCCCAGATCTAACAACCATGAAATGCACTGGCTTGACGCTGATGACAGTTGCAAAAAACGATTGCTGAAGGGCTCCTATGGAACTGAGAGGCTAGCCACCTTACTGATGAGTGCCATCAGATACAACATATGTGGTGAAGCACATCCGTGAAATCTGGCAACTGGAGGTGAATCAAGTGATCCGTTGCGTTCTGTATGCAACTGACATGCACATCTGGACACTGCAGCCTTTCCTGCATATGACTAAGGCAATGTCCAATGAACAATGGCAGAGAGGTGGATGTAACTCTGGAAGACTTTTACCCAGACGGCTGGTTCATAATCAAGGACAACGCTACTGAGTCCTTCGCTCTAGGCAGAGGGCAGTTTCTGCACCACGCAAAGCTTTCGTCCACGGCATGGGAAGTTTGCCAGTGCTTTCCAGATGCCCCACCCCATAGCAGACATTGACATGTTGGCCATGGTGGGAGGGAGATGAGTGATATCTCCGGGATGATCTCTCTCCTCCTCCACTACAAATACAGGACAGGTGGAGAGAAGTGTTAGAGAAGCCTCTTACAGCCACAAAGTGGGAAAGAGTTCACGGAGGTGTGCCCCCGGTCCCATCCAATGCTAGATTTAAACTTATTTAATATATATTTATCAAGCATACCTCATGCCCAAAAACCTGCATATAATGTACCCCACACTTGCGGCGAGTTATGCCCATTGCGTGGAGGCCACTTTCATACGTTACGTTACATGAGAGAAATGGTACAAAATAGAACGTTACAAAAATAAACAGGAGAGGTAGGGTAAAACTATATGGCAATAACACAATATCAAACACAGCAATCAAGGGTGGGGAATAAACAAGAAGATATTACAAATTTACAATGATGAACTAACTTCTTAGAGGGGTCTGAGAATTAGGGTATTACTTCTGAAAGTGTCTTTGGAAGAGAAGAGATTTGAGGTCAGCTTTGAAAATCCGGATGGAGGTGGTGGCACTGAGCAATGGGGGAAGCGAGTTCCAGATTCTCACCTCATTACCTGAGAACGATTGAGCCATCAATCTTTCCCTTTTGAAGGAGGGGGGCTCAAGCAAAAAACTTTTTCGCATTCTTAGAAAGTCTAGAACCTTCTGACATTTTCAGTTTATTGGCCAGGTAACGAGAGGAGGAAGTGTGCAAGGCTTTATGGGTGATGCAGGCAGTTTTATGCATAGATCTTGCCTCAATGGGAAGCCAATGAAGAGAAGACAGGATAGGAGTAATGTGGTCACTTCGTTTGGACCCTGAAATAAAGTGAGCTGCTGAATGGAGGACAGATTTGATGGGGGAGAGGCGAGATTTGGTTAAGTCAGTCGGAAGAGAATTGCAGTAATCCAGTCTAGAAAGAGCTAGCGATTGGACCAATGTTTTTAGGTCTTTCTCCGGGAAGAACCGACGGATCCCCCACAGAAGACGTAGCTGGTAACTTGCGTTCTTAGCAATGGAGTTGATGTGGGAGATTAGGTTGAGTCTTTTGTCAAGCATGACACCTAGGGATTTAGCGCTGTCAACAATGATGGGTTTATTGTTGAGTAAATTGGCTCATGTGGCTGTGTCCTGTCCATCCAGTGTACTTAACTGGTAAGAAGTGGTGGAAAGACTAAAGCCAGCTACTGGTTGGATGGTGCAACTCAACTATAAGCTGGTTCTGCTGGGGTTGCTCTCATCACCAATGTAGAGAAAGCTTAGCAGCAAGTTCTTGATGCTAGGGATGCTATTGGCTAAATACCACATAGGCATCAAATGGTTGGCCCTGGAGCCACCCTGTTTTAACCGCGGCACAAATTCAGCCACGGTGCGGCTGTTTATTTAGGTGGGCGGGGCCGCGTCGGCCAACGAACGTGCACAGCACTACGAAGTTAGTGCTCATGAAGGCCGTTGGCCGGCAGAAGCAGCAAAGGGGTTAAAGACTGGCTCAGAGATTTTTCAGAGTGGGCAGTGGTGAAGGAAATGCCCATTAAGCATTGTAGAAGCGACAACAACATTGTGGATGATCTGCGAGCGTGGGCCGATATGTTGGCGCCACTGAGAGACCCCCAAACTCCTCACCACCTTGAGAGGTTTGGGGGTGAGATGAGTGCATATCATGGATGGTGTTGGGCTGTTTATTTCAACTTGCATTGTACACCTACCAACTGCCCCATAAAGAGACCTGGTATTATCCGATAATGTTCATGATGATGAATCAATACCACAAGGGTGCAGCCTAGCCAACCGTTCAATAGATGACAAGAGCAGAAGGGGTGTGGGGTGGGATTGAGGGAACTATTTCTTGTTTCTTTGAGTCTAAAAGTAACTACAGAAAACGTAGGTGGTATGGTATCTGTGCTGACTTGATCTGTTTACAATCGGAAAGACTATGTACAACAAATACTGATATACTTAATAAATAATTAATATGTCTTTCTGTGCACTCCTTGATGGGATATTCCAGCGAGGCCTCAATGGCATGTTGTTATCCATGTTCCGTTATACCCTATTCAGGAAATTAATATTAGTCTAGCTGACTGACTGAATTAAAGTTAGAGATTTTAACCTCACATAATGATTTCGAAACATTTAGCACTCAACTGGTTTCATAATTAGGAGTTTCACGCATAGTTAAATATCTTTGTTTTTTTTTTGTTTACTGCTACCAACAAGTAATTAAAATATACTTTCATTTCCTAGCAGATCGAGTTAGCAGACATGGTATTTCTATCGCCTTGGTCCCTTGGTGCCACATGATTATCAATTTCCACATTCCTGAAAAATGAGGCATGCGGGCAGGGACTTCTTCTGACACTCACAGACAATGCTTCTCTACGAGCATTTTAATAGAAATGGGATTCCTGAAGCAGATATTACTGGTTTCATGCCCATTCGTGTCAATAGCCAAGGATGTACAAAGGTGAACGGGAGACTGTGCACATTTAAGCATGTGTCAAAGGCAACTGTGTAGGTTTCAGTCTCTAGCAGAGGTCTAAAACGAAGTGCGTAAAAAGTGTCTGAGGGTTGAGATGAAGCGAAAGCACACTTTGCAAAATTATTCTGCTGTATCCTAACAATTTTCTTTTTTTGCCATAATACATTTTTCCCTCAGCAAGGATTCCCGTCTGCTATAAAATGCCAAAACACACCCAATACTTTTTAGATTGACAATGCCTGGCCTATTTCTATTTTGCCTCTGGAAAACAGAAGAGGACATTATACTTCCCTGAAAACTATTAATTTTATTTCACATGAAATCTTGTCTTCAATGAATATCTTTGGTATGGGGATACAGGGTATCTCGAACTAGTTTATATGTTGACACATAACAAAATGAAAGAGGCGTTTTATTTCACATATGGCTAAGCAGCTGTATGCGAGTATTTATATTTTTTTATTAACCAGAAGTATGCAAGTATGGAATTATTTGCCTTGAATACCTTATTGTGTTATCAATTTCCTCGTAGGACTTTACTAGCAAAATAATCTGATGTTTGCTTCTTCAAGAGGGTTCACATAAGTACTCTACAATTGTATTTTTTTGGTGGGTAAGGAGTGTAACTGCTTATTCGATCACACCCTATCTGGTATAATTACCTAGTGATAAATTATGCTCTACAAATGGCTTTAAAGGCTTGTAAATATATAGTACGTTATAGTCGGTAAGATATATTTTTCATCATTAATAGAATCATAAAACAGTTTATTTAATAAAACCAACAAATAGAATGTTAATCAGTGTCATAGCATATCCCACAGTTCATGGCAATTGGGTAACAAGTCAAGTGTATTCAGCGTACTGAGGATCGCAAGTTAAAGTTAAGGCAGTCTAGACCCCAGGTATTAAATATTCGCATTTATATCTAGTTTCCAGCCTATGATTTTTTTGAAAACTGCAAATGACGTGAGGTAACAGGCCTAATAAAACTCTGTTTTTATTGCAAAGGTGATGGCTCAAAGTGTAGTTAGATTTCACTGAGTGCACTGTAATCCAGCCAGATTTAAGGAATAGTTAAAGCATCTGACTGGGCCCTCCCAATTTCTAAATCCAATATGTAGTGCATGGAGGCAAGGAAGGACATTTGGCAATCTTTGGTCAATGAAAAACAATTTTCACTTACATATGTGAGGTGTGAATGCAAGTTTTATAGGGAAGACATAGCTACTAAGCAAGAGAGGACAGTATTCTAATAGTGCTGGAGGGAGTAGGGGTTTTGAATGAACGTGGAGCACAGGTACGATATGGTAATAGAAAGTATTTCTCGGATTCTATGATTGTCTGCTATAACTTGGGAAAAAAGCTCTTGTGTCTCTTCCCTTTGATCTTTCAGAGCTTGTAGAAACAATGGCAGTTTTGAAGCTTCATTATCCTGATCCCTTTTGTTCTGAAGATCTTCCACCATGTATGATGTATGAGATAGCGGAGAATGGCAAGATACCAGAGACAGACCAATATTGCTTACATCTCCTGGTCCTTCAGGTGGTATTACTGTAGTTGGCTCTGGACCAGATTCTGAACTACCTGCTGCCTTAACAGCACTAATAGCGTTATCTGTTAAGCCAACATCCGCTAGTCTAGATATCACAGTCTTGATTCCCCCTTTAGACTGTACCCATCTCCGCATGGGGCTATTGCCTGATAAGTCTTTGGTTTGTATTGTTTTCCTATTACCCGACCCCATGTTAGATTCATTTTGCACCTTCTTCGTATCCTTCGTGACTTTAGATTCAAAGTTATTTTTTCTGGGAGTCGCTGAAGGTACCAATTCTTTTTCTCTTGTACCTGTTTGAGGTCGCAGCCCCAGTTGTAGATTATAGTATCCAACAATCCCTGAGAAAGGTGACAGCGAAAGTTGAGACAATAACAAATGAGATAATGGAACTACAGCAGAGAGTAGTTTGTACAGAGGAAGCTACTACTAACGTAGCAAGCTCGGTTCAGCAGCATGAGGACCAACTTACGAGTACACAACTCAAACTAGAAGACTTAGAAAATAGACAGAAAAGACAAAATCTAAAAATGTGTGGAATCTCTGAAGGTCAAGAGGGGTCAAACCCCAGAGCCTTCATAGTTCAGGTTCTGCAGAAGTCTTTCCCAGATCTCTGGTATTGGGACTGGGACTGCCAGATACAAAGGGCCCATAGACTTCCGTTGGTACAGCGTCGGAAGATACTCGCTACCCAAGACCGTTTTCGATTTACTGTGGAAAATTTTTGCTAAGGCAAGCAGTTTCTTTAAAAGCAGGCCCAATATCACCAGTAGTTGTGGAATCTTTTTCAATTTTTTTTCGGTCAGACTTCTGTAAAGCAACAAGGGACAGGAGATGGCAGTTAATCGATCCATTAAAAGCCACGGGGGCTCAAGCATTTTTGAAGAAATGTGCTCGTCTGAAGATCATAAGGGGTGGGCAAACATTTTTTTTGTCTCTGAAACAGAAGCAAAAGAAACATTGTATAAATGACAGAAAGATGGGGCTGTATAAAAATAAAGATAAAGTTTGAGGTTTTTGGGGATTGGCTGGTTGGAAGATCGGGGGAGTAAAGTCGGTTCTACTACTTTTCTTCTTCTTTCTGTCTCTTCCTCTTTCAATAATATTTTCATTGTATTAGATCTATAGATAGGCTAAACTATCTTTTTTTCTTCATACCTTCCTTCCTTTCTTCTTTTTTCCCGTTTCTCTTTGCAATCTACAGTGGATACGGGCTCGTCTTGGGAGCTACTGGAGGGTCTGGGTTCCAGTTAGCTGCCATTCCAATTAGTTTCAAGATTGAGTGGGTTAAATGTTTAGCCTGGAATGTGGCAGGTCTGAATGGCAGGAATAAGAGACAATTAGTTGCAGAGGTACTAAAAATGTGTAATCCTCAGATAGTTATATTATCAGAAATGCATATCTCCTACAAAGACCGAGGTCTATTAAAACAATCAGGATTTGAAGTGGGAGTGAGCTCAGCACAAAATGCTTCTATACGTGGGGTCGCTATCTTGAAGCATAAATGATTCAGAGCTGGAGTGGGTAAGACAATGTCTGATAAAGGGGGCTGATAGGCCATTGCACAGATGGAGATAGAAGGAAAAAATATGTTTTCTGCTCACTGTATGGTCCTAACATAGAGGATTCCTTTATAATTGATGATGTAAATATGGAACTGCTGAATTGGGAGGGGGAACGGGTGGTGATGGGAGATTTCAATTGTATTATGGATTAAGGGATAGATACTACAAGGCAAGGGGCCTTTCAAAGAATGCGGAAGACCCGGCTGCAATTGGGGAGTTGGGTCGGCTACATGTCACCAAGGATGTCTGGAGGAAACTACACCCAAACGTAGCAGGCAACATGTATTATTCTGCCCTGTATAAGTTCTGCTTCAGAATTGACATGGCTTGGGCATCGGATAAAATTTTATGGTCAAGCATTATGGAAATCTGCCTGAGGGTTACTTCAACCACAATCCTATCCTCCTCTCATTTAAGACCTTAACTGAAAATAAGGGTTCTAGATTTTTTTCTTTTCCTATGTATTTGCTACTAGATAAAGACTTTGTGGTTCAGACTAGGGAGCATCCTAAGGAATTCTTTCAAGTAAATATTGGGTCAGCTTCTCCTATAGTAGTCTGGGACACATGTAAGGCAAGTATCAGGTGATTCACCCAGCAATACACCTGGAGGCAAAATAAGGAACGCAAAGAGGCAACAGAAGCGATTATTACAGCTATTCGCACAACAGAAAGTTAACATGCAGAGTCAGTTCTGAGGGGTCTTGAAAATATGGAGGAATTGGGGTATACTTTAATTGATCTGACATCAGCAATGAAAAAAACACTCAGGGAGAAAAGTATAGTAAAACTCAGCAAATATTGGCTATCTCAATATGAGAATGGGGAAAAAATAGGTAAGCTCCTCGCACTTAAGGTAGCCGATGATAGGGCTAAAACCCTTATAAAGATCATTCAGGGGTCTAATAATTCATCGTATGAGCACCCACAACAGATATTAGAACAATTTGCTGACTATTATCAAGAGCTATATACCCCAGAGACTCAGCCAAAACAGGAGGATATATATCTAGGTATCTACAGAATAGCTCACCAATAATTATGGGGGATGAAACATCTGACTCATTGGCAAGGGACATTACGATGGAAGAAATAAAATTGGCAGTTAGTGTTTCACCATCAGGCAAAGCATCGCGAGAAGATTCCTTACCCTTGGAATTTTATAAGACCTTCATTGATGACTTACTACTATCATTTAGCCAGGTAATAAGATCTATTGGAATAGGGGGTAAGGTTCCTGAATCATGGAATGTGACACAAATTGGCTTTTTTGTGAAGAAAAAAGAACAGCGGAAGAGTGCGGGTCGTATCGACCAATCTCACTTAGCAATACCGACACAATTTTTTTGCCAAGATCCTGGCGAGCCGCCTTTCTCCAATAATGCCTAGTTTGGTATCCCCTCACCAGCACGGGTTTATTCAAGGGAGAGACACCACTGCTCATGTAAATATGGCTGTGATGGCTTTTGATGTGGCAAACGTATTGTCAACCCCACTCAGTATGATCTTGTTAGATGCTGAAAAAGCATTTGACCGAGTGGGGTTGGACTTTCTGTGGACCATACTCTTAGCCTTTGGAATTAAAGGTCAATTTATGAAAGGGTACAAGCTTTGTACGATCAAACTTGCACTAAAATAATGTATGCTGGATTACAATCCCCCAATCCCCCATTTTTCCAATTTTTCGTGGTACTCTTCAGGGATGCCCCCTATCACCGCTGCTATTCGCTCTCTACATAGAGCCCTTTATCTCTGCTTTGCAAAATCAGTCACTAATTAGCCTCTTTACGCTAGGGGCAAATTCTCTTAAGGTCATCGCGTATGCAGACGACATTGCACTGTTTTCAACGGAACCGGGAGAGGCATTGAAAGTGATAATTGAAAAAGCAGTGAGGTTCGGGGCAATCTCAGGATATAAACTAAATATTATTAAAACCCAAGTTCTTCTAAACCACAAATCTTCGGTCTCAATACAGGGGGTCTGCTCGGCTGCTACTTACTTGGGTGTCAAGGTGACCTCAGGGATAGATAGGATAATCTCTTTGAATTACAAAACATTGCTGAAAGAGACAATCAGGTCACTCAAGAATTAACATAATGTGCCTATGGGTATCGCTGGACGAATAAATATTAAAAAAATTAAGATCCTGCCCATATTTCTTTATTTGTTTTGGTCTATACCATTGCGGTGACTAATTCTTTCTTCAGTTGGCTGGAAGGGATTTTAAGTATTTTTATATGGGGCTACAAGAAAGCACGACGAGCAATAGATTTGCTAAAACTCCCCTTCAGCCAAGGTGGTCTTGATTTTCCTGATTTCAAAATATATTTTTGGTCAGCTTTTATTGGTTGTTTTTGCAGCTTCATTAATTCTGCGAGTAGCACTTTTTGTCATAAATTTATGCTGGGTGAAGAATGTAATATGTTTCTTTTTAGAACTAACGACCCGAATGACTACAAAAGGGTCAAATTCAAGATCGAACGAGATAGCATATTTATATGGCGGGCTATTTTGCTCAAGTGTAATGCATCGCTCTTTCATGATAAATTACCCCTCTGGTACAATCCAGGGCTGCCAGAAATATTCCACGACGCTGTGGGTAAACGCTGGACTAGCTATGGGGTTGTATGTCTAGGGGATCTCTATGACTACAGCGGTTTACAATACAAACTACCAGATATCATGCAGTTTAAATATTATCAGATTCACAATTACTTCATACAGTACTTAAATCTGACAAACGTATCTGATTCTGACATATGGAATTGTTTACATGCTATTGATAAGTCACTGATTAGTAAAGAGTACAAAAGTCTGAGTACTTACAGATTAGACCATTGTGCAAGACTAGCTGATCGTTGTAGTAAGGTTATGGGGACATCGGTCTCGGCTAACACTGTATCACAAGCTCTCAGCACTATAAATAAGGTTGTACACTCTTCTAATCTGCGACTACAACAGTACCGTACAATATGTTTACTATATTACAAGCCGGAAAGAATAGCGAAGTGGGCAATTAAATAACTTGGCCAGTAATCAGTCAAAATGTCCAAGATGTGGTTTATACGCAGCTGACATAAAACACATGTTCTTTACATGCCCAGAACTGGCAACATTCTGGCAGAAGGTTGCTCAAGTGTTGTCTCAGAAGTTGGGGATGGGAATATCTCTCTCAAAAATGGATATAATGATGGGCGGTCAGAATATGAGATCCAAACCCGAAGACCTATTGACTATCTTATTGGTCTCTGCAAGACTGACAATTGCTCAGGTCTAGATCTCATCAAAACCTCCTTCGGTCATGGATTGGTGGTTATTAGTTAGAGAGACATATGATATGGAACTAGCGCTGGCTAAATCGAGGGGAGCTCGTTCTGTATGGAAACAATACAATTTGGCGATCATTGTTCTAAGGTCTAATTAATAATACTCAAAATGTATTTTGGTTTTGTTTTGCTCTCATCCCCATGTATGTAATCAATTATTTCTGTAATTATTCTTCCTGATGTGTACATCTTTCAAATATGGTGTTTTATTTATTTTTACCCTCGTGTTGATAAATAAAAAACATTTAAAACAAAAAAATGTTTTTTTACCAGTAGTGGGGTTGCGAAACCCAGAGACAGTAATGAGGCAAACTGTGACCTCTGACCACATGACCTAAACTCCCAGAAGCCAAATACCAGGCTCTTTCAGACAGATACCTGTGTCCGCCAGATCCCTGCATGCCTACACCTGCTGCGACTGCTGCCTGCTACTTTATGACATGAGTGGGAGAACCTCTTACTGGCATCTCTTCCTGGAAGAAGGAATGAGCCAGATGCATGCAATGAATCCCTACCGGCTGCTCCACAGATGTGAGAAATAACACTTAGGGATATAAGACGAAACTGAGCCCATGAACTAATAAGCTATGATCTGCACCTGTACCTTGATACTCACCCAGAAAAACCACAGACCCAAAAAGGGAGAACCTACCTAGTCTATAAAGGAGCAACAGCAGGGATGAGCGGAGGGGTATCCAGGATCTCTACAAAGTATTGTGTTTTTTCTGTGCACTAAATTGCTGGTTATAATCAAAGTAAAGCATTGAGCTGGACAAAAAAAAGTATTTCTCAGTGGACTGGGACTGTAAGGATGTTCCTTTCTGACTTATTGATGTTGTGTGGTTTTTTGAGGGACGTTGGCCATCCCTTGATTTATTTGTGACTCACATTATTGAACAAGTCATAATTGTCTCCCGATTGAGCATTGTTCGAACTGGTTTCAATATTGTTTATTGTGGTTATCATAAAATGTCATCTTTTTAAATGTGTAAATAGAAATGTAAATTATCCTGATTGGAAATGAAGTGGCAATTTTTTAAATCACTGCATCGTCCGCTTAGCAATTGCACGTACTGTTTCCTTGACCATCATTTTATTGGAACAAAGCTGGCATTCGCCGGTCCAATTTATTGTTTTTCTGCACATACATTCTTTCCTGAGTACATTATAATACAAAACATTTTCTAACGAGTGCACCTGCCTCAGGAGATTTGTTCCGGTGCTAGCGGCATAGGTCAGATGAGCACATGGTTAGAGTGCAGAGTTAAAAAAGGCAAGCATAAGGAAGGACATTCCTTTTAATGAAAAGGCTGTCCATCCAATCCCCCGATAAACTGTTCCTCTAAAAATATTTGTAAAGTTATAAGACAAATAAGCAAATACATGTGAGAATCAAACATGGCAAATTTAAATTATGAAACAATGTACAATAATTAATATAAACTTCAAAATTACCAGTACCCGCCGAAAACCATAACACCCAACAGTCCATACAAAATATTTTCCTAAAACATTTCATAAGTATTTTTGAAAAATAAAATGAATTAAACATATAGAAATGATTTTCAATTAAAATGTTGCAGAATTTGTACTTTAGTCAATTAATATCAATGTGTATATACTTTTTCTTTTTAAAATGCTACTCTCCCAAACCTCCCATAACCCCACTGCTCACAACAATTAAAATCCAATGCCTAACCTAGCATTGATACGTGTTCAATCCTTGAAAGGTGTCTAAGTCATGACCCAGCTCCTGAAAATTGTTTCCAGAGAGGGAGCATAAAGTAGTCATTTACCTTGGTAGTGCACAAGGAAAACTCATTCTAATATTTTTGACCCACTCCAGCCAAGATTTCCTAAATACCCTGATATTATCCTTCAGGTGAAATGGAAGCACCATAGACTGAAAAGGGAAACCTCCATAATGTATTTATCCTACATTAAGTCCATTTTTGTAGACTGTTGTATTTTTTAAATACCTGCTTATCTGATGGACCAGGTCTCTCATGGTCTGAAAACCAAATGCTGTGTCTTTTATGTTCTTGTTCCTATATTGTGATGTGGTTCGAAGTCAATTACTCTCTCTTTCCCCTTCCACTAGTTTGTGCCCCTGAGAACTGGATACTGAATATTTCTAGCTAGATGATGAATAGAATAATGACCTTTGAGTTAAACATGTCATTTAGACCCTCGCGGTGGGCCTCAAAGCACCATTATCAATGGAGGCACTGCCTTCACCACCTCATCTGAACCAAACCACCATATAAAGATTTACCCGCCGAAGGCAGACCTGTTCGCAAATTCATGTAGTGGTTACCTTGGGGTGGTGTGTGTAATATTTGTGAAAATGACACATAGTTCACACCAATGGATCTTCTGCCAATGTTATCCAGTTGCCTGGATACCACACATATTTGAATTATCCCTTACTATTTATATTTACATGCACTGGTATATACAATGCATCCTTAATTGATTCGTGCATCATATCCGATGAAAGTTACTTTAATTTCTCCCATCCATTTTTGTGCTTCTTTTGAAGCCTCTTAGAACTCAGGGTGGGGTAAAGAAGTCCCCTCATCGGTGGCCTTTAGACACTTTCTAATGGTTTGCTTCTCAAAATTTTTGTCACAAATGTAACAGCTCCGGTTCAAGCAGGACACCTCACTTGCTTGTGGCTCCTTAAAGTTGCTCCTAAAAAACCTAATACAGTCCCTCTCATCTACATATACTCAATGTTTGAATTCTGATGACTGATAAAAGCTAGGAAATTTTGAAAAGAAAACATGAAGCACTGCCATTCATTATTACAGATTTTATACGGGAAACAATTTGAAAATCGTTCTTGGTGTAACATGTGCATGATCATTATAGTCAATTGTATCATAATTTGGATAAAACAGTTTCAAGGTTTCACATCAATGGGAACATCAAGTAGCACTTTGAAACCAAATCTAACTCAGAAAAGGACTATTCCATGAATATTCAAATGCTGTGGCTAGGAAAATGAACTGCTATTGGCACACAGGGAAAGGAGAAACATCTCTGCATTTCAATCTACAGTGCAAGGGAAACAATAGTACCCTCTTTTGGCGTTTGAATGCATTGGGCGAAAAAGCAAATCCCTCCTACAGAGTCTTGACCCCAGAGGAGATGCACCTACAGCAACACAGTTCCAACCCACCCATTCCCCTAGAACCAACTCGCACCAGCTCCATGTTGTGTGCACTACCATCACCCCATGCAAACCCCTTCTACCAGCTGTCAGATGTGCTTCTACCACCACTCTGGAAAGTGCTACACTCTAGAAGGCAGCCAGAAGTGCTGCCAAAACCTGGGGTGTGGGCACCCACTTTGCAGCACTAACAGAAACGCCCCTGCTAATCTGGTGAGACTGAAAAGGTGTGGGGCTAGCTGGCTCAGTGATATATGTAACCACACAAGATCCCTTAACTGGACTGGGGGTGTTACACACCAAACCATGAGTGCTTCAGGCAGACTTTGGCATTTGATTTCAAAACATTGAGACCTGCAGTATCGAATTGCACTATAGCATGAATGGCCCATCGGTGTCGGACCCACCGACATCTGACTTTGCGGTCTGCCTGTTGCATTATGATGCAGCAGGGGGAAGGACCATCTGCTGCACTTTCAACAGGTTCAGAGGAGCATGTCGGTGCATTGGAAAGACAACATAATTCCTTAATGACAGCTGCTCTGCCGTCGAGATTATGATCTCGATTTCCGACAGCCATTCCATGTCGGCCTTTTTGACATGAAAAGGCTGTCAGAAAGCAACATTTGGGGCCCCTAGCAGAGCCTCCACCCTCTGGCCCTCTGTGATAGGGCCTGGAGGCACCTATGTTTACAAACATTCATTTTGGTATGGCAGCTTGTTCTGTGGGCCTTTTCTGCCGGCCGCACAAGCTACCATAGCCAACAGACCTTCCACCGCCGCTATCACCAAGGGCTCTGGGGGGTTTACCGTCGAATCTGGAGCCCCTCTCGTCAACCACCCGATAATGCGGCGATTCTGCTCTCTCCAAGCCTGTGTTGCCGCGCTCGCTCCCGAAAGTGCTGTTGCTACCCAGGCTACCCCAAAACAGGAAGGACATCCTTCCCAGTGCCCTCCGATAGTTTCTGCTCACCTCCTGTGCTGCCGCCCAGGTTCCAGTGCGCGGCGTCTCATCAGTTTCGGCGGTGTATTGACAGAAGGGAAATTGCATCCTGTGAGTCTCCTGATTGCGCCACGGACCAGATATGCTCAGTAGGATCGGGTTTCATGTACTAGTAAGTACTCAGCTTGCACGGGGGGAAATGAAAGAGGAAAAGCATTCTGTAAGCAAATCATGCTACAGTGATTTTCGGAGCTCGCGACCGAGCGTCTTAGCCGGCCGCCATCTTCCTCTCTTAGCCGGCCGCCATCTTCCTCCTAATATAAAATCTTGCCCCAAATGTGGATTGGAGAAGGCGAACGACATTCATATGTTCCAGGAATGCCCTCTACTCACAACTTTTTGGCATGAAGTCGTAAGACGATAACTATGGTCTTGGGTCATCAAATAGATGTAAGCATTACCTTAATTATCTTTGTGATCCATCTTACAAGGGAGATGGAGATAAGTAATTTGACTAAAAAACAGGAAAAGCTACTATTTGCATTAATACTACTGGCAAGGAGAGAGATTTGTATCAACTGGATTAAGCCAGTACCTCCTTTGCACGCAAACTGGCTGAACTTGATATTAACAACGAATAAATTGGATAGGAAAGGGAACATAAGCAAAAAGTCAAATTTCTGGTCATTATGGGAACAATACTTCCAAACACCTAACTAATACCTCAGTAAGACCCGCTAATTACATCCAATGATTAAAGCGATGACAATAATTCAGGTGGAATAAGTTCTGCCGAGTAGCCAGGATGGCTAGCTCACCTCCTTTACAAGAATCAGAATTATTGGCAATGATAAAGGATAAATGAGAAATCTGTTTACAATCAACACCGAAAGGGATACTCCCCAACTAAGTCCGAGATACACGGGGCAGTGACGGCATAGAACGTTGAAATAACAGACTCCCGAAACTCCTTATACATACAATCGCAAAATGAGGATGAAAAGAAGAAAAAAAAAAAAAGCTACCATAGCCAAATGGCTGTTTCCGACCGCCCAATGGGTGGTCACATCCTAATTGTAAGGTTGGAACTGTTGACATATCGATGGGCTGTTTTCAGGCCAATACACTGACATCGTAATTAGTGCCAATGTGTTAAGCCATTGGAATTGTACCCACACTTCAATCCATCAATCTGAATTCATGGACTTCATTTCTGGGGAACGGGAGTGACACCAGTGCATACTTCACACCCCTATTACAGAGCTGCCCATGGGTAAGTGAAGGAGCACGACTACCCTCTGGGAGCCCTGTTTAAGTACAGCCCTTGCAGCTGCTCTGCACCCCCTGGTGAGATGTGTAACTCAACAAGCAAGTATCAAGCCTAAAGTCATGGGCCACCAACAATCCCATATAAATGAAACCCCAAATGACCAGCAGAGATGCTACTGTTTAAATGAAAAGGCCAAATGAAGACACATATGTTTGACACCAGTAAAAACTGTTTTCAGAAATTAGTTCTGAGATGTAAATTGATTTTCCTCCTGAGGTCAAGGTCTAAAGGATATGCTTTAGGGCCTATGATGGGGTAATTCCTTTTCCTATTTAATGTGAATTGGAGCATCAGTCAAGTTCATGGCTCTTGCCATTTGAGCTTTAATCCACATAGAGATGAGCCTAATAGTGTACCTTCAGGGCTTTCAGAGAGTTGCTTTCTATGGTCTTTATCTCCCTTTAAGTCGCAGGTGGAATTGATTATGGGCCACAGTCTAGCCAGCTGGCCATTGCAACAAGTCAAAGACCCAGCATGGAATCAACTCCTCTGGTTAGTGGAGTGATTTCAGTGGCCACCTTTGAGTACCATCTAGTTGAAGTGAACAATCTTCAGGTAACACTTGTAATATTGTGCAGCTGATCTCCTGTGAAATTACATATCTTGCATTACGATGTCTAGCAGGGGCTGATAAGCACTGCATTTATGGAATCTCCAGGTTGAAGGAAACTTTGCCTTTTTATATGAATCTAAAACATTTTTTCTTGCAGGAATACAAGGAACTTTGAACTTCTTTAGGTTATGATAATCATCAGTGTGATCTTCAAGAAGATTGACACTGGGGAAGTGTACGTTTACCATCTCTCGGTGTACAGTTTTGTGAACAGCAGATCTGAGAGGATGGCTGGTGCTTCACTTTCTGTATTTTAAACATTTAGCTCACTTTATGGTTCCTAGCAATGTAGAGAGAGGATTGCCTGTTTCTAGAACAGAGCTTATGGTGTACTTTCCTACAGATGTCTGGGGGGAATGTTTTCTAAGTATCCATATATTGTCTTCTAGTAGGTGAACTGGGGCTCTGTTGCCTTAGAATATTTTAGTTAGTGTGGTCTCCAATGTCAAAGTTTGGGCTTCTAACAGATATGAAGGGCCCGAGCAGAGTTTAAACATATATGTGTCAGAATAAAGGCTACTGGTAGATGAAAGAGTGCTTTGATGTCTGAATATGAATCTTTGTTAGGTGCAAGAGGCCTAGTTTCAGAGGATGAGCCATTGTTGTCAGAGTACAGATCTTTAAGGAGAAGCAGTAAAATCTGCTATATTAGTAATTACGGTATCAACCCTAATAAATTATAAGGTTCTACAACCTCCCACCTCTCTGGCCATCTTACTATAACCCCTTCACTCCAACATTTGTCTTCATGAAGTGTCTCTCGCTCTCTGACTCCGGCACCTCTCTCCATCAATTACAGGTACTTTTGCATTTAATCCAGGTTCAAATCATTTCAAGCCCCCTCTCCTATACTTCCTGAATTTAAGGGTGGTTGTCATGACACCATTTTTAGTGCCACTCCTCTGTTCACCCTGCCTGGACAAGATCATCTTGGTGGCAAACGTCTCCCTAATATGGCCCCTCTTTTTACATTACCTCTCACAAAATGTAGATTAGACAAGAAGTCGTAGCCAGTCCGTAAATTGTGAGACCCCACTACTGATACACAAACTGCATCTCTTCTCTTAATAGTGGTGTACTCATGTCAGTCGCAATCATCAGGGAACAGGATGCTCCATATCCGCAATTTGGTCCTCTCCGTAGCACGGGGCCCGAGCAGACACGATGCTTCTTACGTTCGTGGGTGGGATGGTCTGGAGGGTGCGCTCAAAGACAGTCTTGCTGCCAAAATCTGTAAGGCCTTGATAGCCCCCCCGCCACTAGGTGGGCTTGAACTGCTAGGCCTGTGCTCACTCGGCCTCAAGGCCCGCAAGTCCAGGCCCACAGTGATCAATGCCCTAGGTCCCTCAGACCCCAGAGAGCCCAACTTACGCAGTTCTCAAAATGGGGTGGGGCGGCCACACTCCCCGCACTCACCACCGCAGGGGATTCAGGCTGAGACACAGCACCAACAGGCCCCTGCAATGCCAGCGCCGTGCCTCACCTCTCGCTGGGCAGCTCACAACGGCATTGGGACCACCAGCTGCACGGCCCATCATAGGCATTGCTTTGGGGGTCTGGGCCCTGCGAAGTCACTCCTGGGGCAGCCGCACCAGTCCCTAGGCCCTGTTTGTAGGCCGTAGCCACGGTCTAGTCCAGTAGTCCAGGCCCAATGAATCCCATGTCAGGCCTTGCCGTGGAGCTCCAGTCTAAGCCACAACGAGCTGCTGAACGCGCCTCTGCCACAGCAGGCCCCGTTCAGCCACCACGCAGCGCTCACAGGTGCTCATCAATCTGCCCTTTGTCCTTGGCGGTGATGGCGATGTTAAGTAGATATGGGCAGGATAATGACAGATAATTGAAGTGACTGTCAGGAGCCTCGCTAGCAAGTGTCCGCCATGTTGGCCCACTAGGCCATGCCCCCCAGTGTGCGAATTTTTGTTGATGCTTGTGGATAGGGAGGGAGGATGCTGGTTTGCTTCCCCACATGAAATAACCATTAAAGTAAGCAAAAAAAAAGTTTTGAATGCTGATAGTGTGTATACTTGAACGTGTGTGTGCTTGTAAGTGTGTACAAATCAAGTTGCCGATATCAGTGAGCATATTAGAAATGGGTTCTCTAGTTGGTATAAATTTGCACCCTGTCCAAGTTTGGGCCCAGAATCCTAGTCAGGGTAAAAGTAGTACACACTAAGTTTACCTGTGCTCACCCTCGGGTAGCCTGGCCCAGATCAGTCAGGATAAACTTAAGAAGCCAATTGTAAAGTATTTTTACACACACACACACATATAGTAACACAGTGAAAACCCCACAAAAGTACTCCACACCAGTTTAGAAAAATAGCCAATATTTGTCTGAGTAAAACAAGACCATAACGACATACATCCAACATACACAACTCAAGTTACAAATTGTTGAAGATATAATGCAGCTATAGTGCTTAGAAACACAAAGCTCTGGTTGGACTTATAATGACGTACTAGCTGAATTTGTATCTCATTGTTCAGGGCTGACCACGATGGAGTGTGAGGCAGCTAAGGAGTCGTGCAGAACGAGGTTACAGTACCTTGGACATGATGACAAAGCAAAGACTTTGTGAGGCACCGGGGAGGTGAGGCGTCACTGAGGCCAGTGCAGCGTTGGTTCCTTACTGTTGGTGCAGGTCATTGACATGTCAATGCTTGGGATGATATGTTGCACAACGGAGGTGAGGCACCACTGAAGCGAGTGCAGTGTCGGTTTCTGGAGGCGGTGCAGAGTCTTTGAGCCGTTGATGCTGAGGGAAGTTGCAAGGCACAGTGGAGGTGCTGCGGCATAGTCGAAGCTGCACGTCACAGACTTCGATCACGCGGTGTTTGAGACTCATGCTATGGTGGATCTTTGGAGGTGCTGCAGTGGTGTTGGGGCCTGCATTGCAAGTCACCGTTAATGTGTTCAATGGGGATGATGGCTATAGCGTAGGCAGTGATGCGGTGTCGAAGAGTGGCACTGGCTCGGAAGTCACACTCAAAGTCTATGTGCTGGTTTCTTCATGTTTAGCTCAGCAAGCACACTGCCAGGGGCCCTAGGAACTGGATTTTACACCAATTGACAGAGTAGGACTCTCAGAAGAAAATCCCAATCACTGCAGATGAAGGTTTTAAAAGCTGTGAGACTTCCATCAGGATGCAAACTCAACTCAAACCCTTGGAGAACCTTAGAAAGCACGAAGCAGAGAGCAAAGTCCAGTACTCTCCCTCCCAAGACAGAAGCAGCAGGCCAAATCAGCAAAGCAAGCAGCAAAGTGGCAGTCTCTCCTGGCAGCACAACAGTTCATCTTCTTATCAAAATGTCCTCAGTCCAGAATTGTTCTGAGTAGATGGTATCAAAGGCCCAATACGTATTCCCATTTTAGCCTTTTAAGTTGGGACACTTCAAAAAAAGGTCTTTGTATTGCACAATCACTGCCCTTCCTGACCTTGGCTCCAGACACACTATGGGGGCATGCAGCCTGTTTTGATGGAAAAGGCACAGCTCTATTCAGGTGCAAGTGTCAACTCCCCTCACCACTCTAGCTCAGGAAGACCCCCAGCCTGCTGATGGGCCATCAGAATATTCAGGGGACACCTCAGCTTCCTTTGTATGGGACTGTCCAGAGTGAATACACAAAGCTCAACTCTCATCCGACCCAGATGTGTATTCTAGGGACAGGCAGAGGTACAGAATGGTTAAAGTAATAAAATGCCAACTTTCTATAAGTGAAAAAAGAGAACAAGGGAGACCCTACTCACAACGGAACCAGGGTAATGCGTTTATCCAGAAAACAATGGTTCCTGTGGCATATCACTTTATCAATTACTTAATAAATAAGGCTTGATAACAATCCAAGTATTGAAGAGAGGGTGGCAACAAGAAGAGAGAGACACAATCATACCAGTTTCAAAACATTTTTTGTATTTCAAATGACAAATGAAAAAATATGATTTAACTGCGACATACAATATAGTATACAAAGTGCAATGTGTCCCAAGTGATTTGTGAGCTGACCAAAAAAACGTGTATACAGTTGAGTGAACTATACAGGTTTCAGTTATGGCTATTTACAAAAAGAGGAAACTTGACTCAAGGCAATTATTTCAATCAATTGTAAAACAGCAGCTATACAATCATAGGCACTGTGTGAGTCTTGTTCGTTTCCTAGTGTGTCGACGGCGTTTCGACCCTTAGAATGAGGGTCTCATCAGGACTGGGAGTGAGGGACGTCTACAAAGAAATAATGTGAAATTGTAATTCTATATGTAGTCGCCATGAATATATTGCGTATTCACGGGGAAGGTTAAAAGTTTACCTTATAACGGGGTAATCCTGAGTTTAACCCATGCGTGTGAAAGTAAAATAAATTTACTTACAGTGAACCCAGCCGGGCACTGTCGAGGAGTAAACAAAAAGGGGGCAAAAGATTAGCCATGTACGAGAGGGTATAATTTGTACCGGGCACATTAGGACTAGACCAATGACACAACTTACCACTGTCTTGGACAACTTGGTAACGTGTTCTATTTTAGTTTAGCGGTCAGTACCGTCAATGCGCAGGATATACAGGAAATGCCTATAATAGGAAACGCTGTTTCAGTAATTATAAGTTACATCCAGCACTCATGCGTGCTAAAAGTATTAAGTAATTAAGTATTAAGTAATTGATAAAGTGATATGCCACAAAAACTTTCTATAAGTGGCATTTTCAGACCTGCAATTTAAAAACCAACTTCACTAAGAAATGGGTTTTTAAATTGTGAGCCAGAGAAACACCAAACTCCAATTTTCTATTTGTTCCCAATTGAAAGATACACTTGCAAAGTGTTATAAGGCAGCTCCACGGCTAACCTATGGGAGATCGGGACATTGCCGGGCTGTAAAACGTATTTAGCAGTTTTTTACTACCAGAACAAGTATAACTTAAAATGACATGTCCAACCTTTTAAGTACACTTCACCCTGCCCATGGGGCTACCTAGGGCCTACCTTAGGAGTGCCTTACATGTAGTAAAAGGGAACGTGTGGGCCTGGTGAGTAGGTGCACTTGCCAGGTTGTCATGGCAGTTGAAAACTGCACACAGAAGCGCTGCATTGGCAGGACTGAAACATGTTTGAAGGGCTATTCATGTGGGTGGCACAATCACTGCTGCAGACCCACTAGTAGCATTTGATGTACCCGCCCTGAGCACATGTAGTGCACTGTATTAGAGACTTATTAGTAAATCAAATATGCCAGTCATCAGAAAACCAAATGCCTTTATATTTTAGACACAGAGCACATGCACTTTAGCACTGGTCAGCAGTGGTAAAGTACCTTAGTGCCCTAAAACCTGCCACAACAAAGTTCACCACACAGTCAAAGCAATAAGACAGGGGAAACCACACCAAAAGATGCCATGTCTAACAGAGTATGAGTGTGGTGCACAGGAGTGTGTCCACAGGTGATTGAGGATGCACATGAGTGTGTGTGTATGTCAGCGACTGAGCATGTGTGTGTGTTCAAGTATCTGCATGTCTTTGTTTGTGCATTGAATGCATATTTACGTGAAGAAGCGTGCACATAACTAAATGTGCACAGGAGTGTGTGTATGTGTGTGTGTGCAAGAATCTCTTGTTTGACCTCATGGATAAAGGTTTAAATCCTGATGGGTCTACTCAGTCTTTCATCCTTCTGAAGTTGATAAAATGAGAACCGTTAAGTTTGGTAAAATAAACATCTTATTCATAGCCAAGATATCCCAAAGGGTGAATATGCGCTTTCACAAAAAATATACACATATGATTGTGGGTGTGTATTCATGTGAGTGTGTACCCATGCGTGTCTGTGTGTATCACAATGACTGGAGTTCCACCCAGTAGTTCAGAATTGAGCTCACTGGAAAAAGCATTAATTTGTCAAACACAAATACCCAAAGGAATGGCTTCCCCATTTAGTGCATTTACAGTGTTGGTACCTGTGTGTATGTCAATTAGGGCCACATTCTTAGTAAAGCTCATTGTAAGTCATTGAGCAATGGCTAACAGGAGTAACAAGTTTCAATGTGTTTGGAGTAACCGCATTAGCATCCACACCAAAACACCTTTAGTTGCTACCTGCAGGTCCTTACTAAAGAGCTCTGTTGTAGCCGTCATTCCGTCAGGTGTGGAATATTGGTTTGCTGGTGGTCATGAGTGAGTGTATGGGTAGAGATGACCGGTTACTCCCCGGTAATATTCATAACTCCGAGTCGTAGCCCTCCCCGTCCTAACCACATGAGCATAGCTCCTCCCACCAGAAACTCCCAAGCAACTTAAAACCTATCCCTTCCCTCCAGGCCACACCCATACCCTGAGGCATATAACCCTGTGACTCACCTAACCACATCCTGTACCACTAAGCACAAGAAGCACAAGCACAAGAAGCCAAACAGGGAGGGAGGGATGGGAACCTGGACTGGGACAGGGAGGGCTACGACTCGGAGTAATGAATATTACCGGTGAGTAACCGGTCATTACCTCCTCGTCAGCCCTCCCCATACCAGTCCAAACCACATGAGCAGATACCAAAGCAAGAATCGGCTTCAGTCAGTAGCAAAAATAGACTTTATTAAAGGACAGTAAAAAGTCACACCACCGGAGCAGAACGCAACACAGCGTTCCCAAACCCAAACACAGCAGAATCAGTACCCTCTACCACCAAACGATAATGGGACATAAAGGTGTTAGGGGAACGCCAGGTAGCAGCCCTGCAGATCTCAGCCATGGAAGCCCCTTGAAAACAAGCCCAGGAAGCCGCCACCCCGAGTCGATCTCCCCTGAACAGACCCAGGAGCCAACACACCACAAGTCTCATACGCAGCACGCACAGCTCACTGCAGCCAATAACTGAGGGTAGCCCCAGAAGGCTTCAGACCCTGACCAGCTAGCCCAAAGGTCACAAAAAGGGATTCCACCTTTCAAAAAGGCTAGGAACGCATCAAATAGATCTCCAGAGCCCTCCGAACGGCCAAACAGTGTAGCCGCACCTCAACCTCTGAAACAGGACCAGGACAGAAAACAAGCAAAACCAGATCTGCCGAGCAGTGAAAAGAGGAAGGGATCTTGGGAACAAAGGAAGGATCAGGCCGCAGAACTACCCAATCAGGAAAAAAACATAAAAAAGGGACGGAACAAATTAAGGAGCCCAACTTCCCAATCCGCCGAGGTAATAGCCACAAGGAAAAGCACCTTGAGTGTCCGAAACCTCAAAGAAACCCAATGCAGAGGCCCAAAGGGAGCCCCCTGCATGGACCCCAAAACCAGAGGCAGATCCCAAAAAGGAGCAAAGGACCGAATGACAGGCTTCTGAAGGAAACAACTCTGTAACAATCAGGACACCAGGGGAAACACTGGGTCACAGATCGAACCCCAAAAAGCCTGAATAGCAGCCCACTGAGCCCTCAGGGAGGACACAACTAGACCCAAGTCAAACCCATCCTTCAAAAACTTCAAGACATGCACCGAATGCACCCCAATGCAGACCACCCTTGTGTCGTACACCAAGAATGAAAAGATACCCAATGTCTGGCATTGGACTTGAGAGTCGAAGGGCGCCTGGACCGCTGAATAAATTCAGCCACCGAAGGAGAACACCCCAATGCCACAAGGTTCATCCTCTCAACAGCCAACCCGCTAGTCGCAGGCAGACCAGACACCCCCGAGACAGAGGGGGAAACAACAAGGGACAAGGGACCACCGGCAACCTCCAGCAAGGTCCCACCGCCAATTTCAATAACAGAGGAACCAAGGCCTCCTGGACCAATACAAAGCCACCAGGATCACCGAAGCCCGATCCAATTTGACCTTCAGCAGTACACGCAGAATCAGAGCAATAGGGGGAAAGGCATACATCAGGCCCCCCTCCCACCTGAATGACAGGGCATCCACCCTCCAAACCGCAGCCGACCGAACCAGAGAATAAAACTTCTCCCTCAAGGCGTTCTCTGGGGCAGCAAACAGGTCCACCATCGAGATCCCGAACCGGGCCACCAGGCAACCAAACATGTCCTGGGACAGGCACATGTCCGACAGGGAGGGAAACACTGTGCTCAGGCGATCCACCTCTGACTTAAAAATCCCAGATAAATGTAAGGCCCACTGAGACAACAAGTGAGACTCTGCCAACAGGCCAATATATTGTGCCAAACAATTGAGGGAAGCCGTCATCGTGCTCCCCTGGCAGTTGATATAACACGTGAAACACAAAAAAGAGCAGAACAGGTCAGGGAGTGGTGTATAACTAAACCAGTCACTGTAAGCCAGTAGGGTGTGTACGCAAACTAATGTCGTTGAGAAGTATTGGAAAACAAAGCGCTAGAACAATTCCCATCAGACCACCCATTCGGTGGAATTTACGTCACGTGGGAATTGCTGATCACTCCGGAACACAGCCGGCCATATAGTGCCGGTGTGGAACTGGACGTCAGAAAGCTAGCCATATGTTTTCCATAAAGTGGACTAAAATCTATGTGCAGTGCTTAAATGTGATAGTGAAGAATAAAATTGACTACACAGATTCTAAGAGAACGTACATATAGAGAACTGTGTGTCAAGGGTTAAAACCACGCCTGGTAGGAAGGCTACCTTTTGGCGCTGTGCAAGATGGTCAACATGTTTCAGCTCTAGGGGCGTTGCCCCAGCTTTCTTCAGGACCTACAATATAGACTAGCTACTGCAACTATAACTACGATAAATATGTTAGATGAAAAAGTAACAAAGGTTTACTGTTAGACTGATACATATCTACCAGCAACTTCAACGCTTAAACGTCCACTGGGGAGGAAGAGGGGAACTCCATCCAGCTCGACTCCCTCAAGTAGGGTTGCTGCAATAATTGCACAACCCAGTAGAGGTCTGCAAGGCTCATCCACCACTGCTTCATCTGGCATTGGCAGTATCATCACCTCGTGCGGCAAAACCAGAAGTTTCCAGTCCCCAGTTTGGAACTATTTTAGTGTCCATGCAAAGCATGATAACCTAGCCGTTTGTTCCATTTGTACGACTACAGTTAGCCGCGGTAAGATTGGTACCAACTATGGTACCGGAGGCCAGCTAGGTCATCTTGAAAGAAGGCACTCTGTAGAATGGTTTGCGCACCTAGCAAACATCAAGGCAAAGGAATACCAAAGGGCAAGTGGCCAAAATAAACCCGTACTAGGTGTTTCATCTGAAGATGACGGGGAGGTAGAAGAAGCGTCAGACATTTATTCGGGCGCACCCAGTACCCCTGGCAGCACCACACCCTCCGGAACACATAGGAGGCACACTGAGAGTCTGGGAGACACACCAATGCGGAAAATGTCAACACTGAGCAGAAGTGGGTCGAAGAAGGCATCAGCATCATCCATTAAACTTGTCCAGCGCAGCATTACAGACATGTTCTCCTCAGATGCGCCATTTCAACGCAACCACCCAATTGTGCGCCTGTATAACACTAAGCTGGCTAAAATGCTAGCGGTGGACCTTCTCGCTTTTTCGTTTGTCGAAGGTGTGGGTTTTCTTGAACTCGTGGCAACACTGGCCCCTAAATGGAAGGTTCCTAGCCGGTTCTATTTTGCCAGGGTTGCTGTTCCAGCACTACATAAAGAGGTGCTTGAGTTGGTTGGGGCAGCTTTGCAGAAGAGTGCTGTTCACACTATTCACCTGACAACAGACATGTGGACCAGTTGCCAAGCCCTTGATTACATGTGCATCACTGCACACTGGGTCTCTTTTTCAGGGGTTGCTAAACGGATAAATGCAGGTGGTGACTTGGTCGACATTTTTAAGGGTGCTCGTAAACATGCAACATTAGCCATGTTTGGCATGGAGAAAACTCAAACTGCAGACAACATTTTGCATGACTTTAACAAAAAGGTCTTGCAATGGCTGCCCAAAAGAAATTGCAAGGTTGGTTATGTTTCTACTGATAATGGCAGCAATGTAGTTAAGGCCATGGCGGACGGTGACTATTTCAGAGTGCCGTGTTTGGTGCACTGTATGAACCTTGTCGTGCAAAAGTTCTTGAAAAAAGAACCTGCAGTCGACAAAATACTGACCATCTGCAGAAGAATATGCACACATTTCAACCATTCTTTTAAGGCCCGGAAGGAGCTGAGGCGCCAGCAAAATGTACGTAGAATGCCAGTGAAAGCACTTATCCAGGAGGTGGCAACACGTTGGAACTCAACCTTCTACATGCTTGAGCGTCTGCATGAGCTGTTTCCAGTAGTCAATGAGTATTTCTACAACCTGGGTGGTGATACGACAGAAATGATGCTAGCGGTGGAGCAATGGCAGCTAGTTAAAAGCCTGACAGACATGCTTCGTCCTTTTGAGGTCTTCACGCGTGAAGTCAGCAGGGAGGACTGTTCTTTGAGCAAAGCTATCCCATTGTTGCTGAAGCTCGAGCACCAAGTCAAGGTGGTGTCTTCAGAATTAAAGGATGCGGGAAAGAATGAAGCATATGAGTTGGCGCAGAGATTATTACAACGCCTAGTTAGCAATAAACGGCTTGTAAATATCAAGAAACAACAGCACTACATTTGTACTACTATTCTGGATCCACGTTACAGAAAGCCATTGTTAGGAAAAGTATTAATTCCTTTTGAAACTTCAGATGTTACAGAGTACAAAGGTTGGCTAGCTCGGTCAGCCATTCGTTTTGAAAGAGAGAGGAAGGAAACTGTAGGAGAAGACAGTACTAGTGAATCAGCAGGCCAACAGGCGTCGGATAAAAGCACTTCTGTGCCTGTGGCAGAAGTGAGTGTCTTTTCCTCTGAGCCGTTAACCACACCAGCAACCGTATCATCTGCACCAGGCACAGGCGATATGTCTGAAGAGGATTGGCTAAGTCAGCTAGGGTTTGCTTGTCCCAGAAAGGACACAGAAGTGCAAAGTACAGGAATGCGGGAGAACATTGTTTCAATGGTGCAGGCCTACCTGGATGACTCAACAGCGGTCAATATTACTGAGGACCCATTGGCGTATTGGCATGGGAAAAGAAACATATGGCGAGAGCTCACCAACCTGGCTATCAATTACTTGTCTTGCCCACTCGCAAGCGTGTCTTCAGAACGTGTTTTTAGTTCTGCTGGTGGCATTGTGACTTCCAAAAGGTCCCGCCTCTTGCCCGCAAATGTGGAGCGGCTCACCATGATAAAGATGAACCAGCACTTCATACCACCAGATTACAAAGTACGAGAATGCACGCAGGAAGAAGAGGACACCGACCTACCTGAGGAAAGTTCTCCTCAGTTACCACAAGTACTACCGACTGAATTTGCAGAGTATGAGGACGAGTTCATTTTCCCTGACACCGAGTTCTGAAAATGAGTCAATGATTCATTAACTTTATTTTTAGTTCGACTCCTTATTCACTTTTATTCCTGTGTGTCTGTCTTTCTTTGTTTACCAAGTGCTTGATCCCATTCACAACAAAACTGTAATCACCCAATCAAAGAACAAGCCCATCAGCAGAACTGTCTTGCCGCAGCATTCATCAGGTTCACAAGTTAGTTGCCAAGAACTCAGTCCTGGTCGTCTATCCTCCTCCTCCAGACTCATTCTATCCATTTCCCGTAATGCTGATGCCTGGATTCCGCACAATGAAGAAACTTACGTTGACGAGTTGCTGCAGAACGCTTTAGGACACTGTGAATTCCAGGTGGAGACAACCCTTCAACAAACACAAATTACAGGTAAGATAAGCGTTTGGATGGGAGGTAGTAAAATGGAGTATTAGGAGGAGAGGCGAGAGAATGACAGTGGTACTACTAGTAAACTCCTAGGACTCTTGATTATGGAAACTCTGTGACAGGCATTTAACTTTGGAAAACATTTGGCCAACTACAGGTTGCTTTTGCTTTGCAGAAAATCCACGCCGGGAAACTCCATTTGGGGCCCAGCTGCGGAACGCTTTAGGACACTGTGAATTCCAGGTGGAGACAACCCTTCAACAAACACAAATTACAGGTAAGATAAGCGTTTGGATGGGAGGTAGTAAAATGGAGTATTAGGAGGAGAGGCGAGAGAGTGACAGTGGTACTACTAGTAAACTCCTAGGACTCTTGATTATGGAAACTCTGTGACAGGCATTTAACTTTGGAAAACATTTGGCCAACTACAGGTTGCTTTTGCTTTGCAGAAAATCCACGCCGGGAAACTCCATTTGGGGCCCAGCTGCGGAACGCTTTAGGACACTGTGAATTCCAGGTGGAGACAACCCTTCAACAAACACAAATTACAGGTAAGATAAGCGTTTGGATGGGAGGTAGTATAATGGAGTATTAGGAGGAGAGGCGAGAGAGTGACAGTGGTACTACTAGTAAACTCCTAGGACTCTTGATTATGGAAACTCTGTGACAGGCATTTAACTTTGGAAAACATTTGGCCAACTACAGGTTGCTTTTGCTTTGCAGAAAATCCACGCCGGGAAACTCCATTTGGGGCCCAGCTGCGGAACGCTTTAGGACACTGTGAATTCCAGGTGGAGACAACCCTTCAACAAACACAAATTACAGGTAAGATAAGCGTTTGGATGGGAGGTAGTATAATGGAGTATTAGGAGGAGAGGCGAGAGAGTGACAGTGGTACTACTAGTAAACTCCTAGGACTCTTGATTATGGAAACTCTGTGACAGGCATTTAACTTTGGAAAACATTTGGCCAACTACAGGTTGCTTTTGCTTTGCAGAAAATCCACGCCGGGAAACTCCAGTTGGGGCCCAGCTGCGGAACGCTTTAGGACACTGTGAATTCCAGGTGGAGACAACCCTTCAACAAACACAAATTACAGGTAAGATAAGCGTTTGGATGGGAGGTAGTATAATGGAGTATTAGGAGGAGAGGCGAGAGAGTGACAGTGGTACTACTAGTAAACTCCTAGGACTCTTGATTATGGAAACTCTGTGACAGGCATTTAACTTTGGAAAACATTTGGCCAACTACAGGTTGCTTTTGCTTTGCAGAAAATCCACGCCGGGAAACTCCATTTGGGGCCCAGCTGCGGAACGCTTTAGGACACTGTGAATTCCAGGTGGAGACAACCCTTCAACAAACACAAATTACAGGTAAGATAAGCGTTTGGATGGGAGGTAGTAAAATGGAGTATTAGGAGGAGAGGCGAGAGAGTGACAGTGGTACTACTAGTAAACTCCTAGGACTCTTGATTATGGAAACTCTGTGACAGGCATTTAACTTTGGAAAACATTTGGCCAACTACAGGTTGCTTTTGCTTTGCAGAAAATCCACGCCGGGAAACTCCAGTTGGGGCCCAGCTGCGGAACGCTTTAGGACACTGTGAATTCCAGGTGGAGACAACCCTTCAACAAACACAAATTACAGGTAAGATAAGCGTTTGGATGGGAGGTAGTATAATGGAGTATTAGGAGGAGAGGCGAGAGAGTGACAGTGGTACTACTAGTAAACTCCTAGGACTCTTGATTATGGAAACTCTGTGACAGGCATTTAACTTTGGAAAACATTTGGCCAACTACAGGTTGCTTTTGCTTTGCAGAAAATCCACGCCGGGAAACTCCATTTGGGGCCCAGCTGCGGAACGCTTTAGGACACTGTGAATTCCAGGTGGAGACAACCCTTCAACAAACACAAATTACAGGTAAGATAAGCGTTTGGATGGGAGGTAGTAAAATGGAGTATTAGGAGGAGAGGCGAGAGAGTGACAGTGGTACTACTAGTAAACTCCTAGGACTCTTGATTATGGAAACTCTGTGACAGGCATTTAACTTTGGAAAACATTTGGCCAACTACAGGTTGCTTTTGCTTTGCAGAAAATCCACGCCGGGAAACTCCATTTGGGGCCCAGCTGCGGAACGCTTTAGGACACTGTGAATTCCAGGTGGAGACAACCCTTCAACAAACACAAATTACAGGTAAGATAAGCGTTTGGATGGGAGGTAGTATAATGGAGTATTAGGAGGAGAGGCGAGAGAGTGACAGTGGTACTACTAGTAAACTCCTAGGACTCTTGATTATGGAAACTCTGTGACAGGCATTTAACTTTGGAAAACATTTGGCCAACTACAGGTTGCTTTTGCTTTGCAGAAAATCCACGCCGGGAAACTCCATTTGGGGCCCAGCTGCGGAACGCTTTAGGACACTGTGAATTCCAGGTGGAGACAACCCTTCAACAAACACAAATTACAGGTAAGATAAGCGTTTGGATGGGAGGTAGTATAATGGAGTATTAGGAGGAGAGGCGAGAGAGTGACAGTGGTACTACTAGTAAACTCCTAGGACTCTTGATTATGGAAACTCTGTGACAGGCATTTAACTTTGGAAAACATTTGGCCAACTACAGGTTGCTTTTGCTTTGCAGAAAATCCACGCCGGGAAACTCCAGTTGGGGCCCAGCTGCGGAACGCTTTAGGACACTGTGAATTCCAGGTGGAGACAACCCTTCAACAAACACAAATTACAGGTAAGATAAGCGTTTGGATGGGAGGTAGTATAATGGAGTATTAGGAGGAGAGGCGAGAGAGTGACAGTGGTACTACTAGTAAACTCCTAGGACTCTTGATTATGGAAACTCTGTGACAGGCATTTAACTTTGGAAAACATTTGGCCAACTACAGGTTGCTTTTGCTTTGCAGAAAATCCACGCCGGGAAACTCCATTTGGGGCCCAGCTGCGGAACGCTTTAGGACACTGTGAATTCCAGGTGGAGACAACCCTTCAACAAACACAAATTACAGGTAAGATAAGCGTTTGGATGGGAGGTAGTATAATGGAGTATTAGGAGGAGAGGCGAGAGAGTGACAGTGGTACTACTAGTAAACTCCTAGGACTCTTGATTATGGAAACTCTGTGACAGGCATTTAACTTTGGAAAACATTTGGCCAACTACAGGTTGCTTTTGCTTTGCAGAAAATCCACGCCGGGAAACTCCATTTGGGGCCCAGCTGCGGAACGCTTTAGGACACTGTGAATTCCAGGTGGAGACAACCCTTCAACAAACACAAATTACAGGTAAGATAAGCGTTTGGATGGGAGGTAGTATAATGGAGTATTAGGAGGAGAGGCGAGAGAGTGACAGTGGTACTACTAGTAAACTCCTAGGACTCTTGATTATGGAAACTCTGTGACAGGCATTTAACTTTGGAAAACATTTGGCCAACTACAGGTTGCTTTTGCTTTGCAGAAAATCCACGCCGGGAAACTCCATTTGGGGCCCAGCTGCGGAACGCTTTAGGACACTGTGAATTCCAGGTGGAGACAACCCTTCAACAAACACAAATTACAGGTAAGATAAGCGTTTGGATGGGAGGTAGTATAATGGAGTATTAGGAGGAGAGGCGAGAGAGTGACAGTGGTACTACTAGTAAACTCCTAGGACTCTTGATTATGGAAACTCTGTGACAGGCATTTAACTTTGGAAAACATTTGGCCAACTACAGGTTGCTTTTGCTTTGCAGAAAATCCACGCCGGGAAACTCCATTTGGGGCCCAGCTGCGGAACGCTTTAGGACACTGTGAATTCCAGGTGGAGACAACCCTTCAACAAACACAAATTACAGGTAAGATAAGCGTTTGGATGGGAGGTAGTATAATGGAGTATTAGGAGGAGAGGCGAGAGAGTGACAGTGGTACTACTAGTAAACTCCTAGGACTCTTGATTATGGAAACTCTGTGACAGGCATTTAACTTTGGAAAACATTTGGCCAACTACAGGTTGCTTTTGCTTTGCAGAAAATCCACGCCGGGAAACTCCAGTTGGGGCCCAGCTGCGGAACGCTTTAGGACACTGTGAATTCCAGGTGGAGACAACCCTTCAACAAACACAAATTACAGGTAAGATAAGCGTTTGGATGGGAGGTAGTATAATGGAGTATTAGGAGGAGAGGCGAGAGAGTGACAGTGGTACTACTAGTAAACTCCTAGGACTCTTGATTATGGAAACTCTGTGACAGGCATTTAACTTTGGAAAACATTTGGCCAACTACAGGTTGCTTTTGCTTTGCAGAAAATCCACGCCGGGAAACTCCATTTGGGGCCCAGCTGCGGAACGCTTTAGGACACTGTGAATTCCAGGTGGAGACAACCCTTCAACAAACACAAATTACAGGTAAGATAAGCGTTTGGATGGGAGGTAGTATAATGGAGTATTAGGAGGAGAGGCGAGAGAGTGACAGTGGTACTACTAGTAAACTCCTAGGACTCTTGATTATGGAAACTCTGTGACAGGCATTTAACTTTGGAAAACATTTGGCCAACTACAGGTTGCTTTTGCTTTGCAGAAAATCCACGCCGGGAAACTCCATTTGGGGCCCAGCTGCGGAACGCTTTAGGACACTGTGAATTCCAGGTGGAGACAACCCTTCAACAAACACAAATTACAGGTAAGATAAGCGTTTGGATGGGAGGTAGTATAATGGAGTATTAGGAGGAGAGGCGAGAGAGTGACAGTGGTACTACTAGTAAACTCCTAGGACTCTTGATTATGGAAACTCTGTGACAGGCATTTAACTTTGGAAAACATTTGGCCAACTACAGGTTGCTTTTGCTTTGCAGAAAATCCACGCCGGGAAACTCCAGTTGGGGCCCAGCTGCGGAACGCTTTAGGACACTGTGAATTCCAGGTGGAGACAACCCTTCAACAAACACAAATTACAGGTAAGATAAGCGTTTGGATGGGAGGTAGTATAATGGAGTATTAGGAGGAGAGGCGAGAGAGTGACAGTGGTACTACTAGTAAACTCCTAGGACTCTTGATTATGGAAACTCTGTGACAGGCATTTAACTTTGGAAAACATTTGGCCAACTACAGGTTGCTTTTGCTTTGCAGAAAATCCACGCCGGGAAACTCCATTTGGGGCCCAGCTGCGGAACGCTTTAGGACACTGTGAATTCCAGGTGGAGACAACCCTTCAACAAACACAAATTACAGGTAAGATAAGCGTTTGGATGGGAGGTAGTATAATGGAGTATTAGGAGGAGAGGCGAGAGAGTGACAGTGGTACTACTAGTAAACTCCTAGGACTCTTGATTATGGAAACTCTGTGACAGGCATTTAACTTTGGAAAACATTTGGCCAACTACAGGTTGCTTTTGCTTTGCAGAAAATCCACGCCGGGAAACTCCATTTGGGGCCCAGCTGCGGAACGCTTTAGGACACTGTGAATTCCAGGTGGAGACAACCCTTCAACAAACACAAATTACAGGTAAGATAAGCGTTTGGATGGGAGGTAGTATAATGGAGTATTAGGAGGAGAGGCGAGAGAGTGACAGTGGTACTACTAGTAAACTCCTAGGACTCTTGATTATGGAAACTCTGTGACAGGCATTTAACTTTGGAAAACATTTGGCCAACTACAGGTTGCTTTTGCTTTGCAGAAAATCCACGCCGGGAAACTCCATTTGGGGCCCAGCTGCGGAACGCTTTAGGACACTGTGAATTCCAGGTGGAGACAACCCTTCAACAAACACAAATTACAGGTAAGATAAGCGTTTGGATGGGAGGTAGTATAATGGAGTATTAGGAGGAGAGGCGAGAGAGTGACAGTGGTACTACTAGTAAACTCCTAGGACTCTTGATTATGGAAACTCTGTGACAGGCATTTAACTTTGGAAAACATTTGGCCAACTACAGGTGAATCAACACGATGACAGTGTTCCGTAAAACAAACTTACTGCAAAACCACCACCCACCAGGCTCAAAAGTAGTAAAAAACAGCTATGCTCAGATAAAGTTTGAAAAAGTATATTTTTATATCCCTAACAAAATAAACTCCCGCAAGACCCTCCCTAACCCCAACAAATAAATAGTCCATCAAAAGTCCCCAAAAACCCCAACTCCCAATTCCCACCCCCCAAAAGTCTCTAAAAAAGGGGCAAGGGACACTCTACGGATGCAGGTTGTTGAATTTGGCCTCCAGGGCATCAAACTTCTCCTGGATGATGGCTTGATCTAAACGGAGGCCCTCCACCAGAGTCTGATACTCCTTCCATCTCTGGACCTCCGCCTCTTGGTTGGACACTCTGCGGAGTGCAAGGCGCAAGCGAGCCTTTACAGTACTGTGAGGAGGTGCAGCCTTTGCTGCTCGGCGGTGGCGTCTTCCAGCACGGCTCCGGTTGGCTGGAGCACTGCGCTTACCGGCAGAACGTGGGGTCACGGAGGAGGAGGCAGAAGATGTTACACAGGAGTGCGTGTCGTCCCCCTCCGTTTCCACCAGCCGGCGATATTGCGCAACAGTGGCATCCAGCCTCCGTTGCCGGGCAAGTACAGCCCGCATACTCCTGCTCGGTTTCCATGTTTTGGTATTACCAACTATAAGAAGAAAGAAAAACATAATCTGTAACGAATGCTCTTTAAAAATATGATTAACACAAAATGATTCAGCAGGAAGTTGTGTCACAGTACAACTAGCAACTAGCCAGCACAGTACAAAACTATTGAGGCCAGTATCATGGGCGTCCGCATGGAGGGGCAAGGGGGGGCGCTTGAATCACCATTTCCCTTCCCACAACTCACTTGTATCCTTGGTTTGGTGCTCTTTCATATGAAAGAGATCTGGCAGAAGTGAGTGACTTTTCCTCTGAGCCGTTAACCACACCAGCAACCGTATCATCTGCACCAGGCCCAGGCGATATGTCTCTATCTCTCTCTCTGTCTCCCTCTGTCTCCCTCTACCTCGCTGTCTCTCTCTCTGTCTCCCTCCCTCACCCTCCCTCTGGCTCCCTCCCTCTCTCTCTCCTTCTGTCTTCCTCTCTCTCTGCCTCTATCTGTCTGTCGGTCCCAGCCTGCTGTAATTACCATATTGTAATTTGTCACTGGTCCAGCACTGGATACACATCATATGCTATCTAAGAGTCAGATAGTACCATGATCCAGCTTACCTGTACTCCACACCACCGCTGCCTGCTTCCTCACAGTCTGATTGTCCACTTGCGCCGCATCCTCCCCAGAGTCGCCCTCAGACTCCGAGTCGATGACGATCACGTCCGAGCTGGCCCCGCCACCAGCTGTTCCACCTAAAAAATATATTTAAGACTGTTAGATTACACCACTCACTAGTATTTGGTCTAGGAATGAAGAAGTTTGAAAACAGAAAAAATAATTGACTGTCTACTCTAGTCTAAAGTAAAAATGTCCCTCCTTCCAGGGAAGGCTGTTGTCTTGCTGCACTTTTTTGTCACAATTGATGAATACTTGCTTAATTTTAACACACATCTTTTTTCTCTGAACAGACAGACGCTGGACTTCTACGGACAAGAGCAACCAACTAAACCAGGTGAAAGCTCGGCTCGACCACAAGACATGTGTTCCATTACTCATCAACTCAGCACCAAGCACTTTTCCTTTTCCAGCTAACTTTATTTTAATATATGTGTTTACTTTTACTTTTTTTAATAAAGCTTTTAAACTTGAATAGACTCTGTGGTTTTTGGTCCTCCAAGCTAGAGTGACCGAGAGAAAGGTTTTGTAATTTTTGCAAGGAGGAGTCCGTGCCGCTGACACTACCGAGTTTATACTATAGTATACAGTGTGCCAAACACGCCACTCTGAAATATTATTACTCTGGTCTTTGGTGTCCATAGTAAGGTTTGTGGAGAATTGTCCCTGCAACAGTAGTATTATTGATTTAGCTCCTATCTAAACACTGTTTCGAAAATTTAAATTAGGAACGCTTGGACAACAATAGGTCCTCTATATTTAAATGAAAACTTACTGGGGCCAGCAAAGGAGCACTCGCCGCCCTGGCCTGCATCATCCTCCTCCTTTGGAGCCACTGCATCCGCTGTTTCTGTCCGCTTGCCCCTGGGCGGACCTGACGTACAACATGAAAGAAAGAACAGAAAAAAATGATGATTGCTGCTTGTCGATGTCCTTGTCAACCAAATCAAACATTTAGAAAGAACAAGAACCAACTATTTTAGCCAAAAAGAGGGCTACAAAGGAAGGACTGCACCTGAGCCTCTACTCAGTCATTTAGGACAATGATGCGTCACTGAAACCCTGCGCCTGCATGAAGCAGGCTTACGGCTTGACGCAGCATTGCTGGAGCTGCGCCATCGTTGCAACGCAACTCCATCAATGAGCCGCCTTTACGGCACCGATGCGTAACGCTTCGGTGACGTTTTGGCACCATGGCGTGCCGCATTGAAAATACGGCGCACCATGGGTGGTGCTGGCGTGCCTCACACTTTGCAGGGATGCACAGGTAATGCACTTAGGGGCATACTTACGAGTTCTGGGCTGCACACCTCCAGAGGTGCACCAGAACAAAATGCGTAACTCAAAACTAACCTTGCGTCACGGCAGATGCGCCGCAATTACAATGCGGCAAACCCTGGCGCAAGGGTAGGCAGATGCGTGATGCATCTCGTGACGAAAGAGGGGCGCATCTCTAGAGTCGCGTCGCAGGCGCGATGCAACTATAGCAATGCTCAGGGATGCCCAATACTCAACATACCGCATCAGTCCTTACGCCTGCTTCAAGCAAGCAGGCATAAAGAATTGACGTAGCAGCGTCGCGGAAGTGCCTGCGTTAAATCTTGTAGATTTCACGCAGGCACTTTTGCGAGGCGCACATCTGCCTGACCGCCCCCCCCCCCTCCCCCTGCGTGGCAACGCACCCATTGTGGCGCAGGCCCAGGTCTTAACGTGGCGCATCTCCTTAGAAGCATCACGTTGTACATGACTCGCTGGGATGCGCCACGTTTACGTCGCTGTGCGTCAGGTAAGGCAGCGTAAACGTGGCGCAAGGGGCTTGTAAATCTGCCCCATTGTGTCTAGCATTACGCAGTTCTGTAAAGTACACTCATACATTACTCAGCCCAATTAAATGAACACAAAATAGAAAACAAATAAGCAGTGGCACCGCCACAGAGAAAGAGAGCAGTGCACCTGAAATGCACAGAAGATTTTGAAATATTAATTTAGCTCTCCTATCAATGTAATCAGCAGCATTATTGTTCTTTGTAAAAAAGTTAAAGCAAACATTTGCAATATTAACACACAGAGCAGGAGAAAAAACAGAGTAGTGAGTGATGAAAAAATTGCTACTACTACTCACCAAGCCCGGGGACCTCCACTCCCAGCAGATCGAGCAGGTCGTGCTCCCGCTCCAGAATATCGGTCCAGCGGTGGGTCACCTGATTATAGGTGCGCTGGACCCCCGTGATCTTAAAAAGGGCCCGGCACACCTGCCCCCACCGCTTCCGACGCTCCTGGCTGTTGGTATAACCGGCAGCAATCCTGCCGCCTGCTGCGATGGTCCTCGGGAGACGGCGCTGCACAAAATAAACGAGTGAGCCCACCTCCTCAGGGCTGAAGATCTCCCTGGGCACCACCATTTCCGCCCTCAAGCGGCCACACGGGAGCCGGGCACGGGCTGCGGTGCCCGGCTTGGGCAGCTTGACAGCTGTCTTCACCATGTTCTGGGCAGGTAAGGAGATAAAATGAAAAAGAATAGGAGTAGAGAAGAAGGAAATAAAAGTTTAAAAAGTACTTGAAAAGTAAACAAAAGTAGCCTAAAACACAAAAATATAGACCTAAAAAACAAGAGGGATAGAAAAAAAGTTTAATAGATCAAAAACAAAATAAAATAAGCAAAGGATGGCAGAGATATACAGAGGATAGAAACACCATGCCCAGACACATAGGAATGAATGAAAAACAAGATGGCGGCCGATCACGTGAGCGTAAGTAGGTTCTCACGCGATTTCTCTCGCGAACTCGTGCGAACTTGTATTCGCAAGGCGCTCATCGCGCGAGACTACACATAGCGGGCGGAAACGGAAAAATGACACGCAAACAAAATGGCGGCGCCCAGAAACCTTGGGGTAACTCGCACGAGTTTGCGGCTTACACGATCGATTTCGCACGACGCCGCGCCTCGCGAATAGTGCGAAATTACCGAAAAACGAGTTTTGCAAAAGGAAAAGCTATGAGCAGGTGCAAAAGTTCAACCTCATCATTTGTAACCATTCCCTGTAGTGCTTCCTGAAGGGGCCATCCAGAATTCGGTTAGGTTCCTGTTAAAAAAAAATTACATTGCAACAAACAGGAAAAGGAAAGGAAAGGGAGCAGACAAGCAGGTGCCAGCCTTCATTAATGTCAGTTGGGGCAGGGCAGGTGTTGTTGTAATTTAATTATGCAAAACTTAAGGCACTTAGCAGGTGTGCTTTGCTTTGCCACAATAATGTACACTCACTGGTCAACCAGAGGGTGCTGTGATGACACCGAGGGTGGCATGGGTGTGACAGCCAGAGGGTGGCATGGGTAAACCAGAGTGCCAGTGTTGACAGAGGATGGCAGTGCTTTGTTTGCCCCAATAATGTACACTGGTGAACCAGAGGGTGCTGTGATGATACAGAGGGTGACATGGGTGAGCCCGAGGGTGGCATGGGTGAACAAAGAGAGTGCAGTGGTGACAGAGGGTGGCAGTGATGAAGAAAGGCTTGCAAACAGGCTGGGCACGTAGAAACAACAAGTTCGCAAAACTGGCGACCGGACAAGTAAGTTCGCAATTTGCGAAATTGCACAAAACCCTCGCGAACTTGCAGAAACCCGTGCGAACACCCCAAAAAATAAAATCCGCAAAATCCGCGAGGATTCGCGGATTTTGCGGATTTTCGCAATCCGCAAATCCGCAAATCCGCAAATTCGCGGATTGCGAATCCGCAAAATCCGCCCATGCCTAGTGACGGGCCTTTCAATTTTTTTGTTAATTGACTGAAGGCGAATGTAAGTACGCTTGTTCTCTGAGTCATATACTTTTTTTGCTCTGAGTGGTTTTGATAATTGTCTATTTAAAATCCCAGATATTTGTAGTTCTTTACTTCCTCTAATTGACTGCCATTAAGCCAGATGATCTATTTACTTATCTGCCGACTTCCAATAACCATTGTTTTTGAAGTGTTTATCTCAAGTTTGTTCTCTGAGATATAGTCTGACATTGCAATTAAGCTTCTTTGAAGGCCGATCTATGTTTGACTCATTAACACCACGTCATCAGCGTACGAGAGGTGAGTGAGTGCTAGTCCACCTAGTTTCGGGGGATGAGAGTTAGTGCAGTCTAACCTATGAGCAAGGTCAGACAGAAAAAATTAAAGAGATGTGGCGCCAAACACAACCCTGTTTGAGCCCTTTCTTGATAATCTGGTGCCATCTCCTATCTTGACTCTTAACCATGTATTCAAGTAGAATAATAGTATTCCCTGTAATATCTTTTCCGGAATATTCCAAGTTCGCAGTTTTTTCCATAGGAAGTGACGGTCTAAGCTATCAAATGCAGCCTCTAAATCTAACAGAGGTAGAGTTGTTGTTTCCTCTGTTTGCTTTTATTTGCTATTAAGGAAAGGGCTAAAATGTTTGATATTGTCCCTATACCTTTCCTGAACCCTGTCTGGTTAACTGGAATAAGATTGAGGTTATCTGTCCATTCCTTAAGATCTTCCAAAATGAGTGTGGCATAATATTTGGCTTCGACGTCCAGGAGGGCGATTAGCCTATAATTTGATGGATTCACTCTGTTTCCACCTTTATAGATAGGTGTCAATATCGAGCCTTGCCAATTCGATGGAATACAATTTAGGAGCTCTATTTCATTGTATAGTTTGAATAGATACTTGCTCCAGAATGATGGATCATTTTTAAAAAGGCTTGAGGGATTCCTTTAGGTCCTGGTGCGCCGTCACCTCTGCCCTTCTTTATTATACGTTTTATTCCATCTACTAACCGGGAGGACTCACTGTTCTCTGCATTTGGAGAGTTGGTGCCAATATTCTCTGAAGTTTTGGATTTTACTTCCATTGACATAAGATTTAAGGCCATTTTTCTCTTCTATTATGTTTGCTTCCTGTCCTGTGTTGTTCATATCACTAACTTGTTGTATGATGGTTTCAGTTGTTTTATTTTCCTCAGGGTGCTTAGTCTTTGCCTCTAACATGTCGTCGATTGTTATTTCTGTAAATTTTGTAGTTAAAAATTTGGCCAACTCATGTTCTTGAATATTTGATGATAATTCGTTCATCGGTCGTTGTAGTTTATTTATGATTTCCCAGAATGTATTTGAGTTAGTTTCCTTTACACTATTAAGCAGTTCTGCCCAGAATTTATCGTTGCTTGTTCTTTTTTCCTCCCATTGCTTTTTTTTATAAGTTTTCCTCAATTACCTGATCTTATCCCAGGCTATTTGGTCATGACAAATTCTTTTCAGCCTCTTAATGGCTTTTTTAAGTTCGCTTTTCAATCTCTCAGCCCTTTTAATGGTTATTGATTTATTTCCTTTCTAATTGTTTGTTTTTTGTTCTGTTGTCTGGTTGTCATTAATGTTGTAAGATCCATGGTAAATTTTCCCAGGCTTGGATTTTGTTCAACGCCTCCAGTTTGTTTGCCGTTGTCATCATCTGTAAATTGGACTGTAGTGTCTCTATCGTTTCATTAGACCATTTTAAGCATTTCAGGTCAATCGTATGGATATTTATTATTATTATTATTATTATTATTATTATTATTATTATTATTATGTTTCTTATATAGCGCCAGAATCGACCCCCGAAGGGGTATCTCCGCGCTTGCCTTGGGAACCCATCCTGGCTTTTTTCCCTGTGAGATAGCCCCTACAGGGCATCCCCAGGGTGAAAGCCAGGCATCCCGCAGCGGGGGAGCCGTTGTGGAGATTAAGCAAGCTTAATGCCCAGAGTTGCAGAGTGTGAACCCATGATTAGGTCAGGCACCGAAGCGAGAATTATCGAGTCCATGGACATTTGAGCTCAAGACCCTGCCGCGTCGGGAATCGAACCCTGGTCCTGGGTCTGACCTCTGCTTCAGGGTCTGCTTGCTCTAACCAGTGAGCCACACTTCTCCACCTTCTATTTTAGTATTCATACGGTGATTGGAAATTTTTAACCTGAAATGTATATGCTGATAGGAATGATCACTCCTATTTATGTACTCTATGGAGAAGTGTGTGAGATATGGCATCAATGCTACTGATATAACAAATATAATCCAATCTTGATCGTGTCTTTCCTCCATGAAATGTATGTTTTGGTGGGAAATCATCCAATGATCTTCCGTTTATCACTCTCAGGCCAAGGAATTCCAGGGCATTAACTAATCGCCGACCTTCAGGGTCAGATGTTTTACTCCTTAGCTGATATTGCTGTGGGACATTCCAGTATATATTGTCGGCTGATGGCTTGTCGTTTTCATCCGGGCTGTTTATTAAATTAGAATTAAAATCCCCTGTCAATATCAGGTCCCAAGTAGGATATGTACTCCTTATATCTGTAATTATAGTAATCAACTGGGTAGTATGAGCTGTTTTATTCCGCAGTTGCGGATGTGCGTATGAATTAATCAGCAGGACAGTGTTTGTTCTGCCGAATGTTCCCGCTGTAAGTTTTATCAATTGAATATTTGGATCTGAGGAGACAATTTGCTCCGATTAAATTTTCAATGCTATGGATATATATTATTATTTCGAGTTTTATATAGCACGTAGTTAACCTAGAGCATCCCAGCGCTTATTCCAGAGCAACTAGAAGAAGGCAGTTAAGCGTGCTCAAAGTCATTAGTTAGCCAAGAGGTGCGTTTTAAGGTATTATTATTTCGAGTTTTATATAGCGCGTAGTTACCCTAGAGCATCCCTGCGATATATACTGCGAGTCCTCCTTTCGGTCGTCCATAGTTTTTGATTTTTATTGCAGGAACTGTGTAGTGTGCATATTTTGTCAAGGGAAGATCTTCTTGTGCCCATGTTTCCTGCAATGCTATTATGTCACATTTTTCCCAGTTGATAGGATGACGGCCATTTGCTAGCCATTTTGTTGCCCCCGCAATGTTCCATGAAAGCAGCTGTATATTTCCTAGGTCTTGCTTGTCCGAGCGAGAAGCGACTGAACAAGATAGCTGGTGTAAGCACCAGACCGAACCACAAGGACAGAGGCAGCAAAGGACCGCTTCAAGGCCCCCTCAACCTGCTTGTCCCCAGGACCTGAAGGAACCGCATCCTCAGACACCACCAGGCTCTGAGATGCCATACCAGCAAGCACGGAATCCACCTTCACCGTGGCTGGGAATACCTCAGTGGATCCCTGCAAGGGATACCCCTTAGCCAGAAACCGGGGAAAGGCATGTTTGTCAACATCCTTCCACTCCCCCTCCAGCACCTTCCTCACAGATGTATGAATGGGGAGGCTTTCAGGTTCTTTCTTTAGGTAATTTGCGAAGAAGTCTTCAGACTCTCCACCCTCCAAGGACCAGGGAGCCCCAAATTCTTTCAAACATGCTGCAGAATACAGCGAAGGTCTGCCCCTGGACAAAACAACCCTTCACCTCCTGTTAGATCTGGGGGTCTCTAGTTGGCAGAGGTAGGTACCACTGTCCAAATAGGGACCCTTGCTTCTAGTCAGAGTAGGGAGGAAACACTCTTCAGATAACCCCTGCTCACCCCCTTGGTAGCTTGGCACGAGCAGTCAGGCTTATCGAAGGCAATCTGTAAAGTATTTGTACCAACCCTCACAGTAACAAAGTGAAAACACCACAAACTGACTCCACAACAGTTTAGAAAAATAAAGGTATATTCATCTAAACTACACAAGACCAAAACACAAAAATCCAACATACACAGTTCAAGAATATGGTTTCAAAAGAGTTCTTAATGTTGCGTTAGAATAATCCACAGTTGCGTCACGTTTTAGCCAACAGTACCTTTAGATGCGACAAAAGTTCCAAGTGAAAGCTGCAGCGTTGAAAAGCAAGCGATGCGTCACTCCTGAGACCCTGGGGAGGCGATGCGACAACCCCGCTGGACGTAGTGGGTGTGTTGAGGTGACGCCGGTCTGTATGGGGAGGGATGCGATACCTTGCATGGATTCCGGTGCGCAGGTTTCGGTGGAAGCAGCTCGCAAAAGGTACGATGCGACAATCTTCGGGACAGCGACGATCTCAGGTGCGGCAGCGATGCGCGGTGCAGCGTCGATCTTCTCCTTTCGTGGCCCCTCGATGCGATGGCTCTGCGACAACTCTCGCAGCGACGTGATGCGGTCCGCAAGCAAGCGGTGCGATGATCTCACCCAGCGACGACAGGCTCTGCAACGATGTTTGCAGCGATGGTACTTTTTACGCACCGGACTGGTGCGTTCCGCAAGCGAAGGATGCGATGACTCTGGCAGCGACAACAGGCGCTGCGACGATCTTGGCCTTCCCAGCGGCAGGAATTTCCTCGCACTGACAGAGATGCGCTCCGCAAGCAAGCGATGCGTGAAACTTTGCAAAAAGTCTTTAATATCTTGATTTCCTGCTTCCCAAGCACAGGTACAACTTCCAGAGGCACCACAACTGGCCCAAGCACTCTAGGAAGGACAGAACTCTCCCAGCAGAGTTCATGAAAGCTGGGGGTGAAGTCCTTTTGTTCCTGGGACTTCTTAACAGGGAGCTAGCTCTTCTCAGGCCCTTGGAGATTCCTTCAAGCACAGGGACACAGCACAAAGCAAAGTCCTTCCCCCCTCCTTGGCAGCAAAGCAACTGCAGGTCAGTCCACAAGCACACAGCAGGACAGTCTTCCTTCTTCAGTCTTCCAGCTTTCTCCTTGGCAGAGGTTCCTTCTTGATTCCAGGATGATCTCATTTTCTGTAGTCTGGGGTCCTGTTCTTATACCCCTAAAAATCTTTGTTCCCTTTGTACAGGAGGGCACTGAGCCCGGTCTGAACCAGTTCTGGGTGTTCCTTGAGCACTTTGTTTTCCTGGCCTCTCCTTTCCTTTCAGAGAGAGGGGCATGGCCGTCAACTGCCCAGCAGGAGGTGGAGCCAGTATTGTGGAAGTCAGGCGCAGCCCTATTCAGGCCCAAGTGCTACCCCTCCCACCACTCTAGATGCAGATGGAGCTATTCAGCCCATGGATGACCCACTCAGTCTCTGGGAGCCACCCAACCCCTGTCAATCACAAACCAGACAGTCAATTGCACAAACAGGCCAAGGCACAGAGAAAGGTCAGACAAGAGAACAGCAAGTTTCTAAAGGTGCTGTTCTCCAACACAGGATTTAAAAAACACCTTTCCTAAAAGATGTGTTATTAAATTCTGAGTTCAGGGATACCAGACTTTTATGTCCTATCTTGCTTCTATGGGAAGATATGCATGTAACCACTGTAGCCAGCATTTCCCATTATAGCCTATGGGCAAGATAGCCTTACAAAAGTGAAAAACGAAAATGGTTGTAATTCACTACCAGAGCATGTCACCTGCACTAGTACATGCTCTACCTTTCACATACACTGCACCCTGCCCAAGGGGGTACCTTGGACCTTCCATAGGGGTGACCAATGTGTACAGAAAGGGAAGGGTTAGGCCTGGTCAGTGGGGACACTGACCAGGTTGACATGGCAGTTCACAGACTGCACTCAGGCACTGTGGTGTTAGGCCTGAGACACCATTTTAGGGCTATTCATGTGAGTGGCACAATCAGTGCTGCAGGCCGACTAGCAGCATTTGTATCACCAGCCCTGGCACACTCAGTGCACTTTACTAGGGACTTCTTGGTGATACAAATATGCCAATCATGGATAACCAGTTACAGTAACAATTTACACAGGGAGCACTTGCACTTTGACACTGATCAGCAGTGGCAAAGTGCCCAAAGCATCTAAACCAGCAAAAACGAAATCCAGCACAGCTTCAAAAATACAGGAGGCAGAGGCAAAAAGACAGGGGAAACCACGCCAAAGATGCGGGTCTAACACCTCCTCATCAGAGTCAATGTCTGGATCGACCTCCTCCGAGGCATACATTTTCTGCTTCTTAGGCCCCTTGGGATCACGAGCCACAAAGGCTGCCGCCACAGCAGCCTCAATCATCTTTTGAATATCCGCCATGGAAGGAGCAGGGGAAGACCCAGTGACCACAACCTCATCCTCCCAGCTGAGCTCACGTACATCTGTACCTCTACCCTCCATGTTGTGAACAGGAGAACAGAGAACCAGACCCCAAGAAATACTCTAGACCAATCAAGAAAAGAACCTCAAGGGCCAACCAGGTAATGCCACCCGGACCCAAAGCCAATCCACAAACAGGACCGAAGGCCGGCCTCTAAAACGGCCAATCAGAGACAACTACAAAGCTACAAAAGGAAAAGACCGAACAGGGCCCAATTGTAAAGACATGAAGGAACCCAGAAGCCCCCGCTCCAGGACCAGCGAACACAGAGGTAAGAAATTCCCAAATGTCCTCACAGTACTGCAGGGAGTAGGGGAGTAGAGCCCAAAAAACCACCATATGACCCCCAACGCCAGCACAGACTGACTCGAGGACAGGGAAACCCCCACCAGGATGCCCCACCAGCATCCTGAAATGGCAACCTTCAACGGTCTGTAAGCAGAGGGAGCCCTTTTAAAAATAAACGTTGAGTTGTAAAAAGTTATCCACTGTAGGAAACTATTAGCAGGACTCAAAACCACAATTTGCTTTTTTTTGGGCCCCCACTGCCCAAATTAAACACAAGATCCCACTAGGGATAGACCGCCCAGCAGGAAACACAGGCTCGAAAACGAGACGAGCACCGAGCCCTTCAAACACACAGCAGTGGAAAAGCCAAACCGCCATGCCCTCGGCGCTCAGAAAAGCCAGCCACGGCCAACACACCTCCCCTCCCTCCCCGGGTATTCCCACTAGAGCAGGGAACGAACCCGGAAGGGGGGAGGCCGCGGCAGGGAGTCACCGCCCCACACCAGGCAGTCCGGACCAACCAACCCCATGGTCCTGCTAAAGCAGGGACTCAAACGTATATGCCCATAAGTATAACAGGCACATAAGGGGATTAAACGGTTGCAACCTGTTTCATACTTGCCCAAAAGGAGGCCAGTTCCAGCACCCCCCACGATGAAGTCTTCCCGGAAGTGCTTTCCGCAGAAAAAACAAACAGGATGTGGATAGGCGGGTCACAGGGTTATATTCCTCAAGGTATGGGTGTGGCCTGGAGGGAACGGATGGATTTTAAATTGCTTGGGAGTTTCTGGTGGGAGGAGCTATGCTCATGTGGTTAGGACTGGGACGGGGAGGGCTGACGAGGAGGTAATGTGTGTGCATGTTAGTGTGTAAAGAGAGAGAGTTAGAGCGAGAGAGAGAGAGAGAGAGGGAGAGAGAGAGAGAGAGAGGGAGAGACCCAGCTGGGATGCAGGAAAGGAGTGAATGAGAGTGTACCAGCAGAGCAGTATGTCTTACACCGAGTACTAAAATGCTGTAGTTCATGTCTGTTACACTAGTACAAATTTGAGTTACCTGACTGATTGGTGCGGGGCGCTGCAAATCTTGGACACCAGCACAACTTTGTGCATCAATTATGGGAATATATGTGTGTGTGGGAGAGTGTGGTATTTGTGTGTGAAAGAGATAGCCGGAGCTGCTATAGGTCAATAGTAGTACTGAGGTGCATTGGTGTTGTGTTTTGCCCAACAATATAATGATATTGAATGCTGCAAGTTTCTGCTGATCAGGATGAAAGTGCATTGCTACAGCTGTGTGTGGCCTGACTGGTTGCAGGGAGTGCTTGGAGGTATGGAATGAAGTTCATTATGTGGGGATGGGTGAAAGGGCTGACATCCAGAGAGTCCTGTATTAGGGCTGAGCCCTGCACCTTAACTTGAACCCATGACAATACCTTGTCAGTTGCAGTATAACCTACTTCATGTATGTATGTACTATGTATACAATGCAAGCCTAGCTAAAGGGCAGTATACAGGAGCAATGGCAAAGGTACAGTCAACAAGTGATTGGAGGTGTAGCTGGGTTATGAGAGAAGAAGCACACTATTACTGCATCATGATGTCGTTTTCTCTAAAGAAATGCATCTTCAGTTATTTTTTTAATTGGGGCAGGGTTGGGCTGGTCCTGTGAAGAAGCGGTTGCCATTCCAGATTTTGGGTTCATATGTGGAGAAGGCATGATACCTTGTTTTGTTTTCCTTTTTGCTCCTCTTCGTATCCAGTCCTGGCTGTGTGTTGCCGAGAATCACCAGAGGTGGTGGTGAGCTTTCCGAGGAATGATTTCAACTTCTTGAGTAGAGAAAGCTACGCCAAGCCGTTTTGATGTTCTTGTTGATGTGTTCCTTGCTAGTGAGGTCATTAGCCAGGGTGAATCGAGTGACTTGGGTGATAGAGGGGGGTTGACTCTTTTGAGGTTCCAGTCCATAAGCTTCCAATGTAGGTTGTATCGAATGTCTAACATCTGAGTAGTGAAAGCTCCCACATAATGTTATATACAGGGTTATTTTATCATGGGGTGTGTAACTCTTCATGTGTCAGCTGAGATGTGGATGGAAAAAACCTCTGCTTGAAGATTTGTACTAACGCACCACTTAGTGGCATTTATGTATGTGACCCAGATGGATAAAACACTGATTGTTGTTTCGATTTTTCATCTATGACCTATGCGCAGGAATCTAGTTCCAATAAGCCACATAAAGTGAGCCAACAGAATTGATACTCATTGGAGCATCTGCACAAGCCAAATAATCTGTGTCACACCAACTTAAGAAAGAACACATCAGGTTTAAATAACACATGGTATAACAAGAGTTGTAGGGAAGCGCACTGTAGTTTGATCAAGGCGATCAAATCTCGAGTCACTGGTGACATTAAAACTGCGCGGCTATTATATAAAAGAGCCCAATGGGCCGCAAAGAAAGAGTGGGATGAGCTCCTTTGTTCCGAGCTCCTCTCGGCGTGTCAATCATCCAACCAAATTAGGTTCTGGGAAACAGTAAAGTGGGGTATGAACCCAGATTCCAGAATTCCTGTCAATCATGTTTCTCCTGCCGAGTGGGTGGCTTTTTATTCTTCCCAGTTTAGGGCTTTATACATAGATCATCATACAGAGCAGACGAAGGGAGTATTTTCACCTTCTAACTCTTGCCCTACCCTAGTCTTTACCTCTTCCGAGGCAGAGCAGGCCCTCAGTGCAGTTCAATCATGGAAAGCCCCAGGAATAGATGCAATACCTGCAGACCTTTTTAAAATTAACTTACACATTTGGGTTCCCTATATAACTATGCTCATTAACGCCATCGCTAAAGGGGCAAGGATCCCGGTTTCTTGGAAAGGGGCGGAAATTTTACCAATTTTAAAAAAAGGGGACCGATTGGCCCCGGGTAATTACCGCCCGATCAGCTTAATTGACTCAATCCAAAAAATAGCTGCTAGGATGGTCCTTGTAAGAATCCAGGGGTGGATGGAGCAGGATAACATTTTATCACCAATGCAAGCTGGATTTAGATCTGGCACCAGTACAATAGATCAGGTCTTTAGATTAACCATGTTGTACTGGAAGGGTGTCCTGTTAGGAGGAGGAGCAATCTATGCCGCCTTTGTGGATCTAAAGTCGGCTTTCGACCTTGTGCCCAGGGAGAAAATGTGGAATGCTTTTAAATCTATGGGCCTGCCGCCAGAACTCCTGAACTTAGTAATTAGACTACATGAGGACAATTTTGCCAGGGTGAGATGGGGAAAACAAGGGCATGTGATGGACAGCTTTCCAGTAACACGCGGTGTCCGTCAGGGATGTGTGCTGGCCCCTACCCTTTTCCTCCTGTTTATTAATCAGGTAGTCAAGTTTTTTGCTGATACCCCGACAGATGCTCCAATTCTGGGAGGAACTAAGTATCCGATGCTAATCTTTGCGGACGATACTTTGCTCCTCTCAAAAACTCGGAGAGGGTTACAGACAGCACTCAACAGATTCGATGAGTTCTGCAGGGTAAATGATCTGAAAATTAATATTGGTAAGACTAAATTTATGGTCTTTAGCAAAAACCGCCCCATTAAAAGCTCGGTTAGTTTAAATGGTGCCTGTATTGAACAAGTAGAGGTAATGACTTATTTGGGTGTCACATTAGACTATCGCCTCTGTTGGAAACCCCAGGTTGAGGCATTATACCTTAAATGTGCACGCCTCACGGTTTGTTTAATCCAGGAGCACAAGAAATCCTTTACCAAACGTATTGCCCCAGTACTTAAGATCTACGAAGCCAAAATTAATGCAGCCACTCTGTATGGTGCTGACCTTTGGGGTTTTAAAGATCTAACCTCTTTGGTCAAAGCCCAAAATAAATTCTTGCGGAATTTGATAGGTCTTCCCCAATCTACACCTATCAAACCCCTGTTGTTAGATTTGGGCTGTAAGCCCATTAATGAGCTGGCTCGGTATCGTTTGGTGGCACTGTGGCGACGGATTTGGACTTCCCCAGAGCTTAGCCTCTTTGCCAGCGAACTAGCTGAGGTAAAATCATCATGGGGCGCCTCAAATATTGCATGGCTGAGGGAAGTGAAACTGGTGTTGGGAGAGATGGGTCTTAACCAGCTCTGGGTCTCTCCGGGGACCTCCTTGTTGCCTTCTAAACAGGATTTTAAAGATCTGTATTGGGCCTCGGTTAAGCACTCAGCTGTTGTTCAGTCAGATGACACCACTAGCCTAACAGGCCTCTTTCTGACCCATAAAGTGACCCCCTCCCTGGAGATCTATTGGGATGTGATCACTAAGACTCTCGACCGGAAATTATATCACCAGTTCCGAGTCGGGTCTTTACCCATTAACTCCTTTACTAAAAAGTGGTCTGCCAACTCTAACGATGCTTGCCCCTCCTGCTTAGTTTATCCGGAGAGTGTGGGTCATTTTCTTTTCGCCTGCCCTGCATATCATGCCCCAAGATTGAAATGGATTATGCCTATTTGTTGTAGGCTAGAAATCAAAGGGAGCATTGAAGCCATGAAGATATTTCGCACCAATACCTCTGAGTTGGTAGTGGTTGGTGTTGCTAAATTTCTTGGGTGGGCATGAGTTATCCGTACCAGGAACCCAAATGTATTTTAAAATGTATTTTAATATTGGAATGATTATTGTGGTATTATATTCTAAATTCTTATAACACTGTTTAATATTTTTTTAATGATGATTGTAATGATGTTTTTTTTCAAATTTTCACTTCTCTATGTCCTTGATATTTCTGTCTTTTATGATTTTATTATCGAAATAAAGACTTATGAACTGAAAGAACACTGTAGCATAAATTCAGATTCCCCATGACTTCAGCCCCAGGCAGTAGAGTGGATTAGGTTTCAGCACTGGGTTTTGCATATGCTGGTCAAGTTGCAGTGAACTGTGTAGAGGGAATGGGGTACACAATCAAGAGGAGAAATAGTATTATATGTAACCTCTCTTTTCATATCTATCTAGAATTCTTTTTGTCATGTGTCTCTTATCACTCATCTACCTGCCTACAGAAAATGGTATTCAGTAGCTGTCTAGCTTGTAGTCTGAAGTCCACATCTAAATCCAGCAGAGACTGGTTTTCAGTGTGACAACTTGGGCAAAAGGTAGCAAAATTGCCTTGCTACTGAATAGTCTAGTCACCAAGACTTATTTGCGACCAGCACAGAATTGAACCAGCACTAGACCTCAGGATTGACTTGTTCAACGTTTTCAGCACTCAGGACATAAAACTATATGTGGGCCCATGGCTTCCAGCAGGAATGCAGTTCTGTAAATAATGACTTGACTGTCTGACTGCTGACAATGTTCCTGAAGTGACAGAACCACCCCCAAAGTAAGGTGCCAAGTGTAGCGTATAGGAATGCATACCCTGGAGGCATTGAAAGAAAGTTATGGTGGTGGAGGTGATTCAGTGGCCCAGTGCAGAAGGACAACAAGGATGTACAAAAGCTCAGGTGATGAGCTCTCCTTGAGTGGCTCTGTCTGGTGGGCTTGCTTACCTGCATCAACAAAAGAAACGTAATTCACCCCGCAGCGAGACTCACATTATGTTTCAGACTTCTTAATCTCCTCCATCATGCAGTGCATCATGCCTAGGGGTCGAGATCTTCCTCATGGTGAGCTTTGAGGATGTCCAAAGATACCTGGGATTTGATTTTGTAAACACTTTTAAAGTGTAGGAAGTCCAATAGTAATGGCCCCTGTGAGGCTTCAATTCAACTACTACGGGCCACTTTTGAGCTACTTATCTTACATTCCAACGAGTGTAATATATAGGATAACCTTTAATGTCCTGTGTATCCTGTAAAATACCTCCCAAAGCAAAGTGCCATGTTATCTACAGAGGTTTACCTCTTGTTATGTACTAACCATGACCCTGCCAGATAAGAGTTTAACAATTTACCAACCAATGCTCAACTAACAAAAACATGGGAACTTGTTTATCAAGTAGACAGGGCTGGAGGGCTTTGGGAGTTTTTGAGCTATCCCTGAGAGGACATGCAAGCTACCCTGCGCTTAAAGAAACTCTTTAGGACTGACTGTACAAACAAACCTTTTGCTTCTCCTCACTAGAAAGACAAGTTGGCGGAGGCCTCCAGATTGTGGACTGCCCTCTGTTGAAAAGGATGTTGTTCTTGGGCCAGCAAACATGTAACTACAAAAGATGAAAAACTGGTATAGTGATTTTTTCATGAAAATGAGAAGCTATTGTTTAGAAAGATTTACTTTATTTTGTTAAAGCAAAAATATTGAATTTGATGGCAACATTTGTGACTTTTCAAAAACAAACTGAAAAGCTGATGTTTGGTGGGAACATTAATGTGCTAGTACTGTTTGAAACCATAATATGTGAAATTAATGTAATTGGTGTGCTGTAGAAGCCTCGATGGGACATCTAGGGCTCCTGTGCTGCCTCAGATTGCAAGGTTGTGTACTTTGTTTGCTCTTGTGCCCCTTTCGAGATGATTATCAGTTACAACACATGATTGAGAATCTGCTTGGACGGTGCAGGAAAGGAAACACATTCTTTAAATGTAGTCGACGCGAAGGTAAATGAAGGCTAACAAACACTGCATTTTATGAATTCTATCACTTGTAGCATTCTAGAAACTGTGCTGACATTTGCAACATTTTAACACCAATTTCTGAAAACATTCTGGGAGTGAAGGAATCTGCAGCACTTCCAGGGAGCGTCAGGCTTACTTGGTACTCCTTAAAAATATTGGAAAATTTCCCAAGTGCCTTTAGGATGTGACTTTGAAACACATTATGGTACTTTTTACTCCCCATGTTATCTCTGGAGTTGTGCGTGAGGTATGCTGTTAAAAGCTGTTAGATATTCAATAGCTTTTCCTGCTATCTCACAATTATCACCAAGCAGCATTTGTAACTGCTATTCCTCATTTAGCCCCTGAAATCTCTTCCTGCTTCACAAGTATGCTACTCATGCTGGACCTGGTCCATGAGTCCATTTCCCCAGTACTGGTCCTCTGCTGTACTGGTCTGCTAGTAAGCCTGTTTTTGCTACCCCCAACTGCCAGGGCTACTCTTGCTTGACCAAGGCTCATGTTAGGTCTGCTCTCCTTGACCTCTCCTTGACCTACCGCCGCTACATTGCTGTGTCTAGGAATGGGACTGGAGTAGACAATATCATTGATCCTTGTCCACTATTAGTGTGGCCCATTGCTGAATGTTTGGCCTACAATCAAACTAGGATTTTGGGTGTGGAATGCCCATAAACAGATTGAGTTTAGGAAAGAGACCAGTCCATTATGACTAAATGCTTAGGTCAATACCTAGCTTCTCTACAGGTGATGATGGACGTAGTGTGAGGGCATTAGAGTAAAGGTGTAATTCATTCTTTTAAGTTTGGTACTATGCACATCTGGATCTCCTAAATGCCTGTTCCGTTATTTGGCCCATGACCTTGCATAGGACAGTTTATTAAACTAAGACTTACTTTGAAGAACCCAGCGGAAAAAAATACACAATTCAGTTACCCAAGTCAAGCACAAAACTTAGCACAAACGTGGCACAAAGCAATGTCTTGTGTGCATACATAAAAGTGAATGCCATGTCAATGGGGATTTCCATTGCACCACTTTGAAAACACAGCACTATGTTATGTCCTTGGCTTATTATATTGTCTTGCATTTGTTAAATATTCAACTGGTCTTTGTAGCAAGTTATCACTCACAGTTGTGTGTAGTTCTTATGCTAGTAGAAGGTTCTTGCTATATATAAATGCTACCAAGAATATTCATTAGTTTTCCAAGCTCCAAACTAATTTCCCTAACTCCACCTACCCCACACTGTGCCAAAGTCCTTCACATATCCTTTTTAGTTGGGTACACTATGTGGTTTGTTGTGATATTTCAGGCTCACCCACCTCTAATATTATTGACCAAGCTACGCCCCTGCCTATAACTTGGATTTTGTGTCACAGCGATCAACGACCCACGTTTGGACATACCCTTGGACATTTACATCAAACCACATAAAAGGTGATGGGAAGAAAGTTTGCAAATAGACTAAACCGCTGGCAATAGCTTTGGGTACCATTTCAACTCTTTGGTTTCATGAGTTATTATGTGCATAGGTTGACCCCAGACTGCCCCTCACCATGAATTTCAACATAATGTGATTTCATATTTGGTAGTTGTCAATAGATAAAATACACGTTTCATAGCTCTTTAGTCATCTCACAATGATTGTTAAGCAGCTGATATCTAGGTGGAAATATCAAGTACAGACAGACCAGTACCCTATCAATTGACTTTAATGGATTTATTAAACATTTAAGGGAAGTAATACATGGAAATCTGTCACTGATGCATGATGCATATTCACTGTCCGCTTTCTACTTTCACATAATCTGAGAGGAAGCCTCAAGATAAAAGAAGAGCGGGACCGGTGTAAGTAAACATTCTTGATATGTTCTCAGGTGCACAGATTTAGCAACTCCTTGATCCAAAACCCAAAAGTCTTTGCCAGTGCATGAGTTTGTTTCCTGATCCTTTTATTATGTTATGTTTTTTCATGAAGATGTTAAATGAGTTACTAATTTGGGATGATGTAACATTCTTTTGTGTACAGCACCTTGCAGTTACTAATGCACAGTGCAAGTGGTAATCTCTTTTTTTTGTATCTACCCGTTTGGAATAAATTGTAAACAGAAGCTCTACTTTAAGCAACTTTCAACTCGGACAACTCAGATTATCTTTTGCCTTTCACCTAAAGAGGATCACAGCTCTGATACAGTAGACATTTGCCCTTTGAAGATGGCTGCCTGGATGAGCAAGAACTCCCTTAAATTAAATGGAGATAAGACATAAGTTTTGTTAGCGAGCAACATCTTTGGGGCCCTCATCACTGGCCGGACCTCCTTGATACTCCTCCAGTCCCTGTTTCTGTGTTTAAGAACTTGGGGCTATATGTATCAACATCCAGATTTGCGAATCTCAAATAGCGATTTGTTAGAAATCGCTATTTGAGATTTGCAAATTGGTATGTATGTAGAAAATCGAATTTTTTTGCGATTTCTTAAAATTCCTTAGTTGCGATTAACAAATTGCGAATCGCAATTAAGGAATAATTTCCCATTCATTACTATGGGCCAGGAGGCCTATAGGAATGAATGGGAAGATATTCTCAATTTGCGATACGCAATTTGAGAATCGCAAATTGAGAATAATTTCAAGGGTGCAGGGGTGTCCAAAGGACACCCTGTTGCACCCCTGAAATTAGCATGGGTGCACATTTGGTGCACATACATGCCCTGAGGGCATGTATGCTCTTCACATTGCACATTGAAAAATGCAAAAAAGTGCATTTTTCAAGGAATTTGCAAATTACCACCAACTTGAAGTTGGTGGTAGTTTGCGATTCTTTAAGGCCAATTTGCATTTTTTAATGCTTCTTACATTGCATTTAAGGAATCGCTAAATTTGCGATTCCTTAAATGAAATCGCAAAGTAAGGAATTGCAAATGTTGCGATTCCTTATTTTGCACTCAATTTTGCTACATACATACCATTTAGCAAAAATGAGTTCGCAAACGCCGAAATTCTGTGAATTTCAGCGTTTGCAAACCCATTTGAGCTTCATACATATGGCCCTTGGATTTTTGGCATGATGATAATCTCTTGATGAATCATCAAATTTTTAAGCTAGCCTCCACCTGTTTTCGTGTTTAAAGGAGGCTTAGTAAAATCCTTTTGTTTTTGCCTGTTCATGCTCTGTGAACAGCAATGCTGGCTTCGATTCTTCTTGATTGGACTATGGTAGCATTCTTTATATTGGGGTTCTCCAAGGCCACACTCAAACATCTACAGATAGTCAAGAATGCAGCTGCTAGATTATTATTTCACCTTCCAAAAAAGTCCTCCTCATCCAATCTTCTTCGAGACCTCCACTTGCTTCCGGTGAATAAGCATATCCAGTTCAAAGCATTATGCTATATGCACAAACCTCTGTCAAACTCAGGCCCATGGTATCTTAGATCGTTGGTGACACACTGCTGTCCCAGCTGTTCTCTCCGATTAAGCAATAGTAATTTATTTGTAGTGCCAATCAGGAGAACCCGACAGGGCTGCCGCTCTTTTTCTTATCTGGCTTCCTTATTGTGGAACGCACTACCTGCTTCTTTGAGAGTGTGTTATTCCATTAGAGGAAATATTTGTTACAACTCCTGAAGAAGGCGGGCTTTATTCAGGTGAGGCCCGCTCTAATATACCTAATGCAATTGGGTAACCCCTATACTATGTTCTGTGTGGCCAGTTTTCTGACGGCAGCCATTCGCATAAGGAAAAATACCATCAGCCTACCGCAGATCCAAAGCTGTTTTGAGTAATGTTTCTTTCGTGTAAATATGTATTCTACTTGTGTAGTAAGGCTGTAGTACTGATAGTTTTTAAATGGTATATATTTTTTAAAAACTTTTAATGTTAGAAATTTCTCTTTTTAATATGTATTGTATTTTTAAACACTGATGAAAAAATTTATTGCACTGTAATTTGTTAATCAGATTGTAACTTTTTGTATAATTGTACCATGTCTTTTATGATATTAATTTTATCGAATAAAGAATATTTGACTGACTGACTGACTGACATTAGAGTTGTTCGGAAACTTCTAAAGATTTAGGGGCATATTATCAAGCCTGGGCGATAACATTATCGCCACTTTATCGGCAGAAAACTTCTGATAAAGTGGCGATATTGGGCTTGATAATATGCGCTATGAAATTCCAATCGAAGCTCATGTTAAATGTGAAGGACATCTAACATGAGCTTCGATTGGAATTCCATAGAGCATATTATCAAGCCCATTATCGCCACTTTATTGGCAATTTCCTGCTGATAAAGCAGCGATAATTTTATCGCCCAGGCTTGATAATATGCCACCTGGCTCTTCTAAATCTAACTCTTTTGTACCTTTCTGATGTCTTCCCAACACATACATAGCGCTGGGAAACCTCTCGGGTAGCTATGCACGCTTTAAAACTATATAATAATAACAAAGTACAACAGAAAATCACAATTTACAGCTTGTTGGTCATGTTCTCCCCTTGACTGTTCTTATTTGTATTCACTGGTAGGTGATTCTTAAGCCTCCATTTTGTGTGAAACATGTAATACAAATATCTATAGTTTTAGAGGAAAAAAAGACAATTTCAGTATGTATACGAATAATAACATATCGTCCCTAGCCAGAGCGAATAGAGTGCTGTTTACTCAAATGTGCAAACATTGGAAATAGCTGTATCATTGTGGCTTTTTGCTGTGGTCAAAGCTGTGTATACAAAGGGGAACAACGTGCAATTTAGTCATTCTTTCAAAATAAAATGTAGGACCTTCAATGAAGACGTTCAGATGGGCAACAGTCATGCAGGTTCTGCCTTTAGTGTTAATCTGTGTTTCAAACGGCAGAAAATGAACGCGTTCCCAGAATTCCTAGAACACAGACTTATTTCAATTACTGGAAGCTTATTTTAGTGAAATGTAGATCTAGTGGAATACATCAAGCAAAAAACTATTTCTGACTAATAACTTCCCTTGCCCACTCTTAGTTTTTAATGTAACAGCAGTTTACCTTATTAAAGTAATTTTCGTAGCCATGGTTCAGTAACTTGTCCTGGGTTCATATCGCTTTTTTTTAGCATTTTTGTATCTCATGTGCATTCGACGGTTGTTTTGTTATTCGTTTGTATGTCTCAATCTGCTCTGCATTTTGTAAAGTTTACATTGTTTTGTATTTATTATGGTAGAGCCTCCAGACCAGCATTTTTTAGCCGACATTCGGTGTTTTATTGACAAATCAAATAAACAAATACATGGACTGACTGGCTTCCATTTTGTTACTTACATTCTCCTATGCTGGAACTATTTCGAATATATTTACAGTTCATGCCATTAAATTTGGCCTTATCTGTTGAATTTTCTCATATGTAATGTGGCAAATCAAGTGGTTATTTGTACCTGATTATTTATATAATCCTTAAATTGACTTTTCCCAGCGCCTCAGTACAAAACACAAAAAACGGTCTTACGTTTAACACTTTGAGGAATCAAACAACAAATGTGAATAAGAGCAGACTCCTAATCTGTAATAAATGTGATTTAAGAATCACCTGGCCGGGTATGTGGCTTGATTTGGGGTTGGTAATAGTGGCAAACAACGTGAGTGATGGGAGAAATTTTAAATCCATAGGGGGATTCACAATTGGGATTTATTCCAACACTCAGACTCATGAAATCAGTTGTAATCACAACAATAACACAATCATCACATCACAGGGGATATGACACATGACCAATTACACCGGCTTCATCAATAGAAGCAGGAGTCTCAGTCCCATTAGGATAACCAAATCTGCCTCACCTCTCCCACCAATGGTAACAAAATACTGCAATCAAGCACCCGAAGAAGCAAAGAAAATGAAGAGAAGAACGGTGATCAGCACACAACTACAGCAGGCACACTGAGCCATGCAAAACATTAGTGTTGTGAGGACAGCCTACAAAAAGAGTTTCATACTAAGGGCAGGAGCCTGTTAAAAATTGAACTGGGAAGAAACCTAAATTGAAAATTTTAATTGTTTCTTTAGAAATACAACCAGCGAGAAATATTGTATTTAAAAGTGTTATCTGCCTCTGTATTTTGCTTTTAGTTTAAAAACCTCTAGTCTGCAAAACGTTTGAAAAAAATGTTAACTTAAAACTTATTTTTTACTGTCTGAACTTGACTGTAAATTCATCCTCCGCCATTTCCTTGCATTGCCTTTATCTCAGTAGGGCAGATGTAATGTTTTAACTCCAGTCTTAGCCAATTTGGACAGTAAGGACACTGTGATGAGGCCAGGTTGTGGTAATGGTCAAAGTTTGAATTTGAAACTTTTTTTTCCAAACAAAAATGTTTCAAAATGAGCGTTTTTTGCAGCCTGATTCATCAAGCCGAAATCGTCTCGCAAAGGGCCAGATTCTGAGAATCTGGCCCTTTGCGAGCGCTATTTTTGCATTTGGGATTCATCATCCCAAATGCAAAAATCTGTAATAGCGATTTCGCTATTTTGCGAGGAATTACATTTAAGGAATCTCTATTTGAGATTCCTTAAATGCAATTCATCATCCATTTAAAATTTGCGAATTCGCAATTTCGGCCCGCTATTTACCGCGAGGTCAAACCTCGTGGTAAATAGCGAAAACTCAGAAAAATGCTTTTAAAAGCATTTTTCTGAGTTGCATGTTGCACACAAACATGTCCTTTGGACATGTGTGTGCGCAACACCTGTTTAAATTAGCATTTAAGGGGTGCTACAGGGTGTCCTCTGGACACCCCTGGCACCCTTTAAATCGCTATCTTATTTGCGATTAGCTAATTGCTAATCGCAAATAAGGAATGCTCCCCATTCATTCCTATGGGCCTTTTGGCCCATAGGAATGAATGGGGAGTTATTCCTTATTTGCGATTAGCAATTTGCTAATCGCAAATAAGGAATCTGTAGGAATCACAAAAAATGTTGCTATTCCTACATGAATCCCGTTTTGCGAGTCTGGAATAGCGATTCCTTATGAATCGCTATTTCAGACTCGCAAAACATGCTGATGATGAATCAGGCTGACAAGATATGCAATAAATCCAACGGATAAAATGCTAAGGAAACCTTGCAGCGATAAAGGAGAAGACAAATGCAGAGAAGTAGTAAATGAGAGTGAGACAAGACACACACATCTTCCCCTTTTTCAGGGCACAATGGAAAGTAAGTATAAAAGATACCAGGTGCAGACAAAACCACACAATTTTTGCTGGGAAAATTAAGAAGTGTAAAACAAAGAAAACACCTAAAAGAAAGTAAAATGAGAATAAGGCAATACATTTCACCGTACATAGCAAAAATGAATGAAAATACGAACGAACAGTAGTAAAAGCATTCAGAGTACACCACGACACACCAGTCGGCCAGACTAGCATGAAGATAAACTGAGAACAAGAACATTAAAAGTAGAAGTAACAACCAGAAAAACGAGAGATACTCTCAACAATAGAAAATAAACAGAATCTTGGAAGGAGAAGGGTGAGAAGAACACCTGCTAGGAGTACAGACAAAATAAATTTGAGGGGAAACCTCAAATGTCAGACCCACAGAAGACTTTTGCACAAAATTGAAAACTGTGGCTGACAAAATACATTTGATCATTTCAGTAAAGATCCCACGTAAAGGAATTTTGCAAATAAAATCATGTACAGAAAAGTAATGTGCACTAAAAAATGTAAGAAACAGCTCCAGGAATCCTACTAACAAATTCATGTAAAGAAATATTACCTGCACTAAAAATGTAGGTCATATACGGAACTTGAAAAAAGAACAGTAATGTATAGCAAAGAATGTAAGTAAAGAGTTCACACAAAGTAACATGATAAAAATGGCAAGTCACATAGCCAACAGGCTATAACATAATACACACCGCAATTTGATAAAGGATCCCTTAATGAAGCATTAAAGCAAAGCAACTATATGCTATGTAATCTTCTATATAAATAAAAATGTAAATGTTTGTTTGTTCAAAATCGCAAATCTCCGAAACTACTTTACTGATTGCTTTGAAATTTTGACACAATGTTGGATTCGAATACGTAAGTGTTTTTATATAGACAACGCTGGATTCATATATGCGCGTGTTGAATACGCGCGTGTTTATAATGGAAAGCCCGAACAGACACATAAAATGTCAATGTTTGTTCGCTCAAAATCTTAAATCTCCGAAAGTTGTTCACAGATTGCTTTGAAATTTTGACACAACATTGGATTCGGTTAAACAAGTGTTTATACACACACAGCGGTGGAGTCGAATACGCGCATGTCCAATTTGCGAGTGTTTTTAATCGAAAGGCTCAACAGACCCTATCGATTTGGTTGCTGCGCAACAACTACAAGGGACGCATAGAGACAATAGTCTACTTATATTAGGATGGACAGCTGGTGTCAGGATGGCAGACCGGGAAGTGGGTGGAGGGAGGGGGGAGGAGTTGGTTCACTTTGCAACATTAGCGTGTGTTTATATATACATAACGTTGGATTCGAATACGCACGTGTCCAATACATGCGTGTTTTTAATCAAAAGGTCGAACAGACCCAATCGATTTGGTTGCTGAGTAACAACTTCAAGGGACCCATAGAGACAATAGTCTATATATATTAGGATTATTATTATTAATATTATTATTATTAATGGACATTTATTAAGCGCCTGGTTACGCCACTGGCGTGTCCCCGCTCTATGACAAGTGGAGTGGCTGTCCCCCCTCCTCCCACACAAGCTATCTGCTGAAAAGGTGCGTTTTAAGTTTTTTTCTGAACTGGACTTCGGAAGGTTCAAGCCGAAGTTCCAGCGGAAGATTATTCCAGCGCTTGGGAGCAAGGTATCTGAAGGATCTACCTCCCATACGAGCTTTGAATATTCTTGGGACTTTTAACAGCCCGGTCTGCGAGGACCGAAGACTGCGTGCAGGCTCATAATGGGATACTAGGCTCTGGAGCGGAAGAGGTGCTTTGCCGTTCAGGATACGATGACAAGTGGCAAGGGCCTTAAACTCCACTCTCCTCTCAATGGGGAGCCAATGGAGGGCCCGTAAAGCTGGTTTGGCGGATGACCTCCTAGGGAGTCTGAGAACCAGCCGCGCTGCCGCATTTTGAAGAACCTGCAGGCGGCCCATAACCCTGCCTGTGGCCCCCAGATAGAGCAGGTTCCCATAATCAAGTCGGGAGGTGACCAGGGCATGCACCAGCGTCTTACGAGCAGAAATGGGAAGCAGATCTAATACTTTCCTAAGGGCTCTCAGAACACTGAAGCAGATCCCTGCCACCCGACCGACCTGTGGGCCAAAGGTGAGGTACTTATCCAGCCACACACCAAGGTTCCTGGCCTCGCGGCAGGGAGCAGGAACTTCCCCCAGACAGGGTGGCCACCACGCCGACGACCACGCAGACGGTGCACCCCCCACCACGAGCACCTCGGTCTTGCTCCCGTTCAACTTTAAACAGTTTGCGGACATCCAGGCAGCAAGGTCTTTCATGCAATTCCTGAAGATGTCCGCTGCAAGTCCGGGCGCGCGCGATAGGGAGATGGCCAACTGCGTGTCATCGGCGTAGGACACCAGGCGGAGACCATACCCCTCCACGATAGCCGCCAGGGGGGAGACGTAGATGTTGGATGAACAGTTGGTGTCAGGATGGCAGACCGGGAAGTGGGTGAAGGGAGGGGGAGGAGTTTGTTCAGTTTGCAACTTTAGCGCATGCTTATAAATACACAACGTTGGATTTGAATACGCGTGTGTACAATACGCACATGTTTTTAATCGAAAGGCCGAACAGACCCTATCTATTTGCTTGCTGCGCAACAACCACAAGGGACACATAGAGACAATAGTCACAAAAACATATTGTATACCCACAAGCATTGTGAAATTGAACATATTAGAAATGTGCGCTTACTCTGTTCTTTCTCTTCCATTTACTGAACTGAGCCACAGCAACGCGTGGCCAGGTACAGCTAGTGTTAAATAAAACAGGAAATATAGTTGACAATTAAAGTCACATAGTCACAAGACCATTACAACTCATATATATCTCTGTAAAACTTGGAGGCAATGTAATAGTAATGAAAATGAAACAGGAAGCATCGCATAGGAAGCACACATGAAGTTAAACCTTAATCGATGACACATTTAAAGCAATTGAGCATTTGGAGATAACACACTAGCAATATGCAAAAACCTCATGTCGCCACAAAATACATTATAACACCAAGCAATTGCAATTTAGCAATGTGGTTCACATGAAAATGGTGCACATTCCAAACTCAATGTAAAGTAGTTGTAAACCCTGAGATACCAAATAGTACAGCAGGCGAAGTAAAAGATGGCACAGCTTGATGAGTGATAAGTCAGCTGAACCCAAGGCAAGAAACGAGAACGAAAAGTTGCTGTGAAATGTAGTAAGGGCAGAATATTTACCAAGGAGGAAAAACAGTACTTGCAGTGCCGAAATGGAGAATGCCACTCCGATGTTTTCAAAATGACAAAGCATATTAAAGGATGGCTGCACGTAGTAAGAAGCGCATTGAATGGCAGTAGAAAATGAAAACAACACCTGCGGGTAAAATGATGATCCAAAAGAGGCTTCAATGACCTTGAATGAAAAACCATGCGTGGGGAGAATATGTTGAAATAGTGAACCTCACACAAGCTTTATTGAAAAGGAAAGGTGGTTGGCATGGTTGGCAGAATAACACAAACAAATAGGAAGTCCTAGAGCACTTTGACTTTAATGTGCTCCGGTGGTGCCAGACAAGATGGAGGCACGTAGTGTGATACCTTGCCGGGAGGCTCTAGGCACTTCGATGAATGCAGGGGTCCGGAAGGAGGAAATCAGCTGTGAGTAGGGGAGACGTCACAAAGACATGAAGGCATGCGAGGCTAGGTAGCAGGAATGAGGGTAAGCGTGCATGCTGGCTCTGTGTGAGCTCAAGCAACGATTCAAATTATGGAAAGACAGTTAAACTGCCATTGAAGGGCGCACCAGAGAAATATAGGAAAAAATAAAAAAATTATTAACTCACCGCCCAAGTCTCGAACCAAGCAAGAAAAAATGGTCGAAGAGTAAGAGCAAGACTTACATACGCTCCTGATCGCGCATAGTAATTATCAAAAGGCAGTTCACAGCAGGCATTCTCCCAAAAAGTCGACAAATGTAGGAGTTCTCTCCATGAAGACAGGGGAAGGGAAAAGGAGACTCTGGGGCAGAAGGTAGCAAGAGGATGAAACACTGGTTACACCAGGTGTAGAGACCGTCTGTAGGCAGAAAGACAGCAGTGATAGACTCAGTGAGAGTTCTGACGATCGCAGAATGGAATAAAGTAGTAGTAGTAGCCCTTGACGCTCTTCCAAATGGAAACGGGTAGTGCCTTCCATGGCAGCTTGTGGCAGGCAGGATGAAGTGAAATGTACAGGCATCAGGGCAAGTAGATAGGAGGACAAAAGATAGTATAAAGAAGAGTAAGGCAGGAACTGGCAGGAAACCGTTGTGGGCGATAGATGAGAGGTCACTGGTGGGGCTGGTACACAGACAAAATATCGATTTTTAAATATCGATATACAAAAATATCGAAGTTTAAATATCGATGGGACAAAATATCGAAGGTAAGTAATATCGACAGTCTTAATATCGATATTAGTATGATATCAGTAATATCGAAGTTTTAAATATCGATGTCAATAATATCGAAATAAATAACTTCGATGTTACTAATATCAATTTTTAAATACATTTAGTGTATATTATATTGTATTTATTATGTTTTATTATTTATTTTTAATGTAATTTAATTAAATATTGTCTTTTACTACTGTAGCGGGTTGTGGGTTTATAGGGGAATAGGGTGGAAAGTAATTTAATTATGTTAAATTAATTATTAATTAGTAGGAATTATTAATTATTAATTGAGAAATAATTTTTAATAAATTTTAATTAATTGATTAATTGATAAATATGTTCTGTAGCGGGTTATGGGTTTATAGGGGAATAGGGTGGGAAGTAATTTAATAATAATTAATTAATTGATATATGTTCGTACATATTTTAATTAATAATTAATTGGTAATTAATTTATATTAATTAGTTAATTAATTAATATAATTTTGTACATATTTATAATTATTAATTAGTTGGTAAATAATTATTATTAATTATTTAATTACATTAATTATAGTATTTTTTTATATATAATTTTATGTTATTCTTAATTAATTAATTGGGAAAAATAATATTAATTATTAAATTAAATTAATTACAGCTAATGTGCTAATATATTTACTTTATTGTTATTGTTAATTAATAATTAATTGGTAATTGAATATTATTAATTAATTTTGGGTAAAGGAGTATTTTTAGGGTTCAGGGTCAGTTTTCAGTTTTTGGTAAAGGGGTATTTTTAGGGTTCTGGGTCAGTTTTCAGTTTTTGGGTAAAGGGGTATTTTTAGGGATCTGGGTCAGTTTTCAGTTTTTGGGTAAAGGGGTATTTTTAGGGTTCAGGGTCAGTTTTCAGTTCATGGGTAAAGGGGTATTTTTAGGGTTCAGGGTCAGTTTTCAGTTTTTGGTTAAAGGGGTATTTTTAGGGTTCTGAGTCAGTTTTCAGTTTTTGGGTAAAGGGGTATTTTTAGGGTTCAGGGTCAGTTTTCAGTTCATGGGTAAAGGGGTATTTTTAGGGTTCAGGGTCAGTTTTCAGTTTTTGGGTAAAGGGGTATTTTTAGGGTTCAGGGTCAGTTTTCAGTTTTTGGGTAAAGGGGTAATTTTTAGGGTTCAGGGTCAGTTTTCAGTTTTTGGGTAAAGGGGTATTTTTAGGGATAAGGGTCAGTTTTCAGTTTTTGGTTAAAGGGGTATTTTTAGGGTTCAGGGTCAGATTTGGGTTTTTGGGGTACAGGGATATTTTTAGGGTTCTGGGTCAGTTTTGGGTTTTTGGGGTACAGGCGTACAGGGTAAAAACAAAAAAATATTACATTAAATCAAATAAATAACATTAAAACATTTTTTTACATTAAATTATTAAGTGTTTTATTTATTTTAAATGTATATGTATTAGTTTTAACTTTGTTTTAATATTTTTATTTAATATTTGTAAAATTATATGTATTTTAAAATTATTTTTACATTATTATTAATACATTTAAAGAAACGATTTTTTTGATTCCGATATTTTTGTACTACGATATTATTTTTTCGATATTTTTGTACTTACCTTTATGAAGGTAGGATTCCGATATTTTTGATGTCGATATTTTTGCATTTCGATATTCTGTCTGTCGATATTATGTCAGACATTCGGTGGGGCTCACATGGTGCCATTATGCCATAAAAATAAGGTTCATACCGTTAAAAAGGAGTTCATACCTTGTAGTTACTTCAGGAATTTCCAAAATTTCAATTGGTCCATCAAGAGCCACTTGTGGATTCTTCCAGATCGTCGCCAAATGTTATAAGGGTAAATAAGTCCATGTAGCCAAGATATAGATGAAGAAGATGGTACTTTAATGATATACTGGCAGATGCATCAGGCAAAATATCTCCCGGTAAATTTGCGATTTTGTAAAACAGGCCGATACCGAACGCAAAACCTGAAAATGCAATGCATCAACCCATATCCCTTTAAAAATAAAGAATCGCGAAATAACCCCTGCGGTAAATTACCGATTAGCAAAATAGCCAATCGGTAATACCGAGAGAGAAATAAACCTCCGGAAACACCGAATCGCTATTAAAGAATCGCAACTAAATGCATCAAAACTCGCAAATACCAAAAATGCCCAAAATCGCTATTTTGAATGAGCAAAATAAGAGGAATCACAAACTGGAGGTAAAGTTATTGGAAGGAAGAAAAATGTTTTTTTAACACAGGTGCAGATAATCAGAAACCCTTCAAATATGCCTCTGGAGACCCTGTATGTCTACCAAAATGGCTGCCCCCTACGTGCTTGCTAGGAGGAGAATCAACGCTCTTGCACAGCGCAGGAGGATGATGCAGGACAGAGTCTTCAGGGTGCGCATCACATTGCTGGGCCAGACAGAGGAACTGATCTACGACAAGTACAGGCTGAAGCGGGCTATGATCATGCGCCTCATTGCCGACCTGAAACCACTACTGCAGCACCAGACCCGTAGGACCAATGCCATCCCAGCCCATGTCCAGGTCCTATGCAGCCTGCACATGCTGGTGTCAGGAAGCTTCCAGGGGGTCATAGCAGAAGCTGGAGGCGTGTCGCAAAGCACACTTTCACGCTTCTTCCACAAATTCCTAGATGCCATGCTGACATTGATACATCACCACATCACCTTCCCCACAACCCCACTGCAGTTGAACCGCACCAAACAGGAGTTCTACTAGGTGGCACAATTTTCACATGTGATAGGATGCTTTGACTGCACCCATGTCCCCATCTGTCCCCCCTCAGCCAACGAATACATCTTCCACAACCGGAACTCATTCCATTCCATCAACATTCAGGTCGTGTGCAATGCCAAGCACATCATAACGGACATTGTAGCCCAGTTTTCAGGAAGCACACACGACGCATACATATTCAGACACAGTGGCATCCACAGGCGTCTGATCAACGGTGAATTTGGAGAGGGACACTTACTAGGTACATATAAATGCCTCAAACTTAACTCCATCCTTACATATGTAAAAGTATTCATGCAGCTAACCCTCTGCTCCCCATCCTGCAGGGGACAGCGCCCACGCCTTGCGTGAATATCTCCTCACTCCCTACCTCAACCCTGCAACACCTCAGGAGCAGTGCTAAACACAGCACACATCAGCACCAGGAGTGTGGTAGAGCGAACCTTTGGCATCCTCAAGAGTCGCTTCCGGATACTACACAAGACAGGAGTTGCCTTGCAGTATGACCAAGTTACCTGCTGCCGGATAATAGCAGTCTGCGCCATACTGCACAACATTGCCACAAGAAGGGGGATACCAATAGAGGTGGACGGAGAGGATGACTTACGTGCACAGCAACCCCCCCCAACACCAACAGGCACACATGCCTAACACAGCTGAGGGACAAAGCAGGCGGACATACATCACACGACATCACTTCTGAGACAGGTATGAATGAGCCATCACAACATTTTCTGGTTTGCAAATGTTTAATGCACATGAGCACCTGTCAGGTGCATATAAATGAGACACCAAAATGACGCAGATTCACAATAATAATGGGATACATGGCCGTTGTTATCACGGGTGTATCATGTTGCAGTATAGTTGGCCCATGGTTACGTCACCATGGCCAGGGAGCCAATGGAACATGGCTATTTGCACTTGCCCCGTACCCCTAGCCTCCTGTCCTGTGACTCCTCCACATCGCTGCGATGTGTTTCTGTGGCTGTGGTGCTGCGCGCACTGCACCTCCTCTCGCTGGCCTCCGGAACAGAGATGCTGCTCACGCTTGAAGCCAACAAAACAGGTGATGGACCGAATGTGGATCAATGTCACACATTCATCCCAGTCAAAAGATCTGGGCCCAAATCCATCGTTTTTTTGCACTCCACACCACCCTGGGTTAGACAATGGCGATATGCAAATCAGCTCTGACCCTGTGCCCCATGGGAACAGTCCAGTCCGAACTACAAAAGCCATGTCCTTCCCAGAACGGAATCAAGCATCCGAGGCCCGGACCGGTTTCGAGGTAACACCTCTCATCAGCCCGGCTAGCTTGACTCCAGTGGTGTGGAGTGCCTGGGACCCACGTCTGAACATCCCCAGCGCACTTATGGCGGTATTGCAAACAAAACAGGTGATGGACCGAATGTGGATCAATGTCACACATTCATCCCAGTCAAAAGATCTGGGCCCAAATCCATCGTTTTTTTGCACTCCACACCACCCTGGGTTAGACAATGGCGATATGCAAATCAGCTCTGACCCTGTGCCCCATGGGAACAGTCCAGTCCGAACTACAAAAGCCATGTCCTTCCCAGAACGGAATCAAGCATCCGAGAACCGGACCGGTTTCGAGGTAACACCTCTCATCAGCCCGGCTAGCTTGACTCCAGTGGTGTGGAGTGCCTGGGACCCACGTCTGAGCATCCCCAGCGCACTTATGGCGGTATTGCAAACAAAACAGGTGATGGACCGAATGTGGATCAATGTCACACATTAATCCCAGTCAAAAGATCTGGGCCCAAATCCATCGTTTTTTTGCACTCCACACCACCCTGGGTTAGACAATGGCCCAGATCTTCGGACTGGGGTGAGTGTGTGACATTGATCCACATTCGGTCCATCACCTGTTTTGTTTGCAAATTCCGCCCTAAGTGCGCTGGGGATGCCCAGACGTGGGTCCCAGGCACTCCACACCACTGGAGTCAAGCTAGCCGGGCTGATGAGAGGTGTTACCTCGAAACCGGTCCGGTCCTCGGATGCTTGATTCTGTTCTGGGAAGGACATGGCTTTTGTAGTTCGGACTGGACTGTTCCGATGGGGCACAGAGTCAGAGCTGATTTGCATATCGCCATTGTCTAACCCAGGGTGGTGTGGAGTGCAAAAAAACGATGGATTTGGGCCCAGATCTTCGGACTGGGGTGAGTGTGTGACATTGATCCACATTCGGTCCATCACCTGTTTTGTTTGCAAATTCCGCCCTAAGTGCGCTGGGGATGCCCAGACGTGGGTCCCAGGCACTCCACACCACTGGAGTCAAGCTAGCCGGGCTGATGAGAGGTGTTACCTCGAAACCGGTTCGGTCCTCGGATGCTTGATTCCGTTCTGGGAAGGAAATGGCTTTTGTAGTTCGGACTGGACTGTTGCCATGGGGCACAGGGTCAGAGCTGATTTGCATATCGCCATTGTCTAACCTAGGGTGGTGTGGAGTGCAAAAAAACGATGGATTTTGGCCCAGATCTTCGGACTGGGGTGAGTGTGTGACATTGATCCACATTCGGTCCATCACCTGTTTTGTTTGCAAATTCCGCCCTAAGTGCGCTGGGGATGCCCAGACGTGGGTCCCAGGCACTCCACACCACTGGAGTCAAGCTAGCCGGGCTGAAGAGAGGTGTTACCTCGAAACCGGTCCGGTCCTCGGATGTTTGATTCCGTTCTGGGAAGGACATGGCTTTTGTAGTTCGGACTGGACTGTTCCCATGGGGCACAGGGTCAGAGCTGATTTGCATATCGCCATTGTCTAACCCAGGGTGGTGTGGAGTGCAAAAAATCAATGGATTTGGGCCCAGATCTTCGGACTGGGGTGAGTGTGTGACATTGATCCACATTCGGTCCATCACCTGTTTTGTCTGTAAATTCCGCCCTAAGTGCGCTGGGGATGCCCAGACGTGGGTCCCAGGCACTCCACACCACTGGAGTCAAGCTAGCCGGGCTGATGAGAGGTGTTACCTCGAAACCGGTGCGGTCCTCGGATGCTTGATTCCGTTCTGGGAAGGACATGGCTTTTGTAGTTCGGACTGGACTGTTCCCATGGGGCACAGGGTCAGAGCTGATTTGCATATCGCCATTGTCTAACCCAGGGTGGTGTGGAGTGCAAAAAAACGTTGGATTTGGGCCCAGATCTTCGGACTGGGGTGAGTGTGACATTGATCCACATTTGGTCCATCACCTGTTTTGTTTGCAAATTCCACCCTAAGTGCGCTGGGGATGCCAAGACGTGGGTCCCAGGCACTCCACACCACTGGAGTCAAGCTAGCCGGGCTGATGAGAGGTGTTACCTCGAAACCGGTCCGGTCCTCGGATGCTTGATTCCGTTCTGGGAAGGACATGGCTTTTGTAGTTCGGACTGGACTGTTCCCATGGGGCACAGGGTCAGAGCTGATTTGCATATCGCCATTGTCTAACCCAGGGTGGTGTGGAGTGCAAAAAAACGATGGATTTGGGCCCAGATCTTCGGACTGGGGTGAGTGTGTGACATTGATCCACATTCGGTCCATCACCTGTTTTGTTTGCAAATTCCGCCCTAAGTGCGCTGGGGATGCCCAGACGTGGGTCCCAGGCACTCCACACCACTGGAGTCAAGCTAGCCGGGCTGATGAGAGGTGTTACCTCGAAACTGGTCCGGTCCTCGGATGCTTGATTCTGTTCTGGGAAGGACATGGCTTTTGTAGTTCGGACTGGACTGTTCCCATGGGGCACAGGGTCAGAGCTGATTTGTATATCGCCATTGTCTAACCCAGGGTGGTGTGGAGTGCAAAAAAACGATGGATTTGGGCCCAGATCTTCGGACTGGGGGGAGTTTGTGACATTGATCCACATTTGGTCCATCACCTGTTTTGTTTGCTCACGCTTGAAGCATCCTCACTCTCCTCCTTCCCTCCCAAACTGCTGGCACTGAAAGTCCCAGACTGCAGATGCTCCACTGCAGTGGTCACTCTCTCTAAGGACTTTGCCACATCTCCGCAATAATGGCCCAAGTCGACCTGCAGGGACAAAGATTTGCGCAAAAGCACAGCTGTGCTGTTGCGCAGCTTAGTGATGGCCCTACTGGGGGCATTGGAACGGAGCATGTTCTGTCGATGCCTCCGGCTCTCGCTCAGTTGGCCTGCAATTACAGCACGTGTGAGTTCCTGCAGGCACAGTTTGATGGCGCTGTTGCCCTCAGCAACGGCTGTGGTCATCTCACGCATAGCGTCAGTCATGGTGCCAATTTTGTTTGTCAATTTTGAAATGTTAATGTTAATAGCACCCATGTGTCTCCCCTGCAGGCTCTGGACATGCAGCATCCGTGTCTCAACCACTCTGTATCCGTGTGTTGGATCATCAGATCTCTCTGCAGCTCTACCCAGGGCCTGGTCCGCTGTCGGACTCGGACACGTTCTGGTGCTTGGGCTGTCGGAGTAACCACTGTCTGCTGTGGGACATTTGTGGCTGCTGGCCTCTTCTCTGTCTCCATCACCTGCAGGGAGGGGACATTTGCCCTGCGCCTTTGTGTAGATGTCCGCCGTGGTGGTGGTGGTTGGGTTGTTTTCCGTGGTGGTGGTGGTGGTGGGGTTGTCCGCCGTGGTGGTGGTGTTGTGGGTTCACGTCCCTGCGGGGTCTCAGCATCGATCACCACTGGGGTTTCAGAGATGATGAGGCGTCATCTGAATCAAGGGGTGATGTATCTGTGTGTGAAACAGTGCATTGTTATTATTTTGCCATGATGTATCTATTTTCCATACTTTCATCTACATAAAGGACATGTTGTACTGACATTTGGCCCTGTGCTGCTGGTTTCTTTCCATTTACATTAGGGGTCAGACATGCACTCTTTCATGATATGACTACAACTCCCATGATGCAACACTCTGGTGAGGGGATATGCATTAGGCACGGCTACATATGCTCTGTGTTTGGCCTAGGGGAATGGCCTGGGGTGGACAACACGCTGCATATCTGCGCTGGCATGCATCTTTCCTTTTCCTCCTGGCGCAGCACCAGAAGTGTCCAATTGGGTGACCCCCACAACAGCTTCTGGCTCAATTGTAGCCTCAACGAGGTCCTCGAGGGCTGTGTTTGGTGTGACACTGGATGTTCCCCCTCCTGTGCCAGCTGCATCCTTCACCCTTTCTGCTATCCTCTCCTTTGCCCTCTTCCTGAGGTCATACCACCTCTTCTTCAAATCGTCAATGCTGCAGTGGGTGACTCCTAAAGCATTGACTCTTTCTTTGATGCACAGCCACATTTTGCGCTTCTCTGCCTCTGGCACCTTTAGGGACAGCTTGCCAAATAGCCTGTCATGTTTGCTGCTCACCCCCTCGATGAGCAGTTCAAGTATTTTGGCCGAAAACTTTCGCTTTCTCTTCCTGGGCGTCTCTTTGTCCTGGGGTGCATCCTTCTCCATCCTGGTTGTCTGGTCAATAGCTAGTTTGCGCTGTCACTGTCTCACTCCTCAGCTCCTGTGCTCTGCCTCCTCCTCTGAGCTCCTCAGGGCACTGAATGAAGCATGGGCTGTGTTACTTCCTGCTTGTGATGTCATCAACCTGCTCCCGATGCGACTTTTCTTTTTTAGCGAATTCGCTAATACCGAAATCGCTACTACCGATTCGGTATTTGCTACTTCGGTATTTGCTAATCTTTAATTTGGAGTCTCGCAAACGTGTTTCCCGAATTATTTAACGATTTTTAGCGATTCGGTATTTAATACCGAATCTGTTGATGCATCGCGGTATGCGACTCCTTATTAGCAATTCCTTATTTTTCGCTAATAAGGACTCGTTTTACCGAATTTTGATGCATATACCTGAAAGTCCTTAGATTATAATGTGAGCCCCACCAGGAGCAGCTCCCTTGCTTCTCAGCCCATACTCTCAACTGACACTCCCCAGGCATCCCAACACTCTATGACCTCCCCACACATACCGACGTTGTAGAGCACATCCACACTGGCTGAGCAGCAAGGACCTGAATCAGGAAAGATGCATTGCATTTAAGATCAGATACAACAGATTGGGACTCATCAAACAAATCAAAAGAACTGCCACATCTTGTCAAGGCCACCTTACACTACAAGCACCATCAGCACTGCATCATCATTGCATCACCATAACCCTGCATGACTGTATCTCCAACGTCTTACCCATGCTTTCTGCTGAATACAACCTTTACCCAGACACCTGAACTTTACAGGCAGAAAAGATTGAATATCTGATCTTATAATTTCCTACTCGCTGTGCTTAGTTGATCACACTTCTCTATGTAATGTGATTCGTTTGTGTTTGAACTTCTATTCCCATGCCTCATGCACCAACAACCTTTCCATGTGCAACTATTCAATCAGTTTATGACCTTATCTACAAACCCACTACACTATCTACAGCATTTGTGTTTGAAGGGCTCCAAATACATACATGAAACATGCATTGGCAAATCCAATAGTTCTAGTGTTGGTTTTTGCCCTTTTGTCTTTGCCAATGTTTATTTTGTTTGTGGTTGTTTTTTGTATGAACTCACACAAGTAGTTGGTAGCAGTGTTGAGGGACCTGTTGATCGCTCGTCTAGGTAAAGCAAGCATTGTCTAAATGCTAGACAGATAGAGGCAGTTTTGCATTGTGTGCTGGGTGCTGAGTCCCAGCATTCATGAAGTAGGGTCATGGGATGCTCCGGGTAGTTGCACCTGATAGAATCAAGTGCAAAAGGTCTCTGGTTATTAGCCTTTTTTGTATTGCAATTGCCATGTAGTTCCTACAAATCTATATAGGATCTGAGCGTTTAGAAAACATAAACTAAGAGATTGGTGTCCCGACTGATTCTAGACACCACCAAAGGACATGTTAGTCTGTAGACCAGCTACCTCACAGTGCCACTATAAGCGTCACAACCTTACATAGGAGGGAACAATTTATGGCAACTATCGAACATGACAATACTGACCCCTCAGGGATCGTGAAAACAGTGTACTACTTTTCGCTCAGTCCTCGTCCTCACTTGCACACAGAGAAACATATAGAATAAATGGAGTGGACGTTTTCAATGAACATTTATTGAATCAGCGTCATTCTAGTATAAAATATGTGTGCTGCAACAACCATTAGATAGAAACAGATATATACAGTAATAAGCACCAGCAGAGTAAATACAAGGTAGAATTCTACCATGGCGCTAAAACAGTGAATATATGCAGGCATATAGATACATGGCAGTAATCATGAGTACTCCTAAGATGCAAACCCTAACTAAATGTACCTAAATGAACCTTGCAAGCACGTAGGTGTATAGCCAAGAATCCTCCTAGGAAAGAGCCAACCCCATTACCTTATGGGAGAGAATGAAGGACTCCGTCTTAGTCTCAAGTTAGAAACCCCGCAATGGATGTCAGAACACTTCGTGCTGGAGTGTTTGCGTGCATGAACCTCAGTGTCTCATATCAGCATTGAAGCTTCTACTCTGGTTTGCCCAGAAAAGATGTGATGCTTATATAACAAAAAAGTGCCCTCAGGGGGTCTATCTAGCATGTGGGCCTGGCATACAAGGATAACGATAGTGATGACTCTTGTACAGAAGTATTATGCAGAAGATGATAATCCTGCTGTGATACCAAGAATCCTCATGCATTATACATGAGGATAGAAAACCACACAACATTTATTCAGCACATAACTAGGTAAAAGGTCAGCACCAGAACCATTAAGTAGAACAAGGTAGGACAAATGTAGGTAAAAGGTTGTGTATCTACCTAGGCCTATATTGGGGAACATTGGAGCTCGTAACACTATGAGCACTTTTGTTAACTGGCCATTACACAGATGTAGTCCACTGCAGTCCAATTTTGTTAATTGATCTTGTAAGATTTCATGTGTGTGTGCAGGTTGAGAAGTGTACTGAAGTAGGTCTGTAATGTCTGCAGCTGAAGGTATATTCTATCCGTATGCAGCACACCATTCTCTTTAGGTCATAACTTGATTCTGATGCTGTGTGCATAATTAGAATTGTGTGTGAGGGAAAGCTAATGATTATTATGGGGACAGGTTCAAATGTGGCATTATTGTTGTGCAAATGGCCATATTCCTTGTCCCTCCGGAGTAGGGATTGTCTCAGGTTTAGTCCTTCGTGGTTGTTCACTTACTTGATGTGGGAGGTTCAGTGCTTTAGAGGGTGGGTGTTGGCTTACCAGTTGTGTAGTTTTGCCAATACATTTTGATAGTGCTTTGTCCTGGCCAACCCTAAATTGGATGAGCTGCATAGCTCAAGTTGTCCGCTGTTGGTCTGTATGATGATGGGTAAGAAGGTGGTGGATGGTATTAATATGATTTTTTAGAAAATCCACAGAACAGGTTGCAAGAGCAATGTGATGATGTTCATTAAAATGTATGTTCATTGTGGTGGCAGAAGTTGACCCAATTCACCACTTCATGCTTCACCTACACAATGTATATCTCATGTTATTTGTTCCTCCTCATGCACAGTGTGCTCTTTAATGCCCACAGTATTGTGGCTGATGCAGTAAAGGGATTTAGATATCTGTTAAATATTAATTCTGGTTGTTTGTTGCTTTTATGATAATATCCGTGTTGTATGTACTGAATGGGATCTTCACTGCATGACCTGAATGTGACATACAGATGGTTAACTGTCCAGTCACTTTCTGGTGATCTGCATATAATAACCTGTGGTGATTGCGTGGCAGGGAACTTGACTTCGGTGTGAGCCTAGTTTCTACCAGAGTAACAATACTGGAACAGCATTGTTTTGGTATATCTGAATTGGTGCACATTTCCTATGTGCTTGTGACTGTTTATTGAATTTGTTTTTGTAGTTTAATGTTTGTTGTAGTTCTTCCCAGACTTTCATGTTAATATTGGTGTAACAATACCTATATATGGTGCATCATTTATAAGCCTTTTGCATGTTAATGCATTTTAATGTGATTGTTCATGCATGTGTGTAATGACCTAGATTTTTAGCATATTCTCAGCATATTATACCTATTACACACTGAGTCACTACTTACCGCAGCCCTCCTCAGGACCAAAAAAATATCACACATAGAATACCTGCCTGAGAAAGGAATAAAACAAGTAATAACACTTACACAACTAGAAATACCAAAGATCTGGAGCCAAAGTCTTAGGGAATCTGTACAATAAGGCAATAAAACCAACACCTTCCAGTGAACAACGTGCCCTGGCATGACAACGCAACTATGCAAGAACCAACGTCTTCCGACGACAATGCGCCCTGCGGCGACAACGCAACTATGCGAGAACCAACGTCTTCCGACGACAACGCGCCTGGCTCGACAACACAACTTTGCGAGAACCAACGTCTTCCGACGACAACGCGCCTTGGCGCGACAACACAACTATGCGAGAACCAACGTCTTCTGACGACAACGTGAATTCAGCACGACAATGCAATTATGCGAGAAAGCACCACCTATAATTTAGACGTTCACGATGGGAGCCGGTTTCCCTCACATGAAGAAAGGGGCCCGGCCTTCCCTCACAGGACATATTAGACATGAATTACACTTGTGAACTATCCCCAATGAAGAGTGGAATACCCTTTTGTTCTCAGTTACCTGTAGGAAGGGAAACTTACCATCCTTCTATACATCAGCACCTGGCTAAGAATAAATTACACTCCCATTCAGAAATGACAAACAAACTAAACTAATACACACTGGGGTCTCTTTATTACATGATGATAAGATGATAAGAAAATAAATAACTAAATATCATAATAAGAAGTCACCAACACACATAAACATATACAACCTAGAAGCAAATATATGATTGGATACAATAGGCCAACTTGGAACACCTTACCATGATCTTGGGCATCTTTGCATCAGCAGTCGAGTTTGTCCCTTTCTCTCCCTTCGGTCCGGTCAGGACTTCCTGCTCCACAGCCTCAAGTGCCCGTTTGCACTGCTCTACTTCGTCAGACTGCCATAACTCACCGACCAAAAATATCTCTCTTCACTAATATAGATCAAAGTTTCTCATTGAAGTCTCTAGCAAGCTCCGCCCATTGGTTCCCACTGAATTTTTGTACCACCTGGTACCATGGTCACTCCTCAGGGTAGCTAAGCCTTTGTTATGACCTCGGCCCGAAAGGAACACATTCCTTCGATAAGAACCGGTCCTCTCTGGTTCATAGCTAGCGAATAACATATTGAAACTAAAACATAGCCTTTCACCTAAAAGTGTTTCAGAAGAATCATGTCAGAAAAGAACATGGCGTTTCTCGAGTATGGGCCTTTAGGCCTGGAAAAGAGCAAAGATCATTGCAAAAAAGGCATAGGATCATGTCAAAGCAAGTAGGCAAGCCCTGCCAATGGGTGAGGTAAAGTTGGAAATAATAGGAGTGTCACACATGTGCAAGTAAATAGCTTAATATACTGAGATGGTGGTAGGCAACGGTCATCACCAGGCCAATGAGTGCAAATATCACCATCACTACAATGTGTCATGGTGTCATAGTTTCAGCTATTTTTTGTGTTTTTTTTACCTTTATGTGTACTACGCACAAAGTTTGTAAGGTAGTTATTTGCGTGATCGGTCCACTCCAAGTTATGGAGTTTTATTAGACAAAAATCATTTTTAGGATAGCTAATTAATTTCAGTAATGTACTGATGATAAAATAGCAATCAGGGGGGATTTTAGATGTATTTGAAATTGTCTGGTAAACTGCACTCAATGAAAGAGCTTAATTGGTGGTCCAGTGGAATATTTACATTTTGAATGGAATAGAGGCATAAACTCAAAAGGTCTGTTATTACTTCTCTCGTGCCATAAAGTACTGAACATTGGACAGTCCTCTATGTCTTAACTGTCTTTTTCCAGAAAGAGATCAGGAAATTCTTAAAATAATGGTTATGCAGTATTTACAAACTTTCCCTATAGCGAAAACTAAGTTTCAGCCCACTTTAAGAAAATTCTTGCAAAATTGGTTCTGACCATGCCAATTGAAAGAAGGAGATTTGCGGCTTGTGGACAATATCTTCCATTTTTTAGAAGTTCTGGGGCAGATTGGGGACACATGAATAGGTCATGTCAATGGTCTATCAAGTGTATCAGTGCCAACTTACTGAGACTCCATCAGATTCATGGATTGCTAGAACTCAGTGGCCCATAGCATTGGTAGACAAGAAAGCAGCATAAGTAGTGATACAAGAATAGTTAGACAACAATCATCTAGATAAGGCACTTATGCTTTTCTAGATTATTTATGTGGGACTAAAAAGTGTCAAGGTTTTTTTTTAGTTGGTTTTGGATTCCAAGAACCTTAACAGATAGAGGCACTGCAAAGAATTCTGCCTTTGGTACAATCCAGTGACTTTCTGACAGTGATCAATTTCCATGATGCCTGTCATCTCTTTGATTGATTAGAAACATCTTCGTTCCAGTTTATATTTTTACTTTTCAGCTAAAACTGCCCTGTCTTCCTTCACCAAGATAATAGCACCAGTTGAGGGATCCAACAAAGCGTAGGCCGAAGTAATTCTTTCATATCTCAACAATTGGCTTAGGCATGATCTATTGATCAGATGGTGCATGGCTGACACATGTTGAGTCTGTTCCGTGCTGTAGACGTTTCAATACAATGAAATTCAGGATAATATGAACTGTTGCTTTGAAGTTCATGGAGATTTCATTCCTGAAAATGAAAGGAGCAGCCAACCTGCTAGGGCCTTTGGTGTGGAAGCAAATGTCTTTTCGAATCTCTCTGCTGTTGAGATAGAAATACCCATCAAATAATGGCTAAATTCATTTAGACTTAATGGCTGCATCTTTGTTCTTCTTCCCATGGGTTTAGGTGCATTTTTATCTATCAATATATTATCGCTTGTTTTTCTTTGATTTAGCAAAGAAGACAGTTGAAGTTATAGTGCCCGTTTCTGATCATATTCTAAACAATCTTCAGGGGTGTCTGTGCTCCAACAATCTGCTCAGAAGAGTGCAGCGGAATCATTTACATGTCAGGTCATAGATGGCAACAAATGTAGGTATTATTCCATGAGGGGCTATCCCTGGCTAAAAGTCAATACAAGGGTGATGATAGAAACTGGAATCAAGGACTACATCGAACTGGAAGGAGATGGGAGCTTTGCAGCTGGCCCTTCAAAGGTGTCTTCATGGTCAAGAGAGTTCATGGAGACAAAACAAATAATATCTAAATTGTATATCAATCACCCAGAAAAGGAAAGATGAATAGCTTTGGCAGGCCAGTCAAGCCTAGGCTTAAACTGAGAAATGTTTTTGATGACCACACTGATGAGGGGAATTTCCGAGTGAGTAGATGATTGACTGAGTTGGTGATTTCCTTCATTAAGTGAGCTACCCTCATTGAGTGGTTTCCTAGGAGCTAGCTACAGTGATATAAATGAGGTGTGGCTACCCATAAATGGATCCTTTTGAAGACAACAAAGAAGTTCCCTATTTCTTTTCCTGGTTCCACGATCCACTCATTTGAGAGACAGCTATACTATCCGCCCCATGGCCCAACGGTTGGATTACATCTTTCCCAATAGGAAGAATGGAATAGGAAGGATGGAAGGGGGAATGTTAGTACTAATAAGTGTTTTTGGACCAGAAGATCAAGATTACTATTCTTTAGCATGTCCTGCAAGACGGCAAAGGGCATCATCCCTCTTAAATCACCTTGTACCAGCATGCCCTCTGGAAATTCTCACCTAACTATATTGTCCCTTTAACCATTTATTTTCTCAGTGAATTTGTATGGTTTATTTTATGAAAAGTAAGATATAATTACAATTCCTAACTAGAACATCACTTTAACCTTTATTTTTTTCAATGAATTTCTATGTTTTTTCAAAGTAAAGTATGATATCCATCGCCGTGCGTGTAGTGGTACTCAACTTTCGCACTGGTTCACAACCCCCCACTGCACCCGAACCCCAGCAGGCATGCATGCTCTAGCTGACTATGTGATGTTGCATTATAAAAGGTTTCGTTTTAAGTAAGAAAGACCTACTGACTTTGTCAAAGGGTCAGAACACTAAAACATAAAAACTGGACCTATTGCCTTTATGAAGGGGTCTCCATATTAACATATATAAAGCAGACCTATTGTTTTTGTCAAACAGTCACCAATAATTATAATCAAAGAACAATATATAAATTCACACATTGCAAAGTTTAACAGAAATGATTTTCATCATTTTTTTAACAAAGCCTTATTAAAAAAAATCAACATTTCTCTAAGTCTTTCTTTTGACATTTGTCATGCCATAAATTGCAGCTACAGAACCCACTGCAAGGGTCGCCATCCACAGGATTAGTATCCACAGGGGCTGGTGCAAAGCCTGGCCGCAGGCCAGCCTGTGGCCAACTGCATGTAGGCTGGTTGCCTGGGCATGGGGGTTAGGCACAGGACCTGGCCACAGTCTGGCCCGGCAGCCAATTCCATGCTGTCCCCAAGCATGAGCCTGACCCAAAACATTGATTTCCCATTTTAATTCCTGAGAGAATTCTTTATATTAATTACAATGGGAAATTTTGTTGTCCAATACTCAAAATAGGGCTGCACATAATTACACCAAATTTGCCAGAAAGCTAGATCTTTACTCAGAAAGCATGCTGTTTGTGATGAGGTGTATATCTGTTTCATCGTTTTCAAGAAATTAGCATTCAAATTATAGATACGCTCTAATTGGCGTATCTTCTGTAAATTCACACTTGCTTTCTCAGCCATGTGAGAATAAACTCTGACATACTGAGTAAAACATGAACTTCCAACAGTAGCTTCTTTCCTTTCTAAATTGATCAAGCAGTTTGCACACTAATTTGACGAGAATTAACTTGGATGAGTTTGTCTGTGATGCCCTCGATTATGTCATTAAACATGTCATGAGTGATGTAATATGTGAGTTCATCAGCAGTGCCTAGCAGGTGTGCAAGTTAAAGTTAGCTCACTGAACGATAACTGGCACATTTCAGTGGTTTTTAAGCATTAGTTTTCAATTCATTTAAATAACTAACTAGGAAATATTGGATATATCTACCTACCCAGACACCCGGTGCTTTCTTAGATCAACTTCAGACTGCCAAAGGCGTAGACAAAGATTGCCCAGAAATATAAGAAAAATGGCATGAATAACACTCAAAAATCTAAACCAAAATATTCTGGCAGCCCATCCTGCCACAGATCTCCCTAACCCTCCTGTGTTATTAGAGTAATTATATACTTGACCCCCAAATAATCGAACTCAATTATTGAGTGCCACCTTCCTGCCACACAACCCCATTCATCCTGCTCCAGAAGTCCAAAGGAGAAAGAAACTTCGAAATTCAAACAAAAAATGTATCAAGACTACCCAGTGTCTTCCTCATGTGATAGACATTGTTGACGAAAGTCAAGAAAGCCACAAACCCACACCCAGATGTACTGATGCACCCATAATTATCATTACGGAGCCAAAAGCCTCGGTCTACAGAAGACATGGAGCTACACAAGAGCATCCAGCTCCTTAAAGAACCCTTACGTTTATCTAAGATAATTTTATGCTCAGAGCACAATGCAAGTTTGCAGTATTAAAAATTAAATTTAGCATTACATCCTGTTAACATGAAAACATGAGGGGCATTTCTCACCTCATTCATTAAACCAATGTTTTGCTGATTACTAAGAAAAGAAACAGGGTAAGAGGGCACACCATTGTTTTACCAACTGTAGGAATACCACTAATTAATCATCCCACCTTCCTAAAGCTATTCATTTAAAGCTCCACCAAGCAATATTTTCACTTTTTACTACCTACATGCTCCCATCAGTACACACATCCTAGCTTTCCTTCTTGTTTTCTTGTTTTGTTTGCTTCTTCCTTATTTTCAGTTTTGTTTTTTGTTCTCTTTTCTGACTCAACCTCTTCCCTTATGATGTTGGGAAACTCCACTTTGGTCAAATATATCGACTCTGGGTACTCCCACCTACACTCAACAAATCATACTTGTGTATAAATTTAAAAAAAACAGTGAACCAAAATAGCAGCAGGCAGGGAGGAGCAAGGAAGGAAATGTTGAACAAATATACTGTTTTGCGAATTTAGGTCACATGTATGTGAAAACGATATCCTAGTCCTCTATCTGATATATTCGAAAACCCATCATGTGTCAGTTATCATCATGCATTCTTTATTACAGTTTAAAAACCTGCTGTGCCGATCAAATTCTTAGTGTTTGATTAGTTATGTAAGTTCTAATACTCACAATGGGCTTGATTCACAAATTTACCTTGCATTAACCTACTTGTTAGTCAGCATCCACCACCACCTATCAGCTGATGTGTTGCCCTAGAGGGTCCTTTAACAGATACTCACAGCAGCAAAATTACTGGGCTTCAGTGCTCATGCCAAGAGGTGTGCTGTAATCTTGACAACTCCCTTTGGTGTCACATTAATCGAATACACATGGCCATTTCTTGTAGTTAATCCTGGAAGTGGTCTGACTTTAGCCTCTTTGATGCAATCCTCCCTCATGCAAGCCTCATGCTCAGTGACAGCTGGTAATTTTAGCAATTGAGTATTCCTCTGAGCACTCAATTCAATAGTACAAAGTCTTTGTATAGTTTTCACTGATTGATTTAATGTGCAATCCTTCAAATGTATTTACATCCTAGATCCACCAATTGATAAGACGCAGACAACACGTGTTTCGTCAAGTCAGTAAGACAAATGACTTCTTCAGGGCTGCAACCCAAAATATTTACAGTAAATTACAATTTTAGTAAATAATAATAACAAAATCAGTAACTCTCCCATTACATCTATTAAGAGAGCAAACTAAAGGGACACACCCTCAAACCATCATAGGTAAAATAACATGTAAATATTTCATGGTGGATGTTGAAAGAAGGAACACATTACACCAAATTCGTTCTCGTTTCGGAAAATAAACTATAAACCATCATGAAAATAATTTATTTAAGAACCATGGTTCTAAGCTATTCAAGCGTTGTGGCTGTGAGTTACCAGCAACACCACTATTACCCGAATCACGCATAGTGAAGATTAAATCGTCCTAATGATAACAAGTTAACTCACCAATATTTTAAAATTGGTGTCCTCTGAGTTTCTCTAGTCCAGTAAATGTAAACCTTTAAATAAACAACACCTCTAAGTTAAAGAGTACTGCAACGTCAATCATAGTCAACACATGTCTGTTTTAACCACATTGCCCTCACCTCCAGTGGTCCAAATATCGAAAAACCAGACTTCAGCCTGTATCTGATCATTTGTACGTGTGGTTCTCCTAAAAATTTAGTTTATAAAATAATAATAACTGTTACTGTCTTGTGGCAAATGTCTGTTGCACGACAGTAAAGATAAGTAACTTAAATGCGCGTTCAAATAGCAGTCTAGTTGAGAATAATCACGTTATCTCAATTCCTCACCTCGTAAGTAGTCAGCAATACTCGGGAATTCGTCGCCCCATCTGTCAAGTAACTACTCCTTTGGTACGTGACGAGTACGTGTCTTTAACCAAAGGCATACATTAGTAAAGCGTATAGCTGCTAGCTAATTATGAGATCTAAGTTCCCAACAATATTCTCAAGCTTACCGTTCACTGCCTGTTTCACGAGCATGAAGTGGCGTTCTGCACCCGCGCCATATTGTAATGGCTATTTATAGAGAAAACAGCGTGCAGCCATATTTAAGTGGTGTATAGCTGGCGCTAGTCTGATAATATAATCCAAAACATCTCCTGTACAAACTTTAAACCATAAGTAATAATTGTTATTTAACAAATTATAATTAGCGATGTAAAGGGAATGTAAGTAAAACGCACTATTCTCGATAACATAAACGAGCGCCATCTTAGATCGGTCAGGACGCTCAGGTGTTTTATAACGTACGAACGAATTTAAAGTATTGATCAATTCTCTCTATTCAACACTAATACTTGTTACGAATTATCTGTCCAATAAAATATATTGTATTGAACGAGGTAAAGGAATTGTTTGATGGTACAAGCACTAATATCAGTATCATAACACTCGCCATCTTGGATCGGTCATGACGCTTGGTTTTTCAAAAAAACACGAGCAATCTTAATCTATAGTCGATCTCTGTGTCAACGTCTTTAGCTGTCACTACTTGTAATCCTGAGTTCATATTGTGAGGAACATTAAAATCAAAGATATTTAAAGTCCGTATTTACTCTCGTCAGTGGAGATATCTTATAACTATAAAATCAATATACTCACTATGCGTAAATCCGGACACTCGTGATGTCACCAATTGGTCCACAACCAAAACATCAACTAGTATATTAATGAATTGCAAATCAATAAGATAGATAGGTTAGACGGTGGATATAATCCTAATTACGTAGTTTTCAGATAACATATGTACAAATCTTTTCCAAGTAATAGTGAATTCTTTAAGGGAACAGCAAAACATGACATTCATTCCATAGGGCTGTTCACACGAGGAGACAAAATATACATTAAGTGAGCTGCCGCTGAGGTTTTGAGATGAATAGAGATAAGGAAGCTGAATTACTTTTTAGTAAATTAGTTGCAGGAGGTACCATAGGAACAGCTGTTGGTCCCCTCAGAGATACCAAGAAAGAAGGGCTTAGAGCCAAATTTGTGAAACTAGAATCACTTAAACGAATTGAATTGAATAAATGGTGTGATGCTGCCACTCTTAAACAATATTTGGTCTTGAACAGAATACCACGTGGGCTAAGGTCTCAAATAATACCGACATACGAAGATCTTGAACCAGACCTGTATACTACGTGGGAAAAAGAATTAAATACTAGTTCCCGCAATCTTATACAAATCTTTATCGAAAATGCAGAAAGGAAGATAGCAAAATTACTTAATGAAATTAAAAATAGAAGACGAGATTAAAGAATTGAATTTACCTGAATTGACAGTCAAGAAGTATACTATTCTTGATGAAAAATTGAATGAACTGCAAATGGAAATCAAAAAAAGAAAGGCATGTAAACTTAAACATGATGAGAATGACTATCGTGCAGGTCGGGTATATACATTTGCAAAAAGATTTGATTATCTAGTGAAGAAAGGCCCCGCTACTAAAACTAGAGGCAGCACCCCGCAGGTGAGTGATACTGATGCATCCTCAATTATCTCTAGCAGCGATAATGAAGATGCACCTGAGATTACGGCAGTCCCGACCACTGAGAATAATTTTTTAGAGGAGGTTCAGAGACTGAGGAGAGGGAATCGGGACTCAGAGATGAGGAACCGGGACTTAAATGCAAAAAGACAATGAGAGGGGGGAGAGGTGGTTGGCGATCCAAGCGCAAGAATAAGGAGCCTAAGATCATGGAAACAACAACAATAAGTGGTGATTCTATTGCATGTGACATTGAGGTGATCAATTTATCTTCATGAGAATTGTCTGTTAACATGATATCTTTACTGAAGAAAGGTTTGGGCTTTTGTCCCGTAACAAAACAAGATTGGTGTATGACTAAAATAGACCTTTTTAAATTTGTTAGAAACCTAAAGTTAAAGACATTTTTTGCACATGTACCAGATAAAGAGAAATAGTCTTTAAATAAAACATTGAGTGACTTGACAATTCAAGAACTGAAAGATACACAGCTTCTTTTATCATTGACTGAGAAATAAGGATGACCCAGTAACCATGTAGAGACTTATAGATGATTTGGAGATTGAAAGATTTCAGAGGGAGGGAAGTGGACTCAAGGTTAAATCCAAATGGACTCCACAACTTATTGCTGGCAACACTATTGATGTGTTCTTTAAGATGGTTAGTACTGACATTGATAAGGAAATAGATATTTCTCGTAAGAAAAATATTAACGGACGTCAAGATAACCTAACTATTGGCGAAAGAGAGGCCTTACAAGAACTCATCAATAACAAATCCATCACAATACCCAGTGCTGACAAGGGTGGTAACATAGTGGTACTTGATACAAAGGATTATAACAATGAAGTCTACTCCCAACTCAATAATACCTTGTACTATGAGAAACTTACCTCCAATCCAATGAATGATCTAATTGTAAAGATTAACAGTAAAATCAAAGTATGGTATGAACAATCTCTTTTAGACCATGATGAATATCTTTACTTTTCATTAAGTACACCGAGATAAACATGCTTGTATACCCTTCCCAAGGTCCATAAATGCTGGGACAAACCGCCGGGACGGCCAATTGTCTCCGGTATGGGTGGACCTACAGAACGCCTATCAGAGTTTATTGACTGTTTTCTTAGACAATATGTATATAATTTGCCGTCTTTCATTGAAGATACTAAGCATGTTTTAAATTTGCTTGAAGACATAGTATGGGATGACGGAATGATACTAGTTACACTAGACGTAGTATCTTTATATACTATTATTGATCACAACCTTGGTATACATGCTTTGGATCACTTTCTCAGCCGTAGACCGGCGGAATTGTATGATCATACTCAGATGATTTTACAGATGACTGAGTTGGTCCTTAAGAATAATGTTTTTCTTTTTGATGGACAGTGGTTCAGGCAGCGTCTTGGTACTGCTATGGGTTCACGATTTGCTCCGTCTTTCGCCAACCTGTTTATGGGTTGGTTCGAGGCGGAGCGAATCTGGGGACCGGATGGCAGTGATTGGACACAATACATACACTATTGGGGTCGATTTATCGACGATTGCCTGCTAATATGGACTGGAATGGTAGAAAGACTGAAAGTTTTTTTTGAATATCTTAATGACAACACATATAACCTCAAATTTACTACTTATTATGATATTCAATGCATCACATTCTTGGATATAGAGCTGTTTGTTGAGGGAGATAAGATAAGGAGTAAAATGTTCAGGAAACCAACGAGTTGTAATGCAATTTTGCATGCTGGGAGTTGCCACCCCAGCAGCCAGAAAAATGCCATACCATACGGGGAGCTGATTAGGGCCCGACGCAATTGTGCCCTAGATATAGACTTTGAGAGAAACCTTGCAGACATGTCAGACAGATTTTTGAATCGTGGATACAAACGGGATGTAATTACAGCTGCAGTATCCATCCAGGAAAGTTAACAGGAAATCCACTTTAACTAGACAAAGTAAAGACGTAAGAATAAGAGATAACAAGATCAGACTAATAACTAATGATGTCATGGGGAGTTCTAGGTTATTTACTATTTTGAATAAACATTGGCATCTTCTCCTCATGGATCAAGACCTGAGACCATACCTGTTTGACAGACCAAGTTAGACCTTTAAGAGGGGAACTACTTTGAGAAATTTGGTGAGTCCTAGTTACCCAAGTAAACCTAACAAAGCAGATTGGTTGAGTAGCTTTAAAGGTTTTTATAAGTGTGGGAGATGTAGCTCATGTAGATGGGCAAAACCAAGGTACTGCAGTTTAATTACAATAACTCAGGTGAATATACTAATGGAATGTTCATAAATTGTGACACCACATATGTGATATATGTAATTGTTTGCTCTTGTGGCAAGATCTATGTGGGGAGCACGATCAGGAGGCTCAGGGACAGAATGGCTGAGCACTTTAGAGCTTTGAAAAATGGAGATACACGCTACCCAATTGCATCGCATAGGGTCAGAATTTTGAGAATAGAGAACAACATGTCTTCTCATATCATGGAATTGATCATGTTAAACCTGACCCCCGTGGGGGGAATAGACTTTTGACATTAAGGAAAAGAGAAGTACTTTGGTTAATTAAATTGAAAGCTGTTGAATGTGGCCTTAATGTTGACCATGAATATGAATTTTACCTAGGACAGTAGAATTATGTATATGTTATATTTGCAGAATTGATAAAGACAAATGGAATATTGAGTTGAATTGTATGTACCTTCTGTCCCTTCTTCTGAAAGCTGATGTATCAGAACTAATGTATATTTTGTCTCCTCGTGTGAACAACCCTATGGAATGAATGTCATGTTTTGCTGTTCCCTTAAAGAATTCACTATTACTTGGAAAAGATTTGTACATATGTTATCTGAAAACTACGTAATCAGGATTATATCCACCGTATAACATATCTATCTTATCGATTTGCAATTCATTATTATACTAGTTGATGTTTTGCTTGTGGGCCAATTGGTGACATCACGAGTGTCCGGATTTACGCGTAGTGAGTATATTGATTTTATAGTTATAAGATATCTCCACTGACGAGAGTAAATACGGACTTTAAATATCTTTGATTTTAATGTTCCTCACAATATGAACTCAGGATTACAAGTAGTGACAGCTAAAGACGTTGACACAGAGATCGACTATAGATTAAGTTCGCTCGTGTTGTATTGAAAAACCAAGCGTCTTGACCGATCCAAGATGGCGCGTGTTATGATACTGATATTAGTGCTTGTACCATCAAACAATTCCTTTACCTCGTTCAAAACAATATATTTTATTGGACAGATAATTCGTAACAAGTATTAGTGTTGAATAGAGAGAATTGATCAATACTTTAAATTCGTTCGTACGTTATAAAACATCTGAGCGTCCGGACCGATCTAAGATGGCGCTCGTTTATGTTATCGAGAATAGTGGGTTTTACTTACATTCCCTTTACATCGCTAATTATAATTTGTTAAATAACAATTATTGCTTATGGTTTAAAGTTTGTACAGGAGATGTTTTGGATTATATTATCAGACTAGCGTCAGCTATACACCACTTAAATATGGCTGCACGCTGTTTTCTCTATAAATAGCCATTACAATATAGCGCTGGTGCAGAACGCCACTTCATGCTCGTGTAACAGGCAGTGAACGGTAAGCTTGAGAATATTGTTGGGAACTTAGATCTCATACTTAGCTAGCAGCTATACGCTTTACTAATGTATGCCTTTGGTTACAGACACGTACTCGTGACGTACCAAAGGAGTATTTACTTGACAGATGGGGCGACGAATTCCCGAGTATTGCTGACTACTTACGAGGTGAGGAATTGAGATAACGTGATTATTCTTAACTAGACTGCTATTTGAACGCGCATTTAAGTTACTTATCCTTACTGTCGTGCAACAGACATTTGCCACAAGACAGTAACAGTTATTATTATTTTATAAACTTAATTTTTAGGAGAACCACACGTACAACTGATCAGACACAGGCTGAAGTCCGGTTTTTGGATATTTGGACCACAGGAGGTGAGGGCAATGTGGTTAAAACAGACATGTGTTGACTATGATTGACGTTACAGTACTCTTTAACTTAGAGGTGTTGTTTATTTAAAGGTTTACATTTACTGGACTAGAGAACCTCAGAGGACACCAATTTTAAAATATTGGTGAGTTAACTTGTTATCATTAGGAAGATTTAAACTTCACTATGCGTGATTCGGGTAATAGTGGTGTTGCCGGTAACTCACAGCCACAACGCTTGAATAGCTTAGAACTATGGTCCCTAAAAAAATTATTTTCATGATGGTTTATAGTTTATTTTCCGATACGAGCACGAATTTGGTGTAATGTGTTCCTTCTTTCAACATCCACTATGAAATATTTACATGTTATTTTACCTATGATGTTTTGAGGGTGTGTCCCTTTAGTTTGCTCTCTTAATAGATGTAATGGGAGAGTTACTGATTTTGTTATTATTATTTACAAAAATTGTAATTTATTGTAAATATTTTGGGCTGCAGCCCTGAAGAAGTCATTTGTCTTACTGACTTGACGAAACACGTGTTGGCTGCGTCTTATCAATTGGTGGATCTAGGATGTAAATACATTTGAAGGATTGGACATTAAATCGATCAGTGAAAATTATACAAAGACTTTATACTATTGAATTGAGTGCTCGGAGGAATACCCAATTGCTTATTGTACCACTTGTGGTTAACCTTTGGGGCTGTGGTAACCAGCGCCCCCTTTTCTTCCTGAGCACCACATCTACTAATTGCGAATCTACATTTACCTTGACTGTGCTGTGTGCTCCGATTAACTGGTACCATTGTTTGTTCTGGTAATTTTAGCAGGGATGGGGCCACACATGCATTCATACACTCTCACTCACACCCTTGCATTCACCGATGTGTGCACACACACCCATTCAGAACACTCTCTCACAAATACACATACATACATACAAACATCCTCATCAAAGGACTTTATTTCGACAACTTTAGATTATAACATCACACATAAATATAAAAACACAATTATAAATAACATTAAATATAGTTGTAAAAAGTGCAGGAAGCCCATATAAAACATGACTTAAAAACGATATAAAACCACTGATTTAATAATCATAAGACAACTGACTATAATATCCAGGAAAAGCAGCAGCAAAACGAAGATTGGGGCCTGCACAGAGAAGAAGAAACAGCAATATTGCACATTCAACCACAGTGTATCCTAGGCATCAGATAGTCCATGTCACAGATTAAAAACTGGCTGTAAATATTTCAAGTGCCTTATCCAGATTGCTATTAAAAACTTGGGTAGGCAAAAAAACACAAACCAACTTGTGTTGAACTTCAGTAATTTAAATGCCTCCTGGTATTCCCTGGTGCCCAGGTTTTTGCAAAGGGGAACAATCCACTTTGCACGCAGTTAGTTTTAGAGAGGGCAGAAAAAACAAAATATGAGTAAGACAGTCTGGGACCCACCTTTGCACCCTACGAACATATCATCATTAGTACCACTAACCTGTTGCCCCTTGCTATTAAATCATTTTACAGGTACAGTTCCATACCTAAACTGTAAATATAGTTTCCTAGCTAAACAGGGAAGAAGTTCATCAATGGTACTTTCATAGAGAGTCACTGGTTTGTGGTCAATAAAGGCCACGAATAGGTAGCCCTTACACTGCATAATAGTTTTAATTGCAACACTCTCCCCAAAAATTGCTTTCATTGCTGGCTATGCCAATCGAACCCATGGTCTCCGGAGAGCCCCAGTATTTGCCCAATTTTAGCCTTTGAAGTAGTGCATTGATAGTACAAAGCCACAGATTTTTCTTGCACACTGCGGGACCAGAAGGTCTTTAATGCCCTCTCAATAAGACTCTAGGGAAGATGTTGTCCATAGCCGATACCAATTAATACCTTCATAAATGCACAGGGGTCAGCCAATGAGGGACAGCAGCAGTCCCTCACTCATCACAGAGTGGGTGTAGGATGGGGTTAATGAGACTGCTGACCCCACCACACTCTGGGACAAGGTGTCACTGATTGAGTCTCAAACTTAGACACTTTAGTTTTAAGCCCAAAAGTGCCAGGACAAAGTGTCAATCAATGACACCTTATCACAGAGTGGGGGGGGGGGGGGGGTCAGCAATCTCATTGACACTCCCCCTCGTCACGAGGGGGAGGGCCTCAAGACAATTTTACCAGACTGAGGAGGTCACACTCACATAGCTGTGAAATTTTCAGCCGGCAAAGTTTGGCTCCGGCAGTCAGGTGCCTGCGCATTTAGCGCATGTCTTGTTCCTGGCTGCTTGACCTGAACAAAAAGATTGTCTGTTAGGCTGACCTTTTTTCAATCTGACAGACACTCTTCTTGTCAAGGACAGGTGTGGGGAGGGGGTCCTTCCACCTGTACGGATGGGCAACAGCTGCTCTAGCCCTATCAGTTTGCAACTGAAGTTAATAGTACGGGGTCGAAGCTGTGACCTCTAGCTTGCTCCCTGCTGCTCCTGCCACTTCCTTTGTGACCCCTGGCCTCAGAGGGTGCGACTCCTGTCTAGCCCACATGACGTCCATGAGCATAAGCCACACTCAGTAAAGAATTAAAGGGAATAAGTTTAGAGGTCTATGGGCTAGATGTAGGTAATTCCGATGTGCCAACTCTTAAATACCGAATTTTACCGATTCGGTATTTAAGAGTAGGTAAATTGGAAGGAGGCAGATGTAGGTAATTTTTATTCTACAATTACCGAATCTGTAAGATTCGGTATTTACTGATTCTGTAAATACCGAATCGGTATTTCCCATTGATTCCTATGGGCCTTGAAGCCCATAGGAATCAATGAGAAATACCGATTCGGTATTTACCGAATCGGTAAATACCGAATCCTGCAAGGGGGAACGGGGTATCACTTTGACACCCTGTAGCACCCCAATTCCAGGCTTGTGTGCCATGTGGCACACATACATGCCCTAAGGGCATGTCTGTGTGTCACATGGCACAGGTGTACATGCACAGATGTGCATGTACACCTGAATTCGGTATTTTACCACCCAATAGGATTGGGTGGTAAATACTGACTCCTAAAGGGCCTGTGGCACTCTTTGAAGTGCCATCTACATCTGGATCTACCGAATCGGTAAATATACCGATTCGGTATTTTACCGAATTTGTAAATTTACAGATTCTATAAATTTACTGAATCGGTAAAATATAGGCCCCCTACATTAGAAAACCCTAATACCGGTCGGTAACGGCCGAATTTGGCCGTTACCGGCCGGTATTAGGGCTCCTACATCTGGCCCTTAACCTCTAAAAGTCCAAAGGAACATGGCTTAACTTGAGACAGTGTGAACTCCAGCTATTTTCCCCTGAATCTACTAAGTAACACCCCCTCTGTTTGCATCATCAGGGGCTCCATTGTCCTTCCCATTCTCACGATGTGAGTTGAAACATTAACAATTTCTCCCAAGACAAACATGGGAATGGTATTGTTCCTTGTCCATGTGCTCTCGATGTTCCTTGTCAAAGTCTTCTTCTCAGGCTCTCCCTCTAGCACTAGTAAAGGGTTATATTTATTCTCAAACTAACAAACTATATGAATCGCACCTGCACAAAAAAGACAAACAATCTGAAAATTGAAAACAGAATTTAAAGGAGAAATAAATACAGGCCTAGCAATATCAAGTTAGCACATTAAATCATTGGTGCACATTTAATATGTGTGTGCACATTCCAAATGCAAATAAATGGGAAATGTCGGTACTTCAGAGTCATATTACACATTGCATACAGATAAAATCTTCAATACGTGTGTATAAGTATGACTAAGAACTACATTTAAATGCTAATATGGAACATTAGTGCACACGTCACATAAATCTTTTTTTTGTTTCTAAACTAAGTTAATTTTCCATTTCAAATGTTTTTTATTGGATGTTTCAGAAAGAAAAATCCGAAATAGAAAGAAAACAAAAATAGAAGACAAGAATTACAATGGTACATGTTGGACAGCATGGTATCATTAACTCTATACATCCTTTAAATAGAAACACAGTAAGTCAAACTGATATGATACTCAGTGGTCCTTAAATACCATGTGACACATATCGCGAAAGATGTAAGCAAACATAAATATGCATAAACTATATAATAGTAGTGATGTAGTACCCCTGTACAGTAAGTTAAGAGATGAATAAAAATCACAAACGAAACATGTAACTTACCGGAATGTCAAGAAAAGGGCCATGTCGACACATCCTCACTGGTGCTTCATGGAGGTTTATGCATATTGAAATATGTGTCTAAACTATCCCACGTGTCTAGTGTGAGATTTCCATGGGGAGTTTTGGAGAGCGATATTGTCAGCGCCCCTGAGGTGAGTGATCCAGTTCAACCAACAAATAAATGTCGCCTTTTGTGTGTCTTTCCAGTTATTCAGGATAATATTAACAGCAGACATAAGCAGAAATTCTAGTAGGGCTCTCTCCTCATCGTTTAGCGTATCCACACCTAAATAGACAGTTATTAGAGTGGAAATTCTCTTTTATGATTACAAGAAAACAATTTGGATACAAATTTCAACATCTTATTCCAATATACCGTAACATATTTACAGTGCAGTATCAGACGGGCCAAGTCTCCGGTTTCTTCTTTGCAGTTCCAGCAATCAGGATCATCCCTTATATTTAGCGAATGGAGGCAAGCCGTTGTCCAAAATGCCTTATGTAGGAGCCCAAATTTTGTCTGAGATAGGACTGGGGATATTTTATTCCTGGTGACAGATCTCCATAATTGTGGCCAACGGCATTCAGAGATCTGGTTAGAGGAGTGTAATTCCCAAAAGGATATAAGGTTCTTATTAAGGGTTGAATTCTTTGGGTGAATTAGTTTATAGATCTTAGAGACTTGATAACCCAACTCATTAACCTTCATTACAAAGTTTGGCAAGGATGGAGCTGAGGTATGTAGGTTATATTTAGCTTGGAGATCCTTAAAAGTGATCGGGTATGCTAAGTTTTCTAGTTCATGAGGGAAAAAGATCCCTTTATCAATGCAGGTATGGTAACATATTGTTTTCCCTTTATATAAATATTACGATTGTCCCATAGCAATTCTGATTTAGAGCGTCTCATACTGATGTCCAGTTTTTATCTAATTTCAGTAGAGCTGCTTTAGTATTTTCAAATATGGATTTTGAACAGACAAGGCTCTTGTGTTTAGAGGTGAGTAGGGCTACAGGGTCAAGGTTATTACGTAAAGAATTTTCAAACTCTAACCATACTGGAGAGTAATTAAAGGGGACCAAAATCCAATCCGAGCTTTGTTTTGTCAGGAAAGCTGTCTGGTACATTTTGGAGTCGGCTAAGTTTACCCCACCGAGGGGTTTGTCCAATCTTAGTTTTTTTAGAACAATTCTGGCCTTTTTACCTTGCCATAAAAATTAAGTTAGAAGGACATCTAGTTTACAGTGAACATCATTGGTTAATAAAAGAAGGAGCATGGTAATTAGATAACTCACTAAGGGTGTGATCATCATCATAATAGTTTCAATTCTATCCCACCATGTAATATATTTTGGCGACCATGTGTCTAAGAGGGTTTTAATTTTCCCAAATGTGGAGGTTTCATTCCGAAGTAGAGTGTTGATTATATTGTTACCAAACTCAATACCAAGATATTGTATGTAGCCAGGTTGCCATGCAAGGCCTGTGTTGCCTAAAATGTCACTGGTACTATGTACATTTAGGGACTTTACTCCTGATTTATCTCTGTTTAGCTTGTATCCTCAGAACATTGAGTATTTCTCTATTGTTAGCATCAAGGCACTAATTGAATGACTCATGTTTTCCTTAACTATAAGTATATCATCCACATAGGCGGCTAGTTTAACGATGGGTGTCCTTGAAGCATATTCCTTTCATCTTGCTATTAAGTATGATATCCTGTATTAAGGCCTCAAGGGCAAATGAAAAAAGTAATGGAGAGAGAGGGCAGCCTTGTCTAGTACCTTGTTCAAGAGTAAAAGCTTATGAGGGTGCCCCATTAATTGCAATGCGGGCAGTAGGCATTGAAAACATAGCCATTACCATATTAATGTAGGACTCCCCGAGATTGAAGGAGTGCATACAATGTTTTAAAAACGGCCATGATACTCTGTCAAACGCTTTTTTAGTGTCCAGAATGATTGCTATAGTCGGTTCTGGATGCAACTTTGCATGATCTAAGACATGGCACAGCAAGCAGGTGTTGTCGTTATACATTCGATTTTTAAGGAATCCAACTTGTGAGCTCAGATGTGGAAGGACTCCATTGAGTCTTGTGGCAAGTATTTTTGCATATATTTTGCAATCAACATTAATTAGAGATATTGCCCTGTAGTGTTTTGGTAGTAGAGGGTCCTTCCCCTCCTTGGGTATAACTATAAGTTGGCTTCCTTCATCAGATTGGTTGTGTGTCCTTTCTGAGCTATAGTATTGAATACTTTTAGCATGGTTGGCTGGATTGACCCACCGAATGACTTATATAAAAATGCTGAGAAGCCAACAGGGCCCGGAGCCTTATTATTTTTCGATAATTAGATGGAGTTGGATACTTCCATGTCAGAAATAGGTTTTCCTAGTGCTAGATTGTCTGCCTCAGACAGCCAAGGGAGGTTTAATGTATCCAAGTATCTGCTGCATTCTTCCGAATTAGGGGTTTATTCGTTCTTATACAGATTTTCATAAAATGACTTAAATGTTTTCAACATTTCTTTTTGTTTAGTCTTTGTTTTGTTATCGTTTGTCTTTTATTGATGAAATAGTGTATTGTCTCAGTTTATGTTTGAGATAGGAGGCTAGAAGCTTTCCTGCTCTATTACCTTCACAGAGTTTAAGGGCTTTAAACCTGTTGATCCATGGTTCCACCCGTTTACTTAGTAGTTTATTATATTCATATTTCTTTTGTACTAATTGGTTAAGGAGATTATTGTTGTACAGCACGTTTGCGTGTGAGTGCTCCAGGAGTTTCATTTCACGTTCCAAATTAACTAATGGTTGCTTTCAGAGCATCACAAAGGGTGAAAACGTCTGTCTCCGGGAAATCATTATGCTTAAGATATTCTTGGATTGCTTCTTCAATTCTCTTTTTGTCCTCGGGATCTGAGAGGACATCTTCATTAAAACGCCATCTTTTAGGAGAAGTTGTAGTGTGGCTAACAGCTAGTTTAGTGTTAATACATGAGTGGACTGAAACTAACCTGGGTGAGGTGTCTATTTGATCTATTAGATGCGTGAACGAGCCAGATATTAGTATATAATCTATCCTGGTATAAGAATTATGTGGAGCCGAGTAGAATGTATAGTCACGAGAGTCCGGGTGTTGGAGGCGCCAAGAATCTTTGAGATTGAATGATATCATGAGATCTAGTGACTTGGTAATTACACTTGGATTGGCGGTCTATTATAGGATCTAGTGGTAAATTAAAGTCTCCACCAACTATGATAAGATCACCTTGGCGGACATTTTTGATAGTGTTTGAGAAGTTTTCCCAGAAGTTGGGTTCATTGGTATTAAGGCCATATATATTGACTACATGTATTAGATCTTTACCCTTTTTCAGATGAGTACCCACTACTCTTCTCTTCATCATCATGTGATTGAGATTCAATGGATAGATTAGACTTCCTAGCTATTAGGGTAATACCGCCTTTTTTATATGATCTGCTGTTGAGCATAAAACATGTGACATCTAGTTATATTTAATAAAGGTTGCATCTTCTTGTAAAAGTATGATATCACCTTTTGTTTTAGCTAGGTAATCAATGATTTTCCTACGTTTAACTTGGTGATTGAGGCCCTTCACATTTAAGGAAAAAACATTGATGTCCTCCTCAATATTATTGCATCTAATATGAGTCATTGTCGAAGTCTGTGTTGGTCATAATAAAAGCTCCCATAAAATATATGTATATCCCCATAGTCATTCTTCATACTGGTGTATTTAGCTCCATATGGATGTTAGACCGATTTGGGAGTCCCTTGATGAACACTGGAAAATCTATGGCCCTACTAGCATATGTAATGCAGTGCATACCTGTAAGCTCTAGAAGATCATAAAAGAAAAGAAAGGAAAAAAATATGGAAAAAGAAAGAACAGACAAAGAATCAAAAACAACTGAGATTAATCTTACCCACAGTCTCTCTACCCCCCTCCACTCCCTCCCCTACCTGAATAATTCGAGTGTAGGAGCTGTGACGACAGGAGCGTCAGTCTCACAGCACAGAGGGTTATAACATGGTAGTAAGAATCTTGAGTTTCGCAGAACAAGTGACTGCTCTCTAATTTTAGAAGTAACTACAGTAAAGCTATATCAACATTCGCAACATATATGTGTACTGGCAGTTGCATCTAGGTCCCTCAGTACTTACATAAACAACACAAGAGATTACAACTGATTATCTTAATAAACTGTAATAATCCTGAACTCACTTCTGTGATAAGCAGAGATGTGATCTTGAACCAACCTAGACAAAAACTGAATACGGCATAAAAACAGAGCAACAAAACCTCCATATGACCTAGGTGTATGGAGACTGCCAATTATGGTTGAAATGAATACCTCAGGGTAAAAACCCACTCAAAATAATATGTAGCATCATACTGACATTGTGTAGTAGTTGTACACCATGAAAATATTTTATCAAAACACATTGACTGTTAACACAAATGAATAGTAATAATTTTGAATCTTATCTTGAAACATTTGCAAAACTTAAAGGACATCATGACTTCCTCTTATTTGAGGCTATGAATGATAGGTCCATGTCTTGAACTGGTGATGTTTCCAAGTGTTCTGCTAAGTCATTTGGGTTTGTAAAGAAATGTGGCCTACCATTTTCAAAGATTCTAAATTTTACGGGACCTGCAAAAGAAAATTGGATGTTTTTGACTCTCAGTTTGTCTCTTAGTAAAAGAAATCCCTTCCTAATGTCCACAGGGGTTTTTGAATAGTCTTGCATAAAAGTTATTCTTTGTCCCTCCCAGGAGACTTGGTGATTTTTTCGAACAAAGTTAAGGATGGCTTCCGTGTGCTGGTACCTCAGTGGTTTGCAAATGATGGGGCAAAACGATTTTCTGGCCAAGGAGGTAAATGCTGGATTTTATTCCCGTGACCATGGGTATCCAGGATTCCAGCAATATCACACAAGTTCCAGCAGAGTTTTCCGAGTCCTCTTGAATCCCAAATATTCGAATATTGCCTCTCCTGTTGCAATCCTCCACAACAGCAGCGTGTCTCTTGAGATTGCTAGTAGTATCCAAAAGGTATCTTATTTCCTTGTTGGCCTGAGAAGCGGTATTTTCCATATTGCTTATTCTTTGCTCTGCATCATTAATCTTTCAATTAATTGTGTTCATGTCTGCACGGATGGCGGTGAGTTCTAGTTGCATGGAATCAGTGTTCTGATTTGTTGATTTCGCCAGGTCATGTACATCAGCAAATTTCTTTAGGATCATGTCCATAGTGGTGTATATCTGATTTGGTCTTGATTGGTGAGTCAGAGATTGCTGGCTCTGCCTTAGATTTTTTATATTGCGCTCTGTCGTCTTTTTCTGCCAATATGCCACAGAAACAGCACACATTTGGTTATTTAGAAATAATAACTAGAAAGAGATACCATAGTGTCTCAACCAAGGAAATCAGCAGATCTCCCCAGAATCTTGAGGTCTGATCATTGATTTGAGTGTAGTCTTGACGCTAGGACACACTGGGGCACTAGGACACCCGGTAGAAGTTTGGCGGCTGAATCCATTGTTGTCTCCTCTCTAGCTCAGATTGGGCGTTGGCTGATATGTCCACAGTAGTTTTGTCACTTTCTGGCCTTGTAAACCAATGTACATCCATAAGTTATTTCATAGATGACTATGAAGCAGGCCAGGCAGGTTATCATGTAATGGCATGCTTTGTTGGGCAGGTATTACAGGTATTGGTAGCAGTATTGGCCATATTAATATATTTGGCAGTATTGGGATTGTAGGCAGCAGCGTGAGGGTATCCAAGGTAGCAGCATGAAAGATTGTAATTGATCCTCTTGTGGACACCTTGCAACACGTACCACTGATGTGGCATAAATGCACCCCAATGAGGCAGTCCCTAACTACAAAGTGCTGTTCTGATCTCGGGAGGCAATCGGCGATGGCACCTCAGCATGAAGGATTGGTGCAAAGGATCAGACATGCTCCGCTAATGTGAAACAGACTTGGGGATTTGCCATTTTGATGACAAGCCAATACCTCCTTGTTACAATCTACACAGCCGAATTAGGACTCAACAGTCTTGAACATATCAGGGCAAAATCCTCGCAAGTTATTTCAGGACAGCCTCATTTACAACCTTAACAATAAACGCTACATCACAGTAAGTAATTGCTAACGCAACGTTCTGAGACGAGCGATGCAAGTGCCATTTTGGGGTCAGGCAGTCTATGCTTGAAGTACTATTCCAGTGTTTATTGCAGTTTTGCCAACAAAGAAAAGTATTACGGGTTAGCCACACCTCAAAATCGGCGGTGGCTGGGCAATGACTACCTCCAGACAGCGTTTGGTCACACTTGGATGCGTTGAGGCTATTGCAGCGTCACCGGCTGCTTGTCAGAAATGCAATCCTTGCCATTTTGTGGATTCACCATCCACAGTGCCCACAAAGTATGAACTCAAATATCCGTAGAAGGAGAGACTTCTTTCCGTCCTCAATAGCCACAACACCTGCCGCTTCACTTCGGAGATAAATGTCGTGAATTTCCCCCCTTCTCGGTTCGCTTTAAGCCCAGATTGGTAGTTAATTATCCCCTCCGTGCGCAGCGCGACAGGATCAGGCAGCCATCAGCTCTGCTGTCCAAGCCACGCCCTCTAAACTAAGTTCATTTTAATAGTAAAAGGATAGTTTGTATTCAATCAACTAAACAGTAAATGTTATTTAATGAATTAAGGCGCACAGCTCTAATTCTACATTGAATGCACTTTAATAGTGATGTCAAGTGTAGCACTTACATTAAAATCATTAGGCAACACAGAAAGCAGGTGCTAAGTGCACGTTTATATTGTGTATTTGTGACGTGTAAGGGTGGAGCCAAAATGCGAACAAGCCATCAGATCAAGACAAGTATCTCTTCTCAGGTGGACAAATCACAATCTAGTTGTTTTCATCATCTTTCTTCTGGATTCCTCCAAAAACTTCATGCCAACATAGTACTTTCTCTGTCCTATTGTCTAGTTCTATGTCTACTCTCTTTCCTCTTCATTCCTCTCTTCACTTATGCACATTGGTATCCCGTATTCATTTCAAACAAGAGTAATCCACAAAAATAAATAATCAGTAGAGGTTTCAAGATGCTTCCAACAATTTCACTCCCTGAGTTTCCAAACCATCTGCCTATATCAGAAAATCCATTCCCATGCACCTGTTCCTTCCAACCCCTTCAAATCTCTCTTTCAAAGAGTAATGTTCTTAATGTATGTCTTCAAGTCCTTACTCTTGTCAGGAATGAAAGTACAACATTGTTGAACTGTTAACATCCAACAGACTCTACACTCTTTCGTGAGAAGAATGTCTATTGCAGGTCTATTCTGCAAAACCATGGATCTGATAGCATTCTTCTCAGTATAGATAACTAAAAATCCTCAAGTCATACTAGTAGGTAACGTATAAACTATAGTGGAAAGCTTTCTAACTTTATGCAAATTCTGTAACACTCCTGCAGATGGTATTTAAGCACCAAAAATATCTTCCACAATTTCACTAGCACCTCTCTTAGTTCGCAAAGGTTATTCCCCTGTTGGGTCATCTAGATGTCCCACATGATAGATGACCATATCACATGTTCCGTGCCATCTCCCGGGTAACCTTTAATAAGCATTCCTCCCACAAATATAGTGGACTCCTGGAATAACAGGATCTGCTCCATCTAAATATAGTCCTCAATTTACACTGGTTTCAAAAGTGTGAGCACATTCACTCCTATCTACAAAATAGTTATCTTAATTAGATTTTCTACTATATACACACACAGTTTCCCATGATGTTGCTAATCAAATGTGAATGCACCTACGTTTCCAGCTACCTTATGCTCAAGCTCTTCTTTAGTGCATGTTTATTTATTTGATTTTTAGTGTTTTCTATAGCGCGAACATGACCCAAGAATGTGGGTGTCAAAGCGCTTTACATTTCAATCACTTTTAAAATCCACAGAAATATAATTCTATAACGTCCAGACCATGTATACGCATGGCATGTGCTTACCTTAATACACCACATAAAATGAAGAATAATAGAATCATTAGAATATATTAAAGCATGTCATAACATAGTTACATTTAAGAGAAGACCACTCTTGAGGAATTAGATATCTACATTTGTTATAGAATTGCAGGCCTATTCAAATATCATTGTGGATTGGTCGAGGTACAAAGGCCATAGACAACATCGCTGTTGGTAGCCGAGGGACTAAGAGTAACCCCTTCGCTGAAGGTAGCCATTAGAGCTGAATCCGTGAAAGTGGATTGATTTAAGTAGAGAACAGATTATTTGTTCTGTTATTAGGAGTACTGTAGACCAGCTCACAATAGCTTATTTGAACAGCTGATTGAAGATAATTTCCCGGATGCCTGAAAATTTCTCAAGAATTTTAGTAATCCCTGTTGAAAGTTTATGGGAAAAATCGTAAATTTGTCTCTGTCAGATCTGGGGGTCTTAAGTTGACAATGGTATTCACCTTTGTCCAAATAGGGACCCTTACTTCTAAGTCATGATAAGAGGATTACACTCCTTAATAACCCCTGCTCACCCCCTTGGTAGCTTGGCACGAGCAGACAGCCTTATCTCAGAGGCAGTGTGGTAAGCATTTGTGAATATACACAGTAATACAGTGAAAACCCTACAGATGGACACAACACAGGTTTAATAAAAAAAGTATTCTTTATATAGACTTAACACAAGACCACAAACGACACAAATCCACAATACTACACTTGAACTAAGCTGCTTAAAGTTGCTTAGTTCAAGTTGATGATAAGTGCTACAAAGTTCTCAACAAAGTACCTGGATGTGTAACGCAAAGTAAACAAAAGGCTCGCAAAAGGGGAGATGCGTTGGTTCCGTGATCCAGGGGAGATGATGCGTCTTGCCTCAATGCTTGCGCAGAGTAGGGGATTACCGGTGCTGAGGTGATGCATAGATTCTCGGCATGCAGGCCTGTTGCGGTGCCAAGATGGCGCATTGATGCGCATTGATGCGATGCGACTATCCAGTTGCGATGCAAAAGGATGGCGCCCTTGATGCGGCGATGCGATGACGATGCGTAGACACCCTGGCAACCTTGCAATGACTCTGTACTTTGGAGCCGCGACAGGCCCTGCGACACACTTCTCCGGTGAAGGGATGGCGACTCTCACGATGGTGTCATGCTTCTCCGGTGATGCGACAGCAGGCAGCTTCTATGAACACACGTTTCCAGGGAGATGTGGCGATGGCTCGCTTCTCCAGTGATGCGAAGATTTTAGCTGCTGGGGCAACACGCTCCCTCTTGATGTGTTACGCTTCCAGCTCCGGTGACATGCAAATGCCTGGAGTCAGAATTCCCAGCAAGGAAATTCAGAGGGGAGCTAGAGATGAAGTCTTTTATCCCTGAGACTTCAGCAGGAGGCAATCACAGTTCAAGCCTTTGGAGAATATTCTGTAAATGATGAGTCCTTAAAAAGTTCCTTCTCCTTTCCTTGGCAATGAAGAAACCACTGCAGGCCAACCCAGCAAACAGCACACTGGCAAATGGGCAGTAAAACTCCTGCAGCCTCTTTGGTTCTTCTCCTTGGCAAAAGGTTTCTTGTTCCAGAAGTGATTTAATTTCTTGGGATCAGGGTCCCAATATTTATACCCCAAAATCCTTTGTTCTCTGAGGGCAGAAAGGCTTCTGCCTGGTCCAAACCAGTTCCTGAGCACTTTGTTTACATGACTCTCTTCTTCCTTTCACTGTGCAGGGCAGAGACATCAGCTGCCCCACAGGAGGTGGAGCCAGCACAGGTGAGGGAAGCTACAGCTCTGGAGCACTTTGTTGACATGATTCCTTCTCCCCTTTCACAGTGCAGGGCAGAGACATCAGACAAGCCACAGGAGGTGGAGCCAGCATTGTAGAGGGAAGGCCTAGCCCTATTCAGGTCCCAGGTGCAACTCCTCCACCCCATCTAGATTCAGATCTCTCTATTCACCAGCGGGCTGTCCCATCCTGTCTCCTGGAATCCCCCAGCCCTGTCACTCACAAACCCAGACAAGGAATACACAACCTAGCAGAGGCAGGCCTGGAAGGTTAGGCAAGAAAATACCTACTTTCTAAAAGTGGTATTTTCAAACACAGAATATTAAAACCAACTTTGCTAAAATATGTATTTTATTATTCTGAGTTCAGGCATACTAAATTCGAATTTCTACCATGTTCCCTGAGTCAGTTAGGATTGTAAGAATGTAATAATCTAACTGCCCATTCTGGTCTATGGAGAACAGGTAGCCTTCAATAGTGAAAAACGAAAATGGCTGTGATTCACTATTACAACACGCTACACACATCAGAGCAGGTCCTACCTTATACTCACAATGCACCCTGCCCTTGGGCCCACCATAGAGGTGTCTAATATGAAGTAAAGGGAAGCTTTAGGGACTGGCAAGTGGGTGCACTTGGCCAAGACGACATGGCAGTGCTAGACTGCACACAGGCCTTGCAATGGCAGGCCTGAGACACACTTTACAAGTTGCTTCTGTGGGTGGCACAACCAGTGCTGCAAGCCCACCAGCAGCATTTGATTTACAAGCCCTGGGCACACTTGGTGCACTGCACTAGGGGCTGACAGGTAAATCAAATAACCCAATCATCGAGTAACCAATTAGTACGTCAATTTAACATAGGGAGCACTTGCACTGTGGCACTGAATAGTAGTGGCACAGTACACAAGCATAAAACCGATTCAGAAAAGGGGGGTGGTGATGAACAGAGTGTCTGAATTAAGCAGACCACTCTTACACAGTCCAAAGATCAGGGCTTGATCCATCACCGTTTTTTAGCTCACTGCACCATCCCAGCTCAGAACCTGGCTACATGCAAATTAGTCTGTTCCTGTCCCAGTGCATGATGGGAACAAGGCAAACCAAACTACCAAGCCAATTCTTATACTGGGAAGGAAACAAGTTTCCGGGGACCGGTTTCTGGCATTTCAGCCGTCGTCGGCCCGGCTTGCTTGAATCCTGATGGTGCAGTGAGCAAGGGACTCATGTCTGAGTATACCCTGCCACACCTATAGTGGCCAAAAACGATTCAGAAAAGGGGGTGGTGATGAACAGAGTGTCTGAATTAAGCAGACCACTCTTACACAGTCCAAAGATCAGGGCTTGATCCATCACCGTTTTTTAGCTCACTGCACCATCCCAGCTCAGAACCTGGCTACATGCAAATTAGTCTGTTCCTGTCCCAGTGCATGATGGGAACAGGGCAAACCAAACTACCAAGCCAATTCTTATACTGGGAAGGAAACAAGCTTCCGGGGACCGGTTTCTGGCATTTCAGCCGTCGTCGGCCTGGCTTGCTTGAATCCTGATGGTGCAGTGAGCAAGGGACTCATGTCTGAGTATACTCTGCCACACCTATAGTGGCCAAAAACGATTCAGAAAAGGGGGTGGTGATGAACAGAGTGTCTGAATTAAGCAGACCACTCTTACACAGTCCAAAGATCAGGGCTTGATCCATCACCTTTTTTTAGCTCACTGCACCATCCCAGCTCAGAACCTGGCTACATGCAAATTAGTCTGTTCCTGTCCCAGTGCATGATGGGAACAGGGCAAACCAAACTACCAAGCCAATTCTTATACTGGGAAGGAAACAAGCTTCCAGGGACCGGTTTCTGGCATTTCAGCCATCGTCGGCCCGGCTTGCTTGAATCCTGATGGTGCAGTGAGCAAGGGACTCATGTCTGAGTATGCCCTGCCACACCTATAGTGGCCAAAAACGATTCAGAAAAGGGGGTGGTGATGAACAGAGTGTCTGAATTAAGCAGACCACTCTTACACAGTCCAAAGATCAGGGCTTGATCCATCACCGTTTTTTAGCTTAATGCACCATCCCAGCTCAGAACCTGGCTACATGCAAATTAGTCTGTTCCTGTCCCAGTGCATGATGGGAACAGGGCAAACCAAACTACCAAGCCAATTCTTATACTGGGAAGGAAACAAGCTTCCAGGGACCGGTTTCTGGCATTTCAGCCATCGTCGGCCCGGCTTGCTTGAATCCTGATGGTGCAGTGAGCAAGGGACTCATGTCTGAGTATGCCCTGCCACACCTATAGTGGCCAAAAACGATTCAGAAAAGGGGGTGGTGATGAACAGAGTGTCTGAATTAAGCAGACCACTCTTACACAGTCCAAAGATCAGGGCTTGATCCATCACCGTTTTTTAGCTCACTGCACCATCCCAGCTCAGAACCTGGCTACATGCAAATTAGTCTGCTCCTGTCCCAGTGGATGACGGGAACAGGGCAAACCAAACTACCAAGCCAATTCTTATACTGGGAAGGGAACAAGCTTCCGGGGACCGGTTTCTGGCATTTAAGCCTTCGTCGGCCTGACTTGCTTGAATCCTGATGGTGCAGTGAGCAAGGGACTCATGTCTGAGTATACCCTGCCACACCTATAGTGGCCAAAAACGATTCAGAAAAGGAGGTGGTGATGAACAGAGTGTCTGAATTAAGCAGACCACTCTTACACAGTCCAAAGATCAGGGCTTGATCCATCACCGTTTTTTAGCTTAATGCACCATCCCAGCTCAGAACCTGGCTACATGCAAATTAGTCTGTTCCTGTCCCAGTGCATGATGGGAACAGGGCAAACCAAACTACCAAGCCAATTCTTATACTGGGAAGGAAACAAGCTTCCGGGAACCGGTTTCTGGCATTTCAGCCGTCGTCAGCCCGGCTTGCTTGAATCCTGATGGTGCAGTGAGCAAGGGACTCATGTCTGAGTATACCCTGCCACACCTATAGTGGCCTAAAACGATTCAGAAAAGGGGGTGGTGATGAACAGAGTGTCTGAATTAAGCAGACCACTCTTACACAGTCCAAAGATCAGGGCTTGATCCATCACCGTTTTTTAGCTCACTGCACCATCCCAGCTCAGAACCTGGCTACATGCAAATTAGTCTGTTCCTGTCCCAGTGGATGACGGGAACAGGGCAAACCAAACTACCAAGCCAATTCTTATACTGGGAAGGGAACAAGCTTCCGGGGACCGGTTTCTGGCATTTCAGCCTTCGTCGGCCCGACTTGCTTGAATCCTGATGGTGCAGTGAGCAAGGAACTCATGTCTGAGTATACCCTGCCACACCTATAGTGGCCAAAAACGATTCAGAAAAGGAGGTGGTGATGAACAGAGTGTCTGAATTAAGCAGACCACTCTTACACAGTCCAAAGATCAGGGCTTGATCCATCACCGTTTTTTAGCTCACTGCACCATCCCAGCTCAGAACCTGGCTACATGCAAATTAGTCTGTTCCTGTCCTAGTGCATGATGGGAACAAGGCAAACCAAACTACATAACCAATTCTTATACTGGGAAGGAAACAAGCTTCCGGGGACCGGTTTCTGGCATTTCAGCCGTCGTCGGCCCTGCTTGCTTGAATCCTGATGGTGCAGTGAGCAAGGGACTCATGTCTGAGTATACCCTGCCACACCTATAGTTAAAGAATTGGCTTGGTAGTTTGGTCTGCCCTGTTCCCATGATGCACTGGGCCAGGGACAGACTAATTTGCATGTAGCCAGGTTCTGAGCTGGGATGGTGCAGTGAGCTAAAAAACGGTGATGGATCAAGCCCTGATCTGTTGACTGGGTACGAGTGTTCTGTTTAATTCAGATACTCTGTCCATCACCACCCCCCTTTTCTGAATCATTTTGTCCACCATAAGCGTGTAAGGGTATACTCAGATGTGAGTCCCTTGCTCACTGCACCATCAGGATTCAAGCAAGCCGGGCCGAAGACGGTTGTAATGCCAGAAACCGGTCCCCGGAAGCTTGTGTCCTTTCCAGTTAAAGAATTGGCTTGGTAGTTTGGTCTGCCCTGTTCCCATGATGCACTGGGCCAGGGACAGACTAATTTGCATGTAGCCAGGTTCTGAGCTGGGATGGTGCAGTGAGCTAAAAAACGGTGATGGATCAAGCCCTGATCTGTTGACTGGGTACGAGTGTTCTGTTTAATTCAGATACTCTGTCCATCACCACCCCCCTTTTCTGAATCATTTTGTCCACCATAAGCATGGAAGGGTATACTCAGATTTGAGTCCCTTGCTCACTGCACCATCAGGATTCAAGCAAGCCGGGCCGAAGACGGCTGTAATGCCAGAAACGGGTCCCCGGAAGCTTGTTTCCTTTCCAGTTAAAGAATTGGCTTGGTAGTTTGGTCTGCCCTGTTCCCATGATGCACTGGGCCAGGGACAGACTAATGTGCATGTAGCCTGGTTCTGAGCTGGGATAAGGCAGTGAGATAAAAAACGGTGATGGATCAAGCCCTGATCTGTTGACTGGGTACGAGTGTTCTGTTTAATTCTGATACTCTGTCCATCACCACCCCCTTTTCTGAATCAAAGCATAAAACCAGCAAAAACATATCTAAACAGAGGAGGCAATCCGTCAAAAATGGAATGGAGACTCACGCCAATGATGCCAGGTCTAACAGTCTCCATTTGCTTATTGCTTGCCAAAAAGGAACTTGCCATTCTATGTGGCCGTAAGACAGCTCCTACATTACAAAGCTAACTCATAGTCTGGCATACTGCAACACAAACAGTGAAATCTATTCCACCACTCTACCACGTTCATCACACCCCAAGGACATCTGGGGTCCATTCAAGAGTTATGTGGAAGCTCAACGACAAACATCAGATTCCCAGCTCCAACAGGGCATAGTCTCTACTGGGGTGGGCTGACCAGGTCTGAGTTTTTGTATAGTTTACACAATATAATCAGAGGTAGAGGCGGCTGCCTGAGAGCCGCCGAAGAGCCGTGAACCAAGGAGGTGAAGTTCCGAGGCCTGAGGGGGCGGAGCTCCGCCGGAGCCAGAGCCGACGGAGCTGTTTAGCATTTCCAGGCATCTCCCGACCAGCGCTTCCCGGCATCTCCCGGTTCGTGGGGGGTGTCCGCGGGGCCAGGCGGGGCCAGGTCTGGCGACGGACAACTGACAACCGCTCACAGCAGACAGTACTCCCGGCAACATCTGGCTCTTCAACCCTGTGGGGCAGGTCTTCATCAGGCAGCAGGACTTCGGGTGAGAGGAGTCAGCCTTAGTAAGCGGCGCGATTGCACTAAAGGCGTTTTTTTGTTGTTTTGGTTTTTTTAAGCGTTTAAAGACAGTTTAAAGACTGTTTAGTATTGCCTTGTATTACCTATGCCCATTTTTCACCAAACGAGACGGACGTAGGTTGCCGTCTCCACCCGTAGCACCCGTTGTGGACCTACGGGATCCGGGACTCAAGGGAAAGACTCTGGGTAAGGAACAGCGGAACGGGAGCAGAGGAGCGGGCCGGCCGCTGGCCTCGAGCCGCCAGTCCGACTATAAGGTCCGTCAGGCTACCGCATAACAAACCGCGAGCAGGAGTAGGGGCAGGTCAGGGCATCGCGGCTGCAGGCAGGTGTGGCAGGCAGGTGTGAGCGCTGCACCAAGCGCTGAGAAAACAACACCGCCTCCGCCAATGCTACCGCCACCGCCTCCGCCCTCACGAACCTCCAAGCAAGGCACAAGGAACAAGGTGCCACATGCGGGCGTGAGTACTATCCTAAGCGCCGAGATAACAACCCAGCCCCTGTCGCTGAAGTGCTGTCGGCAGGTGTGAGCGCTGTGTTCCAAGCGCTGCGATAACAACACCGCCACAGCGGAGGGGGAGCCTGCTATGTTTGGTCTTTAAGCGGCTCAGTCACCAACAAGCTGAGCCAGAAGCCAAAAGCCGAGAAGCTGCGAAGCTGAAGAAGGGTCCCGGGGAGAGCGAGAGAGAGATTGGTGCTGGCGCTGGCGCTGAAGTAGGAGCCGGAGGACAAGAGGACTCTTGCACCGGCACCCCCACAGCTAATCCTATAAAAGGGTATGGGCCCCAAATTAAGACAGAAAGTACGGAAGTTCACGCAAGACAACAGCCTGGAGACAAGCAAAATATCGGCGGAATCCAGGACAATGGAAGAAAGTCAAGAGATTTTGATCTACCAGGAGAACATTCCAGAGGGGAGACGAAAGAAAGGGAAATGCAAAAAAGAAACAAAAAAGGCCCTGCAAGCGAAAAAGGGGTGCTCCTTAGTATCTGCTAAAAAGAAGATAAGTGAGTCCGCTAACCCTGTAAAGGAGTTTTTAGGTAAATACTATGAAGACCAAAATCCATCTGCAATTAATGTGGTCTCGGATGAGGAGGAGAGTCCGGAGATTACAAACAAAGAAATAGATACTGAGCTCCAAGTGATTCATACCCAGAATAAGTTATCAGAAAAAGACCTGGAAGATGAGATGGAGGACTCTAAGTTATTAAATCTATCACTCCACAGTCAGAACTCAAATCTGTTGGTACCACGACTCTCTTCATCCCCAAAACTGTTTCCCCTTCAAACTTCAGGGAACGATGAGCATATGAGAAGAGACAGCCTCGAGACAAGTTTTGTTTGGAGGGCTACCTCAAACCAAGTACAACGGAGTGAAGAAAGGGGGAATAAATCAAATACGCAGAACCCGGGAAAAAACAGAAGCCAACTAATCCCTGAGAGAAATAGTGAACAGGATCATGATCTCTCAGCTGCCCCAACCACCTCTATGATGGACCTGCTCCTAATGCTACAAAAAACTCTGCAAGGAATCCTTGAAGTTACATTTCTGAACAATGGGGTTTTGAATGCCCAAAAGCAACACCTAAAGAAGATTGAGGTCGAGTTGTCTGGAATTAAAGGACAAATGGCTACCTTAATAAGACCAGTAGGAACTCCCCAAGTCACAGAACGAAGCTTGGGAATTGATCTGGTCGAGACTTCAGATAAAACTGATCTGGTCGTGCCTTCAGATAATGTGTATATTTCTAGGCGCCCAATGTTGGTAAGAAGGAGATACGATCGTGTAAGAGGTCACACCAAATGTAGGGCAGGTAAAAAGCAGGCCAGACAGGTAGCGCCAAGGGAAAAGTCGAAGAAAAAGGAACATAGAGGTACATCAAATGCTACGGCCCAGTCCTTTGTCCCGTCCAGACCCTTAAAAATAGAAATGAAAAGGAACGCCCAAAACACTCCGAAAAAGAGGCAGACTGGCAAGGTCCCAAAAGAGTCAGCAGGAAATAATAAACCTATAAGTCAGGGAACAACTACCTCAGTAAAAAGTCAAAGGCAGACCCCCCAGAGAAACCGTAACCTGGAAGATTTACCCCAGTTGCATAAGCAAGAAAAGGGAGCAGCAGGGAAGAAAGGACTAAGACAGACAACTATAGCGTACCCAGAGAAAGGAGTAGACCAGGTGATCAATAAATGGATCTATTTAGAATCAGCGGAAGAAGGCCAAAGGGGTAAGAAGTCAAGGAAAATAAAACCCCTAAATAGATCACAAATGTTGGCGATCTTCTCTAAATGCGCAAGCCTGAGTGGGATTGATACAAAAGATCTAAGACAGGTGGGCTTCATAGACAGCATGCCAGGTAAAGAAATAACAAAGGCCTTGTTGTACTCAGACCTGGTACAAAAGACAATTTTGAAGGCAGCCAGTGAGATACTCCTAGAGGGAGTAAAGGTGTACACTGAAAAAGACTTAAGGGGGAAGGTACTGCCAGGAAGGGACTTCCTAAATTGTCAAGCTGGTCTGAGGAAGAGACAGGTGAGACTACATCAGGGAAATGAGGAAGGGTAGTGATAAATAACACTGCGAAAGAAGATTGGTGGGGCAATTGGAGTCAATGCAGTTATCTAGGTGACTCAATCGAGTGCGGACTGGATGGAAGTGGGGTAGATTGGGGGATTAAGCGAGATAGAATAGGAGAGAGGGGTGCCGGCTGCCCTAAGTCTCTTAACATGGAATGTAAATGGGCTAGGCAATGTCCAAAAAAAGGAACAGATAAAGCCTTGAGTAAACAAAGTAGCAATAGCCTGCTTACAAGAGACTTGGGCGTGCGGCGAAACCCCTACCTTCGAGGGCTACTGCCAGCTAAATCGACCGGCAACAAGACAAAGACTTGGTCGCCCTTCGGGGGGAATAATGACGCTTATCTCAACGAAAACTTTAAGGAATGTGACATTGTTAAATGTAAAGTGTAAATGGTCATTGGTGTGCAGGATAAACACTCTCTCCCAGGATAAGCCTTATGAAATGCTAATTGTCATAAATATATATATACAGTGGGACAATAGAGGTGATTATGTAAGAGAGATGGGTAACTTCAAACAGGATGTAGAGGATATCCTTGAAAAGTACTCCTCAGACACAATATTATTCTTAGGGGATTTTAACCATAAGCTATATCCAACAAAGACCAATTGTTGGAACACAGAATTATTAGATATCTATGGAATAAGTCATGCTAACTTCCCATTATGTGACCCTTCAAATCTGGATTGGGATTTGGTCAACTACTTGGGGGAAAAGGGACTCTTTTGCCTAAATGACAGGTTTAAATCAGACTGCCCTGCAAAGAAGACCTTTACAAAAGTTTCACAAAATTCCCCAATTGATTATTTTTTTATGCCAGCTTGGAACTTCCCCTTAGTGCAAGACTTTAAGGTATCACACGGTGAGGGTAGTGACCATAACATACTCTCTGCGAGATTAAAATGGGGAAGGGCGGAACTAAGGGAAAAGGTGATTCACCAAGAAGTGGATTACCCTAGAAGGGCAACAACCAGAGTAACCGAATAGTATGTGGAAAAGTTAACAGCATTCCAACAAAAGACAGATTTAATAAACCTGGAAAAAGTAAATCTAAAAAGGTATGAGGAGAAAATTGTCCAATCAGTTTAATGCCTTAGGATAGAACTGAAAATGAATAAAAGAACAGGTTTAAGGGAACATGCCAGCCGTCTGAAATGGTTTTCAGTGGGCTGCCAAACAAAAAAATAGGAGATAAGGGCAGAAGCTAGAAAACAGAAGAAAGAATTCAACCCAGAAAGGAAAAAACACATTATTTCCCTAAGAACAGAGCTTAAAAAGATGGTCTGCGACGCGAAAAGGGAATATAAAGAGAAATGCTGGGGCGAGCTGCTAGAATCAATAGAAAACAAGAACTTAAGACAATTCTGGAAATTGATAAAAGCAGCATCGTCTCCAGCCAGAGACATGATTTGCGTAGTAAGTGAGGCAGCCTGGGACAAAAACATCAGGGAATTGTACGGAGCCAGATTAGATCCAGAAGCAAGTGTACGCCCAGGCTGGCAGGGAATCTCAGATGATTTTAAATCAGACTTCACAGAAGACCGTGTAGCAGAAACAATTAAGAAGTTAAACCTAACTAGAGTGGCAGGGCCTGACAACCATCCAGCTATAATTTTAAAATCCCAAATGAAATGGTGGGCAAAGTTCTTTTCCCACCTATTCCTTCTAGTTCTATCAGAGGGAAAAATGCCCACAAACTGGAAGGGGGCAATAATCAGACCTATCCACAAAAAGGGTAGCCCAGGGGAACCACAAAACTATAGATTGATAAATCTCCTGGATATAGGGGAAAAGGTCTTTTCAAAACTAGTCTTAAATAGACTAATTGACTGGGTTGAGGAGAACTCAATAATACCAATCGAACATCGAGGGTTCAGAGCAGGACATTTGAAGATAGACCATTGCTTCTCCCTATGGGCCATGGGAAGGAGGTCCTCGGAGCAGAACGGAAAACTCTGTTGCTGCTTTGTGGACTTCTGAGCCACATTTGACTCGGTGGACAGGGATTGTCTTTGGGAAATACTAATAAAGAAAAATATCCCAAAAGATCTGTTGACAGTACTAAAAGAATTGCACCAGGAAAATTGGGCCCAAGTGATTAGGGATACCGAGGGGTCATTAACGCCGAAAATTCCAATTGGAAATGGTCTTAGGCAAGGCTGCGTCTTGGCCCCTCAGTTATTCTCCATCTTCCTATCCGATTTACCAAAATGCCTAGAAATGAAGGGTAGTGCCAGCCCAAGAATGGATGGCAAAAAGGTACTGTGTCTGCTATACGCAGATGATCTAGTAATAGTGGACCAAACAGAAATTGGCTTCCAAAAGAAACAAAACTCTTTTAATGAATACTGTAAAAAGCTAAGTCTCATCGACCACTATTGAAAGCTTATAATGCGATGATCCCACCACAAGTCCTCTATGGAGCAGAGATCCTTTATTTGAGCGGTAAGGGAGTCTGGGACCTGGGGGAAGGTAAATGCTTGAAAAAGCTCTTATCCCTACCCCCATCAGCAATGGTGCAAGCCATAATAACAGAGCTAGGGACAACTGCCTGGGGGGACCAGGCACAATGTGCAGCAATTAGATTTTGGAATCGCCTCGAAAATGATCAAAAAGTTGCCCAATGGTGTTGAAATGAGATACCTCACAGTGAGCTAAAATGGGCAAAAATGTGTAGGAAGAGAAGATTACAGGCCTGTGAAAATATAAATGTGGATATATCTGGTGCTTCGCTAAAAATCGAGTGCTCTAAACAAGAGCTAAGAACCAAAGGACAAGTGGTAACTAGAAGCAAGGACAGGGAATATCTTGGTAAAAAAAAGATTGGTGAAGTTCATGATGAATGCATGGGCAAAGGAAACCTGGTTCCCCTACTTGGATCTCTTGCCTAACCCGTGGTTTAGACAAGAGATCCTAAGGTTACGTATTGGGATCAACCCATGGATATCAAATAAAGAACTCAAAACCAAAATGTTGGACCCAAATGGGCACTGTAATTGCAGGTTGGGCACAAAAGGGGACACCTTACACTTTTTGTTGGACTGTACAAATATTTTAGAACAACGTAAATGTTGGCTGCGGCCATTATTTGTAAAATATGACATAAGGAATAGGAGTCACGCACTTGCTCTACTTACGGAACTTCCAAACATTGATATTGTAATTGCACTAGGGAAATTTATAAAGGTTGTACAGAGTTTTTTATTAGGTTAAAAATAGATTTTAAGGTTTTAAATTGATTTGTGTCTAGAGGTAACCGGTTTTATGAATTTTATAATGGCAAATATTGTTGGGGTAATTGATAATATGTGTGCCCAGCTTTAAATGACATATGTCTGGAAGTAGGCTTTTCACACCCTTCCTAAAGGAATGAGAGCTCAATGAGAATTTTGTATGTATTACTGTTGATGGACATGGCCTCTTTAATTTCTTATTTTTAATGAAAGTGAGTACTGTGTATTGGTTTAAAGAATACGATCTAAATAAACTAACCCTTTGTACTTGAACTTGAATACAATCATTGGCATTACGTCAATATTTCAGTTGTCAACTGTATTTCTGATACAGCGCACGTATCTTTTTGGCTGGAGGTTAGATGAGGGCCGGTTTCTTCATTCTGGGAGTCGGACAGACCATTGGGATTGTCGTCAGTCCTTTTCAATTTAATTATGCTTGTTTATTGATGTTCTGAGTTTAATGTATGTCATTGATCGACTGCCACGTGGACATGGAAATGACAGAGTGCTAATGTTGCTTACAATTAGTTTCTCCAAAATTGGTAAATAAATATAAAAATAAAAATAAAAATGTTTATGGGAGAAATTTCCCCATCAGAAAGGACTTAGCCTCCTTTTTGAATTGTGGAGCATCTTTGATTCTTCTAATATTCAGTGGGAGCGAATTCCAGATCCTTGTTGCAGCTCCAGTGAATGCTCTATTGTATGTTCTTTTTTCACTGAAGAGTGCTGGTTTCAGTAAAAAATCTGCAGATCCCCTCAGTGGTCTACTGCTTCCAATTAGCGTAATTTTATGGACCAGTTAATGTGGAGTTTTGTGGTGTATTGCCTTGTGTATAATACACACAATTTTTAGCTCTATTCTTGCCTCGTATGATAGCCATTTGAGCACATTCAGATGTGGAGTGATGTGGTCGAATTTTTTTGATCCTGTTATACATCTAGTAGCTGCATAGAGGCAAGCTTTTAGCGGAGCTGTTGAGATATTAGGCAGCCCTGATAGAGTTGTTTTTTTCTGCGTAAGGTGGGGACCATTTATAACAACCTCCCAACTACTAGCTTCCATTCAGCTAGGGTCAACACTGATGGAATAGTCGAGACCGAGGACAGGTTGGTCATTCCTGAATTAACGGTATTTTCTTTTCTCCACTCTCACTTTCTGCAACGGAATCTCTTTGTCTTAAAATTTAATCAGGTTCCCCAGCTGATCTTTTGAGACCAGACCAACTCCTTCTTGTTTTCAACTCAATTCTTTTAGCGTTCAGGGAATTGAATAATCTGTCACTGACCTCTGCATCACTGCCGGCAACATGGAAGCATGCAAAAGTTGTTCCTCTGCTAAAAAAACTGTCCTTAGAACCTTCCGATCCGGGCAATTTTCGTCCGATTTCCCAACTCACTTTTTTAGCCAACGCGATAGAATCGTATGTAAATACAGTTTTGGCTGAATTTGTAGAGCAGAACAATATCCTTGACACCTCACAAAATGGTTTTCGCCCCGCCACAGCACTGAATCAGCGCTGTTGGCTGTGACCGATGACATCCGTGGCAGCCTAGATGTTGGGGATTCTGGGGCCTTGATTCTGTTGGATTTAAGTGCCACATTCAACACTGTTTTCCATTCCATTTTGTTATGTAGGCTGCAGGATATTGGGATCAGGCGGCTGGCTCTGGCCTGGTTTCACTCTTTTCTGGATGACAGAACTTTTCAAGTTGCTGTACCACCGCACCACTTGCAGGTGTATGCCATCAAGCATGGGGTTCCACAGGGTTCAATATTGAGCCCTGCGTTGTTCAACATCTACGTTGAACCCCTAGCAATGGTAGCAAAAATTAGAGGGATGTCATTTGTATCTTATGCCTATGACACCCAGCTAGTTATTGCCTTTTCTAAAAAGTGTAAAAATAATCTCCTTAAATTTAAGGAGGACCTGGTAGCAATTGCAGACTGTATGACAGCCAAACTGTATGACAGCCAACTGCTTGCAGCTTAATGCTGCTAAGTGTGAACTTCTTGTGTTGGGGAGAGATAGTCCACTTTGGTCAGAACAGTGGTGGCCGGAAAAACTCAAACCAGTGCCACCGCCCAAAGAGTGAGTTAAGAATGTAGGATTTTGGTAGATAGGGAACTTTGTTTTGATTCCCTATCTAAAGTTCTGGCAGGGGTCTGTTTTGGACTCATGAGGGGGTTAAAACCTTTGCTTGGATATTTTGAACCAAAAATCCGCCAAACTATTCTCCAGGCTACAATTTTATCTAGGTTGGATTATGGTAACTCCCTTTATCTAGGCGCCAATAAATATTGTACTGTACGCCTCCAAAGAATTCAGAATGCAGCGGCCTGTGCTTTGTTGGTAACTGCCTAAGTTTTGTTCGGTATCCAATCTCTTACCTAAGCTTCATTGGTTGCCCATAGCAAAAAGAATTCAGTTTAAGTCCTTGTGTGTAGCGCATAAAATGTTGTCACAACAAGGCCCTCCAATCTTAACGGATCTGCTAGTTCAGTACATCCTGAATCGCCCCCTTCGCTCTGCCACCCTGGGATTGGTGTGTATCCCCCGATTTCAAAGAGCCAGTGATGGAGCAAGGATTCGCACGTAAAGCGACTTGCTCACACTCATGAACCTCGCCCAACGTATAATCATATTAATCCAACTGTCCGTCTTATATTTAGCATTTTTCCCAACACGCGGGCGTTCCCGAGATGCTTGCCTGTGTGTTTTTCATCCTCACAATGCTTGCACTAAGGAAATGGCTGCTTTGCAGAAATCCAGTCTGCGCATGCGTCGGTCATACCCATGTGATGTGACGCACTCGCATTTTGGAGGGATTTGTATTGCTCATGCGCATTGATGCTAAAATGGCCGCTTGTCTCTCACCATGCTCTCTGCTTGCTACCGCTGCTTTCGCCTATCTGTCTTTTCGCATTAAACTTTAATACTATTGATATTATAAAATAAGGGGTGTGTTTAAATCTATCACGGTATACAGTGTGATCATTTTTATGTATGATTCTAATTTGTTCTCGCTTACTTTTCATGTATCACGTCTCTGAGGGGTCGGGGACGCATGAGCCACGCCATGATGAAGCTCCTCTGAGACCTGTCATGTGACATGGGAGAAACCTCACTGCGCAGAAGCTAAAACAAGCCAGCTGGCTCCTGAAGCCCAATGCGCCTGGGAACACTCTCCAGGAGACGGAATCTTACCTTGAGTGAAGCAACACTGTTGCTAGATGCTATGAACTGTATTGTCTTGCTGTATTCCTATGCATGAGAACGTGAACCTAAGGGGCGGGTAGGGAAAAATAATTAGTAATGATGGGAACACTGAATTCTAGGAGGCGACAATGACCAAGTCACCTCTCCGGACCAATCATAATGTGAGAAACTGTCACTTGCAACATTGGTGGGTGGTCTAAGGGTCCCCAAACCGTATAATTGTCCTGGTGTAGCTTAGGGAAATCGTCCGACTTGTCCGAGTAGCAGACCTGTGACTGACCCTACGAACTCTATAGGTGCTCAATCTAGAGTGCTGCGGAGCACTCTGTCCTTAATTTCCACAAACTCCTAGGGGTGGGAATAGTCTTAAGTGCTGGCGAAGCACTTTGCTGGGGAAATTCGAAAACCCAATCGGGGTTACTGGCGGATTACTTGCAGAGAGGGGTAACGCAGGCGTTGCATCCGAAGCTGTGGATGTTGGTCGTACCTTGGTGAGCCCAGTCCTGACCCAAAACCTGAGGGGTATCCTGTCCTGACTGTCTGTGAGCTGTACCTGCTCGCATTCTGGTATTCCTGTCCTGAGGGTCCTTGTCCCCGTCCTTCCAAGCTGACCCGTGGCCAGGGTTAGTCCTCATTCCTAATTAGGTAAATACTACTCTGAGGGTTTGCGCCCTTTTTTCTCACTTTCTTTTCTTTCTTAAATAAAGTGCTCTTGCCTGTGATATTGCTCTATCACCTTGAAATACAAATTATATGCAATTGTTTATTAGAATTGTTCCTCTTCTCTCCCCACCTGTAGGAGATTATTAAAACTGTTGTATTTTACTAGTGTGTTCCAATTTTCCCCTTTCCTTTAGCATGGTTGCAGTGAACTTAGTAAGAATAGCATAAGTAGCCTAGTCTAAATATACATTCTAGGTCCCGTTCATGTCCCCTGCCCTAGTTAAACTTGTACTGAATAGCGTGTTCACCAAATGCTCATATCCTATAGTGTTCCCAAATATTCTAATGGTACTTGACTTAATCCATAGTTATATTGTGGCTTTGGTTTTACTGATAGATGTGTTACTGTATATTTGGCTTGTTATTCTGACATATCCTTTCTAAAAATCTTTTGATAAAAACTTGAAAACTCATCAGGTGTCTGTGGTCATTTTACAGTACATAAAGTGGACAATTGTATTTTTGGGATTATATGTTATATGTTATGTTATGTTATGTTATAACCAATTTATAAAGCGCACTTTGACCAAGGTTTCATGCTATATAACGTATATACTTTCCTAGGAAACCTGTCACCTTTCCACTGCTAGCTCCTGATCTGTCAGGAGTAATGTGCCTGTGGTAAGTCAGGTACATGAATAGTAAGTGGTGTAAGAGTCACCCCCTGAATTACTCATAGTGGCGTGCAAGAAATCACCCGGTTCACGCAAAACTCAGTCTTGCTCACTCGCGTCAGGGCCCAGTGCGCGGGGAAAATTGGTAAACTTGTGACCCGGGTGACCTGCGCGCTCTATCACCAGAGCTCATTGTCGATCTTTTAAGGTCCAAGCAGCCCAACTTTGGAATTCCCTCCCGACATTCATCAGAGGACTATAGAATCATCTGACCATCCGAAAGGCTTTAAAGACCTGGCTCTTTCCGGTGTGACTGTCTGTGTCTGTTAGAGTGGTATTTCGGCATCAGTTCTTTGGGTAGCGCTGGGACCCCCGCTGCTGGGGCTGCTATGCACTGTATAAATCTAGTAATAATTATAATTGTGCATCCATACTCAATTCTTGATATTACCAGTGCCTGGACTGCCATTTTAAGATCATTGAATCGATGAATGGTTTCTATTGTCTGAGGTAACTCAGATGGAAAAGCACATTTTGCCATTGTGTTGATGTGGGTACACATGTCTAATTCTTTATCCAGCGTGATTCCCAGAGATGTTGGTGCATTTGCATGATTTTCTGCTCTAGCCATAATTATTCTTCTGCTATCTTCTACTGAGTCTACACATTTCTTCTCAATATCTGTCAATA